>NC_057876.1:19044550-20413591 GCF_019740435.1 Gambusia affinis | reverse complement strand
TAAAGCTGAATCACTGGACCCCATATGGAGACATTTAACTAATCTGAGTCAAAACTGGAACAAATGAATCATCTGATGAACATACAACAGTTTGTGTCCTGATTGTCCTGAATGGCTGCTCTCTAAGAAATCCAACCAAATTATTCGATATCAAATTACCTGATTAGTAGTTATCCAGCATAGACAGTCCTGGATTGGCTGCTTTAAAAAACACCAGCCAAAAGCACAGTGCCTATAGCTGTTTCATTTCCCCAAGCCGCTTTTTCTTTGTCCAAAAGAAAAGCTTAAATATTAGAAAAGCTCTATAAAAAGAAATGAGTGAATAGATGAGATTTCTGGGATTAATTTAAAGTTACGTTCCACAGAAAACTCTACAAATACTGCTTCCTTTCGCACTAATGATCAAATCTCATGTTGTTGAAGTAGCCACATAAATTTTATTAGCAGTAACAGGGTGCAAGTTTCTACCTTAATCTTTTGGGAAATTTGTTTATGCATATTTGTTATGCCCTGATATATAAAGAATCAGAACTAAAAAGTTTTCCTCAAAGTAAAGAGACATAAATCTTAAAAGCGACATCCTTCAATGTCTCGGACTGGAGCCGTTCAACTCAACAGAATTAAATCAAAAAGTGTATGAAGTGCTCATCTAATTAGAACAAACAAACCAACAAATAAATCAAACATGAAACTGTCAATAGCAGCAGTAAAATGTGATAAAACTGATGAAAAAGTTTGTTTTGATCGTAATAATAAGAAGGTTAATCTCTGCAATGACCTGCAGTCGAGTTGCAGGAGTAATGTGTGATGACAGCTTGGGGACAGCAGGGACACTGCACCGATGAAAGAGAATTGAGGCCGTAAAGAAATATCCTCAACATGACAAATCGTCCCACAGTGTCTGCTAATCTTCAGTGAAACCCAAACCCTAAAATTGATTTCTCTTTTAGCCTGTAATGAGACTGTCTTTCATGATTGCCAGCATGCAGGAATTTTAATTAGCATATTTCCCTTCAGCTCGCAGGCGTGGGGGCACATTTCTTATCAAACTCATCACCATTAACAAGCTATTGACAAGCGTCCCTCTGATAAAGGGGACTGCCAACACATTCCTGATTCAGCTCTAGGTTAAAAGAAGCCCGCCGGCGATCTCATGGAGGGAATCCTCATGAGCTGTGAGGGCCCTTAGTTTGTATTATCAGTTTAAGAGGTGATTTAACTGAGGCTCATTATAATGACAGCCATTGCTCTCATTAAACAGAGCTGGAGGGAACATTAACAAACAAATAGCAGACCACCGGGGATAGCGGACAACACCTGAAACATTAGTAAACATGTTGGGGCTACTGGAGAAAAATGACCCCTGACACTTGAAAATGTTTTTAAGACCGGGTATTTAGCATTGCAGCTTGGTTGTTAAACAACCAGGCATTAATTAGTATTAGGCTCAGTTTTGCTGGCAAATGAGCATCTTAACATAAGCAACACATCCAGTGAATAAATAATGAACCACGAGTGTCTGTAAGTAATGATTCAGGCTCCTGAAACGGCTCTGGTTTAATTTAAAATGAGCTCTTCTGGACGTTGCAAAGACCAGCTACAACTGTGAGGCAGTTTTAAAGCTGCACACTAGACACTTCTGTAAAAATAAGTGAAGTTCACCTTGGATCATTTGACACCGTGTCAAGATCAGGTTTCGTTTTATTATTTTGTTGTCATGGTTATCGATGCATAAAATGATCTACCCTCCAAAAAAAAAGCTTTTGCAAAACACATAGATGCTTGATGACCTCATATAAGGCATAATGTAGTTTTTTTTGAGTCTGCCTATTTGTATTTTTTGTATGTCTTCAAATGTTTTACATACTTTAAGTAGAGTTGGGAATTATTTGCAGGTTCTGTAATTAATTCATTAGTTGCTATTAATCCCATTTTAACTGAAAACTATATATTGACAAACTAAGGAAGATTTACAAATCAAAACCCCTTGGAATTGCTGCAACATGCTCAAAGCTGAAATGCTATTTTAGACTTGAATAGCTTTGCTGATAGATCAACTCCTTTTAGTACAACTTTTAGCACAACGTGCTAAAAGTTGAAGCAAAAATGATCCCCCAGTGAGCCAAGAGAATCGGCTTTTCTGTTGATTTCTGTCAATTATGAATGATGCTTGTGTGTCAGTTTTACAGGCCTACCAGAAACGCATGAATAAAAAAGATCCAAATATATGAATTATATTAACTCCAAATACTAATTGTGTTCAAATCTTTAATGTGTTAAAAATCTATGTAATTAATTAATTGAAATTGTGTTGTTAAAGTGCCAGCCCTAGTTTTAATCAAATTCAATTCCAGTTACTCTTATGATGTCCTTAGTACAGATACACACATAGCAGTATTTTCCCATGCAGGTTTAAACTACTTTTACTTCCTGTGGTAGGGTCAAAACAACTTCAAAGTAAGTGGAAGTTTGTAATTTGAACAGATCTTAGATAAAATTTTGCACGGTGCATCCCAGAGGACCAGGAACCACACACACATACACACCCACCCACGCCCACCCCGGCACACACACGCAGTCTCAGAGGCAGCAGTGCCTTGTTATTTACAACAAAATTGGACATGCAAAACATTAATGATTGCTTTGATTACTTTAAATCATACACTGTAAGGCAAATTCTGTAAAGTATCAGTTAAAATGCTTTAAAAGGGGGTTTTGAGGTGAGTGTTTGCACCTTCTGCCTCTGAAGACCTCTACAACTGAAAGTTACAGCATTTTATCTAACATTTACACTCAAATAAGCTGTTTTAAATAATTGGTTCCTGTAGTGCATTGCATCAAACAAATTTTAAAGATTTTAAGAAAGTCTGGCTTCTCAGAAGCAAATCAGAAAGTATGGGATTCTTTCTCACAGTTTTGGATGCTTAAAAACAAATCCAAAGGTTTGTACCCAAAGTGAAAAAGCTTCACCACCTGACAGATCATCAGATAGATCCTTTTCTGGAGTGACTGCTTTAAAATTCCCAGCAAGGCAGCAATTAATTTGTAATCCAAAACCCACTGTTTTTGCTATTTAAAGACTGATTAATATGTTAACATAAAGAGAAAAATATATGCAAATATGTGAAAGTAGGCAATCACAGGACTGGTTCATGTTTAGATTGTGTTAATTGGACTTTTTATTGTTATGAAATAAGAGCAGTTAAACTGAGGCGTCTTAAAGAACCATTTAATGAGACACTTTAAATTAGAAACATCCAATAAGAAATTTGAGCTGAATGCAATTTACATTAAAAAAAAAGACACAAGTATGAATTAAGGTGAAAATGAACACTGACTGAAGCCAGATAATCAATGGCACTGTTGTCAGCGCTTTTCTTCAGTTTCAGTGATAGAAATATATGCATAGAATGTATTTGTAGATTTCTTAGGAGCTTAGAAAAATGGTTAAAGTAAGTATCATCACCTTGATTCACTAGTGATTTATTCCTTTACTTTCTTTCAGGATTTGCATAATGCTGGACGTCCTCAGCTAACCTCTCTCTCATGAAAGTGCAGACTGCAAAGTTTATCCTCTGAACAAAGACAGTAACAACCCACAGACGAGTCCTGCTGTGAAGCCCACTAAGTAAACGCTCCGTGTCGGCTCTGGTGAAAGCCAGCAGAGTGAAAGATGTCATCTGTCACACTGACCTGCTTCGTGTGTGCGCTCTGCAGCTTCTGGAGACCTTCCTTCAGATTCTGGACTTGCGACTTCAGCTGCTGTTTGTCCTCCAGGCTCTTTTCCAGCTCCGTCTCCCGCTGCTTCAGTTCGTCCCTCATTTTTAAAAGTTGCTGTGAAAACAGACATTAAGACACTAATGTTGCTGAGAACTAACCAGCTGTAAAAACACCAGGAGGTGTAATAAAAAAAAAATTAATAAATCAGCACATTTTACACATTGTTGTTTAGCAGGCAGACTTTGCATGGGTAAAAATTTATTACATCAATCTTAAAATGCAATAAATTAAATAATGAATGAGCTCTCTGCCCCCCGAGGTAAAGATATATAGAAAAAAACTATTACTGCTGTAGCATGATCTCAAACAACAAAAGAATCTGAAAATTTAAACCTTTAATTGTCATACATTTATATAGGAACAAATAAAATCAAAGGTTTGAGCATAAAGAGAGAAATATTTGATTCTTCCTATTTTCAGAATATCTCTAGATCCCCAATATTCCTCCTATTTTATGCTCTATTCTCATTTTCTACGTTGTGTTGATTTAGCCATACTTTGGAACATTATTACTGTTAAAGAACTTAACCGCTACACAAATTTACATTTTCTCTTACATGTTTAAATGAAATCCTTTAAGAGGTTTTCATTTTGACAAGGTTTGAGAGACTTGTAAATTAGAAACAGGCCCACAGCATCACAGATACACCATCGTACCTAACAGTAGACATGATGCACTTTTCAACATTGTTACATGTAAAAATGTGTAAAAATTCACTGCTGCAGCCATCAGCAGTGAATTAAAATGATTTCAACCTTTTGCAATTTGGCATACAACATTCAGGTAAGTTGGTGAAAGTTAGCTTGAGTCTATTTTATAAATTAGTCCTCTTGTTGGCAAGGAGGAAAGTGTTTAGTGTGATTACTCCTTTTGAATAGTAATGTGAGACCTTGATTTGTTTTCTGGCTCTGGAGCTATTTGAAATTAAGTTTTTGTGCCTTTCAGGTTTGGATTTAAAGTTGGATTTGTTGGCTCTTAATTCCTAAATAAACTATTGTTCAACCCTACAGAACTCACAGGAAGGAAGGACATACTCATCCTTTGTTTCATTCATTCCAAACCCACTGAGTTTTTGTTAATATCACAATCTTAGTCTTAACTGACTAAAAGCAAATTCACCAGCTTATGTTTGTGTCAGTCAGAAAGAAAAAGTTTAATTTCTTAACCAGATGACATGTTTAATGGTTGTCTGGTCTCTAACTGGGAACATTACAGATTTTATTCCACCTCCATTACCATTCTCCTCTCTGTGTGTGGCGACAATGAAATGACCGATGGTTTGAAGGAATGGTATTTAAATTGTATAAATAATTTGCAGGGTTCCTACACAATTTTCATTTCAGAATATTTTTCCAGGCTCACATTTCTGTCCATTTTTCTATTTTTTTTTTTTAACATTCTGTTTAAAACAAAATGCTATCAAGCATCTGCTTGAATTGCCATCACCTGTAAGGTGCGGAAATAATAAAGTCACAGATTGCTAAAATTGTCTTTTTGATTTTTACAGTGTTCTAGTGGTTTTGTGGTATCTACACTAAACAGGATGAGTCCAATTTCTAGATCTATTACTCTTAATCTGGTCAAATAAAAAATGTCTGAATTTTGAACATAAATATCTAAATGTGCTTTGCAATACATCAAAAGAATAACAGTTTTAGTGCTTGGTTTGAAGTTTTTAAGAGTCAAGTTAAAAACAACAGGTCTAGAAACCAAATGGTAGTAAATTTACCCAAACTTGATTTTTGAATAAATCCACATTCAGTCAGTAAGTTCAAAACAAAATAGTGATGATTAATAAAGCACTGGAATCAAAGTGTGTAGTTGCAAATGAAAGATAAAATGTGTCAATTTGGACTGAAATCAGTACTGCATTACTAGAGTTTTATATTTCAGAAAATGGAAGAGGGAAAAAGAGGCTTAAAATTGAAACATTTTTCTAAACCTATCCAGACATGACAAATAATTAAAGGAAATTTCTTGCTTTCCACTAATTTGCGTAGGAGCCCTGGATGAAATATTTTTGCCACGAGAAAATAAGGAGTCGTGGACGGCTAATTAAAAGTTCCAGGAAACACTGATCAATTAAAAAAGTTAGAGTCCACAAAAAATTCTCAAGCTAAATTTATTTTGAAGAGCTTGATATGGGTAATATAATTATGTGACTTTGTTAAAAAATGTATACAAAAATGCTTTTTTCCTAAACAAATTCCTTTGAAATGAAGGCCAATTTTTCTAAATCACATAAAATCATGATTTTACTATTAAAATAAAAAGATGAAAATTACAGACTTTTTACACATTTTGAGCCAATAGATGTGAAGAACATTGCATATCTAAAACAAATATTGCCAAATATTCAAAAGCTTCACATTTACTTTTGGACAAAGATTAAGAAAATTAGGACGTGTTTTAGGATGAAGTATGGGAACTGGATTTAAGAACATTTTAAGAGACAACAGCCTCCACAGTTATCCGTTGAGCACAGATTAAACGATCTGTGCTCCTGTGGTGATAACACTGTTTGCACAATCAGAAACCGAGAGCTTATACTGCCAGATACACCATGGCTGATGAGAGAGGGTAACAAGCTGTCAATACATGCTGATCAAGTTTTATTGCAAATCCAGGAGACTGCGGCGAAACACCTCGTGGACCCGGCCAGGTCGAGGTATCCAATTTCAGTGCATTCGAGTTCATTTAATCCATTCGCCTCATCTTTTTCATAAACACACCCGGAGAGAAAGAGAGAGAGAGAGAGACGCATGTTGGAAAGGTAATTACTCTGGAAACAGAAAGGAAAAACGCAGCCTTAATGGATTCTCTTCTTCTAAACGCCAGTCGATCATAATTTCCATTACTGAAGAAAGACAGCCGAGAGAGGACATCTGACAAACACCACAGTCGATTTAGTGCCACTTTACTTTTATCAAATATAAATTTAACAGATACCTGTTCTGTAGGAAAAGCATTGCTTATTATTCTGTAAGATACAAAAGTAAAACTACTGGCTTCATTAGGTGAACTGGAGAGATTTTCAGTTTCCTTTCAGGTTCCCAAGTCCAAATTATGAATTACTGCTGAAACTTTTAGAGCATCTATGAAATGGTGACAAAACAGTACATGTTGTTTTCAAGACTAAATCAGCATTTTTTTTCAAAAATGTTGATAGATAAAATATTCCCTATTTCTATTAGCTGTTATCAGTGAGAAGCCACATAAACAGGGAGAACGTGCAAAGTCAGAAATGGACTTTCTTGTTGCAAGGAAACGGTGCTAACAGCTGATCCACTGTGTAGACCTACACAAACAAATAAATTAAATCCAATGGTTTTAAAAATCTAATAAGAAAGTAGAGTTTAACAACAGTGCAATCTAAATTTATTTGTGGAGCTCATTTCAACAAAGGGGCAATTCAAAAAGCCTTACATGATAAAAAAAAAAAAAAAAGCCAGAAACATTACATTGCAGTGGAAAAAAAAAAAAGGTTGGCATACAAACTAAAATGAATCAATGTTCCACATAGAAACTAAATGCCACTTCTCCATGTTTCTGGGGATGCAGAACCAGAGCCAGAAGACCTGAGAGGAGTGGGAAGTTGATACAACAGCAGCAGATCTTCTTTAATGTGCTGTAGTGCTAAGCCATTTAGTGATTTATAAACTAACAATAGTATTTTAAAGTCTCTGAGCTACAGGAAGCCCGTGTAGGGACTTTAAAACTGGTGTGCTGTGCTCCAGCTTTAGCAATTACAGATAAACATGTGTGTGAATTTCTCTAGATCTTACCGAGTCTTTAATCCTAGAAATGTTCTCCGGGTGGTAGAAGGCCAACTTTGTAACTGTCTAGGTTCAGGTTTGAGTCCATCACTACACCCAGGTTTCAGGCCTGATCACTACTTCATGCTGACTCTTGATTATTGATAAACAACTTCTTCTGTGAATAGCAACTCAGGAGGAGCTACAATGATCTACAACTCAGGTGGGAGAACTTGTTTTCATGGTTTGTTAAATTAGTAATCCATCATCCTCACAATGAAGATGGTGGCAGTTTCATTATATAGGCATGAGATATTTTGCCAAAGTTAATAAAAATGTCTTTTAATGAGAATACAGAGAGGGATATGTGAAATGGATCGATTCAAAATGAGGTAGTTGGACAACAAACAGTCATCCCACAATTGTATTTGTAGGAATTATAATCCTATTACAAAGATTTCAAAGTTATGCAATCCTCTGTCGGTCTTTCAAATTATATTTCTCATAAAATATACAGAAATGTGAGGAATGAATATTTTTGCAAGACATCGATTTTCCGGTAATCTGCACACATCAAATTCATCTCTTGCTTACATTTTTACTCCATCTATGGATCTGCTGAATGCCTCTTGTAATTATTTTGCTTCTTGTTTTCCCCGCCTGTCTAATCTATTAATGTGCATCTTTCTTACAGGTTGTTCGATTTCTAAACATCAGGGAAGACAGCAGGAAAAACCTCCAGCATTGAATCCTTTTGTATTTAATGGATTTTTCAAAGGTTATAATAACGGCTTAGATGGGCTGTAATTTGAAAAATGAGAGAATGAAGTGGCTCTCCATTAGGATGTGGTGAAGCGCTTAAAAGACGAGATTCAAAACATTTTAGAAAGGAAAATAATTAAAAATTGATCTAAAACTGTTTTATTTGCAAGGTTTTTTCCCTGTGTATGTCAGTGCAAGCCTTTTAAAATAGCAACACTCATCAAATTGCCTTCAATCAGAGAAAAGCAAGCGAAAAACAAAGTCCTTGGTTGTAAAGTGGTCATTTAAAAGTGGGTTTAAATCATTGTTGGACATCAGGATGGTTAGTTTCTGAAGGATTACCTTTTGCATGCCTTGCAGAGCCTGCTGCAGGAAGCTGAGCTGCTGTGAATGAGTGCTATCCTCCTCGCTGTGGACTGGCTGGTTCTTTCCCTGCTCCTGTTTGAGCAGCTCCACTTCGTTCCTGTAGGCGTCCAGCTGGCAGCGTAGCGAGTCGTTCTCCTCCTTTAAGGCTTCTGCTTGGGAAACACCTACAGACATAAAGACACACAACACATATTTTTTTTTAAATGTGTGTAATGGGACTAATCGATTTGGTTGATTTTACTGTTTACGTAAGTAAACAGCTTTTAATGGTTTTTATGCTTTGCATTGTAAATAAAAACTAAAAACCAGAAAGTTGGATAGTAACCACTCACAGTAAATTTTCTCATTCTCTTGGGTGTTTGCAGGTAAAGAAGGTGAGACAATATTTTCTGACAGTGCATCCTGAAAGCCAGAATAACAACAAATCTATTTGATAGATGCTTGCTAATAAAAGCCCCTCAGCTTATTCCCTAAGTGCAGACAGAGTCAGAAAAAGATCTTGCGTTTATTTATAAAACCGGTTACACTCAGGAATCAGAAAACTTCTAACAGCTTTTTTCCACTTAATTCTTTTGTGTCGTCCCTAAAGACAACACAGTGTAAGTTACTGCTACAACACACCTTTTATTGGGATCAGAAGGACATTTTCCCACCTGAATAAAAATGACAAAAGACTGACAAATAAGCATGTGACAAAGAAATAAAGAACTTGCGACAAACATTCTAGCATGTGAAGATTATGACTGGAAAAAAGCAATTTTATCCGAATCCAGATCAACTATTTTACATTTTAATCCAAGATCATGACTTTTATTGCATTAAAAGTCAAAAGTGTTTTTAAATGTTAAATGTTCCTGTCATTGGCTGAATTAAAACATACAGTAGAAACCAGAATTTTATATAAACTGAATAAAAAAAAACACACATAGTGGCATGGGCTGAATGAGGAAGCCATTAGTCCAGTAGAACATTGAAGACAAAGATCTTCATTTTTGGAGTGTGGTTTAATGAAACTGAAGTGGAAATGTTTGACCATATTGACCATTGTTACATTTGGAGGAAGAACTGAGATGCTTGGACCATCCTAAATGTGAAGTATGGGGGAGCAGCACCATTTTGTGAGCGTGTTGTACTGCAGGAGGAACTGGTGCACTTAAACCCAAGCAAACCACTGAGAAGATTGTAAAAGTAAACCCAGAAGATTTGACGCAAATCCTAAAGTTTAAAGGCAATGCTACAATATACTGAGATGAAGTATTGAGCTACAGGTATGTAAACCTCTGGTTTGAAGAGGATACAATAAATATGTCACAGATTCTTTTGCTCTCCCATTATTGTAACATTTATAAAATATAAATAATTTTGGTAATTTTAACTAACCTAAACCAGGAAATTTAACTTCAGACAGTGAGAATTAAAAAAAAAAAAAATTATTCAGTGTATCCATTCTTCTGGCTTCAACTGTACATAAACAAAACATGCAAATAACAGATTAAAGAAATAAACTCTGCCTGACACCACATCTGGTATTTTATAAAATGTGTAAAAAACAAAACAAAACATGAATTCTTTATCTTTGGACCATATAAATAAATCCCCATCCAAATAAATCCACATGCTCGCTTCAGTAGGTGACTTATTTCTCTGAGAAATAACATCTTTCAAAGAAAATCCTGATGTGGTTTGGACACAAGCCAAGGACAGCCAAGTCTGCAATTAATGCTGTATATTTGATTTCTTTCATTTGCTACCTTGCACGATTTTCACGTCAAGACGCCAGATTTGGTCTATTTCCATTATCCTGAGAATTTGGGCTCTTGTTCAGTCGGAATATTGGAGCACTCAAGAAAACAGGCTGCATTTTTGCGATCATGCGAGGATTATGGGGTGAAAACAAATTATTCTTGAGTTCTAACCAGCAGCTTAGCATTAATTTATCCTTTAACAAGTATTGGCTCAAAGCTCAAAAGCTCAACATTTCTGTCAAAGCAGTTGAGAGACACTGAAACTTGACTTTCTATTTCTCATGCTTACATTGGATGCATTTTAATGTGACAAACACTGAACAGCAGACATATGGATCCTTCATTGGCAGGAAAATACCGATGACCTTTTTCTGTATATTAAAGATAAAACCTCGCATGCAGCAGCTGGTCACTTTCAATAAAAGCAGTTAAAGGTTTTCGTAAGGTTGAAATTCATTTAAATTTCTAATGCCACGCAAACATTTGATTAAGTGAATAAACAATGCAAACAATAAGCATAATAGGTAAGAAATGTGCTTCACGTATGTTGATGACATCTAATGAGAAAAATTGGGGGAAAAAAACCCTGATTAAACCTGCTTCTGTTAAGACTTTTACTTAAATCCTAAATTAAAAAGTTAGTTCTTTATCATTTTTACAAAAAGGTTTAAAGAGACACTTGTGGCTCTGCAGGTTGAAGGTTGCAGTTTGTTTGGACATCAGAAGTTTGTATTTTCTTGCTGGATGTTTCTTGATGTGAAATTTTCAGCTTGAAAAACCAGTGATAAGGAAAAGACTTACTTTGTATCATTAGGGATTTTGAGAAATCTCTAAATATGTTAAGAAATTACTTTTATTAATCCAAATGACTAAAAATGGATATCCTACAGTAGATCAGAGGTCTTTAACTCCAGTACTCCAGTGTTGCTGTCCTGCAAACTTCTGCAAAGGCCTTATCATTAATTATTGATTTTATTCAGATGTGTTGTAGCAGGGAGGCATCCTAAAGCTGCAGGGCAGTGGCACTCTTGGACTGGAGTTGTAGACTCCTGTCCTAGATTGTTCTTTAGAGAAAATAAACCTTGTTATCTCAAAAAGTAACATTTGCATGCAAAATGTCTGTGTACCCAATCTCCCAGTACAAGTTGCCTCATTAGAAGTCTTTAGTGGTGTGTGGATTCACGCCGTATCAGATACATCAAACACCAGGAGCGTGTTGACAATGACTGGAAAGTGTAATAATCCCAGAATGTTCTGTCCAATAACTCTCTGCTGGATATTTGACCTGACCTGTGGAGCAGAGGCAGCAGACAGAGGGCAGCATCGTTATTATGAGACCTGCCTGGCACCAGAGACGTCCAGCACGATCAGCATGATCGGCTCGCTCGCCTTCTTTAAAGAAGAAGCTTTAAAAAGGGAAAAAAAGCTAATTCGCTGTCTGAACAGGAGATAATCCTCATCCTATCTCTGTGTGTGTATATAAAAGGGCATCTTATTAGGGTTTGTGTAGGTGTTCATGAGAGCTGCCAGCAGTCTATCATCAAGGACCATTGGCAGTTTTAATGAACTCTTGCTGGGCGAGTGTGCGTGTCCAGATGGAGCTTGTGTGTGCTTCTCTTCCAGCAAAATGAAGGTTTGAGGTGAAAAGGGTATTGATCTCAGAGCCTCATCAGCTTGGCGAGAGGAGATGTCAACCGCGTGGCCAGATTCGGTTACATAACCAGCAGTGCTATCGACCCGCAAGAATGCACGCACACGCCTCCGGGCGCACATCCGCCAACAATAACCGGCGGCCCGTCTTTCTATTCCGCACATGGCTCAGACGCAAAGCTTCGATTTGCTTTGAAGAGGCTGCAGTCATAACACAGGTGTTTCCAGCAGGGCTTGTTGACGTGTAAACATTCATTCTTAAAGGTTAGAGAGGAAAAATGGAGGCTTAACACTTCGGCCTGTTAACACAAATATCAGGACGTGTCACATTAACACCCGTCACCTCCGCCGATTTTGTGGAATCGAGCAAAATGACAAGACTTTGACAGAAGCACTAATCCCTGATAGCTAAACAGAAAGGCTGCAAATGAGCCGACTGCAGCGTTTACATTTATTTGCATGGCAATTAGAGATGCTGTCATATTGGCAAATGGCAGAGATTAGAATGATGAACAGGGAGGAAGAGTATCTGAGGAGAGCTTTGCATAAGGAACAGCTGACAGCGACCTTACTCGTGGCGCTGAGTGATTTCTCCACGCTGCCCTGGTGACTACTCTCAGGTTATTGTTATGGAGCTAGAGAGATAAGCAACACCATTAGCTTTAGTTGCATCAGCACACACAAATAGACTCCTCTGAGGTAAAAAACTGATTGTTATCGCCCTTATAATCTGAAATATCTCCGTGCCTCTGCGTGTATTTTTGCTGGAGTGAGGCGTGATGTACTTTGAACCTGTTTCTTTATTCGTGTGGAGCTGTAGGAAGGCTGTCAGATGTTTAGAGGATGATCACTGTCATTCCAGTTGAACACAACCGTCTCCCTCAGTTATTTAACAATCAATGCATTCGTCCTCAGGAGATCTCGATCGGTAGATTTCCTGTCAAGATGACAACAGTGCTGAGCTGCAGATATGCGCATGCATATGCATACCTGAGTCCTCAGAGTCTTTGCTGTCAGGAATGTCCTCCATATCATCATCAGACATTTCCATCTCCTCTTCTCGCCTGATGCCCATCAGCTGCTCGTTGTGCATGTTTCTGATCTCCTGTGAAACACAGCAAAAGGAGGGGTGGGTGAGAACTGCCAAGACTCATGAGGACTTTTAAGGAAGTGCTGAACTTGACCGGGTGCAATCACCAGGAAAGAGTCCTCTTCTATAGTTAATGTGGAGCATAAGTTATGAGGAATACTTTAACGCGTCAGAGTAGGATGAAGGAGGATGAAGCTGAATGGAGATGAATTGCTTCAAAACTAAGAAGCTGCTTCTCTTTTTACAGCTCAGACTGCAAAGGAGACAATATGGGTTTAAACTTTACGACCAGTTAGAGCCTGAAAATTTAATATACTCTATTAGGAATACATTTTTGGGAAATGCAAGGAAAATGATACATGGTTTTCAAACTTTCAAACTAAATTAAGTAGTTTGCAAACCTGATGATAAATTATTAATTGGATTTAGGTGATCAGTCTTAAGTTTTAAGCGTTTTGAAGGACCAAAATGGGTTTCCCTTAGAATAAATTTGCTCAAAGTATCTCCAAAGCATGTAGCTGCCACCACACAATATACAGAGATGTTGTGTATTGTCATACAATACACAACACAAAAGTGTTTATTTTTCTGTCAAACAAGTTTTTGCGTGTGTTTAGAGCACATTCTTTGACAAGTGTGCCGTGTCCTCTCTTTGGTTTGTGGCAAACTTTAAACATAAGCTCCACCTACATAAAGACGATCTTTAGATCTCTGAAGTTTCTGCAAAGCTAGCGCTGCCTGTTTGGCTCCTTCTTTTGTCAATTTTAATGCCTGCCCTATTAAATAAGGAGGTTTACTATGAAAACATTTCAGATGGTGGATTGAACAGAGCTCTGCGAGATGTTCAAAGTTTAGGTTTTAAAAGCTAAAACTCAATTTTAAACATCTCCACAACTTCATCTCGAACCACTCTGCTGTGTTACTTGGTTTCTTTTTGACGTTTGTTTACTAGTGTTCTCTAACAAACCTCTGAGGCCTTCATACAACATCTGGATTTGTACTGAGATGAAATTGCACACAGATTCACTTAATTAACTAAACTGGAATCTTCTGAGGGCAGCTGGATTTTATTTTGGGTATATTAAACAATAAAAGTGGCTTAATAGAGAACATTTTATTGATTTTAATTACTGTAGTAAATAACAATAAAAACCACATATTCCTTTCCTTCCCACACTGTTATGCACTACTTTGTGTTGGTCATTTACAAACAATCTGAATGAAATACAATAAAGCCTGTGACTGCATTGGGACAGAATGTGCAAAAGTTTGAAACTTTTGTAGGGCATTGTACATTTAATAAAATTTGGAAAGATAAAAGACAATTAAGCAATTTCGGTAAGTAATTTATCTAAGATTGCTTACTGCTAACTGTAGTAAATAAGAAATGAAACAAAAAAAATTTTTGCTTTTGTGGCCATTATCACACTTTAGGTAAAAGTGTGTTGTCATTGTGCTGAGATCAAGAAAATTAACAAACATTCTCAGTAAATAGCTGCTGCAGCTCCAGTTAAGTATATTCCTACTTAAACTGATTGAAATCACACTGCTGTGAAAAAAAGAAAATGTCAAGTGACACAGCTAATTTATTCAGAGCGGCCACCATCAAAACTAAAGCAGCACAAATTTAACAAAGCATTTTAAAAATGTAAAAACTGACTTGTTTTCATCCTAGAAATTAACTAGTTTTTCCACAAAATTACTAAAAAAAAGATTATTTTTAAACAGCTGTATTAACGCAAACTGTCCTGCTATTGCAGATTTTTGAGCAGCGTTCTGCTTTAATTCCCAACAACAAAAATCAGAGGAATGTTGAAAAGCGTCAAGTGAATTCTATAAGACTGAAAACTGGAACAAAAATATATTTTTTGCTAAAGGTAGCAAAGAGTATCTCAACCATCTGTCAGCTGACGTCATCAGCCAAAGCTCATGGAAGAGGTCACACAGGTAACTCCACACACACCAGCACATGAAGAAACAACCCACTGGTGGGCATGAAGCCCACTGACAGGAGGCGGTAGCTGTTGTCTGACTGAGGAGCAGAGCTGAATCTATTTAACTCTGCTGCCTTTTCTTCCTCCCTGCCACAGAATCTGAATGAAGTAACACACTTCCTGTTGTGGCTTGTCTTCCCTCTGACCAAAGACTTCCACTATTGGAATCTGCAAGTCTGATTTACTGTGGAAACAGGGTTGCATCAAGCCATATTTTGCAAGTTAAGGAGTAATTTGTTGTGATTTAACACACATGTGAGGCCACGTGTAGCTTTTTCACACCTTAAACCAATTGCTACGGTTTTCTGACCTTCACACGAATGTATGGTTGCATCTTGCAGCTCTTACTGTATTACCGCTTCATATTTAACCACAAGCTTTCAGTTGTGAGGAGGCTGAGTACTCAGAAATAAATGACAGAGAGCAGAAGTAAAGTAGCTGCTGAAGAAATTCGAGCTCTGGTGAGACCTAGATACAGAAGGCTTGTAATAAGATGGCGCAAACCAAAATGCAGCAGGAGGGCAAATAAATATGGAGCCGTAAGCCGTCAGCACACAGAACCTGGCAAAAGTATTCACACTATTTCATGTTATGACCAACAACTTCTTTGTATCTTTTTACTGAGATTTGATGTGATAGAACACAAAAATCCAGCATTTCTTTCTTTTTTTTTTCCAGATAAACATGCTGAAAGTGTGGATTAAATTTTAGATTTAGTATGTTTACTTACATATGTCTTTCCAAATGTAGTTGGTAACACATTAACTTAGTGTAGTTTTCATATTACTCCTGTTTGTCTGGGTTTTTAGTCTCTTTTAAAGCAAGTTATTGCCATTTCCCTAAAGATTGTCTGCCTTCAGCCAGGCCACAATTATACTTACAAAAATTATTCTTCATTTTTTCTGAATAGTTAAGTAAAAGTGGCAACAGGAAACCTATTAAAAGCGACAAAAGCAACTGGTGTTGATATTTGTCATACAGAAGGAAAATGGCCCTAAATGTACATCGATAGCTGCTATTTACATGTTATAATGGCCCAGTCAAAGTCCAGACCTAGTCAGTCATTTTTTATCCAATTTGTTTAGCTCAAAGAATGGGAAAAACGATCAACTAAAAATGTCATTTGTAATAAATTGAAGAAAATAACATGTATTTTCATCCTACAATGCAAACATAAGCTACTTTGTGTTGATCTAAAATTGAATATAAAGCGTATAGAAGAGGTACTCAACATTCATCACTCATCCTCCCAGCATGTGTGCAAACTGACTTTCACACAAGCTCCTACTATTCAGAAACAGATGGAAGATAAAATTTCAGGTCGACTGTTTTGATACTTCTGAGAATTACAGCAACAGTTTTGCTTTTCATCACCTACCTTATAAAGAGAGGTTTTAGTGCAGGATGATTGCTGCTTCTGCCATGTCAGATTCTGTTATTATTCAGCATGCACGACTTAATGTGCCCCTAAATTACAGCTTGAATCTGTTTGTCGAGCCGAAGTTCAAAGAAACTTACCAATAGAAATATGATCATAAATGGTCCATTAGACACCGGACTGCAACACACTCCAGACCCTCCATTACATACAAACCATCATCATGCCAATTAATGTTCCATTTGGGAGAGTAAGAACACGGCAAACACACAGTAAATTACAAAGAAATGCTGGCTTAATAACAAAATTCACACACTTTCAGTTCTCAAGATGCTTTTCCTGACATTTTCCTGTAATCCTGGCGTCCTCTGGTACAGGGAAAAGAGCTTGTACAGATTTACCTGTGTGCAGGACGCCATTAGAGATGGAAACAAACTCACCCAGCAGCTTGTATTCCTTCAGAGGGGAGGTGGAGAGAGGTGAGGAGAAAAGAGGAAGAGGATGGGGGGAGATGTCTGGACCTCTGCAGTGAGCAGACATCTGTTCTGCTGCCTTTCTTGGTTAAAAGTACTTACTATATCCCTGTTTTTCTGTTTTTCTTCCTGAAACATTTTAGTAAAGATTTCCTTTTCCATGCCATAATGTGGGACTAGTTAAAACATTATAAAGTTGTCAATGAAGCATGAAACAGAAACGCGGAATGTCTACTTTTTACATGTTTTACACGCACAACAGTATGAAACCAAAGTGTACCAACCTCGGCTTGTTTGCGCCACATGTCCAAGTTCTTGCGCTGAGCTTTGGAGAAATGGTCCCATGCCTTTTGTTTGGAAGCAGCTTGGAATACAGACACAATCTGTTCAACTGTGGCGGGATGCAGGGAAGGAGCAGAGACCACCCAGAGACAGAGACAGAGAAAGACAGAGGGCAGTTGGGAGGGAGCAGAGGAGTGAGAAAGTGGAGTCAACTAGGCATCAGTACTCTGTGTGAGCATGTTTGTGTGTGTTATACATACCGACTGATGCCATTGCATCGCCTTATAGAGGGCTGTTTCAAGTCACATTTGACAATTTTAAGTAATCACACAGTCATTCGATTTTCTGAAGGTCTTTAGTTTTCAACTACCTTTTAGCTCATTTTTAGTCAACTATCCGACCATTTTCAGAGGAATTTTTCACCTTGTACCTTTCCTTGCTAGAGCATGACTTATGAATCATTTGGACATAAAAAAGGTTGCTAAACTGAAGGGATGTTTTATAAATGGGTGCTGGTCACCATGTGTGTTTGTTATTTTTACACAAATACTTTGGATAGGAAAAGGTGCTGCTGGATGCTTCTAGTAGACCATGCGTCATCTTAGGAGTGCTTTATGTTCTCTTTGTTAATATAAAGCCCTGCTAATACTGCTTTAGTGTTTTCGTAGATTTTGAAAACGTTGCCACACTTAACTTCCCTAAATAAATTTTTCCAGATAAAGTCTAAATAGCGAATTTACTTGTCACTTTATTCAACTTCAAGTTGAATAAAGTTTGGCCTCTGTGTTGAGGTTTTGGTTACCAACTCTAAACAAAATCTTTAATTAGTTGGATGTTTATATTCCTGCTCTTATTTTGAAGAGGATAAAAACTGTTTACTCTGCAGTTGTTTCCTCTCCTCATATTCTCCACCCGTGATGTGGTGAAGCAAATCATCATGTTTATTCTGTACCCAGAATGCATTGCTGTAGAGCTACAGCCTGTAGTTCCATAGTAAAAACTTAATAATCTACTAATGTCCTGATGTGCCCTAATGTGGTCGGTTAGGCAAAATCAGCAACACTGTTAGCAATACACAATAACTATAATCCTGAAATAATGAGTGAAAGGTCTGTTGCAAATAATCACGTCCTGAAGCACAATGTAATACACTAACCCTAATTGCATTGTTTTGTAACTCGGACTGAATTGACTCAATATTTCTGTATATAAATTGCATCAATTTGGTTTGCAATGGGACTTGGGGTATTTGCTGTGAATTGGCACTAAATAAATAAACCGAGTTGATTATTTTCCTTTTCCTCTCTCATATGACACCAGTCAAAATACAGAGGTCAGCTTAAAAAGAGTATGTTGCCAAAATAACTGTGTAAAAATGTGAATCAAATGAATCTCAGCTGTCGTAAAGTCGGAGTAAAAATGCACTGAATGGATGTCACTGAGAAGCCACTGCTAGACTTTGAATGTGGGCCAGAACCAGACTCAATGGAAAAGTGGTGTAATAAAAAACCTTTACAACATAATAACTGAAATTAAACCAGTTTTACGATTATCCTCCAATTTAAATGTAATTTGTAGGCAAAGTTACCACCAGTCCAGAGGCAAAATATAAAGAAATTAGGTGGTGGTTTAAAATTTATGCACAATATTTCACATCCCAACAGTTAAAGTTTATTATGTTTGCTCTACATTTGTTTCTCAACTATAAAACTGAAATGTTTTAGCAATTATCGTACATTAAAATAAACCAGCTGATGCCAAAACGATGAGCTCCACAGACAGATGGTCTTATGACCTACACAGTGTGGAATGGGAGCAGAGCCAAGTACTGTTTCCTGAGGAAGATAGGGTCACCACGGCCAGAATGTTTTATTTTGTGGGAAAAATAACTGGGAAACTGATGAATAGGAACTTTCTGACAAACAAAAAAAGGTGTGCAATATTAAATAAATTAATTACTGCAAACATGACAGTATTACAGTTACACATCTGAACAAAGCTTACAAAAACTGCTGCCAGTTGTTTTATGACAGGACACTGAGTCCATATGAGAGTGTATCAAATTCTGGCAAACTGCCTTTAGATCCTTCATAGCATAAGCCATGAGGATATGCCTGAGTTTCCTCTCTGAACCTTTTCACTGTGAGTTTGTTATTAGATTTGCTCAGAGACTGCCGGTAGCCAAAAATAACCCACTGTTCTTCTGCCAGCATTGACCACGGTGCAGCTCCACTGCAGAACAGGTCTCTTAAGAACCTTACCCAAGGACGCCTTCTTACTGCCGCATTACAGTCTTCCTGATTACATATCCCTCTGCAGAGGACCCTTTTCTTTCTCACAAAAGGGTAAGAGCACATCAGACAAGCTGCAGCACTACAGATAGTGTAGAGAATTGAGCTGTGACTCAGCTATAAGAGTTGTTTTGGGGTAAAACTGTATGAGACACAAGCATGAACTCTAGGGCCACTGCAGACCCTACCTGCACGGTGATCTGCAGCATAGTGTTGACTCTTCCTCCTGTCAGCTTACAGCTCTGTTTAAAGTAGTTGTAGTGAACTGGATGGGAGGTCTGTGCATTTCTCTGGTTCAAATATACACACACGAATCAATAAAACCAGTTCTGTATGAATACGTGTGTTTGCAGGGTGCTGAGAGACAGAACAGCTCAGGAATCGATAGCATCTTCCCAGCACCCTGTAATTTGATGAACAGAGTGATGATGAAGGCAAAGAGAGACACTGAGCACAAAAAAAAAAAACAACTTTCAGGACTGTGAGCTCCTATGCACCTAGAAATACGGTGAGGCTGCATTTTTTAAGTGCAAACATAGAAACTCTTCTTCATTCAATGTAGAAAATATTAGAAGTGCATTTTCTCTTCACTTGTTATACCAAATATTATTAATATTGGAAAAAAAGAATATGCCCTCTTGCAGATTTCAAATGTTTTTGCTTTTAACTGTTACACTTAAACATTTTGGATCATCAAACAAAAAACTGTGTTTAAATCAAGATTTTATTATTAAGAAAAAAATCCGTCAAGGCCTTCCTGGCACTGTGAGCAAAAACGACTGCCATCACGTATTTTCATATTTTAAGAAACAATTGCTTAAAAGCCGACAGACTGGAGGGTTTGAGCATGAACACCCTTTTTAAGGACATGCCACCACAGCCTTATACAAAGGCCATTTAACTCTGGCCTTTGAGTAGACCACTCCAAAACCTTCATAAATTTAATCTTTTAAACTACTCAAAGTGGACTATCTGGTTTCAATTATGCTGCTGCATAACCCAGGTGCAGCTAAGGCCACAAACTGAATGGCAAACATTCTTCTTCTAGTTGAATTCTTGGTTCTTCAAATTACAGTGAGTTATTTGGATCCTAAAGCTACAAATTAGCCCCAGACTACATGATTACCATGAGATTTGATTGTCTATATAATTTCCATTTTCTGAAATCAAGTGTTAGTTTTCTTTTAGAACTATAGGAAACATTCAAAAGCCTTCTGAAATATTCTTGTTTTACAAAGTTTCATAATTTTATCTTGATTACAAAAAAAGAAAAAGAAGAAATCGGTAAGAGAGCATACACGTCTTTACAGCTCTGCAACTACTTTTTTTTTAATTTGCATCTCATAAGACCAGAACCAAAAGGAAGAGAGCTTTACCCTTTTCAAACCTGTAAACTAGATCCAGCAGGCCAACTCAGATTTATAATGAAAAAGAACAGAAACACACCGAAGGGAAGGCAACACCGTGAATGGGAATGCGTTTCTACTGGTAGAAATAATCGTATATGGATAATACACACTCTGCCTCTTCATGGCTTATTTTAACTAATAATGCATGAAACATCAACAGAAGATTGTCTGGATGTTTACTTTTTGTTTAACATACGTGTGGTGGGATGAGTGGAGACTGAGCGCCGCAGGCTGTGGAGTAAACTAGCAGCTGCAGAGCTGAAGCTGTCAAAGGTGGGTGCTGCACAAGCATGGCTTTTTTTTTTTTTTTTTTAGCCCTATAAGAGTGTAAAATAACTAAGGATGTAGTAAATGTTTGTATTTGGTCTTCATTATACTCTAGAAAAAAAATGTGTTAGGCCACTTACTTCTTTCATCTGAAGGGAACCTTAACAATCGACTCCTGATGTCTTTCATGAATAATAAATAAGGTCTGATTTTTTGGCATTTTGAAAGTCAAAGGCATCAAAAACATTCATGAACATCTGAGGGAGACAGGGATTTAACTTACCATTCTTTAATCAGCTATTAAGATTGTGGTAGCTCTTTTTAGGAAGAATACAATGGATGTAATTATAAATGTTAGCACATGTACTCTCAGTGTCAAGCTATGAACAATGTAATACTTACTTTTTCTGTGGATTTCAGCACTCCGGGCATAAAAGTCCTGATTTAGATTTTAAAATGACACCAAGCAAGCAAAAAACGAAAAAAAAAACAACAACATTTATCTGACCTGGATATCTTCTGCACAAGCAGTATTTTTATTCTCTGGGCTTCACATGTAATCATTTCACAGCCAAAAAAACTCAGTGTGTTTTATTTAGATTTTATGTGATAGACCAACACAGAGCAGAGAATAACTGAAGTCAAACTGGAGGTCCGACCTCAGATTGCTTAAAGAAGAGAAGAAGAAAAGAAAGAGGCCAGTAAATGAGAGTTTTGTCTTTGAACAAAGAGGCGATGAATCGATCTCCAGCAGGACGACGGCTTAGAACTGCAAGATGCTTAAGTTACATCCCGAAAAGTGCTTAATCAATAATATCTTTGAAAACCCCAAGTTTCCAAATGTTTTTATGAATAGAAAAGTGAAAAGTGTGGGGTGCATTTGTATTCAAGCTGCTTTGGTCTAAGTAAGTGAAAGTTAATTAATTCACTTTAGATGCTTCTTGTTTAGTGCTTAAATACCACTTGTTTAATTTAATCTCTGATTAATACACATCTTGTTGTGGGGATGGTTTTCTTTGTCAGAAACTCGGGAGCTAATCAGAGTTGATGGGAAGAAAATAAAAAGATGAAATCAAGAAAATACTGGAAGAAAACCTATGGGACGACCAGGGTGGAGGTGTATCTGATCCTCAGCTGAGGTGGAAGAATCTGTCCTAACAACAACTCAAACACAAATCTGGCCAAGGAAAACAACTGCTTAAAGAAACCCAAAGGATGTTCTAAGTAAAACATGGTGGTAGATGGTAGTCTGGTCGGATAAGCCCAACATTATACTTTATACTGGGATTATACTTTTCAGCAGAGAAATGGAATCTGATCAGAATTGTTAGGAAGAGTGCAAAAGACTTGAAACTAGGGAGAGTCTAGGGAGAGACTATGCCCTCCAGCAGGAGCTGCAGAGCACTGGTTTAGCATATGCATGGATTAGAATGGGATATTCACAGGCCAAAACTGAATATAACTGGGAAGACTTAAGAACTGATGTTTACAGATGTAAAAGATGAATAGGTTGACGTTCAGCTTCCATATGTGGAAAGCTGGTCGGAGTCATACTCCTAACTAACCACAAACCTCACAGTGAAAGGCGGTTGCACAATGAATTGTGCTGGTGGGGTTAACAAAAAAAGAAAGATTTCAATGCAGATTTCCAAATGCCGTGTAAATGAGGGGAAAAGAATTAAAACCATGAATAATTTCCCCTTCCCTTCAAATTTATGGAATACTCTTTGTACTATCACATAAAATCCCCATAAAACACACTGACGCCTCTAAGTGAAACACAACAAACAGTGAAAGTGTTAAAGGGCCAAGGCACTGCAGTAAGTGGTAAGAGTGACAATAAAGACTCACATTGACCCACTATGCCAGCCAGCGCCGTCTTGAACTTGTCCTTGGCCTCTTCCATCTCCTTCTCGTGTTGACTCTTCTCGCCGATCAGCCGGCGGATGTGGCTGTTGGAGGACTGGATCATGGAGTAGAAGTTGTTGGCGTTCCTGCGGTTGACTTCGCCCCGTTCCAGCCAGGTCAGGAGCACGCGGACGGCATCTGGAAACTTACAGTCGTCTGGGGGAAAAAATAAGGAGGATGAAATGGAAGAAAGAAGTTAATTTTGGACATAACCTACAAGGCTTTAGCGGACTCCTGCCTCTGTGGAAAATGATGGTTATTAGGCATAAAACGCTGCTTTTCAAGCTCTTAGGACAAAATCAGGAGTTGAGTGAAAGAATACAAAAAAAAAATATGGCAAAAAAACTAAAATTACAGCTCTGTTGAGCCACAAAAAGAAAATGATAATTTCAGCTATTTATCTTCCTAACAAAACAACATTGTGGAATAAAATGATAACTTGGAGGCAAAATAGGCTATAAAACCCATTTCTACTGCAGGTGGTCTATCATCATAGAGTGTAACTGAGTTTGGAGTACAGTAATACAAACTGGCAGTAAAAACAGCAAGATCTCTTTTCCCCTCTGGGTAAAAAAAGAAAGAAAAATCAACAGCAAATGACTGTGCTGCTCCCAACAGCAGCCTGGAGAGATCACAAACACATTTTTGGCTGAAACAGCACAGCGTCTGAGTTTAATCCTTGTTTTTGCTAAGGACGAGCAGCGGAGAGCTGGAAAAGACACATGCAGATAGCAGAGAAGCAGAAAGTCACAGCCGAGTTATCAGGCCACTGTGACTGAGACCTGGAAGTGCCACTGCTCATTAGAGAAACAAGTTTATTCAGTCAGAAAGTCGACAGAAAGCTGTAAAGAGGCAGAAAGGAAAGTTAAGGAGAGAAGACTGAAAAAGGACGAGCGACGAGGGTGGATGAGACAACCCAGGAGAATGTTGTTGGGATCCACTCACATGGCGTTTAATAGAATCTGTTGCAACAAATTCACACAGTCTGTTAAAGCTGGAAATGCTTTGTTGGACTCAAGGTTTCCTCCCAGGATATATACATTTTGCAAAGAGTCACCATCTTGTACATTCATCCATTATTTTCTGTCCGAATTTCTCACTCCGTTTCTAAGGGAGAACCCAGACACCCTGCAGAGGAAACTTATGTTAACGGCTTATATCCGTAGTCTCGTTCTTTTGGTCAATGCCCAGAGCTTGTGACGATAAATGAAGGTTCAAACGTGGATGGCCACGAAGGATGGAAACAAAGAAAAAAATAAAGGAAGGTCACAAAGAAGAAATGAAGGAAAGAAAAAAGAAAATGAATTAGAAAGAAAGAACACAAGAAAGGAGACAAATAAGGAGCACAAGAATGTAAAGAATAATGAAAGGAAAGAAAGAATGAAGTACATGAAGAAAGAAAAAAACAAAAGGAGAGAAGGAAGAAAACGAGAGCGAAAGGAAGGACACAAACAGGGGAAGAAGAAAGAAATTGCAGGGTGAGAAAGGAGGAAAGAAGGAATAATACAAAGAAGATGGACAGGAAGAAGAGGACACAACATAAAGACAAAGGAATAGGGAAAAATGTCTCACATAAGACACATTTTCCAATTCTTTTTCTTTTTTCATACTTGTCCAGACTTGTAAAATATCTAAACCAGATTCTACGCTTTTCCAGATTGTGTAGAAACCCTGTTGCCTCGACAGGTAAAGCCATTAAGCATTTCCCCCCCTGTGATTCTCAGTTTCCAGTGTTTGTTTCTAATATTTCAGAGCTGAAGTCTCAACGGTTGCCAGCATCCAGGTCCAGGTACCTTTGATTTTGTCTCCCAGCTGGCTGCACTCGTGCTCTGAATAGTGGACGATGGGAGGAGGGGACGGCGGCCGCAGGCGATCCTCCTCCAACTTGCGCCTGTGACGCTCCTCTCGGGCCAACATGCGCTGGCGGCATTCCCACTCGTACAGGTCATCTCTGGCCTGAGCGAAGTCAACGTGGAGCCGCCCGGTGTCCTTTTTGTCTGTGCTTGAGCCTAAACGAATTCGATATCCTAGGAAACATATGAGTTTGATTTAAAAATCAGCAAAACAAGAGAAAGAGATGAAAGAGGAATGCAGAGCGCCATTCTTTACCCCGCTTACATTTCCACTGTATCTATCAATGTAGAAACAGATTACTAGGGTTGAAGCACAGAGACCTGTTGGGGAGGTAGTGCATTTATTATGGTTTGAACTTGTGAGGCTTGAGTTGTGCGGAGGAATAAGTTAAAATTTGTCCACACTACGTTCCAGCATTTCTACGGTTCATATTTTGAATTTAGCTGGAAAGTGCATTTCCATAAAATGCCCAAAAACCCAACATGCAGATTGCAGTTCAGTCACAGTTACTAGAAAGTTTCCAAAGGCAACTTTTTGAGCTCAAAGCAAAACAAAAACTTTTTAAAACGAAAAAGCAAAAACAAAACCTCTAAATCAAAGACAAAATACAAGAGCACTCAAAGAATAATTTCAAGTATTGTTAACAGATTGATAGATATATTGATTGATAGAGAAAAATTGACCATTCGATAAAATGAAATACAAAGAAGGGCTTTTATTTGCATCCATTGTGGAAATCTTCAAACTTTTGATGCTTTTATAACAAAAGCAAATCATGTTAAAGTGAACCATTTATCATGATGTTTTAGAAACTTATTTAATTTGTAAAAAAAATTCATCTCAAGACTATTGATAAAAAAAGATCAAATTTATATCCAATAATAAATAAATATATGATAAAAAGCAGAAAAAATAAGACCAAAGGCAACTGAAATTCAACATTCAGTTCCATTTGAACTCAGTTAAAATATAGTCTAGTCAACTTTAGTTCATAATGTTTATTGGTAAGCAGTTATTTATCCAAGTCAGCTCAGTTGAAAAGTTGCTGATAACAACCTTTTATCCTGAGCAAGCAGGTAGCGACAGTGAAGAGAAAATACTCAATCTACCAGGCAGAAGCATCCGGGAGAAACTGACCGAGTATGAGCAGCCATCTGCTGTTAATGCCTAATTGTTCTTTTTGAAAAGATTAACTGTAACTCTGTCAACTGGTCAATACATGAAAGAGACTTAAAGGCCAATTACTTCTCTACAGGCTCAGTATTCCTCATTAACCCCTCTTTTCCTCTTAACTTCCCTCCTATATCTACTTTATCCCCCTTTCTCAATTTTCACTAAAGACCGGTTGTGGACTGAAGTGAAACCTTGCTCCATTATGCGATCTAATTGGCTTAAATGATCCAAGTGTGTTTTATGAAAGAGATTACCAACACAAACCAGAAAAAGCAAAGAGCGAAAACGTCAGGAGTTTCTCCTCCAGTCTGCTCTCATTGCCTCAGACTCTTAATCTACCCCTGCTTCAATATTTCATATGAGGAGGTGCTGGTGTGCTGTAGCTGCCGGAGTGTGTGTCATTGCTGGGTATTGTTGTTTGCACAGGGTCTCCTTGAGTGTGTGTGGGTGGGGGATTATTTATGGGGAAACTACACAGCTCTGTCATCGCTCTAATATATGGACCTCTGCACCCACACCTCACTGTAAGAAGAGAGGCTGTTGAAATCAAGGGATCTCTCATTCAAACTCACTATCTCTCATGCGTTTGTGCGCGCACGCACAATGCTTAATGCTGGGAACGTTTCTGAGAGGGCGGCTCATCCGAGTGGGCTTTTTTTGAAGCAGGAGCGAATGGTCATCAGTTTGCACAGAGAGATTGAGGATCTCTGCTCTGTTCAGGCTGAAAATGAAGATGAGATAAAAAACACACAAGGTGCAGCGGCCAGATAGTTGGAATGGATGCTTTTTTAAAGCCAAATAATTGTATTTTTCCTCATGAAACTCTGATTTCTCTCACTAGTTGAAAGTTATTTAAATTATGATTTCATTTTTATTCCAGAGTGAACCTATATTAATATGTGCAACATGACATAAATGGCTAAGTATTTGTCTCTATGAAGTAACTATTAATTTCACTCATTACAGCTTTGAAAGGTCAGTTTTCTTGTTAATTCGAGATGAATCAGGCAAACCTTCACAACTCCAAACAAAAATCACAAGAGTTTAAAATATTTATGATCATTTTTTAAAAGATTTCATGACTATCAAAACATTTGTTAGTCATGAAACTATTGTACTCGCTGCTCACTGTGCTAATAGCGCAGAAACAACCATTATAGAAAAATCTTTTATCCTCCATCATCAGTGGTCATGTTAACCAGTAGCTGGAGCATTCACAACAAGTTTAGTGCATAGCTCAGAGTGTGATTGACAGCGCTAAGACCCTCCTCCTGGGTCTGATTGGTTGTTTCTAGTTAGCACTGGAACAAGGCAGAGGAGCTTGATTTTTTTTCACAAATCTTCCATCTCATACCATATTTTCACATTTCAACAAAATGAAAAAAGAGAAAGAAAAAAAAATGCAATATAAAATTGAAATATTGCATCTTTCAATCCTGACATCCATCCTGCTTAAAGTCTACATAGTGTGATTAAATTCCAACCTGTGACTCTAAACCTTGCTTTTGAAATACTAAAGTTCTTATTGTGCCAACCTTCTATCCTGGAAGAAAGGGGTTCAAATAACAGTACATGTACATTTCTGACCAGCAATGTGCAGTTAGATTGTCAAACAAAAAAACAAAGCACTAAATTAGCACAACCAAGGTCTAACAGCTATGAGAGCTTACCAGACAAAAAGAGAGCCTTGTCCACTGTGGTCTCCTCTGCAAATCGGATGTGGCAGAAGTTCTTCTTACTTTTGCGAATCGCCGTGATATCGCCACACTGTCCAAAGACCTCCATGATGAGCTGCTCTGTGGCATTCTCCGGCAAACCGCCGACAAACACAGTCTTGCAGCCTGGAGGGCGTTCTCTTGTGGCAGGAGGAGGTAGGTCTGTTCAAAGTGAAAATATAAAGTCAGTGAATGTGGAAAATGTAATTTATGCTGGATTTCTTCAGTGCGTGGTTCCTGGAGTGAGGCTTGAGCATTTCCAGGCAACTTCCTCAAGTCTTTTTTTCAGGAAGTTGGATTTAAAGACAAATCCAACATGCACAGCCACATAGGGAGAACTGATGCAACAAACTACCATCAGGCTTAAACTCAACAATCCCGGTGCTGCTTTGCGTATCACACAGAAATAAACAAATGCAAAGATAGAATAAATAAACAAACTAATGTAATGCTGCCCATTGACATTCATGCAGAGATAATAAAAATGAAATACACAAACTGAAGCCGTTTGAGTAAAAGTGAAATCTAATTTTGAATGAGTTATGCTCTTTGAGAAGCTGAAAACAATATGCACCATGGCAGCAATTGTTTTCATTACTCATTTTGCCAATAGGCAGGGTGCCAGGTTGAATATTTTTTTAACCACATTTATTTCCTACCTTGGTAGGAAATATTTTTATTCTCAATGAATAGAAGAAAATCCATAGAGCCACAATGTGCTTTAACCCAAAAAGTATGAAAAAGTGAATGAATAAATAAATCAAATTTATTGATTAGCTGGAGTAGTCTTGAACATGAATTAGTTCAAAATATCTGATATGTCTGTAAAATGTTGTTGATTCAACATAAAGTTATTTCCCTGAAGTTCGAGATTTTGCTCTCTTTTTTCATTTTTGCATGGGCCAAATGATTATAAAATAATTGGAAAAACACAATTTATTCCACTACTAGGACAGATTAAGAATAGTCAACAGCCAGACCAAGGAGGAGACAGTAGATGTTTGTGAGCATAAGGTTTTTGTCTGCTGCTGTCTATTTATCAGTCTATCTAAATGTTTCATCAATTCACAATATGTGGGTCTGCACAGAAATATGAGGGCGTTGTTCCATATACAATGCTATCACATTGCAATGTTGCCTGCCTTGTTCTTATTTCTGTTCACTCCGTTTTACACACTACTTGACTTTTAGACATGAAAAGGAATAAAACTTTTCTGAGCTGCAAACCTGAACACAACTGGATGGATGTTTAAATTACTACATAGCCTTTAAGGATGCTTTTAAAAATGTACCACTTACTGTGGGGAAAAAAGCTTTATTTCCAAAAATTCAGAGAACATATAACTTGGGTTACTTCTCATCAGTGTTTAAAGTAGAAGAAATAAATCAGCACAACATGGAAAAAAGACCTTTTAAACAGCCAAATTCTGAAGGTTGAAGCTGCAATTTTCAATTAAGTCACATTTAAAACATAACACTTATGACCTAAAAGAAATATAAAGATTAAACATGCATAATGATAACTTGGAGCAAAATGTTCAGATCAGTTTTTGTTAGATAAATGCTAAATTCAAACCATCCGAAGCATGAAAATGAAATCCTTTTGGCAACAATGTGATTGCGAATCCTCTCATGTGGAAGGTTCCCTGCACTGCAGAAATCACTTATTCAACACAGATGAGTGTTGACTGATCTAATCTCCAATAGATCAGGCTTCTCATCCATGATGAATGTGATTAGTGGGGTCTATGAGGAGTGAACCGAATAATCAGTGGAACGCTGAGGATGCTGTATTTCTAGATATCTGCTAAAAAGACCTTGCACACTGTTGTATCCATCCCAGCAAATATCAATTCTCTGAGCCGAAATGGGTTGATTTTGGCTCAATATCCCATGTGTAGTGTAGAGGAGATAAGAAGTGAGTGGGGTAATGTTGATTCATTTAGATATGTTAACTGTGACCAACATAATTTAAAAACCGAGAACTTGTTAGGTACACTGACAACGGCTGCTGCATTTTCGCTTTTAAACTGTTAAACTGGGTCACAACAAGTGTTTTAACTCTCTCAAACTGTTCCTTCTTGATTTTTTCTTCTTTACAAACATAGGTCACACTTTTGTTTTTGTACAATTCACAGCTGCACAAACAGCTACTCTACGCAAATAAAGTGACAGCCTTGTCTTCAGTCTAACCCTCATCTACAGCAAAGAGATCTGAGTAACAACGGGGTGAATGAAAACAACCTGGAGGGATTTCTCAACAGGGTGGCTGATCCAATTCTGCAAAACAAAATAAGAAGCATCTTAGGAGTCATTCTGCATTGCAAGGTAACTTTCCGCTGACATTGCCTAGTTTGGAGATCCATTTATTTAAAAGCCAGACAACAAAACAGGCTTTATAAATATCAAGTCAAAATTGTAGTTTTATATGGAACATTGAAAAACGTACTAGAGGGATGTATATAAGAGATGCTGACGAGTAATTTTTTTTAAAAGTCCAAATCAAGTCTGAAGTCTTTCGTCTTGCAATAAACTACTCAGACGTCTAGTCTGAAGGCTTTTAACTTTTGTAACTGAATCTCAAATCCAAACCGTTTCTGATGGAAACACAAATAGGTGGATTGATGGGTATATATGCAACCATTCTTTGTTTATCTCAGGCCCAGTAGGTTGACTTCAGGACAGACACAGTCAGGTTTATTGTATTTATTCTAACAAAAGAGGAAATAAAGATGGTGATTAACATCAGTCCGGCAGCTTGTACCCCACAGTTGGAGACAGAAACAGAAAAAGGGGGAGGAGCTGTCAGTTACTGGTTGCTACGGTAACAACCAACTGCCAAGTGCAGTAACAGAACTTAAAACACGAAAAAATGTCTGAAGAAACAACCACTTCACTAAACAAAATAAACTCAAAGGAAAAATAAACAAATTTTGACAAACTTTACATCTATAATATTGTTAAAACTTTACTTTGCTTAATACTTTTCCAACTATGTAGGAACTCTTTCTGTAGAAGTTTAAAATCCCCAGCTACAATTTCAGAAAAAAAACACCAGCCTGGAAGAATTCATCATACATAACTTATTTAGCTAAAGTGATTTATCTTTGTTTATTATCAACGCAGCCACTGTAGAAAGAATTACATTTTACTTATGTACAGTTCTCAGATTCCACAGAATCTTTACAAAGATCTCATCTTTGTTTCTCTCACACTTTCACACACACTAACAAAATAGCATCAGTCTTTTCTCCTCTTCTTTTCTTAAAATGTGACTGTGGCAGCAAAATTTTCACAGAGGTGTCATTCCGTGACCTCCAGAGCTGGCAGATTAAACTAGTTTTGAGTTGAGATGGGCAGAAAAAAAGGAGAAGAAAAATGTGGTTTAGAAAACGCTTGTGATGGCAGGAAACAGCTTTGCTGGCAGATTCAACAGAGAGTTCCAAATTAAGTGACCTTTTCGGTCCACGAGTGGCTGATAAAGCAGCGAGGACGAAGAGAGGGGAAACAGATGCTCTGCAGCAACGTCCAAATGTGCCAAGCTGCAAATTAAATACAAACATTTTTCCCTTTTTTTTTTCTTTGGCAGAGAAAACTTCTTGTTATTTGGTCTGGTAATTAATTGGTAACCATTAAAAAGTCAGAGTGGGATCATTTCGCAATCCCCTCGGCTTCCCGCTGTGTCGACTCCCACTGTTATGGCAAAAGACGATTTTATGCAAATGCGGCACAAACAAGATCCGGATGAACTATTCATGATTTCCAGATTACAATAAATACATTATATCATAATAACTATAAAAACATGGGTGAGTGTTCCAAGTGATTGCATTTGCATGGAAAAATAATAAGCAGCTGAAACCTGAGGGAACAACGGAGAGGAAGAGCAAGCAGGAAGCATTTTTTCCCCTCCCAGCGTTCACTGTGGAAATTATATCACTAATATCTGCTGCCAAAAAGAAACAACAGAGAAAAAGGTGAGACAGGAGGAAAACAAAGATGCATAGCCCTGAGCTGAGATGAATAGTGTTTAAAAGTACACATGATATTACATTTTGTTCAATTTATTTGAATAAAATAGGAGAAGAATGAAAAAAAAATGGTTTAGCAGGAAAGGCAAAGAAAAAAAAACACACCCATATTTTAAAGAAATATTACAAACATGAAGAAGTAGTTGTACTTTGCAGGAGGCTTTAATGTGATGATTAGCCTCTGTGACTACACAACCTCGCCACATTAAAATCACAGACATTTTTTTTGGAGGGATTTTATGGTTTTCAATAGAGATTTTTAGAAATACATCTCTAAAAATGCTGTGCATCTGTATTCATTACCGTTTGCATAAATAAAAATCCAGTACAGCTAATTACTAAATAGGATGTTTGCGGTGAGGTGACATAAAGTATCCCCTGGCAATATTGGGAGAAAGCAAGCGTAACCATAGCAACAAATTCAGGAATATTGAAGAAAGTAAGTATTAAAACAGCAGCAATTGATATTTTTGCTATTTGAAACAGATTAAATTTTTATAAAATATCCATTTTTAAATTGAAGAACTAATTAATTTTTGTTTTTGTGATTTAAAATAAAAAAAATCTACAAATGTATGTAAAGAAAATAAAAAAAAAAAAAAAAATTTCATTTTTATAGAAAATGTCACAAATGCATGTAATTAGCAACTAAAAGACAAAAATATGACTTTACAAAAAAAGGAACATGCTATGAAGTATTAGTGCCTTTCTTTGTGGAAATTCTTTACATATGTTGAATGAAAAATGCCTAGGAAAAACTATTGTAGCTAGAATTTATTACCTTTACATTTTAGACCCTCAATTGTGGCTCGTAAAAGCTTTGGCCAAAAATGCTAAAGAGCCGCAAGCGGTTCTGCAGCTGCAGGTTTCAAACCCCTGGACTAGAACCATTATCGATAAGAGACTTTAAAACTCAGAGTAAGTGCTTCTTTCTTCTTTTTTTGGCAATCGCTAAGGCCACTAGCTTTTCAGTTGAAAACCAACAACTCTACCAGCAAGTTGACAATTACTGTTTATATATATATTTATATATATATATATATATTCTTTTTTTCTTTTTTTTTTTTTGCAAAATTAATAGCGTGGCCAAAGGCAATATCTTCAAGCTATTTAAAAATAGTCATCTGGCTCACCTGTCCATCATTGGTTGGCTTAGACAATGATGTCTTCATGATGTCTTCCAAAAATAGTCCTCTCTTGCATCAAAAAATATTAAATTCGCTTATCCTTTCAATTTATATAATGACAACCAGATTGTCTTTGTTTAGATAATTTCTTTTATAGTCATCAAGACTTTTGAATAGAAAATCTGATGTTTTTCTTATCTGTGTCTCCGATTGCCACAGTTTGCAAAAGCACAGAAACAATTTTATATATAAAAGAAAAACTGTTAGAAATATTCCAGTTGCGGTAGTTATCGCTCTGTTCCTGGTGGAAGTTGGCTGAAGTAACATGGCAAACACCCAACAGACTCCATTGTGTTATGTAATCTCTAGATAAATCCAGCTGTTCTGTGGAGGTTTCTTAAAGAAAACAAGTAAGCAAAAAAAAATCATAAAGACCATGAAACACATCAGACAGGTCAGAAAGTTGTTTAAAGTTTAAAGCAGGATTAGGTTAGAAACAAAACATCTCTAGTTTGAAAACTATCATGAAACCCTTTAGTTTTATTGGCATGACTACAAACCTACTAAGACATAACCATTCACCTAAACTGAAGAGCCTGGAGGATAAAATCAGAGAAGCAGCCAAGAGGTAACTTTGTGAGAGCTGCACTTCTAAGAAGGAAGCCATTATTGAAAGAAAAGCATTAAAATTTAGGGGTCCATGCAAGACAAAAAAGAATATGTCTAGCCCTAGCAAGTAGGGCTGGGTGATAAAGTTTTATTATGATATTTTGTGGTATTATTGTGAAAACGATAAAAATTATGAGAACTATTTATTTCTTTTTTAGGTAACTATATGGCAGTGACTGCATGACACTGTGCTTCTTTTGGATTTCATGTAAAGAAATGTGATTTGCATCTCTAAACTGCAAATTATTTAATCATACTTCCAAACTTATAGACATTTATTGATAGTCTCAATAAACAAACAATGGAGAAAATAGTAAAACTAACAATCTCAACAGTATGAACAGTTTTTAGAGGTCTTAAACATCACTAACTGGAATTTATCTTAACAACAATAAATCAAAATTTAATTCATGATAAATGATAAACTAAATAATAAATACCCATTCTGGTAGCAAGAGACAAAAATAAAACTTTGGCCATTATGTGGGGCTGAGCATTTAATCGATAATGATATATATTGCGATAGACACGTGTCCGACAGAATGTTTAATAATTTTACTGAATTCCGATCCAGCGTTGCACAGCATTCTGGGAGATGTAGGCACAGGAATTGTCATGTTAGTGGTTTGGCAGTATTTCAACTATCTAAAACAAAAACCTAATCAATAACTATCAATATTGACTGATATTATGCCCTACCTTCAAAAGAAACTAGCACTACACATTACCTTGAACACACCATCTCTATTGTAAAACATGGTGGTGCCATTATCATGCTGTGGAAATGTTTTTTTGTTGTCGTCAAGGACTAGGAAGCTAACCAGAGTTGATGAGATGGAGATAGAAACAGGCTAAAGACGTGAGCCTGGGGTGAAAGTTCACCTTCCAACAGGACAACCCTAAACACACTCCCAAAGTTGTTCCCTTGCCACTGCATGGATGTTGATGACAGCAAACAAGTCTGCTCGTTTGTAGCTCAACGCTGCCCGAGGAGCCAGCCGGTATGTGTGGCCACCGCTTCACTGAGGAAAGGTGATCACCATCCATCAGCCTGACTCAATAAACACCCACTCCTGGAGCGAGGCGATGCCACAGCAAGGAGGCGTCAGTCATTATAGAACTAACAGAAACAACTTTTAGACACACTCAAGTAAACATGTTAAGTTCACTTATGTCATAAAGGAACAAACAGCAGGCAGTGATATGAATGCATCAGGGTTTTTAGCCCAACAAGCTTGAGCCATTTGTGGATGTTCTGACAATTCTCCTCGTTTTGTTGTTGACCAAAACGAGGATTAGATTGTCTATTTTTAAAGCCATTTAGCACATGGATGACTGAACAGCAATATGATGAGTCATGGATATTGCGTGTACAGAAAAAAAAATCTATTATTTCTAATCCCATGAGCTTCACATTTAGCTCCTAACAATTTCCACAGAGACCAATAACCAGTGTTTTGTTTTTCCTGTGACAGGTAAACAGAATGTGTAAAAAATTGATTTTATCATCTGAAGAATATAAAAACCTCCCATGGAGTACCCAGGGAGCTTTGAATGAAAAAGATAAGCAAACAAAATCTAATTGATTCCATAGATCTAAAGTCAAGTAAAAAAAAGTTCACAAAGGATTTAGAAAAAGCAACAAAAGTGCTTTAACAGAAAGCAGAAGTGGAAATAGGTAGGATGAATGTCTAGCGAAAAGTTAAAGTGGACAGTACAAAGAAAAACTAACTTCTCAAGGATGTAAATCTCAAGTGTGTTAAAGGTGATGCACACTGACAGGATGAAAAAAAAGAGGAATTAGGAGGAGAGCGAGGAGAACTGAAGGAGGCTGTTGTTTCTCAACTAAAAGGTCAGTGAGAGAGGATGCTGCACGTAGTGTCAGCTTGAGAGCATGCAGCCAGAGGGCAATGACTACTTGCGATGGACACCATATGTGCAACCTGGCCGTCAAGACACAAGTGCTTTTCCTCTGATGTTTGCTGAAAGCGAATCTGCAGCACCGACTGAGAGCCGCTCCTCTGCTTCCAACAGGTGGCCTCCCAGGCTTTAAATTAGTTTAGTCAAGTTGAATAGGCAGCTAAACAGGTAGATTGGTGCTCCATAAACAATAACCCCCCTTTATTTAATTAATTTATGTTTAAATAAAAGGAACTTGAGCCAAACAAATTTAAATAAGTTATAAGTTTTCATTTTTTTACATCTTCATGTGCCAAAAACGTACTTCACTTTCTTGATAGAGTCTCCTTTAAAAACCCAACTTCACATCTGAAAGAACGTCTGACAGCATGCGGTCTGAAATAATGACATGCCACTATAATATTGCACCTGTCGGCTGCGTCCCACTGGGAGAAACCAGAGGTTCAGTGAAACACTGAAACGTAAAATCCTCAGAAATCAAACTAATGTAACACCCACATTTTACCTCTTTCCATGTGAAAACTGCTGCCTCTTTGTGCAGAATGCCAGTTTTAAATGCTGAAAAGAACAGTACTAAAAATACAAAGTAAGTTAATGTCAGTGAAATATTTTCAGTCCAGCTCAGTCATTTAATCTGCACTGCAATTTCTGGGTCTGTCCCAATGAGCTTTGATATTAGGACTGAAATGAATTAAGAGATACAATTGTGATGTCTAATACAATAAAAATAGAATGGATCACTTTCCTGCTGAAAGTAGCTATCCTTTCAACAAACATTTTAAAAAAAGCATTTTAAAATTTTGAATCCGTAGAATAGCGTATAAATACTGTGAGCCAGCTACATGTCTTGTTGTTTTCACCAGTATTAAATCATGTGTCACGTGATGGGAAAAAATGTTTCCTTTGAAGTTTTGTGAAGTAGGTGTATTTCAAAATGGCTGAAAAACGATGTCATCCTAGGCCAAAAACTTTCTATTGAACAAAGTGTTTGTTTTTATTTTTTTCAAAATTGCCGTTTATCCAGTGAGCAAATTTATGTTCATGATTTCAGTGTGCACAACTATATGGTTAATAGAAAAGCTGTGCGAGAGTGAGAGACAGCAAAACTTTCAGCTCACATCAAAAAGGATGAATACAGAAAAAAAATCCTGTCATAGAACAGACTGGTTTATAAAATGTTGGTTGAGTCAAGGTAAAGACGGTAATTCTATAGGGAGTGTGTTTAGTCTGAACACAGCATAAGGCTGATGCAGCGTCCTTAAACGCCAGCATATAAGAAAATCCTGCCAAAACAAAATTCTAAGCTAAACAGATGCATTTGTTGACTTTTTCAGATGCACTAAATATTCCAAGAAAATGCTCAATTCTGTACTCATTTAATTAAAAAAAGACAAAAGCGTGACTAATTAGGTTTTCATTTAGGGGATTTCTAACATAAGGTGTTGCTCCCTTATATCTTTATACACTGCCTGGCCAAAAAAAAGTCGCCACCAAAAAATGGTCACACTCTCTAATATTTTGTTGGGCCGCCTTTAGCTTTGATTACAGCCGACATTCGCTGTGGCATTGTTTCAATAAGCTTCTGCAGTGTCACAAGATTTATTTCCATCCAGTGTTGCATTAATTTTTCACCAAGATCTTGTATTGATGATGGGAGAGTCGGACCTCTGCGCAAAGCCTTCTCCAGCACATCCCAAAGATTCTCAATGGGGTTAATGTCTGGACTCGGTGGTGGCCAATCCATGTGTGAAAAAGATGTCTCATGCTCCCTGAACCACTCTTTCACAATTTGAGCCCGATGAATCCTGGCATTGTCATCTTGGAATATGCCCGTTCCATTTGGGAAGACAAAATCCATTGATGGAATAACCTGGTCATTCAGTATATTCAGGTAGTCAGCTGACCTCATTCTTTGGGCACACAATGTTGCTGAACCTAGACCTGACCAACTGCAGCAACCCCAGATCATAGCACTGCCCCCACAGGCTTGTACAGTAGGCACTAGGCATGATGGGTGCATCACTTCACCTGCCTCTCTTCTTACCCTGATGCGCCCATCACTCTGGAACAGGGTAAATCTGGACTCATCAGACCACATGACCCTCTTCCATTCCTCCAGAGTCCAATCTTTATGCTCCCTAGCAAACTGAGGCCTTTTTTTCTGGTTAGCCTTACTGATTAGAGGTTTTCTTACGGCTACACAGCTGTTCAATCCCAACCCCTTGAGTTCCCTTCGCATTGTGCGTGTGGAAATGCTTTTGCATTCACAATTAAACATACTCCTGATTTCTGCTGTTGTTTTTCTTTGATTTGATTTGACCAAACATTTAAGTAATTGCCGATCACGATTATTCAGGATTTTTTTCCCGACCACATTTCCTCCTGGAAGATGATGGTTTCCCACCATCCTTCCAGTTTTTAATGATGCGTTGGGCAGTTCTTAACTCAATTCTAGTAGTTTCTGCAATCTCCTTAGATGTTTTCTCTGCTTGATGCATGCCAATGATTTGACCCTTCTCAAACAGACTAACGTCTTTTCCACGACCACAGGATGTGTCTTTTGCCATGGTTGTTTAAGAAATGAGGAGTTACTCATTGCATCAGCTGGGGTTAAATAACTTGTTGCCAGCTGAAAGATAATCGCCTATGCAGTACTTATCCAATAGGAGGCTTGTACCTATTTGCTTAGTTAAATCCAGGTGGCGACTTTTATTTTGGCCAGGCAGTGTATCTAGCGTTTACTGTTGAAATGATTCAAGGACGAATGATCAACAACTAAGGTGTTGACAGAAATACTATTGTGGCCATAAATTAAAGGCAAGTCTTTATGACTTCTCAAAGTCTGCTGATTGGGATGCCTTTCTATGGCAGACATATTTATCAGAAGCATTCATTTCATTACACCAATCTTAATTGGTTGGTGATTGTGACGTCAGGGCGTCGTAGGGCATCATGGTGAAAAAACCTATCCTATCGACTTGTGGATGAGAGTATTACAAACCAACACATGAGCTGCTTTTCTCCTGGCCCTTGTTAAGACTTATTTGTTCAGAGAGACATCACGAGGTTCTGCAGACCCTGGCAGCACATCTCTGAGGTTCGCAGAGCTGCACTATCAATCCACCACCATCGTAATAGAAGGCGGTTCCCTCTGGGCGTCTCATATGCCAGGTGTCTGCCTGTTGAGTTAGATTTTCATGAGAGGAATCAAGTCCAGACGGTTTTGCCCGGCTGATGAAAATACTGGGCCTTAAGATTAGCTGTTTCTTTCTTAAAAGGAAAGAGAGGGCAAGAACAAAGATTTTATGCGGAGATGGGGATCAAAACAGGGAACAAAGAGCAGGTTGGACAAAAAGAAACAGAGGAGTGGAAAGATAAAATGATGGTGGAAAAACAAGAGGTGGGAAGGTAAACCTGGACTAAACATTGAACCCCACATCAAAAAGATATATGTTAAACAAATTCAATGACATGAAGATAAACACTAAGTCTAAAACAAATTGAGCAATCTCATTGACTTTTCCACTCATGTATGCTTATCACGGCAGCAGCAACATGGGAAAAAAGTTTTACTTGTTTAAGAGATTGATTGTGACAGGATTTAAAGTTCTGGGGATTTTCTAGGCAAGCTGATCCTTTATTTAACCTCAGGGTGTGCAAGTTCTCCTGAAACTTTTCGTTTCTCTTCCCACTCCTGAGAGGTGTATAAGAAAAAATATTTGCAGCTGAAGTTAAATTTTAATTAGCTTGTTTTAGCCGTTGTATATGTTTCTAAGGGCTTACTGAAGTGAAAATACAAACTAGAGATATAGAACTAATGTTCTGTCTGTGTAAAAATAAAAACACTTCAAGATTTTGATTATATTTACTTTGAAAAATACACGTTTGTTGGGAAAACAATAAAATCCAAAATCAAAAGGTGTCACCAATCACTCATAATGACTAAGTTACACATCTCTAGACAAATTGTATGCAAATTGTGACCTAAAAACTTTCACAATGTGTCTCTTTATATTATTAGCAAAGAAAAAAACTGATCTTTTATGCATAAAACTTTAGAAAGTTAAAGTTTTCAATCTGCTGAAAAATTTCAGCTATTCAATCAGGTACCAATTGAAATATGCACAGCGGTGATAACCCTGCAGCTGCTGCATACTGCCGCTTACTTGGTTGGAAGATGGCCACAGACATGCAGTCTGCTTAGATCCAACTAAAAACAGTTAATTTGATAAGATTATATTAATCATATTGATGTACAATGATCCAAAACATGCAGTCATAGCAACCCAGGAGATTACTAATGCGTCATCCTTGAATGACCGAGTAAGAAACCTGACATGATTCCAACTGGGAATTTCACTTGTTGAGGATTAAACTTTGGACAGAAAGACCCACAAACAGCAAAGGCCTGATGGAGCTTCAGAAATGAGGAAACTCAACATCTGTTGTCCATGAGGAAAGGCTTTTCAACCATGTATCCTGAATGAACATTGTGTGTTTTCACTTTTTTTAAATTATTCAATTACTTTTGAGGCCCTGAAAATAAAAATAAAAAATGCTTTAGTTCCTCACATTTTTATGCAATTTTTTGTTCATCATCCTCTGAATTAAATCTGGAAATCTGAGCTCCAACAGCATCTGTGTTGTTTTATGCAAAATTCTTCGTGGTAATGTACAGGACCAAAATTAGATCTGCTCTAATCTGGAAGGAGAGTTCCAACAATTTCATGGCCAACGTTGAGTCTAAAAAGCAAAAGGAAATGAACAGCAAGTTTTTATATTACCAAAACTGTTAGATAATACAAGCCTCTTATGCTTCAATCAATTTATTCTGGCTTTGTCAACAGTGGATGACCTCATAAAGATCCCTGTTCTTCTTTCTTTGGGCTCCTGCCCCGCAGTGTTTTAGCGTGTTTGATGCTTCACATGTGGAAATGGCCTAAAGTAGGATTAGTTTGGTATTGTGACTTACTAGGGTTGGGAGGAAAAAGGGTGCAGCTCTTGCAGTGGATGATTTCCTTCACGACTGGAACGTCCTGGGAGACGGGTGTGGGCACCATGCTGAGGCCGGGCATCATGGGATTTATGGGGGTGATTCCAGCCATCATGCCAAGGTTAGGATCAAAATCTGGAAGCAAGACAGACACAGAAATGTTCTAACTCAACCCAGAACTCTGGTCCAATATCGATTAAACACAAACAGAATCTATTGCATTGCATTGCATTCCAAACTGTGTACTCCCCCCCCCTCTGTGAATCAGTGACCTAGCAGCAGCCTACACTTAACGGCAAACATAGGCCTCTCATGAATAAATCATCTGTTAAACAACATGCATATTTTAAGACGTTTTCACTGAGTCACTCCTTCTCTGTCACCCCAGCTGTTTGAATGATGAACTCACAGATAATGTAGTTGGCTCTGAAACCTACATCACAGATAAGATTTATTTGCAATATTGATTTACACAGTGGGGTGTGACTACATGGACACAAACACATGCATACAAACAACAGTGGCATCCGAAGCTGCCACACCGGCTTCTTAAGTGCATTAGTGCGCCTGTGAAATGCAAATCACTGCATCCTGCACTATGAGCCTCGGCTTCACCTGCAAAGGATTTGGAGCTGACATTTATACGGCAGGTTGCTTAATGCATATGCACCTGCGTGCGAGCATGCAGGAGCACCGCTCACTAAAACAAATCCTTCACCAGAAATTATGTGCACGCTGCACTATCCTAGATATGAGAAAAGGGGGAAAAACTACTTTACAGAATGTGGTATTTGCTGACTGCAAGTCAGAGTCGACGGAATGGCTATCATGATGTGCATAAATAAAAACCAACATGATGAATCAGACGTATCAAAACATACGTCTTTAAATGATTTATTTTAGCTAGGACGTAAAAACGCCCATGTGGGTTATTAAAAGAAGTCTGGGCAGAAACAGCAGAGAGATGAGACCCTCACTACTTTAATGTTAGACTAATTATAAAGTTTAGTTGTTACATACAACAACTAAACTGTGTACAAAATAGAATCATATAACTAGAATAAAACTGCATTTCAATCCCCCCAAAAAATCAGAACTATTTAAAATGACAGGAAATAGTTGTTATTGAGACGAATGCTGACATTTTCAGAGCATTTTCTGCTTGCTGGAGCCTCATTTGTATAGGTGATGTTTTCTTACGTTTGTGGTATGTTAAATTAACATCTCGTAAAGTTTTCCGAGAATAAATGCCTTTCATTTTTTCTGGAGTAACCATTCTGCTGCACTTTACCCACTAATTTCACGGTAAAGTCATAATTACTAGTTTTCAACTTAAACAGCATACATGTCAGCGCCTGTGTTGCAATTATGGTAGAAAAACTCTCCCTGTTTACCACTACAGCATAATGTACTGTGAAAACCTTAAAGGCAACTCAACAATTCTCACTTTGTTTTAAAGACGTGTTTGAAGATTTTTATTATTGCTGTGCTTTTTTTCTTTGCGTTGTCCCTTCAGGGCTTGATTTGGATCAAAGCACAAAGTCCAAAACAAACAAACTAATGGAGGCCATGAAGTTATAAAGACTGCCTCAAGGATACGGCTACAAAATTCAATGTATTTTATTGGGGTTTGATGTTTTGGGTGCACACTTATTATGACCATAATTTTATTCATATTTTTTTACTTCAAGCTGGACATATCTGAGTGCTTATTGGATTTAAGCATAGCAGGTGATGTGTATCTGTGTAATTAGAAGGTGGGCCTGAGGAGATCATCGTCCTACACCTTATTAGGCAGATTATTTTCTTTAGACAACAATGGCAAGAAAAAATATCTAACTGACTCTGAAGTCAAAATTTAACAAAAAGTCTTACAGAAGGATGAAACTGCAACGATACTGAGGCTCGATCATAAAACCATCAGGCAATTTGTTGCACATAGTCAACAGGGTTGCAACAAATGTGCTGAGAAAAGAAATTAACCATCAAGGATTTCAGAATACTCAAGTGTGAAGTCACCAGGAACTCATTATCACCCTTTTCAGACATATTCCATAACTGCAACCTACCTGGAGTATCAAGAAGTAAAAAAACGTTCATGTCCCAGAGACATTGCCACGGTAAGAGAGGCTGAAACCCAACCACCACTGAACAAGACTCACAAGCTGAAGCGTCTAAACTGGTCCAAGAAATATCTGAAGACAGATTTTTCAAAAGTTTTGTCGATGAAGTAAGAGACTCTTGGACGGGCCTGTGGCTGGATCAATAACAGCTGCAGAGCTCAATTTCCAGTCAGACATCAGCAAAGTGGAAGTGGGATGCTGGTATGGACTGGATAATATTGAAGATAAGTTGGTTGGAACGTTTTGAAGATGGGCTCAAAATCAACTCCAAACCTTTTTCCAGTTGTTAGACGGAAGAATTTATTTAAACAGTGAAACAGGAGGAAGTTTCTTGTCTCTTCTAAAAAGACAATTTTTAACAGAGGACAATGTTCCATCACATGCATTCAAGTATTACAGTAAGTGGCTATCCAGAAAAGAGACCCTTCCTCATCTGATCTCCCTTTTATCTTCTTAATCATTCATGTTTGGGGTTTATTAACATTTTGGATAAATCACAATGTAGTTGGTGATTAAGCAAAGATAATCCTCAATAATTAATACACAACAATAATTGTGCACACAGTGTAGTACAACACAAGAAAAATGCATAATTTTGCCTCAAGCCAGGGTGCACACATCTATCTTTTGGCTCTTCAGTGACAAAGTCAAAGAAAATACTTCCTTCATATCTATTTGGCTTAAATGGATCCAGAAACATTTCCTGGAAACCAATTTCTTTTAACCACACAGCAATAGAAATAAATTGATGAGTTAAATGACAGAGTGAGGGAGAATAAAGAAATATGCACACTCCTAAAGACACAGATTAGTGTGCTTGGAAAAGGACAGGATGAAATAAATATATTAAGACAGATAAAACCGGCTGAAGGGCAAAGCTGAAAAGGGGAAAAATGAGCCCTTCAAGTAAGATTAAAAGAAAATGAATGAAAACTATATATCTACTGATGACCTCAGCATCAGTCTCTAACCAGGTGTGAGAGGAACTGGGATAAGTATCTTTGTTGCTAGGCGATTTATTTCTTCTTCTTGTTGTAGTAGAAAGAAGAATAAATATGGAGAACAGGAGAAAAGATAAGAGGTTGTGGATTGAGAAAGCTGAAACATTTGCAAAAAAACAGAACCCTCACCCAAATAATAAAGAATATAAACACCAAAAGCAGTGTTGTGGGAGATTACCCAAAGAAAACAATGTACACCGATCTTGGAAGACACACTTTATTGTCTGACACACCAATTCTCCAGTGGTATAAAGAGGATATATGCTTATGAGTTCCTACATCGATGGAAAGCAAACTAGATTTCAGAGCACATGGAGAAAACGATCTGGTTAGATCAGGGTGCTATTTCACAGCAGTGTTGCTCATTTCACCACTAAAGAGAGTGTATGAGTGCTGGTGTGTGCGTGTTCGGCTCTGTATTTATCCCTGGCCATTAAAAGCTTGGGACCTGAAGCAAAAATGTAGCAGAGCTGTGTGTAATAAAGGAGATTATTTACTTCTTCCTCAGGATTTCCAGCCTTACCACAGTTCTCTCATCTCCATTTTGAACAAAATAGCTCGAGGACACGTTTCATCACTGACAATCCATTATTTCTCTCTCCTTCAGTAACAACTCATTATAATGCAAGCAGTAAGTGGACACAGATGAGCAGGGGTGTCAAAGTCAAATGGACGGAGGGCCAAATTAAAAATTTAGCTACAAGCCGAGGGCCGGACTGATCGAATATTCATTGAGATTTTTTTAAATGACGCATTTGGTCTAGTGCAGCGGACCGGCCCAAGCCGGGGGGGGGGGGTGCGCGCGTTGTGAGGATCGAACGGGGGGGGGGGGGGGGGGTGCATCTCGCATTTTTTTTTTTTTCAGACGGGGTGCCGGCTTGCTGCGGGCCGGTTCTAATAATAAATCAAGATCATCCCAGGGGCCGTAGAAAATCTTCTCGCGGGCCGGATGTGGCCCGCGGGCCTTGACTCTGACATATGTGCAGATGAGCATGTAGTTTTCTGCATAAATAGCTGCTCTTACTGTTGGGATTTGCTGCTGTGATCCGGATTTGAATTTGGAAACATTTTACGATTCGGAAGGCAGAGCGAGAATGAGCCGTTTTCATGTCTTCCATACAGTTTGGGTTGTCATCAATGGACACCACTACTGTCAGTTATGTCTGGTGATTCACAGAAGAGAGAGAAAAAACAACAACAAGGACTTTAAGGTGATGATCACTTGAAAAATAAAAACCTGAAGGTATACCGTAAGGTATACTCGTAGAAGTAGATTATTCAGCTTCTGCATCTTCCTTAAAACTCAAGCAGATTCACATGCACTGACAACATTTGGTTATATCTTAAAAGAGGTCATGTGATCTCATAAAGAGTTATAAGCATATTTTTTAAACTATTTAAATTGCATTGTACTAGAGTGAGAAAGAAAGTGGCCAACTTCTAAGATGCTTCCAAACTTCCCAGGGATGGACATCCACACAAACTTTGAAGAGGGCGATCCTGAGAGACGTTACAAAAATAACCAATGAGGAATGTGTAAGACTGCCAGTCTCACTTACACACCTGTACAAAATCAGTTTAATTTCTCCCTCTGTCCCATTTTTAGTTTGTTTAATAGACAGATTAATTTGAAGCATCTAAATCATGCAATTTCATGTAATTTCAACAGTTTAATAGAAAAACAATCTAATTGTGTTGGGATTAAAATGCAATTTGTTAAAAAAGATCTTTAAAGTTTTTCTTGTGACTATTTGTCATAGTCTTTTTTTGTAGCGTTGTCACGCTGCTCCATTTAACTTACTCAATGATGATTTTTCAGGATGTTCATCCTGTTTTTGACAGACATTTTCTGTGATCCATTAAAACTGTTTGTCTTGTGTGTGTCTGGGTTGCCCTGCGATTAACTGGTCATCTGTCCTGGGTGTACCCAGGCACCCCACCCATAACTCTGCAAGGATTAGAGTCTATGGATGGCTGGGTGGCTTTATGAAACAGCTTTAAAAAGTCTTAGTAAAAGCACATAATTTTTTTTGCAGATCTTTGCATAGACAGTCAGTGATTTGACTCCCTCATTATTCAGCTCATAATATTTCTCTCTGTTCTTTCTGGTTCTTCCTGTGCAGACAAAAATATGCTCCCCTGCTTCATAAACTCAAAGCATTGCTGGTCATACTAAGCCACTTAATGTCATAGTGCTTAAAGAAAACCTAGTCAACAGGGAAGGGCTTCCAATGTGAATCATTCTGAATTCATAAATTAAACCATATTCAGGTTTATAAATTCTATTCTAATACACGAATGTTGTGATTTTGTGTTTTCCACATTTATAATCAGAAGATCCTTTTGCATGCTAACTGTTAAAGTTGACAACAATTTGAAAAAAGTAGGCCTGTTTGGATGGGTTGCCAGCAGAAAGCCTTTTCTACTAAAAAAACATCACAGCAAATTTTATGTTTGTGAAAGTTTCAACTCAGTGAAACAAAACTCCTGGAAAAATGTCCTTTATACAAATGAGACTGAAGTAGAAATGTCTGTGCAGAAACAAATTCAATTCTCGTTGTGAAGAACAGTGGAGCAAATTCATCCACAAGTATATGAGAGGATAAAGAAGGTGTATACAAAATGAATACTTAGTGACTCAAAAGCTTCAACAAACTACTGATTTAGGAGCATTTTTTTTTCCTTATCATGCATAATCACACCAGCTGTGAGTTTGAGGTTAGGAAGAGCTCTATTACAGCAAACCAATGTTAGCCAAAACAATGGTTCTTACAACAGATATTTTTAGGTTAAAACCTAAAAAATAGTTAAGATCATTATTAATTAGAAACGTGTAAACTACCCTGATACCCTGTTACTGTAAAACTAAGATTTGCAACTCAGTTTATGACGCCAACATTATCAACGCTACACAAGAGTAGGATGTGTGAAACAGAAGAATGGAAAGTGTAAACAATACCCTCTGTCTATATGTAAAGAGAAGTATAACAAGAAAATAAGTTTTTACTCAAGAGAACTTGTGGCGTTTTCCTTTTCAGAAAAAAAAGTATCTGAACCTTTGTGACGTCGCCTTGTTGTTTAAAGGAGAGTGTTTGCCGCAAACTGCTCCAGTTTCTAGTTGAAGCTGTTTGCAGTAAGCATTGGGATAATATAATTTTTAATAATAATGGTATGCTACAAAAACTCAAATGGCATAAATGGATGCCATTTTAAACATCCATTTATGATCTTCCAGTTTGGTTTTTCACATGAGCTCCTGCTAACGGTATTCCTCGATTCCCCACCATGCGTTGCAGGTAAAGAAATCGTGACCTTCTTAGGTGAAAAACATAATAAAGATGTGCAGTTTTTGAAGAAATTACTGTGTTACTGTTGTTTGTGATTTTTATGTATCACAAACAACTTTCAGGCTAATAGAAAAATTACAACATATTAAGACAAACATTTTCAACTTGTCAGGGATCCCTTTAACACCTCTGTTGGTAATAGACTAAAAAGGTGGCGAGTTAAGTAGCAGTTTCTGAAATTATTTCTGCAATCTTAAGTTCAAACACTAAGCATTGACAGAACATAAATGAACTTTTATTGCCAATTTTCTTTTACGGCTTTCTTCTGTAAGTGGTTGAAATGACTATATTGCTTTTCTTTGCCTTGCTCACTCATGTAATAGCAATGTCTTGGATGATATTTTACCTAGCTCATTTATTGGCTGTCATCATTTACTGTTTCCCCTTAATAGAGTAAGCTCCTTGACACAAACTGCATTACAGGAGATCAATAAGGCTTTAAAATTGATTAATCAATGTTGTAATTTAGTACTGATAGTGTGGAAGATGAATGAGGTTAATAAGCAATGTCTACCACTAAGCATAAATAGGCAGCTGGAGACATTCCTGGCAAAAATCTTAAGAGTAAAGATCAACAACTAAACAAAACTAAAAAAAATCCAAAGTCCTCAATGAAGCATTGTAGTAGAACAGAAACAAAATGTTTCACACTTTTACCACATGATACAATGACTCCAGCCAAAATTAGACTCTAATGACTAAATATCTCACAAATTTAGTAGCCAAAGCCTTTGGAACAAAATGTTCTTGGAAAAATGTGCTGTATTTAAAGAAGAGAAAAAATAATTTTGCCTGTTGAAGGCTAAATGGTGTGCTTGTTGGCTTTAGCTTCTCTCTTTCAAGAAAAGCAAAGGATAAACATCAAATGTCAAAGTAAAGTCTTAGGATTATAAGAGCCAGAGGTTTGTTCTGTAAAGAAACTCATCAGTGAACTAATCAATACAGGCATGGTTTAATAATGGATGCCTATTGAATAATTCACTTTAGGTATAAGCTGTACTGTTAGCCATCATTATGTGTATTTATAGTGATGGAGGAGGGATGTATGAGTCTGCTTTTGTAGAAACTCCACAGAGAGGTAAAGAGCACAGAGCTTCTCTTGAAGAAGAACAATAAAAGAAACCTGAGGCTGGTTCCACCCACACGTGGCCACGCATCCGTCTGATCCTTTTTACCAGGCTTGTCAATGAGCTTTGCTTTGTATTTTCTGTCATGTTGGAGAACTGAAACTCACAAATGTGTCTTCTTGCTCTGAAATGTGCCAACGGACACATGCGTAACTGCCTCTGAGATTATTACACTCATTCTTTTTTCCTTCTTGTTCCTTTTGATCATGTCCTTTTGATGTTAAACTCTGTCCTGGAGGTCTGTTCAAAGTAATTGCATTTTGAGTACCCTGTAAATCATAATGTGAAGACAGAAAGAAGTCAAATTATAGAAAAAAACAAGACTTGATTGTGTTAAGCCCTTAGCTATTAATGTCATCGTCTTCACTCCTCCTTTTTCCCCTCCTCTTGATTTTCAGGGTAAACGTCCCTTCTAGCTCTCTGCAGTGGGTGGGAGGTTGAAGGGACGACAGGCAATAGCTGCAAGGGTTTCTGAATAATATTCTCTAATGAGGCAAGATAGCCATGCCACCTGGAACCCTGCCAGCTGAAGCCTCTCACAATCTCTGCCAGGAGTCACCATCTCTGCTTTTTCATCCAAACATCTCCAGCCTGATTTCTTTTTACTGCAACCTATTGGGTGCCGTTGCCCAGGGGCCAAAGAGAAAAACTTTCCTTTTCTCGAAAAAGTTCCACCATTGCCTGAATTTATAACATCTAAATAATAATCAACCTGTTTATATACTCCTGTGGAACCTTTATTCTGTGTCTGTCATATAAGCCTTTCACTCTACCCAACCTTCGATGGGGAAACATGGCTGTCATAAATGGAGAAGTACGCTCTGAAAAGTCCCATTTCAAGAGCAGTAAAGCTGCAGCTTCGTTTCTTTCTGACATACTGCAAGCCTGAGGTAAGGAGATCTTCCACCTAGATACAGCCACAACCATCATACATTTAGCTAATGCATTTCAATAAATTTAAACACTCCGGAGAAGTTATTTCATTTCAGCAACCCAATTCAAAAACAAACTCCTACATTACATAGCACTATGGCACACAGTGATAAATTTCACACCCTGCTGGGAAATAGAATCAGCATCTCTGTAATGACTGTGAGGAGAGGAAAGCATGAAGAGCGACCTTCAACCTTCAGCAGCAGAAAGCATTCACCAATTGTTTGATTTTGCTATGGAGTCCAAATTATTTGTGGAAAAAAAAAGGCTTTTCCTTGACTTGTTTGAACAGTATATCCAAAAAAATATTCAATAGAAAATGCTGCTTAAGAAGTTGATGCTAGATGCAACGCCACCTGAAACAGCTAATCCTTTTTCTCCCCTTGACTGTTTCTGCTCTACATATGGATGGATTTTAAGGTACATTTGGTATTTCAACTATTAAAATAGTCAGATATGAGTGTTTTTAGAGGGGGTGTAAGCTATTCATAGATTTGAGCTTTTCTGGGTCAGTTGTGGTCTTGAATAGCTAAAGTCCAGTGAATAACCAGAGTGTAGTGTAATTTCGTCTGAAAAGGAGGATTTTGAGCCATTGAGCAAATGCTGCACTGAATGAGGCTGTAGGCCACGTCTTCTCCATCTTAAAACAACTGAATGAAATCTCCTCTGGTCTATCATTATCCACATTGCATGCACGTCCGTTTTCAACAGCTTTTCCATCCACTTAACTTTCCAGTGATATGATTAGATACAGCACTTCTTTACAGGTCATGTAAAGCATTTTATTTTTTTGTGGCAGTACTTCAAGCTCTAGCTGAACTGGAGCTACACAAAGGAGCATTATGCTATGAGACTCTAGAATAATCCCTGCTTCCAATAGACCCAACTATATTTGAGGTTTTCTCATTTCCATTAACATCACCTGTTATTTTTATGCACATGTGTACACGTGGACATCTTGAAGATTTTTTCTTTATCTTACTTGACTTAATTGCACATTTCTTTTGGCCTGTCTGGCCTGAGTAAGCCATTTTTAATAACGATACAGTATTTTATATTAAAAATTTGCCCTTACTGAACAATCTCATTTTGATTTTTATATTTTTACTTTACCTTACTCTTGTGTGAATATCCATACTTCCATTTACCTTAACTTATTGCTGTGAATTCCCTCACTGTCAAGAGATATTTATATTATATTATATTTATTGATCATATGTATTATTAATTTTTTATTATTATTAGGGGGGTGTAAATAAAAGTTAGTCATTAAAATAAGCAGAAATAAACACTTAAAATTTATTATTCTGTGTATAACAAAGCTACAGCACACATCAGTAATTTCAGTTTTAAGGGAGTTAAAACTGAAATTACTTAAGTAAATTACAATTATGATTATATTCTAATTTATGGAGATCTGCAACCTTTTCCTGATGCTAATCCAGGTAAACACACGTGTGGGAATAATCCATTAGTCTTAAAATAACATACCAGGGACTTTATCAATAAGTATCTAATGATGCATGACATTAACTTTCCACATATTTCATTGTGCATCGAGCATTGGGGTTTGCAGCGACTGTGAGGCACAGATGAGGGTGAGTGGGATGTAACAGACAAAAGGGATGCTTGTTTATTCAGTGAACACTTGACAGCCCCTGGAAGCTGCTTATCTATTCTCCAGAGTGTCTTAGCACGTGTGTGTCCATGCAAAACTACGTGTATCTAAATTAATTCTGATGACTTCAAAATACATGTGTGAAAAGCTGAGTGCTTTCCTCGTGGTGGAGTGTGACTGTGACAGCAGACTCTAATAATTTCACTGGAGAGCAAGTTTAAAGAGGAAGAAAGCCATACACTCAAATAAGAAGTATGATTCTAGCAAAAATTGTTACATCTAAGCCTAACACTCCTGCTGAGCCTCTTTTTTTTTAAGAGGGTGTTACTGAATTGAGCTTGATTTTTGCCTACCAAAATTTGATGTTTTTCATTTATTAAGAGAAGACAATAAATCCTCTTAGAGTTATATTTAATTATGTACATCACAATATAGGTTTGGCAGATTAAAGGTAACTTGAAGCTAAAAGAAAATCTAATGTAAAGTGGAAAACAAATCCAAGCCAAGATGCTTCCATAGAAAGGTAACAGTCTGGTGATGCAAATCAAATACACCATTATCAGCAGGCTATCTCCATAAAAGCATAAAAATGTGTGTTACCACAATGCCAAATTACTTTAGAAGAGGACTTGTTAAACCCGGGAATGGTTAAATGGTCCCTTCTGAAATAAAGTCATTCATTCCACAGTGATGAAGAATATTGGACTGGATTTGCCATCAAAATGACCCAAAGGTCAAAGGAAATTCAGATCTAAAAAGTTCAGATCTACTTTAAATCAAATGTGACCCAAAGGTCAAAGGAAATTCAGATCTAAAAAGTTCAGATCTACTTTAAATCAAATGTGACCCAAGCCGGTTCTTGACAATGATCCCAAACAGAGCAAAAAACTTATACAAAACAGAACGGCTGAAAGGATTTCAATGAGCCATCCAAGGACCAAGCCTCAAACTGTTGTGGAAGGACTTTAATGAAGTTGAGTAAGCCTCAGTTGCCTTAAACTTTATTTAAAAAAAAGGTGCACAATGTGAGATTGACAAATTATGGCTTTACCAGGCACAGAATCATGGGGGGAGTTTTTGTATTTCACTCTTAGCCAATTAATTGGAGTTTATGGATTGTGGTTCAGTACATTTAGGGTAAGATTTAAATACATTTTCAAAGCTGTTATAATTAACATTTATGCAAAACTCAAACTAATTAGAGGGTGGATTAAAGGTTAGCAAAAGTATCTCATGCACTTTTAGATTAAGGGGTTTCTCATTTATTTCATTCTTCCCTCAGCTGTGTTTACATTATGACATAACTTTGTACTTTGAGCAGCAGATCTGTACTTCAGGTTTAAATGGACATAAATAGAAAAACAGGCATCAGCATAAGACAAAGCAGAGCTGTTTTCAGACTTCATACGAAAAAGAAGGTGGTGGCTTTTCATGAGATGGTGTTTCAGTGGAGGACCAAGCCGAAATGACACATGAAACATGGTTCAGCACATTTCACTTTCTCTCCGTTCTGCTTAGGCGCTGTTAAAAAGTGCTGAGTTTCTGCATCAGTCTTATGATGGTTTTTGCAAAGCCAGCTAATTTATTTTTTTCTGGCATCACGTTGGCATGACTGTTTTTGAGAGAGACAGAAGCTATGACACGGTTTCATAAAAGATGTAATGTAGCAATCTGTAAGACTTTGTGGAAAAGCTGATAGTGGGACGTTCATAGTGAAATGAAAATATGTGAACTTTTCAGAAAAGCCCTTAAGTAACTGTATCTGGAAAGCATAAATCATTCTGGAACTGCTGTAGCAAAGTTTGTAATTAAAAAATTGCTTTTAACTTGAACGTTTGTGCCACATTTTTGTTTTAAAGCATCAAAGACCTCCTGCTGGGTAACGTTTATGTTAACTAGAGCCAAAAACTTACAGAGCCATTAAATAGCAAACAAATGTTACTGAGTGTTATGATTCAAAGTAGTAACATTACAGATTTTAAAGCCATAAAAAGATGGAATATGCTTGTGCAGAATATACATCAAACTAAATGCCAATGAAGTGCCGTGTACATACAAGAAAGCAGTAACATAAAATATGCCGTGTTCGATAATAAAGACCAGGTTGGGATGTCTGTATTTGGAAATGGATGTAGAAGAACGCTAGAGCTTTACATCTGGTTCTGCTTTGTAGAAGGGAAAACACTGATAAACACATAATGAACTCCGCTAGAGGAGGAGATGCTTTGTTCTCTTTGTCAGATGTCAAATATGTTAAAACCAGATGCTGACTCCTACTGATTCCACAACGTATCAGGGATCTTACTCACCAAACCGCAGACACCATGATGTCAGAAACAAAGAGAGGAGTCATAATCACTCAGAATAAACTTCCCCTCCACTGTAGTCATGAAATTAATCCTTGACTTATTTCTGATACCTTGTTTAGCCAGAGAAGAAGATGACTCTGTTGTCTCTTTCAATTCAGGAAGTTTGTCTTCTTAACTCCTGACTGAAAAAGGACTAAAGATTCATGCTGCCATTTACGTTTCTGACTTCCAGAAAACCAAATTTGCTTTTCTATAGTCGCCACCCACTTAATGTCTAAAACATAACAGAACAAATGCCATACAGCAGCACAACTTAAAGACAAAAATCAATCATGTTAAAGGTTAAGAAGTGGAAATTTCAACTGCAGCTATAACCATACTTGAACAGCAGATCAATTTTTTTATTTTTTTTTACCAGAGATACAACAAACCCCTCCTTCCCTGTCAGATATGGGTCAGATTCCTTACAGCTAACTGTCCTGAAGTCTGGCCTGTAGATCAATATTGTGTTAGGATGTTGGTTCCCGGCTGAGACGCAGTGTGTCCCTCTGTGTCGCCTTGTCAGATGATTTGGGTCTCATTGCTTCCAGGAGCTTGGCCTTGTAAACACGTTACTGCAACTGCAGGCTCTCCATGGTGTCCACTGATGGAGGCTTAATAAATGGGAGGTTTTTGAAATAGCTTGTTTTCCAGACACCAAGAATGCATTAACAAATTGCCAGAAAACAGCTAAATGACGTCATTTAGCGCTTTGACTATTTTTAGAACCAGTAGATCCAAATAATAATACTAAATGAAGCAATTATTACAAATTATACTCAACAAAGAAGCAACCACATGCTGCAGAAGGACTGGGGAGGCTGACTGGAATGAAGTCACAGGAAATTGATTAATTTTATTGTTTAAAGCTATCATGGAATATCTCCACTTATGAATAATTATTAAACATTCACAGTAAAAAGACCAGTTCAATTCTAGCACTGCTAAGAGATTTTATCTGTGAATATGTTGACATTTCAGAATATTTTACACCTAGCTTTTTTATTTTTATTAAATCTGTTACACTAATTCTGTCTCAGTATATAGTTTGGATCTGGTGTTGTACTGTATAGCTGACAGCGCTTTTATGGTTTAGTCTCATTAACTTTCAAGACTAAAACCAACAGTAAAAGTAAATAGTTCCCCAACCAGGAAAAAATGCTATTGGCAAATGTTTAAATTTATACATCAGAATAATAACCCAAGAACCTTGGCGCATCGGTGCAACTTTACCTTTAGGTACAACTCTAGGTACCATTATGACTGATGCTTGGATACACACTACAATAACCTCTAGTACAACAACATAAATCACACAGCGTGCACAATCTTTTCTCCTGCCTGTGGCCTGAAACGCATCTCTCACTAAAAACCCAAACACTTCCCTAACACAAATATTTTTAAAAAACGACTTTCTGCTATACAGCTCTGCTCTGTGCATCAGCAGAAACAAAACTGTCATCATAGTTGATGTGTGCTGGGTTTTGTCAAGCTGCAGTGTTGACGTTTCTGCCAAGAGCAGACCGTTTATCCAGCTGTCTGTCTGGATAAATCCACCTGGCTGAAGGCAGGAAAAGACTCAGCTGTGGGGGGAAAAAAAGAAGCAAAATCTCAACTAACTGTGGATGAAACAGAAGCAAACTTGAATGTGGCATGAAAGTCATGAGAGACCAAACAGACTCTTACTGAAAGTGCCTAAAACTGACACAACCCTCCACCATAAAGCTGAAATCACTTTAATAAAAAAATAAATAAAAAAAAAACCATCATAAGGTTAAGATAAAGGAAGTGACAGTGAATCCTTCCCTGTAGTTAAAAGGTGGAAGGAAAGAAAGAGATGATGTACTGTCATGATAGAGTCAATAGCTAATCTACCTGGATTACTTCAAAGTTGACGGTGCTTTGGGAAAATATACGGCCTGACAGGCTAGAGTAAGACTTTGTGACATTGTTTGAACGTGCCGAAGCTTTGTGTTCAAACTTTTCTTAAAAAAAAAGAAAGAAAGAGATCATGATAAAACTTGGCTGGTTGTTCAAAGGCTTCTGGTCTTTTTAGTACAAAACTTATTTTATAAAAGACAACCTGACAGCTGAGGTTTTGCCAACTTTGAGGTACTTTGCCGTTAAATGTTATCGTAAACTGTGAAAAGAGAAGAGCGAGAACATTTTCACATTTCTCCTGCGGCTCACTAGGAAAGCTTTTCTTGGCGTGGGCGATTTAGAAAAGTGTGGGAACTACAGACATATATGTGATGCACGGCAAAGAAGAATGGTTATGAAGTTTATTAATCCAAATTATTTAGTTAAAGTTTGTTTGAGGAACAGAAACTTAGTGAGCGTGGAGCATTTGGGCATCTATAGTGTAATAGATGGTCCGACTGAGCTCTGCAGTGAGATAAACAGCAGCACTTCTATTGTAATATAAGAACAAAATGGGAAGAAAAAGGATTCTGGAATTAAATAGACAAGAATAGATGTTATTTTTAACACCAATATTTCTCACTTCCTTTGTATCTATCTTGTAGCTAAAACTTTAGTGTCTAATGTGTTACACATCCTCATTAATTTAAAGCTCTCTATCAAAACCCGGCATCAACCTTTCTCACTGTTAAGGTAAGAAATTACTCTTAAACCAGTTGTTTGTAGATTTGATGTTTCTGGACTGTACATGCTTTTTGCTCTATTTTCTAATCAGATAAAGTAATCACATTTACATTCTTTAGTTAACCAGAAGGGAGATGAATGATGGGCGTTGTGTCGAGGACCCTGCAATAAGCAGTTTTCCACTTGTGAATAGCGCTCATTTCGACATCCAAGTTGTAACGCCAACTGTGAGGCTCTGCTTTTTTCCGTTCACATCAGCGTAAACACATTTAGTGGCAAATTACAGACTATTGCTTTAATGCTTAACTTGGTTAACTAAGCTCCCTCCAACAATCCTAAAAAGCATGTAAGCCTCATATGAGCTAAAGTTCTTCATTCATTGTAAATAAGGAATTGCTTTGCACTAAATCCTAATTACACACACTTTTGTCAAATTAAAAAGACCCATTTGGGCCGATCTCTGTTTCTCCACGTAGATGAAAACATTTCCGGAAACGGTCAGATTTGGACAAACGTAAGCTCAAGCAAGCATAAACATTTCAAGATAAAAGGAATTGGAGATTTTCTACAAGATATTGTTACCTAATTTTCTTTACCTTGTCTCCTGGTGGATGTGTATGAATCATTTGGTTGTTTTTCTACTTTCATGTCAGTTTTTAAATACTTACTTCAAATTTCTAATCCTATTGGTATCTTTTGCACATGTGTAATAAAGTGGTTCACTCTGTGTTAGATTGACATAACTTTTATAAAGTCTGGTAAGAAAAACTACAGATGTTAGGTCACCACCGTATAAAACTGGTTCAAATCAGGACACAGTAGTGTAAATCCTGTGAATTTGAAATTGAAGAATAAAAATCTATTTCCAATAAATGATACATGATGTGTGACATAAAAAAGGTCTAAAGAGTGCAAACACCTGTGTGTGTGCAAAGCCTCTGAGGTCTCCTCTCCAACATTAAGGTCTATTATTGAGCTTTTCTTTTCACATTACATACTGTAACAGAGACCAAAGCCAACTGGTTATTTCAGCTGGTTGTTTTAGAAAAACTGTCAGAGGATTTGATTAAGTGTAGGAGCCGTTTCATTAACTTTCCTCACAGCAGGTATTTCAACTTAAACACTGGTGCAGCTTCATAACGTGGCTAATTACTGCGTTTCATTTATGGTTGCAAGCTTCACGGTTCTGACATTGCATCACTGGCGTAGCCTCCATTAGTGATTTTAGTTACAGGGAGCACTTTTCCTGCGAGGGAGTTAAATGGCTACTGTAAAAGGTCTCAAACCGCTGCAAATAAAGTTCAAAGCAAGGATGTCAGTGGGGGTTCATCAGCCTCTATCAAAGACATTTCATCTGTAATGTCGACTCTAGGTAAGGTGTGTTTATGTTCGCTGTCTAGGCTCCAGCTACATGATTTTCTCCTTTTAACATATTTTTTGACCTATGACGTTCAGTTTGGGTTGTTTCCTTGTTGGTTTGATTTCTTTTCCACAAATCTATGAGCTAAAACCAAGGATTATTTTTGCAACAGGAGATCAAAAATGTTTCTTTTTAGATACCTGATAATAATCATTTCTTGTCATTTTTCAGCATTTCTTCTAGGGGTTTACTTTCATTGCAGGCACACGAGTCTAAAGCAACCATTTTATGCGTTAAGTTTGACTGTGTGAAAAAGAAAATGAGCCGGAAAAATAAAATGTCTTGTTCAGATATTTAAAGGCTCAGATAACCCTGAAAACCCACTTACATTCTAAAAAATGTTGTCGCTTTCCGCTTTTATGAAACGCTGCTCCTTCTTTGGTTGAAAGGCTTTTATTTACCATGTTTCAAATATATCATGCTTACATTTATGTGTGTGAGAGCATGAAAGTATGTTACCCTTACTCTTTATTGAGGAGTGCATTTGGAAGGCCGCTCGTCTCTGTGTGCTTGCAGACACACATGAATCTGCACACAGAGACACACAAGGCTGGCGTGTTTCAAATATGAAAGTGCATTTCAGCTAAGAAGTGGGAAGTGATTTATAAAAAGCTTTAGGGAAAGGCTTCTACCGAGGAGAGAGAAAAGATGCAGCAAATGCCTCTTCTGAAAGGGAGTGGGAGGGTAAAGCTGAACCTAATGTTATAGATAGCATTGCAATCGGTTGGACTGGATATTGTGCGGGTAAGATAAGAGTATGGAGGCTCACACCCTCTGAGAGGAAGATATATTGACAAACATGAGAAATATTTTAACCGCTGCATCCGAGTGACTTCAGACTTTGGGTTAAAACAACAATATACTTATGACAGGATAATATGCTCAGGAATTAAAATTAAAACTAACTAATTATGTATTTTCAGTCAATTTATATCCTTCATCCATCTATCACAGTCGACATCTGCAGTATCATTTTTCACCTCTAAAGGGCAATTCCAGCTTATTTTTCACTACCTGGAGCATCTTTAATCAGCTCTTGTTTAAGAACTATGAATATCAGGCATTTCATACCTGGATTAGATTATTCAATAATATTTTCAGGATATTTAAAATCCAATTTGTGATTTGTGAAACCTTTATTTGATGTCTGAAGATTCCACAAAGGCCAAGTTTAGCGTTTTTCATGCATCTGAACCACATTAGAACAGCTCCAGCTCAAAAACAACTTTATTTAAACTTCAAACATGAACTAAATTATTCTCTACTGACATTAGTGCCTCCAGACAATTCTGTCTTGGATGTCTGCATACAATTTGATTTCATGTTTCATCTTTGCTCTTTGACCTGCACTGTCAATGTGTAAACTGTTATATCGACAAATAACTACGTGGAAAATCCTCATCAGAAATAAAGGCTTTCAAACATCTGTCTGCGTGTTAGTTTCTAAAGTTCCTGAAATAAATGACCTTTTCAGTAATATTTGAATCTATTGAATAGGTCTGTATGCGAGGGAAAGCAAATAAAACAGTATGTTTGCCCTCTGTGGATGGTAATAGTTGTAAAGAGCAAAGTCCTGCTTCTTTTTTCTCATCCGGTCTCGATTGAGTCACATCAGCCTCCGTCAGTCAGAGCTTGCCTGCATGTGCCAGCATAACTGATTACCAGCTTGCAATTCCACGTTGATGACTCAGCTCATCCTGCTTATCCCAGCGTATTTATTTTGTACGAGCAGCTTTCCCCACCTTCTAATGCAACACTACAGGAGACTTCAGTGAACAAAGCAAAGACAGTGGCGCATACTGAGAAACCCCCGCTTCAGATGGTATGAAAATCCAATAGTTCCACTAAATGAACCAAATGAGGTTAAAAACATCTAATCATTGCATATTATCAATTGTTTTTCTTTTGTTGTTGTTGTAAATTAACCAATGTTTTTAGATGAAAATTAAGACAGAAAACACTGGGGTTTTATTTAGATAATTGTTCCATTTATCACATCCATCCATCCATTTTCTGTTCACCCTTGTCCCTAATGGGGTCGGGGGGGTTGCTGGTGCCTATCCTTCAGCTACGTTCCAGGCGAGAGGCAGGGTTCACCCTGGACAGGTCGCCAGTCTGTCGCAGGGCAACACAGAGACATACAGGACACACAACCATTCACACACACACTCACACCTAGGGAGAATTTAGAGAAACCAATTAACCTGACAGTCATGTTTTTGGACTGTGGGAGGAAGCCGGAGAACCCGGAGAGAACCCACCATGCACAGGGAGAACATGCAAACTCCATGCAGAAAGACTGGGAATCGAATCCATGCTGGGAATCGAACCCAGGACCTTCTTGCTTTAAGGCAACAGTGCTACCAACTGCACCACTGTGCAGCCCCCCATTTATCACATGATCACTTAAAAAAAAAATAGTAGTTGAAGCTACATCGATACAATTGCACAGTTCCATTATTACTCCACTTCTTGAACTGAATACTAATCAGATTATTAATTCAGAAATTTGGATATTTGATAAGAATCTATTGTCTGAAAATACTCTAAACCCAAATGACGTCCACATTTGACTTGTGCACATTTAGTATGGGAATGAAATGAGTTGCACCTGGTAGAAGTGGCTGTCCTGTCATTCCTATAGGAGGCATCCCCATGTTATTCATAGCAGCTGCCCAGGGGTTGGGGTCGGACATGGGCATCGCCATGGAGTTGGAGTCCATTGTCATGTTACAGATCCCTTCTGTAGAGAAAACAAAAAAGAAAAAAATCCTTATCAAACAAGCAAACTGCAACGAGAAAAAGCAACTACAAATTAAATTGCTTACAAGAAAAACATAATTTTTCCATTTTGAAATATTTCTGGTTGTGAAAAACAGCAAGAGATTGCTTACCTGAGCATTTAGCCTGACTACTTAATCAGCTAATATCAGCTTGTTATGATTTTTGATAATGAATTAAAATTATTAAGTGAGTCTTCAAATATGTATTTAGCAAAATCACATGGGTGATTTAGGTAAATATTACCAATGTCATAGTGAAGATATTTACCAACAAAGAAGAGGAAATTATTGGTTTTCTTTTTCCAAAAATGCAATCAGATCAGGGTTTGTACAAATACAAAAAAGTAAAACCATAAGATTTTCACCATAAAGTGAAAATCTAACATCAAGATTAATTGAGAGAGTTATTGGGATGAATAGTTAATCTAGAAATCAGCTACCAAATAAAGTATTAATAACCTTCTTGAAAAAAAAAAATCAAGTTCCAAATTTTTAAGAAAGACCTGAGAAGTCTAAATTAAACAGAGTAAAAATAATTTTTCTGAATTTATATATTAGTGTAAAACTGGAGTAACAGTGTTTTAAAATCAGTTTCCAGCCAACAATTGTTGCTTTGTTTGTTCTCTGAGGGGAGATCAGACCACCGCTAGTTTGCAGTCAGTCTCTGAACACCGATTTCAACAGTAATGTCACGGAGAATCAAATTATCTTAGTGCTGCTGTTTGTTTGGCATCTTCATCTGGCCGACCTTTTGACACTTCCTGTCTCAGTGACTAGCACTGAGAGCCAACTGGAAATGATACTGTATCACAGAGGAAAAGCTTCAAATCGATTTCAAAATGTTCCTTGGAAGAGTAAAGGTTGATGAATAGGATTAAATTAGTAATAACATAGAAATGAACAGCAGTGCATCCCTCTGATTTTCTTTGCAGGCCACAGAAAACAATGTCTAAAACTAGATTAGCATAAATCCTGATGCCATCAGGCACTCCTCAAACAGTCTGTAACTAAAATGTTGATAAATCTTCTATTTAGCCTAACATTATGCACACATTTTGCCAGACCAACAGCCACTGGAGTCTGGGCATTCGAGTGCTGCATAATAAAGCAAATGCATTCAGGACTGCACAATAAAAACCTTGCAAGAAGGTCAACATGTACACATCATATGTCAACTGGCAGCTCATTCTTTCTGTCTGCAGTCTATTTCACAGCTCTAAATGCTCTTTAATTCTCTCCTCTGGTCGACCTCGTTCTCTCTGACAGACCTGTAAATTGCTGTGACTGCTGGCCAAGCCAGACTGCCCTCTTCTACAACGCCAAAGCAAGCACAACTGTTAATAATGAGAAGAGCTGCACTCGGCACACACTTTACACTACAGAAGGTCTCAGGCAGAGCACACTTTAGAGCCAACAGGTATAAATGTATGTGCTTCTGTCTGAACACAAGCCAATATATTGGTATTCTTGGTGATGAGACACAGCTGGCAATGTGTAATAATGCTGTGTGCCTCTTTGCCTTCCTCTCTGAGTCACTAATTGCAGAGATGTCTGCTGTCGCTGCCACAGAGAGGCCTGATAAAACCAAGCGTGCCTGTGTGTCACTGTGATAATGCTGCTGACGAGGACTTCACAGGCTTGTTAACGAACACAGCCCTATTAACTGGGGACACTTTTCCAGGAGTTAAAATGAAGGAGAGGAGCAGTGAGGAGCTATTTTATCGCTGTTTTATTACAGTTTTACAGTACATTAACCAGACTCTCCAGAGAGTTGATGACTACACTCACTCCCGGTTGGACAGGTGATGTCTTCTGGTTAGAAAAGTCCTCTAGTTCTCCTAAAAGCAAAATTAAAATAAATTGTGTCCATAATATGACAGTTTATCCTATTTACAGACTGATGATGGATGAATGGATGATGAAGAGAAAGATAGATGATGGAGGGATGATTGACAAATCGATGAATGATGATTGACAGATGAATGGATGTGTTGTGTTCTGTGTTTTTCTGTGTATTTATTTCTAGTTTTCCTGTGTGTCTGAGTCTCTGTGTTGTCCTGTCTCCCCGTGATTAGTTCCCAGGTGTGTCTCGTTCCCTGATTACCTCATGTGTATTTAATGTCACCTGTGTCTCCGTGTGTTTGTCGGATCCTCGTCATACTTCGTCACGTCACGTCTAAGTCTCGTCCCTCCGTCGTCCTGTTCGCTGTGATCTGGTTTATTTCATTAAAACTCCTCATTTAATCGTATCTGGGTCTGCTGCGTTTACCTCACCACCGCTTCCACCACACCCATCATGACAGAAGGATCCGACCACAAACGAGGTGAGGTCGCTGCCTTTTTGGCCCAGTTGGACCGGGAGGTTTTTCGGGGGACTCGACTGGTGTTGGCACCCCCCGGATACGGTCCCCGCCGTTACCTCCGCCAGGGAAGCAGGCGACCTGAGCCGCCGGTGGACCCGGCCCCTGGTCGCTTCCCAAAGACACCACCTCCACAGTCTGCCCGGAAGAAGCGGCGTGAGCCGCCGGTGGATCCGGCCCCTCGTCGCCTTCCGGGAACAGCACATCCTCTGCCTGCCCGGAAAGAGCGACGTGAGCCGCCGGTGGATCTGGCCCCTCGTCGCCTTCCGCTAACACATCCTCCGCTGCCGGCCCCGAGGCGCTTCGCCGGCACTCCTCCGCAGCCGGCCCCGAGGCGCTTCGCCGGACTTCCCCCGCAGCCGGCCCCGAGGCGCTTCGCCGGACTTCCCCCGCAGCCGGCCCCGAGGCGCTTCGCCGGACTTCCCCGCAGCCGGCCCCGAGGCGCTTCGCCGGACTTCCCCCGCCCCGGCCCAGCGCTTCGCCGGACTTTCCCGCAGCCGGCCCGGCGCCGCCGACTTCCCCGCAGCAGCCGGCCCGAGGCGCTCGCCGACTTCCCGCAGCCGGCCCCGAGGCGCTTCGCCGGACTTCCCCCGCAGCCGGCCCCGAGGCGCTTCGCCGGACTTCCCCCGCAGCCGGCCCCGAGGCGCTTCGCCGGCACTCCTCCGCTGCCGGCCCCGAGGCGCTTCGCCGGCACTCCTCCGCTGCCGGCCCCGAGGCGCTTCGCCGGCACTCCTCCGCTGCCGGCCCCAGTAAGGGAGGAGTTTCCCAATGCCAGTCCCGAGCTCCTTCCCAGTGCCAGTCCCGAGCTCCTTCCCAGTGCCAGTCCCGAGCTCCTTCCCAGTGCCAGTCCCGAGCTCCTTCCCAGTGCCAGTCCCGAGCTCCTTCCCAGTGCCAGTCGAGCTCCTTCCCAGTGCCAGTCCGAGCTCCTGCCCCGCGCCAGTCCCGAGCCCCTGCCCCGTGCCAGTCCCGAGCTCCTTCCCAGTGCCAGTCCCGAGCTCCTTCCCAGTGCCAGTCCCGAGCTCCTTCCCAGTGCCAGTCCCGAGCTCCTTCCCAGTGCCAGTCCCGAGCTCCTTCCCAGTGCCAGTCCCGAGCTCCTTCCCAGTGCCAGTCCCGAGCTCCTTCCCAGTGCCAGTCCCGAGCTCCTTCCCAGTGCCAGTCCCGAGCTCCCCCCCAGTGCCAGTCCCGAGCTCCCCCCCAGTGCCAGTCCCGAGCTCCCCCCCAGTGCCAGTCCCGAGCCCCCCAGGATCAGTCCAGAGACTCCTTGTGCTCCTCGTCGCCGCGGACGGCCGCCGGACCGCCTCCGTGGTTCCCGCCTCCTGCGCCGCGGACGGCCGCCGGACAGCCTCCGTGGTTCCCGCCTCCTGCGCCGCGGACGGCCGCCGGACAGCCTCCGTGGCTCCCGCCTCCTGCGCCGAGGTCGGCCCCCTGACCTTCTCCGTGGCTCCCGCCTCCTGCGCCGAGGTCGGCCCCCTGACCTTCTCCGTGGCTCCCGCTTCCTGCGCCGAGGTCGGCCCCCTGACCTTCTCCGTGGCTCCCGCTTCCTGCGCCGAGGTCGGCCCCCTGACCTTCTCCGTGGCTCCCGCTTCCTGCGCCGAGGTCGGCCCCCTGACCTCCTCCGTGGTTCCCGCCTTCCTGTGTTTCCGCCCACCCAGTTGGATTTGTTTTGTTTTTGGACTTTGGACCCTAGTGTCTCCGCCTATTTGATAGGTTGTTTTTCGTTTTTTCCATAGACTCTGGCCCCCCGTCCAACTCCCCTCCACCCACCCTTGTTGTGTTTCAGTTTTTGGGCGTCTGGGAGCCGCCCGTTAAGGGGGGGGTACTGTTGTGTTCTGTGTTTTTCTGTGTATTTATTTCTAGTTTTCCTGTGTGTCTGAGTCTCTGTGTTGTCCTGTCTCCCCGTGATTAGTTCCCAGGTGTGTCTCGTTCCCTGATTACCTCATGTGTATTTAATGTCACCTGTGTCTCCGTGTGTTTGTCGGATCCTCGTCATACTTCGTCGTCCTGTTCCCTTGTGGTATCCTGTTCCCTGCGTTCTGGTTTTTTGTCATTAAACTTCATTATTTCACTTTAACGGTCCATCTGCGTTTCTGCCTCACCTCCACCACCTCAAAACATGACAGGATGATGAATTATAGATGATGGACGGATGGATGGATGAAGAATAAGCGGATGGATGATGGCTGGATGATTAATGAATAGATGATTGATGGATGACGAATTATACAAGACAGATGGATGGTAGATGGATCACAAACTAATCTATGAAGATGGACGGATAAACAAATGGATGGATGAAGGATGGGTGAACAGATGGATGGATGACAAAAACTTATGGATGATGATGGACGGATAAATGGATTATGAATTATAGATGATGGATGGATGGATGGATGGATGATAGACGGATGGATGGATGATGGATAGTTGTACAGACGGTGAATGGATGAATGATGAACAGGTGAATGATAGACGAATGGATAGGCAGATGAAACCCTGTATTTGAGGGTTTTTTCCATAAACATTTTCCTCCACACATTTGTTACATTTAATTTGAAAATAAGTCTAAATATGTGGCATATTTTATAAAAACAAGTTATCATGTGTGACTTCTGGACCAGCTTGGAATGAACAAACAAGCAGCTCGACATAAATAATCATTTTTAATATTGTTTGAATTTTTCAAACCATTTGTCTAAAAGCCAGTGAGACACTAAACACCAATAATTGCTGCAAAACATTCTGCTCATCTGTTCTCAAAATGCAAGCTAAAAAAAATTATAAAGCCCACTTATTATTTTATCTAATAGGTTGCTAGATAAAAACAGAAACAGAATCCATTTTAGTTCCTCACCAGACAGGGCACATATTGATTGTGCAGCTCAAATTAAAGTCCCACGCACTTAATCGATTCAGTCAGAAATGTTCAAGTGCGCTTGGAGTGGAGGTCAAGTTATCTCCACTAAGCTAGCCTCTTGACCCTGCTGACAAAAAGTCTCCATTGGAGTCATTCGTCCCACAATTCATGTGTCTACTGCAGTACACATTCATTTAGTTCTCTCATTTTCCACTCCAATTTGTTTTCACCACACAAAACCACACATCAGTGGTCAATCCACTCTCCTATTTCCACAATATACTCGTTTATTTGATCATATTGTATTCTTGGAGGTGAACCTGTGCATGTCCATCCCTCAGTACTTTTGATACGACAACATGCCCTCGAGGGCAACAGTTTAGCCCCCTAAACGTGCCATGTGACACTCATGGATTGATATGTGGAGTCCAGTAAGGAATAGCAAACAGCTGCAGACACACAGGGGCTGCAAATGCGTGAAAACACAGATAGACGCAAACAGGTTCACCTTGGTGGAAAGGAGAACCAGCAGCAAATGCCATCAATAAGGAAATCAATTTCAGTAAACATCCAACAATGAAACATGAAGATGAGGTCTTAGCAAAGCCATTAACATGCACATCCAGCTGAAGAGCTCAGAGCAAGGGTAAATGAAAGATAGAGAAAGAATCAATAGAACTAATAATAATTTTAAAAAAAGATTTACGGCTGTTAGCTGAAACGACTGTTTCATGCAAATGCCAAATCTAATTACACAATTTGAAAAATGTTAGCATGTGTAGCCCAAGACCTCCTGACACTGAGATCCAAATGTGGAGCTCTGAAGACTGGAACTTAATAAGTCAATCTGGTCAAGCTTGGCTGCATTTAAATAGAGGTGCAGAGGTCATATTTTTCCCCTCATCTCATGGGATGGCCTGACACTGTTTCAAAATGCAAAGCTTCAAATTACAGTAAAATGAACAGGATAATAATATGTGCCTTGCTTTTATCAGGCTGCATATTTTAGCACATTAAAAAGTGATCTAGATAAACCCTTTTGAGATTTTAAAAACTGAATGCTAGACAAATTTGTTTTATTTTAGTAATTCAATTAAAAAGTGAAATGCACAGATTTAGGAAAATATAGTGATGTATTTAAGCATTTATTTAGGTTAATATTGACTCAGAGTCAATATTTTTAGAGTCAAAAAGACAAAAGTTACAGCTAAAGAAGCTGGTTAATTTCATATTGATGTTTGCAAACATATTAAGGGAAAGTTGAGTGGAAGAAAAAACAGAGGTGGAAAAAGTTGCAACAGGAATGGGAAATTGTAAATTTAACAGCCACCTCACACAGACACATTTAGGTTATACTGCTGCAAATGAACCAAGGAAATGTTGAAATCATCATCAATATGAAAAAGAGGTCCAAAATCCAGTTTTCAAATGAACGTATATTTTGCATTTGATTGAGAAATCAAGATCTCATAAGATTGGAAAGGTAACAAATTAAACTTTCTGATTAAGTGACCACAGTCAATGATGATTTGGGTCATCTGACAGTGTTGGGTTTTCTGGAGAGCAAAGTCAACACAGCGATTCACCACGGTTCCTCTGCCAACAAGATTCACAGAAATGCATCATTAATTTTCCACCAGGACATGCCGACTGCCTACGGCCAGGAGCTCCAATACCTAGTTTAATTAGAACCAGCAAACCAGCTCAATCTAAACCTTGTAGATAATTTATGCAGTCAAGAGGGAGGAGAGAGTCCAGATCCAATACAGCAAGTGGACTTTAGTTTCTCTTTTTGAACTAAATTAATGTTCCAACAGTTTTCAAATTTACTGAGATTCAAATGTTTATCTAAAGGGCTTTTATAAATCAAAGTATGTTCGGAGAATAATACAGGCCACCCTGTATGAAAGCAACTTTTACCACCAGAGTATATTGTTTGCATTCAGGGTATTGCCCATGGCAATTAAAGCAGTAGTGATTTCCATTCAGCTCGGGTCCATCCAGCCCAAAGCTTTGCTGATACTCATTCTCTGCAGGCTGTGACCAGCTTTTAGCTTCCCTAAAATTCCCTCAGGAGGCAGATAGGAAATTAAGTCATTTAAAGGCCCATTGGCCGTAAGCCCCAACAGCAGGCAGAGAGAGAAAGACGCTGGGGGCCATTTAGTCTAAAATGTGCATGGTTTTAACAGCTAACCATAGATTTATGATGGCCCCTGGAGAGTAAATTCAAAGGGGAGCTAAAGAGATGAGGGATGGAGATAAAATGAGAAAGAAAAGGTTGCCTTTAATGTGGGGTTGCGATGCTGATGTAAGAGAATGACAAAAGAAGCCGGTGAAATGAGGGAAGCGTTTTGAGCTCGCATTCAGACACAGCAACAGCTGATGAAAAGCAAAAGACTGGCCTTGAAACCAGCAACTATTTTATTCAATCAGTCTTTACATTTTGGTTAAAAAAAAAACTAACAGGAGAAGAGCATCGACTGGTTTCTGCTTTCCTAAAACTGGAAAATGAACACAATCAGCTGAATAAGTCAGCATTTTAACACAGACAGACACACCATTAGTGAAAAAAACATCAGCCCAGATTCTTGTCCAAACATTTCAAAAAACATTTATTCAGTTCAGAGGAACAAAAAGCAGAGACAACATGTCTAAGTTCTGGGAGCCTGAAATGAGTGACTGTTACTTTTGTCAGCTCATTAATAGTGGCCAGTGCTCATGTATCCTGTTCTCTCTCTACACAAACATGTCTGTCGTTACTCCTCGCCACTCAGAAACACCAAACTTTCTGACTTTCTACGTTAAAACGTCTTAAAGGTGACCTGTTATGTTTCTTCAACGGGTTAGGATAAGTCTTTGGGCTATACAAAGCATATTGTTTATATTTTTTGCACAAAATTATTCTTATTTTGGTCTGGTCAGTTCTGACTATTTTGAGCTCATTTCAGAATGAACTGTTTTAGGGCCTCTTGTCGCTTTAAATCCAAATAAGCTGCTGCTGGCCACTTCCCCCAACTCAACATTTACACTCACATGTGAGAACGGCTGCAAAAAGATGTGCCATTATACAGCCTTACATCTTTGAAAAGCAGAAGTGGAGCCTCCTGCACAACCAACCAGAATGCACCAAATGGTATCTGAATGGTAAGTCAACAACAAAATGTTTGTCTTTTCCAGCAGTCATTGTACAGTGCACAAAGAAGTAAAACCAGCTGACCACTATTATTATATGCCTATTATCATTTTTATATACTATATTAACAGTTCAGATGAGTGGTTCAGTTCAGATGGTTTAAAGCATAATGCACATATACAGAGGCTATTGTTTTGAACCGGAGAAGGGGTGAGTGCCCTCTCTGGGTCAGAGATGGAGTCCTGCCCCAAGTGAAGAAGTTTATGTCTGTCAGAGTCTTTTTCATGAATGAGGGAAAAATGGGAGTTAGAGGTGGATTGTCTGCACTGTTCTGTGAAGAGAAAGCAGAGCAGAAAGATGAATTTACTGGTCAAATTATGTTCCCTCCCTCATCTTTGGTCTCAAGCTCTGAGTAGTGACTAAAAGAACAAGATAGCAGGCTCAAGCAGAAGAAAAGAGTTTCCTCCACAGCTATCTGTACTCTCCCTTAGCGACTCCTCCGCATCAAGAGGAGCCACTTCAGGAGGTCCGGGAATCTGGTTAGGACGCCTCTTTGGTGAGGTAACAATCCACTGGGAGGAAACCCAGAGGAAGATCCAGCACTATGTTTCTCAGCTGGTCTGTGAAAGCCTTGACATTCTCTAGAGGAACTGGGCCAAATGGTAGGAAAGAGGGAAGTCTGGGTGTCCTTGCTTAGGTTGTTGTTCTTGTAACCAAACCCTGAATTAATAGAAAGACAATAGATGAATTGAAATATACATCAGAGATTGCTTTTGTATTCCTTTTGCTTTGTGGCTAACAATGTGGAGGCTGGCTGGGCATGGCTGTGGGAGAAATGTGTGTTTTCCAAGTAAACAACATAATCAGGAACCCATGCCAACACCTGATTTAGACATTAATGACCAGGATGGCAAAGCGCCAGACGATGAACGTAATTGTAAGGATGGAAAAGAAAAGATATGTTATTGTTATTATAATATTTAACAACCATTTCTTGTTTTTCGAAACACCTTCCAGCCAGTATTAAAATCAGTGTTAATGCCAGTCAGTGACCCATTTCACTGTTTAGGATTAACTACTCATCATTATCTTGTCAAGCTCCTAATGACAGCAAACACTAAATGGAACAAGCATATTTACAGCAACCATTAAATTTAACTAGTGCTTGTTCAATAATTTACAACATACTTCACCAGATTTAACTGTGTTCCTCAACTGGTTCTTTATTTTAGCCAACAACAATCCATCTTATGAGTCTTATTAATATAGTTAAGATTATTATAGCTGTATTTACATTTTTTGTCTTTGTCTTAATTCTGCTCATTTGTCAATTTTGTGGGTTTCTTCTGTTTTGCTTTTCTTTTTTGCATCTAGAGCATTATTAGATCTTGTGCTGTGAAATGATCAAAATTCAGTGTTGAGAAAACAGATGAACTTTATTGAATTTCCCTATCTGCCCCTGAACCAAAGAAAAATAAATAAATCTCTGAATATTTGCCGTTGACTCCTGAGCCTTCCACATAGTATTAAAGACGAAGTCTGGCATTTTCCATTTGAAAGACTGTGTGAAGTCTGCATACTTATGCACACAAACAGAAAGCCTCGCTAACCTTTTTTGACCTTAATCTTCTCCTGAATGCAAGTCTGCGTGTTTGTGTTTCTGAGTATCAGAGGTGGTGAGAAAGGGAAGAAAGAAAACCTCCATGCATTTTCATAATAATCTCTAATTATTTATGGGAACTCTTTCAAAGTAGATCCATTTTTTTTTTTTTTTATTAACGTACATATTTTCAGTGTCTGTTTAATAATGTATGACTGCCCTTTTCTCCAGTTCTTTGATCTGTTAATTATGATGAAGTTGCTAGGGGTCGGATGATTAGTGGTAGCACAGTGAGGAGCTCCCTGAATGTTATAATACACCGGTGACAACAAAGTGAGGATGTAAGGAGGACAGAAGAAGCCAGAAGACAGTCTGACCTCAAGGAGGGAATAAACTTGGAGAGGATCTCCCTCTGTTGTTATTTTTTAATTGCCTCAACTCATTACGAAAACTAAAAACCGGAGTTTGATGCACACTTTTGGGTTTTACATTTTTAAATCAAATGTTCTGCTAATAAATAGAAAAAACAAAGTTGACATGTTAACTTGAGCCAGACTGTATCTAACAATCTGAAACAATGAGATTCAGGTACATTAGGAGATTAGTAATATCTAATCAGCTCTTTGTCTTAAATTGTTGCATGTTTGTTTCAGTGGAAATTGTTGTTCAAACAACAATTGTCTCAATCCAGAAACTAAAAGCCAGATAGTTACAGACCAAATAAATGAAATCCCACATGAGTTATCTGCAGTTTTTAAAGTGAGTTTAAGGGAAACTTGCAACAAAGAAACCTTTAAGAAAGCAAATGATATTCAGTGTTTCACAATTTGATCGCTGTAGACACCAAACCCAGCTGATGGTTCCAAAGGTCAAATGACAGGCTCCAAAATTAGGACTGCAAAAGCACAACATGAACCCAATCCTCAGCAAAGGTGAACTGTCAATTCCTTAGTCCAAGACTAATGCATATTTAATGCTACTCAACTGACTGCAACAGTCAATCAAAGTCCAAGGGCATCAAAACAAACCTTTCCTGGAGAAGTGAAATAATTCACAATTTCACACCCATGACCCACAGAGATCCTCATCAGAATGTGATGTTTCTGCACATCACAAAAGTAGTTTAAAACACTTATTAGGAGTTTATGAACCCATGCACCAAATAACAGAGGGGAATCTGATAGGAAGCCAAACAGTCCAAAAGAACCTACATCAATCACTTAGACACATTAAAAAGAATTTTTTTTAGAACAACATGAAATTGACAAAAAAATACCAAATGGAAATAAATTTCATGAATGGCTTCAAGTCAGTTACATTAAATTCACTCATATATATATATATATATATATATATATATATATATATATATATATATAATAAATTTGTTTTTCATTTGCTAAAAATGGTGCATTAACATGCAACAGACTACTTGCCGGGAACGTAGCTGGAGATAGGCACCTCCGGACCCCATTAGGGACAAGGGTGAACAGAAAATCGATGGATGGATGGATGGATGGATGGGTGCATGACCAATTTTTACCATTTAAACATTCAGGATTTTCCTTACTATGAAAATAAATTAGATTTTATTTATTTGTCTCAGTTAAGGTGGTTCTGCATCCAAATATCCTTGGCTTCAAGCCGAGCTGTGAGAGCATCATACAAGAACTGTCTTCAGTCAGAGGCATCTTTAGATACGTTGCCAGACTGACAGCAATAATTCTCTCAAGACACTTCGATGCACAAAGTATCCTAAGATACAGGAATATTTGATCTCCATTTGGGAAAGATAAATTACATTGAATTGAATTAGATTTGGGTTCAACAAAAGCAGCTCTGCTTCCTACATTTGTCACAATAAAATGATAAAATCATCTTCTAAGGCCTTTTTTATCTAAGAATGTGTACTAAGCCTGTCCATACATCCAATACTGAGCAGCTGTTGATATCTGAAATGACAACCAGCCAAAGAGGAAGTCCTATTGACATTCAACATTTACATGAATCTCACGAAGGAGGAGTCTAGCAGACTACAAACCCTCCATAATAGGCAGATTACTTGTAGTAAACAACCTCAATTTCAACTGCCTTATCAGGAGGCATTTTATACAAACAGAGCAAAGGCCCTTGTGTTTGTGTCAGTGCTGTCAAGGAGGAACATCTGCTCCTGAACAGGCGAAAGCTCTTCCGCGCCTTATCGGACTGAGAGAAGAGACGGACATGAACAGATTGCTCAGATATCTTGAGATGAGAAAAGGAATGAGAGATAAAACCACATGAAAGAGAGAAAAAGATTACAAACTGGGCTGTAAAGTCCCCACAACAAGCCTATCAAAGCTCTCTGAATAATGTGCTGTGATAATGATGTGAGGTTCTGAATAGAGGCTGTAATATAAGATTTTGTATCGCTCCATGTGTGGAAAAAAAAGACAGCTTTAACAGGAAAAAAAAACCCAAGCCAGTTCTGAAAAGGTGATGTTTGCATCTTGCAGATAGTGGCTGAACTGTGAGGTCCAAATATCAGCAGGAGTCTGCCTCTGACTAAACCCAGCAAACTCAGGCTCATGACGGAGCATTAAACCAATTTTAGTCATTAAATTTCTATAAATTTGAAACTGCATAAAATCCTGATTGTTTCAATGGTTCTGAATAGTAACCAGCTGCTCAGAAACTCACAAATTACTTATTCTAGTGTAAATATTAACACCAGATTGCAAATAGACTGCAAAACTCTGATCTGTTCGTCTCAAGTCAGAACAAATAAAGCAATATGTTGAATAATTAAAAACAAATTCAAAATTTTAAACCATCTAGAAAACTCAATTTAAAAAGTACTATTTCCTACTTTTTTTCTAGGATGTTACAGCTACAGAAGTCAGTGTCCAAAGAAAAGCTCTAAAAGACGTTCAGGACACTGAGGAAATATTGATCAAGACAACTTTAAAGCATACATCAAAGTCTTGCTGCTTTGAAGCGAAGTAAAAAGAAATGAGGGGAGACTCTGGGTGTTTGCACAGGACTTAAAGGGATGCAGCTTCTCATATCTGTGCAGACGGGTGTTTAACTTCTCTGGTTCTGCTTGAGCTGCTGCACCATCGAGTTCTCTGTATGCAAATGGTTTGAAACTCAAATTTTGTTGAATCTAAATAAATGTGACAGCAGTCATTGTTTTAACACTTCAGAAGCAAGCTTACTTCTGGCAAAACCCCCCCCAAAAAACCAAAACATTTTGAGCACTATAATTCTTCACATAATGTTAAAAAGACAAAAAAGAAAAAATTTGTGAATGTTTTTACAACTGGAAGTGGCGCTAACGAAGGCACCAGCAGTCTGACAGGATGTAGGAGCCAGCTGATTGACCATATCCTGTCACAAAACATCTGCTGCTGATCTGTAGGAATGATGAGCTCTGAGACGAACATGCTCGCGGATGCGGCTGACATCCTTCTGTCTTCACTGACAGCAATGAAGATTTAGCCAATCACCAAGAGACTGATTATTGTTCTGCATTTTTGCGACATCTGAGAGAAAAGCACAACACAGCGGGGACATCTGGAGAACATACATTGGAGTAGATGTGTCTCTTTATCAGCTGCTAACTTATCAGCCAAACCCCCAACCCATGACATGAAACTGCTGTCTTATTAATTTAATATGCACATAATGAACCAGAGCAGGTTTATCAAGCTTGATGAAGCAAATTATGCTGCACATTGTCGATGCACATTTAATTCAAAATGCCCAACTCACACCGACACCAAAGGGGTTAAAGACACAAAGACCTGGAGATCTCATTACGGAGCAGAAGGAAAATTGTCTCATTTTAATTTGCAAAGGATGTAAAACCCCTATTTGACTGTTCTGTTGGAGAGAAGATGAGAAGCAGGGAGACAGATTCTGACATATTTCTTAAAAGTAGCCAAGATGTCACATCATTAAATACTGATTTGTGAGAAGTCAATTTGATGGTACAGATGTAGAGAGGTAGACCATTACTAGCGCATCAATCTAAAAAAGGGACAGACGGAATAGGCTATTTGATTATTTCAAGCTGTGCAGAAGGAGAAGATAAAACCCGCCATGAGTCCTGAGGGACCTGAGCCAATAATTTATGCAATAGTTAAGAGCTAAAAAACAAACCTGATGAAGTACATATAATTCTGTATGCATTTAAAGCACATGTAACAAGGCTTCAATAAAGAATGCTCTTCGTTTTATTAGACAGCTTGCAGAAACCAATCTGAAATTGGCTGCAGCGTCTCATCAGCATTTATATTGACGGAGCTACAGCACAGATACATGAAATAGTGTAGCAATGCAAACAAGGTGCAATGCTACACTATCAAGATTTAATCATAAGTGTGGTAAACATATGGCGGGAATATAGAGTAAAATTCATTTATGGTTATGTTTTGATTTAGCTTTCAAGGTTTAGTTTACAAATGGGCAAGAAAGTGGAGAAGCCCAAAATGAAAAACCAACAATCTCTGGTCCTTCCTGGCATTAGTTTATGTAGTAGTAAACTTTATTTGAAAACTTAAATAACAGCTGGAGTTCAAACAGACACCTAGTTTCTAGCAAGCTTTGTGATGTTTACAATTGTTTAGTCTAGTTGAGAGAATCTGGACTAAATTGATATCTAAATTAACTTATTTAGTGACTGTGGACACAAATAAAAAGTTATGTCATGGCTAAAATATGTTATAGCACTCCATAACCATACACAGTGAACCCTCGGTATTCAACAACCCTTGTCAATAGCTAAAAGAAATTAATACTTAACCACGTATTTAAATATTTCAAACACCAAATATACTTAAACTGTCAGCACAAACACAGAATATCTACGGTCTTCCTTATCTCCACTCTTGGGGTACAGCCAGTCTGCCCTGCTACTTGACAGAGTGTCATGTAGCATTGAAATGAGGTAGTTCCTCTTACCAAGGTCCATTTTCTTTCAGAAATTTTAGATACGCTCTATGGAAAAATCCATGTCGTCTGTAGAGTTCCCCTAGATTATTTAGAAAAAAGAAAAAAAAAACTGCATAGATTCACGCCTCTATCTGGGAAACAGACTGAAGTTGGGGTGTCTATGTGACATCAAAAAGTAACTGTCATCAAATGTGTTCAATCACAGCAGACAACAAAAAAACATCTGTTGTGATTTTTAGATCACATTTTATCTTCCAGATATTATGATTGTCATCAATAATTATTATTTTTAACGTATTTATTGCACCGTGCTCCCTCTCAGATTACAAGTTTTAAATATTGATACGATCAAGCAACTGGAAGTGTGTGGAAACATATGGCATATCATGGGAAAAGCTAGAATAAATAAATATTTAGCTGAATGGCAGCAACCTGCAAAAACTGACAGGGTTCTGAACTTTTCTGACTAATCTACTGAGATTCATAATGACAGGAAAACTGAGGCTGTAAGGTCATACAAGCATTGACATTGTTAGAACTTGACATATGATTTTCTGTGCTCAGCACTGATGATTCCAATCATCAGTAGACATATTACAACAGATTAATTAAAATAATGTTTAAGACCTTATAAAAATACATATAAACTAAAAAGTATAGATTACATTTTTCCTCTAGTGTAAAGCAATGCAGAGAATGTTTATGTTTCCCACTACATTTCCCCTGATCTTGAGACAACAATCCATTCTTCCAAATGAAAGCTAATCACTTGCTGGAGATTTTCCCATCTTCCATATTTCCAGTGACCATCTGTCTGAACTGTAATCCAAAGAGCTTTAGAGGCATGAAAGCCACTCTGCAGAGAGTTGGTGCAAATGTTGGTGTCAATACAAATAGGTGCTATTGTACCTTTGATTTTTCTCATATTGCTATGCTTTATAATGCTGTCAAATAACCATAAGTGCAAGACTACTTTCAGGCCTGAACTATGACACAAACAAACAACAAGTGCTGTTTGTGCTTTCTGAGTTGGCACAGCCTTCAACAATATATCTGGGGGAAAGAAGCCTCCAATACAGAAACTCAAAGCACAGAAAAAAGATCAATAAAAATGAATCAAGCTTTGCCGGTCAAAATAAATAAAAAAAATCCAAGTGCTTTAAGTGAAAAACAGTGCATGAGGTATAAACCAAAATACGGTTTACACTTCAGAGATTGCTAAACCTAATGGGGAATCTAACAGCTGTGCAGTTTAATTGATCCCACATGTAATGCAACTCAAGGACAAAAAAAAGTCTTTTTTGTGCAAAGTTTCTGTAAGTGCTTAGTACTCTTCAGAACAGCAGGGCCAGGAGAGATTAGCCTTCTTGGATTTAACGTTTAGCCCACTGATGTGTTGTTTGATACTTCTGTCTCTGTGCGGAGATTAAGGATTGGGATCTCCTACAGCTTGCTAGGGCAGCTTTCATCTGTTTTTAACCTTCATTAACTTCAGCAGACGTAGTAAAATCACAACTTAAAATTCCTTAAAGTTAGGTGTGAAAAATGGTGCAACAATTTCCTTTGCCCCTTGTTGTAACTTAATATCCTTGTATACTGTAGATTAAGGTCTCCTATTTTTCTAGATTCTTCTCCTTTTTCTCAAATGGCTTAGATAATCATATAGTACATGACATAAACATGCTCAGTGTTTGTTTACTATCCACTTTCTGCTTTGTTTACCCACTCCAACCCTAATTTGCCTTCAGTTTTAGCATCATTATTGAGACAGGAGCTTGAAGGCAAATCTCCAGCTTTTGAGATTAATTATTCTATGAGTGCCAGCAAAGCAGTAAAAGAAACAGAGCGTTGGAGAAATTAACCATCTTACTGTTTACGGGCAGCAATCTCCTGAGTGACCAAGAGTTAAATTCAGAAGAGGTGATTAATTTTTCTCCTACACAGTTTCCAATGTGTACTGAATCAGGAAAACATAAAATAACAGCAAAGATATAATAAAAATGTTAAATAAGAGGAAATTAAAGAAAATAGCAGAAAGGAAACCTAAATCTCAGGTGTTTAGGCTGAAGGTCACATGGATGGATTACTCTTTAATATTTTGACACGGATCTCTAAGCATCGCTCGACTGCGGAAAGTGAGAGTTTCTCAAAGGAGCCTGCATCTGTTTGCTGGCCTTGTAGGAGTTTGGTGTTTAACAGGCAGTCACTACAAAGGCAAATCCTTGCTCAGTACAAGAGACATAAATTGAACGTGTTTATTGACGCCTGTAGGACAGTTTGACAACCTGAGGGGGAAAAAAACAAGCTGGAACGTTTCTTTAAGTCTGTTTTCTGTCTGCTTTGAAGTTTGAACTGTCAGGAGTGGAGACTATATGTCCCCAAAGAGAGAAAAAAAAGTTGTGCGACTGTCAGTGTTCATGCTAGTCAAACCTTTCGGAGGACTGTTAGTTTGTAGTCTTAGTGTTGTTGGGTGGGTGGGGATGGATTGATTTAGAGAGATGTGGGAAATATTGGGGAATCTTTGGTGGACATGGTTAATGAACAGCTGAAAACGGGCCAAAGCAAAGTATTAAAAAGAAAAACACCACCATAGCTGAGTCTCCCTCCAAATAAAAGGAATGCCCAATGAATCATTGGTCAAAAATTTTAACTTGTGGTTCAAAATAAGGGATTTTCATTCTAGACATAAATTTAGAAACCAATGAACCTTTTAATTTCATTTCTGTGGTGACATAAAGAGGCTATAAACAAAGTTTATTTCCCTTTGTTTCAGTTGAAACCTTTCAACATATTTCTTGATGGGTTTTTTTCAGCTTTTCCCTTTTGCTCATTTCCAGTCCAGTCCTAACCATGGCAACTTATTGGCCAATATAAACTAAATATAGCAGATCCAAACCATCTAAAGGTTACATACTTAAGAGGAAAAATATTTGCAGAGTGAAGGGGAAAAAATAAAGGATGTAAAAACTTTTTTCTTGAGAATTAGGTAATTGTATCTGCATGCATGTGAAATCCGTTCTCTTGGTTTAGAAAACTGTGCATTTGACTTTATAACATCATTGGCATCTAAATGCATCAGGGGTTTCAGTTGAGGATGTTGATGTAAACATTACAACAGTGGACTACTTATGGGCCAGTATTTGGTGAACCATAAACGGTTCCACATTTACATATTTTTCTGTGTTGTAGCTCCAAATCTTTTGAGAAAAATTTGGCTGTTTGTGTATTTTTGTTGCAGAGCAAATCTAAAATATTTGGCTGAGCAAATGCAGCTTTGGAAGCTGAAATACCTTGGGAAAATGTTATTTGACACAATATTGCCTGGCCTTTTAAAAGCAGCCAATCGAGGAACGCCAAACATCTTCCTTGGCACTGATTGGCTGTATCGCCAAGAACGGAAATAAGGAAGACTGTAGATTTTAGCATCTGGAGTAGAACTAAAACAGTTTCCAATGTGCATTAAAGCATAATAAGGCATATAACTATTAATATAAGCAGCTGTAAGTGTCACAAATAATCACAGATTTTTATTATTCATGTCCAGTTGTGGTTCCTAAACCCCAGAAATACTGGGGCTCCACTGCAAACTACATTTGTTCCAGGACAGCCTATGAGTTGCAAAACTCGATTACGATCTTATATTTTGTGTCATTATGCTTCAGCCATTTTCAATGCCATTATAAGTCACATAAGATATTTCAAATTAATTTCTCAAACTAAAGGATTATCATTTTTGTGTCTAATTTGAAAAGCTTCTTCGCAAGTTGTCAAAACTAGTCCATCCCTCAAGTTCAAGTGGATTTTATGCCTGAATGATTATCATAGTTACATATAGTACTCAAAATTGAGAGATGCAAAGCTAAAAATGAGCAAAAAGGCAGACAAAGACCAAAGGAAAAAGAAAATCATCAAAAACTTTGACAAACACTGCTTGAGATCACAGAGGACACTATAAATACATTTGCGTGCTTCAAAGTCGCAACTTATTACATTATTGCAGTTGAATGAGCCAGCATGCTGCTGGTGAGCGCTTCATGCTGAAACTCCAGAGAGGGGTCTGTCTCCCTGCCTCCCAGCACTAACTGTGGTTATAGGCGTTTGTCTCATACCCTCTTCATCCAACTCGCACACACCTACATTCCCTTCCATTACACAAGCTCTGGGGACTGGAGCAAATTTCACATCAAGTAGTTCGCCTGCCAGACAAGGCTTTCTGTGGATTCCATCAACTAAAAACAGAAGCCTAATTACTTCCTTGAGATCAATAAAAAATGATACGGACACATGCAGAATGCAGCTTAAGGTAGGCAGAGAGGAAATAAGGTAAGAGACAAGATAAAACTTCTAGGGTGACCGTTGAGTGTATTAATTGTGTCGACATTAAGGATAAAGAGACAATAGAGCAAAAATGTCTTCATCAGCGGTTCTTGCTTTTACCCACGAGACTCTGGGCTACTTCTGCTGGCAAAAACATCTGCAAAATGTTCAAGTTTGACCTAAAAACAAGATCAGATGGAGTGGATTTCCACAGTAAAGGAGGAAAAAATGTCCTAGTTTCTCCATGCGACGTGACAACCACCACAAAGCTACAAACATCTGCGCAGTTATTAAAAGAACAGGTCCATCATCAAAATATATGACAACATCAGCATATATGGATATAACCTCCATTCTTTTCAGTCTCGGTTTCCTCTTGGTTACTGAGGAAACCCAATGGGCACTCTGTCACCATGACAACCACTAAGCAGCTCAACCAATCCAAAGACTATAAAGTGAGCAGAAAAAAAGTGATTTTCTCTTTTAATTTGTATGTTTTTGCTGAAAACAAATAGTCGTTTCCTGTTGCATTTCATCATAAGATTAAGAAAAACATGTCTACTGACTAAATAAACTAATTTAAATTAGCAGACAAGACGTTTTCTCAAAATAGAAGAAAACAAAAACAAAAGAAGCAGTTAAAGTTATAAAACTGCACCTAAAATTGTAAAATTGTCAAACAATATTCAGCTTTAGTCAAAAAGAGGAAATAGAAACGATCAACTATAACAGAATATGATTCAACATGCAATTAAGAAGAGGTTTAACATTAAGGCGGTTTGCCTTGAAAAACCACCAAATTGGCTCATACCAATTTTTCTTTTACCAACATCTTTGGAGTCTCAGCATGAATTTGACAAAGAATTTGTTGTGTGAGGCAAAAATGAAAGTCATGGTAAAAACCATTTGCATTTAAAATACTTGAAGCTCGTTATCAAAGATAACTTGTCAAAATATCTGTGGAAACATGTTGAAAGCCGCTTATCAGTTATAAGGATTTGATTTGTACTTTGCCACTGATGTATAAGATTAATTATTGAATTTTATTTTTAACAAAATATAAATTGAAAACCTTTTCAATAATAATGGTGCTCTTGTATAATTTTATTATCATCTGATGTTTTGCATTTCTTTTCTATCAGAAATGGGTGAATGAGCATTTTGTATCTATATCTGTCAATTTGTGAATAATTTTGGGATTTAACTGGAAGTAAAATGAATTAAATTCTTCAGCCACTACACACAAGTACTACACGCCTGTTCACGTGTTTTTTTAATCCTATCAATACTAATTACCTTATCTTCAAAAGGTGTCGACACCATAACAAATTTTGTTATTGCTGAAAAGTATCTGCTGACCTCAACTGAGCGAATACAGGCAAATATAATGACAAACCTTTTCTATAGTTATTTGATAAAAGTGTCTGTAAGGATGAGTTTAAGAACTATAATTATGTTATTTTTAAGTCTTACTGTTGGAAAATTAATTTGGATGGAGTTTGCAGGTACACCAACATATCAATGTCAACTTCATAATTTGGCATCTTTTGGATTTGTTTACTTTTTTAACTACATTCTCCAATAAGGATGTCATTTTTTTTAAGAATTCAGTACTTTGCCAAAAAGCACTGCTGTATAGAAAAGTAAAGTGCATATGCATATGATGACCCCTGATTAAAAGTTTAATGCAGCTATAGTTTAAGGTCCTGAGTAACAATTATTTGGACAAAACACTTAACCCGCCTTTACAGTTTGTGTTAATTTATAGATTTAATTTTAATCATTTTCAATTTCCACTGGAACGGAGAATTACAAGACTCATTTTCACAAATTAATGTGGTTCTAACCATAAGCAAAGATTGACAGGAATAGTGTGAAAGCAGCACATGTTGAAGGCGGTAAAAAATAGGCATGAAATAAAATTTTCAATCGTATTAACAAACAAGCTGATTGCATCTACTCTATATTCCCCCGCTGGAAGAGAGTCTCTGGAAAATGAGGTGCGGGCCCTGGATTTGGCCCTGTCCGCCCCGTGACGGCTGAGCTGTTGTCATCTGCAGCAGGTGACAGCATCTTATCAGGAGCTGCAAATTACAACATGGGAATCTTATCAGCGGCAGCCAATTAGAACCAGGGGAATAGCAGCGAGAAAATGTCAACAGCTCAGTGAACTTGCCAGGGTTCTTATCGGGCCACGCCTCTTCATCCAGGCAGCTTTCTTTGAGTATGTCATGGCAGTAATGACTGCCAGAGCAATGTTGTGACAAGAAGGGCTGAAGGAATAACAGGGTCTCTAAAGAGCAAGCCTCCCAGAAAGACTCCACACTTCCTGAGAGCTGCCAAATTTTAGCAGGTTTTTGACAGCTGACGACTAAAAGCAAAGACATTCTTTCATTTTCAACCTCAGCAGGGTGTGTGTCTAGACTCCAGACTGAACAGCAAAGGTTAGAAAAGATGTTAAAAACTAGACATGTAAAAGTACACATGGGGACACATTTCTGCAGTGCAGCAGAGAAAACAGCAGAAAACAGAGTCACTTATTTAGGAAGATTAAAAAGTTTCAACAACTGCAACCTGACCATTATTGGTAATTATATCAATTATATATTGAAAAATTTTCTGGATGGAAAAGCTCAGGATGATTTCTGGGGCTGCTGCTCCTCTGACAGGACTCACACCCTTTTCTGTTCCCTTGCACCATCTTTATATGAATAACCTTGCTTGCAAAAAATACTTCAAGTTGAATTATTTCTATATGAATAAAAACATGATCCAGAATCACTATTCTGCAGCAGGCAAGGTCCTATTGCCAGAACAATTACAATGATAATCTGTGTTTCTATAAATGTTATACCCATCTGAGTTCATTTGTCATAAATATTGATTTTAAATTTTATTGCCTGGTCTAAGTCATTTTTACTAAAGTACTGTCTTATAACTGCGTAGTTATACCTTCTTACCACATGAGTTGTTCTTGGTGCAGTTAATAGTACCACTAATTGTTACTTTTATTACTGAGTGATCTATGTATCCGAATCTTGATAATATCAAACTATATTCAATGCCAGTCAGGATGCTGGTATAAAATTTTGACCACAATATTGAGCAATAGTTCAGACAAATGAGAGGGAATGCTATCATGTGATGCTTTTACACTCCATGTAAAGGTATGAGGTGCAAACAGGCAGATTTAGTTTCCATCATGATTGGTCATAAAATTTAATGTGGATAAGGAATATGTATAGAACGGACTGGCACTTAAGACCGTATGCAGTATTCAAGCAGACAGTGACCTCATCTGACTAAAGAAAAGTTGAATAAATGAAATGAGCTTTGTTCCTGAGAATCTTTTTCTGTTCATTCTCAACAAATGGGAGGAAGCTGAGATTATTTCACTGGTTAATTTTTTCCTTTAAGGAACCGTGATTGACTGAAGCTATAACTGCATGAATAGCACAAAACCCTCAGGTATAGAAATGCGTCAGGTTCCAGATGAACAGTCTCGTCACTTGGCTTGGAATGACAACGACCCTTCAGCAAAGACTTTCCTGCAACCCTGTGTCACACCCCACACCAGCACAGACTCACAACACCGCCTGTAATGTACGGAAGACAGATCCTGCCAAAATTAGCAACCAATATAAAAATAATTAAATGGACTGAAGAGGTAATTAATGTGCCAAATATTGCATAAAAAAATACAAATTTTCCCAACTTATTTGATTAAACTGTGTAACAAATAATATTTATCAAGTTCAACAGCATTCATCTAGAATTACCACTATTATTTAATTTTCCATTATTTTTCCAAACCTTTTGTTGCATTGGGGTCCTCAAACATGGTGCTGGAAAATTACACAAAAACCACGTTTGGAATTTTAAACCTTATCGAGTTCAGATTAAACTAATTAGCTCTTCTTATACAATTTAAACAGCTGAGGGGCAACACAGGGCAGGGGAAGGTCAGGAGGCAGTTAGCAGAACTGCTGCTGCTTTGTTGACACTTGAACAATATTAGGGAGCTGTCGCATAGTAAAATTAATGCAACGGCTTAGTATTCTTAAGTAAATTTAAATTACTATAAATTTACTTAAGAATACTAATACTAATACTCTCTTTTTACTATAAATTTGTAAAAAGAGAAAATTCTTCATCTCTTTTCTTCAGCTTTGGAAAAAAGATTGACATATTGTTTGGGGAATCGTGTGTTTCCCTTTTTATCATGAACCACTACCCTACTAAAAGACCTGATGAAGGCTCAAATTCATTATTTAAATTTCCTGATATATATGAACACACCAACCATAGGTTTTTGGAGAGAAATGGGGTCCTCACCGTCACAGGTTCTCCACCATACTTTTTGCATTTGTTGCTGTCTTTTGGTCAGAGCAGTCAACATCATTCTTAGACATTGTTTAGTTTGACTCAATTTATGTTGAGGACAGCCTAATTTGAAGCAAGCGTTCAAAAGCAACTGTTAAAAATCTTCTGTTATGAAAACATACAAATTAAACAAGTCAGATTCAATATAGCAACAACACTTGCCAATTCAGCTTGAAAGCTAAACCACAGCAGTTCATTTAGCTATGCACATATGCATCACAATGTCTCCTGTTTTCTCTCATCTCTGGTTTCTTCCTTATAAGACAACTGCTGAAATATTTGATGAAGAGCAGCTGTAAGGCGAGCACAAACAACTTTTCTGACAAACAATGCTCTGCACGACCATTGGGGATTAGGCCAAAAAGCTGCAGGGGTGGAGCGCTTCCTTCCAGAGCAAAACAAACAAGTTCCATTTCTGATTTTACACTGTACAGCTGAAGAATATATCTGAAATATGACAATCCACCTGGCTGTAGAAAACTCTACAGAAAAAGCACATGTGCATAGACCAGTAATAAAAGAGAGCAGGATGACATTGGAGGGGGACCAGACATGCTCATTAAACTGGTTGTGGTCTTAATGTCTTGCAGTGAGAAGCAGCTGGTATGGATCAGTTAACCCTGCTGGAGGCTCCAAGAGAAGGCAGACAGAGAAGGAGAAGAAGAGGTGTTGATCGAAGGAGAGTGGAGCTGCAGGGTGATGGTGATGAATACGCTGCTGAGAGCGCAGTGCCAGTCAGAAAAGAAAAAAAAAAGGAGATCCCTGCAGATTCTACTCTTTTCCACGCTCAGGTTCCTTTTTGTGTTGTTTAGATTCCACTTGAAAACTTAATTTAAACTCCAACTTAAACACAAATGGCCAAAGTTGCTATTGATTTCTAAGATTGAAAGAAAAACCTTGTATGGTTGGGCCAAACAGTCCAGTTCAAACATCTACAAAGGCCAGCAGAAGCAAAATTTAGCTCCATTAGTGGTAGAAACAAAGCTTATCTGCATCAACATGATAAATAATTCATCAAGTAATTCAACCTATCTGGGTGAGTGCTTCTGCTTTGGTGTTTTAGGGCCACCTCAGACTTGTAGAGATCTGAGAGTCGCTGGTGGCTTGATGAAACATTGTAGATAAAACCTCTCAATAGCTCTTACATTTGTAATTGAACCATCTGAGCCCTTGAATCTTGGTCCAGCCATTTCCTTTGGAGAACATGCACTCAAGAGGAAATGGCATATTTATTTCAACGGAGGGTGGAGTGGTTTAAAGGAAAACACAAGATTAGAGCCCTTCATTACACATGTAGAGGCACCTAAGCATGCAGTGTAAGTGCCATTTACATGAGATGCAATCTTCTAAGATTTCTACAAACTGGCAAATATTAGATGAAGAAATGATATATTAAAAATATCTAGGTTTTCTATTTTGCAAAAAAAATAAATCATGTCACCAGTTTAAAGATTGCAAAATCTGGGAAAACGCCCAAATAAAAAAAAAAAAAAAGAGAACAAAAACTTGCAGCATTCCAACAGATTCAAGATAATGAAGTGAAAAGTCTTAAGACACATAAAGATGAATTAGCAAGGAAATCATACTCTATAAAAATAAAAATCCTTAGAGAAATTTTAAAAAATCTGGCATGCAGCATCAGCCTCTAACAAGGGGCAGAAAAATGTTTTCCAGATTATTCCTCAAGCATAGCTACAGTTTTTTCAGATTGCCTTTATTGTTCCCACGGTAATTACTCCCTCATCCTTCCACCCTCACAAACACACAGCAATAGATGACAATAGTTTTCCATCTGGAAGACTTAATCCAAAAACAAATTAATAATTTTTTGAACAGCTAGAAATGGATTAATCCTCACAACTCCACTTGTTCCGACATTGTTGAGACACATTGTAAATGTTTGGGCCTTTCTCCATCAGTACAAACTTGCCGCACTGATGCAGGAATAATGTTTTCACTTGCCTGGAAACACAAGCTTTATTTTTGAGTGCTGGAAACTGTTCAAATTTCAGTCACTGACCAATAAATCGGAAAGACCCTTGAAATCCTAGAACCCTCAAAACAACCAGATTCTCATCATCAGGAAGAAAAAGTAATTCATGAGCCATCATATTTTTCCCCATCTGTTTGGATACCTTGAGTAAGTACAGGTAGGCCATGGACATCTCTGATCTTTTTTCTTTTCATCATGCAAGACGATAAATAAATAAAATGCAACAAACGAAGAGGGCATATAGCTGGATCTTTAGAGAGCTTTGCCATTAGCTTCAGCTTGAGCCAATGGACAACCAGAGTGCCCTTTTGCTTTGAATTATTTAGCACTCACATTTGTAGGCTTTGCCAGTTGAGGGGATATAGCGCTAAAATCCCAGACCACTGAAGCATGTAGGAAAGTGGCAGAGAGCATGGCCGCACAATTAAAAAAGAAAATACATACTGGAGATAAGTGATACAACAAGACAAAAGATGAATGGGGATTTAATTTCCTTCCTTGATGATCATCAGGAGAGGAGATCAAGACTATAGGATCAGATAACTCTGCTCCAAAAAGGATCAAAGGATCCTTCTATGAGTTGAACAATTTCACCGAGGACACATTGTTCGTGGAGACACATACACAGATTCTGCACTGACTTTATCTCTCCCAGAGCAGCCGCAGAAACAATTGAACTCTTGTAACAGAGAGAGAGAGTAACCCATGCCGGATAAGAAGAGGGAAGGAGTAGGTAGCACTGTTTCCTTGCAGCAAGGAAGTCCTGAATTCAAATCCAGTCTTCCTATTTGCATAGTTTCCTCATCCAAGTGTGGGTTCTCTCCAGGTACTCTGGCTTTCTCCAACAGTCCAAAAGCATGATTACTGCTCACTAAATCACCCTTAGGTGTGAATGTAGCATGGTTGTTTGCCGTGTGTTTGATTGACCTAATAAGACCCGATACTGTGCCATTATTGATTAAATTGAATATTGAATAGTAAAAAGAATAAAATTAATTGGAAAAACAGATTCTACATTAATTAGATACTGTGTAGCAACACCTTTTGCAGTAATCAATGCAATCTCAGCATTTGCAAACAGTAGCTGGGGTTACTGAAATGTGGCATTTTGAATTTTTTTGAAATTTTTAACAATGTTCAAAAAGATTACATTTAGTCTCAGACTTTTAGGAATAGTCTAATGTTTTTTGCTTTTCTACAGCTACTCTTGAACGCCTTTTCCCACATTTTTACCCTGGAACTGTGTCTGAAGCTGGGTTTTCTGTCACTGAAGTACGTTTTGCTCCAGGATGCTTTGGTGGTCTTGAGACTTCATCGTGCTTTGGACAGAATCAAAGTTCTTTGTGCCAAATGCAGCAAAGCAGCCCGCTCCATGTTTTGCAGTAGGCTTGTTTATATATATATATATATATATATATATATATTAGGGGTTGAACTAATTAGTCGACTAGTCGACTACTCGACTCTAGGACATCTCGCGAGTTTTTACATTTCATGTCGACTAGTCGCAGTCATGTGATTGCCGGTGGTGACAGCCTGTGCTGATCTGACAGCACAGTATACGTCACAAGACTCAAGAAAAATAAGTTAATACATTAGTTTAAATGATATGTAGATGGATGCATATTTGTGGTTTTACAGTGTTTTTAAAAGGAGATGGAGTTGCAGCTGCAGTCAACTACAAAACACGAGCCGTCTAAAACTCGCCCCCTTCCCGCTAAGGATGTCACTTAGCCGGCTCGCGAGTGTCTTTGTCACGACGATCTAACTAATACATTATGATGTTATGTTGCTGATTAAATAAAGATCTGTGGTAATGCCATCTAAAAGATGTGCGTTTCCTTTTGAATGTTGGTTTCCCAGCAACTTATTATTTATCATAAACTATCCCGATGTTTTGTTGTTTCACTTGTTGCTGTTCTGTGTAAATGCCGTATTTTCCGTGAAAACGGGTAATAAAGCCTGTAGTTACTCCAAAGCTTTGCGTCTTGCGTTGCTATGACGTCACAACGACTAGTCAACTCGACATCGACTCGACTTTCATCATGTTGACGTTGACTAGAAAATATCTTAAATCGTTCAATCTGCTGAGTCAGCAGAGCTTCCTGCCGCGCATCGGGCGGAGGAGAAGCAGGTGGTTTCGTTGAATTCAGCTGTAACCAAACGGGATCCGTTCATAACAAGTTTGGCTTGTGATGTTCCAAAAGCACCATGTAGTCAGTGTGATAATTTGACTCCTATAGTAACTATCCAGAGATCATCGGCATCAGCCGGTGTTTAGAAAAAAAAAGTCAGACCCGACTTTGTGCAACAAACTTTTCCCCGCTGCTCACGAAGAATGATCTGTTTATTGCTCTTTTAATTCTCCATAATAGGCTTAGTAAAAGCAGGAGAAGGGGAGTGTGTGTGTGTGTGTGTGTGTGTGTGTGTGTGTGTGTCAATATTTGCCGTGAAAATAGCTAATAAAGCCTCCAAGTAGTTGTGAAGGGTTTTTGCGCTTACGTCACTATGACGTCACCGCGACTAGTCGACATCGACTCGACTATTATCATGATGTAGTCGACCTTAAAAAATATGTAGTATATATCTTTACAAGACCAATGTTATCAGTCAACAGGATACTTCCAAAACTTTAGAGCTTATCAATGAGAATTTTGCTGAAAAGAGAAGAACATGAGGAGAAGAAAGTGAACTGGTGTATAAATACTACCTATCCTACTGCTACTGATAGCAGTAGGATGGTATTTAATGTCTTCTCAATGATCTATAAAGCACTGAAAGGTCTTGTTTAAATAGACATCAAGGACCTGCTCACTCAGTTCCTGTACTGAACAGGGAGGGTTAGCCTTTAGTTTCCATCTTCTACAGCTCAAACTCATTTCTGTTTAGTACAACTGTGTTGTGCTTTCAATGCAAACGTGTTTCTAATGTGTGTTATCTCTGTTCCTTTAAAGCTATTTGAATTACCGTGTATAAATGGTGCTATATGGTTTCTTTTAACTGAGGGACTTTGCAGTAGAAATTTAAGAGTTCCTCCACAGCATAAAAAAAGAAATAAAAAAGAATCACAGTAATTCTCATTTCACATCGAACTCTTTGAGACACCAACTTGGTCATACATCATCCTGACTGTCATCTGTGACAGTTTTAACATCTTGCTGAATTATTTATCTTCCACTGTTTGACTGCTACTTGACTACAAATTACACCACACTACATTGTTTTAGGCTCTAATTCATCATTTTACAAAAAGAGATCACAGAAAAAAAAGAAATACTGCAGCACATAATGCCAGAAACTTTTTTACTGCACTCTATGAGAACATGAGCCTACATTCAGTTTAGCGAAGTGCATCTTTCTGGTATTTGTTGCTCCACACAAGAGAAACTCAGTGAAGCTGAAAACCATTTATCACAAGAAGGCCAGAGAGGGAAAGAGACCAGGTATAAACTGCACGCTCTCACAGACCTTGTACTGACAAAATAGCTTTGACAATTTCTAATACAAACCCTGAGAACAGATTTCCCTCATAGTTCTCACCTTTAAAATACCTCCAGCAGATGCCACAACACAACGAAATGGTTTACAACAACAAGTCACTGTTGTTCCAGTGGTAACGACAATAAGGAGTAAAACTGCCCTTCTCGTGCAACACCATAGTCTTACAGAAAAGCGTGGATGTGTGTGTTTGGCATCATTTCAGACAGTGTCCCACTGAGCCAGGTTTACCTTTTCAGCTGGACAGACTGGCATTGTTTCTTTGCCAGAGCCACCTGCAGCAGCAAAACAACTACCAGTAAATCAGAAAGAGGAAAGCATTCTCTCTCCCTCACAGGACTAATGCCTGCCTTGACGTCCAAACTGTGAAAATGTTTTGTACCACAGAAAAACTCAGCATATCAATTAAATACACGCTGAATCACAATGACTGCTAAATGTGATATAATGCTGTAGCAGCTGTCTGGTAAGTATTAAAACAGCCAACCAACACAACTCGCATTCTTATTTTCATCAGCTCAATGACATTAACCTTTCGCCTGCAGAATCAATAGCATTTTTATTCAATCCCCCCTCGCTTGGCTCCCAGGAAAGGTTAATGCATCAGCGATTTGATTGGTGAGAGCACAATACTCTTATTGCCTGTGAATTGGCATTTGTGTTAAAAGTTTGATCGATTTTGATCAACGCAATGCCGGTATTAAAATTCTCTGGATAAATCCATACAACAGGCCTCGGGTTCGAAAATACGCCTCTACTCTGATCACTGCTCAGCACTTTTTACTCCCGTCTAACAACCTTGTTACATGAAACCCATTCAAGAAAAGGCCAAATGTTCTGCTTGGTGGAGCTTTATCACATGGTTATTTGTTACGGCACAGAAATGGAGCCAGACTTCAGTGGCAGCAGTCCTTATGTTGAACATTATATATATATATATATATATATATATATATATATATATATATATATATATATATATATATATATATATATATATATATATATATATATATATATATATACGTAGATGCTGTTCTTACTTATTACCATAAGTAAAAAACTTTCAAAGTGGTTATTTAAATGAATCAATTTATTTAAGAAAATGGAAATTAATACAGAAATGCTTTTCATATAGAATTAAAAGTATATAGAATTAATATATTGGTTTTATTTTAGAAATTATATAGAATTATTGCATAATTTAATAAATTTTTTTTATGTCCCTGTGCTGAAGTACATCATTAATAAATTCAAATTTTCGACTTCACCGATCAAACTCAGTGGGCGGGACTAAGACATATAATAGAGACCCTGGCATCTGATTGGCTTCTTCCAAGTTTGCTATGACTCTGGGTCAACGGCTTTAATTGAAGTTTCCCGAACTGAGGAACACAAAATATTTTATTAAATCTTGACATGAATATATGTAGTTTTTAAATTAAAAATACATTTAATTGAGGCACAAATAATTAATTCCATGTTAGTAAATTATTTCTGTATTTCCAATTTTTTTAAATGCCACATTTAATTATTTAATAGTTTATTCATTGTAAGATGAATAAACTTCATCCAGTAATTTCATAAAATTCCATCAGTGACAAAAAAGCCCATCAAGACAAATCCCACATTAAGGTAAATGCTTTAAATAAAACAATAACCGACACATTTTACAACTTATAATTTACTTCTTCTTAAGTAACGAGTTTCAAGAAACTTAAATAATAATCAGTGACTTTCACACACACAAGTCCATTTTATTTAGCCACAGGACAGTAGGCTGGATGAGGATCCATATTTATCTTGGAATTATGGGATTCACCAGGTTTCTATTTAACGGCATCTATAGCTAACTGTCTGCAAATGATGTGGGTAGTAAAATAGGTTTCTCCTAATACCAAAAACATTAAAATGTGGAGCCACCCAGTAAAGTTAAACTGTAAAAATGAGCTACTTAACTTGAAGCAAAAATTTAGAAGGCGAATGCTCCTATAGTGGTGTGGATTGTGTAAAAGGTCTGGAAACCTTCTTGGTGTCTTCGATAAATCAGATTTTTATGACAGAAAAACTGCAGGAAAACAGAAATAATCACTGAGCCTTACAGCCAAATCAACACAGACACAATTCACCAAACAAAAAAACAACCACTTTTTCCAAGGCCATCAAGCTTCCAAGCATAAATTCAGAGAATTTATGGTTGACCTGAAGAGACCTGAAGAGAACCAAGGACTCTGGGTGATTTAGGGGGAATATTGATGACAGATGGTCAAAAATCTTTCTGTCTGTAACCACTAACTTTCTGAAATGTTAAAGCAGAAGACTACACCGACTTACTGGCAAACTTACAGCATGAAGTAATGAAAGTAGGAGAGTGCAAAACTGCATCACCTTTGCTGAAAAAGAAATATATATATTTTTTTTTAAGGTGAGATTTTTTAAACTTTCGGGCACATGTTCTCAAATTAATGGTTGGATTCTTCTAAAACTTTCACTGTGAGATTCTAAAACTGCAAAAAATAAAATAAATAAATACATGCATACAAAATTTTAAAACTACTTTGAAACTTTTGACACATCTTCACCAGGATAAATGTAATATGCATGGTATATTGCAGCCTTCTGTCCACATCCAATCCCCTCCACCAACCAAAAGGAAATGTGTTTGCACTCTCTTTGACCTATCAAGGGCTCCATGGATACAGAAAGTTAGCAGACGAGTGCTGCAGGCAAGGTTTATGTGCAGTGAGTAAAAACACCTCATTACTGTAGTTGACAGAACCTCCCAGAGCTTCGGACTCTCCTTGCTCTCACCTGAAAAATAAATACCACTCTTCAATCCAAGCAACTTATTTCATAAGAAGTTATAACCTCAGAAATGTTCGTTTTAATTTCTGCCTTATGCTTCTCTGGATGCAAACTTTGTTTATAAAGGCAAAAGTGAAGATTGGTGTGGGCTTGCAAGGATCCTGCTAATTTAAATTCATCGAAAGTGAGGGAAATATTGCCTCTTAAAAAATTGTGCATCATTTCAAAATCTCATTCTGTTTACTGCCTGCAGCTCAAACACAGCAGGACTTGAGGGGGAAATGACCATCTCTAGCTGCATTGAGACACTGACAAAAATAACAGAGCACAGAGTAGGAAAATCTCTGCAGCCCCAAGGCCCCACTTATTATCAATTAATAAAAGAAAAGCACACAGAGGCACACTGTGGGTCCACAAACAGAGAGGACAGAGAGGATAAAGGGCAAGGATGGTGGTCAAGTACCTCGCCTCTTTGTTTAGAGGGAAAAAAACCGCATAAAAATGTAACACTTGATTAAAAGAAAGTGTTAATATTCATGAATTTGATATTAAAGGACTGAGACAGTTAAGCACAGCCCTTCCAGTCTTGCAATCACTTAAATTCTCAGGAGCTATTTTTTTCCCCTGAACTTAAAGTATAATTAGTTACACTGAGTATCAAGTCAGTGTCTATTTTAAGGCTCTGTGAACAGAATATGAACTCTGCTTCAAACGTTTGAGATGTTTTGTTAGTTTATAGCAGATGACAGCTCATCATTTCATATAGTGCAGAACAAAAATGATTATACCCAGTTAGCTTTTTGAGTTTGTCACATCAGATCCAAAAACTTGAGTGTATTTTACTTTTGTCATTCTTTATGTGAAAAACATATTAGTAGTGCATATTTGTGAAGTTAGAAGAGAATGACTCATGGTCTACATCACAGGTTGTCTAACTCCAGTCCTTAAGAGCCGCTGTCCTGCAGTTTTTAGATGTACCACAGGTACAAAACACTGGAATGAAATGGCTTAATTACCTCCTCCTGGTGTAGATCAGTTCTCCAGAGCCTTAATTATTCTATTCAGGTGTGGTGCAGAAGAGGCACATCTAAAAGTTGCAGAACAGCGGCCCTCGAGGACTGGAGTTTGACACTCCTGGTCTACATGGTTCTTCAAGCTGGAAGTCTTTTGAAGTATGTTTCTATCAGCTTTGTACCTCTAGGGACTCAAATCTCCGTCACTTCTTTGTAAAACTCGAAATCTCTGTCACAGTAGATGGAAAATAACCACACACACATACTTTCAAGTGTTGCCAAAAAACTTTCCATAAGATTTGGTCTCGACTTTATTGATTCATTTTTAACTCATGATTATAATTAATCTAGCCACTTTGCTGTCTTGCTAGAACGAGAATCTGTGAGTAAATTTTACCCAGAGGCTTTTCTTGTACACGTTTGCCATGTTTCCTTGTTGTAAACTACATAAATGCATAAAAGATTAATTTTGACAATCATGTATTCTTGCAGCTACTTTATATAAACATTTCTTCCAGCTTTGTGCTGGTCTGTCAGTAAAGACGTTGGTGGACATCAATAAATAATCAGGCAAAAAGGATGTAATTCAACCTTTGAAGATCATATTAGTTTGTTTTTTAAAATCTCTTAAATTAGTTACTTGGAGAAAATTGAGTCTCGATGGCTGTAAATATGCACAAAAGATTTATAAGTGCAGCAATATTGCAAAGAGAGCAGAGAGAAACACAAAAACAATCTATAACTGTTCCTTAATGGCACTTAGTCAATCGGGTTGTTAATGAATTGGTGCCTCATTGAGGGGTTGAAGCACCTGACCGAGACCAAAGACAATCAGGAGCTCGACAGAATCTAAAATTATAAGAGAGTAAAGTCCTCACATTGATTTGCTTTAGACCTCGACTAACCTTGCAGTTCTTCAAAGGTTTCAAGGAAGCATCAACAGACTCTCTGATTATGGCAGGCCAAGTCAAAGAAATTTGTAATTAAACTTCCCCACAGAGACGTCACAGATATGAGGCTTAGACCACGGAGCACAGCGAAGCAAAATACTGCTAAAGCTTCTGCATTTAAGCAGAAATAATAAAGAGGGCTATAATAATAAATATGACACCACAGGCTTGGGGGCTGCAAGTATTGTTTTGTTAAACTGCTTCAGACCTTCTTACCCGATAATTACATCAAAATGAGAAAATTAAAGGAAGCAGAAATAAATTGCTGACAAACACAAATCCAGCAAAGATCCGACATTCCTGATTGACCTCTACAGCTTCACTGTGAAAGAGGAAATAATTGCAATAATCGTCTCATATTCATGCAACTGACCACTGACCTGGTAAAAATAAAGAATGAACCAGAGAACCAAATCTAACTATTCATCCATGCATCTATCTATCTATCTATCTATCCATGCATCAGTCCCCTTTTAAAACCATCCATCCATTTATCTTTGAATCCATTCTTTTATGGATACAAAGAATTAATCTGATTAATCAGATTTATTGTGATGAATCAATTATTGAAATACTCACTGACTAATTTAATAATTGATTAATTGTTAACGGAAGTACAGCAATAAAGCTAAAACTGTACAAAAATATGAACATTTTGAAAAATAAAACTTAATTTAAATCTGTTTAACCCACAAATCCTCAAGTGGCAGTTTTAGCTTCACCTGGTTCAGATCTGTAGAAAGAAATTTTTAGATTAAGCACCTTTGCTTTCCAATTGTTAATTACTTAATGCAAAAATGTATTGATTAATCTGCAAATGATCAAGTGTTTACAATCACAATGGCGTTTTGGCATTTTAGGCAATAGACATGTTTATTTCCTTATTTTAAAAATAAATTGAATCATTTATTTATTTGTGTCCTTTAATGTATTTCTAATATTGTCAAAAAAGATTTAAGTGGTAAAATGAGAAATCTGCAGAATGTGATTATATCTGATTCATCGATTAACCATCTGAATAATCGACAACAGTCTTATTAGCGTTTTGGATATTCTCACAGGAGTCACACGGTACCCCATCACAGCAGAAGAAAGCAAAAATATTATCAATTTCAGCAACAACAATGGCAGAGAAAATCCTGCACTGGTGGCACTGAGAGTCATTTAGAGTCACACTAATGATGTGATGGTAGGCTGTCAGAGCCGCAGAGGGCAATTGCTCATATATAAATCACAGCATTGAATGGAGACCATAATTCCCTACACTTAAACTGATCTGTCTCTTCACAAAATGTATCTATAGCGGTTACAATGATGTAACACAGCAGGCACTTCAAGTTATTTCCCATCATCAAATACGTCTTTTTAATAAGAATGAGTAATATTACCATAAAAAAAAACAATATTATGAACAAACATTTAATTCATGACCATAATTTATCATCCTACATCTAATCTTTTCTTTGCCATTTGGGTAAAAAGCCTGGCAAATGTATTTGGTTCTGTTTTCTCTGGAAGCACTTCTCCACTCGGTTTTTGAAATCACATAATTATCAATTCAGAGTTTAATTGAGTGTAATTTAGTCACATTATAAATACATCTTTTCTGTGATGGACTCAGAGGTTTTATAGAGAACATTAATGAACAAACAGCACCATAAAGGCCAATGCACACGGCGAACAAGGGTAATGTTTTGGAGAGGTTAAGGAAGGGTGAAGTAGCAAAACAATATCTCAAACTGTGACAGACCAAGCAAGGAGAACATTATTTGGAGAAGCAGGCAAGATTCACCATGGTAACCTTGTAGGAGCTGCAGCGATCCGAAGCTCTGGTGGGGTAGTCTGCCATCTTTTAGTCCTACACTCCAAAAATCTGACCTTTAAACAAGATTGAAAACAAGAAAGCTACTATTGCAAGAAAGCCACAAAAAAGTCCTGTTTGTGGTTTTCTAGAAGCCATTTAGAGGGGTACAGCGAGCATTTTTTTTTTTTTTTATCAGCAGGAACAGGGAAAGTGGACAGAGTTGTTGGGAAGACGGATGGAGCTAAAGACAGGTAATCCTGGTAGAAAACCTGTTAGAAGCTACAAGAGAGTTGAGACTGGTGTGAAGGTTTGCCTTCCAGCAGGACAATGATCCCAAACATACAGACACAATCTGATGAAACTCAAGCGCTTTTGAAAAGAAGCACTAGCAACAATATCGTCTCTACACCTGCACAGCTTGTAGAGACATAGGCTAAAATGCAGTGGTTAATACAGTAAGAGAACATTTTACAAAACATTGAGTGTGCGGCAGACTACAAATGCTACCACAATATTTAAGAGTTTTAAATGTGAAAATGTTCAAAAATTTGTAAAATCTTTCTTCCACCTCATAACTGCACAGGTTTTGGATGGCCCATCTTATAAAGTTACAATTAAATCCACTAAAAGACAACAACCTGTCGTAAATGTCTGTGATTGCTAAATCTTTTCATGGCTACAAAGGCAGAAACTTTGGTATGCAAATGTAATAGACCTGGCTGAAACATACAACTTTAACTCTAAAGAGGAGCCATTGGTACATTGACTCAAATGTTAAAAACAAATGCACGTCATCATTCACATATTTGTATTTGTAAAAATGATAAATATGGATTCTTTTTCATTTCACTTCACAGTTACGCAATAAAATCAAGATAAATACACTGATGTCTGTGGCTGGAAACATAATTAAATATGATATGTTTGATGGGCATGTTATATCTCTAATGAAGCAAAAAACATATTTCATATTCCTAACAAACAGACCATATACAGAAAAGATGCAGGTACACATGAGCATCATTCGTTGTAATCATAATTAATAGTTTGACCGTCAGCCATGATAGTTACAGCCACAGTAAACCATATCAGTGAATTAAAATCAAATACTTATCAATTCATGAACTTATCTAAGTAAAGATGAGAAGAAATGACAAAAAGTTGATTAGGTTTTTTATTTTTTTTTTTATTGTACATAATTAAGTCAGACCAATTATCATGGCCACAGAAGCAGAGAACATGGAACACCACCTCCCTGTCTGAGGGGCTTTCTTCTGTCTACTTATAAAGCAATTAATTAGTCAGAACTTCTTTAATTCTTTAATTAGAAAGTCCTTCTTTAATTTGACACATTACCATGCGACCAGCCACTTACTCAAATGACTGTTTAATTATAGCGAACTCGCATAAACACATGGACACATGCATCTCTTTGCTGCGCCATTCCCTGGGTGACGAGTCAAATGTTTTGTGTGGCAGAACTGAAGGCGTGCAGGAGCTTTTGATTGGCAGGCAGTGTTGTCACGGTAACAGACATCCAGACAAAAATACCCGCATACACACACATAATCTCAAAGGAGCAGTTTTCCTGCAGCAGCTGCATGACCCCTAAACAGGCCAGACAACTGGAGCCTCAGGACATGGCAAGGTAATAGGAAACAGCAAAGACTAAAAAATAAGCCACTTTTTGTCCGTACTGCCACCCAATAATAGGATTATGCCACAATTCCCAGTTAAGGTATTGAATGTTGGTAGAAAAGAAGGTACAAAATAGCAAGGTATGAAAGCTAGCTGAGGTAAAAAGCTCTCCTGAGTGAACAGAAAAGTCCTCCAGTTGAGCTTTTAGACACTTGGGTTGAAATTCGACATGGCTTAAGACAAAATGATGAGGATTTAAGAACATGCTGTAATCCCGCTGCTGAAGAGGAATACTTGAGAGAGAGTAGTTGGTACCTGGAGGAAGGCTGGCTCTCTTTCTCTTTTTGCCGTTTTCAGCAGTGTTATCCAAGGGAGCACACTCAGTCCCAAGTGGACCACTAGAACCGTTGAACTGAAGAGGATCGTTGTTGGTTGATGGATCAAAGGGCAAAGCGTTGAGTCCTGAAAGACAGACAAAGAGAAAATAAGAATGTATTAATTACTTATTGCAACAGGCTTAGTCCAATCTTCTGGTTCTAGTCATTTCCAGAATCAGAACTAAACATGAAGAAGGAGAATTCTGTTTTATTTTTAGCTCCACTAATCTGGGAAAAAATCCTCCAGAATATAAAACTGCTGAAAAACCAAGTTCCTTTAAAACAAAGCTAAAAACCCATTAGTTCAGAGATGCTTTTGGTTAATAACTTTTTTTTTTTTTTTTTTGCTTAAATGTGCTATATAAATAAAAGTAAATCGATTTGAGTCTGTATTGAAATTAGTGTATTTTTAAAAACCGCAATGGAAACACTTATTTTGCATCATACCAGTCATATGATCAAAAACCAGATGTTACTACAGGCAGAATAGATGAATAAGACAGGAAGTCATAGGATGATGATGGCGTGGCATGTTTTCTAATGATTTCTTATTAGATGGAAACAACGTAATTAAGAATTTGTGGGTTTTTTTGTTGTTTTTTTTGCAGAATATTGACAAAGTTTTGCACACATTTGTAAAAAAAAGAGAGCAGGAAATCACAAAAGAATAAAATAACCAGCAACTACAAAATGGGCATAAAGAAGTTATTCTTTTAGGAGATCCTAAATCCTGGTCGTCATGGTCCATTATCTGGGATGTTTTAGATGTTTCTTCGCTCCAGCACACCCGATTCTCATAACTGTTCTTTCCCCTCTGCATGCAATGAAGTTCTACAGCAGACCGTTAATGGCCCGTTCATTTAAATGAGGTGTGCGGCCACAAGGAAACAACTAAAACATGAAGGACGGCACGATTTCAGGACCAGCTTTGGGAATCACTGACATAAAAGGTCTCTTAGAAAAATATAAGTTCCAGGACAGCAGTAATTTATCTCTTATAAGCAGAAATCCATTAAAAAGATCATGACTCAGGTCAGTAAGGAGCAGACCTTACGGACTCTCTTAAAAATCTTTGGATAAAGTTGGCAGTGTGGATATTTAAAAACACTTAAAATGTTTACATGTAAAAGTGCTGACATTTGAATAATCTATTGTATACACAAATTTCACTTTCATAAAACCAACATTTCTTGTTCATTCAACTGTAAACTGTGCAGACATTAAAAGATGGTTTATTAAACATAAGTGTAACTAATGTTTATCACACTGCCCAAAATACAAACATAAGACAATGAGCAGACAAGAAAAACAGTGAACTTTCCTGAGTCTCTATTTTACTAGTTACATTTTCTGTCTAATGTCTCTCTCTTTCCTGTCAAAGCAGAGCAGAATCCTAGAAAGATTCAGTTTACATTCATGAAAAATTTATTACACTTCTTTGTGCTCAAATTTATTTTTCCTCTGTGGCACAACTGAGCAGGAGATCCAGTCTCCTGCAGCTTCAGCAGAGCTCTAAAAATAGCCCCATTAATGTGGTTTACATGTAGCAACAGCCCAAATGAGACAGCGTCATCCATCTTTACATTTTATGACTTCAATCAGCCAGAAGCAAGACTGACTAACAAATAATTTACAGAAAGCAGAAAAAAACAAGAAATGAAGCTGCAAACTATTAAGTTTATATTTCAAATGTTATCAAACTTTCAAGCTGCTGTCAACAAATATATTCTCTTGTGTTCATATTTATTTAATCTTACATAAAGCTTTAAAGAGACTTGCAGAATTATTTATATTCCTTGAACTTTCCAAATTTTGTGATTTTAGTACCAAAGACTTCAAGGTATTTAATGATAGTCACTTCAACACAGACAGTTGTTTTGAAACAAGCTCTGATTGAATGTTTAGAATTGTTGTCCTGCTGAAACATGAACCCCCGCCCCAGTCTTAAGACTTCACCAGCTTCTTAAAAGTTTCCTTCCAGGATTATCTTGTATTTGGCTCCATTTGTTATCACTGTAATTAACGAAGAGAGACAACAATAAAAATAGCAGCAATAGCAGCTATCTCCCCGCTTTCTTCTCTGTGACACAGCACCTCCAGAGGTGAGGCACAGAACTGCACTGATTTGCTTCAGACTCCTTACATAGGTTTCAACAGGCAAGACATAAATTCATAACAAAAACTAAGTGATTTTGACCTCAAAAATGTTGAAATCATATAAAACAAAAACAAATTTGCACACCGGTGAAGCAAACAAAATGATTTTCTGTAATCACTATGCAGTCAAATTTTTTTTAATTATATTGTGACTAATGATCTAATGGTCATGTTATGTCATGTCTTCATTCCAGGTGCTTATGAACTTTAATAAAAGAAACATGTCGGAGCTATACACCCAACATAAGATATGGTTTTCAGCAGCTACTCAGGAGTCAGACTGTCTCCCCAGTTTTTTGGGATAACTTATCTTTGAATGAAACCAATGTGCAGACTCTGTATGGACACACTCTGAGCCTCACAGCATTAATCTAACCTGTTCATGAGTAGTTTTTGATCTCATTGTTCCTATATCATGTGCATGTATAAAATAAACCTGACTGGAGATTCCACCAATTGGTGCTGACAATTAATTTCTTCCATAATAATTGGTCGCAGCTGTTTTACTTGTCATATTTTATTTATGGGCTGAACAAGAAGGCTAGCCACAATATTCTAATTTTTGTATGTATAAATGTTTGAAAACATTCCCATGTTGCATTTATAATAAATTAAATGAACGTTTGTGGTGCAACATGGAAAAATGTGGAATGATTCAGTGGGTATGAATACTTTGGTTACCATTTTGCCTCACAGTCGCCTTATGGGAGAAGCTGAAGATTTGCTTGCATATAGTGATAAGAACATGAGACATAAGGGATTCAAACACTCTGAATGTGTGGGTGGCAGATCTGTGGGTTCTGCATTTGCTGCAGACTCAGTTTAAATGGATCTCCTGTCTGGGCTCTCCCACATCTCGCCAGTCGATCTCTACCGAAAATCCATCTGTCACACTTATTTACAGATGACCGTCAATCCTCTAGAGTGAAACAAATCCATTACTCAGGCAATGTTAACTCTGTCACCAATAAACAGATACAGCTTACATTAAGGGAGACAGCTCTCAGTCACTAAAGGCAGGAAGAAGTTCCCAGGAAAAGAGGCGAAGAGAAGCAGTGGAAAGATTGAGACAACACTGAACAGCTGGTAGGGAAATACCACTCAGCTTCAGGGGATAATGTCCTAATTCAGGTCACGAAGGACAAAATGTTCACTTCTGCTCCCACTGGTAGGCATATCCAAAAATGTTATGGATTTTTCTCCCTTAGAAATATAACTTTATGAATTTGGCACCGAGTTTGTATAAAGAATCAAAGACATTTGCTGTAAATTAAAACTAAATCTACTTGATTTTATGCAACCAGGAAATCTTGAGTGAAATCCAAGATCTCGTCTGGCTCTTAAGTAATCACAGTAATTCAGAGAGAAGATTGGACACAGAGGAAATAAAACATTTTAATCATCAGCCTGACGCACGGTTCTGCGAGTTTCAGCTGAACCGAGCGTCCATTCCTGCCCCGTACGTGTCTTTAGAACAGAACGCTTTCAGCACAGGCGTGTAAACCTGCATATTAACAACGTCTTTGCAGGGTCATTGCCCCCGTCTCTGCTGCTACTCATGTATCTGCTGGCTGATGAATGGCCTGTTTAAATTTCAACATCTGGCCAGGAGGGAGGAGCGATGTCAGCGAGTATCACTCCCCGAGGGAAGAAGAACATAAATACCAGGAGGCAGGGTGGAGACAGGAGGAGCCCAAACAGAGTGGCTGCAGAATAAATTAAGGCAATGAAACTGCTAAATGGAGACACAAACTTTATGTGGTGAAAATGCAATCACAGAAACGTGGCAAATTATTGTGACCCACTCATATCAAGGACACATTAATAACATGCAGCACTAATGATGGACAGCCAGGCAAGCACAGGCACATTAAAATACACGGTAAAAGTCAGTGGGTCATTAACTCGGCATATGACCACCTTGGAGTTCAATCAGAGTCTGTACTCTGTATTCCCTTGCAGAATGAGGGACAATGTGATGTTCCAATTTAATGCATTTCATTGTTAAGGTACACTGATGGCGCACCAAGTGGCATTTTGTTCCCTTCAGGTGTACCTACACACAGAAATGCAATAAGATATTTGTAACTCCATGTCCATTAGCCTAGAAACAGACTGAAAAAGGAACAGATTTTATTTTGCAACGTCAGCATGTGACATATCTCCCAGGAGGAACAGTGGAAGAACAAAAACAAAAAAAAATCTTTTTGATGCATTTTGAGGCTGAAATGGACAGTTCTAACTCTGTCAACATACTTCAAAACTTATCTTAATATACTTTTATGACCTAATTTTGAGTGAGGCAAAAGATTAAAACATGTAAATGATTCATTTGGATAAATTATGTTTAATTTTTAAGGGCATGGGAAGAGAAAAATTCCCTTACAAAGAAGTGCACAACAAATAAGTGCCTCATCTCAATGAGAGTGTACCATAAGACATCCAAAATAATATAAAATGAATTCTATCCCACATGCCAGTTCCACTATTTTTAAAAGGTATAATCATGTTTGCTCCAACACTCAATTTCATAATAGGATCCATTAAATAATGTTGATATAATTAGTCTTTAATAATGCATCAAGGGTTTTTGGCAGGTTCAGGATTTGAACTTATGATCTTTCAGTCAGAGAGCTGCACTAATTTTCTTAGTAGCACATTTGTATAATTCTCCTGTAATGCCTCATCTAATTCCTATCAGCTAATAACTCAACGGTAAAGGATGAATAATGCATTGCATAAGGAAATGTGCATCAGCTCAATGCAGAGAGGAAGGGCATCAATGGGGGAGTACCCGTAGCAGCAGACTATTAACCTAATGTAGAACTCAGACACTTACTGACCATGAAGACTGCTGTGTTTATATAACCAGAGCAAGACAAGGGGCCAGATGGTGGCATACGGCATTAACATAACATGTTTTCAACCACAGAAATATATTAGCTTCCCTGACTTTTCCACTTCATTAGTAAACCTTTTCTGTCTATCAAACTGCCTTTCTGCTTCACCGACTTATATCCTCAAACAGGCAAAGTGGTTGAGAAAACACACCTGTCACGCAGAAAGGTGAAGACCGACTTTCCATACTAAGCAGAAATATCTGAACAAGGTGGAACGATTGGGTTTAGGACCATAATGAGACCAAAGTTTTTTAAAATTCTGTGTCCTGAAAAAAACCAAAGATTGTGGAAGTTTAACGGTTAAATTTATCTTCCTTCCTTCATTGAATCTTACAGTTTCAAAAGGCTGTAATCACAGCTGACTGACGACAGCTTAAAACGATACTTGGATAGCATCCACAGTTTTCAACAGGTTTGAAAACCCCTCTCAATTTTTTTCACCATTACAATTTGTAAAGTGAAAAGAGATATACACAGGAGGATAATTATGATACTGTTACAAATACTGCTTTCACAGTGTAAAACTGTGAACTCTCAGCTTGTTCCCTCTTTTTAATTAGTGTTAAAGAAACTATAAAGCTTATTATTCCTGGTATTCATTAACAAAATTATGCCCAGCGCCACTCCTTTTACAAAGATGACACGACTTCCTCACTTGCTTTTTTAAAATGTTTTTATTGATTTTTTTTCCTCCTACATCTTCATTTTCTTTGGATTTGAGTGTAAGTGTGTTTGGTAATGTGTGGTCCCCTGTTATTCACGGGTCAGAATTCACAGCTTCATCTCTTTGCTTATTTGTTTTTCATTGTAGAAAGTGACTCCAAATGAAATCCATATAATTTGTTGTTAATTTGTGATGAAGCAAAAACCTGAAATGGTAACAATGTTTGATTTTGTACTCAAAACTCAGTTAACATCAAAGCTCGACACTTTTTGTTACAGTCACAGACTAAATTCCTGTTTGTTGGCAGCTGCCAAGTCAACAAACAGCTTCCAAAATTAGCCTTCAATAACCTGAAAGGTTACAGACATCATAAAGACATAAGACCACCATTAGAGATTGCTAAAAAAGTTTTGGTACACATCATTCCTCACAATAAATTGAGTTGTCACACCAGTTATAGCCCGCGGTGTCCTTTAGAACGTCAGAGCACACTTTCGCCTAGGAATGTTGGCGTGAGATCACACCTTCCTAAAAAGGTAGGTGACTGTGAAGTCATGAGTGCCCTTAGCAGATGCATAAACAAGGTGTCTTACTGACGTGGCTTAGCAATGGATGGCAAAGCATGCAGAGCAGCAGTGGCATTCTCAAGAGACTATTAGTGAAGCTTTTCACCTCCAGTTATAGCAAAGACAAAGAGCTGTTAGAAACAGGCTCTCCAAACAACTGAGAGTAGATGGGATCAGTTTCTGAAAAGCTCCATCATTTGGCACAATAGGCTCATCTTAATAAAAATAATGACTGGGATCATCCTGAGTATTTTTCTAATGCCTTTCCACAGAAGAGGGCAACACATTAATAGTTTATTGTCTTCAGCTGCCAGTGATTCACATTAGATATTTACAGAAGAAAAAAACAGCATTTTAAATTCTGGTTATATCCCCCCTTTTAGCCATAAACTGTGAACAAGTTTGTAAGCTTTCGATGAAATTACAAGGTAGTCAACAGTAATGAAACATGACAGCTTTAGGTGCCTGTCCTTTATCTTATTCAGAAATGACAGGTGTCATCTAAGTAAAGGTAAACCTTTTTAATCAAAACCTAGAAACATAACTTTACTAGAACTGATTCTACTCCTTTCCAAGGGCACAATGACACAGTCTTCACCCAGAGGTGGAACAAGATGAGCACGTTAAGTTTGAGCCTTTCCCATGAGATCAGTGAAATAGAGAAAGACTCGAGACCTTTGCTTAGTTCAATTTAATAATGAACAGGGATGGAATGAGAAAGGAAGTCAGTATACCCAAAGGAAAAGCATACAGGCACAGGGGAAACATGCAAACTCCAAAGAGATTTTCCTGCTGCAAGGCAGGGCTCTACTTGTACACTGTGTCTTACAAAAAGCATTCAGCCATTTTGCATTTTGTCATGTTTAAAATTCAAGTTTTAATGCATTTTACTGGGGTGTTTCCATTTTCAAAACAAACAAAAAAAAAACAGAAGTTGAAAAACCTGAGACTTTGCATTCAGTGCTTGGACTGCTGCAGCTACAGCTGCAAATATTTTAGAATTTTTTTAAATACATAATACCGTGATCCACATGGAAATGCACAGCACACTGAAAGCACATTGGCATTTGTGGTTGACTGAATGTGGAAAAGTCAATGGCGTGAATACTTTTGCAAAGCACTGTACACTCCTTTGAGGCCATAGGTTACAATGGAAAATTCTTCCATTAATCCATGCAACAAATCAATATTTCACAATTTTCAATATAATGTATGTAAAGTGTAAAATTACAAGGCGGCAAAGATCAAAACACTGAAGCTATGAATATTAATCACTAAAGCAACTGCAAACTGGAAAAAAAAAACAAAAAAAAAAAACATTGCGAGGATTTAATCCGTTCAGACACAAGGGAATCGCTAAACTTGGGAGGTTTATGCCCATACACGATGGTACATTACATCTAAGTAGGTTAAAGACTGTTCAGATTTGCTAAATATTTTTTTCATGAGTATAAATAGTAAAAGACTTTTGCTGAAGTGTTTGGCATTAATAACAGCAGACAAAATTGAGATAATAAATAAACCGTCCACTTTTTAACGAGCTTAAGCCATGTGCTATCACCCCAAAAGCTGTAAGGATATCTAAAATATTCAAAGTTTTGTATTTTTAGGTGTCAAGGAAAACAATGACAGTTAGTGTCATGATAATTGAGGAGGAAGAAATAGCTTTTACAGTTGGGAGTTTGGTAAAGGTTAATCTATTCCCTGATGTTATGCTAGTATTTTGAAATGATGCTGCATCAGAGTATATCACTGTACATTTATGAATTCACGTGGCTCTGCATGTCCCATTAACTCAGCCAATACAGAAGAGACATGTAGCGATGGTAGACAATGGAAAAATCCTTCCATGCAACAGATGAGACAAAGATGGGAATACATTTCTCTTGTTTGTTAATACATGTGATCCACATGCGACTCATGCTTTGAACACAATCAGAAGTTACCTTGCATAGGAATGGCATCACTATTCATGACATTATTGACAGTAAAAATATTCCTCTTCAGGCCCCCTCCATCATTCCTTCAAGCCTCTGGGAATTCACTGAAGGTTAATTTATTTAAATCTCCCATCCACTCATCTCTATTCCATTAAATTGACTAAGAATCTTTGGTTTGCAGTCTAATCCTCTTTCTGCTGTCAAAGGGCCCTGCCCTTTTTGCCATACAGTGAGTGAACAACTGTGTGTCTGTAAGGCAGCCCAGCAGTTGATAAGGTCATGTTCACTTACACATGCATGTGGGGAGTCCTTGGAGAGACGTGCATAACACTGAACCAATAATTCTACAAACCACTCATGGCAGGCAGTAAAGGAACTAAGTTTTCCCCCATAAGACATACAGTTTCTACTATCCTCAAGGACACAGAAAAGTCTAAGCTCTCACCATCTGTTCTCTTGTTTGAATGACAGGACACTATAATGCAAGTAGGGTTTGGTCAGATCAAGCCATCAACAGTTGAGCTGTATTACTAGGGATATATTGGCTATGTGAGTAAGTCCTGCATCATTATTACAGGCATAGCATTTGTGATGATTGGCACCAGTGTTCCCATGCTAATGACTTTGGAAAGGCTCATCGTTCCCTTAAATAGTCACTGAAGCTATTTGCAGTCTGTCAAAAAAACATCCAGCCTATGTTGATGTGGTTTTGTGCTCCAGAGACCTGGCTAATGAGACATTCACTGGCTCCAATGAACTTCAACAACGGCACACTGAGAGCTGTTGGGAGTGTGTGTCACAGTGCTGACAGAAACAGCTGTGAATGGCCGCCTTTAAAGAGCCCTTGGCTCTGGGGTGTGGTTCAATCATTGATAGAATCTGGACCGTCTGATTTTAAATTATAGTTTTGTATTCTTAAAACATGCATTTCACATGCTTCAAAAGGAACATGTACTTCTTGCGGCCTGCAACTCTTCCAAGCACACCCTTTTCAGTTCTCAGTGAGACAGTTTTACATCCCGTTTCCCCAACCAAATGAGCAAACGCTTACAAACACTTTCTGTCTAAACTATCCAGTTAATGTCTTTTTATCCGAGTTTTAACTCCCACTGACACTAAAACATGTGATTTGAAGAAACATAATCACTTGACAGTGAAATCACTTCCCTACCAGCCAATTAAAATGGGAGGAAACAACATTTATCTTACTCATTAATTTTCTGGGTGACGGGTCATACCAATCTCCAGTGGTTAATAGGCAAGAAACAGGACACACCCTCGATAAATCTGGTGACAAAAAGCTTAAGCAAACTAAGGACATTCTTTTTAATAGATTTAAATCCAAGTAATAATGTTTTGAAAACAGCAATCAAAACATTTCAATAAACCTTTGTTAAGCATAAAAGTTCTCTTAATGAGATGCAGTTTTATCCAAATGTAGTCAGCATTAAGTAATGTTACCTCCCTCAGATTTCTGCTCACTGTTGATAAGTGGCCTGAAAGAAAGCTCCATAGTGATTTTTTTAGTTTTTTTTTTTTTTTTTTTTTAATAGGTCCAAGCTAAACTAACACCAAAATGTAGGTCAAGCCGTCAGTTGCACTTTCTCGACTTCAACCATCCAGCATCTTGTAGTATGGCTCATCTACCTTAAGTAACCAGATCATTTTGTTTCTTATACTGTTGCCCTATAAATGTATTCCAAGATTCTTTTGTATATTTACTAACAGTAACTAAGCAGTGAGAATCCCATACCCACTAAGCCTTCTTGTCAATATACTTGTTATTTATGCCCAGTAATGGACAAAATAACTTCAAAATCTCTGCTGTCTTTGCTTAATTATGGCTTTCTAATCTCTCAAGTACTTGGCAGCCGCCCACTTCTTAGTTTTTATTTCCTTACCGCTCTGAAGTCTCAGTTGCTCCGTAATTTGTTTCAGACCATCAATGCTTTACTTTCGTAAAGTAATGGACTGAAGCAAAGGGTTTAGGAGATTGTTGATGAATAGCTAACATTATGAAATCAAGCTTTTGATACCTCTTAAGATGCGGCTGCTTGAAAGACTCCTTTCTAAAATTCTGTACATTTCACAAACATAGCCACATTGTTGCAAGGTTCACTCACAATGAGGCACTTTCAGTGTTTTTATGAAAAACTTAATTGAAAAAAAATATTATTCCAGACAAAAATATGTTTTTTATATTAATATACTTAACTTTTCAAATATCTATTTTGTTCCTAGCTATATTTAGGTAATAATTTCACTGTAGTAGATCTGCTTTTTCTTCATATTTAGTTATTACAATAGCATTATACCTCAAATGACCTCCTAAAGATGTTTAGGTAATTCTCAGTTACTTTCTTTATGTGTAATAGATGATATAGATAACCAATGATGTCACTTTAGAAAAGTCAGCAGAAACAAAGTAAAATTAGCCACTATAGTCCGTGGAACCAGGAGATAAGAATCACTGGATCACATCAATCTACCAAACTCATAAGACTCCGGTTGTGTCAAAACTTTACAGATTCCTCCAATCTCAAACATAGTTGAGATTGGATTTGGAAAGCCCACCCACACCTTGTCAGTGCACTTCAGAACATCCCAGAGGCTGTACTTAGCTTCAAGGAGAGCAGATAAGAGACCTTATTCCCTTTTGTGTCAATTAATACTCGTAGAAAGTGCTCCTTCGTTGTTTGTGTTTGTCTTATGAATGCGGCTTCACCTCTCTTCCCCTCAATGAAAAGGGAAATGAGCGTGACTGCATCTGTATCCAAATGTAACCGACACCCCTGAGTGACAACTCAATTGAGATCTCTCTAGCTCTCGATACAGCGGCCCACTTTCAAAAGACATCTCTTCGCCTTTGATGCTATTTCAGGCTGAAGCTCCCATGCAGGTCTGGAGTGAACAATAACCAGATGGCTACTTGCCATTCTCCAGAAGTCAGAGCTTTAAATCCTGGTGCAGTATACTCAAGACCTCAGAGTGAATCCTGATAATCATCTAACAGAAGAGGGGCAATAACTTTTTAACATGACTGATTGATGAGCAAGTAACTTAAACAGCTACACTTAGAGCACTCAAAGTTTTTATTCACTTACTGTTATATACTTGCAGTTGTTTGCACTGTTGCCTCGTGGCAAGAAGGACCTTGGTACAAATCCCAGTCAGAGTTGGGGTACGCCAGCTTTTTTCCACTGGCTACAAGCATGGCAGGCTGTAGGACTTGGTGTGTTTTCATACACCGTTGTCTGCCCTTTGTCAACTAGATGACCTGTCTACGTAGTACACCACTTCCTTCCACATGATAGACACCAGCCCTCCCGGCAATCCTGGTAACATTATGCCGGTACAGAACATGAAAGTATTTATTGGTGGGTTTAAAAAAAAAAAAAATGCATTTCTTACTAAAAATAGGTTCAAAGAATAAAATCGCTTTACTGACTTGATGGTGCATATTCATTCATGTCTGAAGTCATTCCTCGTTTGATTTTTTTCCATCAGTGTTATAATGCCTTCTGGTAAAAACACTTTTGAAGTTCAAGTGACGCATGTTGTCATTAATTTCTCTATGCCACCAGGTTTTCTGTCCTGTCTAAATAGCAGTTTTTGCAACCCTTAACTTTAAAATGACAATTAATGCAATCATGGTTTTTCTTAAGACCTGAAGCCAAGTTAGCACTCTCACATTATTTTTTTTATCTAGGTTGTTAAAACTACATTTTGCGTGTTTATTCCACATTTAGAATACATTTCTGCAAGTATCCAACCGATTCCCCAACAAAAGCCTCTTATTTTGATTCCTGGTGCTACAAGTACAGAGGTAATGTCAACATTTTCAAAGAACAGAAAAACTTTAAATGAAATTTGGAAGACAATAGATGCTCTTTTATAGAGGAGAAGTTGCTTAGCAACTTGCTGAGGAAGCTTAAAACTAAACAGGATCCTGTTTAGAATATGGCATGTTTTAAGAAACAAGCAGTGGTGATGGCTAACATTCTTCCATCCTGGTAATAAAGCATTAAATCTGTTGCAAAAACATCCAAATACTCTGTGTTGAACCTGAGCTAAGGTTTGAAGAGCCAACAGAAGTAGATTAGACTTCAAGTCAAACTGGCTAATACAAAACATTAATTCTTTACTGAGACTTTCTGTTACAGTTTTGCTTTAAACAATCTACCCGTGAGGGAGAGCAGATGAATATTAACATTTATGGCTAAATAATGATGAAGTACTTCTATTAATTAAAGTGCATATTCTCTTTTTTAAATAAATGAAAAAAAAAATGCAGGCTCAAGAAGAGATACAACCACGGAGTCCCACAAATTTGAGTGTTTTCACACTGTAGATGTTTAGTGGTGTGGTCCTTTGGGTAGATTAGAACACAGCAGTTACACTAGTCTGCAACCAAGAGGTTTTGGTACTTTTAATAATACCACTTTTACAACGGGAATGGAGTTTCAAGACTACTATCGGTGAGCTAAGCACGTTAAGATCAATAAGAAGCTTCTTTGATTTAAAGAGACAAAAACATTAAGACAAATGTCATTGTAAGTGACCTACATAAAATATTTTGATGCTATTATTTAACAGAACCTTTCATCTACATTTTTGATGCGAGTCCCAACACATCTATTAAGAATAGCTCTTCCTGCATCTAAGCTTTTAGCCTTCCACACTGACAAGTGCTTTCTGTGTTTTGCCTTCACTAAAAACCATGCAAAAAACAATGTTTAGTCACACATGAGAGTGCTAATGGGCCCTTTGGCAAAAAAGTCAGCACTTGTTGTCTGAAGTCCCTTGTTGTTTTGTCAGAGGAAAATGGTAGAGAAGGTGTTTGTGGCAAACAGGGTTTTAGTGTGCCAGAAGGAATTATTCAGTGAAGCAAGAGAAAGTTTTTTTTTTTCTGTAATGACCAGGGTACAAGTCAGGGAGAATCCATTCCAAAAGCTGCCACACTGAAATTCAACTCATAAATAAAGAAAATAACCAAGTGGGGCACAAGAGTGCAAAACATCTTTGTTATACTTTGGGGAGGCTGGAAGCGGTTGGGGTCACAACAGGCTGCACTCAGTCAAGTAAACACCCACTTAGGAGCACTGATTTATTTGATTTATTCAAATGCCTTGGGTTTTCACTCATGCATGCTAAGGCTGAGGTCTGACTCATTTAAAGGGAGAAGCAATGTGACAAAGGGCAAGGTGAATCATCTTTTTTAGAAACTTTACTAACAAAGTAAACCATCATAGAAAGAACAGCAACACTTTATATCCACAACACTAAGCCAAAATGGCAGCTGAGTGCTTTATTCATCAAAATGCAGACAGAAAATTTTTGAAGCATCAATAATAGCCGGGTTAATGTAGATATGCTTGCAGGCGCTACAGCCAGCAGATAAAGTTATTTCTTTGGCTTCACACATTTAGAAGGAGAAAATGTTGATCCGCTGGATATTTTTACCATCTGGTCTATTTGAACGACCACGAACACGAACACATCAATCCAGTTCGTTGGTGGAATACCCAAACATTAAGCACGACAGGAATTTTAAATATTACAACCCTGTGATATTTTTAATTTTACTAACTGAAAAAAACATGTTTTTTTTTAAACCAAGAGTAACTTCAAACAAAAATCATAATTGAGAAATCAATAATCTTTGAATATTTAAACTTCATATTTTTATCAGTATTTCTTTGTTTTCAGGCTGTAAAAAAAAAAAAAAAAAAAAGAACTTCAAAAATCTTATGGTTTTACCCAGAACCTTTGAGAGGGGGCAGCTTAGTGGAGAGATGCTGGGAAGCAGTGCAGAATGGCAGGATATTCTCAGGACATTCTGTCAGTAATTGCAGCTTTAACTTTTCTACAATTTATATTTCCTGTTATTACAAATATTAAAAAATCAATTTTTGCTTTTGGCTGTCTATGGAGACAGACAGACCAACCCCTTCAATTATTGTAAGATTTTAGAGGTTTAAAACCTTTATGTGAAAGTATTTTTAAAATGAAAATAAATAAATAAAACACACAACTCAGGAATGCAGCACATTAAGGGGAATAAAATGCAAATTGTACTTTTTTAAAATTTCATAACAACTGAAAGCAACAATTACTTGATTGTGGCCCTATGCATGAAAAATACATAGTACATCCTTTAACATGAATGAAAGTGGGTGCAGAAAGTCTGCAGGAAGTATAAATCTGTAACATGCCTTGAAACTTGAAGTTTGGCCTTAAGTTTGACACACGAGTTAGAGTGAAGGCACTGCAAAAGAATGATTATAGTTTCATTGTCAATAATATCCACAGATTTTTGACAGTAATACCCTGCATGCAGTAGGCTGTAGAAGAGAAAAAAGTGGTTTGAAGCTCTTATGTTCAGTAAACAGTATTTACATAAACAGAACCAACAGGGTAACAATGATGAGAATCATCTAAATTAAGATTGAGAGTTCGGGTTAGTTACGTTCTTGTGAATAAAGGTTATCATATGGAAATATGATAAATAGTTTTAATGGTCAAGATGTCTAATAAAAATGCCTTTTAGTTTTTCTCCTTACAGTATCTATATTTTAATATTAGACAGAATGACTATAGTGTTTTTTTTTTACCAGACTGTTCTAGGCAATGAAAGTGTGATTCAATGTGAAAACTGTGCAGGTTTGAGTGGAGAATCTTCTCCTTTCTGAGCTTCCCATACAAACAAATGTATTTACAAAAGTGTGCATTCTTCATCAAAAATCTTTTATATTAATCTAATTTAAAATCCATAAGAAGGAATAAGGATCAGCAAGTTACAACCCAAGAAGTTGTGCTCACATATTCTCACTGACACTCAATTACAGCTTCACATTTTTCTTCTCACAATTTGCCTTCTTTGGTTTACTAAGTCAAAACAAAAAACACATTTCAGAAATTATGTCTGTGCAGTTAAGATATCTTTAATGCTTTATCCAGGAGGTTTTCCTGCTGTATATTTCTTTAAATGTACATTGACCATTTATTATGTATCAAAGAGTTTTAAATGTGAAAAAGAGTGGTTATTTGAATGAAAACTAAGAATAAAAAGTTGATTTAGTTGATTAGTCTCAAAAAGAAATAATGATGTTGCCAAACACACCCGATTAGAATGGGGCAATCACTCTCATAGGGTAGTCAGTCAATTAATTTTTCTTCACAGTTGATGTGGCGGTGTTAGATAATTTTACACCTACTGATCCATGTGTTAATAGTCCTTGTGAGAATAATTCCTCATCTATGTAGAAATTGGCTCATAAAGATCATGTTGGCATGACTAGCTTGACTGACAAGCTGTTAAGACAAGACCTGGTTAATTTTCCAGTAAATTTGGGTGTTTTGATTCATTAATTTATTTAATTTGTTTGTTTAGGAAACATTTCCTGAAGTTCTGCTGTGTGAACTTGCAATCATAAGATTTAAATTCCTGTAATTGTAATTTCCTGGTTAATTAAACTTTAGATCATTTAAATGTACAAAAACAAAAAAAAACAACAACTTCATAATCCCAAATAAGTTGTGAAGCATTTATCTTTCCTCCCATTGAGCAATTTCCATTATAAATTTAAAAGCAGAAAATATATTTTAGACATTTATTAAAATTAGGATTTATTATACTTAAATTATAACACAAAAGTTTATATATATGACTGACATCAGTTTGAGGTTACTTGCCTATTCCAGGGGTCTGCATGGTTCTGAACAATGATCTGAACTGAAAAGAACAATATTTCTTTCTTTTCAGATAGAAAGCTTTCTAAAAACGCTATTTTCATGCAATATTTTAATTTTCCTACAGTTTAGTCCTACTACTGATGCAATGAGGAGTTCTACTGTTGCCTTACATTTTTTATGAGGTAGCAAAACAATTTTTCCATAAATTTGGAGCCTCAAATCCGTTCTTGGAAATGTATGTTTTTCTTCATTATAAAAAAAACCCCGGGGATGTGCTGTTGTGGCGCAGGGGTTAATCACAACCCACATAAGGAGGCCTCAGTCCTCGACGCGGCTGTCGCAGGTTTGATTCCCGGCCTGGTGACCTTTGCCGCATGTCTTCCCCCTTCTCTCATTACCAACTTTCCTGTCAATTAACTATCAAATAAAGGCCACTAGAGCCAATAAAACCTAAAAAAAATAAAATAAAATAAAATAAAAAATTATAAAAAAACCCCTGCAATTTCCGTTTCTGTGAATTAAGCATTAAAAACACACTTTCTGTTGTTACTTATAATAAGTTATTTTTCACTTCAGCTTAGACTCTCTGGGGAGATTTGAGGTGTTCATGGAGACTGAAGACAAACAAGCCAAAAACACACTTTTTAGTCAACAAAATAATAGTTACCACTGGATGTGTCAGTCTTTTCAATGTAGCCGAAGAGCTGAAGTCAAAATTCAATGAAGAAAACTGACACTGCAAACAAAGGGATTAGTCCCAGATCCTTATTTCCTCTCGGCGCCACACAAACAAAGATTTGCAACACTAATCTACACCGCTCATCTCAGCCTGACCTTGAACAGGGACTGATTTGTAAGAAATTGTGCCATTCATCTTCGATGAAAGATGTGCTCAGACAACCATCGGCTGGACATTCCTAGCTGTTTGCTCATTCCCCTCCGCCTCTCCAGGGATGAGCTTTCGATAATTTGACAGATAAACCAAACAATAATACTGCAATAATGTCATCCACGGTATTTCACTTCACAGCGCCTGAGCCTCCCTGATGAACACTGCAGAAAGAGAGCAGGAAATGATCTTTGCAGACAGTAAATGGCCTGGTCATGGAGGGGATCAGGACAAAAGCAATTAGGCACTTTATAGATCACACTTATGCAGCTCTAGAGGAGGAAACCAAGCACAGCGGAAGATGCTCGAAATTTGTTTACAAATGAGTAATGAGTCCCACTTCCAGCTGAAGGATGGATACATTAACACATCTAATGCACTGAGCAAATATAATAGCAAGAGGATGGCTTCTTGAATTTGAGGGATGGTCAAAGGCTCTGCATTTTCTTAATTTAATCATGTTAAAATTTAGTCAATTCTGTATTAATTCAAAGAATCAGTAAAAATTAACTACATGTTCTAAAATTAAATAAATTACCGTATTTTCTGGACTACAAAGTGCACCATACTATAAGCCACACCTACAAATTGAAAAAAAATAAATAAAAAAACTGGATATGTACATATATAAGACTCCCGTACTGCTGGATCGATAGCCCTCAACTTAAAAGCTGCATCAAATGAGATTGAAGAAATTTCTCCGTCGTGGCTGCTGCTAGCATGTGCTTGCTCTAAATGAAAGTTTCCAATTTTGACTTCCAATGATTCATTTCCTGCTAAAGAGCCCCCTGGCGGTTGAAGAAAAATCCACAGAAAAGCCGCATGGTTCAAAACGTGGGAAAAAAGTAGCAGGTTATAGTCCGAAATATACGGTAAACCGCATGACATCACATAACATCAAAAAAGCAGTACATCATACTATCAATGTTTTTGTAAGTTTTTCAGTCGTCGACAGGAGTTTTGTGGTCACTTGAGGAACAGCATTTCTACGATCCAACCAGGTTTCTAAGCTTTTAAAACAAGAGGAGATAATATTTATTGTATTAATATTAGTTGTTTTAAATATTCAGCTTAATTTGCTGGCAACCAACTGAACAGGTGCAGCTGTCTGAGGCTATTGAAATGCCGTATCTAGATGTCAAAACTGAATTCTTTCAGTAGATTTTAAGGGAAGGATCGAAACAATAATCTATTTAATACACTGGTGATCTGTGGAAAAATTAAACACAGATTACAGCTGACTTTTCTTTTCCACCACAGAGAGAACTCAAAATAACCTAAAGCCCACCAACAGCTGTCCACTGCAAAGGTACCAGTTCATCCTTATGTGCAACATTTTAGGTTGATGCAACCCAGCCCCACAAGACCAGACTCTTCTGAAAGGCTACATTTGGCTTTTTAAATAAATGGTGACAATAACTAAGATGGTACCTTATATTTGGATTGTGTGTGTTGGTAGATGTGCATTGTGTTAAGTATTTATCTGTGTTTTCCGGTAAATGTAACGAACATTAGATTTTAATATCTTGCAAGAGACTCTCAAGGGTCAAGGGGACAATGAAAGATTTGAGCATGTCAAACCAAAACGTATTCCCAACCCCAGAATATTTCAGCATTCAGGCGTTTTATCAGGATTTCATGGAGTACACCAAGACAAGTGGAGCTCAACTGTCAAGAAAAAAAAATGGTTTTAATGTTATGTCATCACTCAAATAAAAATCTCTGAGGCAAGCATTTCTGTACGATCTCCTTTACTCTGATACCCTGTAGTAAAATTCAGTAGTCTCAAAAGTAACTGTGTGCAATTTAATCCCAGAATATGTACAGCTGCACTGTGAAGAGATTATTAATGAATGAAAGGCTTTGTGAAAACCCAGATACACAGCAGACATTTAAAATAAGGTTACCGTACTTAAAACCAATACTCCAACGTTCACACAGTACTCTTCAATCCATCATCCAACAGTGAAGAGTATGTCAGATCTGTTACCTACAAAAATATAGCCATCGAACTGAACTGACAGATACAGCAGAGAGAACATTAAACAGAGAAGCAGGCCCGAAGTAGAGATACAAAATCAAGTAGGCTGTTTGCCACATGCCATTCAAAATGCTACATGTAGTGGAAAACTAATACGGCATCCACCCAAGCATCATCTCAAAGGTCAAGGGTCACCACGCATGAGTGTCACTGGTATCAAAATGCCAGAAATATTTCATTTTAAAAAAGTAGAGCCATCCATCTATTTGTTGTATGCTTGGCAGATATAAAAACATGCACCTTGGGCCGTGCTCCGGTGGCGTAGGGGATAGCGCGCCCCACATTCGGAGGCCTTCAGTCCTCGACGCGGCCGTTGCGGGTTCAATTCCCGGACCCGACGACATTTGCCGCATGTCTTCCCCCCCTCTCCTTCCCCCTTTCCTGTCAGCCTACTGTTGAATAAGGGACACTAGAGCCCACAAAAAGACCCCCTGGTGGGGAAAAAAAAACAACAAAAAAAACATGCACCTTGTAGGGAGCAGGAGACCAACGTGTGGTCCTAAACAAAGCCTGTTGTTGTGGATGTTCACTTGATATATGCTGCCCTCACCCACACACCAGTTCACTACCTCTTTATATGATGCAAGACGTTCCTGAAATCTCAAATTTACCACAGAGTGTGTTGAATGCTTTGGATTATGCAGGCGGTTAAGTGGGGCAGGAGGGTCGGGACCGGTGCCCGGGGTGAAGCCCCATGCTGTGGGGAGGTTCTTCCATCAGCACCAAAAAAAAAACAGCTGGTCAGGGTTGAGTGGAAGATGGATGTAGCTAAATTTAGGGCAATCCTGGAGGAAAACTTCTTAGAGGCTTAGACACAGGTAGAAAGTCGCCTTTCAGTACTAATTGTTGTCATACTAGAAGTTAATTGTTGGCTACAATTAGAGTATAGACCAAAGTATATTCTCCGGTTAAAATGGTCCAAGACATAAACTTTTATGTTCACTTAGTAACCATTCAAGTAGACTGAGCTTGAGCCATTGTACAAAAAATACTGAGGAATAATATTTCTCATACATAGTCATACACTGTGTTGTACTTCCAAAATATTAAGTCAGTGGAGCTAAAAACAAATTAATATGCTTTTCTTATTGTGCTTGAAATAAAAACCACACACACCAAAACAGAGACAAGTCTTAAATTGTTTCCAGATTTTCATATTTGTGGTGTTTTCATGTGATAGTCTGGTAAACTCGATAGTGGACAAAACAAAACAAAAAACCCCCAAAAACATTTGTTGCATTTTCAGCTGATGCAGTTCTCTTTCACACTGCACAGTATGAAACGAACCAAAACCTTTAAAAAACCTGCTTACCTCCTCACTTCTGGAGGCGCAACCATGAAAGGAAACAACACAAAACCCTCTGAATAAGACATGGATCCAATTTTCTTCTTAAGGAAATGTAAAATAAAAGGTCTGGCATCAGATTTTATTTCTTCAGCTAGCAATAGATTCGCATGTTTTTCTTTATTGTATTTATGCAGAACTCTCTGCATTACAGTATGTTTCCTGCTTTGGGAGTGTCTGTGGTCCGATTGCATTCACAAATAAATTCAGACCATGCCAGAGTTCACTTCAAATGAAGCAAGATCTAGGATTTTAGGCGGGTCAGAGTTATATTGCGCATTCACACTCAAACGTACCAAACCTTCTAGGCAAAGAAACTAGAGATCAATTAAAAGTGGACTAAGCAGGGCAGGTGTGAATGCAGCTTTCAGGGATTGTTTCTCCTTTGGACCATCAATGTAAATCTTTGCATGTATCATCATTCTACATTTTCAGAACTATACTTGAAGTATTGTAGCGTCTTTTACCCACATCTCTGCATGAAATCAAGTATTTCAGTTAAAAATGATATGTTCACTTGAGTGAAGCTGTATCACCTGCTGCCGGTGTGGGCCTCTGAAGGTCTGGGCAGGAGGCAGATGCTGACAAGTCTTTGTCAAAATATTGCTTGAGCAGCTCTTTGCCACAGGAACACTTCTACAATGAGCAAAGGTCTCATTTCCCCAGAGTTGTTTACCTGCAGGCTGCATGTCTACAGAGTGCTCACGACAGACCCCATTCAGGCCGACACTTGTCAATAGCCGGGAGAGAAAACAGATAAAATGCTTTAATATCTACAGTCAAAAGGAGCACAGGAAAGTTAAATCAAAAAGAGGGCAGTCTGTAGTACAATAAAATGGGTTTAACTGCTTCAAATGGCACCTTCTAGGGTTTTTCCTTCTCATGAAAAGATCTTATCTTGCTTGTGTTGTTAATGTTTAAAAGCCCCTTTCCATCTCCATGGACCCGTCTTCAGTGACATCCTGCACATAAACATGCCACCGTCTCACAGGTTGTGATTAAGTGTGAGTTGACTAGACTATGTGGGACCAAACAAATAATTTCATCTGAGTGTGTCTGAAACAATGACTATCAAGTCAGAAAAACTGAGCTAAATTTTAGATTCCAATATTCCCAATGGAGCCAGAACTTGTCACGACATCATCTGTCCCAACACATCCGGACCGATGCCAAATCTCCACAACTTTGACAATCATGGAGATGACACCCGGGCCAAGCCCAAAATAAAGAAACATGGAGTAAGTTGAGTAAACAAGATGAATCCCTTCAATTAACAGAAGGGCTGGGGGCTCTCTTGTCGTTCCGCCATTAATTATGTGGTCTTAGATTAGAGGACAGAATTCATGTTCTCTTCCATCTATCCTAGTTACAGCTATGCATCAATCACACGTCAGACCAGACAAACTGGGAACTGTACTGGCTCTCTAATCAACGTACAAGGTGATGAGAATGGAAACAAAACAACAAACGCTGTGGCAAGCACAAGATGGCAAAGATTGATTATTATGAATCTGTACTGCATGATTTGCATTTGTGCAGTGATATTTACACTTAATATACCAAAGGCCATAGCTGCTTGGCATATTTTTCAATTTTTCATTGTAAATGAGTCATATGAGAGCATAATTAAATCAACAGTATGAGGAAGAACAAGAAGAACTCCAAGTAATTTAATATTTTGGAATTATGCCTCAGCATGAAAACAAGGTTTGGTGAATTATTTTTAAAAAATGTCACTTTATTCTATTTCCCCCCCGCCCCCATGCCATTAAATCATAGATTGCTCTCGATATGCGTTTAATGATTATAGAAATATAGACAAAATCATTTACCAAAAAAAAAAACCATTTGATGTTATTTTGAGTTGGGTTTCTTAGGCTGAATTTCTTGTTATTGTTTCTAAAGGAGATATTTCTAAAAGCTTTGACAAAAGGCCTATTTTTGGTCATGCCCTCTCTGGATTCCTGCAGGCGAAAAACACGAAAAACTAACAGTGAACCCACTTTTTAAGTTTTCTTCCCATATCTGTCTTGCCTTGTCCTGACTTGGATTCCATTAAAACTCAAATAAAAGCTAATAAATTTAATGTCTGGAAGAAACCCTTAATTAGTACAGGGGAAAAAAAGAAACATAAGTTACAATTGTTTCAATACAATCTTTAGCTTAGCACGTCTTTGTTCATCTTACGTTTTTCCTCTTTAGAATTTGATGCAGCTAATACCACCATTATTGCCTCCTTCTGGAGCAGCACAGGTAGTAGAAAACATCAAAACTGCTAATCTAATTACACAGATTTTCTAATTAAGTTTGATTCCAGAGTTGCCCAATATATGTAATTGTAATCTAGAAATACCAATTTTTGTCACGTTGCAATAGCAAAAGAAAGCCAACAGTGCAGTATTTGTAGGGATGAAGCGCAACATATTGACATTAATATCAGTCTAAGGCAAATTTTATTTTGACCTTGTGATTTGCGTGTTTGCATTTTAAGAGGAGTTTGGCCATGCAATATTTGTTTGGGCATGTAACAGTGATTGTGATGAACAGCAGGATTAAGGGGGATGTAAGTGAAGAAGAGGAGCAATATCAGCGGTGTGAACTTTTTTCCAGAGTTGTACGGGTAGGTAACTATATATAATATTGGGAAATATAATAGCAGTGTTGCTATTGTATGTTGATATTGGCCCAAACTTTCATTTCAGTGCATCCTTAAATATTTGGTATGACATTACACTTCAAGTGCCAATGGTATGTCTGGCCTGTTGGATGAGCTTTCACTGTCCTTGATGTTTATGTATTTTTAGTGGCTGAGATATTAAAGCTCAGAAAAAAGGTGGGGATATTGTAATGAAAGAAAATGACTTGAAAACGTTATATGTAATAGATGTTAAATTGCAATATTCAGCACAAGCATTGCAGTTACATGTTTTCCTGACATTGTGCAGCCTGAATGCAGTCCAAGTTAATTTTATAATCATAACATTTTCATCTGTCAAGATATCTTCCTTTTGTAACTTGAAAATGCTGGCATGAAATTAACAAATTGCAAAAGTAGAAATGGTGAAATGGCAATTACTAAGTCAAATTCAGTCCCTAAAATGAACAAATCCTTTGGACCAATTTCAATTTGTTCAGAGACGTCTGTTAAGAGGGGCCGAGAGGAGAAATGCATGCTGCTTTGACAATCTTTGATCAAATCAAGGACTTAGACTATTGTAGTCACCCAAGCATCTGCCAGCAATAGTGAGGGATTCAAGTTCTGTTCATGATTTCGACAAGTCTTCAACAAACTAAAATCCTCCAGTGGCCTTCAGGAGGGAAATTTATCATTTTGCTGTTGGCCATTTTTTCCCTGCCTCTGCAGCTCAGGCCTGCACCCAAACACATGCTGCTGATTTATCGACGTGACACGCTGGACATTTTAAGATACAATATATCAATATGCTTCAACAGAGACACATTGATAAACTGTGCAAACACTAAATAATCTCAACGCGGGACAGGCTGGTTAAACATATATACTGTAGCAAGAGTTCTTGTCCATTTATGCGTCCATAACAACAAGCTTTTTTTCTAAAACTCCAGGCTTTGACACATATTTTATTCAAAAATGTAAGATTTTTCCAGAGCTCTCAGTCCTTTGTGTTCATTTAAAAACACTCCAGCTCACCATGACTTTAGAGTTGATATGTCTGCAATAGGCAAGCTTTAAATATGTAACCTGGACAAACCAGGGAATAAAAGTATGAAAAGAAGGAGGTCACAAGGAAAGAAATAGACTGAAAGATGGGGATACAAAAAGGACACCATGCAGTAAGATCAGACACAAGAAAAGAAGGCAGATCCTAAGGAAAGACAGAGAAAGGAAAGTTGCAAGGAAGGAAATAAAAGAGGATACGCTATAAAGCAAGTGAGGAAAGAGAGAAATGAAAGGGGTATGACAAAGAAAGGTCACAAGAGAGGAAGGATGGAAGGAAAAATACTATTCTTACAGTGAACTACATCTCAAAATGTAGATATTATCACAAGCCATTTTTGTCAGAATTATCCAAACGTGGACAAAACTCAAGTAAAACTCCATATCTCCATGCAATCTGGGTAGGATGCCTGTAAAATGAGATTTACAAGTTATGCAGTTAAAATAAAGAAATGTTTCATTTCAAGACTGGCAGCTCAGGAGAAACTTTTCATTCCAGCAGAGTTGACTGGATATCCTTCAGCCCTCAATTCCTCCGAGAAGCGTTAACCTAATACTTAATATCCAGGTGGTTATATTAGGCTGAGAAAAATGCCGTGGGACCTCTGGTAGGCTGGTCGGTGCTGCTAAGCTGAGCTTCAGCCTCACTGCGTTACCCCTGGAGCTTAGTCCAATTTACTCTCAGGGCAGCTCCGGTCCACAGACCACACTAACAAGCTACAGCTCCACACTCGTCAGGGCGAGCATTTGGCCTCTCACCAGAGGCCTGAAAAATGCACTTTCTGGGTGCAGCCCTCAACGTGGACACAATAATTAATCTTCATATCGATCCACCACTCTGACTTCTGTTGGGACAAGTATGGGGAGCATGACGGAGAACCTGCAGTGTGTTCCAGCTCACCGAACGAGAGGCGGCGAAAACACTTGCTTTAGCTATTCCTCCCACACAGTTACACAAGCCCACAAATACTTATGCATCATATACATATATCATCAACCTCCTTGTTACACAGCATTTTATTTGTCAACAGAGACAACAACTGAACGATAAATAACAGATAAGTACAGAAGGGCTGGTTTAAAGCAGCAGGTTTTACAATATGCACAAAATGGACCTGTAAACTATATAGGAAGTATCACGGGAGTAAAACAACATGACAATTACCAACATCTGATATATCTTTAACAACAAAGAGCAAGTTTAGATGCTCCTCTCACAGTCTTATTCAGCATTTCTTGTTTGCACCAAGTCTCCTATAATGAACTGCCTAGCAGCTTCTGAAATATGGCCCATAAAGGCCAGCACCACCGTAAACCTGGAGCCATGGCTGATTTGTGAATCCAATTATGTCCCCGTCTGTAATGGCTATGTTCACTTCCATAATGTTCAGTCAGCTATTGTCAGCGTATGTCCTTAAGGTCCCAGCATCCAATCTGAAAGATACTCGCCATCACTGATCTATGAATCTATGAAACAACTAACCTGGTGTGTTGCAGTGCAGGATATTATACAGGAGAAAAGAGTATGTTGGTTTTCTCTTGCAGGTTTTGACTCCGAGAACGCAGAAGTATTACTTGAAAGAAAGAAGAACACAATTGTGAAGTGGAATAAAAGTGATCAATGGTACATGCAATTTCAAGCTATCATCTGAAAATTCTAGCATGAATTTATGTTCAGCTTCTTTCACTTCTGCTAAACCCACCAAAAAATTTAATTACCCAATTAAAGCCCACCTGTGTGCATTTCTGACCTCAATATAAATCTGGCTGTTCTGTGAAGACCTGTTAGAGAACATCAGAGATAAAACGACATCATGGAAATAAAAATGTATTTGCATGCTTCTCTTTGGAGATTGTGTTGCAAGTAACAGTTTATAAAAAGAAACAAACTCTTATCTATTTCCTGATACTTCCTAATTATGTGCTACTTTCTGTTGGTTTGTCCCTCTGAAATACATTCATCCTATAAGGTGTGACAAAATGCCAACGAGCTCAGGGACAATAAGACAACTGTACAGACTAAATGAGCAGAAAAATACTATTAAATATTAAATAATGCCATTCTCTGTGTCACATATTTTCTTCTGAATTATAACTTTAGGCTCATATACCAGACAAGCAGGAGGACAGGTGCTCCTCCCTCCTGCATCGTCCTGTCTGAAATTATGTTCAGAGATTCTGCTGACACTCTCCTGAGCGTAATTTGAGCTTTAGCTGGGACTACTTTTCTAAACAGGCGTGAATGAATATGACTGTTCCCCAGTCTTTAAGGTAAACAAGACCAACTGTGAACTGAAATATTACATTCAGTAAATCTGACAGATGGGGGTTTTGGTTTCAGGAATAATAATAGTTTGGGACGTAAACTATAGTCCCTTACACAGGGACTGTTGGGCATTTATTCTCTGACAGTGAAATCCTGACAGAATTTTCAAATCTGCTCTTCTCATCATGTTCATTTCATGCAAAATCTGACCTCAAGATGCATTCCAATGTTTCAAAAATAGACAAGGCTATAATTTGAAGAGCCCATCTAGAAAGCTACACCCCATTCCCTGGTAAAAATGTTACAGCAGTGTTGTATCATCCTCCTCTAAATGCTGACCTCTCATTCCTCAGAAAGAGGCTGAAAATAAGGCTACAGACCGACCTGCGACTGGGCAGTAAGATATGCTGAGAGCAGAAAAAAGCCTGCATTTATCCAACAGCAGGGATCTGACTCCAGCCAGGCTCACTGCCGTACACACGCAAGTACAGAGCTTCCTTTGAGCTCAAAACACCAAACCTTTCAGAGCTGCTCTGGCGACATTTCGTGAAAAAGAGCTGCACAGAGAGAAACTTTAAGTTTCTTGATGCAAATTAAAAAGAAGGAAGAAATCAAAGTCACCACAAAAAATGTTCAGCAAATGGAACATTCCTGGGTTAGCCATAATGTTGCAACCTCATTCCCTCAGAGAGCTGATCTATCATGTAAACAGGAAACAGAATATGAAGTTAATAGCCCGGCAGACCAACTCAACTTGCCATCCCATGAAAGCAACCCCTGTTCTCATTTAAACTTCCACTGAACAGCAAAATGTCTCCACAAGACAGAGAGAATATAAAGAACCTCTGGTGCCCTTTTAATAATGCATTCTTGGTTACAGTCTATCCATCCATTTTGGTACCATTTTGCTCCTTTGCCCCTTAAGCCATTCGTTCTTCCTAAAGTAACAGCCACATAAATCTGGCCTCTCAGTCTCTATTACAGTGGAGTGATGGCTGCTTTCCAGACAGGCAATCTCTGGACACCCCTCTTTCTCTGATCCGAGCCACTGAACCAAGCTCTCAGGTATGAGGGAGGAATGTTCAACATCAGCGCATGAAACAACTTTGGCTAAGAGGGTCAACTCTGAAGCAACTCATATTCATAACTTAGGAGCAAAGGGGTAATAAATGTCAAGAGATTTCTTTGTAATACATTCTGGTCTCTCTCAATTGAACCCACAGTATATCAAAAGTATCCCTAAACTGTAAATGTAAGGGAGATAATCCTTACAAAATACAAGACACAAAGACAAGAAAACAATAACATGCTGTCTCCTAAGCAACACTGGAAAGAAGCAACTCCAAAAAAGTATTTAGCACAGTCCTCCATGTATCTGGTGATCCATCATCTGACATATTTTCTAGAGTAACACATCTCACTTGAAACTGCTGAATAAGGACAAAAAAAAGCAAGAAAATAAGAAAAGAGGCATGTTTCTGTCTTTAAGACTGCCTTCTTACCAGACAAGTACAACATTTTTGTCTTGTTTCAACCACAGTTACCCTCTCCTATCTAGAAACGCACTGAAGTGGGACATCCCAGGGGACGCACTAACATGTGACCAGAACAGTGCAGTGACAGCTGTACCTGCACTCTGGATTGTCTCACTAGAAAAAACACATGCCTAAGCACAATTTTTGAAGACTGACTGGAATGCTATCACCAAATATTTGAGTTCCAAGAGCTTGACAGCCAAACAGGGTTTCTGCTCACACACGATTTGACAGAAAAACATCTGCTTTAAAAAATAAATAGAAAAAAAACAAAGAAAAAAAAAAGATCATCCAAGGTCTACGTTAAAGTTGAAAGGTTTTCTATTAGGTTTTAAACAGTATCTGAATTAAAGTTCAGTCTTTTAGCTGCTGACAAAGAAAATGACCAAATAAATACTTTGGCAAGTAAAATTTTATTCTTCTTCTACTTTAAACCATGGAAACTGTAACGAAAAATAAGAACAGACATTTTTTTCCTCATAATATAGAAGTGCACAAGGTCTTTGGCTAAGGATTCAATTTGGCTGATTTTCTACTTGCCCTGCCTTGTCCTAACACTCTTTAGTAACACTCTTTGCTGAGAGAAGACGACTCAAACAGGTTGAACAATGGATAAGGCTGCACAATATATTGCAAAAAACTGAAGTGGAATAATTATTGGCTTGTTTATGTGAAGTGCTGTGAACTTGCATTTAAGTGTAATTGTAATATTTAGTCAGTTAGACATAGTATTAAGGCCTCTACATAATCAGGCACACTTCATGAACATCCACAATGATTATTACATTTCAGTATATTTTGCCATCCTAAATGTTAAACTCAACTTTGTTAAAAAAGAAACTGCAGGGGCGTGCTCCGGTGGCGTAGAGGGTAGCATGCCCCACGTTTGGAGGCCTTCAGTCCTTGACGCGGCCGTCGCGGGTTTGATTCCCAGACCAGACAACATTTGCCGCATGTCTTCCCCCCTCTTCTTACCCCCTTCCTGTCAGCCTACTGTTGTATAAGGGACACTAGAGCCCACAAAAAGGACCCCCTGGTGGGGGAAAAAAACCAAAAATAACAAAGAAACTGCAAGAAGCACAGGTGAAAGAAGCCATTTGTAAGTAAATTGTATTTTCTATGACAAGCTGACACAAATCTGTGTTTCATTCAGGTTGAGAAAGAGAGCAAGACTTTCAGCAGATAACAAGGAGACTGGTCATTGGCCAAACCGGGTTCTGCCAGCGTTTTGGAAATCTTAAAGTCAAAGTAAGGATCTATATTATTGAAGAAACACACGCAGGCACCGCTGTGATCACGATGACTTGAAAGCAGTTTAAAATGCCAACTTTGTAGTCATTTTGTTTTAACAGCAAAATCCTCTTACATTAATGCTCTTGCTGGGATATTCCCTCTTATCCTCATATAAATAAGCAATGACTTCTTACTTTTAAAAAATTATATTTTGAGTGCTATTCTTAAACTTGTCCCAAAAGAAAATGTGTAAATCTACCAGAAAATGGTATTAACAGGTCAATCATCACAAAAGAAGCCTTAACTAATTAAGGCAACACTGGAATTTGTGATCATTGCTAATGCTAATAAGCAATGAAAATGAGAAACAAATGTGTTACAAAGTACCACTTAATTTCTAAAAATATAATCTCTCAAATAGTTCCGTCAGATTTTGATACTCAACACCCTCAGAATTGAAGCCAATATCATTGTTGTTGATCAAAGAAAAACAGTAATTATGTACTTTTGAGATAAATTATGAAAACAGACACTTGTACAGCAACTTCTTTTGATCAGCATGATCCAGCTTCCTCAAACTGTGTCTCCTTTCTCCACCACTTAAATGGACCATTAGCTGGGTTTAAACACAGCTGCACTGCAGTCGAAATCATCCTCGCACACGTGCTCAAATAAAGCAAATGCAGAATAAGACTAACGGCTCACTTCATCTTTCATGTGGCTAAAAACTTGCTCTTCAAATTCCTTGCCTCCAATTTCAAGGTTCTCTGCGTGGTGGCTTATCATGAAAGTGATTAGAAATGAAGAGCTCTCCCCGCTGATACGGTTGGAGCTCAAGAATCGGTTGCCTCTAGGCTGCTGAGCTATCCTGCTCTTAGACTCAATACCAGATGGCAGGTTCAAGTGCTGCTGCTGCAAGCATTATTGCTGCTCCCAGGGATCTTCTTCACCAGCTACCATAGATTTCTTTAACCTGGGAATGTTTTAGATTCCCTTTAAGAATACTAATGCTGTTTAAGAATGGACAATTTTAACCAAGCCAGAAGGTACTTAAGGAGACATTCATACCTACTGAACCTACTGAATGAAGAGGAGGGAAAGTCATATAGTGGGATTTCTGTACATCAGTCCCTATTTACTCTGACACACCTAAATAAAACAAAACAGTATCCCAAGATTTGGACATCTGACTAAAGAAGCTCAGGAGGAGAAAAATTGAGACCAATACTGAACATGTTGACCGACATGCAAAGCGCAATATACAGAAACCTAACTCTGAACACATCATCCCCAAGATGATGCGTTATAGGTAGCAAGACCTAAAACCCATCAAGAATCTGTGGAAAGACATGTATCAAATTGTTACAGACAAGAGGGTTATTGCTGTAATTTCAAGGGGCCTCAATAAAAATGTCTAACACATAACAGACTAAATTGCAAAGCATATAAACCAAAGATAAAAAGGTGTGGATTGTGAATACTTTTGCAGATTACTGCAGGTGAACGTTACACAGGAACTAACAGTTAAAACCCTGACAATTTTCTACACAAATCTAGAACCAACAAGAAGCCAGTCAAATTCATCAGAAACACAGCATATGGGATGAGTTTTCTTTCTTTACAAAAAAAAGTTGCCAATTATCTTGGGAAAGATGACAGAAACATTTTATTTCTGGTTTAGAAACTTACACACCGTCTCTAAGGAAGGAATTTAAATGTTTCTTGATATAAAGAGTCCAAATATGGATTTTTTTCTGCTTGACAGCACAACAGTACTCACAGCAACATTTTGTTTCTGATAAAAGAAAGTTTTCAATTGAGAAATATAGATCTCTTCAAGTAGGACAAAATAGTACCGTAAGCCTCAAAGTATAGCGAAAGAGTTTCTGAGATTTAGGATACAAACAATCAGGAATAAAGAAGAAGAAAAAAAACTAAATCACCTTACCTCCAGGGTTCTTACACACTTTGCCCTTTTAGATTTGTCTTGAAATCTTTCCAAATTTATGGAGATCCGAGTAGAAACCATTTACTTTGACAGTACTAAAACAGTTGCAAATTTACAAGCAACGATAAAAAGTTCAAGTTGGCTTCCCATTTAGAGCTACTTCACAGCTTTCTCGCATATATAAACCAGAGTAGCGCTTTCTCAGAATATATAGTGCTTAAATTGACAAAACAGGACTAAGCACAAGTTCTCTAAAGCACAGTTTTTGATGTTAAATTCTTTATCTTTTCTAAATTTGCTGGCACATAAACAAAACCTGCAAAAAATACTCTTCAATTGAGTACCATCACCAAGGAAACAGTAAAATTTCCCTTTTATAATTTTGAGTGCACATTTAGCATTTGGTGGCTCTCAATCAATAATTCAATCACTAATATAATATCAGTTAAAATGTCAAATGCATTTTTTAAGATGATGTGTGTATTGAAAAAGGTACTATTCAATAGTAAGTATTGTCATAACTCCTTTCATTGTGGATGGTGATGCTATCTCCAGTAGCAGTCAGTCCATCAACATATCAATAAAAGCCTCTGACTGAAAACTGTTGCTGTATGACTGTCTCATGACTGTCATAGCATGCTAACAGCTCAATTTCCAGGTGGCAGAGACAATATTGTGAGTAACATGATCTGATTGACAATATTAGTTGTTAGCAATCACTGCTAATCCACCTCAGTTGCCTTTGCTGCTCCTCTTAAAAGCTTATATGGTTCATATGGTTAGAAAGCTGGGCAGAGAGACGGCGGAGATTACAAGCTTCTCTTTAACATCCCTCTCCTGTCTTGCCTATAATGATTAACAGAAGAGATGGTCTTGGCTTTCTTTCTCTCTGCTCTCTGGTCCTGTTCTGCATCCATGAAGCCTCCTTTTCAACTCTTCTGGGATTTAGGTTTGTAGTTCCGGTACTATTTGAGCTTTTGAGATGCTAATCAGCTGCTCCGGCTTGAAAAACCCCCACGACAAACATCGTGTTGCCACGGTTATGCATCATAAGCACTGTCAGAGTAAAAAACAGTAAGAGCAAACATCGCTTAGCTGCACAGCATCAAAACTGGAGGGAATAATTGTCCAAAGGAGCAATGCCTCTGACCAAAGTAACTATAAAGAAAAATCTACAAAAAGAACAAATTTAACAGAGCTACTCCCACCTGCTGCCATGAGCACTTCAGTCCTAGAACTCGTCAACTATAAAAGTTGGAAGACGCACTACAAGCATCGACAGATTATTTAAAGATGAGTGAAGATATCCACAAGGGGCAAGAAAACTCCAAAACAAACTAACACTGTCTTTGTGATAACTATCAGCTCAGAAATAACCTTGTAATCAAAAAAAGTTCTCCCTAAAGTGAGGCGTTTTAGCATGTGAACACATTGAAACATTAACATTTGTAAAAAGTTAGAGTTGGATGTGTGTGAACCCTGAGCTATTAGGCCACCCACCACGAGAAATTAACGTCACAGTAATCAATAACACACATAGATTTGGGAGAAAACTTTTGCCACTAAACACAGTCCAGCATTGTGGAATAATCTCACATAGTATTACTCAGGGATGCTGCCATCAACCAACACTGTGCAGAAATAGTGAAGAGATGGACAGAATGACAAGCATCTGGTTGTTGTTCAGAGCTTCAGCTTACTTCTGTGAAGAATTAAAGTTGAGTTCAACCTCCTAAAGATCGACTAACTTTTGTCAAATAGTAGTAGAGTTGTGCTTTTTTTTTTAAAGTATCTGCACAATCTACAACAACATGAATCCAAAAATACAGGATTGGGTTAAATTCTGTGGCATTTCTAAACTTTAGTGGCATCATTTAAATTGGATAAAGATTTCTGGGCCAAAAATCCCTTAGTATGTTTGGTCCAGGAGAGGTTTGAAGTTTGACTTGAAATGGTAATATAACCAAATCCAAATGAATTTAGTTTCAGATGGACAAAAAACCTGTTAAATCTACTCCATATATCTTTGCTATCTACTCAACAAAAAGACATCCTATGGAAATGTTTTCAGAAGCAAAGCAAAAATCCCTCCAAATTTGTAGTTTAATTATGTTTTTATTGCAATTGTCATTAAATTGTTTTACTATCTGCTGAAAGAAATACTTCATGAAAGCCATTCTGAATCCAGAGAGACAGCCTGTGCACTACGAGAGACTGACTAAGATCCATTTATTTAAAAAAACCTCAAGCTGTTGAAAAAATTTGTCAACAAGTTGTATGCCAAAAAAATAAATAAAAATCCACATACCCTACAAAAACAAATCTTTCTTGCCAGTATGAAATGGTTCACCCTGACTAGTTTGATATAACTAACTACAAACAACTCTGCCAAAGCTTTCAAAGTAGATGGCATTCGTTTGAGTGCAGAAAGTGGCTCATAAGAAATCTAAAGTGTCTCCTACCTATCTGTCAACTTGGTTTTGAGCTGTCAGGTGACAACAGCCGAGCAGAATAGCGATGGGCAGGCAGTCGGTAAATAGCTTCTATTTGTGACACACAGATGAATAAATCATGCTGGTCTGCATTCTGCTGCCACATTTGCTTTTTGCAAGAACCAGAAAAACTAAACAAATCAGAAAAAAAATGCTTCTGACAGGCCAGAGTGCATCTCTTTTAGCTTTGACCACATTCATAAAAACACTAAGATTATAGCTTGTTTATCCAGGATGACATTAGAGCTGCTGCTGTTTAGGCTTTCAAAATCCATTCAACAATCCCAAAAAGGCAGAGCAGTGGTCAATCACATGCATTACCATGGACTTAAAGCTGCCACTGACATAGCTTGATTGAAGGAAACAGAAATTAGAGAGCAGCTGGTGAGTCTTATTTCTGTTAAGTTGTCAACTTCTCTTTTGTCTTCCCTTAAACCATTTCTGCAGTTAGAATCCCACTCGATAACCTCAAACAGTCAAGCAACGGCCAATTAAAACTTTCCTAAAAGTTTCCACATCTCTCTGTGTATTATAAAGTATTGCTCTGCATAAAATCTAAATTTGTTCTGCTGCACCTCCTTCCTATGCCAAAGCAGAGCTGAAAAATTTAAGCTTCTACTCAAGCGCTGCATGTAAAACCTTAAAATCTCATCTCAGATCTAAGCATAGAGCTTCCTTCCCCTCACCGCATTAAAGGCAATCTGAAGATGCTGCGCCAGTTGATCAGAGGGAACTGCAGCCGTGCGGAGGTAAATTGCTGTCACCAGGCCTGATGGACCTTTTCCCTCCCAGTGGTCACAGGGAGGCACTCGACCTCCGTTCACTCAATTTGATTCGAAGCGTGTTTGCGCCTCTGGATGGGAGGAAACCAAGCTCAGTCTGTGCACGATTAGCAACACGTATGAGGGGAAAAATGAAAACCATCCAAACAGAGAACAAGAACACTCACAAGCAGGCATGAAACAATATTAGATTTTCACACTATGATAACGTTAAGTTAAAATACCACATTTTCACTGGGTTAACCTAAAAAAAAAAAAAAAAAAAAAAAAAACAGCATAGCAGGCAGATGTGCTCTGCTTTCACTTAAAACAAAAGAGCAACAATTATCTACACTGTTGCAGATATAATATACCATAATATTTGATACATTTATAAGGATATTATACTTAATCCTTTATTGCTTTGATTTTAATACAAAAGCGTCTTTGAAGAACTCACAGAATATTATGCCTTTTTATATTTTTGACATTTGTAGAAGTGAGTAGTCAGGCTATCTGCTCATGTTGCCAGTTTTCAATCTTCTCTTTAACAGACCTTCTTGTTGCCTGCCTTGATAAGAGTGATAAGTGGCACTTCTTTTGTTTCCACGTCATGACTAAGAAAATATTTTTAAAGATCTAAATTCAACTTTTTCATAAGAACATACAGATTTCTTTCAGCCAAAGGAAATAGCAGAGCAACTGCCCAGCACTTTTTCCTGCATGTTATTAAAAGGATTTCCTAGTTTAACCTTGGTAGTGCTACACCACAAGTCTCAAGACCTTACGATCAACATCCAAGTTCGATCCAAAACTCTCCAATTAATCAAGTTATTTGAGCTGCAAAAATACCTCAACATTCAGCATAAAATACCTCAAGTGCAGATATGATTGAAAGGACTTAATGCAAACAGACGAGTGTTTCATTTATATTTTTACTACAGGTGGTTTGAGTTGATCGTTGCTCTTGGCAGAGAATTGAGAAGTAAATTCCTAAATGCTCAAAAAGATGAGAATGTATAAGGGCTAATTAGTGATGCATTAAAAGAAGTGGGAAATTATAGCCTTGAGACTTTTCTTTGAAAAGGCTTTGCTTTTATGAGCTTAAGGAAGGCAGTAATTAAACTATGAGCACACAAAACAACAGCCAAATAAATAAACAACATTGTAAAAGTAAAGCAGTGGGACATCTAAGTTAAATTTACCATGACCATAAACAGAGTAAGCTGGAGAACAGAGTGCCAACATCAAGCGGAGTAAGCAGGTTAATGCCAGAGTTCAAAAACAACATCCTAGCTTAATTAGATCCTGGGAGTCCAGAGAAAATGACCCTTTTTATTTTTTAAAGGGCACTACTTTTGGAGCTGTGGTGATTCAGGAATAAATGACATGGAAATCCCACAACAAAACCAACCAAAGTCCTTGTAAAGAATACCCTGCAAGATGGGCCTGTCTACTTTAATGTATCTAACCAGGTCGATCATGATGTACTAATGCAGCCTCTCAGAAACAGGATTCCCACGGGAGTTGAGAAATATGCAACATCTTACAGCAGAGATCAGGCGTCATTTCCTAAAACTTCCATACAAAACCAGCATCTGGAGACGGGTGAGATAATGCGAGTGGGGATATTTTCATGATCATCTACCATCATAAATCAGATCATTCCACATCAGAAAGCCCCGAGGAGAAGAGAAACAACAGCGCAGCCACACTGAGACCGAGAGGCTGCCCTGCTCTCTTGCATTGCGGTCTCAACAGCTGGAAAACGCCCGACCACTTCGGGCAAGTGAATCCTCGGGCTCGCAGTTGTAACTTACACCAAAATAACAAAGATGCGCACATAAATGTCCCGAAACGCTGCGGTAAGAGGCGTGCAGAGACACGCAGTAGCCTGCAGCAGTGTGACAATAACACCCCCGTTATCAACACAACACGGGAAGAGGACACAGAAGGAAAACAGCCAGCGAGAGTAGGATGAAACTTGGAAAATAATGTACCCGTGTACTGCAAGAGGAACATTTTCCACGGAAGGCGAGGTGCGAGTCCTTATCGGTCCTGTGTTGTAGGACTAACTGTAGGAGGTTAAAAAAAAAAATTTTAAAAAATCCTTGAATGGAGCCGGGGCTGGTTTTTCTGTCAGTCCGCTCCGCTGTGCTCCGCTCGGCAGACTGGACTGCAATGAGAGCAGCCAGTCGAAGCGGGACCCTTTTTGACTACGGCAGGCGAAGCCCGCCCTCTAGACGTGCCCGGTTCGCCGGATGTAGCCGAACAGTTCGCTTGGTGCGCGCGAACAGCGAGCAGGCGACACTGTTCCGTTGTTCCTGCTGCTGAAAAACGCTTTGCTCCTAATCTTTTGCACCTTGCGATAACGAGGTGCGTTCAAGCGTTAGTGAAGAGCAAAGGAATAATGCTGCTTCCAAGCTTCCCCAGTTCTCCCCAGGCAAATCCAATTCATTTACCGCAGCCTCGATATGCTTTTCGGACAAATAAGATTTTTTTTATCAAGCGGTGTTTGTAGAAAATGAGACAAATAACTGTCAGTTATGTGTCCAAAACTTCTGGCAGCTCTTCTGTAAAAGGTGTCATTCAATAGTTTGCCAGTTGGAGGAGGAGAAGCATAGAAATCACCGTTTCAGTGTAAAATGCTGAACATGCAGATTGTGGTAAAACCCCTTTCTTCTCAATTCTGAACAATGTTCTACACGCTGAATTGTGTAAGCAAAAATAACAAAAGACAAAGTTTTATTTGAAAAGGCATTAAAAGACCCTCTAAAAGATGTCAAGTCCTTGGTAATGTTTATGACAAATAAGTAGTTTATCATTTAAATGTGATTGTAAACCAAATTGAAAAGTGAAAATCAGATTTATCACACATTTCAATCTTATGGGGAAGAGTGCTGACTTGGCAGTTGTTCAACAGACAGTCACTGTTAGCTCATTGCTAAAGAAGATGGCTGGTTACAGTCTTGTATCTAAGCAAATTGATAAAGTTTGGTGGAAGGAAAAAGTGTGGCTTTCACAAAGCATTCCTGGCACAAACGAGCAAAGATAAGCTGCCTCTGGTCACTCAGAGGCAGCTTACTGACCAGAGGTGTATGGGAGCTTAGGTGTATGGGATCTAGTAGAGATCCCATACACCTCTGATTCTTTTTCATATTATAGCCCTCAATGCACCCAAAAAGTTGTGATTAAAACTGGTTTGGGTCTTAAAAACCTTAATGGACAACACTGTGCCATGAAACAACAAAAACAAACAAAAAAAACATACTGTAAAATTAGATTAATAAATAAATTATATCTTGCAAAAATCAAAAGAAATCCACCAAAATGGCAGGAAGGGAATTGTGCAGCTCCCCAAGTCTGATTCATCCTTAGGTACAATTATCAGCTGGTGCCGCTTTCATCTGGTCAAATAATTACGCACGTAAACATGATGGAAATGTGGAACTATCGGCCCCGTCAGGGAATAGACAGTGTCCAAGAGATGAATGTGTTTTGGTTTAAAATGTGTGAAGCAAACCCAGAACAAAAATGGCCTTGTGAGATGTAGACTTGTACTGGCAAGAGAGTGCATTTATATTCAGTGAAGCAAGCCCTGTACTGACATGGGCTGAAAGACCACTCAGAAAAGAAGAAGGAATTTCATCACAAGCAATATAAAAATTATATTGCTTGTGATGAAAAATTGTAAAATTATTATTCTACAAATGCATTGAGTAAAAGAAGAATGACATTTATTTGATGAAACAAAATTTTAAATGGTTGCCATAATGGCCGCCTTGACATTTGGAGAACAAAGGATAAAGATTCTAACTCTGAGAACAACATCTTAATTGTTTAACTGTGAACTAAAGGGTGGCAGCAGAATGTCCTGTGGAGTTTGCTGCAGGAAGAACTGGTTCACTTTATAATATTGATGGTAATGTTAACAAAAACATTATGTGAAAATATTGAAGCAAAACCTCAAAACTTTACTAAAGATGGTAAAGGTTGGACACAGTGGGCCTTCCAGATAAACAATAACTCTACCATCCAATTATTTGCCAGTTCTGTCTGGAGAAATGGGTCAAGCATCCAGCAAACTACTGTGAGAAACTTGAGGACGAACTATTAGGCTGTTTTAATAAAAGAAAAGGTTCTCATCTTCAGGTAAAATGGTGCAAATAGTAGCAAAATGTCAAATCAGCTGTGCAAAACTAGCTTGTCATATTACACCTACTACATTCCAACATAAACATCTGTATGAGTGAATTAAAGTACCTGACAAGGAAGCTTACTCCAATGCATTAAGTCAGCAGTCTTGCCTCTTGTAATGATCTAATAATAAAATCTACATTGAGCCATTTCTAATTTTACTTCAAATATGTTTCTTTGAACATTAATATCTTCCTCATTCAAACATTTATGCTATGCTGTTTTCATACTGTGAACAACACATTAGATAAAAGCAAAATGAACAAGGCTCCATCAGCGCTCAGTCAAAAGATTAATTACACAAGAAAAACAGCAGAGCAAACGCTATTATGCTTCCATAATTAGGGACTAGCTGTGTACTGAGACATGCAAAATATCAATGGGGACATTATCTCGTGTATCAGCATGGCGGTCAGCTGGCTCCTTTATTCTTGCCTCAAAAACTGCTTGTGGAGAGACAATGACTTCTTAATATGAATAATTCATGAAATATTTAATGTCAACAGAATATCAAATAAGTACAATTCGCTCATTTTAGTCATTTTGACACTTAGTTCAACAATATTTAATTTAAAAAACAGTGCTATTGCATTAAAGCATTCTAAAAATCAAAAATACCTTGTATGGTCAGCTACATAACACCAACACTTGTCTGCATTGAGAAAAGCCCTCTAAAGTGATCATTTCCATCTGCGAATACACAAGTTCAGATTTTATCCAGCAATAACATGACACTACATAAACTGAAGCAGACCCAAAGGTAAATTAGCCACATTTAGAAACACAGAGTGAGTTTTAATGCAAATTACCAAAAATGTGAAAGAGAAAATGTGAATTAATGTACATCAACACGAACAGATGGTGGTTGTAATTCTTCAGTTGGCTGCTTGAAAGCACTGCAGAGGAAGAGTGCAATTTAAAACCCATTAAATCTGTAAGAAGGTAGCAGACCCTTGCTTATTTCACCTCCTTCTGATGTTTAACATTTCTTGTATTTTAGTGTCTTTCACAGCAAACTGCACTTTTTTAGCTATTTATTTTATTGATACACCTTTCAAAGATGATGCAGATTGTGTAGTTGTTTTAGAATCTAAATCAAGTTTAATCAGAATGCATTTCTTCTATTCCAATGAAACCCACCTGGTATTTTGTCAGCTGCAGTCTTTAAGAAGTAAAGTGATTACTGGATTAACCACTTCAAGCTTATGCATCTGTGACTAGTTTCTTCAAAGACTGAAGAAAACCCTAAAGGTTTTTGCAAAGCCATTTTATCATTCTTTGAAAGGAAAGCAATCTATTCAAATTTATGCACAAAGACTCATAAGTAAACTTGTGGTGGAACGTTTCATAAAATCCACAATCTGGTTTGCTCCAGGATTAGGAGTCATGGTTTTGTTTATTTTCTTCTTAACCCCCCCCCCATAAAAATCCAACTACAGAAATGACATAATATGCTATCTATAATTAAAAAATATTTAGACATCAGTTATTTTCAAAGACTGATTGACTTAAAGATGAGTTTTACCAGAAAATATATAATTGCTTAAAATCTTCCTCAAAATTATGTAATCATTTTATTTAAATTTTGAAATGCATTCATTTGTTGACATAATTAAATTTTAACAACTATAACATTTAAAGCTAATGAAAACATGAGATTTAAGATTACAATTCTTTATCAGTTCAATAAAAAAAAAAAAAAAAAAAAAACATTTAAATGTCAGTTTAAAGAAGACTATGTTTAATACCTGGAGAAAGGTTGCCATTTTTAATCTGGTAATTTATTTGTGTTTTTGGACAATTGTTTGTCCAAAAATTGTTATTTTCTTCTCACAATATTTTGGAATTTCAGTGGAAGACTTTATTATAAGTTTATGTCATTATGATTTCAATAATCTGATGGTCACGCTATGTTATGTTTTTATTCCAAGTACTTATGAACTCTCACCAAATGAACCTCTCTGGGCTTCACACTCCAGGTTAGATATTCTTTTCTGCAACTGCGCAGAGGCCGGACTGTCTCCAGTGTTTAGGATTTTTGTCCTCCATATAAAACTGTTGTCTGGCTGTTGACGGAATCCACACAGAGCTTCAGTTGGAGCTTTAATTTGTTCTGTTTAGAAGTTTTTGATCATGATTTCATATCATGCACATGGTATAAAGACAAACCTGACAGTGATTTTCACCGAACAATTGATTTTTTCCACAACATAGTGTTGGTAAATTATCAGCAGGAGCAAATATCATATTTATATTCTTTGCAACAGAATTTAGCCATGAAGCATCCTGACGCTGTAGTTAAAATGTTGCACTCCATTTAAATTTTTCTGTCTCATGATGTTGTTTAAATATTGTGGGATTGTTAAGTTGTATTTTAGAACATGAGTCTCTCTTCCGTTTGCTCCCAGTAAATAACCTCTGGCCTCTGGGTTTTTGGAGAGCCAGAGGTGTCAAAAACAAGTGACTTTTCATGTGATTTTAATGTGTTCTCAACGTGTGATTTGTCCATTAAATGTGTGGAAAATTTTCACGTCTTCAAACAACATTGTTTGTTTAAATTTCATGAATATTTAATCATTTCAGTCAATCTTCCTCTCTCCGTTCTCACTGGTTCCCGAGCTGCTGTGTGAAGCACTGACAATGGTTTCCAGTATTCATACAAATTACAACTTTGTTTTTTGCTGACACTTACTTAAGCTTTTAAGTGAAAAACTCTTTTGGGAAGTATGGCTTAACATGTAATGGCTGCTGTTGCCTTGCACCAAAGATATCCTGGGTTCAAAACTCGGCCTTTGGTCGTTCTGCATGGAGTTAGCATGTCCTCCCTGTGCTTCTCTCACAGTTCGAAAACATGACTGCTAGATCAGCTGCTCTCTCTAAAAGTGTGTGTGCATTGTTTCTTCTCCTGTTTGTCTCTGTGTTGCCATCTGATGGACTAGTGACCTTTTTTTGGTTTTTTGCCATTCTTCAATTTAGGCATCCGTAACTCCACCAAAGTTACCTGGGCCTCCTGGTTGGTTCTGTTATTATTGCTCTATTTTGACTAGTATCTCAGCTTAGGTAGAGAGTAATTTCTGGGAAGGTGTGTAGTTGTGCCACATTCTTTATATTGTCAGATGATGGATTGAAGAATGCTTCATGAGATTTCCATTAGATTGATTAGGATAAACAGTGCATGCAGTTCAAGAATATCACAATAAAATACACTGCTGCCTGTCAGCCACCCTGTCTTGGAACAATTTAACAAGAATCTCAACTACAGGCGGCAAATGAAAAAAAAAAAAAAAAAAAGGAAAAGGAAAAAGAAAACAATATTTTCCCCTGACTTAATTTGTTATTGCACCCACCATTGTTTCAGAAATCTTGCCAGCCTTTACACAAATCCTAAAGCTCAAAATCAAACTTGATAGTTTCCAGAAGACTAACGGAGGCGAAGCTGCAGCATTTAGAGGCAGGCAACCCAGTACCATAATATCTATTATGGAGAATATGTTCCATGCTGGATATTTGGAAGCACCTCAGAAAGTTTATGCTGAAATATGGGCACTTGTGTTCCACGAACATTTGGACTGCATCCTAGGCTTTGAAAAATATTGGATGATTAAACTAACAGCTTCACAAGCTAAAATAGGTCAGGAAAAATAACATACAGAACATAATGTACAGAAGGTTTGGACAAATTATACAACAAGGCATCAGAAGACACAGTTTCCTTTCAGCCACAGTGTTTAAATATTTCATTTAGTATTCAAGATAGTGAAAAACACAACACAACCAACTGAAATCAGACTGTCTTGTTGCTCTTTTTTCAAAACCCCAAAAAGGTTTGTCAGAAAATAAAGTGAATGTTTTCCAGGCAAATTCAATTACACCTGCCAGCCAGTCATAATGAGTAACAGCCAGTGCATGCTCTCAATCAATTTTGGTGTCCGTGGGGAACTGATGTCTTGATTTTTTATTTTTTTATTTTATTTTCCCAACAATGTTATTTCTGTGGCCAGCTTTGTGTAGTAAAACATTAAAATAAAACGCTAATTTCAGTCTGTGCTCCTCAGTCAGTCTCTGTGCTGTGAAAGCAGCATTGGCTGCTTTTACAGTCAGAAGAGCGAGTGCTTTCGGTGACATCCGAGTTTTGTTGAGTCCAATTAAAGGCTGGATATTAAACATCCGATGTGTTTATCATGACTCCAATCAGCCCAGTCATATTAGTTTCATGTAATATAGCGGAAACACAGAAATCCCATTTGAACTAAAGGTGAACACATTTAGTTAGTTAAAAGGAAGGTCATATATAATTAATAATTCAAATTTAATTAGTGCATATTAAACTAAAGCAGCATCTAATCAACAATAACAGTAAAAGTTTAACAAGGGCTTGGGGAGGCAAAGCCTTTCTCCTGTCTTATCAAGCCTTCCTAACCTTCAATATTTGCCTCTTCACTACATATTCATGAGTATTTCTCTCTGGGGATGTTCACAATGTTTGCTGACTTTTTGGAGTTGCCAAATCCCACAGTAATGCTTTTCCCTCTGTAAGGGTACAGTATTGGGCATGGACCAGTATAAAATTATGACAGTGTGACAACCTGTGTAAAAACTGGTGTATACAGCAATTAAAAACATAAATGGCCAATATGATTTGATTAGAACTGAAGGCAACTTTTATTCTTATTGCTGCTGAAGTAGAATACTGGTCATTATAATTTGATATGAATTCATGTTTAGTTGCCGAGGTGTGTACCAACTGAAGGTGATCAGGTTTTTTATTGAAATATGTTGATAATTAATGGCAATTAATTAATGTTTTATAATATATTTGAAAATATGGCTGTAAGTATTAGAGTCCATACAGGTGCAATAGCACTTATTAATATCCTGAGCACTCAATATAGCCTTTTACAATAGATTGTATGCTGTAAACTTATTTTTGTGCTTGTGAGGCTTTGACTGTAGGCAGCGATGGATGTATTGCAAAAAAAGCATTGGGTTTGTCATGATAACTTTTGTTGTACGATAAATTGTCAAAGTAATTATTGAAGTAATCAATGATATTGTCGTTTTATGACCACTTTCAAGTAATATATTGACACACAAGGTCATCCTCTCAAAGACCAATAAATTTTAATTTTGTAAAGAACAAAAATGTAGAGTTCCTCTCCAAAATTACAAAATTCAGGTGGAAATGTTTTTAACGGAGGGCCTGGTCAGCAGCTTAAAGAGTTTGTGTTCGCTGTGGTTCCATTTAGAGATCAATAAATAACGAGTTCATAATAAATATCATTTACTTCACTGTACAGAATGAACCAAGAGTCAATGCAGAAATCCCACAGGTTAGGGAAGACGTCTCTATCTCAGACCGTTCTCATAAGTTTGTCTTTGACCTTCTCTTTCTAATTACAAACCTCCAGCTCTTCCTTCTGCCTCTTCTCATCTCACATCCTTGCAGCCTGACTGATTGCTAGCAGGTGATGATCCAGACAAGAAAGGTAGAGGTGACTCCCCAGGTGGATTTCATAGTATAATACAGCTGTTTTCCTGGGAGGATAAGTGTAATGAGTTTCCAATAAGTAATAAAGTAAGTTTAGCCCAACTGTTTTGAGAGGGAAAACTTTATTTGCCTCAGTATTCGTTATAATAGTGGTGAAGGAAACTACTGCAGGTGTCCTGGTGACAGCAGAATCTGTTCCGAGAACAAGATTAGGCTAAAGCTGAAAAGAGGCCAGGATTTCCTCAGGAGAAATTCCCCCTCTGCATGAATATTGATGGAAATGGGTCTCACACAGAGTGCAAAACAAGCGTTAACCCCTCTGCACAGGGGAAATGTTGTTAGCAGTGCTCTACCATCCCACAGGGTCAGACAATCACTCATTTTGAAAACTACACCCACCAAATAGTTTCAAGTAGAGAAAATTAAACATTTGGCTTGTTAGCTTTACAACTGTAACACACTACATTTAAATGCAGCAAAAATTTCCCATGAGAGCAAAATCAGTTTATGGGAGAAAGTTTTCACTAAGAAGTTTCTGCTGAAGAGCAACTAACAGTGCTGAAACCCAACAATGGGCAATTTACCATAGCCACATAGTCCACAGTCACTTAGAGTGGAGAGTTTATGGGTCAAAGGTCAGGGACTAGTGACGGAATCTGATCGCAACCTCCAAGGAAAAGAAGCATTAACTGTTTGGAAAACCAAGCCACTCTTCAGAAATATTAAGTGACTTGACAAGCATGAATTTACAAATAGTTTGGGCCTAAATTGCAACAACACACTAAACATTTGCATGTCAAGGGAGAGAACCAAACTGGTGTGAGAATCAATACCGGCTGTCTTAATTAAAAATGTAAAATTTGTTTATTTTATCTCAACCTGTTTTTTTTAAACTAAATTTATTTTCTTTCTTTTCTTTTTTTTACAGCTTGACATTTCAGATAGTAATAGTTGATAGTTGAAATCTTACAAATGATCAAATCATATGATTATTGGATTAACAGCAGCCATGTTGCAGCTTCTTCCTCATTGTCTGATGTGTGTATTCTGGATCTCATTCTAAATGCAGGAAAAGAGCCCAGATCTATCACTAACACTTTGGAAAATGTCAAGATGTGCATCTCTTTAAATTTACCACCTCAATCTTCTGTCACTTTTGTCGAAAAGGCCTGATTTTATAATATCAGAAAACCGCAGGTTTTCTTCATGCAAATTTCTGACTTCACAGTGTCATAGAATATCTTAATGTTAATACATTTATGACTTTAGTCAAGGAAATTACTTTTTCTTGCACATTTATAACTTTTTGACATCAGAGAATACTCTAGTTCTTTGTAGAATTCAATTCAAGCTTTATTAAAGATGCAGAGTCCTGGTTCATAGGAGAGATTAAAAGAAACAGAAAAGAAAAAAATAGCAACTATAATATTAGTAGTGGTAAATAAGTGAAATTAATCAAGGGATTCTGATGGAAATTTAGTCTTCTGTGGTGAAATATTTTTTTTTTCTTTTATCTCCACAAGACTAAAGAAAACTTTGTAGAACAAATAAAAAAAAGACACCGTAGTCATTGCTCACAACCATTTACTTTAAATTAAATATGCTGATGAGAGTGCTACAAATAGTTGGTGAAGTCTAAAATTATTTCAAATTAAATGTGATACTTGATCAAATGTGCACATCCAACAAGCAGAATCTACTGGAACTTTTTTTAAATTTAAAATATCAACTCTTAACATCTTTCCACAGACAGAAGACATAATCCAGATTGCGCTTACCAATGCTGCCTTAAATTTTAAAACTTGACAATCCGCCTTGAAATGTCCAGCACTTTGGATGTTGTTGTATTTTATGTAACACTATCTGCAGGGTTTAAATGGTGCAACTTTCAGAAACAACTGGTTCAAAAAAGAAGTTATCTTAAAATACAAATGACACGTACATATTTCCCGTGGGTCGTTTTTAAGCTGTTTGATTGCTGGTGGTGTTACGTGTGCTGTACAAATGTAAAAACACACAGAAAAGACAAAGAAAAGGATTGTGAAATTGAACAAAAAAGAGGGACATAATAGACGGTCATGCATTTTGAAAACATCGTTACTTCATGCTACAGAAAACGGAAAGATTTATATGCCTACCAGACGTTGTTCTTGTCACATCTTTGACAAAACCTGATTTCACACCAAGATCACTTTTTTTCTAGCTTTTTTTAATTAACAAAGAGACAAAGCTTGATTTCATTGGCTCCCTTCCCGACTTTTTACCCACAGTTCTATTGTGAGACGCTCCTGAACAGATGAGGCCAGATAATTAAACTGACTGAAGTCCGACTCGCTAACGTAAGAGTGCAGAAATTATTGAGAATGTAACCGAGAGAGCAAAGCAGACATGCTGGTGGGAAGGAGGAAGGCTGAGTATCAAACACAGCATTCATTATCACCTAACTGACCTGCATATTGCACTGTGTGAGAGTAAAGGGGGAGGACACACTCATTGGCCAAAGCTTAGCATAAAGAAACATCTTTTTATCTGCTTTCTGCTTCTTTCCTCCAAAGTAATCTGTCACTTTCTACTTTCACACAATGCGCTGCAGGATCCCATTGTTTCCAAAATTACAATAACAGATACTTAGTGAAAGATAGTAATATCATGCCTAATGTCACACACAACGAATAGCAGGGTTGTATAAAAACTAATTATGCGTTTAATGGAAATCATTATCTTTTCTCCTGTGTTGAGCACTCATTGTGTAAGGCTATGTGCAATGGCAGGAAAAAACCCAATATAGTCCTGAATCACATTTACCGCTTATATGGAGGCATTATAATGAGGTGACTGAGCTGAGAGCAGGCTGAGGTGAGACAATGGTGCTCTGGACCTTATGTGAACAAGCTACCAAAAATAAAATTATGATGTAGATTGTCGAGTATTTCTATGTAAGAAATGTATTCAAGGAATCAAGAACCACCTTTATTGAAACCTGATGAAACGCCAGTGATTGTACATTCAAGTTTGAGCTGACATTTTGAAAGGCTCTGTTTATTTGTTGAGTATAGAAAAATGATTTCTGCAAATGCTGAAACCATTTCTGTTCTCAGAATGAAATTTTTACTATTTTATTTTCTTTGGATGAAAAAACATATTTGTTTTGTGAAAATATCTCTTGCTGCATTCCTGAGATGTTGTCTCTTATGAAATGCCTCAATTGCTGTCAGAGAAATGTAAAAATCAACAGTGGGTCGCCTAACCAGAATGTGGAGGCACAGAGCAGAAGCCTGGGCTATTGCCAAACGTTTGTGTTATCCAGCTATTATCATTTTCCAAAACCATTTCTGATTTGGGTTTGGGAACATTTTTCTGCAGGAACATCCAACGATGTTTAACTTTCAACAATATTTGATTAGAAGTAATGATACAGAAGAGGATGAGGGCGACTAAAAACTAAAGAATTCTAACTCATAAAAAAAAAAGTCAAATGCTTTTTTTCCAGTGGCTCTAAGTGACTTTATTCTCAGAATTATGAAATCAATCTCAGAATTCAGACTTTTTTAAAGTCACAATTCCCTTTTTCCACTGGTCCTAATCCTCTTCTGTATAAAGAAGGCCTTACAGGTAATCCTGCTTTAGTCTTCTTACTAAACTACTGACAGAATAATGCCAACACATGGTGCTACCACCACTATTTTTGCAGATGAACTATATAAATTGGTTCTTAAAAGTGGTATCTTTGTTCTTGTGCAAACTGTAACATTTTTGTTCCTATACTTTCAAATAAATGTTCTTTTATGCTTGGTTTTAGGTCGGAGGGGGTTAAAACCTGGACGTAGTGGGTTTTCCAGCAGCCCAATGTTCTGAAAACAAACCCCAACACTAGTTTTAGAATAGATACAGAAGGCTAATAGTACCAACTTCAACTGCATTGAAGCTGCGATTATGCCTAATAGCTGGGTCTCTGCATGAAGCCGTCAGAAATGCAGTAATTCTTCACAGAACAATAGTCTGACATCCAGTCAGAATAATTATCAGAAATTAGAAGCCTCTTGATTGATTGAGGAACATTTTTCAATTCTAATGATAGGGAGTGGGAGACGGAGGGGTATACTGAAAAGTAAAATGTGTAGAAAAAAACCATAGTTAGAGGGGAAGATTTGTAACCGATTAGTGAGGTACAATCATGCAAGATGGATAGGAAAAAATACCTGTAGAAGATTGTTTTACATGTTCTATGCTTAAAGGAAAGATCAAACATACAAATTCACTGAGTTGAAATTTCAGCATTTAAAATCTCTGCAGGAGGTCTTCAATACAATAACGTGTGCAGAGGTTTTAAAAAAAAAAAGGGGAAAAAAAAGGCATTTTACCTGTGACTCGACCTGATCTGTGGTCTTTATACATCCTACAGAAGCAGCTCTGCGGACTGTGATCTCAGCTTCTCTGGTCTTGAAGCAAATCTGTTTTGGGAAACAAAACCAAGCAGAACAAATTCCTGATTAGCCAGCATATGTTCACAAATCTCAACAAAAGAGTCTCCTATACCACAACTCCGCAACACAACTTATTCATTCAGCACTCGTTCAAGGACACTGAGTGAGACGAGCTTTAAGAAGGGACCAGAATAAAAGAAGGCTTTGTCTTGAACAGAGACAGAAGACAAACACAGGAGACTGTAATTTGTCCGCTTTTCTAAAAGGCACAACCTCCCTGCTTTGTGGAGCAGAAGCTCGCTGGAGCCAGAGAGGGCTCCGAGGGTCGGGTGGGTCCCATTGACTGCACTATTAACACTCAGGCTGGGAGGATCAGTGAAGAAATACAAAACACTGCCAGATGGGTGCACAGAGAATTTTGTAATGCATTTCACTCCACCAAGAGACACCCTGAGGGAGCAGTGATGACCACAGTAATTGGCTTTCTCCAGCTATGATAATCTGCATCAGTCATGCCTTGCCAACACACTCTTAGACCACTGAGAAGGTCACAGTGATCCCCAAACCTCAAACCGCACAGCTGACAGCAGCCTCTGAATTCTGAGAGGAGGACATTACTGAACCATTCTCATAAATTTTACCTCTAGTTCAAGGACCTGCATGGCAAGACATTTTTTATCTAAAAAACATGGTTAAGACTAAAGACTTCAAGGCCAGTTGTTAGAAAATGGGACTGAGCACTGGATAAATTAAGGACTTTGTTAAGTGTCTACAGAGGATTTCATTTATGAGAATATCTTTTTGTCCTAATTTTTACAAAAAAGAGAAAACAAGCTGAGGTCATAAATTGATAATAACAATCTAGAGGTTGAAATTGTTTGCGTTGCCATTATGCCTTTGTTTTGGTAGATAATTAGCTATGTTTGCATATTTGAACTAGCGATCGTCAGGGTTGCGTGACTCTGCCACTGTTTTCTGAGTTGGGAATACAAAACAAATGTATAAATATATAAAAAGGAAAGTATGCTTAGCATACAAAAAGAAGAGGCCAGAAACAGATACTTGGGATTGTTGGTAAAAAAAAACTAACTGTTTTGCCACTATAATGTAGCCTCTCTTCGATGTAAAGAAAGGAGAAGAAGCTTTCCACCTCAAGAACAATGTTCCCACAATCAGGCATGGTGGTGGGGTCACTATGGTGCTTTGTGGTGAAAACATAAATGGCAAGATTTTGAACATCATCATCAGGCTTAACGTTTCAGCATGCAAATTACACAAAACACACAAGTTAAGTGGAGAACACATGGTTGGCCGAAAAATATATTAACGTATTAGAGTATCCCACCAAATGGCAAGACTTCAAGCCAATAGAAAATCAAAAGATTACGAGTGATAGCAAGGTTTTCCACCCTCAAAGACTTCGGGGGGCATCACAACACAGTAGTTTTAACCAACCGTTATAAAACCAAAAAAAGATCTTAAAAAATGGAACAAAGACAACTGAGGACAGAAATAAAAATAAGGAGATATTAGTAATTTCTTTGTCAGGTTAGATCATTTAAGTACAACTAAAAAAATCTACATAGATGGCCGAGACCCAGAGATCTCCAGTGAAGAAAGTAAAAATATGCTTTGTCACTATGCTGTTTGTGTAAATAAACAGTTCTACCTACGACCTTGTGTGATGCTGCCATTTCAGACAGTGATGTGGTCATTTAGGTGGTTTAATAAAAAGCAACCAAATGGCCAAAAACACAAGCAAACCAACTGGCAACAATCAGAATACAAACTAAAGCACATTTTCCCATCTGTGAAAACTGGAAATGTGGCTGCTATGACACAATTTGGATGACATGATAATGAAATTTGTGAAGAATAATGACAGGTATTTTAATTTGGGAAAACAGATTTTTGCTTAATGGGAGGAGTGCAAAGAAAATCTGATTTCAAACTCTTTTGTGTGCACAAAAAACAAATGGCAATAATCATTCTTTAGTCACCCACTTCCTACCATTATATTTATTACCAGCATTTTTCATTTTCACTCACTCACTTGAAGAACACTTTCCTGCAGTTCAGAAGCTTTAGTTGCAAACTTGAGCAAATGTGTACACTAATGATTATGAATGAAGCAGCAGGGAAGTTTCACAAAGACTTGTGTTATTAGTCCAACGATGTAAATCACACGAATAAGCAAAGCATTAGAAATAGACTACCAATGGGAACAATTGCCTGTATAAATGTTTATGATGTTAAAAGGAGAGACCTTTCAAAGAGGAAAATCAACACGTTCTTTGTTGCAGAAATGCAATATTATATTTTACACATAAAGTAGATGCAAGAAGAATTGTAGAATATGCATCACAAAATATCTTAGTTGTCAACATGATCTCATCTGGTTACTTATCTAGAACATATGATCTTTTGCATAATAAATGATTAAGGAAAGATAAGTCAGACCAGGATTCGAGGATTCCCTATGTGAAAAGGATTACTTGAATTAACTGGCCACTAAAGTGATGGAGAGTGAGAGAAACCCTTGTAAAAGTCTCGGAGGGTTAATTCATCTTTTGTATCCATCACACAGAATTGGCAACCTTGGATGGAAGAAACTAAACTGTCCTGTGAAACAATTTGCTGCTTCTGAGTTATCAGAGTGACATCACAAAAACTAATCAGTATTTCACAAGTATTTCACCGATATCTTTAATTTCCTGTTGTCATCCCTCAGCCTACAGGCTTAATTTTAGAGCATGGCAAACAAAATGGGGAGATTAGGCTGCTACTTTTAACAAATCTAACAAATTAGTCAAGTAACTACATGTGTGCAGAAATTACTTTACCTTAAATCATTATGCAGAGGTATTTATCAGGAGGAACTTACAGACACCACCAAGATAAATTCTCAGTTCATCATGGCGCAGGGTTTGTGCATCCTCAGGATCTCACAAGCTATATTTTTCAGGACCTGTTTGTCTTTAGTAGAGTCTTGAGGGAACAAGCTATAAATGATTTATTATCTGTTTACATTACTATAAGTCCAAGGAACTAAGTAATCTTTTCAGCGATAACGGGGTCTTACCATGGAGACTGGACAAGATGCTTGTCATTTCCTCATGCACTGTGACCAAACTGCATAAGAGCACCAACCTGTTCCTGTGTACAACCTGTGTTAGGTACATGCAAGGACCAGTTCATAGTTCATTTATTAGCAGTTTAAGGCAGAAAACCAGCTAACTTCAGGAAGATGTAACAACATAAGCTAATGCAAGAAGTTCAGATAGCTGGGGTCTTCATAGGAAAATTATTATGTGCATAGGCGATTCCGATCAAGATAGTTTTTAGTCAAGACAAAATTTCTTTATGATAAAAACTGAGACAAACATCTTCTAAATTATTAGAAAATATTAAGGATGCCTAACTTCTAATCAAAATTCCAAAATCTTTTGCAAATCTTCATTAGTATTACAGCAATCAAACCCAACTAAAGACCAGTTCGCTAATATTTCAGCACATTGGGTCTTTTGTACACCATAAAATGCAGAAATTAATGGAATAAAAAAGGTTAATTTATGAGCCAAAACTACGACTTCTGCTTCTTGGTATTAAATTAGTAATTGTCATTAGGCATGGAGTCAAGGCCAGTTCTTCATGGACCAAGACTGGGTCCAGAAAGGTTAAGATCAAGTCCAAGACCAGGAAAAAAACAGCACAAGACCAATTTCAAGCCTCCCATCCACAGTCTTTCATGGGAATTTTCTGCTTTCTGCCCAGATATGCATTTTTATTTCAACATACAGGCAGACATATAAGTCGTGAGGTGTTTTTATTATAATAAATTAATAAATACAGTAAAACACACCATAAGATGTATAACTCACAGTCAACATGCACTCATGAAAGCAGCCTTTATAGCATTGTTAATTCTACTGATACATCTGCTTAAAAAAGCCGTGATAAGGGAAATGATGAAACAATAGAGCCTAGTGAGGTTTTCCAATCTCAAGAGATATGACCAAGGCCTTTTTCTGCTCAGTATCAGGGTCGCTGATTAAAGGCAGAACTTCAATCTTTACCTACTGGCTGCCATATTGCTTTAATATGAACAAAGGTTTTATAGATACCGGTAGTTTTAAAATCTGCAATACAAGCTATTTGTAAAGCGTTTGTGACAGCTTCATCTTAGGCAGCGGATTTAAATATGCCTCTGCAGTTTAAGCACTTGGCTAGAATTGAAAAACATCTGAAAAGAAAATTATTTTTCTGGATGAACAAAAATTTGATAGTGTTATAAAACCCATTGTATATGTACAACCCACAAAAAAATATTCAAGACATATATTCTACCTTTTTAGAGTGAAATTTTTGACAATTTGTGAGCCGTTTCATATGATAGTACAATTGATGGAACTTAGAGTTGTAATTTTTGGTTGATATCATTGTTTAGCCACACTGCACACTGAGTTTAGTGCTTTTTGAAGAGGATCAGTAGATTTAACACATCAAAGCACATCAGTCAGACTTTAATGTATGGGAAACAGACAAGAGGCTCGCCCACGTAAATCTGAGTTATAATGCAAAGAATATGAAGGGGAAGTGAAGGACACAGGGTTCTGAGCAGACCGTTTTGCACAACCCAAAGTGTTTTTTATAGCAACACTATCAGGGTAAGTACAAATATTCAAGGCAATATTCAAAGTCCCACTGAATTTATTCACACTAATGTACTTCTAAGTATCAGATTATGACTTAGTAAGAAAAAAAAAATCAAACTTAGCTTGGATAGAAGGGGGAAAAAAATCTTGATTTAGACATTTGTGCAGTTAAAACTCATTACCGTATTTTCCGGACTATAAGCCGCTACTTTTTTCCTACTCTTTGAACCAAGCGGCTTATAGCCCGGTGCGGCTTTTCTGTGGATTTTTCTTCAACCACCAGGGGGCTCTTTAGCAGGAAGTGAATCATTGGAAGTCAAAATTGGAATTCAAAGAAGGAAGTGCTAATTTTAATTTAGAACAAGCACTAGGCACGATGGAGAAATTTCTTTAAACTCAGCTTTTAAGTTGAGGGCTATCGATCCGGCAGTGCAGGAAGAAAATAGAGCTGCTGCCCGTAAACTCGGCATGAACGGAACCATGGTTCTGCATTGCAGACGGAGGGCTGCGCCTTAATAAATCTAGCAGATTTATTAGAACGCTGCCCTCTGCTGCAGAAAACCGAGAGTGGCGGAGATACCAGCAGCTTATAGCCTGGTGCGGCTTATATGTATATATACGTTTCCAGTGTTCTTCAAAAAAAATTGTAGGTGCAGCTTATAATATGGTGCGCTCTATAGTCCGGAAAATACGGTAATTGGTTACATGTTTTACAGAAACATTACATCTCTGTATCTGGGATATTTTATTTAACTTATTGCACCACCAGCAAGCTAAATCAGCCTATTTAAATCATTTACTGCTTAAAACCGCACAGTATCCTTAGAAAAAGGCAGGCAAATATGCTCCCACACCACAAACACACTATCTCGTGGCACAATATGTTCGTTAATGAGCCTCTGATGACATGTTGGAGAAACGACAATCTGTCAAACCTTCCTACACACAGGGAAACAGCATACTGAAGAGAGGGCGGCACCACAGCACATCAATATGTGAGGATATTATGTAGAAGTAATTAAACCCATTTTAAAAAAAATCATTGCACAGAAACACATTACTTGTTTTCAGTCATTAAGCGTTCATCTGTGGCCGCTGGTTGCACTTCAAGCTCCTGTTAGTGCTCTGTTTGTCATAAATGCTCAAATTATTAAATGTAAACTAGAACTTGATGACGTTCTCTCCATTCAACTTTGGCTGACTAAAACAGCAACAAAACAAGTGTGTACCATTTCAAACTTCAGACTGGCTAGTTGTACAATTGTGTTAACATTATACACTCTATCGCAGAGCTAATTTCACAAATGACAATCTAAGAAATAAGGAGTTAGGAAACTTGAGCGATACAAAACAGCCAGTGGGCAAAGACAGGGCAACAAGAGGGCAGAAAGAGCGAAGAAGACAGTTTTCTGGCAAATAATGATCAAAGAGAAATAGCTGGTTACAAGTGGGATTCATCCCACCCATCTCTTAGACATGTCTCACACTGAAAACCCTGATGCTGTGCAAGAAAACAATTTTCCACAATGTTAACAGACATAGCCAGAGGAGCAACACAGTCCCAATTTTTATCATCCAGAGACAGGAAAAAAGAAACATTTATGTGCAGAACAACCAGGATGTGAGTGCCTAAAATGAAACAATTGTTGTACGGTACCACGGATTCATGAATAAAACCATTAACAATTTTAAGGAACTGTTTTTAATTGGCAAATATAAGCTTGTGAGTGTGAGAATATCAGTTTAACTTAATCTTTTATATTTTATAAGAGTATGCTTATTAAAATCTTTAATCAGAACCAGTCAACGGAAATACAGTATTGTGTAATTTGAGTCTTTAGAAATCACGGGTGCAATGAAATTTACATGAGATTTTGCACTTTTATTACTCAACTCTGCAGTACATCAGAAAGTCTAAACAACCAGGAGAAATTAATTGATGTCCAATACATGTCCAAATAATCAATAAATCAATTAACTGCATGATAAATTAAAACAAAGTCAATGATTTCCATTGGCATGATTTATCATTTATCTCTTGTTTATCTCTCTTTCTACCAAAAGTTGGATAATTTGGTGCTTTGGTTTCAACATTGGCAATGTCAAAATAATAATGCAAGAACACATTCTAATAGGTCAGTAAACTTTAAATTTTAATGAACATTTAACACTGAAAGAATTTTTAAATATCCAAAATAAATAAACAACACAACAAATAAAATTAATTTTGAAATTTTTGTAAACAAAATTGTCCTTCAAAAAAGGGTTAGTATTACTTATAAAATAGTCTCAAATCAACAATATTATTGTTTATCGCATTAACTTCTGGAACAATTTATCATCAAGCAAAATTTGTTAATGTGCAAAATTTGTTATTGGGACAGATATGAATGGGGAGCTGGATGAACTGACTAACATGTTTAAGCATGCAGGCACAGTGCATAGTTTGGTTTCTTTACAAAACTGTTCTTATTGTAGAATTAGGGATAGATGATGATAGGATATTTCAATAAATGTTGGAATTGTAAAATAAATTGTATTTTACACTTGTGAAACACAATTGTAAAATAAAATTGTAAAATGTTATATTTCTAAATTTGAGGTTGGTTTGTAGAAATGTCCAAATTTAAGAAATTCCAAGCCTACAGAGTGAGTAAGACAAGTACAGACAGCTACTCGTTGACATTTGGTAAGTCTGAAAAGGATGCTACCATTTCATCAATTGACTGGACTCACTATACTGATGTGCTTTCCAGGAAGGGTCAGAGCAGACTCTTTCTGCAAAATGGACCACTCCTTCACTGACAGACTATGGCATCCAAGATGGACAAAAGAGTGTTGAAGTAGGTCCTTCCTCCTAGTAGATGTTAGACTTCATAACCATGAGTGCTTTCAACAAGCTCAGTCGGGACTTTCTTGCTGTTATTTACAAACTTTTTTTTAATTTCTTGTAAATAGTCTTCTGTTTTATATGTACAAATATACATGTGCATTTTGTTCATTATTTTTTTTTAAAGATCCTACTCAGTGGTGCTCTTCTTTGAATCAGAGTATGTCAGTTTTAGTAATTGCAAAGTATTTTTTTGTGCTGTAAATTTGCCCTTGTTTCTATTTTTTTGATTAACTTCAGCATGAATATGGATTATTCTGTTGACCTTTCACTTTACTGCAGGCACACCTAAATTTCCACACAAATATATTTCTATTTTCTTCTTTTCTATTCAAATATCCTAAGAAGTGAATTTTATATAACATAAAATAGGCCAGTGCTGCAAGTTACTGATTCAATAACAAAAACTTTTTCTGGCTGGTAGCAAACGAAACATTGATGCAATGCCACTTTCCAGTGGAAAGGCCACAAGGGAAGTAATTCAGGTCCTAACAGCTTTCCCACTGATAGTAAAAGGAATAAAGACCCACTGCTGTGTTATTGCCACTTTTTCCTAATATATCGGATATGTCTTGTCACCTATTATAGTTTGTAAGTGTAAGAAACTATTGAAAAGGATTACACCCTGACTGTGTTTTTCGTTACAATTTTCCAAATTGAGTGAAGTCTGCATTTCTTACCACAAGCAGTAAAGGAGTTGCAAGGATGGCAATAGCAGCTTTTCCAGTGATTTGGGTATGCTTACTTACTTCTGAGTTGATGGCTCATTTACCTACAGCAGCTATAATAAGAACCAGGCAAACACATGGAGCACAAACTGAATCCCACTCCACTCCACTCTAAGGGTGGCTCAATTCTGGTTCAACTAAAAAGCATTCTTAGTATCTTAAACCTGCAAAAACTGCAACAAAAAAAAGACAAGCAACTTATTGAAAAAGTGCTTAGTTAGCTTCAAAGAATTGTAGTTTAAATGTAAAAAACCTTGAAATAAAATAAACAAATGGAATGATGAGATAAAAAGAAAACCAAATTATAAGAGCAAATGTTTTAAGCGCTTTTCATCTCATGAAAATACCAAACTGAACATTTCACTACAACCAAGCTATTGTTTTAAGAATTATTTCAGATTTGAACTCAATGAAGGGAAATTCTTCTTTTGCAAAACTATAGGCTTCGTTAAACTTGATCCCAGTCTCTGACTCATTTGATGATCTGTTTGTTGGTGCCTGCAGCGAAAGGCAGTGGAGAGTTTGGCCACCTGGGTAGAGCATTTATCGCAGCATGTAATGTGTTTTATAGTAACATTGCATCACAGACATTGGGACAGTCCCACACACAAAGAGTCAGACAGGAGCACATTTTGACTGAGTGTGTGTGAGCTTTAAAACCCATGCATCACAAATTATTGTTTTACATAGGTATATACGCTCACATCAGTCTAACTATATGTTCGAATTGTTAGCACAAGTATAAGACCATAACTATCAGCAGCGCAATATGGAGGAACCAGACTGGAAGGGGAACTTTAGAACAAAACTGCAGTATCACTCTCAGAAAACAGAGAGCCTGTCCCATGTGAGTGCGACTCACATAACCTGAGAGGTTGATTGCTCCGTGTCAGAGAACTGGTAATGATTTTCGGACAGTTGAGGCCTTAGCTTTTTCAGATTTCCTCTTTATCTGTTTTACAGTCATGGCCAAAAGTATTGAGAATGACACAAATATTATATTTTCACATGATCTGCTGCCCTCTGGTTTTCATGTGTGTATGTCAGATGTTATCATCACATACAGAAATACAATTGCAATCATATTATGAGTAACAAAAGCTTCTAATGACAGTTAGAATGAGTTAATGCAGCAAGTCAATATTTGCAGTGTTGACCCCTCTTCTTCAGGACCTCTGCAATTCTCCCTGGCATGCTCTCAATCAATTTCTGGACCAAATCCTGACTGATAGCAGTCCATTCTTCCACAATCAATGCTTGCATTTTGTCAGAATTCCTAGGTTTTCGTTTGTCCACCCGTCTCTTGATGATTGACCACAAGTTTTCAATGGGATTAAGATCAGGGGAGTTTCCAGGCCATGGACCCAAAATCTCTTATGTTTTGTTCCCTGAGCCAGTTAGATATCACCTTTGCTTTATGGCAAGGTGCTCCATCATGCTGGAAAAGGCATTGTTCATCACCAAACTGCTCTTGGACAGTTGGGAGAAGTTGCTCTCGGAGGACATTCTGGTACCATTCTTTATTCATGGCTGTGTTTTTAGGTAAGACTGTGAGAGAGCCGACTCCCTTGGCTGAGAAGCAACCCCACACATGAATGGTTTCAGGATGCTTTACAGTTGGCATGAGATAAAACTGGTGGTAGCACTCACCTCGTCTTCTCTGAACAAGCTGTTTTCTAAATGTTCCAAACAATCGGAAAGGGGATTCATCAGAGAAAATGACTTGACCCCAGTCCTTAGCAGTCCACTCCCTGTACCTTTTGCAGAATATCAGTCTGTCCCTGATGTTTTTCCTGGAGAGAAGTGGCTTCTTTGCTGCCCTCCTTGAGACCAGGCCTTGCTCCAAGAGTCTCCGCCTCACAGTGCGTGCAGATGCACTCACACCTGCCTGCTGCCATTCCTGAGCAAGCTCTGCACTGCTGGTAGCCCGGTCCCACAGCTGAAACACTTTTAAGAGACGGTCCTGGCGCTTGCTGGTCTTTCTTGGGCACCCTGGAGCCTTTTTGGCAACAATGGAACCTCTCTCCTTGAAGTTCTTGATGATGCGATAGATTGTTGACTGAGGTGCAATCTTTCTAGCTGCGATTCTCATTCCTGTTAGGCCATTTTTGTGCAGTGCAATGATGACTGCACGTGTTTCTTTCGAGATAACCATGGTTCACAGAAGAGAAACAATGATGCCAAACACCAGCCTCTTTTAAAGTGTCCAGTGGTGTCATTTTTACTTAATCATGACAGATTGATCTCCAGCCCTGTCCTCATCACCACCCACACCTGTGTTAATGGAGCAATCACTGAAACGATGTTAGCTGGTCCTTTTAAGGCAGGGCTGCAATGAAGTTGAAACGTGTTTTGGGGGATAAAGTTCATTTTCTAGGCTAATATTGACTTTACAATTAATTGCTGTTGCGTTGATCCCTCTTTATAACATTCTGGAGTATATGCAAATTGTCGTTATAAAAACTGAAGCAGTAGACTTTGTAAATATTAACATTTGAATCATTCTCAAAGCTTTTGGCCATGACTGTACATCTATTCTGTTCATCCAAGAAGTCTCATTTTCAAATCTTACTTTTAAAACAAATTCTTGATTCAAAAAACTCTATAAACTGACAGCTGGTGTGCTCAAAGGAACCAGCATTACTCAATGAACTGTTCACTGAAGGCGGTCTTGGAAGAGACTTTACTTTGTAATTTATGAGTGGGCTGGAAGTCAGTGAGTGCTGTTCAGCAGCAGTAGACGCGTGCCGTCTTTGCATTCATGACCAACCGAGGAAGTTGGGGACATTATATTTCCCACTTGTTCAGTCCTTTTGAGCTTTGGCTTGGGATATTATTTGTTAATGCCAAAGTAGACTGAATTTTGTTGAAAAAAGGAAACTACTCAAGATTTAATATTAAGGACAAGAGACAGAGAAAAAGGTTCAGCTATCTAAATCCTGACTGAACTTTATTTCACATGGCTCAGTTTCCTTTGAGAACAAAGTTTAAAGGCAATCTGAAGCAGATAATACAAGGATATCATGTAAATTGTGTTTGGTAAACTAGGATATTGATGATAATAAGAGCAAATGACTGAACACTAGGTCTATATCAGGAGGAGCATAATTGTGTATTTTTTAAGGTCTTTCTAATTATCTCAAGTTTACATCCTGTGAAAAAAAGATTTCACAAGATTTCATAAGTTTGGCCTTTAATAAATATTACAAAACTTGTTTTTAATCACAAGCACATAAAAAAATCTCAGTTTAATTATAAGCAACTTAGGTCACTGGCAACTGCTGCAAAAAAACAAAACAAAATAGAAAAAACAGAGTGCTGAGTCATAAGAAGAATAGTGAATACAGGTTTAAAAAGGCAGAGCTGGATGTTGTGAAAGGAAGATGGGACTCAGCTCTCCTTGTCACAAAGTGTCAAGTCAGGGCCGAAATGTAGGAGGCAGGCTAAGGCACATCTAAAGAGTGTACTGCGGTGCTACACCACTGATATATTCCTGCCTGAACTGGAAGTATTGGTTAGCTTCAAACAACAATAAAACAATGAGTGCTTTTCTTTTATAAAGTAATTTGGTTATTGTGGACTTCTAAAAAAATAACCCAAGATTGTAAGTGTAAAAGTGTATAATTACATGTGAACAAGTTATTGTGATATAATTAAAAAAAAAATTTAATAGCAACAAGAGCTGTTAATAAAAACACAGAGCTTTATAGTTTATGATTTTCTTTTTGTTTACTAAACTGATATTCTGCCATAAAGGCTAAACCAGATCTCTCTCACTCAGTAGACATTAAATACATCAAAATTACCAGTTTTTCTCATCAATATTCTAAAGATGTTTGGAAAGGAAGGTAGTCATGCATTAATACTTACTTACTTTACCCTGAAAGGGAAGTATAAATAATTCATATTGACACACAGTGAATACTAATTCCCACTTATTCCACTCAGCATCATCATGGTTGATTAAGTTACATAACATTATGAACTTCATTATAAGCAATGTGTCTGCAATCCTGACCAGTCAGGTAATTGTGTTGAAATTGAGGTTACGTTCAAAAGCTTATCCACTAATCTTAAACCATTAAAGTCAGTAATAAAGCATCGCCTTGTTAGTTAGACTGCTGTAATTTTAAAAATAGTAAATGCGTATGTATAAGGTTTACGTATACAGATTTGGTAAAAACTAGTGCGGCAAAGACAGTGTCTTTTCGGTATTCATAGAGCCACAGAGATCTGAGCTGCATAATGGAGTTCCATCTTTGCCCACAGCAAAAATATTAATAAACCTATCCTTGCTGGAAAATTTGAAGGTGGTTTGTTGTAGCTGCCAGTTGTAAATCCTTTTCGAATGAGATCACCTCATGATTTGTAATCTCTGGGTAAGTCTGCATGTATTTTTGCCAGCAAAGTACGGTGGCCGACAGGTACAAATGCACAGCAAAAGAGAAAACATGCAAACAAAAAAAAGACACGCGCACCAATTAAATGCGGCAAACAAAAAGCAAATAAAATGCAGCAAACAAAAAAGAAGATAACCCCGAATGAAATGCAGCAAACAAAAAGAGAGACGCAAACAAAAAAGAAGACACCCCCGAATGAAATGCAGCAAACAAAAAAGAAAACACCCCCGAATGAAATGCAGTGAACAAAAAGTGTTAAAAACGGAAGTGCTCCAGACCACTAGGGGGAGTCAAAGGAAATAGCATTCATTTCTATGGGACCAGATGCAAGATTCAGAGAAAGAAATTTGAAAGAAAGTAAAGGTACGTATTACTGTATTTCTTTTCAGATATGCCGTCTTGTATAATATTATAAATATTATAAAAGAAGACATATTATATTATTATAATATTTATAATAATATTATAAATATTATAAAAGAAGACATATTATATTATTATAATATTTATAATAATATTATGAATATTATAAAAGAAGGCATATTATATTATTATAATATTTATAATAATATTATAAATATTATAAAAGACGGCGTATCTGAAAAGAAATATAGTAATACGTACCTTTACCTTCTTTCAAATTTCTTTCTCTGAATCTTGCATCTGGTCCAATAGAAATGAATACTATTTTCTTTGACTCCCCCTAGTGGTCTGGAGAACTTCCGTTTTCAACACTTTTTGTTTGCTGCATTTCATTCTGGGGTGTTTTCTTTTTTGTTTGCTGCATTTCATTCGGGGGTGTCTTCTTTTTTGTTTGCGTCTCTCTTTTTGTTTGCTGCATTTCATTCGGGGCTGTCTTCTTTTTTGTTTGCTACATTTTATTTGCTTTTTGTTTGCCGCATTTAATTTGTGCGCGTGTCTTTTTTTTGTTTGCATGTTTTCTCTTTTGCTGCGCATTTGCACCTGTCGGCCACCGTAGCAAAGAGACTAAACAACTAAATATTTTTGCTGCACCCTCTTAATCATATGGTGAGACTTCTACTTTTAACAGCTCTCTGAATGTTGCTAAGAACCCAAACATTTCAACAAGTTAATTTTCAAAATCACTCAGGTGTTTACCTCTAGACTCCTCTAGTAAACATTTACAATAAATTGCCCAGCTCTGTGAGAGGCCAGTGAGATTTCTCATTAAAATCTTTTTTTACAACAGAAGGCTTTGGATTAGAGTGGACTCTATTTACAGTTCAGTATTTACTTGTTTGCTGATTATTTTTTGCGGAAAACCCACCGATTCACTGATTTGTTTTTTTTAGAGAGTATATCTGACATATTTAATTTCCCACCCAGTTATGCTATATTCTTGGGGGCCGAGGATTGATTGGTCAGTGAATGCTGAAATATTTCACTGTATTTTCTTTGCCTCACTTTTACACTGCACTTTCAAAATTAAACTAAACTGGCTGGAAAATAATTGTGCAGTTACAATAGCAGCTCATTTGGAGCGCTATCAAATCAAGCTGCCCAAAATGAGCAGTAAGTGAGTATGGCAAGCCATATTAATAATTAATCAAAGAACTGCTGGTACTCTAGATACTCCAGGTAAAAAAAAATTATTTCTGGATCAGTGCAATAGCTCCAAACCTAAACGTTTTATCCATTTATTAATGGCTAAAACATGACATTAGTCTTAGGAAGAATGCTTGCATTAGTTGAATTTTTTACAAGAAAATTGATTATGGATTTATGGTTTAAATATCCTCCTTGTACATTAAATATACATACGCAGTGACCCATTAAGTGTGTTGCTGGTTATATATGAGCCAAATGCAGAATAGCAGGAAAAAAAGAAATAGAGGGAAAGAGACCAACATACTGCTGAGGGTTACATAGAAGCTGAGAAAAGATCAAATGTACTGTATGTCCATAAATCATAGATATAGGAGACATCAGTTCCTCTCTGTGGATTGCCGGTAAGCCTGTTTACTTTCCCACTCAGAACAGAACACAGTTAACGCCCAAGAGAAAAGACACCCAGCTGCTTAGTTAAACCAGAGTTTGTTGTGATCACAGCAGTGTAGATGAGCTTTCACACCTGTCCAAGGGAATCAGATTATTTGTGGAAACTAACTCAGATTAAAAGGCTCAAGCTTGATACTTGAGTACTTTAACAAGGTTCACAATATCTTGAGAAAAGAAACACACCAACACCATCACAGAGCTCCCATTTATGCCCAATAAATTAGCCGCAGGCATGAGATGCTTCTGTACATATCCAGTTTTTGTTTCTCCTAATCAGGGTTTGTGTATTGCCTGAAAAGCTCAGAAACAGCCATAAAAGCAATTGGTAAACTTGACATGATTACATCTTTGACGGTTGGACAGACAGACTTTTTCTCTGGCATCACTTCCAAGCAGCCAGTTGGCATGCAGAGATCATTGAATGGTTGTTACAGAGACTTGTTGACCAAAAGATGGCCCTTTCTGCAGTCCTGCACCGGTAATGGCCTTTTTCCATTAGTGCCTACTCAGCACAACTTGACTCAGCATTACCCTGTTATAAAGTTTACATGCTAGCAGGCCCCTTTTTAGAAGACCACGTTTTGCTACTTTTTGGACTCTGGTGCGGCCCTGTAACTACAGCTCCACCCACTAGAGATGTTACTTAGATAAAATAGAAAACCAACCGTAACCATGTTGAGGTGAGGCAAGTCAAGCCATGCTAGTGCTAGTGGAAAAGGACCATTGAACATAATTCCCTCAACATCCTCCTCACTGTGTCTGGAAGTGAGATAAATTAGGCCCTTATCCATCCTGATGGTCATTGGTAAAAAGGAACTGACTTTGTCATGTAGTACTTACACCAAGAAACACAATTTTTCAGTATGAGATTTTCCTCTGCAATTTTAAAACTTTTCATAGATCTTCAGAAGTCGAAAAGTGGTACGAACCCAAATTTACATGGTTGTAAATGTTTTACTCTGTTTAAAGTCAGACATTCTTATAAATAAAAAGAAAGAGCGAATTGTTACAGCTAGTTATGTAGAAAGTCAAGAAAAGTAGACCACAGAGCAGTAATTGAAGGTAAATGATTTAAAACTGTGATTATGTGAATACTTTAATTGATTTGTTTTACATTTTCCATTAGATATGTTCAAAATCAGATCGAAGAAGTTGGCTACTAACTTTGCAGGCAAGTGGAGTGTTGTACAGAGGAAAGGTACACCAGGCTCTGAGTAAGACTGTGTGTGGTATCAACATGCAAATTGATGCATCAATTGTACACCTGCTCTCATGTACATCTATGTAAAACTACTGAAATAGCAAAATCAATATACTAACGTTATCTAATTATTGTTTTTTAAATGAAGAAGCACGATTAGTCTTTTGCTGCTAGGCAGTGTAACTTGCTATTGTTTCGACTTGACAACCTTGACATGATTTATGTCTGGTAATAAAAAACAGATTATGTTTAAAATAAGCTTTTTATAGCTTTGGCAGCAACATTTTACAATGACTGTATTTGCACTTAATGTTTGAGATCAGAATCTCCTGAAGGGCCATGCCTACTTTAAAGATTCTTTATCTCTGTTTGGCCTTATTGATTGATAGGTTTCTGAACTCTGCATCAGCCAAAGCTGCCAAGTGTTCAAATGAAGCAAAATAACTTCACTGTCCCTACAGCGTAACATTAGGCTCAGCAGTTCCTGCTTGCCTTTGTGTGTGGGGCCACTGTGACAAAGTTAATTTCTTGCCAAACAAGCAGAAACGTTTATGCCAACACACACAATAAATAATAACAAATATAAAAACTGAATCATCTGAATGCTTTTATTCTCTCCACTGCTCTAGGCAAATACTTTAGTCGCATTAGATGATGCGTGCCAAATGAGTTTCCTTTAAGGTATCTGAGTAAATTGCTTGCTCTTTGTGTGCTTAAGCATTAAAAAAAACAGTCTATTAAAGCTGAAGCTGCTGTGTTACTATGTACAGTAGCTAATTAACACTGTCTCTATTCATTAAAGTTAAAGATAATCCAGAAGACGTTTGGTTAGATAAACATCATGTTCAGAGATAAAAACACTCACTTATAATCATTACTTAAATTTACTAACCATAAAAAATAGAACACAATCTACAGGGAAAAGCAGCAGATCAAAACATGTAAACATAAGAAACTTTGACAGGATGGGCCTCTTCTATCTCAGATTATTCTCATCATTCTCAAGTATGAGTGTTAGTGTATCCATCCATTTTTATTATTACTGGTGACAGATTGTGTGGCCCAGGCATGTTATGGGAGAGTGTTATTCAATACGGGTAATGAAACAATGCTGGTTTCACAATCTAGAGACATAATGCCAAAGACACAAAGGAAAACCTAACAAACTTCCAAAAAAAGCAATCAAAGTGTCAGAGTCCATGCAGAGCAAAGATGTTAAAAATGTATTGGCAATTACAGGAACTGAAAGTCTGCCTTTAGTTCCCACTATTGTCATGATCCTACTATTTTAATTTGGTACTTGTACCAGACAACAACTCTGTGTAAATATTGGCAATCTATTGAACGGTTTTGGGGGTATGTTAGGTTTTCTTTTGTGTCTTTGGATGTTTCTTGTGGTCAACAAAAAACATCCAGCAAAAGACAGATACTGGGCAAGAAATAAGTTTAGCAATATGAAAGCAACTCTGTTTATTGATTCTGAGTCAAATAAGTATGCCAAACACATAAAGACTTAAGTGTTAAATAAATGAAAGTGTACTTTTACTTTTCAACCCACATTAAAATGTTGCCAAAAATTAATTTACTCATATAAAGAACATTGTCAGAGATTTAATGTGATTATCCAATGCAATCATTTTAAAACTTGCTTTTTGTATTTTCCATAATATAGTAGACTATAACAATTCTCCACTTTTTGGCTGCCAAAGGATGACAACACTCATGGAAAAAGCATTATTATCTAATAATAACAAGACACCACTTTACATGTAACAACAAAAAAAGTTAAATATATTATTCCAGTGTTAGTCAAGTTTGCTGAAGAGGAAAACTAAAACCTGCACCAGAAATAGTTGGAAAATTGTTCAACAGAGCTAAAATATATGTATTGAAACTGGAGGGTTTGAGGACATATTTCACTTTTGTCTATTGTACTTTTTTTTTATAAAAGGCAAAAAACATACTGAGAAACCTTTGTTTATAAACCATTCTCTCACTGGGTCTAGATATCTGTTTTTTTATAAACTGCAACATTTTCAATGTTTCTTTTCAAAAGCAAAATAAACTATATCACTGTCCATCTAATTCTAGGTCCAACATTTTCTTCTCTGTTCTATTTTTCCACAGTCCAAGTTTAGCAAAAAGTGACATAACTCAAACCAGCTTTCCTGACTTACTTTATTTTTCTGTCCTGAATTACTTGCACTTTGACCCTTGTCATTCACATAAGATAAAAGCTCTCAACTTAAAGCCAGAAAGTAAAACATGCAACTAGAACAAAGTGAAATGAGTTATTAGGTATATATCTTATTTTCTCCCTTAGTCATATTGAGCACAGCTTAGCAGCAGTGCTTCTTTGTCTGCAGGCCTTATCTGGCTGTGAAGCACCAAGTTATGTGCGGCTGTTTCTATTGGCAAGGCAGTGAAGGCGAGGCCTGCCAGCCCAGATAAACCTCCCTCTGTTCTCTATGCAGACTTGCAGGCTTCAGGTCTGCTGCAGGTGTCCCAGAAAATGTTTCCATAGCCATTAGACTTTAGCGCTCCTGGTGACACGTTGGCATCGCTGATAGGAAATAACTGAAGACGGGGAGAAAAGCGATGATGGGAGTAGCTGCGAGGTAGACAGACCCCACACACAACTCGACAGAATGAGTGGGGTGATTTAGACTGAGATGGCAAACTAGCAAAAACACTATTTATATACAAAAAGTAACTGCATAAAAGTTAGTTTTTTAGGATAATAAATATAGTTAAAACCTCCTCTAAATTAATATTTCAATTATCCTAACCCAATAATAAAACTGCAAAACTTAAATATACAGAGAACCTTAAACTATTTTGATATTATTAAAAAAATCAAAGAAATAAACTAAGGAGATACAACAATGATGTTGCTGAAGCTTTTGTTTCAGTGCCTGAAATCTTTGAAAATTTTTCAGGCATCAAACAATAAATTTTCTGAAAATGTATATCAATTTACAGCATCGCGCCAGTGTAAATATCTGCTGAAAATTCAGTCCAATGGGCTAAACATTATATTTGCAAGGAAAATAAAAGTTTATATTTTGCATACACAGATATTATGACCTTGTTATATTAGCCGTTACATTATGCAATCATATTTAATAAGTAATAAGCAAGATAGCTAAACTTTGTGTTCATACAAAAGGTTTTATTAATAAGCAGAGCATGTGTCAAAAGACATTTGACTGCAAATAATTAAAATTATTAATTTTGGGGAATTTGTCTTATTTCAATGAAGTTTGCTTCTGATTTCCATTAGCAAATTTTGCTGCTTTTGGGGACTCTGGAATATCTCAAATTTCATGTCTTAAGGGTTTGTAACCCTTAAGCTTGAAAAATAAGGTTTACTACAAATTCTAACTGACACTGTTTTGTATCAGTTAAGCTCAAAACAGAGATAGAATTTTGTTTCCCCCTCTGTGTCTCACTCACACATGACAGTTTTCAAAGGGGATTAATTACCATAGCAACATAGCAACAGAATACTAAGGAGGGCAGAGACGTACAGAACTACAGAGATGGCGGAACATGCAGTTCCAACAAAAAAGGGAGAGCTTCCAGTTAGATCTACAGATGCCACCTTGGAGGAATACTTACTACAGAAAAGTATATATGTTTTATAATATATTTACCACCAATGACAAAAAAAAACAAAAAACATTTTGTGTTTTCTGTCAAAATTCATGAACTGCACAATTCTTGTTGAGTTCAATTCTAGCGGATTTCTTCTGCTATTTCACAAAAGCAGAAGAAATCTTTTGTTTTTTGAACAATAAGAATATTTGTTGTTAATCTGTTGCTAAGAAATGAGCACGTTTTCTGGTAACCAAGTGCCACGAAGTAAACGTCTGACTTTTACATTTGCAATTTTACCAACTGTAAATTTCCTGCATCTAAGCAGATACACAGTATTTCAAAAGAGCTTAAGTTTATAAACATTAATTAACTTTGTGTTTTTTTTTTGGTGCCACAAAGTATAAATCAGATTTTTACTTTTGTGTTGAATGTCTATTTTATATTTACCATCAATGACAAAAAAACAAAACATTTTCACTTTTCTGCCAAATTCATCAACTGCACAATTCTTGTTAAGTAGTATGTAGTGTAAGATAAGTGGTATTTCAAATGAGCAGAAGAAATCTTTTGTTTTTTGAACAATAACAATACTTGTTTTTAATCTGTTGCTAAGAGATGAGCATGTTTTCTGGTAACCAAGTGCAACAAAGTAAACATCTGATTTTTACTTTTGCAAAAGTAAAAATCAGAAGGCAGTGGATTAACATTAGCACAAACATTAGCACTGTTGACTTTAGCAATAGCTACTGCCCACATTAGCAGTAGCTCTTTCCCTATAAGGCTACTGCTATTTTTTTAGCTATTTTTCTTATGCATTAGCCTTGTTTAGCACAATGAATGGAGGAGTTCAATGTAAGACAACATGTTAGTTATACCCCACATGCCACTGACAGCATTTAGGCTAACATTAGCATTTTGGCTAATTTTAGCTTGTACACTAATTTTAACATACTCACTGGAGTAAGTCCATGTTGTGTGAGGAGTTGAAATCAAGGTAAAAATTGGCAAACTGAAGATTAAGACTACTTTCTACTTCAGGAAAATACAAAATTTCATTGGCTATAAAACTATCCAGAGCTGAAAAAAAAAAATAAAAATAAATTCGGAACTTCTTCAAGTTTTCAAGAATGAGCGGGAGTCCAGTTAGACACCTTTCCTTTTATGGTGGTGTGAAATGTAAAAATAAACTAGGTTGTCACCTTTGTCAATGTGAAACAACATGCCCATCTGTAGGACTGGAGCCAGTGTTAATGTAGACAAATAATCACTTCACCACCTTCCTGAGCAAGGAGCAAGATGTGGAACTGGCAGATTAGACCACCTGGTGTAATCAGACTGGAAACCTATTTATAGGACAATAATTTACACCCAGTGCCCAGAGGCAAAGAGATGAGGACCAAGAGGGCCAGTGCAAGGTTTCCTATGAAAAGGCAATTAATGGCAGTGCCCTCTGTTACAATTCATTTTTCTTGATGTTGCACCATGTTTCAAGTATCATTTTATAAGATAAACCTAAATTGAAAAATGCTACATATGTACATATAGACTACTCTAATTAGTTGACTATATGTATTGAAGACAGAATGAAAAAATAAGCAGCTCTGTCTTCCACTAATGTGCCATCCAGGGAAGACCTGTGTGCTGATATTCACTTGGATGTCACATTGACGCTTAACAACCCACCTAAACATTTTACAGACCATTTAAACTCCCCATATGGGAACATCACTGTTTGACAGTTGCTCCTTCCAGCAGCAGTAAAGCCATGAAGATTGCTGTGATTGGCAGAGGAAAAGCAAACAAAAAACAAAGATGCTCAATTGGGCTACAGAGTGACTAGATGCCACCATGACAGGATCAGATGGCATCTGTGTGAAATAAGGTCAATCTACAGGCTTCTTGGGAGTATTTCCAATGTTCTAAATGCAACTAATCACAGTTATTCCCAATACCAATTTTGGTAAAAGTACATTTTAAATTTAGTCAAATACAACTTCCTTTCTGAACTCTAAAACTAGTGGCAGAGGAAGTAACATTTATTTAAATTTAATTTAAGAGATAGGTAGACAGATAGACAAAATAAAACCCTTCCATTTTATTTTCAATACACACAGTAGCCATGAGCTATGTTGTGTCCTTGAGATTGAAAGCTAACAACTCCTTTACTGCCAATTTCTTTGATAAGTAAATGTCAACAGTGAAAAGAAACTTGATTGTCTTTCTGAATAGCACACACACATTGCCGTCAGATTGCTTTATCTTTTGTAGACCCTGATTTACCTCCATCTTCATGCTGACGATTGTGTACCACTGTTTATTTGAGTTGCTTGACTTGGAAGTCTCCAACTACCTGTTAATCTCATGCCTGAGAGTGAATGAGTCCAGCTTGGCATTTTGGCTGAAACATGTTCAATAATTACATAAAAATAACAAAACTCCATGCTAGCTGATGTGATGCATTATGATAAGTGTTTATATCTGCAAACTTGGTACTTTGAATATTACATACCACTACAGCTACATATTAGGAAAATATGCATAGTTGATCATATTCATGAAAGTTGCCATAGCAATATGACTCAACATTCATAGAGCCCAGAAAATGAATAGTCCATCCAGCTATAGGAAGAAAAATTTAATGTTTTGTTAGTTTGTAAAGTTTTTATCACAAGAAGGACTTTATTTTAAAAAAGTGACGTCAACATACAATATTTGTAGTTACCTAGTGACTACAAATACTAGGTATTTGTACCTAGTACCATCTCTTTACCATTTGAAAGCCTTAAAACAATTGTATTTGTAACAATTGTAAAGTATATCACAGCCATACAGAGTTTAAATAAACTAACACTTCAAACTGTGTGGTTCTTCACAATAAGTATATTGCATAAAGTGATATTGTAATAATTCAAAAGGTTTTGACCATCTTTTTGTCCAGGTGGCCTAACTCTAGCCTGACAACTGTTGTTAAATTTTAAAATTTCTCTTTTAAGAAATAGAAACCGTTGTGTTCTATACAGACTACTAGGTAGGACTATATTGTAATACGAGTTTAGAACATGCATGCATATTCAGAGCTTTTATTCAATCAGCAGGACTTATTTAAGATAGCATTTTTTGGCATTTTATAACAGGCTTTCATTGTAATGTGTCATAATCAGGATCCAACAAAACTGTATGTAACTGATCTGAATCTGATAACTGTACTGAAATTAATTTGAGTACCGTAATTTAAATTGAATTTGGACTGAACTGGATTCATGATTGAATCTATATTTTAATAAAATATTTATATAATATAGTGCCATATAAATATGTTTAAAAGAATAAAAACTGTCCTTTTGTGAAAATGCAATCCTGTCAAATATTGGCATTTCTAGGGATTACTTTCTGACCATGACTTCCCTTTCATTTCAAATTTAATAAAGAAATGAATGCTGCAGAATTTAATGAAAGATCAAGCTTTCACATATGGGGCATATACCTGAGATTTAAAACTTATTTCAAATTAGCAGTAGCATACTTTACTGTTCTCTACCATTAAAGCAGCTCCACACAACCTCTCCTGATGAGACAAAAGGAGAAAAAGAAATCATGTTCAATAATATGTGTGGGTGTTAGAAAAAGAGCGTTGAAGTATGTGTAGGTGCTTTAAAAGCTGTTCCAGCCTACCAGTAATTCAACCCCCAGACTTCTCTTTAAAAATGCAAAAGACTGGAGGCAGACATGAGTTCGAGATATTATAATTACTAACAACTGTCAACAAACTGCTGCTCTGAAAATGGTTGGGGATAAAAAAATGAGTGAGTCTAATTATTTGTTTATTGACCTTAGTAGTAACAATAATACTGCTCAAAATACATAACTTTAGAAAATAAGAAGCAGATGCACAAACTGCTTACAGGTGCTAAATGTTTATAAACCCAAGTTTGTTAGTGTTTCTTATTTGGAAACTAGGCCCAAAGGCAGGTCTGCTCCCAAACGAGAACTCAAGGAAGCAGTGTTACTCTGTAGTAACATGCTTTACCTACATGAGACGTGTTATGCAAATTATGAAAAAAATTGGGGTGGAAAAGCTGGAGGTAGTTTATGCAGGTAAAAACACAAAATCATACAAGAGAAAACGAAACTGTTACTAAGTGAACAAAAACAGTCCAAAGATTCAGTAATGTAAGATTACATTACATTACTCAGCAGAAAGAGACACTTCTTTCTGCTGAGTGACTGTCATGAAACAGAGAGGATAATACCAAACTTGCATGAAATTGAGCTTCCCTAATCTGTGGTCTTTAAATTGGCATGTCTTTAACTGGATTATTACTTAATATATATTTCTGAGCTTACAAACTATAAATATGAAATATTAATCAACTGATGGGTTACCAAAACTTTTAAAATTGAACATTTCATGAATGAACTTGCAATCATGATAAACTCAAAGTAATATTTATAACACACGGAGAAGGCATGCTGTGGAAAACCTGTAAGGACGTGTTCTTGTCTTTTTCATGTTGTTATTAAAGAACTTTTGCTCTTATAAGGGTTAAAGAGTATGAAAGTAGTAACTAAAGCAAGAAAAGGTGATAAAATAAAATAAAAATCACAGCAGAAATAAAATTTAAGTACATAGTAAGGAGATCTGTGAGATCAGGAGGCTGCACAAGCTCTAGGGGCTTGGAAAGATGTTTACTCTTTATGGGTCAACAATAGCATCAGGGAAGAGAACCAAATACTCAGGAGAAATGCTCACTGTTTTATGTTTCAACTGGTTGCACATTCAGGTCACTTCTAATTCAAAATACATCTGATGTATACATTCTTATGCTCATACAAAGAAACAAGGGAATAGCAGTAATAGTCGGTATAACTGGAAGAAATATTACAAAGAGAAAAGTGGAGATATTTAGTTGTGGTTAGAACCATGAATGACAGGAAATAAGAACAAAGAGTAGTTTGATGAAATAAAACACAGAATAAAGCACATATGTTTCACAGATGACACCAGTGGGTATTTTGTAATGCATAATGTCAAAAAACTTCAAATTATTTTAACAGAAAGACACTTGCTGTGATTAAAAACCCAAATAACAGTATTTAGTGTTATCCAATTTTTAATCTTAAATATTTTTATCTAGGTCCGCGCTGATGGACAGCATGCCCAGTTAAAAAAACCAGCTCTGACCCATTTGCTTCCACACTGGGAATTAAAGTGGGACGTAATTTCGTCGACTGATAATGATATGGAAATCTGTTCTGAATAAAATGCAACATTAATAGTTCATTAAGTTAATCTCAAGCATCCTGATATCCTCGTACCCTGTGATGAGAGGAACCATGTCTCAAGATGCAGCACAAAGCAGAAGAAACTCATTTGAAAATGTTTAAATTTACTGAGCCTGTCCAGATCCAGAGAGAACAAAAGTAGTACTCTGGTTTATAGAACTGAAATGAGATATAAAAAAATCCAAAATAAAGCATCAACTATTAAATGTGGAAGACTGTATTTATGGATATAATGTAAGGAATCTGGGTTTTCCCAAAAAGCCACATCTTCGTTATATATCATTAGCATCTTGGTCACTGAGCTCTATATCAAGAATAGTAAAAAGCAGCTAATCCAGCCAGCCAAATAGAATATCTTTAAGCAGACTTTGAATGCAAGACTCCTGAAACATTACATACTCTAATTTAAGAAAGCAATTGCAATATTGAACATTCTTGCCACGCACTATTAGGTAAAAATTACTCAGTCAGATTTATTCAGTACAATGTTATATCATGTGCATGACATATGAGCCACAAGATCAAAAACTCATGAACACCTCAGATTAAAGCTCCAAGTAAGACTCAGAGTAGTGTCTGAGTTGGTTCAAGGTAGGCTCAGACAACATAAGAGTTTTATGCCAACAATAAGAAATCCAAAACAGCAGAGAACATTTAGACAGCAGAGAAGAAGAAAAACATCATGATTTGAACCAGCACTTTTATGTACACAAGCTGCATCATTCATTATGAATACAAATCCATTAGCCAAGGGCAGTAGCAGAAAAAAATCTCTTAAACAAATCAGCTTACTAAGAAAAAAGGAAGATACAAGGAGACAGGGTCATGGCAGGCAAAAACATCATCACACAACTCTAATGAACCATAAGAAATAACGTTATTCAGCTTTGAAGAGCACAGATCTTGCTTGCCATGGAGATGATATCTGTAGTGCTGTAGCCATAGAAAAGCTCCTCACATGAGCAAACACAAATTCACCCTGTAATTCAAAGATGATATTTAAAATATATAAAACGCACAAAGGACTTCTAAAATCTTCAACCCAGCCTTTGAGTGACAAGACTGAAGCAGTTAGAACTACATTTAGACAAAAAACATTTTGCTTTGGATTACAATAACACACAAAACAAACAGTTTCACACACATTTGGTACTCCATCAGCTTCTAGGCTCATTTCCATAGATTACTGAGCCAAAGAAGGCAACAAATGTCATCTTCATTTCCAAACTGGTTATGAATCACCTTGCTCAATGAAGCATCTACAAGTATGCAAACAGAGGAAGGTTGAGTTCTGTCAGAATAACCTGTGGCCCACGTGCTCAGCATGAGGTTTTAGCAGGAACAATTATTTCTTCTATACATAACTGCAGCACAATAAAACTTCTTGGAGTTACAAGGACATTACATGCTCAGCTTGTGGACATCTTCTTTACATGCATTTATCATCAGCACACCACCACTTACATAATCATTTGCAATGTTTTTTTCATGTGCTATTGTTATTAATAAATCCTCTAACGTACCACAGAAATTAGGACAATATGATGTCTTCTTAATCCCTGAATATTTGAGTGAAAAGACAAAAATGCCACAGGCAGCGTGCTGCAGCACAGTAAATTCACTGAGGTAAAATGAGGCAAATCATGAATTCTCAAAATAACAATATTGTCAAGTTTTATTCATGATTAGAGCCAAATGTTGCTTTGATACCAACAGACTGACTTACAGGAATCACAAAACTACCTAAGGACCTTAAAAAGTCATTCCTTTCGGTGAAATAAGCCAATAAAGCTTGATGTATTAGCACATACATAATGTGTTAAATGCGACCAGCTGATATCTGCATTTTCTTACAAATATCTTAGATATGCTCTGGAAAAAATGTCAGTGAAAAAGCTAATTTCCAGGCATTCACAGAAGAATCTAAGTACTTAGACTTAGATTCAATTAGATCTTTTGTTTTAGAAAAAAATTATGATCTAATTGCATTGATGTAAGGACCCCAAAAACCAGGTAATCTACAAGACAACACTCTAAAATATAATAAAAGTATTAATTTGATTTAGACTTGAGCAAACGTTTTTAATAAACACAAGCTAAATGTGTTCTTAGTTCTTAGGTAAAAGTGTACATTGCATATTTAATATCCTTTCTTAGCTTTGTAATTAGTCAGATTATCTGCTCTAGTAGCCAGGCATCAGTCAGCTGCTTCACAACTAGGGGAAAACTGTATCATTAAACAGCTTTACCTTAAGAAGAGTGATTGGAGGTACTCCAATCACTCTTCTTTCTGGGAAATGTAAATATTCCCAACCACCTGAATTTGTATTTCATGAACCTAAGAAAAAGTGTGAGCATCTTCTTTAACTCAACCAACTAGTAGTTCAAAGCAACAGATCGTCAAGAGGCAGCTCTGTATTACTGTGTAAACTCACAGAAAACGTTTGTACTTTCTCTGGCATCTCATTAGAAGGACTTGAAGCAGTAGGAATGTCTTGATGGAAATTTTTTTTACAAGACTTAAAACTGTAACTTAAAAAAAAACAAACTTGGAATGCCTTGGTACCAGTGAGCAGTCAATGCCTATTAGCATTTAAAAACAAACATGTTTTGCACTAAGAAAAGCCCTACGCTGTTCTTCACTCTTCTTAAACTAACAATACACGGTCCAGCTGTTATATTGCTGAAGGAATAGGACTTACACTAACCTTGTGTAACCCTAGCTGCCAGACCTAAAGCAGCCACAGCAGATGTCATTAAAAATACTGTAGCAAGAAGGAAAAATTGAGAAAATGATTTTTCTAGAAAGTCTCACAACAATACAGCTGTTTCTCAAGATAAATACGTATGTACCACTTTAGTACCAACAGCAAATGAGGAATGGTTTTTCTCCCTTTTAATAAGACTTCTGTGTTCTCATTTTTTAAAGTCCAATTAGAACAATTGTTTTTCACTTCATTCACTCAACCTACTACTGCAGATCTGTCTACTGTCTTGTGAAGCTACTTCACAAGACAGTGGACAGGTAAGACAGTCATGTCATAATAACCTAAGGCATGACTGCTGTTCAGGAGTGTAAAAAATGGATCCATAACGTTGGAAGGATTGGACAAATCTGAAATACTGCTTTTCCTGCTAAGTTGATGAAATTCTGAACAGTGTCACAAACACCTTTTGGATATTAAACTAACAGGAAGAATCAACACTTTGACACCCGAGATCTTTTCTGCAAATTCAATTGACTGAGGTCATAAAATAACTCAACTCCTGACCAGAGCTCTTAACTACACCCCTTTCTACCCACTCTCTCTTCAAAGTCTGCCTCAGACTAGCAAAGAAACCATTACCAGTAATGAGAATCAATGGGGGTGTTAAAAGTATTGGCAGTTCAGCATAGGAGCTACTCTCTGAGCCGTCTTTATTAGTGAGGGAAAAAGTGAGTGCTGCTCTCCGTTCTTCCTGCTCTAAAAGGCAGTGCATTGATCAGAAGGTCAGGCCAAGCAATGTCCAACCTCTTAATAGTCTGTGCTATTCCTCGTTCTCAACAGCTGTCAGTTATCTTCCAGGTCAGCATCACCTGTTTCACAAAGTGGTAAAGGTTAAGATTCAGAAGGAAAAATGCCTGGATCATAAGAGGAAGAAATTAAAAGTCAATCTCTCTGAACTGAGTAAGAGCACAACACACTCTAAGCAAATGAAGCATAACCTATAATCCTCAACTATTTTCCTTCTATTTCTACACTAGGTTCAAGAATAGTGTCCTCTCACACTCTGCACATTATTTCATGTTTGAATGCACTGATATGAAAATCTGGGCCGATATCAATATCTGGTGTCATATAATACTTACCAATATTACATGCGAATCTATATATCTCTTTTTTTTCTCTTTTTTTTCGAAAAAGGAAAAGGATACATCTTTTACTTCAGTTAAAACAGCATAATCCAATGCTCCCTCACTATCACAAGCCCGAATAAATGCTACACAGCCAACCTTCCCGAAACACATTCATCAAAACTGAAACACACATAAATTGGTCAAATCTGCCCACTTTTACTTATGTGCCAATATGTTGAAAATAAACATCAGCCAATGCCGATCTTAATGCCAATATATCATGTATCTCTAATTTTAAGACTCGCAAATTAAAGTCATGTTGGTTTTCCACAGATGGACCAAATCTCTTCAATGGAGACTACTGCTGCTAGTGGCTACAAAACGCTTCAGACTGAGGTTCACCTTCAAAAAGGACAACAATCAAATTGAGAATCTGTAGCAACAATTGAAAACTGACATTTACAGATTCTCTCCATCCAAACAGAATGAACTCAAGGAGAAGAAAATATTCCGTCTCTACATTATACAAAGATAGAAGCATTCACTCATAGGGTTGAATACAATAGCAAGGCAAACTATGTTCATTGTAAAATAAACCCTGAAAAGCAAGAATCAGATCCCTTCCATCTCAGGATTATGGGCTACTTTCTGTTAGTCCCTCCAAATACATTCCAGTTTGTGGTTGTGACATGAGGAAAATGTGAAAAGGGAAGGTACTGTAGATGCAAAAAAACATGCCAGGAGATATCTCAAAGTGGATAACCACCACAATTCAGAATTGACTGAATTACAGTATTAATTAGTGTGTAAAATATATCAATCCTCCTTAATGGTTCAAAACACAATTTTAGGAAAAATAAAATATACTTTTGTTTTAAATAATATATATTTTAAAAAAGAGCCTAAATTGAAAAGGATAACAGCTGATCTATGGTATGATTCAAATATTTGATTTCAAAACCTGCTCTTAAGGGCAGAAGCAAGTAAGCTCCTTTTGCTCTAAATGCTTGTCTTTGTCAGACAAAGCTTTGCCAGAATTGTATCCTGGCTTTCCAGCTGAAGTCGTTTCAGATTGTTTTTGCCGCTAAGGAGCAATTTTTCATCAAAAAACTGCAGTGACAGCCGAGAGTCTGTCAACGAAATCTAAGAGGATAACATGGCATTTCTGTTGAACTAGTGATTTAAACTTTTATTGTTTGGGGAAGAGCTGGCTGACGGCCAGCGAGGGATTTACCACTGGGAGTAAAAGAGATAAACACGCAAGCTGAACTACCAAGATAAAAATATTAGTTTTTATAAAAGAAAAATTTTAAATGGAAATATGATCCAACAATGAAGTAAGCACCTTCTTTCCATAGTATCCTTGCATAATTAATCATAATTAATTATGCAATTAGCTTAATTAACAGGATTAAAACCTGCCATCAATACCCTATTGTAGCTTTTATCTTTTTCAAAAAGTATGGCTTTTAGTAAAATAACTACCCTGTCCAAAGGCATTTAGGAACCTTAGATGACTGGTTCTTTTGTACAAAACCAGGGTATAGTTCATAATGTTGATCAGCTCATGTATTTGAAAAGGTCAAGCATGTCTGAAATCTGTTCGACATTATCAACACAACACCATTTCCAGCGCTGAATTAACTTCAGACGCATCCAGCATCTCTCCACCCATCAATGTCACCGGAGTCTCCAGAATTATTCAGGTATGAAATTAATTTACTTCACACCTTTTGCAGACTTCACACAAAATCAGTGTTCATTTAGATCTGATGAAGAGATTTAGCCTAAAGCAGCAATCAAACTAGACTGAAATGACTGACCAATGGGAACGATGAATTCTATTGTAGAGACAATTTTCAACAGTAATTCAAACTGCCTGAGGCTAAAATTGGTGATGCACTTCAGGTCGGTGTTTAAAATTAAAGGGAACCCATTATAAAGCCCACAGCTATGCCCTCATAGTGGATACAATGTAGCACATTTACCGTACATCTATTTACTGTGAGTGCACTGCAAGGAAATTTGAAAATTTAATATCTCATGTAAATCTTCAAAGAGGCAGATGTAGTTAATTTGTTGCTTTTTGTTTTTCAAGTCTCCTGACAAGAATGAAGTTTTGTCTAAGCCAGTTTTTGTGCTGTTTTGTTGTAACTGCAGGGTTCACAGAATTAACAGTCTTTTAAGATGGATTTGAGCAATTAATAAGTTAACAGAAGATAAACGAAGAACACTATGAGGAAGCACAATAAATTATGTTAGTATGAAAACAAAATTTTGTAATTTACACAACTATATAATCATTTAATCCAAGCAGTAAGTATAAGGCTAAATCTAAACAGGGTTCTTTTACAATTTTTTAAGTCCCTATCTAGTGTCAAGGTATTTTTATTTAATTCCTTGTTACCACCTAAAAACCTCATGGCTGAAACTTAGGGAGGGAAAAACACTGTAATCAACATGGCAGCGTAATGGTTTCCTGAGCCTAAGATATCCAGGGGGAGTAATTAAGTATAAAAAGTACTAGCATGTCACTTCTCCTGTATTTTTTGGGGGGATACTGCTCTGTCTTCTCAAGCACCCAGTCGGTCGTGGCAGATGGCTGCTCGTACAGAGCCAGGTTCTGCTGGAGGTTTCATTCTGTTAAGGGGGAGTTTTTCTCTCTACTTTCGTAAAATGCATCCTTAGAATGAGGAATTGCTATGAAGTCAACAACAACACAAGCGATTGTCTACTGTCGCTCCATGCTCATCCAGGAGTGAATGCTGCAAGTCAGTGACTTGATGAATTCTGCTGAGTTTCCTTGGTCAGAAAACATTTAAAACTAATTTACAGAATAAGTTGAGCTTATAAATTGGTGATGTTTAATATCAATTGGAGTGTATATTTGGCTGAATTGAAGCAAGTACCTTGACACCACATTTGTTGAGAAATAGTAGTGCATAAATAAACTGAATTGAATTGTCGAAGCAGGTACAAATCAGCTTACGGTTGACACAAAATGCATGTGGCAAAAGGCTAGATTTTGTACTCCCAAAAGTCCTGTATAAAATGGACAAAACTATAAATGTACAAAATGGAAAAGGGAGAAATAACCATTTGCCCTTGAGACAGAAGGCCTTGAATAAAAGGAAAAGAGGGGAAAAACATCTCAACTTGCTCTAAAATGAAATATTGTTTCCATTAAAAACCTGACATAGGAGCAGAAAATGTTTCTCTTGAAAAACATGGTAATGACAGCTAATCTATGTTGGATGGAAATAAATAGCACAATGAACAGACATCACAACCACAAACTTCATGCAAGATAAAATTAATAACTGTCATTATGGGGAAAATGCTATTAACCAAGTTTGATCTCCTCTGAAAAAAGAATTGCTTTTTTGATAATGTTTGAAGTCAATAGAAAATAATTTCCTGTAAAACTTCAGTACTTAACATTTTCTACAAACTGCTTCAATAATATATGCCAGAAAAATATAAAGCTGTACACTTAATTTATTCTTGAAGAAAATCCAGTCATCCCAGTAATGCATAATATATGTGGGTTTTGAGCATGAAATACTGTCCACACAGTCTAGTAATCAAGTGGTGAAATACTGACCATATGGTGAAATGTGGGCATCCTGTTATGTTAAAGCACTTTAATGAACTGCATTAAGATGCAGAAGGAAACTGTTTTTCACATATGAAACATAGCCAACATAGATCATTTCACATACATAAATTACTTCTCTGCATACACAGGTGGACATCCATTAATAAACCTTAATTGCTGTGAATCCAACTTTAGCTGGTAAACATCAGTATCTAACTAAATATATATTCTAAGTAAGGATGAATATGTTAATCTTTGGGTTGTCTTTAGTGGTTTCTATAGGGAGAAATCTGTTGACAGTTGATGTGTTGGTTATATGTGTAATTTATAACCAAATGAATAACTGCAACAAACAGCTCATGCAGAGTTAACGTACTTCCTGCCAATACAACTCATCTAACAATTCAGAAAACTGACAATGAAACTCTGGTAAATTAATGTGGTATTGACTTTTGTTAACTTATTTACTATGGGATGTCTATTTACTTTAATTGTACTATAATTAAAATCGAGGGCAAAATATACAAAGCCCTCGCATTTAAAACTGTTAATTTTGTCTGATAGAAAAGGAGATAGACATCTAACAAAAGATAATAAAACTATGTAAAATTATCAACTGCCACATATTCTGTAGCTGTTCAGCTTTACATTCTTCCCAGGCTGAGATGATGACAAAAAAAATTTACTGAAACTGTGTTAGAATCTAACTTTGCTCTTGTTTCCTAATGTAATATTACAAGTGAACTGAATGCAAATAGCGATACCTTTTTTTTTTCTTTTTTTTTTAGAGAAATACTGTTTAAGGCTAGTAAAACAACAATAAGATATGGGTAGGTATATTTTATTGTGGTTGGGAGTAGAATAGACTAGAAATGCAATATATTGTAGAATAGACAATATGTTTCCCTAATTGTGTTAAGACAACCTTAACAGGTATTGGGTAAAATTAATACAAGCAGGCAGTAACATTACAATCTTTGTGATGAATACTGAATTCATCCAATGTGATTAATAGAATACTGAATTATAGCTGACCAGTACAGGGTAACCCGCCTGTCGCCCGGAACGTTAGCTGGAGATAGGAACCAGCACCTCCCGACCCCACTAGAGACAAGGGTGTTAGAAAATGGATTAACGGATGGGTGAATTATAGCTAAGATCCGTGAATACTTGATATTCCCTCTAAAAATGCTTATAACTGAAAATGTTAGTAGTTCATACACCAAATACACTTTAATGTACACACGTACACACAATGGGAACTGGATTAGTGCTACCATATGAGCTAACATCTACAATCTTGAAAATAGCGGCACTCCTGGACTGGCTGCTTTGCAAACACAAGCTAATCATGTCATGTAGCTCCTATTTATTTCACCTTTCCAAACCATCTTTTATTTTGAACATTGCTGAAAATAGGTAAATTTTCAGCAAATAATTTGGAGTTAAATTTCACTGAAAATCCGTGAATACGTCAATCCGTCAGTATTGAACCACAGATAGGCTGGGGTTCATTTTATACTGTAAATATTGGATTTGTTGACAATATCTATATCTGTAGAAAAAGAAGTGCCAAATTTGATGCCTTTACTGCACTTTTTTCTATTACCTATTCAACTATGGGTTTAGTGATTTAAATTGTTGTGCTCACTGAGCTGTTTTTCAACGCACTTGCCTCTCCTGCTAAGGGATCATTATAGATATGGGCTATTGCTATATATTGGGTATAATAGGTCTGGTAAGATGCAAAGCAGAAAAATAACGTCTATTTGTCAACCTGTGTGTAAGTATCCCAAACAAAGCACTGCACTGTTACAGCATGAGAAAAGCGTATTCCTAATATTGATCAGATTATCCGTCCCTCAACACACTGCAAGTTCTTTTCATGTCAAATTACAACAATGTGTGTGCCACGGGCATTAAGAAAAAGCTGCCAAATAAATACTTCAGTCATTTGCTGCCTTTGTCATTTATGTATCAACAAGAGAGAGAAGAAACACAAAGAAAGGAAAATCTGAAAGCTTAAACAAGTTAAGCATTGCAGAGACAGTAACTGAAGAAGAGAACAATGATGTGCCTTAAAGAAAAAAATTATCATATTTAGTACCAGGTAGTGGTTCAGATTTCCCAAGGGGAAACAATTGTGTTTATCTGCAAAACATGAAATAAAAGCTTTGCCACAAAAGGCAGCAGGACCATTAATTTGTTTAACAACATGAAATGTCATCAGCCGCTAGACGAACGATGTTTTAAACTCTGCATGTACACCCACAGTAATGAAAATGTGAAATGAACCTGTTGCAGATCAGACGACTACCTTCTGGTTTGTTAAATCAGCCCCACACAGTTAAAAAGTACAACATAGAGAGAAATGGCATTTTCAGTGATCAAATACATCAATAAATAGATTACTTTTATTAGTGTTTCTGAAAATCTGAAGTTGAAAAATGTCACTAATATGAATCATTTAAAGCAGAAGCATTGATGTGAAGTATACTTCAGAGGGAAATAAGACTGATCAAGAATAGTGATGCTAATTTTTATACTTCTTAAACAATGCTGCTTTAATTTGACCAATTATTTAATAGGTTTTTAATAAAAGTAACAACAGTTAATTATACAGTGGTTCAGAACATATGTGGAAATATGCAAACATTGATTTGCATATTAGGGCCATGTAAAGGACGCTAGTTACATTCCAGGCCCAATAAAACATGTCTATCAGGTAGTGCTTCAGTTTTTAATCCCCGTTTCTGTGACAAAACTCTCACTTTAAACTGGCCTGGAAAATGGATGGGGACAGCTAATGACTTCATGCCGCTGCAACAGTTCATAACATGAAAGGATAAGCCACCTCCTCTGATGTTCAGTACAATCCACTCAGAACTCGTAGGTGAGGTGTCTCGTCCTTCTCTGTCCCAAGCTTTCAATAAGTCAAGCCCAGATCCATCAGAAGAGCAACACACTGGGTAACACTGGCCTGGGTGAAGCTCCTTTTGGTGCAAAGCAAGGTCACTGAACTACACACAGATGCAGGATCAATGAGACAGATTAATGAAGCACTACATGCTGACATGAGGAATATTGACAATCCTGTTACATCTTGGTCCTGCTGTCCTCAACAGGGCTTAAATAAGTCAGGTCAACGTCAGAGAAGACTGGTAAACTTCTGAACCTCATCCTTCATTTTATAAAAGATAAACATATGGAACACGTGGAAAAATAAAAACTAGGATTTTGACTAAAAATGGTAATTTCTGACTAAATTACACCTCTCTCGTAGCAGAATTAGGAATCATTCTACACATAATAACCCAATAAAGTAGATGACTCCTACTATTTAAAGAATAAATGCTTATTATCTAGGTCTGCTTAATGTATCTAGTCAAAATATCAAATATAATGTGCAGAAAAGCAAAGGGAAGGACAGCTTATGCTTTTAACATTAATGAGGAAAACTAAATTTACCTTATGAGCATTTTAGAATAAAAGTATTGCCTTATAGCTGCTTTAAAAAGACTGAAATGTTCAGCATTGCCTTGGAAACGGCTCCTTTACCTTCATTTCCAGAGTGCTGTACATCTTGTCTTTCACCTGTTCTCTTATTTTGAACTGACAGTTCATGCAGCTCATTCAATCTCATTTTTCTTTGAGATATATTTTTTCTGGGATATTTTTATTCAGTATGCCTGAAATAAAAACCTACTGCTATTTTTTTGGTTTTTATTTCTCAACTTGATTCGGTTCCTTTTTTTTCTTGATGGCCCCTGTATTCATTTATGCTTAGATTGTCTTCAAATGAGCCATAAAAAAAATCAAATAAATAAAACACACCAGATTTAAGGTTTGTCACACATTAAACTAACAAAATAAAATAAATTCTAATTAAAGTTGATCTATAAATGCTAATTAACAGTAATATATTACTTTCCCCAGTGCTACTTCATGAAAGAATCCATTACACTTGATTTATAAGAGAATATATATCCCACTAAAACTCCACTACAGGTTTTTCTAGTTACCTAGAACAACAAAGTGAATTGCTAGTGCAGCTGCTGAAAACTGTAAACGGTTCAGTTGGAGTAACTGCAATAGAAGACTGAACTATGGATGTGTGTGAAAAATTTTTGCTGGAAAAACGGAGGCCGAAGTTGATATTTTTCAAAATAAGATTTTTACTCAAAGTACCTTACATTCGGATAGATTGGATGGAAAGCAGCTCTGAAGATCCATTTTTTGCAAGTCTTGCCACCAATTCTTAGTTGCATTTTGCTTTGGAGTTTGACAGATCCATTCTAACACATCAACTGATGTAAACCTTTCTGGATTTTGTCTTGCAATAAAAAAAATTTCGCCTCAGTTTCAAGACTTTTGCAGTTTTCTTCAAGGATTATATAATTCCATCAATCTTTCCATCAAACAGCTCATAAAAATATATACATACCCACGGTATGATGCTACCATGACTATGTTTAACAGGGGGATGGTGTGTGACATTTCCCAAATATGTGGTAAGAATCACAAAAAAAATCATTTTAATTACATAAATAGTATTGCATAGCACTGTACTTAACCTTTATTCTTTATTTGAATTTAGTGGTTAACTTCTGTGTCCTTAATTAACACTTACCACTCGATTTATCTGATCCGTTAGATCACAGGTGTCAAACTCCAGTCCTGGGGGGCCACTACTCTGCAACATTTAGATGTGCCTCTGCTGCACCCCACCTGAATAGAATAATTAGGTTATTAGTAAGGCTCTGGAGAACTGATTACACAAGAAGGAGGTAATTAAGCCATTTCATTCCAGTGTTTTGTACCTGTGGCACATCTAAAAACTGCAGGACTGGAGTTTGACACCCCTGCGATAGATCCTAAATGCATTTTCTATTTAATACATAAAATAAATTGTAACCAAAGATCCAACATTAGGTCATCTGAAAAGAATAGAAGTAAACCAGGCAAGCCGAAAGGGCAGAGATAAATGATCCACAACTGAAATGAAAGAGTCTCTCTACAACAAATATTTGTTTTTAGGTTTGCACTGACACACAGGACTGCTAAAAGGGAACATACAGGGATGATAGGAATCCTTCCACAAATCCAGAGAGCTTCACTTCAGCTTGGATTTTGAGTTAAACAAAACTGATGTGTGTTTAAGCTTGTGCAGCACAGTGTGCTAATACGACGGATTTCTGTTTGCAAGAAGCAGTTTAGCTGCATTATTTGGGATTGTAAAATATTTAACACTTACATCCAAGATGTTACTTCTTCATCCTATAAAGACAGGATGGTAAACAGTCATGTCATGTCTGCGACGAAGCTATTATTTTTAATCTTGAGATTCTAATTAATAGAATCTCAAGATTTTATTGCATTTAATAATGTTATTTACAACAACTTGATAGACAACTTATCAATGTTCAAACCATTTAGCAAATTCTTAGTGAGTTTATTTCTTAGCTGAACTAAAACATGCAGGTACTCTCAAGGGTTTTCTTCTTAGCTTTCAAAGTTTTTTAAATGTGAAGTCAACTTGGCATAAATGAACATCCCGTCATACCCTTTTACTTTTCAATCCTCTTAATTAAACAAGCAACGCTACAAATCAGTAAAATAAAAATAACTTGTGCAGGTCCATAATTTTACCCGAGTAAATTTGCTGTAAACCTGTTTAGTCAGGTTTACAGCTGAGGTTTCTACCTCAGATTCAGGTAGAATTTATGATAGCAGGCTCAGAACAATTGGCATCTTCCTTTAATCAATGTGAGGATTAACCTTTTTCTATCAACGATGCCTCTCTATGCTAAGCATAGAGATGAGAGCAAGGATTATAGCTGGGAAGACGTGTTTCAGCTCATTATTGGGCTAAGATCTTCAGACCTGGATGACACACCATAAATCAGCAGCATTAAGTTACCATTAATGACTCGGTAATCCTTCAAATCTCCCCAAGGAAATGCAGCTCATCATGAGCCTTTCTGGGAATGAGTGCATTTGAAGAGGTGTCTACAATTATGAACCTCCATAATTTTAGAGAAAGCTTTCTCTCTTCTCTGCAGAGCTTGATCTTCTAAACACTGAGATAAGTGTCATAATGTTTATTATTTCCATACTGCCATTACAGAACTCATCACACTTTTTCACTACATAATGTGTGTCTCATAAATTCAAGCCAGTCCTGTAATGGAAACAAGAAAAATTTATAGATCTCCGCTGAGAAAATACTGGTTACTGCTTTAGCATTATGTACAAATATTACACAATTAGAGCTTATCATAGTTTATATATTTTCCTTTCACAGAACAATAGAAACGGACACTGTGAAGAGACACAGTGGAATGAGGATTTGAATGCACTAAAATGTTTTTTTTTCACTAAGACTGCCATTCCCATCTCCTAAGATTGGGGATTTGTTTCAAAAATGTAACTAAAAACATTTTTTCATTAGGCAAAGTTTTCCTTCTGCATTTGTCTTGTCATGGCTGAAGTAAACCATGTTGCACAAATCTTGTTGACTTGTATGATTCTTTAAGCTAACTATTTATGCACTAATATTACAGTTATAACAAAAAAACTTGGTAATTTGTTTCACAAAAAAAAAAAATATCTGTTTTCTGGAAAACATTTAAAATATTCTAATACAGTTCTATGTTGCTGGCAGAACAAATCCCATAAAATAATAAAGCTCACAGAAGGGATACCTCAAACAAGCTATTTTTCATTGCTGTAGTCCTTTACAGTCGGGGTGGGTATTCAGTATAGCTGTAGAAAAGACATGAGTGAGGAAGAGAGCATTAGTCTCTGAGCTCCATCTGAAGCTGTTATGTTTATTGTTAAAGATTTTGGCTGAATGCTGACATTGATTCAGACTCTAAAAGAAGGCCTGGACATCTTCTATTCTCTACTTTCAAAAATGCAACAGTTAAAAGTTGGAGGACACCAAACCTGAAGGTCTGGATTTGAAGACCCATGGAATTTAGGTACGTACTCTTATAGTGCCAATGTGTCAAAATGAATATGCTTTGAGCTAAACTCTAAATCGTAGTTCTTCTGGTATATTTAGGGTTATTCTCCTGCTGGAATGTTAACCTCCACACCACTCCCATGTCATTTCTTCCAGGATTAGTCAAAAAAAGGTAATCACAAGATAATCTTAGAAAATTTTGCACTAAGAGGTAAAATCATCACTTTCAAAAACAAAAATATGTTGCTAATAGATAACACACCCACCTCAATTATTCACAGAAAACCTGCTTTTTCATAGATTTTTTTCGCAGCACATATCTGATATGTGCAAGAATACGCTGCCTTGGAAGCTGAAATACCTAGGTTCAATGCTACTCAACATGGTATTGGCTGACATTTGTAAAGCAGGCAATTAAGGGTAAATAAATGTTATTTTCCAATCAATGTGGAGGAAAATAACATCTCATTTTGATTGGCTGTAACCCCAAGAGTGGAAATGAAGAAGATGTAAATATTAGTTTCTGTTGTAGTATGACAACAGATGTTTTAGGATATGCCATACAGTTTCCACTATATGACAGTTACCTTAATTAATGCATATTAAGGTATATTTGGTGCATGAACTATTAAAATAGGTGGTTCTAAGCATTTTTTTGAGGGAGTCTCAAGTCTTTGTGAAATCTGCTATTTGTGGATCCGAATCCACAGTTTTAACAAATAAATTAAGTATCCGTAATAAATTAAGTACAGGGATAGGCTGTATTTAGGTCCATTCATCACTCCATCAGCAATGATTATTTTCCCTATATTTACTGAAGAAAGCAGCCTTATAGCATAATACTGCCAACACCATGTGTCACAGTAGGAATAGTGCATGTAAGTTGTTGTACAGTCACAAGTAACATGTTGTGTGCTTATTGTGTCTGCTAGTTGAACTCAGAAGGCAAAAAAGGAAGAAAAAATAGCCTAATATTATTTTTCACACATAACTGCTGAGCTATACATACCACACTTTTAAGATTTATATTTAAAAAATTTATTGAAACTAGTACCTCATATTTCAGGATGGATACATTTTCTTCTGTGGGATGTTAATGTTTGTGATAAATATTTGTGGAAAATTATGTAAATAGAGTACAAACTTTCCAACCTGATAAAAAAAAAATTGGTTAAAAAAAAAAACTTTTAGTGTCATTCAGTTGGGTCAATGTTGTAGTTCAATGAATAAAACTGCTAAAACCAGCAGTAAAAGTATAACAATATGTAAAAATGTTATTCGTTCTTCAATTTCAATCAAAAGCCAAAGGTTTTGTTAGGTACTCCTAACTCAAGAGCTGCAATTTACAGATCCCTGGGCTATTTCTTTCAGAAAAACTGAAAGTGTTATAAATTTCTTGCCTTCAATCATTTCAAAAATTGCATCTCCCATGTACTGTGAAAAGTATGAAAAAAATGTTGTACATCTAGTTTCCCATCAAACCTGCACGATTACCATGCCATCTATATTCCTACTTTCTGAACACCTGCCACATTTAGTTTGTAGCCGTCAACAACACAACTTCTCGACTAGCACTCATTTATTATGCAAAAAGCATACTCTCAAGACTTAGCAGATACTCTGATATTTATTCTAAAACAGGACCTAAAACTTACTACGACAGAGATGCAGAACAGCGACTCTATTTAGTTAACCTAAAAGTTATATAAAAACAATATAAAAGTAGTTTAAAGACAATTTGTGGTTACAATACGCCATAAAACAGAAAACTTATGCACGTATTTATGTATTCAAACTCAACGGTAGCGCCAAGGAAGTGACATGAATGATCGAAGAGAGAAAAAAAGTACCTCTCTGAGGCGTGTGTCCTCTCTCATGCCCTCTGAGTTTGGTTTCCTACAAACGCATGTTTTAATGTGAAGTTTCTATTTCACTGCTTCGCCGAGTTACTAGGTAACATCTCTGTTAGCAACGAGAAATGACAAACAATGGCGGAGCAGTGACAGGAGCGAAGTACGGGAAGCGGAAGGTCCACACGTGCTTTTCGATGACGTTGTGTTTTGGTTGGTTTGTTTTAGGATACGTCATATCATTAAAACGTACTTTCAAAATAAGAGCATATATTACAGGCCTACATTCTTGTAATTAATAACTGGTAATCGTGTTTTTTAAATTATTAGTTCTTTAAATTAATAGGCACTTTCACTTGTGCAAACAATGAAAAAAAATAGGGTTGATTTATTGGGCCACATTAACATACATAAAGCATGTAAAACTAATAGAAAACAAACGTCTTGGTCAGATTAAAGTTCCAAGGCGCAATAAAACAAATTTGTTGCTGAATAAATATCTATTTTTAAATAATAAGAATGTGTGGGTGTGCTGTGGTGGTGTAGGGGATAGCACAACCCACATTTGGAGGCCTTGAGTCCTTGTTAGATTTACTCTAAATTCTATTTAAAATTAATACAGACAGACTATGATGTAATATAAAATTGAAACTGATGGGAAGATTTTAATAAAATAAAACTGTCAGTCACATGTTTTGAAATAAAATTGTGTTAATGCAACTCCATATGAATTTGATTAAGCTAAATGTATAGCATAAAAAATAATTAAACAGTGTAAAAGGTGAATACTTTTGATTTTTGTAGCAATTACATTTTACCTGCTAACAAGAATCTTTACAATTTTTAGATGATGCAAAATTAAAAATAGACTTCCTTAATTATTTATGGAAATCCTGTATTTTTATTTACATCACCATCTTTTAGATATAAAATAAAAAGGATTTCAGCAACAACAACCTCTATAGACAAACATTTCTATATCTTGAATACGAATACTTGAATAAAATGTGATTTCAGGATATTGCTATTCATCTTCATGTTTCTACTTGTGCTATGATTGTGGATGTTGGAATTTTGATGTTTTTATGTATTTTTTTATATTTCCGGTCCCAGTAATTGCTGTTAATATAAATGAACAGACCACTAAGAAATTTTTTTTCATCATTGTGGTAACTGTGATTTTTACTTCAAAAGAAGTCTTTCACTTTCCTTTGTCATACAAATTATGCGCTTCATATTGTCTTTGTTGTGCATTGGTCTGAGTTGTACTTTGACTTTTTCCTAATGCTTAACAACCAAGACTGACAATTCATTAGGATGATTTGTCATACTTCCATGCCACTTAAAATGCTCTTTCAAGCAGAAGTGAAGTGTTAACCCATAAATGTCACATTATAATCATCATTACACTGAAAACATGGTTTTCATTTTATTTCAGCCCCATCTAATATGACAAATTCTTATTTTAAGGAAGTGTTGTAATTATTTTTTGTGCTTTAGATTGAATGACTCTCGATTTTTTTTAATTGTTATTGTTGATGGGGGATGAGAGAGAACAGGCTGGTAAATGTTAATGCAGCAACATGTGAAAGGTCAAAGAAATGTGAGTATTATCATATGTATCACACACCTACATGTGTGATACATATGAAGGTTCATATGTATCAACTTCAGAATGTTCAGCATCAGATACTCCACTGGTAATTTCTGGTTTTGCCACTTATCTTCTCCCCACATTAAAATGATTTTTAACATGTTCTGTCAGCTTACACACATTTATCTCGCTTGATTTATTTACATTTGAGTGCTCTGCCAGGTAATCACTGTTTGTTCTGTAGCTCAGCTCTGTTTCTGTAGTGACTAGACATAAATACAAACTATATCTCTCTATGTCATGTGTGGTCAAGTTGAAAGGGAGAATCTGGTGAAGCGCACATCCTTATCTGAGATTCTTATTAATGTTTGCTGATCCAATAATAGTACCAAGTGGGTAGCAGTCCCAGTTAGCATGTCACTCTCAGCTGGAGGAATGTGCTGGTTCCCAGCATGTTGCTTTAATAACTGCAGACTTCTCAGCTTCCATGCACAAAGCTGTTTTATTTTTTCTTCTTTTTTTTCTTTTTTTAAATATGCAGTTGAAACTCTCTTTAAAAGTTGAGCAGAAACAGTTCCGGTTACTCTGAAACATATATTTTCTTAAATGCAGATTGCACCATTGGTCAAATGCTTTTTGTAGACACTTTCAAACCTCTGCCCTAATTTAGACTGGTAATTTATCTAAACCTCATTGGAAAAAAGATGAAAAGAGGGTTCTCTGCAACTTGTTAAGAGATGCTACTTAAGCTGTTTGAATGTTCCTGACCCTGTATTCCAAAATTAAAAAACATTTTGATGACATAGAATCCACAATAAATTCAAACTAGTCACAAATTCTTGGCTTCAAAAATGGCTGTTGTTGTGTGTTTTGTGATCAATTCACATAATAATGGAATTGATAATATTATTATGTGAAAAAATTAATAAAAGCCCCAACTTAAAATGACAGTGAGACCAATGACAGTGTATGTAAACTTCTGACCTGTGCATTTACTTATCTATAGAACTGTCGCAGATCTTTTTCTTCAGTTAAATCAATTTCTTTTGTTAATTTGAAATGCTATCAGGTGCTTTGTGAGTGCATGGTCAATATTTCTGAAAGCTTTTTACATTTTTGGGAATGTTGAGAAGCATACGCTTCTTTGATCAGTGAAGAAATTAAAGAGACATAGAAATAGAAACATACCTCAGTCTTTCATTCTGTCTAAATGAAATACTTTCTAAAACACATAGGAAATGATCATTCAAAAGGGTTTTATAGCAAGATTACAAGGGAATTATGTTCTCCTCAGTACCGAGAAAATTAAGATTACTTCATGAAGATTTCCTTGTTTATTTAGACTAAGCATTTCTGTGATGGATATACGGTTGAAAATGGACAGCCTGTTGTCAGATCTTGATTCAAGAAGATTTTCCTGTCATTCTTCTCAGCTTAGCCAAAACATCCCAGCAGACATGAAAAAAAGGATTATCATCGCAGCATCTTTTGCTTTTGAGGAGAGACAACATGCCACATCACTTCCACAGTCTGAACTGAATTCAGTTCAGACTGTGAACCTCCTGCGCATGCTGCCCAATCTCCTTTCGGGCTGCAGTCCCTTCACATCTCTCCTAGGCTTTTCTCATTAGGTTTTCTGCTTCTATGCATTCCACGTAGTTTTTGAAGTACATAATATCTTGAATGATGCAACGCCCCTTTCTCATCATGTTTGAGGTGATTCACGTATAAAAAGTTTTGCATCCTAGCAACATCCAATAAAAGCTGCCTTTGATTGGGCATTGCCAAGAGCCATCACTAGTGTGCTCTACAGCCCCTGGGCATGCCTACTTATAAACAAATTGGTATGTGTTTACAAGAAATCAGAGACTTGTTGTACTGTGTCACAGCAGTTTATCATAAACCAGAGTAATAACAGGTTTTCTTCTCCTGATTGAAAGTTGAAGTGCATGTAGCCCCGCTTTTACAGACTGATCATTTGTCCATGGATGTGGACAAAATGGACCCAATCATATATCTGAGCTATGTGGTGATTGCTAAATTAAGCCATCTGCCTGTCTTTCACACTGAGGGGTCACAGTCATGGATAGATTTCATCATGTGTCTCTGCAGCTGATTGTACCTTGATTACCAGTGTGAGGAGGAAGAATGATTTCATGGCATTTGGGAGTCCTCTGAATTTATCACTCTCCAGGCTTTCTGGTGGAGACATGCACCTCATTCAGACAAAAAAATGCATAGGAAGCTGATGCCATATTTACTGAAGCTATAACAAACTTTATATTCCAAGGCATTCTTGGCACAGGAGGGGATTTACAGAAAATCCAGCAAGTTGTAGGCCCTACCATTGACGAGTTAATGAAAAATTATCAAGGGAGGGGCCAATGAGCCATCCATTTCAGATGTTTTAACTACTTTGACTCTGAGTTCAACTCTAGTTGAAGGAACTCCTCCTCCTATCTCTACAGGTGACCTAAATCACCCCATAAGTAAAGTATATCTCAGCTTGTATCCCTCTGCCCAGACATAATGGTAAACTGACAGTGGCTTGCATTTTCTTCACCATTACAGACTGGACCACCAACCATATTAGTGCAGATGATGCCCCAATCTGTCTCTCCATTTACCTGCTCCATCTGTCATACATTAGATACTTGAACTCTGTCTAATGGAGTTCAAACTGTTTTCCCTGATCTTCCTCCAAGCTCTGCTTCATCCATGGAGGATGAACAATGAGAAGATCCTTAAAATGTTATTTCCACCATTTGGAAAATCCTCAGTCCTGGTCTGTCTGCTCCCTCCAAGCCACAGGCAGTCTGAAATTGAGTTTGTTTTGTCCCTCTGTCTTTATATAAATGCTACTTATTTGATTATAGAATTACTTTTATGGAAAAAGCTCCAAATGTGTCAGCAACAACAGCTAAAATTTAAGTGGTATTAATTTGCTATTCAGTCATTCCACACTCATTCTCTGCTGCTTTCTTCACTGATGCTATATTTGATGTTTTTCTTCTGCTAAAAGAAAATGCTTTTCATCTTTAATGACAAAGCATTAAAACTAAGAAAATTATTTTTTGTGATGCCTAGATAAAAGATTCCCACTTTCATTGTTTAATTTCTGCAGAGTGAAATAGAGAAATACAAAAAGAACCAGAATCTAACGTTATTTATGCAAAGCAGCAACAGTGTAACTACAAGAAGGTTTGACTTAGTAATTAAAATTGTACCCTTTGCTCCTGTGATATTTTCTGTAAAAATACATTTGCCACAGATTCATCGTGAAACAAAATTTCAACACATTAAACTTAAAGAGCTGCAATTTTACCCTTTGGTTTAGAATATTAAAATATGTCAATGTGCATTAATAGTGCTAAAATACTATATGAATAGATACAAATGTACCACCATATAACATCCTGTTTCTAAGGTACTTTTCCACAACATTGTCTGAAAACAACATGAGGTTAAGAAATAATTAGTTAAGACTAAAGAAAAAACAAGAATGAGCAATCAAGTACTTAACCAAATTTGTGTTTCTATCACTGCTTCACAGATGGTTTTAATGATCTATCAGTCTACAAATTATGTTAGTAAATTAAAATCTGAGACAACAAGCTCATTTCAAGTGTTTTTAAGTTGAATCAAGTATCAGTAAGCCTCAACTAACAATCCTGATTTGATTTTGAACACAAATCTAAGTAAGACAAGCATCTATTTGAAAGATGCACCAGGAAACAAGCGTAGGAGAAAAAAACCTTATTTCAGAAAGGTTGGACCTAAAAGCTACAACCACCTATCTACCCATTAATCCCTCTGTCTGTTCTTGTAGTGTTGCAGTTTTCTATATGTTGAATATAGAAAACCCTGCAAATTATGGTTTTGAGAATTATAATAACATTTATTCAGTAACCCACTCACAGCTAAAATCCTATATTTATATACACTAAAAAAGTTTCATTTTTCACTTAGAAATAAATTCAATACTGACATGGTATCAAATGCCTGAATGCATTTTCAAACATTACTATTTGAAAATGCCCTCAGGGGAAAACTTACTTAATTTCTGGAGAGAAATTGTGTTTGCCCACAATTTATGATATTATGTCATACAAATCCTCAGCACACTGAAAAAGCAGTGCTGCCAGAACAATAAATAGATCAGCCTGTTTATTTACTTTTTTCCAGAAAGGATGACTTGCACCAATATAACAGATGTTTCATAGTATCAAAGACTGTTCCATTGAAATCTCAGAAGATTTCTGAATCCATCTGGGTCCACAAGCTTTATAGTCAATTGTAAACATACTGTTGTTGAGAAAAGAAAGAGGGGAGAAAATAACATTGGCTGTCAAAAGAAAACTGAAAACCAACCAAAAGTTTGTGTCTGCAGACAAGTCTATTGTCATATGTTCATCAAAAATATGATGCTGCCACAACATTCTTTAAATATTCACAATTAATCCACATGAGGATTTATTCTGTATTTAGAGGTTGTGAGGAATTTCAAAACAGTAAAAACAAAACAATAGTTTTTATCTTTATTTTCATTATTGTACAAAAATAAGTGCTAAGAAAGGCAATATTGCACAGCAATTAAGGCTTCCTCAGAAATTCTGGGAAATTGCACTAATTTACCAGATTGTGTCTGAGCTATATATGGCTAGAAGTCTGATTATCCTTGGGTTAAAAACATTGGTTGTGCAATTAAAAAACACAAATGAGAATCCAGTAAACGGCCAAAGGTTAGTTAAAAAAGTATCTATTATATATTTTAAAGATATTGTTTCACAATAGTCCTATATAATCGCATAGATGTGCTAAAAGTGGAAAATGTTCAGCAGAGAGGCCATGGATTCTGACCTGAACCCAGGCAAGGTGAATCTAGAAATGAAATATTTAACACTGAATGTCCCAATTCAGCTGGCGCACCACAAGCATTTGCCTAAAATTATAAAAACATCATAGCCACTCTTAGAACATGCACTTTAATGACTGCATCAAATCTCCTGTTTGGATTGCCGACACAGAACATCTTGGTGAAATGAACAAATGAACTGAACTTGCAGCTAAAAGAAATATGTTTAAACAGTGAGCATAACAAATTTAAGGTCAGTTTGTCTGAAGATGCACAGATTTCTGCTTCATGATTATTTTACATGCTCTCATGAGACTTGGAGGAGAGAGAAGCTCTTATAATGGAAGTCCTAAAAAGCCTAAAAGATAAGCCTTTGATAAGGACACCAAATCCAGGAAACATGACAAATCACAGTTTTATATTAAATTCAAGGTGAGAGCACATCCCCAGAGCAGAAGACAAGAGATCTGATGTACAGATGGTTTATTACAACTTCACTTTTTGAAATAAAATACAGATTTTTTTTTTTCACCTGTATTCGCTAACTACCTCTGAATTTATATTATTCTCCCTGAATTTAATATATCTGTCTGACAGGTTACTTCTTCCTGTATAATAATGATAAAATGAATCGTTTCATTATTTCAGTAGCTCATAGTCACGACTTCACTGTCCCATATCATAATTACCCATCAATTATCTTTCATTTGTTTGAGACTAGATCATTGTAATATCAGCTGGAAAAGGAAAGCCTAGGCTTCCCTCTTCCTGCTTTAAAACATTTCCAGTTAAGAAAGTACATAGTCCCTGCAAGTTTTGGAAAGGGCCCAGAAAAGCTCCAAAGAAAAGCATCCAGAAGGCACCTTGGATGAGACACTCACACCACATTTTGCTCCTTTCAATGCAGCAGAGCAGCGGTTTCACTCCTCCATGTTTCTCCAAGGCAGGGTTCAGCAACCCTATGGAGGAAGCTCATTTCGGTTGTTTGCAGAAAATCGATCGTTCAGTCACGATTCATATCTCATGACCACAGGTGAGGTTTGGGGAGGACATAGATCAGGAAATTGAGAGTTTTGCTTTTAATCTTAGCTTTGACAGACTAGCGCAAAGACAACAACACGACTTTCTGTGGCGACAGCCTTTGATTTTGCCATACAAGAAAAAAACAAAAGCTTTGTGGCTGTGCTTTCCCCAGCCACAAAGCACATGTACACTGACCAACCGTATCAGCTTACCACAGTGAGTTGAAAGCTGATACGGTGGGGATCGCCAACTGAAAACTTAGCTGCGCTAATCCTAAACCTTAATCATAAACATCAGTGCTGCTAATGCTAAAGCGCTAACTTCTATTCAAATTATGTTTGCCCTTGAATTATATTTGCCCTTGAACAAGAGCTGTTGAAATAAAATAGCTCTTGTTGTCTTTGTTTAATTTAATTTTAACATAATAAGTTATTTATTCTGTTATCCTGTAAGTATGTTTATAGCTTGTTCTCTACTGTTCATGTTTTATTTGTTCCTGTATATTTGGCAAAAAGAGAGAGAAAGAATGTGAGGAGAAGAAACAGAACTACAGCATAAACTTCACTCACTTATCAAAATAAGAGCACAAATATAAACATCTAAGTTGAACAATTCTTAACAATAGTCAACAACCGAAACTTGAACAAAAATGGCAAACATTATTCGACTAAAACTTTACAAAACAGCCAAGTAAATTAGCACTTTAGAATGTACCTGGAAAACTGTATTTTTTGGAAGCTAAGTGTGCTAATTGCTTTCAAAGTTAGTAAAAATGTTAAATGAAAAAATAACTTCAGTATTAATTCATTAGTGTGAGTACCCACCATGGTACATAAATACTTCCTGGCTTTGCTTTGGTTCTCAGGTTTGACTAAATAAAATGACAAAAACACTCCAAACATCTATAGGGAAAGATGTCATAATTTGTCTCTAAGTAACATGGATTATCATATAATGAAGATTAAACTGTCCCTATAATCTATCAGATACGGCCTCTTTTCACCACATTGGTGATAATTAGCTTTGGTGGAAGTGGACATGCACAATACTACAACATAGTGTCTTACTACCATAATATTTACATAATATTAATTTTTGCAGGGTCCTTTCTTATATGTATTTATCCTTGTAGCAACATGTTGAAACTTGATGAAAGCAAACAACTACAGTTTATCTCAGGGTATTAGATTTTGCAGTAAGACAGTGAATCCATATTACCACACATCACATTTCACACTTAATACAGAATCGTTGCCACCAGGTCACATCACGTTTGCAAGCGAGCAAACAGCACTATAGCAGCAAATAATTGTCTCTGGAAAATCTGCCTCTGGGAGATGCTGCTGCACAGAATGCAATGAAATTGAAAAATGTCTCTCACAAATCACTTTGAGAAATATGTTCATTCCTGACAGACAGAGAAAATCTGATTATAGTTTCCTGCACACATCCGGTATTAGATATCACTGTAGAACAAAAGATATTGGTAAACTTGTTTTCTTGGTCTTCACTGCGGCATCTCTCAATGCAAAAGCATTTCAGTCTTTCATATTACTTTGTAAATTAAAATAAAAACACTCCCATTTTCAAGGAAAAAATGTGATAAACTCTGAGTTACGTTTTTAAAAAAGGAAGAAATGTTCTTGTCTGCACAGCCTCAAAAGATTCCAACTGAATATATGTGCATATTGTTAGAAAATATCTAAATAAAAAGCTAATTTGGCATTTCACATAAGTGTTAACACTAGCATTTTACAGAAATTTATTCATATAAAATAAATATATTTTATTAATGGAAAAGAGAATATTTAGTGAAGTTTTTAACTTCTTCCAATCCCCTCCTGAAAAGTTTACAGAGATAGTTAGTCCAGCTCTATTCTTCCAGAACTATCTATCATGTTTTAGATTTGTCCCTGTTCCAATCTGCACTGTGGGTGTTTGTTTGTATGTGAAACAAACTAACACCCACACAAGGAAAGTTTCAATGTGGAACATCTTTCCTTGAATAGAGGATCTCTGCTGGAAGGCATCGCTAACCCGCTGCAAACTGTTTACTTATCTGTAATCACCTCATCTGATTTTAGAGATTTAGATTTGAAAATATCTGCGCGGACATCTCCCATACAATTTGATGGAGCTTCAGAAATACTACCAAGAAAAATGAGAGAAACTACCCAAAGAGAAGTGTACTGAGGTTGTGGCATTATATTGAAAAAGACTTGTGGCTGTAATTGCTGCCAAAGGTGGATATTAACCAAAGAATACTTACTTAAATGTAATTTCTTGGTTTTCTGTTTTTTTATATATTTGCAAAACTCTCAAAAACTTTCTTCCACATTGTCATAGTGAGGTATTTATATATATAAATTTAAAACAATTTGGAAATAAGCTGTAACATAACAAAATGTAGGACAAGAGAAGCACTGTACATACATTTTGGATCCATTGTAAGCTCAACTTGGACTTCTTGAACATCTTAGGTTATAAAGATCTCAAACATGAACTGAAATGTACTTTCTCCATTATTCATGCTGCCAAAAAAGCACTAAGGTATATTAACATTTCAGTTTGAGCCCAGTGGTCATAAATAAGGCAGCAAAAAGTTTGTTTTTCTTATTCCAACCATAAATGTGAACAAACCTGGCAAAGTCAGAGACGTTTTCAAGCTTTTTTACAAAAAGCATTTGATCAATGGTGGAATCTGCAATCTGCATTTAGGAAAATTCATAGATTAAATAATTTAGATTGGGTAAGTTAGTGCCAGCTGCGCCACATGACTTCTAGTTATGTCATGTCAGCATCTCTGCATATCATTAAACTGCTTGACTGATCCTGCTGGCTTGAGAACCTCACTCCGCACTGCATGTGAGTTAGTCATATCATCACCTCATCCCCCCTTTTCACTAGCATTCATCAACGATTTCAGTCCCTTAGTCCTTTGACAATTTCAATTACCTAAAAGGTATGTTAAGGACAAATTTTCATAACAAATTTGTAATATTTTCCTGTGTGAATTCTAAAATTGTTGGAAATGAATAAATTATTTCTCAGTTTTACAAGTCCATCATTATCTAATTATGTCCTTTTCTTTTTTCTCTTCACTAGCTTATTAAATATTGATAGTAGGCCTCAGTGGCAGAAATAACCTGCCATTGCTTGGCCTATTTCATTTGCATTGATGAAAATTTTCATTCAAAGTAGACCAGCTCTAAGCCTACACTGTGAAACCGAATAAACAATCTAATCTTACAATCACTGCCTCTGGATTACAGATAAAAACCCTCACTTATTTATTAAGCCTTGTGATCTTGGAGTAATACTACATACTGATAAAAATGGGGGAGCAAGTGAACTGATTATTCAACATGATAACTTTATTTGGAAGGTCCAGCCAAGCAGGTTTCATTAAGATATTGAAGTGCAGAACAATGATAAGAATGTGACACAGTTAGGCACTTTTTGAACTGTTTGTATAAAATACATGTGCACTGCTTTCCTAAAGTACTGATATTTTCACATTCTGTCACAAAACCAAAACTTTTACGTTATTTAACGTGACTTTCTGTAATAGATAACACAAAGTAGCAAAATAGTGATATTAGAGAGACTGACCACCAGGGTAAATAAGAAGTTTTCAGTAAAAAAAAAAAAAAGAAAAAGTATTGCAATATCATCTGCTAGTACTGCACTTCTTTCCACACATGCAACCTCCTTTAGCAAACACAAACATTGAGCTCTTGTACCTCATAGAGTTTAGGTCAAACCATATTCAGATGACACAGTGGCCTAGCTCTAAAACCCATCAGAGTTTAAAGAAGGCTTGAAAATTTTTTAGGTGGTAGATGTTTCCTATCCAATCTGACTGAGGTTGCCCTAGTTTGCCAAGAAAATTTTGAGAAAACCTTCAGTATTGAAACATACCACAAAATACCTGTAACTCCTATTGTGGTAAAGGGTGGTTCTATGATTCATTTGTATTTGCTGACCAAAATCCCAAAGTAAAACATTAAAGTTTGGGGTTGTCGTGAAGAAAAGGCTAAAGCGGTATTAATTTTTAAGAAAGGCACTGTAATTTTACATTGTACTGCTAATGATGCAAAGTTTTCATTACTTTCAGATGTATTTTTGGACTTTTAAAACAGTTATAATAACTTAAAAATTCCCAAGAGACCACATGGGATTTAGCTACACCAGCAGCTTTTTTCACTTCTATTTATTACTCTAACTAAAATAAAAATGAGTTTTTAAAAAAAGAGAACATTCAGTCTCTCTGCAGCTATTTAGGTATCTGGCCATGCTTTAGGAGTTAAAAAAAAAACCTTTGTCAAATGGTTCTTTTTGTTATTTGTGAAGCCCTGTCTTTTGTGAGGCATCATCTCAGTCAATGTTATTGATATGGGTTATTTTCATTGTGCCTTTCTCCACATTTGCTGGTCGCTTTTTCATTTTTCTTCTAAGTTTAAACCCGCCTGGGTTCAAAGATTTGTCAGAGCTGACCTGAGAAAACTAACATTTCCGCTGCCTTAGGCTTTATACACAAACCTCAGTCCTGCAGACAGCATCTGAATAGCAAATACATTAGGCACATTTATCAGCCATCTTGGCCAAATGGGTTTTGTCCTTCACAGTAAGTGTTTGGCAGGTACCTTCAATTACCAAAGACACTGTGTTGACCCTCAAGGGTAGTGGTATGATGAGGAGTGATACAGATGTAAGGAGGTTATATTCTGTTCAATCAATATGCTTTTTATAGACCGTACGTCTCTGTCAGAGGAACAACAGAAGCGGCCTCACCCTCTACACAACACTAGCGGCTGAATCATGGAGTGTTATATGTGGATCAGAGCTCAGGAATGAGTTTTCATTTCAGTCTCTGGAAGAGTTGTTTGATCACTTTTAACAGCGTCCCATTTCAGTTTGAAATATATTTGTCTGTGGCAACCACTGAGCTCCATTAATGAACCTGAAAACACAGGAGGGAAACTTTGGTTTTGGTGATATGCGTCACCGTAATTAGTATCCCACAGGTTATTACGGATGCCTTTTGATTGAATTAAGGAGTGTTGCCAGACTAATTGTGCTCTGATCCTTTTGAGCAAAGCAAGAGACCCAAGTGTGTACATATTAAAATTTGTAAGCAAATATTTTTTGGAAGAAATGAAAATCAAACCTTTATAGGTTCTTAGAAAGAGTCAAAATTCCACACAGACACATACAGTCATATATTTAATTTTTTTCCTGATTATTTTGATGTTTATAGCTTGCATCCATTGAAAACAGAAGCCTAGTTTCTCAAAACGTACAAGAATTTCATAATATCAACACAATAAATAATTCTCAGCCCAGAAATATTATGCTTTGACCTACACAATAAAGGGAAATGGTTTTACAAATGCTCAGCCAACAGCCATTCACTGACAATCTATACAAAGATGTTTATCCAAACAAATTATTGAAAGGTTTTGTGGAAGGAAAAAGTGTGGTGAATGAGTATCTGCTGGAAATGCCCCACCAGCTGGTTGAAATGATCTCAGTCAATCACACTGCAAAACCCATAGTGCATCGCAACAACTGCTTGCAGGCAAGAGTGTAGTCACTGGTAGGGGAGTCATGTGTCAGTCAGCTTTCCACTGTCTGACTCATTCAGCCCCTTCTGTTGTTGTCTCAAAAAGGGGCAAATCTTTCCGAACATTGTAAAAATATACAAGTTAAAGGTAAGACAGATGGTTTTTATTGCAAAAATATATCTCTGATCTGAAAAACAAAACAAACAAAATTTCCAATTAAAAACAAGACAAAAATAATCCAGTACCATCTTACAAAATTTGTGTTGGCCAATGTAATATGTGTTTTGACCTATTATTAATCATTTATCTACAGTAATCATAGTGAAAGAGTTTGAAAATCTCCCTTGCTATTCCTGTTATTAGCTGATTATAAGTAAATGTACATTCTTTTAGCTGCAGAGTTAATCTCAAGTACAAAACATGTAAGACTGTATAGACATAATTCTTCAATTTCTGTACTGGGATATATATATATATATTTTTTAAAAACAAGGAAAAATAGATTCACATCTATTTAAACAAAAAAACAAAAAAAGTGTGTTTTTACCTTGATCTAATAGGAAAAAAAAACATGTAAGATACCCAGAGGAAAGGAACTTAAACACTAGGTTTTGGTTATTACTTGCAAACCTTCCTGGTTGTAAATTCTTGGTCACTGCTTCAACAGAACTTGCAGATGAACAAAACAACCCAGCTGAGGTAAAACAACTAAGCTACTTCATGAAGGATTACATTATCTGCAGTGAAGTATTAAGACTATTAATAGATATCATCAATTCTGAAACTAAAAGATAGCAAATCACATTACAAAAGCCAGTGAGATAATCTGACCTGCAACAAATCTAGTATATAACCCCACAGTTAGATGAAGGAAAGAGCTCCTCTGATAGTGTTTTAATTAGAAACATTCGTTGAAGCCGGAGGCTGTATTTTATGGCTTGGACTATAACTCTGAAGATGTTGTTTGTGTTTACAGACATTTATTATAACGAGTAAACTAAAAACCCTATTAGCCTGTTTTACCAAAGCTGTGGTTCTGTGATTTTTCAAACTTTTTCCTGTGTCAGCATATTTAACAGTATTTTCCCATTGAGTTTGAATTTGGGTTCAACTATACAGATAATGTTTTAATGTTTTTTGTCCTTTTGATGATAGAATGACAGGGACATTTTTACAAAAGCCTGCATCCAGCAAATTGGCAAGACTAGTCTTATACAGTAATTTGTATAATGTAAGGCTTACATTTATGCTAGCTGTTACTGGATGGCTGCATGTTGCCACTTAACAAGCTAAATCAGCGACAAGCTAAAGTGTACTTCTGACTCTTTGTAAGAGGTAGAGTATTAAAAAGAGAGAAGAGGGCAGGGGAAGACTGGATACCATCAAAATCCAAGCTCTGTATGCTAAGATCGACTGCAGGACCCTGCTTTAACACATTGGTAAACTTACTTTCCTCTATCTCATCTACTCAATTTCTATCTTGTCAATTTTGTCATTGCAACAGGCTTTAACAAGATTATATGTGATCAACTGTTGATGGCAACTGTCATTAAAGCTCTCTACAAATTCTCGAAAGTCGAGAATTGATATTTTATAACAGTTGTATGATCTCACATTAGAACAGCTTGAAAAAAAACTTTCATTGATGAACATTTATTCAGTGGGAGATAAACAATCTAATCTAATAACTGATGGCACAATAACTGGGACTCCTGATCCCCAAGCTTTGTTGTTGGATTGGTCCCAATTGCAGGCATGATCATAATGAGATGGCTGTTAAAGAGATAAACTGATTGAAAGCAGGAATAACAAGGAGACAAAAGGACGTTGGTGTGAATAACAGAAGAATCCAGCAGGAAGTACCTCAGAAAAACAAACTAATGTTAATGGGGCAACTCAGAAAAATCTAGAGCGAGACAGACAACAAAATCCATGATGAAAAACAGAAAAAGACAAGAAGAGTGATAGAGAGAGTGTATATACTGGGAGGAGTAATTAGTGGAACAAGAAACAGAGTCTAATTAACTGAATGTGCTGCAGCTGAGGGAGAGCCTGAACTGGAGCAACTGAGGCTGACTGAGATAAACAAAGAAACCAGGAAAACACCACAAAGGGAAAATAACTATTCTTCAATGTATTCTTGTTTCCTTGTTAATCAAAGAAACCCAGAGAGCTAAATAACAAACGGAAGGAATAACTCACAGCCAAACTAAACTCAAAGCTCCATTGATCATGACACCGTTGTCAATACTTTGTATAACTTCTCTTTTGCTAATTGGACAACACTGGTTCTTGTATTTCAATAAAAGTCAAGCCCTAAAGAGATACTAATATTTGATTATTCCTCTTCACAAAATCTCTCTAGATGGGACAAAGTTCTATATTGCTTCAATCAATCAATCAATCAATCAATCAATCAATCAATCAATCAATCAATCAATCAATCAATCAATCAATCAATCAATCAATCAATCAAACTTTATTTGTATAGCACATTTCAGCAGCAAGGCATTTCAAAGTGCTTTACATCAAATCAAACACAAAAACACAATGCAACATAGAATCAACAATAAAAACACATCAAGCCAGATTCCGTCAATAAACTTGCAATTGATTACGTTTCTCTAATCCTCACTTCTCTTTAGCTTACTATACAGGTTTTCTATAAGATTTAGGTCTGTGAACTAATATTGCCATGAAGCAGGCAGATTTTATGTCTTGTTAACTATTTTGACTACGTTGTTTGATTTCTACAATCAGTTGAATGGATGTATAACTGGATTCATTTTTTTTTGTAAAGTACATTGGTATGACATGATGTGAATTTTATACAAATAGACTAAGCTCACCAGAGTTCACCAGATCTTCCATATTTGGCTGTATAAATTTTCTGAAAGACTAGTTACCACAGATCAGACAATAACTCATAGCAAGCCCTCTATAAAGCATATTTATTACTAAAATATGAAATGACAGGAAACACATTCACAATTATTTTGCTTTCTTTGTAGATTTTCAAATATCTTTTTCTGTTTTTATAACTTGCTGAGACCCATCACAAATATCTTCAAGTTATTATACCACAATTGTCAGTATTTAAAAGCAACAAATGCTTGATCAAAGTTGAGCACATCAAGAAAAGAGTAGCTGAAATAGATAAAACAATACTTGGCAACACAACAGCTCATTCAAATGAACAAAAAAAAATTATGTTCTTTGAAATTCAGGGGAAAAAAATATGTTTCGAAAAAAGATTTAATAGAAGACAGAGAAGAAACTGATCTTAGAGGCCGTGAAGGAGAGTCCTGGAAAATCAACTTCACTGGAGAGAGTGAAACAGATAAAATCTTTTTAAAAACAAATAAAATCTTTTTAAAATCAATTCTGTAGCACACAGGGATCAGGTGAAAAGCAATCTGTACAGATGTGATGTTTTCTTGTCTATGTGAATTTGAAGATGAGCAGCTGCATTTTGGCCAAACTGAAGGCAAAAGAGGGGAGCTGTCTGAAATACAATGAATTACAATAATTAGAGCACAATGTAAGAAAGGCATGGAGGATCTTTTTAAAATCCTACATGGACAAAATGATGGCAATTTGTTTGTCAAAGAAGCTTGTTTCTCTGACTTGTCACTCTGAAAAATCTTTATGTATGTAGCACAACAGGTGTTGTCAAGTTTTGGAAAGATTGATTATCAGATTCACTCACTAACTAATTCTGCCTAGCTGTCATACTTACCTAAGAGGGAATCGTAAAAGATACTTTCAAGAAAAAGCTCCAAATAGCTTGCACAGATCATTACAGATTCAGCCACAGTACAACCCAAATGCAAATAAGTAAACCTAAAACAGAAATGAATAAGTAGATCATTGTATGGTTTTATGTGCACAAGCTAAAAACAGACTGTTTTCATTCACAACTCCCTGCTGCAGCAGAGACACACAAACACTTGTGCCATTGTTCAGATCCTTTCCAAAGATAACAGTCTAGGTACATCTCGTTCTACTAAACCTACATCTAATTCTGCCAATATTTTTCTCTTGAGTGCCGAGTTCTCTGTCGAAAGTGCTGCAGGCGACTGCATGTCAGGAGTCCTCTGATCAGTGCTGAATGGCCGCTGATTTAAGATGAAGTCTGGAAAGAGGTGTGAAGTAAATGAATTTTATACACCAGTAAGCCTGAAAGCTCAGTTCTGACTCAACAGTCACTCTGATAGGGGTTGACGGGCGGGCAACTGTGCCATGCATGTCCTGCTCAGCAGAAAAAGGCGTGTTGCGGTGTCACACAAACCCCAGGCAGGTTTGCATTCAGGGGGAAGGGGGATGTTCACAAGCTGCAACATTATGCGTTTATCTTTTTCTCTTTAACGACTTTCTGCTCTTGATGGAAATTCTGTAAATTCTTTGACTGAGTTACTCCTCAGCATCGCCCTAGAACCTCCTGGCCTCCGTCTCATAAACACCATATTTTTCACTCAGACAGCTGGTCAATGTTGGCTCTGATTGTATTTTTTGCTGCTGGAATTGAGCCATCAGTGGCCGGCAGTGATGAAATACGAGCTGTTTGATATAAACTAGTAAAAGTGACACAGAGATCATTACCGTGTTTTACCTCAGTCACCTGTGCCGGTCGTAAATAACCTGAAGTGTATCCTCTGAGTTCCGGCTAATGGGAGTTAGATTTTTTTGTCACACAGGAGGGGATTTGTCACAGTTTTCAGACCTGATCACAATCTGAGTCCTCAGGTCAGCCAAATTTAACTTGTGTTGCTTGTTCTGCTTTATAAAGGTTGTTGTTTCGTTTATTTAGCCAATGATTCTTTGAAAACATTCTTGTAGCTACGAGGATTTGGTATTTCATGTTCCTCCCCTGACATTGTTCTGATAATCTGAGGGGTTTTTCTTTTATCTGACCTAGACATTTTTGGTGTTCACTTCAAATCAGTGGAGTTAGTTCCTCAAAAAATCCAATTCCTTTGTTGATCCTTTGTCTTTTTGCATTTGCTCACATAGGAACACTGACATAATGTACAGTGGACCACCACCTCTTCATGGTTTGTTATTAGTGAGTTTTTCTCAGTAATATGACTCCAGATAATTTTTTTGCATAGATCATATTTGAAATACTTGAAGAAAAGGCAACTTTGGAAGCTGAAATACGTTGAAATACATTGACACAATACATTTGCAATGCAGGTGATTTTTCTTGTTGCTGATTGGCTGTCCCGCATACAGTGGAAATAAGGAAGACTGTGGGTGTTAGCTTCGGCAGTCATGTTAAAACAGTTTCCACTCTGCGCATTAATGCCATTTTAATATATATTTGGTAAATTGGTGGGCATTTATTGTATTGTTTATTATGTATCAAGATAACTTCCTAATCATTATAGGATTATGATTTATCTATGTCATGATAAAATCCAATTAATGATGTTTAAAACCTGACAGTACTGTCGAGATTGTTATCTATTCTTCAGTAAAGGTGTATCAATATATTTGAAAATGTGATTAAACACAGATAGTGTGTCCACCTTAGTGACACAAATAACTCTTTTTTTATATGACTGGTGTTCTAATAAAAGCTCATAACTAATGGGTGTGTTTGTAAAGAGCATTATTTGTGCTTGTGGGGAAATTATTGTTTTGCCAGGCAGTCACAGCCATGCAGTTACCTAAAAAAGGGTAGTAAATAGTTGTTATTATCACAATGGCAACACAAAATATTGTGGTAAAACTTTAAGTCAATGTTGATATTTGAACGTAATAAAATAAGCATTTTTAAAGGGGGTCTCAAGTACTTGCAGACTTTAGCTATTTGCTCGAATCCATAACTCCCTCAAAACCGGGTGTCCACTCTTATGATCTGCTATGAAGTCTATAGGCAAGCAAAAGTCCGACTGTTAATCATTAATTATAAATACTCTTTCAGCAAAAGGTCTGTTCAACTACTTCAGTTTTTGAAAACTAATTTTCAATCTCATTCATATTTTAGACTTTGGAGAAATAAAGCCACAAAATGCCCTATTTGCTGTGCACCACAAGCCGCAGGACCCAGCAAACATATGACCGAAACTGTTTGGGTCAGATGAGACCAAAATGAAGCTTTTAGGCCCACATGCAAAACACCATGTGTGATGGAAAACCAGTACTGCACATCACTCTGAACACACAATTCCCAATGGGAAGTACGGTGATGAGTGCGTCATGCTGTGTTGATGCCTTTTCTCAGCAGGGACAGAGAAGCTGGTCAGAGGTGATGGGAAGACAGACAGAGCTGAATATAGCATAGTAATGGAAGAAAAGGCTAGAGACTGGGGCAGAAGTTCATTCTCCAGCAGAGCAACAACCTTGAACATACAGCCACAGCTACAATGTTTAGATCAAAGTATATTCACTAACAGCATAGGAGAAGTAGAGGATGACCTTCTCAAGACCTAAAGCTTCATGTACAGAAATATTCCCAATCCAATCAAATTCAGCATGAGCTGAGAAGCAGAAGTTTTAGTCTATAAATGTGCAAAGCTTGTGGAAATGCCTCAAACACTTACAGCTATAATAGTAATAAATTCTGCTTCCACAGACGAGTAACTACACTTTTCCATTTTTATCTGTTAAAAAAATTATCAAAATCACAAATAGTTCTTCTATCACATAAATCCCAAGACATTGCATCAAAGTTTGTTTGGAGGCAAATGTTAAAACATTCAAAAGTGAATGCCAAACCTTCTTTGTGATCTTTATGATTTTAGTAGAACTTTTCGTTTGTCTTCAGTAAAATCTATAAACCGGATGATATTTAGCATATTTATTGATAAACACCTCTGCTGTGTTCTCAGACATGAACCATATGGTTAAAAACTCAAGTTGTTATGTTTGAAAACTTTATGGAAGAGCCAAGTGCTGAAAAGTGTGCACTAAAAGATCTTTTTATTTAAAAAGAGAGAAAAGTACAGAAGATGATTCTGAAGGATATGAAAGGAAAACATAAGAAACCATGGAAATAACTGAATGAGCTTGTGGAGAGCAATGTGACTGTAGAGGTTAAATCTACTGTGGAGGGAGTGAAAATGACAGAAACCAAAAGAGACAAAATACAGGTGAGTGGGTGCAACTGTGGAAAGCAGCAGGAAGGAACAAATAAGGAAAGGATTAACAGCTGGGAAATGGAGCAGGTAGGCTGAGACAGAGGGGAAAAATAAAAGAGAAGGAGGAAAGAACCTGAACCTAAAATAAACAGCAAGTAGAAACACTAATCTAATGAGACAAGTAATAAGAGCAACTGACCTAGCTAAAATTTCAAGATATAAGAAAACAAGCAATACAGAAATGATCAAGTCAGAAAATAATTGAAACTGCTATGGATCGTAATACAACTATACTGTTCTGGTCGTCTGTGTCCTTCTAATTAGAAAACCTAATGAAGGAAAGCAGGATGATAGCAGTGTAGTAAGGCTAGGACAGCAGGACAGGTAGACAGGCCACTGCAGCTTATTCATGGTGACCTGTTTATAATTTGGAAATTAGATGATTAGAAAAGTGTCAACTGAGTTATCAGCTGGCATGAAATGAAAGAGAATTAACTGGACAATCAGGTGTGTGCAGGTTAAGGATGACTCTGGGGGCCTGCCTGTAGTCCTGAATTGAATTATTTTGTAGTTATATAATAAATTATGAAAATGGATAATAAAATAAATAGATTTCTTCCTTTTCAGCATGACCATTTAGAGAACAGCTTCATGAAGCCAGTAACTGAGGATGTCCCAGAGGTAAAATCCAGATAAAACTATTAAATCAGCAGCAACACTTCCTTTGTTTTTGTGTGATTCTGAATATGAATTAAATTAAAACTCACTTCATTCATTGTTTTTCATAACTTGTGTGCAAGAACTTTACAGAATACTCCTAATATGTTTTCTATTATAAAGTTGCATAACACTAAAACTTTAATCAACCTGCTTAGAGGATTATGTCAAATGAAACCTTTGAAATCAGTTTGGCTTTTAAGCGCATCCCATTAACAAACAGTAATCACTGTGATGTGACTGTATCATTAAGTGGTGGTTTATTTAGGAATGCCTGGCTATTCATCAGATGGGCTTAAGAATTAAATTGTTCAAGAGAGAAGGGGTTTGATAAACATCAAAAAAGCCTGTGGCTACATTTAATTAGCAAATGCAACTGCTTTCCATTTTCTGTTCATTATAACTGATGTTAATGTTTATCATATAGTCAGAAATTCCTCCAAGGCTCAGGAACTGTAATCTCCTCATTGTCACACAACACAGACTGGCATTAATTATGAAATAAAACAAATTTAAAGTATCTGTGGCGATTTAGTACAACATTCATTTCAAATTATCTTAAAGTATAACTTGAATGTCCAGTTATTGCTTAAACATATAATGGTAATTGACATGTTTGTTCACCAGACTCTAGTGCAGAAAACAACTACAAACGCCACACCAGCAAAAGGTGAGTTCGAGTTTATTTGTGACCAGCAGCGAGGGGGGGGCCTGGGGGGCGGACAGGTGGACGGAGCCTCCACAGGGGTCGATGGGTGGACAGGCAGGCAAGCGCGCAGAGCGGGGGTGATCCAGCACCGAAGGCGGACGGACAGGAAACAGAGCCAGACAGGAGACGGGGAACGGCGGGGAACGGCTGCGAACAGGGGCTGCGAACAGGGGCTGCGAACAGGAGCTGCGTGGAGCCGAACGAAAAGCCAAACCAAGCCTGGAAGCGTAGAACCATCTGGCAGCGATGTCAGGCTCCGGCTTCTATTTAACCTCTCCTCCTAATGGGTAGATGAGCTCCAGCTGCCGCTCCTGTCTGACACGCCCTGCAGGAGAGAGGGTAGGAGACAACACACACTCGCAGCACTGCTTATGGGACATGACAGTATCCTCCCCCTTAATGGACGCCTCTTGGCGGACAACTAGAGGTAGAAGCAGATGACCTCTCAAATGAAGAGATGAGATCAGGGTCCAAAATAAAGGAACGGGGAATCCAGGACCGATGTTCTGGTCCATACCCCTCCCAGTCCACCAGATATTGACGGCCGCGCCCACGAGGGCGGACCGCCAGAATGCGCCGGACAGAAAAGGCAGGATGGCCATCCACAAGCCGGGAGGGCGGAGGGGGTCCCGGTGGAGGGCACAAGGGACTGGAATGAACAGGCTTGATCTGAGAAACATGAAAAACCGGGTGAACCCGGAGGTGAGACGGGAGTCTTAGGCGTACTGTAGAGGGGCTAATAACCGAAATAATAGTAAAAGGGCCAAGGAACCTAGGAGAGAGTTTCTTAGAGGTGGACTTAAGGGGAAAATCCCTTGAAGAGAGCCAAACCTCTTGACCCGGGGTGTACTGGGGAGCTGGCATACGTCGTCTGTCTGCTATCCTTTTATTCTGAAAGGAGGTACGTTGCAGGGCAGCTTTAGTTTGCTCCCACACTCTCTGACACCTTCTGAGGTGGGTCTTAACAGAAAGGGTGGCTGATTCAGGAAAAGAGGATGGTAGGAGAGGGGGCTGGTAGCCAATAGAGGCTTCAAACGGGGAAAAGCCTGTAGCGGCTGAGACATGCATGTTGTGTGCATATTCCACCCAAGGTAGGTGGGTGCTCCAAGACCCAGGATTAGATGCACAAACACAACGCAGGGTATTCTCTAGCTCCTGATTAAGTCTCTCACATTGCCCGTTGGTCTGGGGGTGGAAGCCAGAAGATAGACAGGGCTTGGCCCCTAGCGCGGAGCAAAAATCCTTCCACACATGTGAGACAAACTGAGGCCCTCTATCGGAGACAATCACAGATGGGATGCCGTGCAGGCGGAAGACATGCTGCAAAAGGAGTCTGGCTGTCTCGGGGGCTGACGGGAGCTTGGCCAATGCCACTAGGTGGCATGCCTTGGAGAACCTGTCAATGATGGTGAGAATGACTGATTTATTATGGGAGGGGGGGAGACCAGTGATGAAATCCAGGGCAATGTGAGACCAGGGACGTGAAGGGACATCGAGAGGCTGAAGCAGGCCGGCAGGAGGGGCCAGTGGGGACGATTTACCCCTAGCACAGGTGCTGCAGGCCCTGACATATTCCTGCACATCCTTGTTAAGGGATGGCCACCAGAAATAGCGTCGGAGGAGCCCAATGGTGCGGCTAACCCCAGAGTGACAGGAGAACCTAGATGCGTGACCCCAATGGATAACTTGACCCCGCACGGAGGTGGGGACAAAGGTGCGATTGGGGGGACCTCCTCCAGGGTCCGGTTCACCAGCTTGGGCTGCTTTGAGGGACCTCTCAAGCTCCCATGTAATGGCACCGACCGTACAGGTGGGCGGGAGGATACTCTTGGAGGAGTCATCCAAGCTGTCCGGGGAATGCTGTCTGGAGAGGGCGTCTGGTTTAGAGTTTTTGGACCCAGGGCGGTATGTGATTGTCAGGTTGAAACGGGAAAAGAACAGCGTCCAGCGGGCCTGTCTAGGGTTCAGGCGCTTAGCAGACTGCAGGTAGGCTAAGTTTTTATGGTCTGTCCAGACCAGGATGGGCCGCTCTGTGCCTTCAAGCCAGTGTCGCCATTCCTCCAAAGCCAATTTGATGGCTAGGAGCTCCTTATCGCCAATGTTATAATTGCGTTCGGGAGGAGTGAAACGTTTAGAGAAAAAGGCGCATGGGTGGAGTTTATTATCGAGGTGAGACCGTTGGGACAGAACAGCCCCTACCCCGGTGTCGGATGCATCCACCTCTAAAACAAACTGAGTAGATGGGTCTGGGTGAATCAGAATGGGTGCGTCAACAAACCTCTGCTTGAGCTCTGAGAAGGCCCGGTCAGCTTCTTGGGTCCAGGAAAAAGGTCTCTTGATAGAGGTAAGAGCCGTGAGGGGGGCGGCCACCAAACTGAAGCCTCTGATGAACCGCCTGTAGAAGTTCGAGAAACCTAGAAAGCGCTGCAGCTGCTTCCTGGAAGTAGGAACGGGCCACTCCTGGACAGCCTGAGTCTTCTCAGGGCTGGGCCTCACCTGTCCTCCCTCAAACACAAAACCCAGAAAGGTCAAGGATGGTTTATGAAACTCACATTTCTCTGCTTTCACAAACAGGTTGTTCTCCAGTAAACGTTGAAGAACCTTCCTTACGTGGGTCCGGTGTTCGGTGAGACTGTTGGAGAAGATTAGAATGTCATCCAAATAGACAAACACAAAAACATTCAAGTAATCCCGAAGGACATCATTTACTAGGGCCTGGAAAACTGCTGGGGCGTTGCAAAGTCCAAAAGGCATAACCAAGTATTCAAAATGTCCAATGTGGGTCTTGAAAGCAGTCTTCCATTCGTCTCCCTCTCTTATCCGCACTAAGTGGTAAGCATTGCGCAGATCTAATTTGGAGAAAATGGTGGCCCTTTGGACTGACTCAAAGGATGAAGAGATGAGGGGGAGAGAGTATTTGTTCTTGACGGTAATTTGATTAAGCCCCCGATAATCAATGCAGGGACGAAGTGACTTGTCTTTCTTTTGGACAAAGAAAAACCCCGCCCCCATGGGCGAAGAGGATGGACGGATTATGCCTGCGGAAACAGACTCAGAAATGTATCTCTCCATGGCTTCTCGTTCGGGTCTTGACAGATTGTAAAGTCTGCCTGAGGGCAGGGGGGCTCCAGGGAGCAGTTCAATGGCACAATCATACGGGCGGTGAGCAGGGAGAGATAAGGCTAGTGTCTTATTGAAAACCCTTTTAAGATCATGATACTCGGTGGGAACGGATGATAAGTCTGGCAGTTCAGGTTCTGCAGTAGGACTAGGGGGCCCCCTGGGGACGGCAGATTGTAAACAGCAACTATGACAGTGTTCGCTCCACGACTCAATGAGACCAATGGACCAGTTAATGTGCGGGTTGTGAGTCTGTAACCAGGGGTAACCAAGCACCAGGGGGGCGGACTTGGTCGGAAACACAAAAAAAGAAATCTGTTCATGGTGATTTCCTGACACCACTAACGAGAGTGGGTCAGTACGGCAGGTTATGGTGGTTAATGGACCTCCGTCCAACGCAGACACTGGAATGGGGGCAGAGAGAGTGTGGACCGGGATGTCATATTCCTTAACAACCTCTGGACTGATTAGGTTTTGCTCAGCCCCTGAATCAATAAATGCTAGTATGGGATGCGTCTCTCGACGGATACAACGAAGAGAAGGGATACTCACATGAGGTTTGGTGGTGAGTTTGCCCGCCAGTACCCCCACGCTTACTGACGGGCCCCGGCTTTTGGGCGAACAGGGCAGTTGGCGATGAAGTGGGCGGGAACCCCGCAGTACAGGCAGCATCCGGCGTCTCTCCTCCGTTTACGCTCCTCGGGAGTGAGCCGGGCCCGACCAATCTCCATGGGTTCAGGCGGTGGTGATGGGGATGAAGGAGGACTCGGGGTCGGGGACGTGACTCTGGGAACCTCGGCCCTGAACGGGACTGCGGAGGTCCCGGATCGTTGTTTGGACCTCTCCCGTATCCGGTTATCAATACGGACTGCTAGACTGATTAACTCCTCGAGAGTCTTGGATTCGTCACGGTAAGAGAGTTCATCTTTCATCCTCTCGGAGAGAGCGTTGCTGAAAGCTCCTCTAAGAGCCGCATTATTCCACCCCGTTTCAGCAGCCAGAATGCGGAACTCCACTACGAGTTCAGAGACAGGCCGGTTCCCCTGTCGTAACTCCCAAAGTCTCTTACTAGCGTCCTCCCTACTAGCTACCATATCAAAAACCTGCTTGAAAGACTCAATAAAGTCATCGTATGAGTAGAGGTGTATGCTTGCCTCGTTAATTACCGCCTCAGCCCATTTCAGGGCCTTACCTCTTAAAAGACCAATGACATAAGAGATCTTACTGGCGTCATCGCGGAATGATTGAGGCGATCGGCCAAAAACCAGAGCACACTGGAGCAGGAAACCCCTGCACTTACCCTGCTCCCCGGGAAAACGGCTCCGGCGGAGGGGAAATAACCTCACGGAAGCTGGGTGAAGGGGAGGTAGTGGCGGAGCAGGCGGGCGGCAGGAGTATCTGTCCCTGCAGCAGACGCTTGATCTTAGCACTTATCTCCTTCAGATGCTGCGACAGTTCGGAGAGGGTCTGCGTTAGCTCAGACTGCTGCTGCTGCATAGCCCGAAGCGCGTTGTCATGGCGACCCAACAGAACTCCTTGCTCTGTTAATGCAGTTCGTAGTTGCGCTGCAGAGTCAACCTGGCCAGATGGTTCTGACATGTTTGTTCACCAGACTCTAGTGCAGAAACAACTACAAACGCCACACCAGCAAAAGGTGAGTTCGAGTTTATTTGTGACCAGCAGCGAGGGGGGGGCCTGGGGGGGGGGGGCGGACAGGTGGACGGAGCCTCCACAGGGGTCGATGGGTGGACAGGCAGGCAAGCGCGCAGAGCGGGGGTGATCCAGCACCGAAGGCGGACGGACAGGAAACAGAGCCAGACAGGAGACGGGGAACGGCGGGGAACGGCTGCGAACAGGGGCTGCGAACAGGAGCTGCGTGGAGCCGAACGAAAAGCCAAACCAAGCCTGGAAGCGTAGAACCATCTGGCAGCGATGTCAGGCTCCGGCTTCTATTTAACCTCTCCTCCTAATGGGTAGATGAGCTCCAGCTGCCGCTCCTGTCTGACACGCCCTGCAGGAGAGAGGGTAGGAGACAACACACACTCGCAGCACTGCTTATGGGACATGACAGTAATACAGTGAAGGAGGTATTATAGCGGACAGAGAGCCAAAGTTATTGATTACAGAAGTCTATAAAGTGTTTTTGCAAAAGTATTCATATCCTCCTTAGAACATTTTCTACATTTTCTCACATTTCAGCAACCAACTTTGGTGTGCTTTTTGGAGCTTCTGTGATAATGCAAACATTAAAATGTATATCAATTGTAAAGAATCTTATGTTTGGTGTGTATTTATGTTCAGCACTGCTCTATTAATATTTAGTAGAACAACTCATTTACTATTTGTTGCCAATCTTTATGGTTATATCTCCACTGGATTTGCAAAGAAATTTTTGTTCTTTCTTTGCAAAATAGCTCCATCTCAGATCGGATTTAAGGCTGGACTTTGACTAAGCCAGTCTAACACATGTAAATACAATTTAAAAGCACTCCATGCAGCCCTGGATCTATATTTTAAAATGATTGTCCTGATGAATGGCTAACCTCTGCTAACAGGTTTTTCTACTGTGTTTTTATCTCCATTGCTAACTCCAAAACTTAGCATGCATGTTAAAACATGCAGATGATGATTAGATCTGAAAAATCCTGTATCAAGAGGCAGAGTGAATGCTGACAATACAGTGAAGCATCTGAATTTCCTGTCTTTCTGATCCTCATATCACAGCAGGACTCTGATAAGTAAAGACACAGAGAGGGGAGAGGAGACGGGGGTTTATAGGAATGTCAAAGGATGAAAATGAGAGATTAGTGTGTGGAAGAATTTAAATTTGTTGTTAAAGTTAAAAAGGGATAAAATTAAGGATGAAGAACAGGAGAAATGTGTAGCCAACGTGACTCCTGATGCTTTCTTCTGTCCTTGTAAACACTCTGACACTGACTGCTCAGCTGGATGCCCTCATGCTTTAATGTTCAGTAAACCAACAAGTTCTTTGGATCAGAAAGAACTCAAATTAGTCTCTACAGATGTCCTGTTTGCTCTGTTTAGTAGATCTTCACTAAGCAGAGTGAGTGAGCCATGATTAGTTTGCACTGTGATTTTCTTCATAGAAGTGTCTTCTTGCTAATCTGTGCCCCCTGCTGCTGCTTGGGCCACCAATCCTTTGTGAAACGTGACCTATAAGCTGTTTACAATGATTAGGGTGGCAGTTTTGCAGCTTTAAATGGGTTTTTAAATTTAGTCCCAAGTGGGGAACAACAGGTTTTTCAGCCTTAAGTCACACACAGTGGCAGTGGAAGTGGGAGTAGGATGGGAATATATGCTCTTATGGTGGCTGGAGATTATGAAACCTGAATTTGTTGTGATTCTTAGGTGTTAGAAATTTTAATTTAATTTGGGTTTCTGTTTTGATCATTTCTTTGTTAGTTTTCTACCTTCATTGCTTTATTTGTTTATTGTTATTTCTTTGTTTATTATTATTGGATTTGGGTTGTATTAGGCTGCTGGGAACATAGACTTACATTAACAAGGCTAATTATTCTTTTTTCTCTGGAAATCGACATGAAAAGGCCGAATTATGTGCAGATGCTTCTTCATGCCAGTTAAAAGATCTCATCCTCTAACTGTCAAAAGATGAAAAAAATGTGAATCATTTCTCTCACATCTTTGAATCTCATTTTGGTAATCACACTCAGCTGGAAAAGGCTCAACTTGACAACATTCCTGCTGTACTTCCACAGCTTAAAAGAGCTGTCATGCAGATCATCACACAGACATCTGACAGGAGCACGTTTTTGTGGAGCAAAGGTTCAAGAGTGCCCAATGAATTTATGAACAGACTCCATTTTCTAAACTGGTTGAAAATATAAAAGAATAATAATAATAAAAAAAACTTGTGTTTTGTTCAGATTTTAATAGTCCATTAGAGAGTTCAGCAAAGGCCGGTTCAAGAAAAGATGTTACATTTGCAAGACGTCAGAAATAAGAATTATGCATCCTAGAAATATGCCCTGAAGGCAGCAGAGAAAATATCAGTGGGATGGGTGAGGTTGTTCCAAAAGTTTCTCCTTAAAGTTCAGATAAAATTAACAGTTTTTTATTGAAATAAAGTCATGATTGCTCTATTAATTTCAACAAAAAAAAAAATTAAACATAACAAATACAGAGTATTATTGTAATGGGGTGTCCACATGTGATGCATAATTTGAGTTTATTGAACAGAAAAATGCAAGAATTTGCATTAGACAAAAGCACATGTTTTGAGAACAAAAATAACTAGAAATTATGTGAAATAATCTACTTCCTAGTTAGTCTGGCATCTTGAGGGAGCTTCAAGGAGAGCTGCTGCTCTTCTGCATTATAGGAGTTCAGGCATTTAATCAAAAAACTCCAGGATAGGTTAATAATGTGCCATAAATTGAAAAACAATTTAAAAGTATTCTCCTAAAATGGTATGTATTTATTTTTAAGGATTTATATATGCCAAAGTGAAAGGCAAGAACAGGCTTTCTCCAAAGGTTTTGCTGATGTAATTACAGCAAAAAGTGGCTCCCTGTACTATTTATTCAGGAGACATAAACACAAATGTGTGCCACACTTTTCAGATTTTATTTTGTAAAAAAAAAAAAAAAAATTTTGTAAATCCTGCATCAGTTTCTGTCCACTTCACGATTCTGTATTGTTTTCTTTTTTAATAGGAAAATAACAGAAAGATCTCCACCGGTGAAAATACTTTACACTATTCACTGCTCTAAACCAAACTACAGAGATTGTTGCTGGACATGATGAGGTTTCCTTCTTGGATTTCCACCTCCACAATCTTATCGAATCAGAATTCAACAAGACCGAAAGGAAAAAAAATGGAACAAAAAATTTTTTTTCAAATTGTTTCTTCTTTTTCTCTTCTCTTTCAATATGAGACTTTGGAGTTGTCAGGTCTTTCCATTCACTCGTCCCCTTTTGAACTACATCATAAATATTTGTTTAGAAAACCTCCCTGTTTTCTCCTGTGCCAAACCCCCTGCAGCATTACTGACAGCTGCTGAAGTAAAAACACAGAGTGGCATGGTGAATTACACACTTGAATCCCATCTGATGTGACTCTTTGATCAATGCATGTCACTTAGGGCTGTCAGACAGCAGACCTGCGCTTTTCCTTCACAGCTGGAGTACCTGCAGATGCTTCATGGTTTTACTATAAATTCCTCTTTCATCCACATAAATAGAGGTCTGAGGTGTTCAGGTTAAGCTGCAGTTTTGGTGCAGATTCACTTGGCAGGACTGTGAAGCCTGATGGGAGCAGAAGATCCTGATGTTGTGAGCTAAACCGGTGTGTTAAAAGCAGCGTGACTCCTTAGTGTAAAGTAATATGTATTAATGCAGCAGACCATGCCTCTGGACACTTCCACAGAGGTTACAGAGAAGATGCCAAGTGTGTGCCGTCTGTTACCGTGGTCAGAATAATGAGCATGCTGACTGGATTTGCATATTTGTATCATTATCCAAACAAATCCCTTGGACTCCTCCTCAGAGATGTGGCCAATATGATACGGTAACTAAAAGGAAAATGAAATGAGCAGCACCCTCTTTTTAATCCACTGAAAGAAATCACCCCTGCAGTGATTTGTAATGTGCTGCTGTTCTTTCTTACACTTACTGTAATAAATAGGCCTGCATTTTTTAGTGGCTTAGAAACTGAGTGTCACCCTCTCCATCCTCCCGCCCCATTTCCTCCTTTGGCTGTAATTAGTGACCAGAGCGGAATGCAGCTACTTTCTGGGCACATAGCTATTTTGTCGTTGTTAAGAGAGAATAATTCAAATTTGCATGTATCAGTGCCGAGCACTGGGATTACAAAGGCATCCTGGTGTTGAGGCTGCAGCACCATTTAGCAACGAAACAGTTGCACAGTGCAGATGAGTGACATTGTTGCTGCAGGGCTTTGGTTGATTGATGCACGTCATGCTGCTCTTTGTTTTGGAACAGGATCATGTGGCGAGGAAATGCTCTTTTTAAAAGTTGCAGATTCCTCTCTTTACCCGTCTATTATCATGTCCTGGTGTGTGTCTGTCATTCTTGTCTTTGATGCGATTTTCTGTCCTTTACATTTGTTGTATATGAATAAAGTCTGCTTGTGATGCTGACAGAAACATTTGAATGTTCTAACTTACAGAGTCTGATAGAAGTATTAAAACCCCTTCAAGTGGTTCCAAGTTTTGTTGCCTTACAACCAAACATTTTAATGCATTTTATTGTTCCTTGGTCTTTATGACGCTGTTTACTAACCAATGTTCTGCTACAAAGCTTTGAGGCCTTCACAGAAAAGGCATTTTTATGCTGAGATTTTAATTACACACAATTATGTGAGTCCTGAAGGCAGTTGTTTACAAATGATTTAATTTAAGTGTATCAGAATAATAGGAGCTTAATATATATGTACAGCAGTTATCAAATGTTTAGTTTAAAGAAAAAACAAACAAACATGGTATCCCTGCATTATTTTCTTTCTAGCCTGACTTCTGTGTTTCTCTGCTCTGTCTCTTCCTCTCCTGCTGGCTGCTGATTACTCTCACCTGTGTCGCTGCTTTTACAAACTCCTGCTCTGCAGATCAGTTCATTGTCCTTGTCACAGGCTTAGAGGGGTCCAAGTCCTTAATTGTGTAACTTATCTATTACCTGCTTTCCGTCTACACAGTGAGCTGTCTTGATTTTGGCTCCGAATCTCATTTAATCTACCGGTACCCTCACAGATTCTGCATCTGTTCGGCCGTGTCTGCCTGCAGTGGCCATTGAGTTTTGGTTTGTGAAAAAGTCAGTGTGTTTACATCGACTTACCTCACTGCTGGAGTTTTCTCACTCCCTGACCTCAGCTTTTCATGTTTCCAACATATGTAGTCGTCCTTTTTACACAATCCTGCGAGTGAAACAATCCACAGAGGTTACAAAGAAGATACCAAATTGTACTAGTCCATAATTAAGTTATTCAATATATATGTAACTTTTTTACCTGATCTAAAATATGACAGCAAGAGGTCTGATCCAAAAAATAAAATATTTCTTCCACTTTCAGTTATTTTCATGAGCAAACTGTAAAATGTAGGATTTCATCACATTTTATTGGCCTGCATGTAAAGCTGCACTGTTAGACTTTTTATTGTAATTTTACAGTACCTTACTGGCAACACTGTTGCCAGTAAGTTACTGTAGAATGGTAATTACAGTAACTTACTGGCAACAGTGTTGCCAGTAAGTTGCCAGCAAGGTACTGTAATTACCATTCTACAGTACCTTACTGGCAACAGTGTTGCCAGTAAGGTACTGTAATCACCATTCTACGGTAACTTACTGGCAACTTACTGGCAACAGTGTTGCCAGTAAGTTACTGTAATCACCATTCTACGGTAACTTGCTGGCAACTTACTGGCAACAGTGTTGCCAGTAAGTTACTGTAATCACCATTCTACGGTAACTTACTGGCAACTTACTGGCAACAGTGTTGCCAGTAAGTTACTGTAATCACCATTCCACAGTACCTTTACTGTTATGATATTTCACAGTTAATTTTTACTGTGAGTGTGATTTACAGTTATGACTGCTTTACTGTAAATGTAGTTTATAGCATAAAACTGTAAATGTATTTTATAGTAAAGCTGGTCTACTGTAAACTTGTTTCACAACATAATGTCAGTTTTACTGTAAATTAAAGTTTACATTTTTTAATACAAGAATATTTTACCATAAACCGAAAAGTTTCACAAAAGAAATTTTAGTCCAAGTACTGTGAATAAAAACAGGTATTTATTTTCAGCAGATTTGTTGAAATAAAATCCATTTATATATTCGCAATGTCATAAAGAACAAAGTCACAATATAATATACAATGTGCTATAAAACAACAAAACCATAGAACACACTACAGGTCATGTCAATATTTTTATGGCACATGTATGTAGCAACATGAACATGTGTGCATCAAGTACCAGCCATAAACTATTAAAGACTGACTTTTAAAAAATATATAGAATATACTTCATTTAAAAAACCAGCAGAGGCTGCATTGTCAGAAAGCAGTTAACAGAAGCTTAAATGTGCTCTGTTACACAATACATCACAGTAACAGTGCAAGTGCGATAATGTACTATATGGTAGGCATTCATATCAATAAATATTGTTATATCAGATGCATTTCCTACATTAGAAGAACTTTTATTCCATTTGTCAAACAAAATCAGTGGGATCCATCTTGTGGAAGCTGAACTGTAAAGAATAAGACAGAAAATGTGGGAGGTCATGAGATGGTCAGGAAGTTATCTACATTTTCAAATCAACAGGAAGGCTGACAAATTAAACTGAAGTGACAATGTCCAAATGCATAAAACCATTGGTATAAAGCAGCATTAAGTTGATAATTTGTTAAAAAAAAAAAAAATCAATTACACTGAAGTGATAATAGAAGCTGCATAAAGAATGTGCAGGACTGGCTTCACTTCAGGTTTTTGGATTGTTTATGGCAAAAGCAGTCAGTCAGTCTTCACTAATTCAAACGATTGCGTACTGTATTGAGACCCTGCAAATGTCCCCAAGGAGACGATGAAATACAACATGTCATAACAATCTTTTTAGTCATTTTGTTGGTGCTGATGGATTACTGCAAAGGCGTGCCTAATAAACTGAAAACTGCATAGTATAAAAAAAAACACCTCAATTAAACGACTACACACTTAAACATTTCTGTGATTTAGTAAGAGATGCAGCGACATCCACTTTTTACCACGGACACAGAAAAGATGCAGGCTACTCTAAAGGGCTATTGTGTAGGAATCACATGCCATTTATAAATAATCATTAAAATCATATTAAAAAGGCTAAAGTAAAGTCAGAACATGCAAGATAGGAGGAAAAGACAATAAAATAATAAACATTTGGTAAAATGCTTACCTAGTTGGAAGTCCTCTATTCAAATTCAGCGAGTCGTTTGAGGAAGGTGTTGATCCGGGAGTTGACACTGACTACTTTCCTCTTGACAAGACTTCCCATCTTGCAGCTTGTACTGACTTTGGCTGTGCATTTGGTATCAACATCTGGATTGATCCTCACAAAGAATCTTTTAACAGAAATAAAATATATTAATTGTATTTTTAAAATGAAGACATACAATACAGCAATCAGCTATGGTTCTTCATCATCAGTCAAACTGTCATTAAATTTTATTCATAAATGGCTTGGTGTAGAGTACTTACAGTTGTATCATCTCCAGCGTGGTGGATGCTGACTCCTGATACTCCAGATTGAAGTCATAATATGACCCAAAAAGACAGCAAGGACACTGGCAAAGTCATGTAGTTGCTCAGGTTCGAAAAATACCTTCTCCTCCATACTGACCATCCACCGGGTTGCAGACATCAAGCTATTTCCTAAAATAGACAAACCCTTGTCAGGCTAATGCTAGTGAGTAAAAGTACAGACTACCATAACTATTACATACATTGCTACAAAAAAATTATAGTGATAGAAAATATTCCTCTTACCAAGCATGATTACCCTTGGTGTTGTAGGTAAGGTCATTTCCATCTCAACAGACATCTTGGTGGAAGATACCTTTGAAACATAAAAGGAAAACTCTTAATTATGAATTACTGGTAGTAATTTATATTTAAAGGGCCAGTTCACCCAGATTATAACAGGTTTTTGAGAACCTCACCCCAGAGACTAGACTAGACTTTACCCCTACATCCTGCTACCACTCTGAAACAACGGATGTGAATGACAGTTTGTGAGGCTAAATGAATTTTTTAAAGCATTACATTCCACAAATACAGTATCTGAATGGCTAAGTACAATATGGGTTAACAAAATGTTTGTAATTTGGGTGAATTGATCCCTTTAACAAATTAATTGAACAATTCTGATTTAAGATGTGTGTTTTAAGTTAAGAGTCGATATAAAATTACATCAACCAAGATGAAGATTGAGTCCTCTTTTTCTTCTAAATGTTTTATTTTTCTCTGACGGAAGTAGGACATTGCTCTATTCCACAACGAAACCGATAATTAGCTGTGTGTTGATGTTTCTTCACATGAGTACAAAATTCTCTAAATTCTGAAGTACAAATGCTGCAGAATTTACACCTGTACATAGTTGCACCTGTTAGTACTGACTTAACTTTAAATTTGCAAGAGCATGGTTTAAACAGGTGAACAGTCCTTATATGTAACCAGGGTTGGAAATTAACTTTTTTGTCCACCTGCCACTGTGGCTGAACCAACTCAAAAAATAACAGAAACCACTTGAATGTTTTCCACCTTTGTCCTCATTTACAGACTCTTATACACTATGTTGGAGATGTAATGATACTTTAGCAGGCTAACTAGCTGTAGCAAGCTCAAAGTTATAGATTAGGTTAGCTGCTCCTCTACATTTCCAGATTATTTTGTGGCTTCAAATATGTTTGAAGAGCTGTCTTTTTACCTGTTGTCTTGTCTTTTCAAGAGTTGAAACTATGTTAGCACTCAGCAGGACAAAACTGCACAGCCACTTGGAGGGAAAAAGCTTGGGAGTTAAAAAAGTCATCTGACAAAAAGAAAAAAAAGAACAACGTTAGAATTCATCCTTGTTGACCTAGCTAATCTGCACTCTTAACATTTGCAAGGTCATGGTTTAAACAAATGAACAGTTAGATGTATTTTTAAAAAAAGGGGGGGGGGGATCAATTATCAGTTAACGTTATATTGTTCGACAAAGGATGTAACAACAATGCTAACAGACACTCATCACTGAGCTTATCTCAACCCAAAGCTAGTCGCTCGAGGAAGATTTAGCGGCAAAAGCCAAGCTAAAACCTAAAACCTTCGGTAAAATTAGCACCTTAGCTAACGTTAATTCCGAACCAGCTCAAAAAATAACACCATCATATTTTTCTATCTTTCACCTCATGCTAAGTTATAGCATTATAGCATGATGCTATAAGTTACGTTAGCTCCATCTAAAATATACATTGGCTTCAAACAGTTTTCTAAGTGTTTTTTACCTGTCGAAGAGCTGAAGCAGTGTGAGCCCACAGCGACAGAGCTGCACTTGCACTTGGACGGAAAAAGCTTCGGAGTTTAAAACAAACGTCATCAGAAAAACGTTGGAAGCGAAGCCACCCTTGATGACGTAGCTAGATAAACTGCATATTAATGTTAGCTAGGATGTGAAAAAAACAAAAATACATGCTCTCTTTCTGCCTTAAAATATGTTAACCACTAAAGGAGTAAAAATACAGAAACAGAGAACCACGATGAAACATCTATGATGACCGTTGGAAATCAAATAGAATTCTTACATGGCCAGCGCAAAGACATTATTAGTACAGTACCACTACTGTAATGTGTAAACAGTAAATTACAACTTCAAAACATACAGTAAGTTACTGTAATGCTATGTACTATACCCATAATGCAATGCAAATTACAGTAACTAATTGTAAAGATGTTTTATGTTAGTTTACTGGGCATTTTATGTATTTAGCTGTAAAAAATACAGTAAAGGCTAACAGTGCAAGATATTATAAATACAGTACCACTACTGCAATGTGTAAACAGTAAATTACTGCAACTTCAAAACATACAGTAAGTTACTGTAATACTATGTCCTTTACCCATAATGCAATGCAAATTACAGTAACTAATTGTAAAGATGTTTTATGTTAGTTTTACTGGGCATTTTGCGGTATTTAGCTGTAGAAAATACAGCAAAGGCTAACAGTGTGTTAATGATCAAACTTCGGCTTATTTTAAAGACCTTAAAGTTGGATATTATCCCAATAGAGCTCTTTGCTCTTCACTTGGCAAGTTTACTTATGGTTGCTGGAGTATTTAATGGCAGATTGCTAAGCAGCATTCAGAATATCAATTGTGGACTCAACTTTCTGCAAAATGCAAAATCTTTTCAGCTTTTCAGACTAAGCTCAAAACTTCCCTACTTGAAAATATTTAGAGCAAGCTATGGTTTAAGGTAGTTTTCTGCTTACTGTTTAAATACATATTGCTGAGGAATAGTCACCCACCTTAGATTTTCTTCTAGCAAACTTCCTGTTAATGTTTTTTTTTAATCCAGTTTGGGGATTAAACTGAAAATTCAATACAATCTACAAGGATTTATTTTTTTTTTCTACAAGTGGAAAAGCTTCAGTATCTGACTCACATTTTTAGAAGCTTACAGGACCAATAACGCCAAGTATATTTTTTTATCTGAAGGAGTGTTCAGAACATTTTTTTGCAAATGCATTTTGACCCACTAAAGTCCTACAACTGGGTTCAAAGTAAAACTTTGATGAGGCCATTGATACACAGCGACACTTCTCTGTTTCAGTCATTCTGTTTGACATTCCCGGCTGTGTTTGGGATCGCTGTCTTTTTATAATAATTCTAGTAATTCAACAAGTAAATTTTGCACAAGCTTGAGTTATGCAGGGTTTGCAGTTGACTTGGTCAATGTGCCAAGGTCTCATGGCATTAAAACAAGCCCAAATCATCAACCCTCCACCACTGAATTTAACATAACATATGGATATGGTTTTAATTTTTCAAATTTTTCCCTATCCATTGTTGAATATTAGTTTATTTTCTTCTGCCCAAAGGACATTCCTCCTGAATCCTCATGGTATATTCAAATGCACCTTTTCAAACCTCTAATATGTTGCCATTTTATGTTTCAAGCAATGGCAACATTCTCCTGGCATTTTAAGAGAAACACCTCCAGTTTTGTCTTTAGCTTGTCCTGTCATAAACTTACATTTTTAACATAAAATCTGAAGGAGGACAGAGTCTCAGATAGAGCTCTTGGTGTTTTTGCAATTTCTTTAAACATTGCACAGTCTATTCTGGAGAACATTTTACTAGCACACAAGACAATGAGAGGAGTTTAATGATAATGAAACAAGGAACACTCACAGTTGAGTCATATGGAGAGCTGGATAGTAAAACAGAAGAAACCAGCAAAAAAACCATAAAAACCAGGGTGATATTGAAACCAGGTGAGAGTAATCTGAGGGAAGCAGGACAGCTGGGGTTGATCAAAAAAGGTGAGGAAAGGATTATAATTAATACAGAGAGGGTGTACTTTCTTTTTTTAGTCACTCTACCTGCTTCAGCTGGAGATCACCTCCTCAAGAGAAATCATTTAGGGCTTTGTCAGCGACTCAGCAGATCATCGCATGCTGCTGGATTTTGGACTAATCACTGCCGCCTTTGCCAGCTTCTTATAATCCTGGTGCTATCATTCCCTACTCTTTGACTCAGTCACGCATTTCCCACATGCAGACTTTCACAGTCATTGGATCCAGTCTCCCTGTTGGAAAGAAAGCTGCTTCTTGGGAGTGAAAGAAGAAATTTAATTTAGAGCAAAGTAAAACAATAGAAAACATGTTTTCTTTTCTCATTTGTTGATACAAAACAATACTTTAGGTCAGGCATGATAAATTAAAGCTTTTAGTTTTCATTTTAGCCTTATTATTTAAAAGCCAATAATACCGTTTTAAAATAAAATAGTGTTATAGCAAAATGCATGTTTTTATCTCGCAAAGTATTTCTTATCATTGATAACTTTTCAAATGCTAAAATTGCCTTAGTTGCAGGGTATTGTTAAGTACATAAGTCGTCACAATTGGCTGTGGGGCTGCTGTAATTGAGATGTGTTTTCACTGTGATTCAGATGAAACTCGGGCAGCACCGTCTCCACTAATTTCCCCAGTGTCTGTGGAACATCCAGCAAGTGACACCAGCTGTGGTAGTGTCCTTAAACTCAGCTTTACCTCTCAGCTTTACCTTTCAAATCATCTGCAGGAACATTTCATGGACCCATTTTTGGAATACTAATGGATCCCACACCAACCCTGTTATTTTTGGAAATCTGCATTTTTATTGGCTAAAAACTGTGTCCTCTTTTAAAAAATTTCCACTGATACTGTGTGGCTGTCCTTGTGTGCTATTATTAGCTGCAGATGTTGGCTCCTCAGTTTTCCACAAGGACCTGTGCTCATTATGCTATCCCCACATCAATAAGCTGATAATTCAACTCAGTACTGATGGATGCTTATGTGTGGGATAATGACCTTTGTCCTGATATGGAGCCTATTGAAAATCAGTAATGTATTCATTAACTTCGCCATACAATTAATGCAGTTTGTACAACCTTGAACATGGTCATTTCACAATTGTATCAGGTACACTTCATGTTGGGTCTGTTCAGTGATTGGTGTTAGTACCTTATGTTGTGCATAAAAATCTTTCTTAAATGATATATCTAATATTCTGCAATGTAGTTCAGCTTGTTGAGTATAATTATATGTAAATAACAATAGGACTGGAGCAAAAAAAAAAAAAAAAGACAAAATATATTAATATGGTGGATAAGGATGGCAGCATCATGGGAAGGAAAGGATGGAGTCGGTTAATGTTATGTAAGTGAAAGTATACAAACTGGGTGATATAATTAAAATGAGACTGAAATGATAAGGTAATGTCAAGCATGAAACCCAGACTGTTTACCTGAGGAGAAGGATGAAGATGGGAGTTCTAATTATTAGCAGAAAAACTCTGAGGTTTGGTTAAAATGAAGTAAGGCTGAGTGTCATCAATGATCAATGAAAATTTATTTATTTGTGAAATATGTGGCCAAGAGGGAGCATGTAAATAATGAATAAAAAGGCCTATATTACACATCCTTGGAGCACACCTGCAGAAACAAAAAACAACATTGAAGAATGGGATTTAAACTGGATAAACTGAAAATGGCCTGAAAGATATGAGGCAAACCAGGCAAGACAAGGAAGATATGCCTATAGATGCTAAGCTGTTCAGAAAGATATTATGATATTATGCTGCACTGAGATCAAGAAGCATGAGAATAGTGAGAAGCCCATAATCAGCTGTCATTAAACAGGAGGAACCAGGAGGAACCAGCAAGGAGTAACTGAGATTGAGTTGTTTATATATATATTGGGGAGGTTGATTACTGAACAAGAGAGATGAAGTGAATGAACAATTCCAGTGCTTAGTGGGTGATGGTGGTTATGAGAGGAACCAATGAGGGGAAACAAACTTTAACTAACATTGTGAGGAGAGCTCACATTGTTAGTTCCACAACTTCTCACAACTTCCACAAGCTGGAAGATGGAAGTCTTTTTTTTTTTAAAGATATTTGAAACATTAATTATGGAAGGAAGAGTGAAACTTCAAAATAACTGACAGGAGGTCAACTTCAGAGTTAGTATCTCCTACAGGGACAAGTTGTTGGTGGCTATCAGAGATTTTGACTGTGAAAAAAGGCTTGAGAGAGTTGTAACAGCAGAGTACATGTGGGGAGAATGAGTCAGGAGGTTCTGTAATTTTGGTGAACAGGCTGCAAGACTTGACATTCCTGGGGCCCAGTGAGTTTCTGCTTCTATGTTTCTAATAAGACGCTGATTTAATAAAATTGGATTTTCAACCACCTCTGTTTTATACAGAAGATTAGGGCCACTGAAAAAAATTACTTTAACTGAGAACTGAGACTTTTTTCAATAACCTCTGACTTTATTACAGCCAGCTTCAACAACAGAGATTTGAGCCGTATAAAAAGAGAACTAACCTTTGTGAAGGAACATGTTGTATTTCATGGATTTTTTTGTGAGAGGAAGTCAGAATTCTGAAATTAAAATCAGATTTCTTTTATGTTTCAGTGATCTAAATCCTGTTTTGTACTTTTACATTAAAGTCTTGTTAATTGAAAAAAACATAAGAAGAAAATGAAAGAGACAGAAAAAAGGTGACACTTGAAACAAAATGTGTTCGTATTTTTACATTTGAAAGAGTGTTGATAACAGCCATGCATGCATTCTCATTAAACGTTTTTTCCACTGTGATGCCTGTCATTTCATTTATGCCATTTATGAAAACACAAGAAAAATCAATATATAATTAACATTTTTAACTCATTGGATTTGCAAATGGTAATTTGGTTTGCTCTCAACTTCAGATGTGCATTATTTCCCCTAGGTCTTTCCAGAATGTGTAAAACCTTTGGTGTGAATTTCAGACCTACTTCTTCCATGCTGCCCCTGGCTTGTGGTAAACTTAAATAGGACTTCTTGTGGCTTTCTTTTTCCACCAGTGTCTTTTTCATAAAATAATTCTCTTCTTACCCAGTTTAGAAAAATAGGTGATCAAAGTTTGGGTCATTGTTTAGCAACCTTAGCCAGACTTTGAGTTTGACCTAAAAGTCCAACAGATATTAATGAATTATGTGATCTCTCTTCTTCATGTCCCAACAGGTATGTAAACGTATATTTACAAAAACACGTTTATCTCTCAAAAGTCAAATTTTTTGCAGCATAAAATATCTTTGTGATCTTTGAGCTTGTGGTGCTGAAGGATCTGAAGACAAGCAGGCTGGGACTTTTCTCAAAATGAACCCACCACTCATCTTTCGTTTAACATCCTCCCGTTTCCCATTTCAGCTGCTTACTGCAGCAGCTGAGATGACGAAGATGAATAAGAGACTCGGTGATGAAAGAGATGCTGGTGGCTACCAAAGCAGAGTATATGATGCATTGTCATCACCCCCCTCCACCCACATCACTGCCTCAATGGACAGGCTGCAATCTAGCAGAGGTCAGTTTCTGAGAAACCCTCCTGTTCTCTGCGGTTGGCCAATATCTCTTGTCAGTCAAAACAAACCAATTTGGAGTTGACAAGTGTACTCCGGCGTCACATATCCACTGCCAGAAAATTGAAAGTGACACAGTCCTAAAAAGTGATTTATTGCATAAAAATCAATTAAGAAACTTCATCTGACAATCCAGGCACATTGTAGAAATAAATTAAAGCACTTAAGCAGTGTAGAGCTTTTGTTTATTCATTTAGAAAGTGACAATGTGCTCAATCACTGACAAAACACTTTATGCTTTTTAGATGAGATGAGTTATTGACTTGAGACAGCTCTGCAACTGTAGTTTGCTCTCAGTTGCATTTTAAGCTACTTTTTACAGAAAATATTGCTCAACAGGAAGAGATGACATTTCATTCTTTGTATTCTTTAGGACAGTCAAATGCCACCTTTCACAGCAGTCAACATCTAGTTTTGAGTCTGTGTGAAGCTCAAAGTATTCAAGCTAACAGCAAAAGGACTGAATTCTGTCTTTATGTGAAAATTGGGCATGTGTGCTAATAAAGTTTACAAATTCTGTGTGGCTCCGGACAGCTCACATTACTTCAGTTTTCTAAGCAAAGCTGAAATTATTAACTGGCAACTGAACTGATTCTCAAATTTCTCAAGTTTGAGTAGAGTTTGGTTCTGCTGCAGAAGGTAAGAAGAAAACTAATAAAAACCTGGAATTACATTTGTTTCTCATTTTTAAAAATAATTTAGCAGCTCTAAAGGTTCTCTGCAACTCATTACTAACCACAACATAAAGCCACTCTCGTGTTACACACAGAAGCATGCACTCCTTATTTTAATGACCAGCTGTGAAACTCTGGAAATTAGATTTTATGCCTCTGTCACTGCTGTTTTGATAAAGCTTTGATAAAGAAAGTTAAACAGATAAAAAAAAATTATTTAAAAAAGAGTTCAGTTTGCTTTAAAGTAATAATAAACACTTCAAGGGTTTCCCTATGGGTGAACACCAACATGTCTGGCTTTAGCTACTTAAGAAATCCCAAAGACTGTAGCTAAAACACACACACACACACGCACACACACGCACGCGCGCACGCACACACACATAAAAGCAGATTGAGGTTCTTGCTTGGCTGACTGCAAAACTGAAAGTCCAATTGAAATGATTCCCAGAGGCAGTTTGTCTTGCATTATTGTGTGATATCAGCTAAACTGTAAACAAACATCTTTTTTCAAATTAGTTTTGGCACTGGCATACATTTGTGTGATTAGTGTAAAATATCCAGACCCTGAGAGCCTTTTTTGTTGTTTATGACTGCATCGACAAACCGGGGAGATAGCTAAACCAGAGTGTAATAATAAGAAACGGTTGGTTAAAGACTGAAAATTGTTAAAGTTGTTTATCTGAACACATGTCACTGAGGCATATCCAGCTGTTCAAGACACAAATTTCACATTAGGGCGGCAGAACAACAAAACAGGATTAAGCAAAGGGGGTAAAAAACATTTTCCGATTAAAAACAGTAAACACAAAAAAGAAAAGAAAAGAAAAAACATCAAGATTTACGCAGTAATGAAAAACAGGATTATGGATTTGTCACAGACGTAAACACTACAGTCTGTATCTGGTGAAACATGGATTAGTTTGTGATGTTTAATGGCCGTTTTTTTTTTAATTTTTTTAAATTTCTGCTCTACTTTTATTTTTTCACTCAATTTTTAAGATGTCAATTGCTTCCACTAGTTTTTGTACAAGTGTCTCTCCTATATTTTCTTATTGTGCCTTTTTTTCATGTTGTCCTAATGATAAACTTTATGCTGAATATTTGTCTAAGCAGAATGTTTTCATTCACATATTATGTCTGTGTAATAAAGTATTTTTTCCTTTAGCAGAACGACATCCATTTTCTGACATAAGAGCTATGTGATTTACTAAACAGAGAAAATAACCACCAAAGCTTAAAAATGGCTCCTAAAAATTAATAACTGTCTTTAGGGGCTGTAATATTTCACTCACATTCCAGTCTCCTGGGAAAAAGTCCAGGTTTAAATTCCTCCAGAGCCACTTTAAATGCCAACTGTTGTGGGTGTTGACAACTGTCAACAAGCGCCATACTTTAAGCGGTCACTGCTCTGCACATAGAAAGTGACTGAAGACGGACAGTCGGTGGGTAAAAAGTGTCAGGCCATGGGCTTCTCACCAGCTGAGACCGAGAAAGTCATGCACTTTAACAAGAAATCCTGATAATAACAGTATTCAAGACTAATTTTAGAAACACAGTTATGTGTCAGTATCTCTAGTTTTGAGAAAAGTTGTTATTTTTTTCACAAATTTCACATTCTTAAAAGCTAATTGAGAGTGCTGTCTATTAATTGCTATTTTTTGAACCCCATCCTCAATCATAAAATGATTGTTGCCTTGTTGGCCTGACATCAACTTATCCTGGAGATGAATTCCCCATATCCTCTTTCTGTATCAAGCTGGTTAAGAAACTCTATATATTTTTTTCAAAATTAGAAAAATTAAGCACAAACTGAGGGAATGTACTTAAGTGGGGCAGGTGAATGTTGTAGAGAAGGCAGGAGTTTTGTATTTTTTTTCCTGTTCAATGACATAAGAACAAAGATGGTCTTGCTAGGAACACCATTCAGAAAAATATTACAAAAAAAACTCAGAAGCTGGAAGAAACATCTCACAATGAAATTTTAAATAGTTTATTTACTTTGTTTCTATGATTAGTCTTTGCACTTCTTGCAGAAATTCAAACCCAGAGCCTCGTTGCTTTAGGAAAAAGTGCTAAAAGCTGCTTAATTAGGCTGCTGCATGTATTAACCTAAACAGGACTCCCAGTTTTGCACTAATGATTACATTTCATCATTTTATGTGTTACATTCACTCTTATCTTTACCTTCCCCATATAGCACGGTTCATACAGAGCATCAACGAGACATGGTGCTTATGTGAGTGTTGTTTCCTTGGTTTTACAGTTTTAAGCTCTGAAATGTTAATCTGATTACGATGCCAGCTGGACGCCCCCCTCTCTCCTATGACTCACTGGGAGGAGACCCTAGGCAGATCCAGAAGACACGGCAGGGAATATATTTCCCTTCTGGCCTGGGTTTTCCCTTCAGAATCCCCCAGAATAAGCTGGAGAGTGTATCTGGAGAAAGGAAGATCAGCATTCCCTTCCTTGACCTGTTAGCTCACAAACAAAACTTAGATAAACAAATGTAAGCACAATTCAATTTATTTTATTAGAAAATACTTTAAAGAAAAAACAGAACCATTTTAGCAAAAGCGAGAATAAGCTATACTTTTTTGTACGTTTAGCAGGTTAGGCTGTTTTCACTACCATATGCTTTCAGCATGTGGTATTTTATCTGTGCAATCTGCATAATGTAAACAACTTTTATCTTTGAGAATGAGAAGTATTACATATTTATTGGCAGGCTTTTTGATATGCAGTGCCTCATATTACTACTGGCAAAGTGTAGAAGGGTGTCATTTGACTGGTATCATCATTGTAGGAGCAGATCTGCTTTGCCTCTCAGCTTTACAAGGATGTCCAAACTCAAGTTTGCAAACAATCAGCAAATCATCAAATAGCTTCATAAACTGCCCCTTTATGTGTATTTTTTTCTTTTGTACTTGGATTTCGAACGTGTTTAACTAAAATATTACAATCTGAAATGATATCTCTGTTAGCATAAGTTCAGAAATGTGCAAGTCTTCTGAAAAATGAGTGAAAATTGCTGTATTATTGGAGGTTTTGTTGATCCACTCATATTTCTGGTGCTCCAAGTCTTTTGCACAAATCATCCATTTCTCTCTCCTGCCAGTCCTCTATCAGATTCTGTCTATATCTGCCTCTCTGTCTGATTTGGCCTCTCTCTCATTTCCTCTGCACTGCCAGGTCCTGCTGAGGCCAGAGACAGCCGTGTGGATTTGAGGGCTTTGAGCCAAGCATCCTCCCAGGGAAATTACCTCAAGCTTGCTGGGTATTTAATGAGGTTCGCAATGATTTATGCTGCCTTGTGTACAGAAAATAGAATCAGGGACCTATGTATTGGCTTGTTACTGATTAATTCAGCCCCCTAATTCTACCTCGGATACATTTCAGAAATACTTTGACAACATTATGATGTCCTCTGCTTATTGTGTTGCAAGGAGTGAAATTAAAGTTGCACACGATCAAGCTAGATGCCTGTCTGAGTTTATTTTTTGTTTTCCTTCTTCGGAGTGAAAGGGAATCTAAGCCACACTTTTTGTCTCTTGTCCTCATGTCACATTGCATATTTATGCATATTCTTCCAAAGGATAAAAAAAATCTTTAAACTGATATAAACAGATATAAGCAATATACCAGGAGCCAAACTGCCTATAGTTTTGAATCTATTGAAGCTGTCGGGGTGCTAATATTTGACATGTCCCTTGGAGCATGTTTTCACTCCTTTGTTCACCTGATATCTTTTTTAGCTTAGCAACTGCTGTCTATATTCTTTGTGTAGATTGTCTCTAGCAATCAGAACTGTGTCTAAAAGCACTTTCTGTGTTTGGTTGTGGGAGGAGGGATTATCCAGCAACAGGTCTGCTGCTTTTTCCCTCTCAATTTAGAAGCCAACAAATCTATCAACAGATCAGTTAATAACACTTCTCCTCTCAGCCAGATCTTTTGGTTCCTTTCAATTAGAGTTCTTCTTATTGATTTGAGATTTGAAAGAGATCCTTCCTAGTCTTTCTGTAGCGTTTGGTGATCGGGATTTGGAGGAACTGCAACTCTATCAAGGACTGGGTTCAAAGTTCTAAACCAAGGATTATTTAAGAAGTGACACTGTGACTCTCCAAAGAAAGAAATCCACTTTTACCCTCAACTGTCTAATTAATACCCTTGGAAAAAAAGGCAGATCTCTCTGTGAATTTCATCACCAGAAAAATATTTCACCTTGATTATCATTATGCGACAGACTGGCGACCTGTCCAGGCTGAACCCTGCCTCTCGCCCTTAATGTAGCTGGAGATGGGCACCAGCAAACCCTCCCATTAGGGACAAGGGGGAACAGAAAATGGATGGATGGATGATTACCATTAGGCTCTAAAGACCAGGCCGTTGTTAAAGAAAAATGTATGTTTTTTTTATTTTATTTTAAATGTTGAAATTGAGAGAAATCTGTCACATTTTGAATACATGCTAAATAAAGCAAGGATGATGGTGAAAACAACTTCATGGATATTTTTAGCAGCCTTGTCTAAGATAGTTTATTATGAATCTATATTTTGAGTATGTTGTTTAACTGTATTTAACATAAAAACCTCTAATAGGAAAAGCTGCAAAAAATACCTTTCCCCCTTTCCCCAGTTGCTTTTGTTATGTAGAGGGACTATATTTTAATATTTGAAATATTCCAAGGTCATAGAAACAATTTAATGGGTTCCAAAATGCAATGTTTGTCGCTAATATAAATCTTCAGTCTTTGAGATGGACATAAAAAAAACAGCCAACAGGATGGCAGAATCATGACGGCAGATTGGCAGAAAGGTAAAACTACAAAAACCGCAAAAGGAAAACACAAACCACACATAACCAAGAGCAAACTGGCAAGAAACATGTCAGAAAGATCTGACAAAGGAATAACTGAACAGAGGAGCTTAAATTATTGGGAGGATGATTATTGAAATTCCCTGAAACTGTATGGAGAGCGTGATGAGAGAAGCTGTAAATTTTTTTTAAAGCTGATACCAAGGAACACTGAAAATCCGGACAGCCAAGTTAGTGAGACACTAAAACTACAAAAAGTGAATAGAAATATGAAGACCTAAAACTGCAAATCAAAACTGGAATCATGCCACTAACAATCATAAAAATAATTATAAAATACAAAAACAAAATTGTATTGTGCTTCTGTACAATAGCAAAAGCACTCTGATTCTGATAATAGAGCTATATACAGTGTAATGTGTTTGTGATGTGAATCTCAAACAATATCAATACTATTGACGACTGCAGCCATAAAAAAAAAACAGACAAAAAAACCCCATTGTATATAAGAGTATATTACTGCTGCACTGTTTTATGTGCCTTACAATTTTGGGATCAAGGTTAAGGATAAGATTCAAGTTACTTTCAAACGGATGTTTATTTTACTTTTACTGAGAATTATCTCCAATATCAGGAATATTGTCTAAAGAAGTACCTGCAATTATCTTTTTGCTGTTTGATTTCAAAAATGTTTATGACATAGCTTTTCATGTCATTGAATTGCAGCATTCTGAAGGTGGCTTTATAAAACATGCTCAACACAATCTGATTAGCAAATCAAACATGTTTGCTGATCAGACTGATGAATTTCTAGCTTCTGTATGTGATATTTAACTCTGTCACCTCACATAAACAAAAGTCTAGTTTTAACCTCGCCTGGAGCTTCTTTTGTAGCAAGTTCACATGCTCACCTTGGGCTGGGGTGGATTTTCCTCCACAGTCTCCATTTTCCTCCCACAGGCCAAACACAATGCATGTGGCTCTAATTAGTGATTCTAAATTGACCTGAGGCTGAGTGAGCGTCTGTATGGTTGTTTGTCCGTGTCAATTCGGTGAAGGATAGGTGATATGTCCAGGGAGTATCTCACCTCCATTTCCATGAAATCTATGATACATAAAATATGTTGAATTTTTGAAAGCAAATGAATGTAGTGTTGATTGTCATTGGATTAGTCCTGAAGGACAAAAGCTTACGCTGCTAGTGCGATGCCGCATGAAGCATGAAGGGAAGTCTGAAGTTAAGCAGCTGTAAACAATGAGTGGATTTCCAGAAAATTTCTCCCTGGGATCTCTGGTATTGTAATTGTAAATGACTGCAAATTAGTCCGTTGAGAACAGATATTACTGTTAAAATTAAAAACTAAACAGAGTCAGTATCAAGTGTTTGTGAGGGTTTCAAACCACTCAACGGAGCCAAACCTGCTGCTTTGCTTGTTTTTATAAGCTAACAAGGTGCTGGCTGCAGCTTCATGTTTAATTCAAAGACATAAGAGATGTATCAGTGTCCCCATTTAACGCACTGCCAGAAACCAAGTGAGCCTATCTCCTAATATGTCAAGCCTTACATTTAATACTTTGTCTCCTTTAAAGAATGAAGATATGTCCAGATTTGTGAATCAAATTAGCTTTTTATACAAAACTTCAAATCTTTTGTTACAACCAGAGGATGCTTACAGACTTGCCTCTTGAGTCTTTTCATCTGCTTTGGACCTTTCCAGTTTTCTTCTCGTGATCACTGCTCAGCAAGGTGCCAAAGGGAAAACAGAGATTGCACGAGTTTCCAAAATATCAGGCTTTGCTCACATGCAGTTTGCCAACACTGAATAACTATTCAATTCACAACTGAGAGTCTCCAGGACCCACAGACAAGTGAGAGAATCTACATGCACAAATACACAATCTGGGAGCGTAATCCTGCTCCTCTGTATTCATGCACAAATGCACACAACCCTCCACCTGTTTTCACAGCTCAACACCACAGGCCTGCTGTTTCCTTTCACTCCATAGCTGACATGCTAGTCAAATTGTCCCCATTGTTGGATTATTGAGTCACTAAATACATGCATCTAGATTAATTTAGCAGAACAAATGTTCTATATTATCTGGATCACTTTTATATAAACTATTTCAGACTTTTGGGGATTTTTTTTTTTTTTACAAGCGGAATGTTTTCTTCCTCATAAGGATTCAAATACTCTAATACTGACTCTACTGTAGTTTTGGACTTGAGCATGCGAATGATGGACAGACAAATCTGGACAGCTTGACACTATCTGAAGCTGGCATTATGCATCTGCAGAGGTGACAGAAAGCAAATAGACTTCTGTCACTAATCCACTGAATCTTTCATGTTATGCTGGCTGACACTGTCCACTGCAGCACTCAACCACCCCACTCAATAACTAATTACAATATCTTCAGCCTTGTCTGCCTCCTTGTCACCTCTATTCAAAGAGCCAAAATAAAGGATGTAAGCTAATTAAAAAGGTCATCCTGTATTATTCCCCATTTCATTCTCACATTGACACCTAAGCTAAAAATCTGTATCCTTATTTAATTTATTTATTTTTTGGTGATTCTGGTTAAGATGCCTAAAAAGCCTTTATGTTAACCCATCTTTAATTGGAGTGTAATATCCTCACACTGAGTGTTTGTGAAAAATATAAACTTTAAAGTAGATTTGTTTGTTGGGGAATGAACTTGTATGGTTTTAACAAAATTAATATAAATGTTGGTTCCCCTGCTTTTGCCACAGAGCCAGTTTGCAAACAAGACAGCTTTCTATTCTATATGACAATGCTTCAGGATACAGAGAGAGGGATCTTTCTCCATTCCCCTTTAGCATCCAGAGTCCCATATCCTCCATTGTCGTCCTTTCATTTCAGCTCAACTAACAGGTTTTCTACTAGTTTTAGGTGAGAAGATGGGAAAAAAGGTGGATTTTTTGTTTGAGTTTTCATCTGTTGCGGTATTGATTTGTCATGGATCTTGCTGAAAGACACAATAGCAATGCTTTTCACATATTTATTTCAGGCAAACCTGGATCATTTGATGGCAAAAAAGATGATTAATTTCCTCTTATAAACATGCATGATTCCATTTTAAGTGCCACTAGAGCTTAGCAAGCTACATGTTTACAACAGTAATGGTGGCTGGATAAACATGGATCATAATCCAGTTTAAGGGCCAGTGGCTGAAAGAAATAGGTCTCTGGTTCATTTCATATTCATTCCAAGGGAACAGGAATTGATGGATTATTAATTGAAAGTTCCAAGAGACTATGATACACTTAAAAAAAAATAATAAATTATAGCTTAAGAAATGCAAAAGAAGAATAAATTACAAGGCTTTTTATACATCTTTACCAGGGCAGAGAATAAATTAACCCACGTTTGTATAGTCTGTCCTTAATATAACTGAGGGTACAGTTTCATTAAATGTATTTTAACACCAATAATTTCCTTTTGGTATATCAACATTTATTTATTAACCCCAGTGCAGATGGATCCATAGAATAAAGTTTCCCAGCTTTCCTTTGTGAAGAATTAGATTTTCCTCACCTTGATGAAAATTTGACCAATGTTAAAGTTTCAGTAATCCAATGCAGGTCTCATAAAATTTGTGACCAAATTTTAAAAATTCATTAAAAAAACAAACAACATTTGGTAAATTGAAGGGCAAACTAACTTTGAATGTAAAATGTTATTTTCATAAAACTTCAAATAAAATAAACAAAACAACATTTTAATTATGGGTTTTAGAGTAGCACACGCATGAAATAAAAGTGGAATAATTATCTGAGTATTACATACATATTATTTCATATTTTTAAAGATAGGTATTGAATACTAAAGTTTATTTTGTTTTAGACCCTTGATACCACCCAAACGTAAGAAAATGTATGTGCTTCAGTGCATAACTCTAAAAAAACATTAATGGATTAATAAGTACTATTTCTTTTTCCACTGTGAATATCTTAGAAGAATATGAGTAAATTTTCAGCCAATATTTCTCTGCAGATCATTAATGTCTCTCCTCTGGTGAATGGGGTGACAGCTGGCAGTGGAAAAGACAGTTTTTATTTCTTTTTTTTTCCTCTGGGAAAGGATCATAGGGACAAGATGGCAGAAGGTCATCAGAATCTATATTAGATTGCTCGTTTCTCCTCCATGATAACTTCACAAAGAGCCTCCCCCTCTGTGGATCTCCTTGTCACTGGTGCTGAGGAGTCCTGTGCAAATTGCCACCCTGGGTATAAATAGGCTGACAGCCTGGCAGGGCCAGGTGGTCTAATCTGCCTGTTCACTGTCCTGCTTGCTGCCTGGCATGGTGCTGAAGCTCTGAAGTGGATGTTTACCCCACATTCACAGTGACCTTAGATTGTCCACAGATGGCACATTTTCCTGGCAAATTGTAATGAAACTGCTCTTTTGAAGAATAACTGACTCTAGTATCTCCAAAAAACATCTCCCTTTAAAAACATATAGCTTCCACATTTAGCGGTTCTTTCTGGTTGTATTTATTTAAATGCATAATGAAACTAAAGTGCATGTGTGATGCTAAGCTACAGCAACTTGGCTCATTCAAGTCAAAGATGATTGTTTCTGCAACCTTGACCTTTTCATTGATTATCCTCATGATTATACTCATAACCGAATTTAAAAAGGTCACAAATGTGGGATGAGAAATTACCTGCTTTGTCTAACTTTTTTCTCTAGTAGAATGTTTGGGGGCATAATGGTACTTAGTTGGTGAAAACTATGGGGTGTTGAGCAATGAGGAGTCGGTTGCATCCTATATTTTTTTCTCACTGTCTGACACTATCCAGCCAAAACCTTTTCTGTTTTAACATTTTTGTTTTTATTGGCATGTTCAATGAATTAGAACGTTAGAATAAAAGTATCTTTTAAAAGAAGAACCTTTATGCAAGTATTAAAAATATTTATTAAGCCCGCATATCTGTATCAGGTTTTTAATTGGTCCAATGCAATATTCTAAACTTAAATGTTATGTTTCTATTAGATGTAAGTGTAAAATTGTCATGATTAAAACAAATAAAGGCTTAAAAAACATCAGTCTGTGTGTAACTTATTAAATTGTTGCTGAAACAAATTAACTTTTCTATAATTTTATGATTTATGAAATACATCTTGCATCTGGTGAACTGACTGTGAAACCTCAAAATCCTAAAGTGAAGAAATTTTCTGAGTGACATTTCAAATGGGAGATAATTCCTAGTTGACTGACTGCAGCCCGACACAGCCAGTGATATCACTCTTCAGAGAGACAAGTGTTGGAGTAAAACCGCTCCATTGTTCAAGGGTCACTTGAACAACACTCAGTTGTAGCAGTATTTGTTTGGGGTGCTGCTTGGAACATCTCTAAAGCACCTATACTTTACATAATCTATGCCTTTTAGAGCCAGACAAATCAATAAGCAGGAGCCACTCAGATTCATTCAGTGTGCAGGAAAAACCAACACAAATTGTTACTATGGCAGAAAAGTTTGATTCCTTCTTGACCTAGATTCCTCAGGTCTACAGATCTATTTTTACTTCCCGAGATTATAATTTCTGTCATTTCTGTGTGCTTTTCTGCAAATAATTCATTCCTGCAGTACACATGCATTGGGTCGAATCTGAATTTTATACAGTGGACAAAATTTAGGTGGTCTGTTAAGAATTTTTTATCCGCTTTAAGGAAGTGGAGCAAGCTACAAACCGAACAGTGACAAATCAAAACCTAATTTGGAAAGAAAATCCCTCCTGACCAATGCAGGGGAAATTCAAGTATTAACCTTGGTGTTAGCTGCAATAACTGATTATTTATTTGAACTTCTGGAAGCTTGTATTATATTAAAGTTATTGAATTATACTGTACAAGATGTGTTTATATTTAAGTATATAGTGGATGTTTTACCCAAAGTCAGCTACATATGGAGATAAAACAATGCGGTCAAAATCACACAATAAGCTTCTTAGAGGAGAAGCTTATTCTCAGGGTCTGGCAGATGTGACAAGAGGACTGTACAGAAATAGAGTGCAGGATGGAAGGAAGCACAGACAGAGTGCATGCTCCTCTTTTGGTAGTGAATAAAAGAGTATGGATTGTCCCGAGTGTGGTGTAGAGGTGATTAGACGACTATCTATTGACTACTGGAGTGACAGAGTCAGGACACAAGGCCTTGAGAGAGCATTCAAGTAGATGGGAACTGTCCTATTAAGCACTGACAAACTAAACAGAGCCAAGTTGCAAGTGATGTCATATCCACTTCACAGCTGTGCCCTTAAAGTCTGAATTGTTTTGAGAGTTGTAAATAAACTTTTTGTAGTCACTTTATAGTTTCCTCTCTCATCCAAACAAGTTGCAACTGCAGTAAAAGGTAGTGGACCAGAATGATCAGTCTGGGTTTCTGGTCAATGCAAATATGTAAAACACTTTTTTTCCACTTCAAAATTGTGTGCTACCTTGGTTTGGTCTTTCACATGATCCCAGGGAAACATGTGAGTTTGTGATATTAACGTGAAATTAACATAAAAAGTTCAAAGTATGTGAAAACTGTAATGAGCACTAGAATCGCCAAACAAAAACTACAATAATGGAAGATTTACAAAAACAAAATAGTTTTCTTATTTTATCCGTTAGCTACTGAAACAGAAGGGACATATTTCTACATAATTTAGGTGACTGAGTTTAATGTGACTGAAGTTCAAGAGCACCCTGATAACATGGTCAGAATGAGAAGTGTAGAAAAGTGTAGAAAACATTTGCAAACAAAGTTTTTTTGCAAAGTTGTCAAGAAAGATTTACTTGCTGCTGCTTCCGGCTAATGGCATCTTTAAATTACTTGGAAAAATTAATAGTTTTCATCCTGGTTTCATCAGTTTCTCAGTCCCTCATCATCGCTCCCCCCCATGCTGCCATCTGTATTCCTGTTTATGTTCTGCTACCTTCCATTTTTCCTCCTTCCACATCCTTTATCTTCTCCATACCTGGAGGCCAGCTTGTCGCCAGCAGACATGTTGATGTCTAATGGTTTGGGGAGCATTTTTCTCCCCTCAATGCCTGCAGAAAACAGGAAGCCTGACAGGCTGCAGGGAGAACAGAGGGAGGGTTTATCTGGGAAGACAGGCCTTAACCCTCTATCACCATGCCAATGGAGACTGCAGCACAGAGCTCATTCCTCTACAACTAGATAAGACCTCCAGTCTGAGCAACACTTCCAACTCGACCCCACTTACGACAATGGATCAGGCAAACCAAAGACAGCACATGATCAACTGCCTTGACCATTACCCCTTCATCTCAACTAACTGCAAAACCTGTTTTAATTTCCCAAAAGACCTGAGCTATCTGGCAGCGCTGCTTCTTATTACTGAATAATGCAGAAGAAGACAAATATTTCTGATCATATTTTTTGAAACGCTTCCCCCCCAACATCCCCCCAAAGACTGGTGGACCCACAGGGAGCAATAAATAAAAGAAAAAACTAAAAGAATGAGCCTAATAACCTTTTTTTCCCTAAGAAAACATTGTTGCATTCAGCTTTATACATACGTAGAATAAATTTGTGGATTTTCTTTCTTTTTTTTTGTCAAACCTGATCAAAACGGGATCTATTTGCATTTTTTTTTTCAAATGATTATAAATCCTCTATAATCATAAAATACAGAGGACTGTAGGTTTTTGTGTTTGACAGTTTTAAGCCTTCATGATATAAGGGATCTGCTTTTTTGCTTTTTTGCTGAAATGTGATATTTGATATATTTAAAAAAGTGCCAAACAGACTTTGCTTTCTATATCTCAACAGCTAAGTTTAGTTTCTTGTTTTCATGAGAAACATCCTTTCACATTAAACCCTTTTTCTTGTCTGTATTTACAAATGACTTGAGATAAGAGCAAAAACCATTTTAATACATTGAGCAAAGTCATGGTAAATAGTTTAGTGTAGCTATTCTGGAGACAGAAAATGATCTTGCTGAACATGAAGCTTTAAACAAAAATAGGGAAGTTTCCTCTCTTTCCTGTTTTGTTCTTTAGACTCATCACTGTTGCTCCAGGTCCCTTGCGTGTGTACTAGGCCTTATGGGAAATAACCACATTCAGTTTGTTCTGCAAATCCGGAAATCCAGTTGTGTGTCTGACCAACCATGTCAGGCTCTTAAATCACACAGGACCTGAATTCCACCGGGCACTTTCCAGCTCGTCACCGTAAATGTAAAACCGGGCTTTATCTCTTCAGCCTTAAATATGACCATGAATAATGTAGGAGGAGGTAAAGCAAGCACTGATGGGAGATCAGAGCAGTTTCATACGTCTCATATCTCTGTAAAATTAAGTCAGAGACTCTGTGCCACAGAACTGTCAGATCTGATTTATGGCTGTTAAATCAGAGTAATAAGAAAAAAAATAATCAATACAGTAATTTGGAAATAGCCATCTTAGAGGCAGTTGGATGATTTAGGAGGAAAGTTATTGTTAGAGCATAAGCTACACAGGGAGGGAAGGCCTGTAAGAAAGGCCTTCAGAGAGAAATTCATCTGATTTGGGTCACCTCTTTCATAATTCTCTGCTGATTATGTAGCGGAACAAACGATGTTGCTGGGAATGGGATTTGCTGCATTCCTTGCCTGCTATTTGTTGTGTGTCAGCATATTTGTGGCTGCGCTTGTCTGGCAAGAAATTAACTTAGTCACAGAGGTCTGGAACAATAGCGAGGAGGAATCACTGAGCCAATTGCTTCACCTCAACAACGGTAAAGCCATTTCGCTCCAGCAGACCACTTAATAGCTTTGGCTGATGCAGAGTTTGGAAATCTATCAGTCAACAAGGCCAGACGGAGATGAGTGGACTGCTCATCCACAGAACCAATGGGTGGGAGGAAACAATCGTCTTGGCCTCATCACAAGTCCAGGTCTTTCAGTCTCCGACCGCTCATCCAAAATTTCATTCCTGAGATTGAAAAGTGGAACAGAACAAGAGAGGAATGTTTTATCCTTTTTTCACCAAACTGCATTGCAGGTAGCACATGCTCTCCATTCTACAGGGAGTTCTGGTTCTGCTGGTCAAAGCAAAAGTCCAGACAACTTGTAATTGCCAAAGAATCCCTTCCTCTTTTGTCAAGCCGAGAAAAAGCAACTTTGTATAGCAACTTTCCAACAAAAGGTAAGTAAAATTTGGTGAATATGCACCGATGATTCTCATTTGTCAGATCAAAACTACATTTTGAAAATAACAACTTTAGGGATGTATGAAACATACTGTCCAATAATACTGAATCTCTGCTTTTATAAGTAGTTTTTCTTGATCTGATGCAATATTCTAACTTTAAATTTTACATTTTCATTAAGTCTAAGTAAAAAAATAATAACAGAAAAAAAGGCTTTCAAACTTAATCTATGTAACGTGTTTCAATAAATAACAAAGTACCTGAAATAACTGGGTTTTTAAATAATATGCTAATTTATTGAATGGGTCTGTGATTGGATTAAAAATGAATGCCATGTATGATTCTGCAACATGTCAATGTATTTGCTTTTGGGACAATCAATATGATTGACTGAAGTTACCTGACATACATTATTTTAATGGTCGGAAAATAATATAGACATTTAAGCATTTCTGTACCACTTTAGTATCTTTTTAGACTTAAATTCTTTTATGGAATTAGAGTTTCTTTAAATATTCATTCACACAATTAGGGAATCAATAATTTTAATCAATTATGGAATTTGCTATTTTTGTATTAGATTAATAGCTACTTAACAAAATCACATGAAGACAACAGGACAGCGCTTTGTGAAACATTTTTTGCTTTGTTGAGAAGCATCAAGGCCTGTAGTACATTTCTTATAGTTTGCATATTTTAAAAAGACTAGTAGGAATAATTCTGAAAATCTTTTTAAAGACCTCTTAGTACTTTAAAAGTACTCTGTATGACACAGAATATGAGGTAGAATGCTGACTTTGACCAACTAAACTCAGCAGTTCTGGGAATCACAGCAGTGCCGGGACATTCATGTATACCTGTTGTTTCTTCTGCTGACACAGCGACTGCCATTGCTGGTTTATATTCAGTTACTCTGGATATATGTGTGTGTGTTTCAGTCTTTTTGAGTCTTTTGTGCTGATGCACAGAGAAATTTGTATCCCACAAGGGAGAGCCTGGTCTATGTTACTGTATCGTACTGGTACGGAGTAATGTCTGGAACGTTTGTCATGTCAGTATGTTGCAAACACACAGTTTAGCCAAAGGTTATTCCCACATTTTTTAAATGTCTTTTAATTTTACCAGTATGTTTCCTCTGACTCAGGCTTCTTCCAACAGTCCAAATAATTATAATAATAATAATGTGCTATATTATTTAGTCTCTCTATACTGCCCGTTTGCAATGTAGTTTGCCCTGCATGTCTCTGTGTTGCCCCGTGATGGACCCTGTGTTCAGCTGACCGGGGTGCAAACCCCTCCTGCACAATAACCACTGCAGATAGACCCCAGTCTTGGTAAACACATATAAAAAATAGATGGATGTAGGCATTGATGAACAGTTCTTCTAACTGGATTGTTAAGGTTGTAGATCTTAACAGTCCAATCATATCATGTCTGATAGATGTCAATGAAGGACACAAGTGATTAAAAAGTGAGACTTCATTTTTGTTTTCTTTAGAGAAGTCTCGTTAGCTATCAGAAAAAAGTAAATGTAAATATGCCAGGGCTATGAATCATTTTGAGCCTAACTACAAGTCACTTGCACAATAGAAAAAAAATGCTTCTGAAATAAAGTATTTATAGATAAACAAACTAATTTCATTCACCTGTATAGACAAACTTAAACAATAGAGCAGAAAGTCCAACATAGAAACAAAAACATTGAGAAATAGCAGTGGGACAAAGTCCAACAAACCCAAAAGACACACAGAGAACACAAGTAAATTAAAGATATAGCATGGAAACTAAGTTAGTCACTACAGGGGAATGTGATTACCTTGTGGAGCTGAAAACTAAAGGCGTTTTCCTGCCAGAGCCGTTTCCTCTGCTTTTACAGAGAAAAATACACTCCATAGATAGTCTGTTGCAATTCGTCAAATGTTAATGCTGTGTATAATTTGGATTATGCTAAGGGAATGGCAACAAACAATTAACTCAAAGAAAACAAAGTCAAATTAATTAAAAGATATAAAAATAACAACAGAAGCTGCTCAGAGTCCAAGTCAATATTAGATTCAGTTTGAATCAAGCTTTGTGTCTCTTCACTGGCAGGAAACAGGACCACCTGTCAAGTCTTGTCAGGCTAAAGGTTTTTTCCAGTATTTTAAAGATTATTGGAGAGGAACTTTAAAGCCTTTGTGAATAAAAGGTTTTCTAAAAAGGATAAGAAAAACAATTCTGTCCCTTCTTTTACCAGCTGTTTTGGGTAAATCTTTGGCTTGTGTCAAATGTGTGATGCTGCAAATTGAAACCAGATTTTATTTTTTCCTTATATTCTGTGGTTTATGCTTCATTTAGGATTCAAATATCAAAGAGGGGCCATTTATATGCTGACCAAGTGAAGATGATATGTTGTATTGATGGTTAGCAGAGCGGAAAGTGTTGCAGGAAATGTAACTCTTCCTGCAAGTGTTGCAAAATTTCTTCCCCTGTAAGTTACTGTTTTCAGATCTTCTACCAGAAAGAGAGTATTGAAGGACATTGATGTTGTTCTGTTTGTCTGACTTTCCATTTACCTTGCCCCAACTTTTAGATTTTCTAAAGAAGTAAGAACATGTACAGCCTACATAGCCAGGTGGAAAGACAATCTGACAGAAAGGGGAAGATAAAAAGAGGATTATAGCACTGCAGGTGAATGCTAAAGGTCATGGGAAAATGTGAGAATAATACAGAAGCAATTGAGAAAGAAAGGAATTTTCTTCATATGTCAGTGTGTTCAAAAGGATAGTTTGCTTTATAAGGGGGACTAGGTGAACAAATTTTCCTCAAATTAAAGTTTTCCATTTCAAGAATGAATAACACCATTTTCTTACTGCTTGTCTATCTTACATGTTTGTGGAATATAAAGACAGCATGCATATTCTGATATTAAGTCAAGCTGCCACTGTTTGTTTAAAACCAAAGTTTCTGACTTGTTTGATCAATTTCTTTTTGTGTATTATATTTTGTGTTCTGTTACTGGCTTCACTATGTGTTAGACCAATAGTTTCTGAGTGCAATAGTTTACCAGAAATGGTTACAATTTCTTAACCAGAACAGATACTGATATTCACAATCATTGTAGTTTTTTGTTAATAAATATTCATTTTTCTGCACTTTAGCCACAGCATGGTCTCTTGTTTTTGTTATGACCTTGAACCAGTCAAACAAAATTGGGGATCATCCGGAATTTGAACCCAGGACTTCTGACACCCAAACCAAGAAGAATATTCCTTGAAATGCCAGCTTTATTTTTCATTTGAATCTTTGGGCTTGCATACAAGAGGAGAGGGTCAGAAAGTATTGGCAACTGAGCCATGATTTACTGCTGGTGGGAGGATAAGAAACAATATGAGAACAGCTTATAGGGGAGTCTCATAGAAGAAAAAAGCAAAGAGACATTGATACCAGTGTCAGGAAAAAAAGCACTTTCTGCTGCCCCAAACATCTCAAAAACTCTCACATTTTCCTACAGATTGATCAAATAGCAGCTATTATTGACAGGAAACATGACATTTTTTCTTCTCTCTGTTTACTCTGATATTGAATTGGACTAAACCTTTCCTTTATATAAGTCTGGATAATGAGAAACAGACTGTTTTATTTTACTGTCTTCAAAGTTAGAAGTTTACATGTATTTTGTTTTTATTTGGTAGAATTGCCATTTAAATTGTATGACTTTGGTCAAACCTTTTGGCTATCCTTCCACAAGCTTCTCACAATACTTTGAGGGAATTTTGAGCAACTTCTCCTGACAGAAATGGTAGTCAAGTTTGCAGGCTACCTTGCTCTCTCACACGTAAACCTATTTAGCTCTGCTCAAACCTTTTTTATAAAGATGAGATGAGGGCATTGCAGTGGCCACTCCAAAACATTAACATTAACATTCTCCTTAAATCATTTTCTTAGTAATTTGGTGGCATGGGAGTTATTATCAGTTTTGAAGACCCACTTGTGCCCCAGCTTTGACTTCCTACAACTTCCAACAATACTACTGGATTATAATAAGACAGGAAAGGCAAACCTCACAGTACATCCTGGTAATAATTAGGTTGACCTTTTGTATTAACGGTGAACATTGGAAAGCTCTGCATTTAAGTATGAAAACAAGTTAATGTCAGTGATTTCTTTTTCCACCTTTCACAGAGAAAACAGTTTGGACTGACAATACAGGTCTATAAACACAGTAAGTGAAAAAGTGGTCTGTGGTTTCAATGAATCTCCTTGTTAATACTGAAAATAAAAAGCAACGTCTGCAAATAACTTGGTCAAAGGTATGAAAGAAGTACAAAACCATAATGTATTCTAGAGTGAAATCCAATTAAAATGATGTGGCATGACTTTAAACAGGGTATTGATGCTGAAAAGCCCCCCAAATGAGGTGAAATAAATCGGTTCTGCGTAGAATAAGTGGGCCAAAATTCCTCCACGGTGAGGTAAACAACTCATTACTAGTTAGCAAACATTTGATGGCTGTTCTTTCCACCAAGGGGGGCAAAATCAGTTAATGAGTTTAGGGGGCAATCAGGGTTAAGTTGTTTTGTTTAATAGACGTTTGGTTTCCCATGTCAAGATTTTTACGTCTGATAATGTGCTGGTTTTTATTTCTCTAATTCTTTTCTGTTTTTATTAAAGTACCACTATAAAACATTCCCTCTGTGAGGCTTGGGGAGTTTAAATTTGTCTCAATGTGAAACAGAATTTGTTGTGATAACAAGACAAACTGACTAGTGTAACGACATCAGGAACTGCATATAGAAATATTTTCACTGAGGACAATCTGCAACTTTATAAACAGCTAACCAATGACTTTTGGATAAAAAGGTATCTTTGTTGACATATTCCTTTTCTCCCCAGTGAGAGAACTTGATACAGGGCCAAGACTCTGTCCTTATCTGCACAGATTAATGTGTGGGAAAATGTCAAAGAAGAAACCGACAGCAATGTCCACTATTCATGGGATATTTTTGTGTTTGTGTCTGTTTTACTGCACCAAGCTTATTTTTGGTTACCAATGGTTGACAGACCTTGGTTTTCAGTCTCCTGGATATTGAACACTTTGTCACCAAAAGAAGTTAGCAGAGCATCTGTGAATAAAGTCAGTAATGTCATATTAGCGGGAGAGAAAAAGCCTTAAATAAATTTGTCAGAAATTTACACTTGATCAAAACCAGAACATTTATGTATGATAGTAAGGGTTCACAGGAGGAAAGGGAATGTTTTGGGCAAGAAATAGTTTTTGTCCACAGCAGACAGAAATTGGTCACTGAACTATTTTCTTTATTGCTTTTCTTTTAAATAATCAGGACTGCATTTGTCAAAAGTCATATTTTGTCCTGCAAATATCAGGACTGCATTTGTCAAAAGTCATATTTTGTCCTGCAAATAATTTACTTGTGAGTGAACTAAATCCAATCTGCCTAAAATTAATTCTTATATTTTCCTGTTCACATTATACAAAACGGAGCCCTAAAGTTGTTATCTAATTATTCCTGGCAAGTTGCATTTCAGAAAATGCATCTGGCATTGCAAAAGGATTTGACTGTTGTAAATATTTAAAAAGCAATGTTTTATTTAAAAAGTAGGTTTTACATTGGAAGCTGCCATGGTGCTCCCAGCATTTCCTCTCGCCTCTCACAGAGACTAAGCAGTGGTGCTCTCTGCAGCAAGGTCAGCCCCATAATAAAACTGTTGGTGTGGGTTTCCCCTGGTTCTCCAGTCTTACAAAACATGCATGAAACATTACCAGGCAATTCTGCAAAGACAATGAGAGTGACACTTTCCCCTTTGTGGAAATAAAAGAAACATTACTAAAATAATGTGAAGAGGTGTTAGAAAAACAAAGTAATATGGTGCTTCATGAGTCTGTTAACTTTTTATCGGTCTGAGCTATGGTTATTTCATATTTTGCAAGCCATTGACATTACTAATTAGAGAAAGCAGCATTCTCATCAGTGTTTTTCTTGTTTTTACTCCAACAAACCATGTTGTTCTTGTTTGAGAGTTGTAAAAAGACATAATTAACACAAAGTTTCACTTTGTTCCCCGTTGCTTTGTTTGGACAGTCTTATGTAAAATCTACAGTAGTCTATGGATGAAACTCTCAAATAAATACACAGAGGTTTGGTTCCACCCCTCCAGCAGCTCTTGGGAATTTCCAGCATTTTTTCTTGCCTTGGGCATCCCTTATGCCGTTTGCTAGTATTCAAACACACACAAAACAATCCTAAGAGGCTTAACAATGACACCCCGTCGCACATGTTGGGTATATTTTTGCAGTCGCATGACTCTGATTTTCCGTTTGTACCAGTAATGACCTCCAATTTACCTCTCCAGAGAGCCGACTGCTTTAAAAACATACTCCATCAGCTAATCCATTTACTGCCAGCTTGCTTACCTCCAGCACCGCAGACTCGTTACAGGATTCTCAAACAAGGGTCACTTAACATGAAAAAAGTATTTTCAAGAAATTTCTTGCAAGTCTTGGTGTCAACAGTCCACAGTGACCGCTTAATATTGCAGACATATCACTCCCAATAACGGCAGTGACCTCAAGTTGAGCGGCCTTGATGATGGCGCGAGGCAATATGAAAGAATTGGTATTCATTGTGTCCATTTTAGGCGATGAATTATTTATGGTTGGCTTGAAACTGCTTCTGGGCGACTGTGGGACAGAATGACTGCTGCAGGGAGAGTGGTGAGAGGGAAAACACAAGAATTTTAGAGGTGAATTCTTATCTTTTTATCTCCTTTTCTCATGGAAGCATTTTTACCATCAGTAATGGCAATGAGTCAGCTGCGTCACTCTTCAGACAGACCAGATTAGAATAATAGGACATCAAGATGTGCCAGTGAGTGATTTTCTTGATCATCTTTAAACCATAAATGCAATATTGAGAAGTATCAAAAACTTAACACCCATAATGTCAAGCTTGATTGCCTTTGAAGGTTCATGTTTACTCTTAGACTAAGACAAATGACAGAAACCAAACACTGTAACCGTTCTAAGCTTTTAACAACCCCCAGATTTTAATATACTTACTGTAGCTGTAGCCTACTCCCACTTTATCTGTCACTGTCACAAGAACAAAAGTCTCCAATTCAGCCTGAAATTGATCTCTGCATAGGGCGGACTGCGAAGCATACAACAGACACGCCCCTCAAATCTGGGGAAAAGAAGGAAGATACATTTATGGGTTGCACTTGGAGGAGCCTTCCAATTTAGTTAGTGACATAAACAAATGTGGCCTTCAAAGGATGCAGAGCCTCAATTTTGAATTTATTTGTTTGGTACATGTGGGTCCCTAGTCACCAGCTGTACCACAAATCTTTGGTAGGAATTTGTGAAAGTTTAACTCAATAATTTGTTGATTAAGATCTCACTGTACATGCTCAGATCAAATGGAAAAAGATTTTTTTTTTCCGCCTTTGTTTTCAAGAATATTCACACATCTTCTTGCTGCTTTTTTGGTCCTGGGTTGTGGCATTCAGTCAGTGCCAGAGTCTGTGGAATAATTGGTATGCGCAGGTGTGAGCTGGATGCACCAGTTAGCTTTCTCTACCCAATGTGGGATCTGTTGTGCTGGAATTCATGCAAGCAATTGCTCACTTGTCATTCTGATTCATTAAAGTTGTAGCAGCTCCTCATGCACTTTCTTTCAACAATATTATGGGTTTACAATAGCAGTTACATGGAAGGTTTTTATATTTACTGACAGAAGAAGTGATTTATTGTTAAGAATAACAAGTGTCAAGGAAAGCTAATTGCTTCTCAAGTTAACAATGGTTTTCAGTTCAGAGCTCAAATTGAGAAAAAAAACATGTTCAGAACTGGCTGAAGAAAAAATGTAATGTGTATGAGGACAAATTTCTCTCAACACTTACTGCAAGAAATGGTGCTCTGGTACTTGGAAACTATAATATACAGATATGCTGACTGCATAGAGATTTAGATTACATTTTAGAGAATTTGCAATTGTTTTCCTTCAGACTTACAGACAGTTGTAAAACTAAAGCTGTCAGCAGTTTCATTTTTAACATCCCTTCACTTTTTAACATTGTTTCTGTCTTCCTTGCTTGGCCCTGTTGTCAGAATTAACTTAAAACTTTTCATCCTTTCGCTTTTCAATTTAAGTTGGTGAAATGTGTTTTGTACTACTTTTGTGTGAAAAATTCCTTCAGGTGAAGCCTTTCTTCACTTCACTTGATGTTTATTTATGAATGTTTACGGCGGTAAAAATGTGAAAAGACACGAGAATGGATGTGAAAATCAAAGGTAGCCACTGGCTTTTAAACAGGTTGAAGTGGCTCTTTGCACTTTCTCTCATGTATTACTGGCAGGAAGCTCCTTTCAAAGTGTGACTTAAGGGAAACTGTTCAGTCTTGGGCTCTTTGTTGTGCATCCAGAACAGACTCCCTGTGTAACAATAGTAGCTTTACATTATACTAGATTTTTTTTATTCATTCACTGATATTAACTGGAACTGGATTTCCACATAAAGCATGTATGTTCTCTCAATATCTCAAAGATGTTTTTTATAGTTCTCACTAGTCTGCAAACACAGCAAATAGGATTCACATGAATATTTTTAAGACTAATGACTAATATGACTGAGGTTTGCATAGTTTAAGTCCCAAATTGAAATTTTTTGTAATGAATTAGTCAGGACTAATTTAATTCTAACTTAATTTTATCAAATACCAATAGGTGGTGCAGTAGCAATAGTTTTTTTCCCCTTTTAATTTAGATAAAATTTTGCATGGAACTGAAGCACAGAATAAACATATGTTGATGTAAACACACACATTAGTTGTAGACCTACATGTTTTTGCTGTGAAACTGTATTAAGTTTGTAGCAGGTAATGTCTCTCGTCCATGTTTGGAGGCGCATATTTGCTGTAAAGTGATAAAATATTCTAAAAGTACAGTTGCACTGCATGTGCATCTTCTTTGCAGAAGGCAAACAAATTTTAGATCCATTACTGCCACCTACTGCGCTGGAGTAACTGCATCAGCGTGCTGAAAAACCGACTGAGATGTGATTACAGTCATTATTTTTATAACATATTTTTTTACATTATCAATACATCCAATTTATAGCATACTACTTTAGAGTAGCTAATGTGATTCATTGGGATATTAAGTGATATTCCAAAAGAAACTGTTACATGGACTAAAATTGTGAAGTGGAAGGAACAATACATTATTATTATTATTATTATTTCTTTTTACAAATAAACAGAAGTAAAAAAGAAAGATCTAAATTTGAAACCTATAGTTTTAAAAAGTTATTTTATTAAAAAATAGGATACATTTGTTCATTTTTTAGCCAGTTCAATACTGTGTGGAACCACATTTCACTGTGTTTCCAGCTCTGTTTGGGTATATCTCTAACAGTTACAGATTTTTGTGTCATCTGGCCCCACATTCTGGCTTTGTCTCCTACGTGGCTTATAATACAAAACAATAGTTTTAATGGTTTTCATATAGCACTCTCTGCCCTTGACCTTTTGATTGGGTCAATCTGAAGTTGGATGAATAGAAATACATTTTTTTTTTAAATAGAGAGGGTAATGAGGGTAAGTAACTCAAACTTCTGAGAGATAAAGACACATTTAATTGGCCGCATCCCCACTGTGATATGTTCTTTCAAAGTTTGACTCATGGCAGCAGTAGCATTGGAGATGTGCTTGAAAATGAATGGTTTAATCACATATTCACCATCTGGTATATTATGCTTTTTTTGGACTTTCAAAACAGGCATTGTCCCTTTTCAGCTTTGCTCATTTTCTTTATCCAGCAGTTATTCCTCTGTGGCTTTAAGAGATATTATCTCCCTAGAAAGAGTCTTTTCCATCACATATTCCTCCTCCTTTTGCTTAAGAAATAACAATAGAATGACTTATCTCAGTGGAGTGAGACTGATACATCTGCCTCAGCACATGTAATCACCTGCAGTAACATGGTTGTTCGGCTAGGTTAAAATTTGAGTATATACCAGAAATCCAATCTTTTGGATCTTATAGATTTCTTCTCTATAAGAACTGCTCTCAGTTCCTCTGTGACTCAAATATGGATCTATGACAACAATGAGGTAGAAGAAACAAAAGTTAAAATCTTTATTTATGAGAGATGTTTATCAAGGGTGAAGAAATGCAGAAATATAATGTAAATGCAAAAATTAGTGTGTGACATGAGAGCTAATGCAGATTTTAGACTTGCTTTATTTAGCCTCATTGACTTACATTGTGCCAGGCTTGTTATGTTCTCTAATTCTGAAAGGTTTTTAATACAGCAAACGTGGTGCATACTGATAGGAAAAACAACACAATACTGTCTGAAATTAGGCCTAATTTACCAGCATATGCATAGAATAAAACTGCAGAATAAACATTTACTGCAGAAACTTTAAAAGAGAGTAAAGTAACACAACAATGTAGTGGAACAATACAATTCACAACAAATGCAATCTCAAGTCACTTTACAAGAAAGACAGGTCCAATTTATATACAGAAACTATAATTAAACTCATGATGATAATAGGCATCTGTAACTTCATCCATTCTAATTTCATCCTATAATACAATGTAATCATGCTGTTTATTATGGAACTAGTTATGTAAAGAAACCCAGCTGGCTGCGTGGAGTCACATTGAACGATCAGATGTGGCAGAGTTGATTTCACTCAGAGAACCCATTCAATCCATGTGGTGATGACAGTCAGTCATTTGTCCAGTTTACATTCTTTTTTATTTGCTTGAATGATCTACACTCACCATGCGACTTTCACATCAGAGTCCCAGATCCCAACATGGAAACAAGTCTGCAGTCTTAGAAGCGTAACACTGATTAGCAAATCTAATGAGAGAACTGGACAAACATGACCAAAATCTATGTACCATAGTATTTATACTTACAATGTTATCTCAACTCATTAAACACAAAAACTGCACTTAAATTATTCCTCCAGCTATTTCAGCTCTTGTTATTCTGATTTTGATGGGATCCGTTTGTTATCTCCAGGCATCTGCTTTGCAACCTGGAGCCTCTGCCAGCTTTCAGGCAGCCGTCTGCTTCTGGCACCGAGCTGTTGGCTCCTCGTGTGACTGAAAGCATGACAGTGCCTGTCATGTCTTAAATGCATCAGCAGGGACTCATTAACAAAACAAATCTGTGCCTTCGGCCCACAGTCCAGTAAGAGTTCCAGCTTCAGTAAACAAAAGGTAGACAAATTAAAAATAGTGTCACTAAGAACACTTTGAAGTGTGTTTAAATGTAGCCTGGCCACTGCCCTCCTGTGCAATTTGCTCTATTCTCATGTCCCTTCAGTGCTCAATCTAGAATTTTTCCCACTGAAACTGATTTTGAGTTTTGATGCTGATTTTCTGTGCTGTTTGGATTTGCAGTCTGCCAGTCCATTGTAGTTTGGTAATGGCAGAGGAGGAAATAAATATTTTGGGGAAATTTTAGTTGGAGGGTTAATCTAGGTGCTACTCAGTGTAGTAACGTCAAAGTGCAGTTTTCTACCACTAAATAGCTCAAGCTTAATTTTTCCTCAAATGTCTTCAAGCAAATATTATAAAACTCACATTGCAGGATGGATGCTTTGCTGTCACTATTCTGTGACCAAAGCAAAGTCTGTGTTGCTACATTGCGTGTACTGAAGTAGCTGAGTATGTCCTGGCTTAAAGCTGCTGTGATTTGCAGTGACTTTAATCCCAGAACAACAACAACTAGAATGAAGAGATTACAAGAGAAAGGACATTACATATTTTTCTGCAGACAGAGATTATATGTAGAGGAGAGACTAAAGCTATTGAAGGAACAGATTCTATAGATAGAAAGCACAACTTCTGGGGGACTCAGCTGACTACTGATGAAATATTTTAGCAGTTAGTGTTTCACCATAAATCATTTTTAGCTGAGGAAATGTCAAAAATATAAATTGTGCCAGGCAAAATTGCAAAGCCGCAAAATTTTATCCCGCTATGTAACTAATTCTCTTGTTACTTTAATGTGTCACTTTTAGGCAAAATTGTTCATTGTGTTGAATTGTTTGATAACTGCCCCTAAAAAAACACACTTCCAAAAAAAAGTTTCATTTACTAATAATAATATTCTGCTTAGCAATAAGGATCTGAAAAAAAAAATAAAACTCTATTCAGAAATTACCTTTAATTAGACAGTGAGAAAGGGAGAGAAAGCTGAAGACAGAGAGATAAATACTCTTTAGGCATCCATTAGAAGAGTCAACACAATAACAAATAGTTTGCTCTTAATTTACAAGACAAAAGGCATTCAAGATTTTAGAGACAGAGTGGAGTTTTGGAAGTAAGGTTCTCAGGAATCACTTCCTCTGTAATAGGTCTCTTATCTGTACCAGACAAATGTTACATCTCTGAACTTCTTGGAAAGGAAATAAGTCTTCAGAAAGCATAGCAGCCTAAAAGCTAGTGGGTGAACCACCTGTCTTAGATGATTTTAGTTGTTTACATTAGCAGAATATAACAATCTTAAATTTGACAACAAACCTATGTTCAGTGCTGTACAATTTGCTGGAAGAATGGATATTATGTATTTGATCATAGTTAAAGTGATGCAAATAGGAATAGATGCACTTTCCCTTTTTGATAAAATTTCATTGATTTCGTTGAAAAATAATTGCCATGATCAGGACTCTCTTTTGCAAATCACATATGCTGCATTCTGGTCTGTTTAAATGTGTAATCCTAGAAGGTATCTCACAGAATTTATTTTTTAGTTCCCAGTGGTAATTTGTAGAAAACAAACATGCCTCTCCCTTTTCCCTCAGGAAGCTGCTCATCTTGGCCCTCTGTTCAGCTTTTAACATTGTTTGAAAATGTACAAAAATGCTCAATCAAAATACAGCTTTTTTTCTCTCTAGATTGGACCCTCTCATCCCAGCCACAGTCTTCTCAGCATGAGTTTCATTTCTCTTTAGAAGAAACACTTAGGGATATAAGGAAGTAATTTGAGAAGAACATTTTGTTCAATCATGCTTTTTACTATCGAATATATGAAGGCCTTCTGAGATTTGTTGGAAATAAATAAAAAGCTCAGTGTTTCCAAAGAATAAAGTACTTTATCAGACAGATAAGAAAACCCACTGAGGCTTATCGTCAGCAATGGACAGGAACCCAGTGAGTTGATTTTGAGGTATAGATTAGTTGTGATAAACCTGGTATGATTTATACAAGCTGGCAAGTTGCCAGCTTGTATAAATCTCTCCTGGATGCTCAGCATCCAGGAGAGATGAATAGACTCTGCCTTTTATTGGTAATTTTCTGTCAATGGAGGGGGTCCTTGGATAGATAGGAGTTGCAAACTGCGTGACCCATGTGCTTGGCATTCATGCTTTATATGTGATTAATCGATTGGTTGACATTAAACACAACAAGGCTTTTCAGAAGTCTCATTCACATTCACTTTAAAGAATGAAGGACATGTGGAAGAAAAGAAGTGAACAAGAACAGAACAAATGGAGGGCAGGAGGACAGAAAGAAGGAAGGACAGTAGGAGGCACAGGGACAAGGGGAAGATTGAAGGCTTTAGAGAAATTAATGTAGAAATCAAGGAACAAAAGGAGGATGCAAAAGAGAAAGAAACAAATGAAATGCATAAAAGAAGAATGATGTGAAGGACAGAAGAACAGAAAGGAAAGTACACATGGTGAACATATACATTAAGGACACATGAAAAGAATAAATCTTCCATTGGAGCAACACAAGGAAGGATTTTTTCCTCCACATAAAGATAGGTGTGAATAGGTATGTCTTAAATTAATCAGCATATATACTCCTAAAGAACACCTTGTGAATCAGTCTTTTAACGCAATAGAGCAGATGTCACGGCTCATATGATATGCCTCTGAGATGTGTTTACACCTCAGGTGACAACGTGTTGTTGTCTGAAACGTGTAAATGAGAATAAGAGCAAATGAATACAAAGTAAGACGTGCCATCTGCCAAAACTAGACATTTTTTTCTATTATCGGTGAACTTGCGCCCCAATGGGCCCCATTGCGTGTGTTCGTGTGCGCGTGTGTGTGTGCGTGTGTGAGACAGCACCTGGACAACTTTTCTTCAATATAACTTCACAAGTTCAAGGTTTTGTGGCAAAAGTTCAGTATACATTCTGCATGTTTGGTGTTTTATTTAATGGGCAAGTTAAATAATAGAATTGGAGAAAAAGTTAGAAATAGCAATTACAGAAATTGTTTGGATTGATGATTTTGCATTAAACAAATTAAATGCTTTCTTAGTGGGGGAATTTTTTTCCCCCTCTGAAATGTACAAAAAAATATCTATTTTTAAAATTTTATGCAGTTCCAAAAAACCTGAAAATATGTTAGTTTTATCAAGTCGGCAAATGTTTATTGCTGTTGTGAAAAACTGAATATTAAATTATGTAGGGTCAAAAGATCAAAGAGACATTTGTGACAGGCTTGCTTATTCAGGCAAATTCGCTGCACTCCTGTTGTCCGAATTTAGATCTGATAAGATATAAGTAGCATTATATTTGTAAACACGACAAGTAAAAATTATGTCAGGTCTTTTTTCCTCTCTTTCAATGCCTTTGATAACAATAATTTTCATTTGAATGCCTGTCAGGTGCATAGTTGCAGGATCCTTACACATGTTAACAGAGGGTAGGTGAAGAACAAAATATGGAAACTGTACATGTGGAAACAAACTTTAAGACTTGTAAGATGGGGAATGGCAGAAATGGCAGTGTGAATGTTGTTGGGATCTGGGGAAGGCTGGCTGGGGTTCTTTCCCACTTTCTCCACCAGGGGGCTTCCTGGAGGTTCCTGGAGGGCGTGGTTTCACGGCTGCACACCTGACGCATATCTGACTCGTTTGGAGGAGTATATCTGGATGGAGCTGCTGACACTCCAGTGCCAGAGTGTTAGCCAGTAATGGTATCTGTGGTTATTAGCCATCCTCTGACCACCTGTTTTGTGAAAGTAACTAATTCTGTGTCGCCTCTTCTCAGGTTTCTCCTCCGTGACGCCTTAGCAGCCTGACCTGAGTTTTTGGGAAGTTATTCCATCCTGGACCCCAGCTCCTTCACTCACCTGTCCGCCCTCCAACCGAACCCCGGCCTCTGATCCACTCCAGCCCCGGATCCACAGTCGAGCCTTTCCCCAGTTCAACCCATAAGTAAGACCATAGCCGTGAAAAGGGACTGAAGACTTCCACAACCCCTGTACTCACCCTATTCCCATTCTCCTAGATTCCAGAGATCCAGCGTTTCTGAGAGAGAGACCTCCTGTCATCACCTGTACATATTTGCACATTGTATTTAATAAATCTCCTTAACCTGATCTGTCTCGGAGTGTGTTCTGCATGTGGGTTCAGAGACTTGATCACACCATGACAGAACACTCTGGCCAACAACAAACCCCAGCAGACGACGGAGAGCTTTGCAAGAACAGAACTCTCTAATTCAAAATCACGACGCAGCTTTGAGGGAGCTAAATAGACGTCAGGTCGAGGCCAACACCCGCCTGGAAGAAATAGCAGGGTTTCTACAGCTTTCCGCCCGCAGAATTCGAACCAAGCCCTGCGCCGCACCCAGTCCCAGTGCCGAAAGGAGTACTCCGTCCCACGTTTCCGAATGTCGGCCACCCAACCCGGAAAGATTCTCCGGTGACGTGAGTAAATGCAGAGGGTTCCTGTTCCAATGCATGATTCTATTTAATCACTCACCACACTGGTTTCCCCATGACGACGCCAAGATTTCGTTTATCATTTCCCATTTATCTGGCAAGGCTTTAAATTGGGCAGAATCTCGATTTTCAGCCTCTACAGTTTACGGCTGCACGTTTGACGAGTTTCTGAGGGAGTTCAAGCAAACATTTAACATTGATCCAGACAGCAGTTCAGATGCTCGGGAATTACTGGAAATGAGGCAGGGTCATCAGTCCGTGGCCGACTTTGCCATTGAGTTCCGTATCAAAGCAGCTGCATCTGGATGGAATTCTCCAGCCCTTAGAAGCGCATTTTATAACGCCCTGAACGACAAGATCAAGGATTTACTCGCTACGTTGGATGAGCCTAAGGCTCTGGATGATTTAATTAGTTTGGCCATCCGTTTAGATAACAGAACTCGCACCCGAGCTAAGAATAAAAGAGATCCACCTGCCTGTTCATCCGTGGGGGGCGGCGAGTCGGGTCACTTGTCAGTCCCAGTTTCTCCAGCTATTGCCGAGCCCGAACCCATGCAGATTGGGAATACTCGTCTCACCCCTGAAGAAAGACAGAGACGAATCAGAGCCAAACTCTGTCTTTACTGCGGTGCAGCTGGTCACTTCATTTCCGCATGTCCAGCAAAAGCCAGGGTCCGCCAGTAGACACGAGGAGGCTGGCGGACCATCAAGTTAAAGCAAATTCTCCTCGCTTACTGTTACCAGTCTCTCTTTTCGTTCGGGATCAGTCCATAGCTGTCTCAGCCTTGGTCGATTCTGGTTGTGAGCGGAATTTAATCGACTCAAGTTTCGTTCACCAAATGGCTATCGACACCGTTCCATTAAAGAACCCGCTGAAAGTTACAGCTCTGGACGGTAAAGCCCTACATTCGATAACCCACCAAACCGTTCCAGTAAATCTACTCACCTCTGGTAACCATCATGAAATAATTTCATTCTTTGTTTTTCCTGCAGCCAGTTCAGCAATCATTCTGGGATTTGATTGGCTAGAACATCATAATCCCCACATCGACTGGTCTGAGCGGCACATTGTTTCCTGGTCCGTTAACTGTCACGCCTCTTGTCTCCGTTCAGCCGTCCCGCCAGGTCCGCCACCGGCAAATCTGCATGAAGCTGACCCCCCGGATCTCTCAGCAGTTCCGGTGGAGTACCATGATTTAGCCGCCGTCTTCAGTAAGGTAAAAGCACTTTCACTCCCACCACATCGACCGTACGATTGTGCTATAGACCTTCTACCTGGAGCCCCTCTACCTAATAGCCGCCTGTATAACATCTCTAAGACCGAAAGGGAGACGATGGAGAAGTATATCAAGGAATCCCTTGATGCGGGAATTATTCGCACCTCCTCCTCTCCGGTAGGCGCAGGATTTTTCTTTGTTGAAAAGAAGGACGGAACTCTCAGACCGTGCATTGATTATCGTGGTCTAAACCAGATAACGGTAAAAAATAAGTATCCTTTGCCCCTCCTCTCATCTGCTTTCGAACCTGTACAGGGAGCCACCATCTTTTCCAAGTTGGATCTAAGAAATGCGTACCATCTCCTTCGCATAAGGGATGGAGATGAGTGGAAGACGGCATTCAAAACCCCGCTAGGTCATTTCGAGTACCTCGTCATGCCTTTTGGATTATGTAATGCTCCGGCCTGTTTTCAAGCTTTGATTAATGACGTCCTGAGGGATTATTTGAACATTTTCATTTTTGTCTACCTTGATGACATTTTGATTTATTCTAAGAGTCTGCCAGAACATCAGAGACACGTCCGGCTTGTTCTCCAACGGCTGCTGGAGAACCGATTGTTTGTCAAGGCTGAGAAATGTGAATTTCACCAGTCCTCTGTTACTTTCCTTGGACATGTTCTAGAGGCTGGACAGGTGAGGCCTTCGAAAGATAAGATTAAAGCTGTTTTGGAATGGCCAATTCCTGAAACTAGGAAACAGCTTCAGAGGTTTCTCGGTTTTGCTAATTTTTATCGACGTTTCATAAGAAACTACAGTCAAACTGCTCTGCCATTAACCGCCCTGACCTCTGTGAAGACTACCTTTTCCTGGACTCCCGAAGCAGATGCTGCATTCCTACGGTTAAAATCCCTGTTTTCTAATGCACCCATTCTCATCCAAGCAGACCCGACTAAGCAGTTCGTTCTAGAGGTAGATGCCTCGGACTCTGGTGTTGGAGCAGTCCTCTCACAGTTCTCAGACTCTGATCACAAGACTCACCCATGTGCATTCTATTCCCGCAGACTGTCTCCGGCTGAGAGGAACTATGACGTGGGAGACCGAGAACTCCTTGCCATTAAAATGGCTCTGGAGGAATGGAGACATTGGTTGGAGGGCGCACAACACCCTGTCCTAGTTTGGACAGATCATAAGAATCTCTCTTATCTGAAGACAGCCAAAAGACTCAACCCCCGACAGTCACGCTGGTCTTTATTTTTCTCCCGGTTTAACCTTTCCATTTCATATCGCCCTGGTTCTAGGAATATCAAGCCAGATGCCTTGTCCCGGCTATATTCCCTGAGACTCTGATAGATCTCCGGTCTCCATTCTGCCCCCCAGTTGTTCCATAGCCTCAGTCACCTGGGAGATGGAGGATCTAATTAAACAGGCTCAGTTATCTGAACCAGATCCTGGAACCGGGCCTCCCAATAAGATTTTTGTTCCCACTGCGGTCAGATCCAGACTCATCAGTTGGATGCACTCCACTAAATTCTCTGCTCACCCTGGAGTAAGTAGAACTATTTCACTCATTTCCCGTCGTTTCTGGTGGCCGTCCAGTTATAAGGACATTAAGGAGTATGTTTTGGCTTGTGCAGTCTGTGCTCGAAATAAACCGTCCCATCAGCTTCCGTCTGGTCAGCTCCAACCTCTGCCCACACCTACGAGACCATGGTCCCACATTGCATTGGATTTTGTGACCGGGCTCCCCGTATCTGGTGGCATGACCACAATCCTCACTGTTGTGGATCGATTTTCTAAGGCCTGTCATCTGATTCCCTTAAAGAAGCTTCCCTCAGCTCTTCAGACTGCTCAGCTCCTAGTCAAACATGTGTTTCGGCTCCATGGCATCCCACAGGAGATACTGTCTGACCGCGGGCCCCAATTCTCAGCACAGGTATGGAGACACTTCTGTACGGCTCTAGGTGCTAAAGTATGTTTGTCTTCTGGTTACCATCCACAGACCAACGGACAGACGGAACGTATGAACCAGGAGCTAGAGGCTATGCTCAGATGCCTCACCTGTACTAATTCCTCTGACTGGAGCCAGTACCTGACCTGGGTGGAGTATGCACACAACTCCCTCGTCTCCTCTGCCACCGGTTTGTCTCCATTCGAAATCACTCTAGGTTACCAACCCCCACTGTTTCCCTCGGACGAGACAGACATTGCAGTTACCTCGGTGAGGCATCACATCCGTCGATGCAGGGCTGTCTGGCGAGACACAGTTTCCGCTCTCCATCGCACGCTGGAACAGAACCGGAGGATTGCTGACCGCAAGAGGCGGCCAGCACCTGTTTATGCTGCCGGCCAACAGGTTTGGCTGTCTACTAAAGACATCCATTTAAGGTCCATGTCTAAGAAGCTCTCCCCCCGTTTCATTGGGCCTTACAGGATTGAGTCAGTCATCAGTCCATCTGCTGTTCGCCTGCAGCTACCCCCTTCTCTCAAAATTCACCCCACCTTCCATGTATCCCAAATCAAGCCCGTTTTCACTAGCCCTTTGTGCCCACCTCCGGAACCCCCTCCTCCCGCCCGCGAATTTGAGGGGGGCCTCGTTTATTCAGTCCGCCGCATTGTCGACTCCCGTAGACGGGGGAGGGGTTGGCAGTATTTGGTGGATTGGGAAGGGTACGGCCCTGAGGCTCGCCAATGGGTCCCCAGCTCGTTTATTGTGGACCCTTCTCTCATCTCTGCCTATTGGTCATCTCTCCCGTCTGGTTCTGCTGGACCGCCTAGTGGCGGTCGTTGAGGGGGGGGAACTGTTGGGATCTGGGGAAGGCTGGCTGGGGTTCTTTCCCACTTTCTCCACCAGGGGGCTTCCTGGAGGTTCCTGGAGGGCGTGGTTTCACGGCTGCACACCTGACGCATATCTGACTCGTTTGGAGGAGTATATCTGGATGGAGCTGCTGACACTCCAGTGCCAGAGTGTTAGCCAGTAATGGTATCTGTGGTTATTAGCCATCCTCTGACCACCTGTTTTGTGAAAGTAACTAATTCTGTGTCGCCTCTTCTCAGGTTTCTCCTCCGTGACGCCTTAGCAGCCTGACCTGAGTTTTTGGAAAGTTATTCCATCCTGGACCCCAGCTCCTTCACTCACCTGTCCGCCCTCCAACCGAACCCCGGCCTCTCAGATCCACCAGCCCCGGATCCACAGTCGAGCCTTTCCCCAGTTCAACCCATAAGTAAGACCATAGCCGTGAAAAGGGACTGAAGACTTCCACAACCCCTGTACTCACCCTATTCCCATTCTCCTAGATTCCAGAGATCCAGCGTTTCTGAGAGAGAGACCTCCTGTCATCACCTGTACATATTTGCACATTGTATTTAATAAATCTCCTTAACCTGATCTGTCTCCGGAGTGTGTTCTGCGCATGTGGGTTCAGAGACTTGATCACACCATGACAAATGTGTTGTGTCGAGGATTTTAAAGGTGACTGTGTCTAAACATCAACAGGGATTTTTAACAATTGGGCTAAGGTTTCCTCATGAATTGGTTGTTCTGATAATTGTTGCAGTTTGAAATAAAATCCATCGCCGTGCAACTGAAGTCCGGTGTACTTCTAGAACCATTCTACATCAGCATATTAAAGACAATATGATGGAGTAAGTTTGTTTTTATACCAGCTAATTACCAGATAAGTCATTGCCAGTGATTTTACATGAACTGCATTACACATAGAAAGATACTAGACTAGAACACACCGTGTAGTTTTAGGAACGTAAAGTCCTGTAAAATATAAAAAATAGAGTGCTGTCTATCTGTCTATCTGTATGTATGTCTGTATATATGGTGTAGCTTTATATGTACAATTAATTGATTAGGAGTCCTCAAAAAAAGTGAATAACACACATATTAAACAACCAGAAAACGGAAGACAACCTATTAAAAAGGTTCACTTATGTTGGGCGAAAATGGCCTAGCTTGCTCTCCTTTTTAATTTATCCATAAATTTATCCATAAATTAGAAAGGAGGCCAGAGAGGTGCTTGCTCCTTCATGCCTTTCTGGGCTCTGCACTGTGCAGGGGTGCCCCCCTCAAACTGATCCAACAAAGTTGGTTGAATGAAAATGTCTTGGTATGCTGAAGTAATCAGAGATTATTTCACTGACCCTCCTGTAAAGCAGCTCTATTTTAATATCATCTTAGCGATCAGTAGATGGTATGAATACAGCTTAAAACGCACTGCATGAAGTTCCATCAGACCCACCCTAAAAATTCAAGATTTTGCAGTCCTCTTTAAGTCAGATTTTTATGTTCTGCAAACCGCATGCTGTTGTTTAATTGCTGTAATTTGATAACGTGGAAACCTTGATTGCCGTTTGCTTTCACAAAGCTACAGTTTATGTAATCAGTGTGTGTAAAGTTCAACCACCAAGCAACAGCTGGATCTACTTATGCTGTTTATTTTTTTTGCAACAACAAACATCACCCACCTCTGGATTTTAATGCCGATCTTTTACAAAATGAATTAGAAGACAAAGCAGTTTGACACTGTTAGCAGTGAGCAGAAACCCTATTACCTTGAACCTGCAGTTTTCAAGACTTTAAAGTCTCGCTTAACATAAAATTAATTTTCCTGATATTTCGTACCTGAAGATAAATAAAAATGAGCCAGAAACTACAAATATTTTAAAATATAATGATAAAATGTAAAGCTTCTTGTACCTTCAAAATTGTCAGACGTTTGTAAATGGGCACATTGGAACTTTTTATGCCAAGTCTCAAGACCTGTAGGACAAAAAGGCCAACTTGTTTGGCTTTGGTAATGAGAAATATTTTTTGAGTAATAAAAGAGAGGCTTTTAACCTTAAAACAACATATGGGGATGGTAGCATCATGCATAATCTGTGGTGATGGATTACACAATTTGAAAGGAATAATAAAGATGGAGCCATACCCACAATTTTACTATTCAATCTCATAGAAAAGGTGAACTTATGCACATTTGGTGGTTCAAATAGTAAAGTTTTTTAAAGTGGCTAAATCGCTTAATATAAAGATTCAAGGGCAGCTTTGATCTCTACTCTATTGGGAAATCTATGGAAAATACTTTAAAGCCAATGTGTGCCAGTAGAGTAACAAAATTAAATCAGATCTGACAATGGAAGTCAAAACCTAGTATTTTCACTACTGCTTGCAATATATGTGCAAATATCATGGGAATGTATGCGTGTGTATATCTGAGTCTGTACAGGATGTGTAGTCTCTACCTTGTATGGATTAGAGAAAACTACACTGCAGAAATTTAAAGTTAAATGCATAATTCCTTTTCTAAAAATCCTTTATATTAATCCCACCCTGGAAAATAATGGAAAAAAAAAACTTTAAAAGCATGACATAGATTAATGTAAACTTCTTACTAGCATTAGTAGTTTCTTTCCCAATTTAACATTTGGGTTGAATGCAACAAGTGGGTCCAATACAGAGATTGATGAATCAATGCTGCTTGTAATAAAGCCAATTTGAATTTTTTTTTGTCAGACTTGGAAACAATCGAGAAAAAAAGATTAATGCTGACTGCACCAAAAGAAATGGTGATGCAGCCTTTACTTTTCCTAGTGAAATGGTACTCATAAAAATGTTACATTTTAAAATATTATTTTAAAGCTCTAGGGACAAGAGCTAAGCACAATTATATTTGTTTTAGTTTTTTCTTTCCTATATTAAAATGAGTTCTGTTACAGCAAATCTCACAGAGCTGCTGTCAGTTTTCTCCATAACCCAGAATAGATAAAAGATTATGCAAAAATCTTGTCTATCATACAGCCTGGGTTGTGTGAGCAGTCCTCACTTTAATGAATGTTGTTTGGAGTCAGGTCTTTGACAACACTGTTGGTGTTCCTGTCCTGTTGGGTCATTATTCACAGTGACAAGTAAGCTGTGCGTAATGAACAGCTCTGGTCCTGTGTTAAAGAGAATTTAGGCCTGTCCCATTTGAAGATAAAGATAGGTTATTGATCAAAGGTCCTAAACAATTACCCTCTCACCTGGATTTCTATTATGCACCAGCTGTGATTGCTGAGGTTCTTAGGCTACAGGAGGCGATACAAAGAAACAGTGAAGCTGCAAATCTCAATTGCTGTTGTCCTGCAACTTTTAGATCTCTTCCTGCATCAGCAAGGAAGAGATCTGCAGCAGGGCAGGAGTACCTAATCAAATAATTAGGTCATTAGCAGCACTCTAGAAATGGATTGCATGCTACGGAGGCAATTTCACAATATGATTCAGGGACACATCTAAAAGTTGCTGAACACCAACCCTGGTGGACCAGGTTTTGAGACACCGGAAGTTCATAACAAGATTGATAGGAAAGATGCATCAGTCAGCAGATGCAAAACATGATTTTAAAAGACAACAGAGGTGTACAGTAGCTAAAAAAACTCCAGCTTACATTTTGGCCTTGTTTTCATGCTGATCAGCACATATGATCACCACGTTCACAGCTTTACAGTTGACCCCAATCTATTCAGTTCCATATTTGTGGATTTTTCAGTGGAAAAACAAATTAGTTTCTGAATATTTGCCAATTTGTGGATTTCTTCTTAGAGCATGTATGAAACATAAAACAAATGCAGCTTGAGAAGCTAAAATAGCTAGCTGCAATAAATGATGACATAATATTTGCTGCAGTTTGTGACAAAGTGGTTCAGTTTGTGTTCACCACTTGTCCCTTACTCTTATTTCTGATTCATGTACTTTCTATAGTTGGTTATTATGCTTAAATTTAAACATTACTTTGCTACTTGTAATGAAGTGCTTCACTTACTATCTCGGGTGTTTTAGTGTGGTAAACGAGTGGGTGTTGGAGAACAGCTGGCCAGATTGTCGCTGAGATTCGTCGTGGCGTGGAGGATTGGTCAGCTGGTGACTGGAAGGACTGAGCGCCAGAGAGAACCGCGCCCCCCCTCGGGTTAGCAAAGAGTCCATTCTTCCTTATACAGACTTATCCATTGACTCTGCTGCTCATTACTGCCCTACATCTTTTTTTTTTTTTTTTTTTAAAGTGACTCATTTAAAAAAAAAAAAATTATTGTAAATTTTATGGGTCTGTCTTAAATCTCTGTCCACAATCCCTGCAGTTATTTATTAGGTACACCACTCGGGTACCACGTTAGCATTATGTTGCAGTTTCCATTTCTTTGTATGTATAGCTTAAAGCTACTACTTCTGGACTAATCGAATTTGTTTACTTTGTTTCAAAGTATATTTATGGTATTTGTTTTCCTTTTTACTCACCAGTTTGTCCCTTGTAGATCTGCAGCAGGGCAGGAGTATGGAAGGGGCCGGCCCAGTATTTCCTGCTTAAATGGCTGGATGATGTCATTGATTACTTTGCTGGGTTTTACCAATTAGAGGATTTTCTTTGGAGTTTTGCTTTGTTTATTTTTCTTTATAGTAACTCTTTGAGTTATTTTGAATTACATGGTTTATTTTGCAGACCATTTCAATATGTAGATGGGTCTGTAAATTAGATTAATAATTTTATTCTTGTTTCTCTGTTTAGATTTTTATTTTTTTTCTTGACCTGTTTAATTGTGACTTGGTCCACTCAAGTGTAGGTGTGTTGCCAATTGGCTATAAAAACGGTGAGTTCTTGGAAGCTCAGGATGGTTGTAAGAGTCAAAAGTAACAAGTCATCAGGAGAATCTGAAACCAGTGGCTGATGCTGCTTTTTGTTCACCTTGCTGATTCTTGCTCACACTACTTCACATTGTTTGCTAAACTTCCAAACCAGGAGCACCTTTGAGTTTTCTTGACTTTGATTAGCTATATGTACCCTTAAGAGCGGCGCAAAGGAAGGCCACAAATTTAGCTTCTGTGGCAAAACACTGAGCAATTTTAAGGTATATTTTGTTTTTGAATTATTAAAATATACATTCATAAACATTCAAATTCAAAAATACTTTATTAATCCCAAAGAGAAATTAAATTAGAGAGGGTATCAAGTTCTTTCGGATTTCATCTCAGGCAGTTGGGATACCTTTTCTAAATGGAGACATTTATGTCAAGGATTGTAGACTTTATATATGGTGTGTCTGTTCTATCATTTAGGCATGTGGTGTCTTTACTTTTTTAAATCAAGTTTGCATGTTTCAATTAAATTCTGCTAAAAGTCTTTTACATCACTGTGGAGGAAAGCAATTTTCTTTTCTTTTAGTTCTGAAATATTGAAGCGTTTTCGAGCATGAACGGCCAGGTTTTGTTCATGCCTAAGGCTCACTTCCTAAAGAGTTCATTTTTGTCCCAGAATATTCTCACCCTTTAAATCTTATTTGAAGATGCTTGTGTAAAGCATGACTAATCATGCTGATCATCAGTTTCTGTCAAAAGATATTTGGAAATCTGTCAAATAGTTGATAACACAAATAAGTTTCCTTTCATGGTTACTTGAGCTTTGATAATCTCACACTAGTTTTTCAGTCTTGACCAAAATATATCTTCCAACATCAAAATTAATATAATCATTCATACAAAGTTGAAACATTCATAATGCCATTTTGTGTGTTTTGTTTTTTGTTATGAAGCCACAGGATGGATATGTTGTATTTCTACAGGCAAAATCAACTACCGGTATTGCATTTAAAACTGTCATCTCAGCTTTCTTGAGCTGTCAAATGAGAGAGAGCTTTCAGTGTGATTTACAAAGGGAAACACGATTCTGTAATGATGACAGTAAAAGGTGTTTTGTGACCTTTTGATTGTGTGCTAGAATATGTTAGTAGTGAATTAAGGATCATTGTGAAAATCCAATAATTCATCAAAAGACCTTTTGGGCTCTTTTAGGTAATTGTTCTCTCCTCCCAGTTTGCCACTGGTACAGCAGCTTTTTGCATTTCTTCCATTTAATTTCTTCCTCATTTTAGAGTTAATGATAAAGCTGCTCTGTCCCTTCTGAGCCTTGAAGCTGACTCTGAGTTTCTGCAGCATTCAGCAGGGAAGGTTATTCTTGGTGCAGAAGATGAAATATATATAAAAATCTTTTGTTTTTCTTTTCTTTGTGTTTAAGACCAAACCCCCACCCTTATTAACCACTTGTCACAATGTCCTTGAACTGGTGCCAGTGCACATAAATTGGTGCTCCTGGGTTTCTACATTTTCTATATTTAAGGGACAGCTGGAGAAATTCAAAAAGAAGGAGTGTGGGTGGATATATGTGTGTCTTTGTTTGTGTTTAACACTTCAAAAGGGAAGAAAGCCCCTTACCAGAAGGGACTTCTCTGTCGACAGGTGGATTGTCCAGGTTTTACAACATAAAGAGGATTTTGCAGGCAGCATTTCTGCTTTACAACTGATAACGGTGCCATGGTCCCCCATAGAGAAGGTCTAACCTTAGATCTAAGGAGAACTCCCTCTCATCTGACTTAACACCCAGAGCTTCATCTTTCACCAGTTCTCCTGCACTTCCCTGTCAGGATATTCCAGGACTTTAATCAGTTTTCTGTGCAGACATCCCAAGCATCTCCTGTACTTTCTGTTCTCCCTTTTATGTTCCATTTGTTGTTTTCGACTTTTGGTGTATCTGAAAGAAGTAGCAGATGTGAGCGTATCAAAGCACACCAGCGTGCGGCATCAGATAGCTAAATGTTCATCCTCCGCTTCCCCTGACTCTCAAATCACACCAAAGTAATGTCTGCTTTTATTTCTGTCAAGATAGCTATTCAATTACAAGGAGGGTTTTCATGAAGGTATTCATAGCAGTGATCAAAAAGCAACCGCACACCCCAACACACGGTTTCAAAATTATACGTCATGTAGACGCGTTTTTATTTACTCTGAAAACAGACCCAAGGTGACTCGGTTGGTAGCATAGTTGCCTCACATCTTGCAGCAAGAAAGTCCTGGGTTTGAATCACAGTCTGGGGTTGTTTTGCATATTGCTTGCATGTTCTCGCTGTTTATGTGTGTATTTTCTCTGGGTACTCTGGCTTCCTCCCACAGTCTAAACATGGCGGCTAGATTAATTGGCCTCTCTAAATTACTTTTAGGAAGGAATTTGTGTGATGAACCTGGACAAAAAAAAAAGACTGTTTTAAAGACATGGTTGCACTAAAGATAGAAAACTAAACTGAATGCAATTAATATTCCTTGGTACTAATTTGAACAAACAGCAGCAGGGAAGTCTCTTTTTTTGTTACCTCTAAATTCCTCCATGCTCTTTCTTGTGATTCATCCCTCCTCCTTTAATCCTCACTGGCTCACGGGCTGAGCTGCTCTTTTGCACCCTCTTTCACACATTCATTCAGGTCAGCGTATGACGTCATCCACTGCCCTCTTCTTCTCTGAACTAATTGGACTCTGTCCTCTTTGTGGCCTTCAGGGAGGCGCACATAATTAATGCAGAAAGACAGGAAGTGTCAAGTCCAGAGTTTGCTAACCACACCCTTTTAATTGGTGAGAGTGAGAGGTGGAGGGCAGTGCAAAGGGCTGCAGTGATTCTTGGATAATTCTGTGGTTTTGTCTGTCAGTGGTGGATGGAAGTTGAATGTTGAAGAAGGGAAAATGGGAACTGGACTGTGCTTTCTGAGCATGCATAGCAAAAAGAAAGAAAAAAATTCAAGTTTTATTTTTGCACATTTATTGACATAGTTCTTTTGCGATTTCAATACTATGAGGGAATGCTGGAACAAAATACCATGGCTGATTAGCTAAAAGGTTTCTGTTGTGAGGAAAGAAAGAGAAAATGGCATAGAGGACGAGAGAGAATACAGAAACATCAGAACTATTAAGGTGAATCAAACACTACCAAATAACTAGACATAAAGAACAAAATTATAAACTAAAAGCTCAGTGAACTCGGGTAAAACAAAAGGATGATCTTATCAAAATAAGAAACTAAGGAACACAGAACAATAATGAAACTAGAATCCAAGATTCAAAACTACCCAGGATCTTATAGATACTTCTTGTATTTTCTTTACAAGCTGAAACTGGAAAAAAACTAAAAAAAATTGAAAAAACCTAAAAAAGTGTTTTGTCTCACAAAAATGTTCTTTATTTGTATTATTATATTTTGCTTAAAATGTGGATGCTCCTGCAATGAAATACCAGTAGAAATTGATAGTTTCAGGTTTGAATTTTGAAACCAAGCTTCTAAAAATACTTTAATCATAATCCTAATCAGAATATTTCCAAAAAAAGTATTGTAAACGTTTCAATTTATAAATTTTTTTTACAGAAATAAAATTGTAATGGCTCAAATGGACTGATTATGAAATGAATAATGTTTATATATATTTATATATATTCACTTTGACACTTTTATATTCCTTGCAGCATAAGTGCCACTAACATTTTTTCCTCATCTGTATTTTATACATGAACATTAGTTGCTCTTTTTCACTGTTTCCTTGAACAGGAATTTCATTCTGAAACATAGACTGTCAAAGCTAAAAATAAAGCTAAATGATGGAATGAAGCTACAACTGGATCAACATGAAAAAGACAGACAACCAGATAAAAACGTCAGGTTTATGTATCAGAGCAGAATCAAATAAAAGGCATCATTCGTATTTATTGGTTCAGCTGGGGTCAATACTAAAAATCAGAATGACAGACTTTGTCAACCAAAACTCATTTTTGGTGAAAGCAGAGAGAGCTGAGATTGAACGTTTTGAGATGGACATTAAAAAAATAAATCAGTCAATAAACTTATGAAAATGTTTAGTATAAATCTCTTGTTAGTTTTATCTTTTTCCATTTTTTTCAGAGGGCATATATTTGGGAAGAACAATAAATGTGACAGACATGTTTTTGGACAAGGAAGGCAGCAAGAGTACCTGGAAGAAACCCAACCGGGAGAACAACCATAACCACTGCCCCACAATACAGCCCTGCCTAAAAATAGATTTTTCCAGTTAAATAAATAGATACAGGACTTTACACTGGAAAATTATTAACAGCATGATGGTGAGAATTTGCTGACACGTCAATCAATCATCCTATCCCTAATCATGGCTATTCAGCATGAGATTTTAAAGTGACAGTCGTCTCTTTACTATCCTAAAAAGTGTTCTGCTCTGGCAATTGGCATCGTCAGAGCCAGCTGCTATTCACATAGGATTTTAGAAGCTTTATTCCCAAGAAGGAATGTAATTATCCCCTTCTATACAAATATGGAATCATATATTGAGTTACTGCCAAAACAGCAAATAGGGCCCAATAAACACAATAATCATTTCCTCATTTTACTCCTCTCCTGGTGTTATTTTTGTAATCAGCCTCCTCCTTAACATAGTACACACTGGGTCTGTCAGCCTTGTGCTAACTTTGTCTCTGGGCCAAGGCATGTGATGCTTATCTGCACAGATGGCACACTTGATGCCAGGATATCATGACCAGCAAGCTGCATTACACAACTTCCAAAATGCATTAGAGTGCCCACTCACTGTCTTGGTCCTGTTGTGCTGCAGAGGAGAATCCCTGGGGCATTTTAACAGGAACCGGGTCTCCCTCGAGATGTAAGCAAATGAATTTGCCTGCCCTCATTGCTACATTGATCTGGATTTATGTCACTGACCTCGGTGATAGTCTAATGCCCTTGTTGTTGATAAGGACTGTGAGATAAAGGGAGGTTAAGGGCTCTTAGTTTGTGAAGTGTAAAATACTTACATCAATACTCATGATGATAGAGGGCTCCAGAGACCAAACAGTCTTTGTGTGGATTTAATCCAATTTACAGAATCATACCATGACAAAACACCAATCTATTTTCTCTAACTATTTAATAAAGCAACCTCAACACACAGTTTCTGGACCATAAAACATTGATAAGACATTTATTATATTCTCCATAGTGCATTACATGACTCAGACAATGATATGCCAGGTTGTTCACTGGGAGCCTATTTAATGAGATCGAGTGCTGATGGGCAAGAGAATCACCTCATCTGCCCAGGTACAAATGATCATTCACTAATCACAAGCAAGAAAGAGAGTATGGAAGGAAATCAGAACAGATGACGGGAAGTAATGAGAGTTAGCAATGAAATGTGGTGAAGGACAAAATGACAGAAGAGGCTGATAAAAACGAAAGTGAGACAGGAGAAAACTGAGATGTGAAGGGAGAAGATGGGAAAGCAAGGCACAAGTGGCTAGAATTCACATCTGTCAGCCCAGCTTTCTTTCACTGAAGAGAGGACATTGGTATTAATGAGACATCTTCAGCTTTCAGATTTGGCATTTTCAGTATCCTGGCTGACATGTAAAGTAAGATTTATTGATTTGAAAATAGATGAATGAGTTGGGGGCTCGAGTTTGGATGGATGAAGTTTATTTGTTGGTCTACACTTCTAACTTTTAAAAATGGTCTGCACATTTAAAAGCCATGCAAAACAAAGGGTTTGCTTTTTGGTTACATACATGATATTTGTTCCTAAAGATTTGTCATTTGCAGTACTTGCTTGGGGAAAGTTTGGGTAACTACTTTGTATGCTAAACTAAAGACTGATCCCAGAAATAATAATCTTCTCATCTAAATCTCAGAAACGGATGAAAAAGATATTTTCCACACGCAAATATGTTCCAGTTCTACATACTGAATTATATCTCAAGCTCCTGGTGTTCTGCATATTATGCAAAAATCTGCAGCTATGAAGTGTTGCGGATTCATGGCGAGCTGTATCTTTCTCCTCGTTCCATCTCTGCCTAATTGAGGCGTGAGGGCTGAGAATATATTAGCATACGTAAATCTCTGCCCGCACTGTTCGCAGTTGTGACGTTGTGGTTTATGTGCGTGACATGATTTGATGAGAACAAAGAAGGCATAGCGTAATAAAAATTTTTAACCAATATATTCTTTGGTCCTGTACATGTTTTAATTTCTGTTCTTCTTGTGCTTAACAATGATGTGGATCTGTAATATTAGATCAGCACCATGTTCTTCCTCGGGAAAACATCTTCTACAAGCAAGTTTCTTAAACTTTTCTGAATATCCACCAGGCTATGTCCTAAACAGTAATATTTGATATATCAGAATAAAGATGCATATGTAATTGGCAAGTTAATATAAGCTATGTTTTTCAACTTTGTCAGAAAAAGAACACTGATTAGGTAATGGAATCGGATTACAGTTTCAGTTTTTTCCATGCGCTCATTAAAGTGTATTTAGATTTCTTTACAAAACTTTGAACTCCCTGGACCTGAGTGAAGTGAAGTTAGTTGTAAGTTATTTTACAGACATGGTCTTCTGTCTTATCTACATAAATAAAACCACAATGTGAGTAAAACCAGACATGTGTGGAGAAGAAGAAAGATTATCCAATTAAAACTTTTTTAGGGTGGAGTCAGACATCTAACCCCACCCACTATCCAACGACACCCCGTTACGCAGTCTGTACCCAGAACGCTCTCTGTGCCCTGAGTAAGCTACTTCTCTTGTTGAACATTACCTCTACCAACTACTGACTGGAAGTCAGCTAGTTTATTGTTCAAGCATAAATAAGACATTAATACTAAAGACCTCCTGCCTCTTTGGCCCCCTCAGACACTTTGGCCCATTATTTGAGAAATAGTGGTGTAGATGGTGCTTTCTCAAAGTTTTTTGTCTTCTCATAAAATTTTGTTGGAGTTTTATGAACATTAAAACTGGTTAGCTAAAAGAAATTGTTCTTTCTGTAATTGACGACATTACAGATTCTTCCTTTTTCTCAAGGAGGTAAAAATGTTCTGGGTGCTATGATTTATTATACCCCTCTTTCAAAAGCCCCAGTTCAGTTGGCTGTGTTTTGTCATGCAATGCTATCTGTAAAAGCCACAGAAGGTCTCCTGCAATTGTTTGTTATTATACCAAATTAACAATTGATTATATAACTATTCTGACAAAGCAAGCCACAGAGAGTAAGGCCACTTTCTGAAAATTGAAGAAATGTAAACATCATCCCCCAGGGACATGCATACTGAATAGCAGCACACACAGCCTTTTATTCATTTCTATTGGGCGACAGAAGTAATTGAATTCAGTCTGGAAACCATTAGGATTATTTATGACTTCCTTTCTTTGGTGGAAACATAAACAGTGAAAAAAGAAACCCCACTTTCCAGTATATTTCTGCACAACTAGTATAGGCCAATACAGCCACCTCATGAGCACAGCTTGGGAACCCAGTGGGGGATTTCAAATCTTCTTTCCTGTTCATTTTGTATAAAAATAGAGCCTTCTGGATTCAAAACAGGAAAGAGAGAAGAATATAAGGCTGGGAAGCTGTGATTTTTTTTTTTCAGTGTTTTCATTTCTTTCTGTATCTAAGTGAAGCTCTCAAATCATAGGAAAGAGCTTTACTTCAGTTGAAAACTGGTCTGTATCATTGTTGAATATTCACATTATTTTTGCATTTCTTATTTTTAATTTACTGTAACCAGGGAGTTACAGCCATTCAAAGCTTTTCAGATTATAATTTTTTTCAATTTTAAGAAAGAAAAATAAAACAAACTAAAACTGCAGGCAGTCATATTTGAGGCACAGGATCATCCTTAAATAAGGCTTCTGTTATTTTCTTTGCTGACCGAGCAAACACATTTTTTTCACCTGCTTGTCAACTCAACCATCTTTACTCAAACAAATATTTAAACTGCTGAAACAGTGTAGCTTCAGTAAATGGAGCTGCGCAGTAAATGTTTTAGAGTAAACACTGGAGCCACTGAGGCTGGATCAAAAGCACTCATTTAAAAAAGTTTCTCCCTCTGAAATAATAAAATACAATTTACAGAATACTAGAGTTATGTTTTTTCCATAAACATTCATATTTTAAATTATTTTAATGACATGTCAAAGATATGGTTTAAAGGCTAAGCTGAAAGCTAAAAATGGGAAGCATAATAATAATAATCCATAAATGTACTTATCAACAACAAAAAAAATAGAATAAATGAAGTTAGAAATAAGATGCTATATCACATTTATAAAACTTGCTATTTCTCTTAAGTATAACAAACTTGTACCAAGTACAATTAAATTAAATCTGTAACTTGGAGAAATGTTGAGAAATGTAATATCTTAGTACCTCAAAATTTTGGTGCATTAGTTCTCCATCCCTGGTGTGACTGCTGCTGACATGTACACAAAAAACACCATAACGGGGGCAAACAAACCAGAGTTTGTTTAAAACAGATAACAAACGATTTCATAAATAACGTCTCAGGATGAAATCACCCTAAAAGTATCTACAATTAAATCAGTCACTTCAGGATATAGGCTTGTTAAAGTAAACAGCAACAAAAGAAGAATGTCCTGGACAATATATGGTATTTCAACAAGATGGGCGAATAAAATATGGCACCAAATTGTTTGGGAGAAAAGTTAAGAGCAAACAATATTAGTATGTTGGACTTGTCTGCAAAAAATCCCCACCTGAATCCCTTAAGATGAAATCATAGTGCAGTGTTTGTTCATATACAACACCTGTGTGACCTAAGTTTTATTTTTTTTGGCTTAACACCAGATGTTTGCTGCCTAAAAGTTTTAGCCACCAGGGCTCTGCAAACAGACTATATGTGCACCTGGATATCCATTCTAAACACGCATACACAGAGAAATCCAGACAGAAGAGAAGCAGAAGAACAACACAGATGGTTTGCTTGAGAGGAGACAGCAGGGGTATCACCCTTAATCCACCTACACATGGCTTTTCTGAAAGAGTAAAATGACTCCAGACCAATTAAATGACCATGCAGAGAAAGCTTTGCCCTAGCTAACCTAAACTGGAGTATGAGTGGAATAGAGCCCACTAAATAATTAATACACATGAATTTCCAAATTTTTAGGGTTGACCAGGAAGGTTTAGAGACATTGGGACAGCAGCTCCATACATAAGTGTGTCAATAAAACAAATCTATTCTTAATGTATGTTAACATAATCCTCACCTGGGCCATGGAAAGTAATGATGTTTTAAATGAAGGAAAGCATCAGAGTAAAATGTATACAATGATAAAGAGGAGCACTGTGTGTATTAAAAAGACCTTTGTCTAAACGTATTCCCTGTGACTCCTCTTCAATCAGAGATTTGAATATCTCAAACATAACTGGATACTTGATGCTGATATAGTGTTATTTATTTCAAATCGTTTAACATCCTGTTGCTCTGCTTAATAAGCAGTGATTGCACACGTAGTTAATCAGCTTGTGGGCTAACTGCTGACTGAATTTAATTAGGTGTGTGCTTCTTGAGTAGTGTTTCTTATCTTCAGGTGTATAATACAATAGCAATTTCAAGTGTCTTTGATTGGTTATATGACGCCACAAGATACTCAAAGTTAATATGGTCAGCTAATTAGTGCAAGACTGAGTGAGATATGGTAAAGCTGCTTAAAGTTCAGTATGATTTCATTTTATGCTATTTTCCCTTCACACATTGCATTAAAAAGCAAATGTTTTGGACTGCTGTTTCCCCAAGAACAACCAACCACAAATTGTTGTTTTCCAAATAAACATAGCTGGAGCGCATGCTGTATTTTAATTAATTTTTTATTTTTATCCAGGCTTGTGTTGCTTTTAGATGTAATCAGCTCTGCATGCAATCTATAAACAATGAAATTCATTCAAAAATGGCTTTCATCAAAAACTTTTTTCTGTCCTTTGTTTTTGTAATTACACCAGAGTTGTTATAACTGTTATAAGGTCTCTCTTTGTGGCATTATGGAAGTTTTTTCCCAATTGAGTCTGATTCACCATCTTGAATGAGAATTTGAAAATAATTGTTTAAGTAGATGTTTGAGTCAACTTGTAACTGCAGCACAACTACTTGACCAGCTGTTGACTGACTATTGAAAGGCTGTTAATGTTCCATACCACAAGCATTGGTTGTGCATGGTAATTCTTTTTTTTTTTTTGTTAAAGTGCAAAATCAGCCACTCCAACCTCTCTGCTTGGTTCAGAAATATTGAAGGATGCAAAACAATCTTCCCTGTCAAAACGTCTTTGAAGAATTGTTCTTGTCAAAGATAATTGCCTGTCCTCTTTGGCAAGGTTTCCACAGTGGCAAATATGACAAATAGTGCATGTTAACATTGAAAGCCTCTAAGCATGCAGCTGTGACTGTTTTATTTTTCTCTTCTTCCATTGTTATTTGCTGACACAAGAATCACAGCAAATTTCTTTGTGGAATCTTCTCTTGTTTCCCTGACACTACTAATGGTGCAGATTGAGTAAACTTGCATCCCATGAAATCAGCCCCAGATGCCAAAGGATAAAAAGCAAACTCAGGAGGAGATAATCTGTTTGGTTTACATGTGTTGCTCTGATGCCTGGAGAACAGTTTCCCATCTTAGAAAATGGGTTTGGGATTATAGGCAAAGATCCAGCAAGACATTGATGGTGCTGTGTAGCGGCTTTAAGCAGCATCTGATGACTATGGAGGATGTGGAGATCAAAAATATCGAGATGCATAGCAAACAATTTTCTTGGAATGAAAGGAGAGATACAATTTACTGCATGCTATGGAGGTTTTCTTGTTTTTTTAATCAATCTTAGTTTTGTTAGTAGTAGTTCTATATTTGTACTTTAAACCCAATTCCCTGTCATTAGTTTCTTTGAATGGTTTAGTTTTCAGCGGTTCTTACAGTTGTGAAATAATTGTTACTTGTTTCCCATCCAAGAATCACCTTCCAAAGTATAAATATGCCTATTCTTCACTCACTTTGTCAAATTGTCAGCTTATTTTCAGTCCCTGTTGTCGCCTCTCACTTATGATGCCTTTTGTTTTGCTATCTGGTTATATCCAAGCTGTTGCATTCATCCAACCATGTTTTCATGCTCCACTATTTTTGCACAAAATTTCAGAAAATTGCAAAACAGCCAAAAGTCTAAAAAATAAACTGTTTATAGGTATATATTAATATGTGTTTTTCTTAATTATTTTGATGACAGAATTTGGCAAAAATTATTTGTTTCTTAATTGGTTACCTTGAGAATTAGCAGTGTACATTTTTTTTTTGCCAAATATTTACTCCATTACTGTTTATCTCATCTTTGAGTCTCATTATGCACAACCCAACAAAAATATCTGCAAAACAAAATCTGTTTTTGACAGATATTATGTTAAGCTCACCCAGAGTTAATCAAACATCTAAAAAAAAAAACACACAAAACTGTTTAAAAAGTTTCTGTTCCTCCAAGCTTTAGAGATGAAGTTCACCTCTGTTGTTAATGAAATGCATCATTCTCATTTCACTTTCAAATATTGTTTATCCTTTTTGCAACCCACTCAAGAAAAAGGAAGCATGAAGCCAGTGCACAAAAATCAGTTGAACTCGGATGGAAACCTATAACAGACAGCACCCTCAGTAACATGATTGACATTTTCAGATCTGGTGATGAATTGACACTCTGACAAGTAACATCACCCTCACCAACATCACCATAACGCCGAGACAGTGTTAAAAAAAACTGATGGATGAAACTGACAGATGAAAACAAAGGTAATACCTCTCAGGGAACTATTTTGATGATGTGATAGGGATGATTTCTATGTGACATCGATTAGATTCTGCAAATTAATTTGAAGTTGATGGAATTAATTTTTTTTTTCTTTTTAGTTATAAATTATTAGTGTCAGTTTTCAACAGGGAATGAATAGTAATTAAGTGAAAGAACCATCAGGAACACCGTTAGCTCATCCATGGTGTTAATAATTTTGAAAATAAATACTGTGATTTTCTCCCTCTTTTATTGATCTACTGTTAATTGAATTTGTTTGAAAAGCAATTACCAGGTAGGAAGTGTGTCAGCAAATAATTATTACAATTAAAAATCAATTCTCGACTACTCAGCATGTCTGCTCCTACTGCCGAGAACTTATTATGCTTCAGCCAAGTCATCAGTTGACTTAATGACAAAGCAGATGTAGCAGTTTCTCATTATGCTCTCGAATCTTAATGTCTCAAGACTCTTGTTGTAATGCAACAAAGCAGATGTAGCAGTTTCTCATTATGCTCTCGAATCTTAATGTCTCAAGACTCTTGTTGTAATGCAACAAACTCTTTCCCACACTCAAGAATGTGATGGGCCGCATCCTTACATCCATCACTTTAAGTGGAGGTTGAGTGGACTCTGGAGCAACCATGCTGGAGTTAAGGTCTGTCATCCCCTGTGACAGCCATTTACCTCCACACTGTGCCGGGTTCCTCTCTGATCAATGAGCAAGTCATTGTTGGATTGCCTTCAGGAGGGAGGGGCTGTCAGCAAAGGTTGACAGAAATACAGTGAGTAAAAAGCAGAGATTGAAAAAGAGGGAGACAAAAACGACTGATATGGTTTTTTGTTGAGTATAGTTGCTTCAGGATATTTGTGTTGCTACAGCTATATTAAAGCACAACTCAACTTATGTTGTACTGTGTGATAGGGATTTCAGGACAGATTATTTTTTCTTTGCACAAAGATAAACACTAAGGAGTTCATTTCTGCAGCTATTGACATATTTGCATGTTCTAATTCTTAAAGTGGATGCAAAGCACTATTGAGCTTTTAAAGGATATTTTTTCCAAATTATAGTTATTAGAGTATTATAGGGTATAAGCTGTTGGCATTACACAGATTGCACAGGTGGAAAAGGGTTGTGCATAGCTGACTCCTTATTACGGAAGTGAAGAACATTTTCTGTATCAAGTGAAAAAGGCTGATCTATCTAAAGAGAACGCCTGCATGCACAAATTCCACGGAGAAACAACCAAGGGCAGGGTTGAAATCTACAGGTGGTCTCTCCTCCTTGTTCCATAAAGGTGAGGCAGAAAAAGAAAACCATGCTCCCCACCAGATTTATTTTTCTATCTCTGGGAACTTTTAGAAGGCCAGTGTCCTGAGATTGAAGAGATTGAAGATGGAACATACAGGCGCAAAAGGTCAGAGAGATATGAAGGCGCCAGACCATTTAGAGCCTTGTAGGTGAGCAGCAAGACCTTAAAATCTGCTCGAACCTGACAAGACAACCAATGAAGGGATGTCAGTACTGGAGTAATGTTCTCATATTTCCAAGTTTTGGTTTAAGTGCAATCAACTAAACTTTAAAAAACTTGATAAACTAGGAGGGAAAGCGTTGCAGTAATAAATGCAAGCAGACACAAGTCCATGCTGTGAAATTACTGTATTTACAAGTAAATACAGAAATGTGCAACTTACTGGCAGATTTCAAATGGTTGTACAAATAGTGTGTAGCATTGTCTTAAGAAGTTTCAGAAAGTATCTTCTAGATCTGATTCTTATGCTCTGGGAATCACCATGAACTATCGTAACAAAAAACAGGACAGCTATTTAACTAAATAAAAAAAATAATGATGTTACAACATTTTCCTTGTCATTGGAGAGAGTTTCATAAGCATGAAGGCATGCAGGTGCAAGTAGATACACTGATTGACCCCTTTCAAATAGCATTGCACAACTTTTTTTTATATTGATTGAAATTTAATTTAATGAGTGCAAGTTCCTCATGAATAGTATGAATAGTAAAATGGTTCAAAATTATTGGTCATTTGTCAGTTGGACGTTTTTTTCTTAAAACAGGCTCAATCACAAACAAAGACAGTAACAGAGAAATTATATTTGAAGATCTTACAGATCTCAGGATTGTAAGGACAAAGACAGAGGACAGAGACCAAACCTCTCAAAAACCACTTTATGTGGTGCTGAATTGTAATGTGCTGAAATTACGTGCGTTCGCCATGGTAACAATGTCAGTGGGGGATTCAATTAGCATGAGACAGATTTTGTTACTCAAGTGATGATAAAGGGACTCATTAAAGTACACTTTCAGGTGCACGCAAGCATTGTTGGAAAAAAGTTTTTTAAAAACCCTGTGTTGATTGCTGGATTGAAACTATTACTGAATTTTCCTTCGTCGTTTGTCTTTTTTTGATCTCCTTTCATGTATTCTGCCAGGCTACGTGGCCAGATTGCGAAATGCACAAGGGGACAATCTAAGCACATGAGGGAAAAGCAAGCCATCACAAGTCAGTAAAATACAATGTCACACTCTGAAATAAAGAAAATCAATGTAAAAAAAAGAATCTGCTGGCAACATGTCTTGTCACAATAGACATACCAAAATAAATATAATAAATAAATAAATAAATATGTGTCTCAGATGAGCAGATGAGGCAACTTTATACTCAAGTGACGTTGTTTTATGTGAAGAATGCTAGCACTGGGTTGGATTCTCTTTTGTGTCTCTTTCTTATGTCTTTGGAGGCCATTGTCTGGTTTAAGAAATCAGTTTGAAATCATTTGAGATTTGTGACATTATGCATTTTTTGTGCATGGAAAAAGCCATCTAAAGATACTACAGGGAAAATACATCCCTGTTTTTAAAGGGATTAAAATTGTCAAGTAGGTTACAGCAAATAAACAATGTGCAATTGGAACCACATGTACATTACATCACCACCATCTTACAAGTCTAATACAAAAAAGCATGGATACATGGTTCCATATAGTGTACACCCAATACTGAAACTACAACCTGGATGTCAAAACTAAAGTCAAGCCAAAATTTCAGAACATCTTTTTTGAAATTTTGGTGAACCTACAAGAAAGACGACATCTGTTTCCTTTTCTTTGCTGACAGGAGTGGGACCAGGTATGGTCGTCTGCTGGTGTAGCCCATCTGCTTCACACAATGTGTGCTTTGTTCACAGCTGGTATTCCAAAAAACCTTGATTATAATGAATGTATTTTCAAATACTTTTGCTTTTCTATTATCTCGAACAAGTTGATCCATTCCAATCTGACTTCTGACATCAATTTCATCCACACAGCTGCTACTTACCGAATATTTTGTCTTACCACTTTCTGCTAATTGAGCAAAAGTTTTGGGTGAAAGTCCAGTGGAGTGACAGTTTCTGAAATTCCTAAAGCAGCTGCTATGGCACGACCAGAAGGCCATTTTCCAAGTGAACTTATTGAACATAACCATATTTAGGGCATTAAAAGCATTGATCTGATGCCATGCAACTAGTATATTTATTTTTTGTGGTGGACAAACGTTCAATATCTGATGAAATGACCAGTTAGTTTAAAAATTTAATCATGCAAGGCAGAAAAAAAGAAAATCAAGTTCCAGTATTTCAAATTCCTGATTATGAGCACAGTGTAGGATTTTATACCGAGAATAAGTTTAGCTTTGCCAGGAGGAAGGTTATTCTTCTTTCAAGGGAAGGAACCAGCTTTTGTGGTGTGCGTGTTGAATACTCTTCTGCATATGTCTGACTGCACATCCTGTTATGCAAATAAAATTGACTTATTTTGATGTTAGACACTGGCTACTTCCTTGTCAGATGCACAAAATTGTTTATTATCCTCCATAAAATATATTGTGCTGAAAACAAATCAGTGATAACAGGAAATTCTAAGAGTGGAAAGAAAAAATTGAGTTTGAAAATTATTATTGTAGACAAACATGCATTCCGTTGCATTGGTTATGTTGCCTTTGCTCTTTAAGATATGAGGAAATCTGCAAATAAATGCATAATAATTGGGACTTAGCACCTAGTTGGTCTCATAAAATTATATCAGTCATTATAGTCTTCAGCTGGCATGCATCTATAGCTAGAGAGACTCTTTAAAGCTGCAAATATCAGTCACATAGATCGGAACATCATAGGAAGATAATTGAAACTAACAATTTTTTGAATGTTTCTGTTAATATCACACCTTTTGTTTCACATGCATGGTCAGAATAAGGCTTTTTCCTTTAGTTTTATGACGTAGCTTAATAAATAAAAACAACTTACTTGACCTTTCTTTTAGTGCTTTACTGAGCATCTCTCTCCTTCACTCTTAGCAAGTTCTAGCCTCAAGACTGTGGGTAGATATTCAAAGCAACATCTGAAGGAATTTTGCAGCAATAAAGAAAGAGACTCCTAAAGAAAGCAGAGCCACCATTAACTTTTTTCCTAAGGATTAATTTTAATAATGTATTTTATTCGTGTGAAAGAAGCTTTGATTAATGAAGTTTGAATCTCTTTGCATCTGGTTAATGACATTTGTCTCCTTTGAGCGTACAACCTGACAAGAAGCTTAATTCAATCTCTAAACAGTGATTCTGATCTTGTTAAACCTCAGTTTTAAAGTAGCCATGATGGGAACCTAATCCCCGTGACATTTGACCAAAGAGCTCATTAGACTTCTCATTTCTGGGCCTTTATCCCGACGCAGATAGAAGAATATATTTGTTTGGTGAGGCAGTGAGGCATGTTAATAGTTTTTTTAAGGACTTTTCGTCATTTTAATTCAGTTGCAGTTGTATTTCAGCGTCTTAGGATGCTGCACTAGTGTTTCATCAACAACTAATATTAGCATTTTTGATGCCCTAAACACTGATGCCCTTTTGTTTGGTATTTAACATTTGTGCTGCTTGTAAATTTTTAAAAGAACAGTTTTAATTTGCTAAGCATTCTAACATCATATGCTAAGTAATCTAACTTCATCAAAGGTTCTGACCTCAAATTATGGTAATTTGCTGCACCAAACTACAGTAGCTTTTCACTTTTTTGTTTCTGAAAGAACTTGATGTGTGCAGAATAAAACACTTTTTTGTGCAAAGGAAGTCTGACACATTCTTTTTCCTCATTGTTTTCTGCACCTGTATTCTTGCAGTTTCACAGTGTCTTTGTGCCCAATAATAAAATCTTTTCTAAACCTTTTCGCTTACGAGAAATAGTGAAATAAAAACATCTGCGCTCCAGACACCAGCACTGGCAGCAAATTTGAGCTGTACTAAGTTTATTTATACTTTTTAAGGACAACAACATGCTCTTTAAAGTTTTTAAACATAAAGCAGCTAAAATCTTTGGCTTGAACAACTGGTCATAATCCCTAGAGAATATAAATTCTTCTGCCATTGTCTTTGCCTCCCTGCTAGTTTCTTTTCTTCCTGGATTTATTGATAAACCCATAATCATTCCACTGATCTAACACTTCCTCAGTGTGAGAACTCAGGTCAGAATCTTTTTCCGTCTTTGGATTTTTTGACTTGTAATAAATTGAAACTCATGGTGCCACACCCTGAACAGGTAATTAACTCACCAAGGTTTTATGAAGCTTTAAATTGTTTTGGTCCCCAGACTACAGAATCCTGGGAAAGACTGCAACCTTGACACAAAGAGTGTAAGCCAAAGAAGGTAATTGCTAAAGAAGCTGGTTGTTAACAGAGTGTTGTATCCTAACATATTTATAAAAAGGAAAAGGACAACTGTGAAAATGTGCACCAACAACAGGCAGTTAGCAAGTCAAGGTAGTTTTACTTGTATAGCACATTTTCAGCAGCAAGGCAATTCAAAGTACTTTACATAATTGAAAAAAAACAAACAAATAAAGCAGAACTCAATCAAAAAACAAAACATTGCAACAGTCTTGAGAAGATTGTCAAGCAAAAACCATGAAAGAATCTGTGGGAGTTTCACAAGGAGTGCACTGAAATTCTGGTCAGTGTGTGAAGAGCCACAACAAACAGACATATCCTACACATTGACTACAAGGTCTTACCTGGGCTGAGAAGAACAATAATTGGACTGTTGATCAGGAGCCATAAGTCCTCTTTTCTATTGAAAGTGAAGTTTTTGTTTCCAGGCATGCAATATAATGAAAGGAAAAATGGCTGCCCCACCCAGTTATGATCAGTGGCTTTCAGACATCTCGTCTTATCTGATTTCTCCACAGATGAATTGTTCAACTCAGAATTAGAGTGACATGTTTGACAAGTTCTGAAGTCACTCTGATGTTACAACATAAACTGACAGTAATCAATTCGTGTGTTGGATCACTTGAACAAAACTGAAGCAGCTTTCTACATTTTGTAAAAGACAAATGAAGCAAACTAAGAACAACAGTAAGTAAATAGTACTGCAACACCTGTTTTAGGTTAAAAAAAAAATCATGCTGATGAGCAATCACTTTATGCTGTTTACTTACGGTAAAACAAATTATGATTGCGAGCCCTCCTCCTGAGAACACTGTCAAACACAAAGACAGCAACAGATGGATTGCTGACATGAAACAAAACAGGAGATACTTTGGGAAACAATTCATTAGCAACTTGCCAGACACAATTGGAAACATAATGGAAAAAAAATAAGAACATTATGTTTCAGACATTTTGAAAATGACTTAAAAACAATTGATCAATTTGTCTCTGAGGTGTGACATGAACACATGAGTGTATGAGAGGTGCTCATGATAAAATGATTTTCCATATTTCTAGTGAATAAACACTGTTTAAGCTCTACTTTTATCTGATTAAACATCTGCCTGATTGCTGCTGGTGGATGGCCAAGTGTTGTGCTGAAATTGACATTTTTATGCTCAACAAAATAGATTTTCTTGAGGAATCATTGTGCAGACAAACAGTGTGGCAAGACCCTGTTACTGTCAGCAAAAAGCTGGCAGCCTCAAGACGTTTTTACATCAAGTCTGCTGCTTTGGGCTCCACAGGCTGGTTGATGAAGCTGTTTGTCTCTAATCACTTCTGAGATAAAGTGTCATGCAAAGAACACAGGAATATCTAGAGACTCTACAGGAGTGGATGGACAACAGTTTTTGATTTTTTGTCATCAAGGTTCCACCCTTTTTTGGCCAGTTTGGTTGCATTGATGCAAAACATGGAAAATGTTAAAAAAAAAAGTTCAGATTGTTCTCATTTTTAATACAATCAAGTCCCACTTTAAGGAAATAGTGAGTGTTTGAGACAATTACACATTTTTTTCAGCACTTTAAGAATAAAATTCTTATTTTACTACAAGAACTGAGCTCAAATACAGCCACTACATTCATTGTTTTATTTAAGATTGTCATATTTTTTACTAATTGGACACAATTAAAAGACACTGAGCTGGAAAAGAAAACCTAGAAAAAGAGTCCATGAACCCTTAGAACTGGACTCTGTTAAACTCAAAAATAGCAACATTTTATAAATTCATTCATAAGTGATTTGCTTATCACTTGCAAGAATAACTGTATGAGATTATGATAGTTTTTTCTCGTTTGTAAAGCAAATATTTCAGCCTTTTATTTTCAAATAACCTGTTTTTTGTTATAATAATGGTAATGAATGAGACTTTGACATTGATGTAGACTTTAAAACTGTGACTGTCTTTTCTTTAGATTAGAGCCAAATGAATCACAAGTTGATATTGAAGGTCTTAAAAATATAAAGCGATTACCTCGTTTTGTCTGACTATCTGTCAAATTAGGTCATCCTTCTCAAATACTTTGCAATTTTGACAAATTATTTTGTCAGCACCATGTGTTTCTAAAAAGATTTTGTTTATCCTCTTTCCACTTGGCAGTCTCCGTAATCAGTTTACCTACTAAATGCATGCTAATATTCCAGTTCTTGAAATGCCTGAAGACCAGAACCATTTAGCAGTCTGACACCCGTACCAGAAGTGATGCCGCCTTCTATCGTGTTATCACAAGATCTCAATAAGGCAAAGGAATCCAAGACAAAAGAAACTAAAGTGTCAATACTGCTTGCTTCAGCCATTATTTATGTCCAGATTTAATGTATCTGGCTTTTTTTGGTGCAGAATTATGGCGCATGTCTTAGTCCAACAATGTAAAATGAAAAACTGTTGTATAAGTATCCCTTTTAGAACCAAATGCAAAAGTGGCACAAATCAGAGTTTCTTTGGGTGAAAAGAACGGAAATGGGACATTTTGGCCTCGACCGCCTCGAAAAAGCATCAGTCAGTGTAATAACTGAACAATCACAATATTTTTCAGATGCCATGCAAGAAAAGAAAAGTTCTCCACTGAATGGTTCAAGTGTCAGCAACAAGCTGCAAAGACAGCACAGAATGTCAAGAAATAACATTTCTTTGTTCATCCATCTGTCTCCCCGTCCATCCATCTTTCTGAATCGGAATTGGGTTCTGGAGGCAGCAGCCCAGTCTTCCCTCTCCTCAGCCACTTGTGCCACCTCCCAGGCTTTCTGAGAAACTAAATCCCTCCAGTTCTGGGTTTCCCTCTGTTGGGAACTCACCAGATCCCTGAACCACCTCAAGCGGCACCTTCCAGTGTTTTAGGACCAGTGACTCTACTCTGAATTGTTCCCTGAGGAAAAAAATTCTCACCTCATCTTTAAATGAGAGCCTTGATGGCTCTGCATGGTTAATCTTTTACCATCCAATGTCAATGTATGACTCAACAATAGGACCTAATTACTAAGTAAATATGTTCTTACAAGAAAATAAAAAAATAAATAACTTTCATAGGTTTACTTTTGGTTACAGCTAAAAGTGATGTAATTTTGCAAGGTTTGACTTTACAGTGTTTTACCCTGAGAAATTTATATAAAAAAGGTAACTATTCACTTTACCGTATATAGAATTTTTTATTGACAAACGTTGAAAGCAATTTATTGAATGTAGTCTAATAAATTTGTGGAGAAAAATAATTGAATCAATTCTGTGTTGAAGTTAAATATAAAACCTGGTATGAAAAACCTGGTAAGCTTTGGATTCACTGGTATTTTTCCAGTTTGAGTGTCGGAGGCTCAATTCTGGATGATCTGATAGTTCAGCTTTCTGAACTTTTGGGGCTTTGCTAAGCTGAGCAATCGGTATTATGCAGTGAGTTATCTAAATCAGGTGACAGTTCTCATTTAGCAAAGCTGCTCTCAGTTCAGTTACCGAGTTACTGTGGTGAATTAAAATGATAAGTAACTGCCCATCTGTAAACCTGAAAGCAAGCGATAGCTGCTAATTAATTTTTTTCAATTGGGCTTAGATTAAAGACAACAATAAATAAAAGATTGAAGAGAAGGGCTCATTTATCAGAAGATAAAAAATGATTTCAGATTAAGAAACTACCTACTCATAGCTGTTTACATGTCGTAAAATAATAAAAGCACAAATTAGACAAAATGAATTTGACTTTTCATGGGGGAGCAGTTCATAAAATAATCTTTGTGTAATTTATTTTAGATTTTCTGCTTTTACATTTCAATTGAGAGGCTCTGTCTGTGGGAAATTCATATATATATATTTTTATAAGACAGTATGTTCCACAGCTTTTCAAACCATTTTAAAAATTTGAAGATCCAGGTAACAATACAGGAAAGCTTCAGCATCACTTTTGTTATTTATTTATTTATTTTGATTTCCCGAACAGAAGAGAAGCGGCAAAAATGCAGCAAAGGCTCTGGAGCAGAAACAATGAAAGAAGTATTTCGATCACTGCATAGCCACCTCTCCAGAGGCAAAGTGAGGTTGAGATTTTGCTGTGATTCCTGCATATGTCTTTCTGCAGCAATACCGGAATAAACAATTGAAAATAGCACAACACAGGCAGTGATGAATTACCGTGGAGATGAGGCGCAGTACATCAGAATGTATCCGCCGCTGCAGCTGCACAGCGGACTGAGACCACACCAGGAAATGGGTGAGGATAGGCTGTTACTTCCCTTAAACTCTTTAGGGTAAACTTTTCATGCTACTCTGAATGTAAAAATGATCTTCCGTCATGGTAATATTTGCTTCACATTAACATAAACAAGAAAAAGATGACAGGAGTAACAGAAGTTGCCTCTTAGTCCACAATGGGAATATATAAAAGTATTCACACAATGTAAATATTTTAAAACAGCAAGTGGGAGAAAAGGTGTACAATTTTTGTCTAAATTTTGGGGTATCTCTGAAACAATAAAAACAGTAGTCATTTTGCAACCCAAAGGTTGTTGGTTGTAATTCCAGTTTCCTCCAGTTACATATCAATGGACCTTTGTGAAAGGCATTTAGTCCCAAGTTGTCCACTGATCTGCATATTGATCTATGAATGTGTGTTTAGTGAGTGTGACTGTGTGAACGTGGCTGCAGTGTCAAGTGCTTTGAATGGCCTGCATATAAACTTAGTCCATTTACTAAAATGTAAGAGTTTTTGCCCCCCTGAGTCAATTCTTATTGAACCACCTTTTGCTGCAATTACATCTACTTAGTCTTTTGGTCTGTTTCTCCACCTGCTTCACACAACAGCATACTGAAATGTTGGTCCAATTTGTATAGATTATCTAGAGCTCAGTCAGACTGGCTTGTTAGGTTTCAAGCCTTGCATTGTGTGTGTCCAAATTCAGGGACTTCACATTTTGAAGGCTGCATGTACAGGCCAATTATGTTACATTGACGGGTGTTTAAATTAAAATTGTCCTCCAAATGCGGCCCACAAATTCACCCTCCATTTTTGATTTGAAGGACAAATTTGATGTACTCTTCGCATTGCGGTGCGAGAAGGAGATTTTTGTTCTTATAACAATGGCAGACAAAGTGAGAAGAGTACTGTTCTGAACTGCATTACAAGCTGTTGGTACAAAAATTAAAAGCTCAAAGCGGTTTTATTGTTAGGCTTTGCCTGTTTGTATAGTATAGATTTTAACATGTTTTTCAAAATCATTTTGTAGAAATTTAAAATGAATTAAAAGGGATTAAATGAATAAAAGGAATAGTAGGTCAATGTTTGCCAGCTTGTGCTCATCTTTGTTGCTATGCAACAGGACACACACGGAGATAAGCGCAGGAATAAATCCGAAGGCCAGACTGTCCCAACTCACAGACGCCCGCTAGAGGAAGGGTTCTTCCAAGGACGCAGCCTCTGAATCTGGACTCACCCTGCATCTTGATGTTCTTAAAGATGAATTTGCTTTAATCTAAACCATTCCATTGCAGCTCTTGCTCTGTTTTTAGCGCCCTGGCGATCTTTTCTCCTTAAGGGACGTGAACACTTTTGCAATTGACTGAAAATAAAAGTTGAAATTTAGGCAAATAGATAGGACAGGGTAAAAATAAAACCTGAGCTAGTATGACTGTGATTTTCCTCAATCTTCCCTTTAAACTCCCTTTTTACACTGAATGATGTGAAATAATAACAGCAATTCCCACAATAGATATCCATTTTACTGTGTTTGTTCTGTTATTTGTCTGTGCCATTTTGATCTTGCTCTGTGAAGCAGTCATGTGCAAAATGTACCAAAGACAAAAGAGGGTTGCATCAGCATTACACTGGGACAAGAGCAGCTAATAATTTAAATGGCTCTGCTTTTATTAAAAATGCACACAGTGGCAAATTATTGCCAAAACTGACATTACATCAAGTACAAAGCCATTTTTAATAGAGCTGGCCTTTCAGAACAGGAGGCTCTCACTTAAAAGTTTAGTTGAGGCAACAGCAGCTTTCAGTGAGATGTACAGTCATGTACCCAACATTAGACACAAGATGCTCTGAGGGCCACTGATGCCAGCTGAAGGACACTGACGGTTGTTTGACACACAAATACCTGCTGCACTGAACGCCAGAGCAGATGGTGAGGGACGTGTTGTTGGGTTTTGACCCAACATAAGTGGCAGCAGACTGAAGAATAAACATCCACACACATTTTCAGAAACTTGGGGGAAATATTTTTGTAATAACTAATGAGCTCCTTGTGCTATTCCTGTGATTAGAACCCGATTCATTTTAGAATTACAAAAATATACAGTCCCACATGAGCTTGGTAACTTTCCATCCACCTTTGGGGAATTTTGCATCTGGGTTTACTGTAAATAATCTCACCCTCACAGACCTTCACTGTACAAGTCCCCTTGGTAAACAGATGATACTCTGTCTAATGTTATGCAATGAAATAAACACTTTAAGGTCTCAACAGAAACCCCTTTTACCTGTGTGTTTACCACACAGAGACTGCAATGATTCAAACTCTTGATGTTTGAAACTGTAGTGCTTTGCAAAAATTTTCAGAGCCATTTAACTTTTCCGCATTTTGTCCTGTTACAACCACAAACTTTAATGGACTGTGTTAGTATTTAATGAGGCAGAGTAACAACAAATACATTCTCCACCAGTTTTTCCAAATAAAATAGTGTAGCATGTTGCAGAATGACCTTCTGCAAAGGAATCTTAAAAGATATTCTAACATAAAATGGAGCCATGCAAGTTTTTAGTGTTTTTTTATGGGCTACTGAATATATAAAAGTTCCCTTGGAATAAAGAATTTAGCTGTTTTAACAACAGCTGTCCTTATAAGTCATTCTTAGCTAAATAGGGAAGCTTACTCAGATTGGATGGTGTGACTGCAAACATGAGTTTTCAAGTGCAATAACTGATTCAGAACTGGATTCATGGACTTTTTATCTTTCGCTCTAATCCATTTCATTGAAGCGTTATGTGTTTAGGATTGTTTAGACCTACAATGCAGGAGAAGGACAGAAAAGTTAGATAAAAAGTTTTCAGAAAATAGGAAATAAACAAATCTAAAGTTTAACATTGAATGCAAACCTCAATAGCAGGGGAGAAACAGGCCTGTGGCATAAAAGAACAATCTGACAAAAAGCTTACTGAGAAATATATGCAGGAGAGTTGATTGCTAAATAAGGAGCAGGTTAATTAGAAACTGGGTGCAGCTGTGAGCGATGGAAGGTATCTGAAGTTGAACAGAGGAAACTGGTGAAATGGTTGATAGACTACAAAGGAGATATGGAAAACAGACCAGAGAGTCAAAACAAGAGAAATCAAAAATGTTATGAAAGAACACAGAAGCAACAGGGAACAAGCAAAAATAGCAAAGATGGGGTTTCAAAATAAAGTAAGAACAAAAATACAGTAAAGAGGCTGACTGCAAAAACATGGCAAACTTCAGATTTAATAATTGCCAAAATACTGAAAAACATGTATTTTTATTACAAAATAATGAGTTATTTCATGTTGATCTGTTAGATGATATTTCATTTAAAAAGGATTGAAATTATGATGAAAAATTGAAAAAGATCAAAGGCAGTAGTGCTTTTGTAAGACATCTGATGTTGATTTGTGTGTGCATTCATAAAGATGATGTTTTCTTGCTTTTCAAAGTCTTTCTATTTGCATCTACAGAGGAAGTGGTATATTACTGGGGAGTCATTTCATTTGAAAAGACCAGAAGTTGTTAATGTCACTCTCTGTCCTTATTGCATGAATGAAAAACCTCCTGATGGTAGATAAATGCCCTCAATTTCTAAAATCTATCTGTTAGTATTTATTTTGTGGTACATATAACACCCAAATGTACTTGGTGGTTTTGTGTGTTTTTCATTTTTCTTAAACGGTATTACAGCATATGTATTTATAAAAGCAAAAAGCTGCATCATCCAAACATCTTCTCCCACTGCTCATTTAGTCCTGTCTTATTCAAGTCTGCAATCTTTTCACCAAATTAATTCTAAACTTCATTCCCGTTACATTTCTGCTTATAGTGTTGCAACCACACACCAACTCAGTGAGGTTTGCTTCATTCATCGATTTGGCCTCGACTGTGAGCTCAGGAGAAATGCCACTTGGGCCAGGCCAATCCGAATCCCTCTGTAAGCTGCAGGATTCAGGTCTAAAACAGTTCAGATGCCACCCTGATTAGATTCTGATCCTATAGGTAAAAAAAAAACAGTCTGACAGAATGAAATAACTTTTTCTTTTTTTTTTTTACTGTTGGTGTAGAAACTTTTGTTGGTAAGCATACGTGAGATAAATAAAACAGAATATCAAAACCCAGCTTCTAAGATACAAATTTACCAGCAAATAAGAGAAATATTATATGTTGTTGCTGATTTAATAACACAAAATATACTGAGTAAGAGTTAACAACCTATTGCACTTTAATGAAGTGAGCGAGGGGAGCACAAGCAATGAAAATGGCAAAAATAACCCTCCTCCACATCAGTTTTTTCATCACATTAAGGACTAAACTTCAAACTGTCAGCATAGCACCTGGCATGCTAAAGATACCCACAAGACCCAAGTCATCACTGTTTTATTCATGCATACAGGATCATTCCTCCAGCTCTCTGACGGTTGTGCTCTCCATCTCTCCGTACATCTTTTAGTGCCTGGAATACAAGACTACAATTTCCTGCCTAATTTTGCTGTGAAAAGTCTCTTCAAGCAGACCTTGTCCATGCTCCCTAAGGAGCGTCACAGCAGCGGAGGACAGCTCCCACAGTGCTGCAGCTCCGGTGGAGATAATCTCCCTGTCAGCAGTCTGTCTCTCTCTCAGATGTCAACTGCTGCCAACAGTTGTGTACCTTTAGTTTGCACTCCCACAGGGCTGTCAGCAAACACTCATCTCACCACTTTTTTTGAGCTGCTGATTTTAGCACATTATCACATGCCAAAGTCCCTGCCTCACTCTTAAGAGCGCAAATGTGAATGTGTTAAAGACCTCTAAATGTGGGGGTCTTGTGATGTGCAATGAGATGAACAAGCTTTCACTTCCATTTTGAAATGAAGGTAGCCAATACCCATTAGTGGTTTTGTAAAAAGCATATTTGAATCAATGACAGAGTAAACATAAAGTTCTGTTTTGGATGCTTTTTTAAACAGAAACATTGCTTGTACAGACAATGTTAAGAGAAAATAATTAATTTCAAATTTCAATAGTTGCATTCTCGTTTTTTGTACATTAAATCTAAAGCAAATGAAAAATGGAAAGTTTTACAACAGCCTTTAAGGGTCACTGTGGATAGAAAAACAAGAGGCTACAAAATTTGCTTCTAAAACTCCAAAATTTTAAGAATAATCTCAAAAATTCTTTAGATCTTTAAATTTCCCACTTTTGGAGATTTGATTGAAAACTCTGAAATTTTGAGATTAATCTCAGAAATGTTCTAGAAGAAAAATGGGAAAATTTCAATATTTGAAAATTTAAAAAAATATTTAAGATTAATCTTAAGTGTTTTTGTCCAGGCGATTTTCAAGCTCAGAAATTATTTTTCTGGAAAATATATGAGATTGAAAATTTCTGACTTTTTTGGAGAAAATTTAATCCACTATGGCCCTAATATGTCGTCGATAAGTTTAACTAGCAACTTAAATATTTTAAGATGTCACATGCCTTATTTGTAATTGTATTATAACTAATTCAAAGCATGTGTACTCCCATGCAAACATGTGGCATGCTCCAAAAGAAGTTTAAAATGCACAAGAATTCAGAAGAAAAAAATATTTATAGCCTTCATTATAATTCATTGCTTGTGAAAGTGTGGAAATGTTATAGATTTGTGAATTATTGAAACAAAAAGTACTGATGACCCATATACTGCATGAAATACACTGTTTCGCTTAGCTGATCTCGTTCATTGCTCCTGGTGAAAGTTGGATCTTTGTTGACAGACGTCAACAGGTATTGACTTACATCATTGTAGGGAACACACCCATTACGGCGAGGGAAGTAATTGGATTCACAAATCAGCTGACAGCTTCAAGTTTATAGTGGCATTGGGCTTTATGGGCCATATTTCAGGGGCTGCTGGGCAGTTTGTCAGAGGTAGTTTGTATGTGGAGAGGAAATAGGAGAGGAGAAAGCAGCAGGGAAGCGTCATTTCTTTTGCCTTTTGTGGGGTTTTACCGAAGAAAATGCACTTGTGAGCAATGAGTCACTGTGATTCCACTCAGCCCCAAAGAACCATAAGCCCCGCATCATTGAATAGGATGATATGTCCCCCTGAAGGCAGCTAAACCTTTGACTTTCTGTCTGAAGCAAAGACCAGGCTAAGAGTTTTGGCTTTGGAACAGATACCCCTTTGTCAAAGGCTACATTAACACTGATTAATCTGTTTTGTGGAAATTGCAAAACAAGCAGCAAAACTTCATCTTTCATTTGCATCTCGCAGCAAGCAACAGGCGCCACTGGAAGTGAGTAAGTTTGGACGGCATTAAATCAATGTCTTCCTGAGACTTCTTGTACATCATAAACTGATGGGCCATCTAAGCTGAATGGAAAGGTCAGATTGTGTGGCATGGCGCAGTATGAGATATCCCTTTTCTCACTCCATCTCTGTCTTGTCCTCTGTATTACTGCAGGATGAGCAGTACGTTCTCGCTGTCAGAGAAGCACTCGCGCCGGCTCTCCTGGGTCAGAGGAGCAGAAAATGCTGGGATGAGACAGGTTGAATCTTTTCACGTTTTCTCTCTGATTCCTTTGTCTGACTGCGCTGTTGCCGTTGTCAGTGGGTCAAACAGGAGCCACTGAAGCAGGGAGGAAGGAGGATTAATTGTTTTCTCCAGGTGCAGAGGGCAACAACAGAGGCCTGCTTTATCAAACCCCCACTGAGATTCCATATGCTGGATGAAATCTGTTCAGTTTCTCCCCTCAGACTGGTTCTCATGTGTTTGTCTGCAGTCAGAGGTCCAGAGGAACATGGTGTGGTAAGCCTTCCAGCAGATTGTATCTCCAAAGCAGACTTCTTTTTCAATCCTAATGGACAAATGAAACATCTTATTAAAGCGTTAGATTACAGTGAGATTATTGCTGCTGGAGATAAGAAAGCTATCAAGCCTTTGAAGCTTGAATGTCAATCTGACCTTTTTTTATTTATTTATTTTTAAGAATTATCTTTCTTTATCTTTGAGTTTAAACTGAAGATGAATTCGGTGAAAATTTACTGTTCCTTTTCCTAGAAGCCTGTTTGCTTCAGAGCTGCAAGACATTGAGGCCACAGTTTTTGCTTACTTGGTCAACTTGCTTCTGTGGCTTTTGCTTCTTCAATTTTGCTTGTCCTTGCACTGAAGATTGGTTTGTGACAGCTGCAAGATTAATGGCTTATGTCCTCTGGAGCATATTTTATTTTGCTATGTCCAGTATATCATGCCAATAAATCAACAGTATGTACATAACCTCTGCCGTTGTTGCCAGCCAAGCTTGACTCTGCCAGATTTGGTCAACAGTTGAGTGATAAATCCCCACTCTGAAGGCCACAGCAGTATGTGGGAGTAGTCGGGGTGATTTATTAAAGACGAAACTGAATATGAGTGTAGGAGTTTTGTTGCTGATGAGGGTCATGAATGATATCTGCTGTTACTAATGGCATATTTGGACGTGGGTGATGTCATTCTAAGTTTGTAAGGGACTGATTGGATGAAGGCCAAGACACAAAGAGCAGACACATCGTTGCTTCCAGAGGGATTTGCACTCAAAGCAAAATCGGTTTGCTTTCATAAACAGAGTCAAACATAGTCTCCTCATCCATACTTATGTTGGCATGCTCATTTTTATTCATCAGTTTCATACCACAAGAGCATTAAGAACAAACTTAAATCCTGTGATCACTATTTTTGTATCCTTGCCAGAAGTAATTCTGCTCCTTAATTTAAAATTCAAAGCTACGGAATCATACATTTAGTTGGTTATTGACTTAATATATAATATAAAATCCTAATCAGATGAGTTGAAAAATAAGTCACTGCTTTACCACATCTGCTCAATCAATAAAATATTTAAAGCAGCAGATTGTTTCAGTTCAGCTTCAACTTTCAACAGAGTCATTAGCCTTTACATCAAAGTCCTCATTAGAGAAACATTTCTCATTTCAACTGGAAAACATCTCCTGCAAAAGTCTATCTTTATGACTCCTTTATGCATGGCAGATTTAAGGTTCTGAACAAACATTTCCACCATATATAGGCATGGACTGGATTCTGTGATATCAAGGTTTTAACCCTTTTGCTGTCTGAATGTTTTTACAGTTATAGTAAATTTTATACATTTTTGGTTCCCCACTTTTCACCCAGTGACTGCTGGAGGCTTTGGACCCCCTGCAAGCCTGTAAAGATAAGTGGGTGTAGACAATGGATGGATGGATTATTTATTCTATATTAAGTAGAAAATGCAAATTTTATTAAATAACACACTATAGATGTACATCTAGCAACATATTTATTCCACTGACATAATTTATGTGTGCTTTTATCTCCCCCCTACTTTAGATTGAAAGGATCACTTATGTTTAAAAAAAATAGTACAACTTACATTAATTATATGCATCAGAAATAAAGAACTTGGTGATGAATTTGCTGTGTTGCTTATTAAAAATGCTGAGACTTCACAGAATGTCTAACAGTGATTGATTGAATATGAGGAGTACCACTCATATTACTTTTTTTTTGGTGCCCAAAGAAAGATAAGATGACTATGAAGAGCTTTTCATTGCCTCAGTGTGATGACACCCTCATACCAACACACTGTGCTTTAATGCTGTGGCAATATGCCTGAAGGCGAGCCACGATCCTTTGCCATCATGCATTCAAGGCATTTCTTTAATTTTTATATTTCTGCTGACTGTTTTAGAGCCACCTTGGACACATAAAAAACAAGCAATGGGCAGAACAAAGGCAGAGGTGGTAAAGAGCTAGGCGAGACATCCTCCTTTGTATCTTTAGTGATGGCAAAATATGTGAAGGTGCAGGATTAAAGACTTCAATATTGGAGACACCTTCTTTTTTTGCCCCTCATCTTTCTCAGTGGTTTTGTTTATTTTTGTCTTCCTAATGTTCTTTGAAGTGATTAGAATGCCCCCAGGGAAGACAAAGGGGAGATATTTCCAGGTTTTGGAAGTGGAAAGGATTTAAGAAAACATAAGTTAGCATAATGAGACGCTAGCCATCAGTTAGTTATGCTGCCATCGGTTCAGGCTGCTGCGCGACCTCCCATGTTGCTTGTAGCACCTCCCCTGTGCTCTATTTTGTTTCACTTTCAATGCATTTAAATGTCACTGTTGCATATGATTAACTTCTTAAATCTTTGTGAGGTATTGTGTGCTCTCTTTGTCATCTCTGACTCCAGACCAGCATGTTTATAGTTTAACCAGCATTTCCAATGTTTTCCATGTTTCTTTGCATCAGACTAGAATTTCTGAAGCAAGTATATTTTTGCTTTTTCTTTCCTCCCTTAATTGAACCACATACTTTGGCAAAAATAATGAAGTTTTGTTGTTTGTAAAGTGCCCAGTAAAAATAAAATAGTTCCACTATTTTCATAACAAGACAACAAAAAACAAACTCAAACTCACTTCTGGGAAGGGTTTAGGACTTTTAAGACTCAACAATGCCACTAAAATGGAGAACACATGGAATTGTGGTGACACTTACCATAAATACTTTGCCAACCATAACTAGGCCTTAGTATGAATGAGTCATCCAGCACAAAAACAACCTCCATGGGAGAGGGATGAAAATCACCAATGATCAAAAAGAACACAAGCGGCTATCTCACTTTAGCTAGGCATGTATCCTGTGTCATGTTTTGTAAAAAAAAAAAAAAAAAAAAAAGCATTTCAGGTAAAAAACAGCATATTGGTAGTCCAGTCTGATTCAGATTTCAAGAATCATTTAAATTCAATACATTCCAATACAAATGATGAGTCAATGCTGACGAGTGGTGAGCGTGCTCTGACATTTTATGACGTCTTTTATATTTTCATTGTAATAAATTTATTGTTAAAGTTTCTATCTTCTATTTTATTTTTTACCACACTGCTCACCCCTGCAATACCTAGCCTGGCTTGAAAACAGAGTTTTATAGACGACATTTGCTGAATTGAAACAACATTTGGTACCACTTGGTTTTATGTCTGATATCTTCCCCATCCCCAAAACAACAATGCCCTTCTGCCACAACAGGAAGAAATCACCAGCAGAACTTGGCTCATTGTCAGTGGCTATCTCCCACAACTGAGTGGGTACTGGAGAAAACAGAACAGAGACACAAAAAAGACAGATTCAGGAGTACTTTCTATGTTATAGATCAGTAAGAAGTTAGTGAGCACCTTCAGTGGCTTAACCTAAGAGAGAAACTATGCTAAACTGACGAGCTCTGAGCCAGTTTTTAAGTCTAGTGATTGTCATGATTTGGGTGGTGAGGCAGAGGCAGCAGACCCAGGGTGAGATGAATAAGATGGTTTAATGACGAAGAAAAGTCCAGAAATCCAAAAACATACAAAATCCAGACAGCACAAAGGAGCGGATGCAGAAGCTCGCAAACAGTGACAACAGGTACTGGACAAACACAACGAGGACCCGACAGAGACACAGGTGACACTAAATACACAAGAGGTAATCAGGGAACGAGACACACCTGGGAATTAATCAAGGGGAGACGGGACAACACGGAAACTCAGAGACAGAAACTCGAAATAAATACACAGAAAAACACAGAACATGACAGTGATGGCAGCAAAATCTCAGCCAATGTGTTTGTTTAGGAGAGAGACAGGGTCAAACCCTGAAAGAGAAGGCCAAGTGCATCATCCATCAGCAAATCCAGCTTCAATTAAGAGAAGAAATCAGAGGGAACATGACATAAAAAGTGAGAAAGATGAGAATTGTAATTGAGTGAGAGGAAGTGGTCAGTTTGTTCCACAGCAGCCTAAACCTATGGCAGCATAGCTACAGAGATAGCTCAGGATGGAGACAGTGTGATGGTGTTGTGCTGACCTGGACTTCTTACCACAATTGCCTGAATTAGAAAGTCTGCTCTCTGCCAAAAAAATCCTAAAGATAAATGTCAGGTCATCTGTGACCTTAAGCTCAAGTATTCTTGGGGTAAGCAGCAGGACAAAGGTCTGAAGCACTTTAGCAAACCCACTTCTGAATAAATGAAGGATTTAAAGTGGCTTTGTTAAAGTCTGAAGCTAAATGCAATGGAGATTTCTATGAAATGACCTTTAACAAGCTATAGCAAAATTTCTCTAATATGGTTGAAATAAAACAATTCAAGAAAAAGGAGTGGACCAGTAGTTCCTCAAAGCGATGTAACAACTATTGCCAGTTGTTAAAGCTAAAACTTTTGCAAGGCATGATCAGCTTGCCATGTGCCATGCTCTGCTAAATAAAGTAAATATTTGCATTCCATGATGGCTTGTATTAATATTTCAACAGATGGGTTGTTGTGTTGTGCCTGCAGGTTGGTAGTGCTTTGAATTACAGAAAAAAAAAAAATAAAAACATGCCCAGAGAAGTAAATGTCAGTGAGTAAGGTTTTTCATTTGGGGTTTTTTGGGGAAAACTGTTCAAAAAAGGAATATTCAGCTATGCACATGATGTGGAAGATGACGATTCGTGGTTGGTGGTTGTGGGATGGGTATTTATACACATAGCATGTCTCCATCAGATATTGCAATTTTCAAGTATTTCTTTGATGAGGCTGCCTTGGTGGTCCGGTCAAATGTGGACTGTGAAGCAAAGAAAAACAGGAAAAGCATCAAACTGAACAGTGTGCTAACAGTCTGTCTCTGTTAATGCCTCCACTCAGAACAATGTGTATTAAATCTCACAGTTTGATTTTGACACTATGTTCAGTTAAATTTTTATATTATTCTTGAGTTTGTGACCTACCTGACTGACTGTGTCTCTTATAGGATCATAGCTGTGAGGAGTTTTAATTTTTAACTTTGCTCTTTCCCTCCTTGTGGTTTTTTAACGGCCTCACCTCTGGGAGTCCAATTTGGGTTTTGATCAGCGCAATATTTGCATTATGTTGGTTAAAGTAAATGTTTCACAGCGTCAGAGCTTGATATGTTTTAGATGAGAATGAAAAATCTTATTCGAGCGTCGGTCTGATGACGGAATGTACATCTAATTAAAAAGTCAGCAAACCTCCAAGCAGTAGATGCTGGCAAACTCTGCTTGGTGTTTTCTCCCTTGTCTAATCTGTGTGTAAGACCAGATAATTAACAGTGCTGTGACAGGAGAGCCCACAGCCATTAATGGAATGGATTGAGCTTGTTTACCCAACTTACTCCTTGTCCTGTACTTTCCTAATGAGGATGTGAGCAAGGGCAGGCCATCACCATGGTTATCAGACATTTGGGGCTGCGGCATCAGTCAGGAGTTTCTTGTAGACAAATGCAGGGCTCTAGAGAGGAAGAACGATCACAAACTAAGGGCCAGGGGCAGCAGTATCATGACAGAACCATTGTCCACTTGGATTAACTGTGTCACAGAGGTATAATGAGATGTTAATTCCTATTATTGGCTTGTTTGATTTGCATTTAAGAGAAAAGGGACTTGAAAAAGAGGATATTAAAGGCTACCTTTGAAGAACTCATTTTATTCTTGATCCTTCATGCAGTGTAAACACATTCAAAGCAAAAGCACCATTAGTCCCCTCAGAAATTATGTCTTATTTTCAGTCTGTATCACAAAGATATTTGTAAATTCATGACAAGTAACAAGTTTGTTTTTATAATGCGTTCATCATTTCCCAAAGGGAAACAGACCAGTGTGGAGGTAAGAGAGATGCTCAATGCAGATTTCTTCATGAAGAGGACTTTGTTCAAATTTACCCTCGCAGATTAACTGCCCCTGTCAAAATATCCCCAAGCACATAGGCCAGGGGTATTTAATTCCAGTCCTCAAAGGCCAGTATCGTGTAACTTTTAGATGTGCCCCTTGTTCCACAGACCTGAATAAAATGGCTGAATTGCCTCCTAAGTGAGAGGTCAAGTTCTCCAGAGTCCTGCTATTGACATGATTATTTGATTCTGGTGTGTCGAAGCATCAAAACATTGCAGGACTCTGGCTCTCAGGGAGAGTGACTGAGTGCCATTTTTCCTTCTTGAAGTTGATCTGGTTCTGTTGGTATCTTCAATCCACAACCTTCAGGGTTTATTGGAGAATCAAGCTGCTACTATAAAACTCAACTCCTCCATTCGAGGACCAGAATCTCAAACAAAAGATGGTAAATTGACTCAAGTCAAGAGACAGAAATTTCCTCAACCAGAGAAATTAAGAGAGATGGATGTAAGCATCCACTTTATCTTTAGTACAGTGGATGCTCTTCTATTGTGGTGAAAAAAAAGTTGAAGTAAAACGCAAAACCGTACAGTTGCTAACACTACTTATGGTGTTACAATGTTGTTTTAGGGATTAAGGGGTCCTATACAAGATCATGTTTTCTCAACTAATGTTTGTAATTTCTTCATTCAAATGATCCCTAAAGCAAACACAGTTGTGTTGAAAATTAGGCCTAAGGAAGACAAAACTTAATAGCAAGTTGGTTAGGAAATAAGAGGATCAGATATATGTTAAATCGACCGTAAGCTTATTTTCTATTCAAGTGCATCTGGTCAATTCTAAGAAATGCTAAATAATTGCTTAGATTTGCAGGCAGCTTATTTTCAAAATATCTACATAATGTAGTAGGAATTACATTTGATTTTAATTAGGAGAATCCAGTGGGGGGTAATGATGTACTCAGTATCTGTGAAAAAGTCTTCCTTTCTTCTGTTTCCAATCTATTGCCTACAAATGTCTTCAGCTGTTGGAGGGACAAAGCACACGTTTCAATGCCAGTAAGTCTGCTTGATTTCAAATAAACTGGAAACTTTACAGTGAAAATCCTTTTTCTCATTTCTTAGGATCTGAATAGTACATCTGGTATAAATATGGAGTAAGACACTTTTTTGGATTTTATGCACTGTTGCAGGCCTGTGCCTAGCAGCATTGTCTCATCAGTCCTTTGTTTAATTGGCAAGACATTTGCCTTTTTCCCACTCAGTTTAAATATGTTATGTTGATGCAAGTCAGAGGAGCTTGCACTGAGCTGCCTTTGGCGTTGGCTTTGTTTGACTGGCTTATCAAGAGGAGAAGTGCGGTTGGAGAGGAGAAGAGTCTTGAAGGCGAGCAAAACCTGACAGAGCTCTTTGCCATTTCCTTATTTAGATGGCTTTTTGTCACAAATAATTATCCTGCATTTTGCTGCTGTGTGAAACCAAAATAAAGGAGAGAGAGCTTGATGCCAACCGCTGCTTTCCTATTCTTTGCTCATGAAAGCCTGAAGGGCCCAAAGTGCTCCGTTTCCCTACTGCGGTTACACAAATGAACAGTTTCAGTGAAAACCAGGTCAATGTACTGTGACTTTCTGTGAGGAGCTGAAACAACAAGATGCTGGATTCTTTCTCTCAGTCACATTTTGAAGAAACATAATTTACCAGTTTAGACATATGAAGGATTTTCTTTTTTCCTCAGACTCGTTGCCATGTGTGTTGGCAGACGTCTTTTGCTTGTTCGTTTCTTTTCATTTTGACCACTTTAAATACATAAAAATAAATAGTCAAGCTGTTGGAGGGAGGAAATCTGTTTCATTACCCTGTGCAATGAATCATTTGGCTCCCAGCTTCTTCATTTCATTTATTTTAAATTGTGTTTTTCTCCTACTGTTAGCTAATCTGTTAAAGCCTTGCAGTCTTTCATTCTGTCATAGTTGTAGCATTTTTTCCAAAACATTTTAAAAATACAGAATTACTATGCACAAGGTTTGAATTACAGACATGGTTTCTGTTACAGTGATATGAAAAGGTATTTCCCCTTTTGCTGATTTCTTCAGTGTCTCAACAAATTTTAAATTTCAAACTGTAGATGATGATTTCAGTTTTTAAGATCTGCAGTAGAAAGCTTTTAAAAATACATATTTTACATAGTTGTTAAGGCTGTCACAGTGTCCTGACAGATAATCTGCCTCCTCTTTATCTTGTGGCTGTGTACATGTTGCTCACACCCTCCGTACCACACGGTGTAAGAGCTCAAGATTGCCATTAGCAGAGCTGCAGCAAACTGACAAAAAAACAATCTAATACAGGAAAACTATTTATCCAGTGTCTTCAGTGCCCGTGCTTTCTAATTGGAGTATTCACCGCAAGCTCCACTGATGGGGAGGAGCTGTAATGCATACACAAGGAAGATTGACAGCGCCAAGACCCTCATCCTGGCTCTGATTGGTTGCTTCTGTCTGGGAGTGGTGTGTTTCTGCAGATGGCAGTAGGACTACACAGAGGAGGCAAAGGTGCTCTGATATTTACAATAAATCATTTGTTTCATATTACACTGTCAAGACATAATGACAAATATGTAAAAACAAAACACATTTTTATAAATGTCACCCGCTGCAGCTTTAAGGAAATGAGTTATTATGTAGGATCTTTACTTGGCTATGATTAACCACATTTTTGAAAGTTGATTTATTACTCCCATAAATGTAAAATAAAGAAATTACCTAAATAGAACCTGTATGATATTAAGTTAAAATCTAAAACAATCAACACAATTTAGGATTATGTTGCTCAGTAGTAGAGCAAGTGCCCTGTGCCTTTTGCTGCACATCTTCCCTTTCTTCTTCTCTTGTTCTTGTCAAGCTACTGTTGAATAAAAGCTACTAGCACCATGAAACAACCTTTAAAACATAAAATGAAAGTCTATACATCATGCCAGGATTTAAAGTAATCCCAGAACATATGAGAAACAAGGTCATTGACTTCCATCAGACTAGAAAGACTCATAAAGCCATTTGTAAGGCTTTGGGACTCAAATGAATAACCCTAAGCTACAAATGAGAGCTTAGGGTCAACAAATGGAGTAACAGTAAAGTGGTGGCATAGATGTCTCATCCCAGTCATCAAAGAACCTAAAACAGCATAAAAAGCGCTGCAGAGATCAAATAGCACAGTTAATACCAGTGTTCACGATTCATCAATAAGAAAGACACAAAAATGGTATTCAAGGCCAAAACTGCTGCAGAGAGAAAAAAAAAAGCTCACAAAGGCACATCTCATATTTCCTATAAAACTTGTAGATACCAAGACATTCGTGAAAATATTCTTTGGAGTCCTGTCTTAAAAGAGTAATGATTTGAGATGTTTGTGAAGCTTCAGGAACTTGCCAACGGGTGGAAATTGAAAAAAACCTTAGCAGAAAATCCTACTGGGACACCCAGAAAATGATCCAAAGCAAACCAGTAAGTCACTCTTATTTTGAAGGGATGTATCCTACACCAATTAAATTTAAATTCCTTGATATGACCTATGACCTCATACAGGCTGTTCTTGCTTGAAAATCCTGAAGGAATAACAATAAATAAACTCCACCACAGCGATGTAAAAAGTGTTTTTTCAAGTTATCTTTGCTTGATTGTTTGAAATATTTTTTGTGACCAAAAAGTGAGGCCAACTACTTTTTCACAGCACTCTATTGATGTGTAACATGGGGATCAGGTGGCAGAGCTGTCATGTGAACACCAAATGGGAACTCAGTCAAGATTGGTGGCTCAATCCGAGACGTTTTGGTGTTTTTTTTTACTGCCTTTTGTTTCCCTTCTGCTCTTATTTGTATTGCCCAACTTCACATCTGGTTTTGTTGCATAAAACATGTTCTGAGGTGGATGGAGACTATTCTTTATAATGGCCATAAAATGACACACGGGGCACCAAAGGGAAGCTTTCTCATGAATCACTGCTACATTAATTTGCATTGACCACCATAACTCCTGTGAAGCCATTTCAAAGAGTGGCTACTGGGGATGTGCTAGAAGGTGGTTTATAATGCAGTTCAGATAATCAATTCCCAGTAGGAGTTCTTAGTAAAACACTTCAAAAATATATAAATCCACAGCTCAGGTTTTTCATGGAATATTTACACCAGCTGTTATATTTTCCTTAAAGTCAACCAATGTTTTAGACAGTTTTGATTATTTTGCAAATACCCATCCTGCATGGTTCATGCCCTATGCTGATCTTTTCTGAGTGAAAAGACGCTAAGCTGCTTATATCAACAATCTTTTGGATAAGATGAACAACAGACTCTGATAAATCCCACAAACAACTAAAACTGTACGACCCAGAGTCCTCAGCCAACGCACGGTGGCTTTCAGGTAGATTTTCTTGTTAACTGTCATGATATTTAAACTTGGTACATTATAGATAAAAATAAATATCAGGTAGCTTTTTACAATGTCAGTAAATATGACCTTGTTCTATGTCATGATTAATTTGAGCTAAAACACTTTCCTAAGTATGTCAACAGCAGTGAGTTATTTGACTGGACTTTACACGACACAGAACTAATTCAGCAAATAGGGATTTGGTCGTTCTGTGACAGATCTGCTATTAAAGCTGTCTATTTTTCAGTGCTTCTATTAAATACAGCATCTACAACATTTAGTAGTTTGATACCGTAAAAAAGGAAGAAAAAAAAACAACTGAAAGCCCTGTCATCTTCATTATTATGGTAGTTGGCAGCTTTGCAGGATTATCCTTCTTTTATAAATGTTGCTCACATTCTTTCTATTCATCCCATGTATGTGCAGGAGTATAAGCTATGTGCTGAAAAAGTCTGTAATGTCAGCTTTCAAGTTATTTGTAGTCATCTTGGACTTTTTAATTATAAAAAAAAGTATATTTAGCATTTTATGTGTTATATATTTTTACAGTCAAAGGTTCAAAAGCTGACATAGATATACCAAGATATTTTCTCAACTGCAGCCACCCAAATTAAAATCTTCCCCCCAACCTGCATTTTGAGTTTATCTTTATCTATGATTTCTTTCTCCTCAATTTCCTCTCAACAACCCATCAGCATTTACTCACTGTGCAAAAAGAAGTGGTTTGAAACAAACTATATGGCATTACCATTTTGTAAAATAAAAGCTCTGTGTAATTTCGGACGGATATTCAGTAAGAACATTTCTGTAGTGCCACCCGTTTTCTCATCCCTTGATCTTTTTTGTATTTTGTCTCTTTACAGTTGCAAACTTCAATGCATTTTTGATGAAGTTGGTTATAAGCAGAGCTCCTAACAGGTGGTCTTTTAGTTTGTTCCATCCATCCTTCTATCAAATTGAATTAGATTTTATGTTGTCACTCGAAATAACATAAATAACATAATTCATCTAAACACAAAAAGGTGTTTAGATGGATTTAATTGCAAAATCTTTAAATCTGCAATTAAAGAAAGGTCCAAATGTCAGGAGCATAAACTTTGTAACTAGTTTTTCTGTGTCAATCTCTTTTCATCCTATGAAAAATAATAATTTCACATGAATAATAAGACTGTAAAGCTAGCAAAAACAGACTATGTTTTACTACAGCTGCTGTTGTGTATCATAGTTTTGCTTTCTGTCACCATGCACCAGGATTTGTGATCTACAATAGCAACTCCATTAAATCAAAGGGATAAAAACTCTCTTTTTCTCCAATAATAGACCAGTGGAACAGAGAATAACAGCAGTGACTCTTAACAGGAGAAAATATGTAGATAAAGTCTATTTGCACACCATTCCTAACCTCTAATGTCCAGCATTAATGCTGTCGAATGGCCAGCTGGCACAGGTTGCAGCTCCTCGTTTTAGAGCTTCCACCTCTGATTAATGAGACGAGACAAGTGAACACAAGACCCCATTCCAGCTGGGAGGAGGGGTGATACCTGAGGGGACACAAAAGAGAAACACACCCTCACACACAAGCTTAGTCAGCTACTCCTGTTAGGGCACCCACTACAACAACGTAGAGAGTCACACCCATGATTTTCCCACCTACAAATACAACCTAGAGAGCAGCATCCTTTAAATCAAATCAGGATTTTCAGTGTTAATGTTCAACCCCAACAGATTAGTATCCGGTTGCATTTAAGTTAATAATCCAAGTTTAGGTTTACAGTTCTTTATAAAATATTCATACTCGTTCAGAATTTTCAGATTTCATCACCGACCTGAACATATTTCATCAGGATTTTAAGTAATACAACACAACAACATCGAGCAATATCAGTGTAAGGAAAATAATTGATGATAAAACAGTTTGCATAAATAAAAATCTGAAATATTTGGACCTGTTACTCTGGTGACAGGCAAATGTCAGCATTATAAAAACATGATGGCATCAACATGCTGTGAGGTTCCTTTTAAACAGTGTGGTCATTTTATGCTTTACAATTGCTCAATCAAATTTCTGTTCACAGATGCTTTCCATTCATTGTGGCTTAAACCATTTCCCAAAAAAAATAGAGAAAAAAATTCAGTTTCTAGATTCCCAAGGTTGCTTAGAGACACACAGTAAATGATTTGCAGCCATGACTATAGCAAAAGGATAGTTCCTCAAATTATTAAATGAGGAGACCTGAATACAAATGCACAGAACAAATTCCCAGTTTTTATTTCCAAATCTATGGAACAGTAAAAATAAAACTTACTTTTATTTTTACTTTACAATTTTGTGTCACTTTATATTGATCTTCCCAGTGAAATACATGAATACATGTACGTTTGCATTAAGATTCATTTCAGTGTACCACATTTTCTGTGTTATTCTCTTTTAGGCACACGTTTTCTCAGTGCATTGTACTTCTACTCTAACAAGATGTGATTGTTGATTTCCCTTAGTACACTAAATATATTCTAGACCTGGGAAGTCTTTGAAGCACCTGCTGTAGTTTCTGATTGTTTACATTCACCCAGCCCTCCAAATACATTCCAATAAATTATTCAAATTAAGTCTCTCTCTGAGTGTCTGGCTTTCAGAAATAATCTAACTGAATTTGATAATAAACGGTGCACTGCCAGTGTTCATTCTATTAGCTCCAGAATTAACTGGAGCTAATATTCCTTTGAAGACAAACTAACAAAGAACTGACTCCCTTCTCGTCACCTGGAGTTTTTCCATGACCTCTTTTTGCAAATTAATTTTATTGGGTTCTTAAACAATTATTAGATTACTTGAACTTTTAGAGTTTTGTTTCAATGTAACCACAAACAATTTGTTTTAATATGTACAAACAAAACAGAGAAGAGAATGACACATGGTTGTGTCATTTTTGAAAAATGTGGCATTCATGTGTACTTTGCATATTTACATTTTTGTCCAGCTTTGTTTCAGATGATATGTTCCAAACTGTAAGATATAGAAAGATTGTGATTTTGTAAAGCAAACTTCTAAAGTCTTTATGGAACGTCACACCAATGAACTCTTACTTGCTCTAGATTTCAATTAGAATAAAAAGGGTTGGGAATAGGTTCACAACAATTTTCAGACTTTTAATTTTTTGATACCAGCTATTGCCTTCCTTTTAGTTAAAATGTCTCACTACTTTGTGTTTGTCCTTCACAAAATCCAGATAATAAATACTTAAGCAGCTACAAAATGACATTATGTGGAAAGATTCAGTTGGTATTCATGCTATTTTGAGGCATGGCATATTTTTTCAAATGAAATAATACTGTGAATAAAATTAAATTGAAAACATTGTAATGTTCCAACATATCCATGCATCTAATCTGTGCACTCTTCTAATCCTGTTTAGGCTTGTCAGGGCTGACGTGTTTTTTGCAGCCAGTGATAGGGAACGTGCACTGAAAGCAGGCTTTTTCCAAATTATATATATATATATATGTCTTAAAAACCACATGATTTTCCTTTTTTATGTGTTCTGTATCCTGGCAATAGCCTCACCTGCATATTTAGAACATGTGATGACATAAACTGCCTTCTTCTACGAATAAGACCACACTTTGCTTTTATACAGTACAAGAGCTGTGAAGTGAGAAAAGGCTTGAGTTTGTTTGGCTTATGGTCCGGGGTTTCTCTAAAGCAGAGATTTCTTCAATAAAAAAAGGTTATGTTTGCAGTCACGTTGAAGGTTTATTTAAAAATTATTTTCAGTGGACTGGCAAATTATCTCAACCCTAACCCTAACCCTATCTCAACCAGTAATAATATGTTGTAATAATATACAACTTAGGAAAAAATTTAAATGATCAGTTTCTCTGATTTAACTTTTTATAGATATATGTTTGTGTAAAATGAAAATTTTTCTTTTATTCTATGAACTACTGACAACATGTCTCCAAAATCCCAAGCAAAAATTTAATATTCATTTGCAGAAAATGAAAAATGGTCAAAATAATGAAAAAGATGCAGTGCTTTCAGACCTCAAATAATACAAAGAAATGAAGTTCTTATTCATTTAGAAACAGCAATGTTGTAACTCAAGAAGAGTTCAGAGATCAATATTTGATGGAATAACCATGAGGTTTTCAATGAGGTTCAGAGCAGTCGTCTCTTGATTTTTTCTAGCGATGTTTGTAAAAGTGTAACTTTATTTGAATGATACACTAATCTGTTTATGACTTTATGGGTAGGAAAGCAAGGTAAACTTGTTTCTTTCTCCTTTGGTTTAAATGAGATTTGCACAATTTCCATGCATTGATAATTCAATCTGGAGAAACTCAAACAGAGAAAGGAAGACAATTACAAAAGTTTATTAACATACATGAATTAGGTTTTCGGCGCTCGGGCCCCGGCTGAAGATAGGAATCCCCCAGGACCCGGCACTGGTGCAGGTTGGTGAAGAATGCGGTTGAAGGGCCGGGCGAGTGGAGGTGAAGGGGGAGTGGTGGGTTGAGCTCTGCTGGAAAGTGGAAGACGCCGTGGTCGGAGGTCATCAGCTGGGACTTGGATGGTGATTGGACGTGACGTGTCTTGGACCAGCGTTGATAGGTCAACGGTGATGAGCGGGATGCACCGGTTGGATAAAACAGGTGGGGCTAGAAAGAGTCTTCCAGTTAGAGTTTGCGCCTAGGCTTCATTTAAATTACTTTTGTTGTTCGTTATGTCTTCCACCATGGATGTTTATTATTTGTTTATTTATTGGTCATCTCCTTAACGGCAATACATAAGTGATTGACGAAGGTAACACATGTATGTCCATGTGCAGGATGACATTGGTAAGAACTAAAACAAGAAATGTGTGGGAAGATTGTTCTCCTTTTTTCTTAGCAGAAGTTCAACGACAGGAGCTCAGGGGACCTGACTGGACACAAACTACACTATTACTCGCTGACTGAGTGTAGCGGTAGTTTTCCATTTTCTCTGTCCGAATTCCCAACAGACATACAGAATGAAATCTTTTTGCACATCCTTTTCACTGTTAAAAATATGAAGGGTTTTGTTTTTTTTATAGTAAATATAAAAAATGACTGCCCTTCAGGAAGGAAGCCATCTGTTTGTCCTGCAGCCATTCTGAATCACTGTACCACACACCGCATGGTTTATTTCTCTTTGTTGCAGAATGGCTTTAAACATAATTCAATTTGCCTTCTGTTCTTATATTGAAATGAGTCACTGTGCAGCTTAAAATGTATCCTTAAAATCGAATCCATGTGCATAAATCCACTGAAGAACTGCCCGTATGTGTTGGTCCATATGTGAAAATCAGCACCTCCTTCACTACTGTGTTACACCATTATGTCATCATCCAATTTATAAACATGAACTGCTGAATTACCTTCACATTTGAGACCTCTTATCACGCTTTAAACTTCTGAGTCAACTATTTACATACATACTGTGGCCTGCAGAGAATATTTAACTTGAATAATTTGAACTATGCTCTCTGTCAGAGGGAAGAAAAATGATTATAAGACATGACTGCATGAGCAGTTTGGCAGGGCATTTCTGTTTATTCTTAGTCTGCTTCTGTAGGAGTTAATAAAGTAAATATGCCAAATGGAAACACAACAGCTGTTTCCATGACAAAGCTTAACATAATGCTTCTGAAATATTCTCTGATGTTTCCTCAGTTGCAGTCACTGAGTAGTCTTTTCAGGAATTAATGATTGCAAAGTTGTGTGCAATTAAATGCAATATGTTTAGGTTTTTGTTTACTACACATTTTATGCATTGTAGAAAATATAAAATAGTTTAAATCAAGCAATCAGAGAAACAGACTAAAAAAGGTTCAATGGTGGCAGCACGTAGAGTAGTTCTGATTAGTTATTTCTATGGACTTTTGTTCATATTTTTTTAGTGAAGCGTCGCATGTTAATTATTCTCTTTGGTTTTGGAAGCTGTGCAGCTGGAGGGATTTTGCTCTCAATTTTTTCAGCTCCTGACAGTTATGTTATGTCATGGTAACAAGCTGTTTTTTGTTTACTACAGAGCAGGTGATTATCATCTCAGAAGCTCAAATAAATAATATCTAAACTATATCCCCAAATCCCAGAGCAGTTGAAGGTTTCATGGATGCAGAGCAGGAATCAATGAGCAGAGACAGAAGGAGAATGTCCAAAGCATTTCTTCAATTGGAGATAATGTTCAAGGTTCATAACTGTGTCATCAATAAGGACAGGCAGAAATTTAAAGATCAGTAGTGTTTTACACCAGAGAAGCATCTTCATGGTGCAGAACACCACATCTTGAGAACTGGAAATGGACACACCCTAACTATTTGAAACACAAATTGCAATTCTTTGTTTTATTTGTGCTTATTCAAGGGACTTTTATTCTGATTTATGCATAATAACCAAAATATAAGCCTCTTTTAAAGAGCTTGTAATGAGGACACTCAGGATACTTCTATGATTTTCCATTGAGTACTTTAGTGGAGTGTTTGATTTCATTAGATCTTTATTGGGTCATTTTTGTTCTATCAATTTGTATTTTTGATAGAAAGCACTTTGTTGATCTGTATATAAAATTTAATTTCATATAGTTTAATGCAACCGCTTTAATGCAATTTAATTGTATTATAAATTTAGACATGACTACTAAAAGACTTCCTACATTGCTTGGAAGGTATGAAAGCATGTTTTGTCCTGTTTACTGTCCTGCTGAGAAACTAATTAGAAATTCAATAAACACAAACCAAATGGGATGCCATGTGTTACCGATGATCGCTGCAGTAGTGAAACTAAAGTGTCTTCAATCTTGCGCCGGCTGCAAACACTGTCACCAGAAATGCAACCATTCAACACCTAACCTCCACCTCATTTTATAGTCAAACTGCAAATATTACATCTGTTCATGTTTCACACAAAATGTGATAAGAAGCCAATATTATGAATCCAAAATTAGCCAACCTTAAGGCAAGCGTCAAATTTGTGTTCACTGTGCCTTGCGTTTCGCTGTTTGACAATTTTTTTTCAGCTTGTCGACTATAAAAGTCCAGGTTCTGTTTGTTAAAGAGCTGATCTTTGTCTTCATTGAAATTTTCCAAAACCTTCTCTCCAATGAAGCAGATTTATGAAGAGCTAAGCCCTAGACCCCAGAATAATGATCAAAATGTTTAAAAACAATACAGCACTTCTATGCATATGAAAGTTGTATTTCATATTATTAAAAAAACAACAATAACTAAACTACAACACTAAATAGTCTCCAGCAAACTCTGATTAACTTTAATCCTTTTAAAGATTATCTTCCTTTTTATAAATAGGCAATTCTTAAAAAAACAGATGCAGCTTAAGATTCTCTCCAGAAAGGGGCACACTGACACTTAAGACATTATAGCAATAATATTTATTATGAATATGATCATATATTTACAAATAATTTCACTATTGTCTGAACAAAACATATTGATAAGTATGCAACTAACAAAGGTGGTATAAATTGTTTCGTGGTATTCTAAAATATATTTTTGCTGTGATGAAACCTTGGTTAAGTTATTTATTTTATCATATTATCTTTACTTTATTACTGAAAAATATGGCTGCAACAGTTCTGGGAGATTTTAACTCAAAATGCCATTGCATTTCTTCTCACTTTGAAGGGTTGAAAGCTATAAAACCCAAAGTGAATGACAAGCAGCCATCTGGCTACCTTTCTCCCTAAGCTTATTTAATAGCTGCAAACTGGAATAGCTCTAAAAGAGAAAGCCTTTTCTTTTAAAAGAAAGCTTTTGGCACTAAATCTCTCCCCTGTGTCCATGCTTTGAGGTTATTCATCTTAATTCAGATTTCATCATACGTAATCATCACGCTTCTTTTATAGAAGAAAAAAAAGTTAAGCTCTTTTTGCTTTCTGCCTGATTAAAGGGGAAAAAAAATCAATCGAGACTTTGTTGTTAGAGAAACGCAACAGAGGGGGATTATTACTGTCGTGAGTACAAATTTAAACAGCAGAAGCTAAATAATACAGGAATGCTAGCAGGGTGGTCCTACTGCAACAGCGCTGGGTGGTGTTTTAGAGGTGGTCAGCACACAGGGGCTGCAGCTGGGAGGAACAGGTATCCATACAAGAAACTACAAGACACAATAGTTAATAAAGAACCTAAATGATTTGAGATCACACTGAAAGCCATAATGGGATTGTTCAGACATCAGAAAATCACTGGCCAGTACACCAGCTGGTTTCATAGCGTAGGGTTGTGGACAGACATTGATGCTCAAAGATACACACTACAAATGTTGCTTCCCTCCTAGAGGCTGTTTGATCATATACATCAGAGGAATTACTCTGATTCATTCATATTCTCCAGTGAAAAGAAATGCAATTTCTTAATTTCTTAATTACGATACTTCATTATTGAAAACTTGATTACTTTAGGGAATTCTGAATACTAAAGTGTGAAAGGAAAATGCTTATGCTCCAGATCTTAACACTATCCATCTAAGTTTGACCATTATATTTGTGGATGACTTTTAAAAGTCCACAGCTCAGACGGGACACTCCCTCTGCATCCCAGGTTTTGTATGGATACTGGACCAGGACAGTTAAATAAAAGTAAACTGGTTCTTGTGCAGATCCAGTTACCAACTGGCCACCAACTCTGGCTAAGTCCTGTAACCTGTTTTGGTAGAAAGGCCTTGGACACCACTGTCATAGCATTTGAAATGTAAAGGGAAACAATGCTACAAATTATTTATCTGTTTGCCTTCCTACCTTATTTTAAAATGCAAGAAAATTCACTGTAGTTGGATGGGAGTATTGAAATGACCTAAGAACAACAAATAGAGAGGTGTTTAACAGCAGACAGAGGTATTTAGCACTTCCTGAATGCTCCCAGTGAAAACTCCACTGAGGACAAAACAAAAGAGTTGCTGACAAGGCCAAAGATCTACTGGAAGCATATCAACTTTCCAAGAAACTTATAGGTCTCCTGAAATTTATAATTACTTCATCTGGGACAGTATTATTATTAAAGTCTGCTGACTTATACTCTGATTATTCACCAGATGCTCACTTGTGTTGACATCTTAGGGAACATGATATATGCCCATTTCTCTTCTGCTTCTCCAAGACTGTTTTAATTTAAAAAAAAGAAACGCGTCAGAAAACACGTTGGCATCAGTGAGACATCCTCCCCAACAGCCTGTGAATGACTTCACCCACTATTAAACCAACAGCTGAGCTTTTTAACAGTCATTATCATAGGAGCATCTGTGTAATGCTGACTTGACATGCTGTAATAATGATACACCACTTGTCCATATAGTCAAGGTCCCCTTGTTGCTCAGACTAATCGTCGCTATCATGACCAGAGAGGTATGACCAGATAAAAGCCCCGCAGAGGGCAGATGGGAAATTGTGTTTCAGGCCATAAGCTCAGGCTTTTACAGGACCTTTGGGACACTGTAGCAGCACAAGGCTCTTGGAGGATTTTTATTGCCCCCCAACATGAGCTGCACTTGGGTTAATTATTCCAGACGTTTCGGTTGCGTTCAAAGGGCAGACGTCTACACGCAGTTAAACACATGACATCGAATGAATTTAACATGACCTTATTGGCTGCCATATTATCGTTAAGACCACATCCACAAGCATACATGGGAAATGAAGCCGAGGCTTGAGCCTTTGACAGTTGAAAACAGATTACATGGCAAAGCAAAGATTTATTAGTGGAGTTTAATGGAATAGAGATGAGTGGATGTGGGATTTAAATAAATTAACCTTCAGTGGATTCCCAGAGGCCTGGGGGAATGACAGGAGGAGGCTGGGGGAGAATTTTCTCCTTGTCACCAATGTAATGAATACTGATGACACGATTGTGGCCTGAATGCTCACTGATCGTGTTTAACCTTTAGGTAAACAGGAATTTGTCAGAACGGACCAGGCTTGTGTAGTGATCAGGGAGAAATGGAGAATTACTAAAATAAACTTGGTATTATTTTGGTAATATGTGACAATAATGAATATTGTCACGATGGTATCAATATGTCTTCAAATGCATCACGTGTACTACCTGTGTATGTGCCCTTTCCTTTAAAATTAACTATAAGAAAAGTTGTTACATTAACAAGAGTTCTTATGAGATTGAGTCCTGCTAAATATATTGCATAGTTAACCAATATCATGTGAGGAAGCTAAGAAATGCGAGAAATCTTCGTTTGGTAATCTGAAACATCTTACACAAAGATTCCTGAAAAACATAAAAATGTCAATGAAGATGCAGTCCCACAATGAGCAGCAACAATATTTTTATTTAGCTTATAATGAACACTATAAATTATTAGTCTTGTTTATAAATGTCACTTCATCAGTTGGGAATCTATTACCCTTCAACCAAAACTTCAGAGTTGAGACAGTTTCGTTATGCCCTTAGTGTGTGGAATTATGCAAAATTGTTCTCACTGTCTAAAGTTAAATCAGACAAAACGTCACTTATTTTAGGGTAGTTAGTATCGCCAATCTTTTTTTTTTTTTTCGTTTTGCTGAATACTACAAAATGGAGCAAGAACCATTTTTACAGATTTTTTGTAACTCGAATGTGTAAATATCACATATGAACAGGCTCTAGGGTTAATGGACAATTTTATTTGTTAGGTAAATCTAAAACGATAAACATATATCCATTAACATTTGTTGAAATAATTTAAAAGTTCATGTTTTGTGATTAGAGATTGCACCAGCAGTTTGACTTGAAGAACCCATGTCAGCCTTTTCTTTGTACCAGAAAATCTGCAAGTGGGAGTCAGAACAGGTAGCTTTACAGTGAACTGTGCAATAAACCATTTTAAACCATTTCAGAAGCCTTTCAGAAATATAAGGCTTTGGTAAGTTGTTAGTTTTGGCAAAGAAGCTCTTTCAGTGTTGCCATGTGGTTGTGTATGATACAGAAAAACAAAGAGATCATGTAGGCGTGTGTTTGCAACCTGTTATTTTTTTTTTCTCAAGGTATCAAATACAACTGTTTTGTCATAGTAGATAGTGTGTCTGACATGCACACAAAGAATCCTTTGGCATGGGGGCTATGTTGTACCAACTGCTGCATTATGAGACAGTGTGAAAACTCTACCTTTAAAGAATATTCACACAGTCTGAACAAATATTGAAACAGTTGCAGTAGAAGAGTTTTGTTTCATATTTCCACCTTTGAGGGCACAGTTTTAAGTTTTTAGTTAGTTACATCCATTCCCCAACAGAATTTGTAGTACAAACATCTTCTGCAGCAAAAGTGGCTTGGATTTGGCAACAAACTTTCACAAGGCGGTACTTCTACATAATATAATTAATCTGGAGTTAATAAGAGGTCATGCATTTGTTTAAAAATACCTCCTCTCTCATTGCATTATGAAAAAATAGGGTACACAGTGTAGCACAATATAACACCAAGGGGTCCTGACAGAGCAGCATGTGAAGAACTGGAATTGAGAGGAGACTCGAGCTTGTGTTTATGCATGCCTGCTGTGTGCCCTTATGTGGCTCACCATGTGTGGTTGCGTGCTCAAACGTGTGTCTCTTTGTTTGAGGGAGGTGATGTATGTGATGTCTCTTGCAGCCTCATTGTGTGGATACCTTGGAGCTGACAGCTGGCACAGCTGAGATCCTCAGCCCTCCTGCATGAGGCTCTCCATGGAAACAGTCAAATTGAACAACGGCAGCTGATACAATTGCCAAGAGATATTTGTCACCATGGTTTATGGCGTTACTGTGGATATCCACCTCTGCGTTACCAATTTATTTAAACCGTGACAATGTGGTTATGTTTTAAGTGAACCTTAGAAAGGTTTTACTTTCTTTTACGAAGCAAGGAATCACATTAAGATATGAAACGTTTTGTTAGGTTTGAATCTACACTGATAAACAGGCTCTTGTTAAAATATTAATGTAACAAAATTGATTTTGTTGACAGTTAAGCCCAAAGTCATTAATGTCCCTCGCACATTTAGTTTATTAAAACATAATATTCATACTTATTCTGTCCTTACATAGGTGCTGAACTGCGTTAGACAGATAGCAAACAAAAACTATCTGAGCTTTAATTATTTTTGTAAAACTGAAAAACAAGCATAAAAGAAAATATACATGGAACAGTTTGCACATTTCAAGTACAGACATTGCTATATGAAAGACAAAATTTTAACTTGTAGTGCCACGAAGGCTGGGCACGTTTAACAAGGCTAAAGGTTAAACAAAAACTTAAATAGCAGACAAACTTATGTCAAACAACATTTGAGCACAATAACAATGTTTACGGACAAAGATACTTGAGGCTTGAAGCAGATCGTCTCTCTACCACGTTGCAAGCCGAAAACGTTAGACAGACTGAATTTTAACGAAAACAAAACTTAACTTAAATCCTGCCTCAAGGGGGTAGTAAAATAACAAAAAATAGGATACTAAGAAATTCTCTTAGTACTACAATACAATACTGTATATTTCAACGGAAAGAAGAAAGCTTTCTTGTTCAGAGTTAAGTGATTTCTCATGTCAATCAGAACATTACAGGACAGAAGCAATATTAAAACTGGTGGGTATTTTGTGCCTTGAGCTTCAAGATATTCTGCCTCAGCTGTGGAAAAATGTTCTCAATTCTTAAGGCAAAGGATGTGTCAACACTATAAGAAACTACTGATAACTATTCTTTTAAATTTTTTTTAAGATGACTCGAAAACAATTGCTGATGTTACCTTAATTATTGTTAAATGTGTTGAGTCAATCTGTAGGAAAACATACAAAGTGAAGAAGCTAATGACTTATACTTTAATTTGTAGTTGTATGTTTTAGACTGTCAAGTGTTTTATTTCCTTTTGTCATGAGTGCCTCTCAACTCTTGTCATTAAGGTCTCTATAACTAAAGAAATGTCAAATGTCAGGAAAATGTCAAATCTGCTACAGAAGTTCTGAATGATCCTCCAGTCAAACCCCTCCTGATGTTATCAACAGTTTCCTGCTATAATAAATAACATAATAATAATAGCATTTCCCATAACTATGAAAATGTCAGCATGATTGATTTATTATTATTATTATTATTATTTTTTGCATCTTATGGCTGGATGTCAATGTTCAGCATGTTGTGAAGTGGTTATTCAAGTAACAATGGAAAGGTCATTACTGGCTTAGTTTTATTGCATTTCCTTGTTAAAGTGAGTAGGCATCAGACCATTTAATCATTAAAAATGACCTGAGAAATGTTTATTACATCTGTCTAATATTGATCTTCAATATGCTGGTATGATCCTTTAGTAAGAGAAGCATTAAGTAGAAATTTTATAATTAAAAAAAAAAGTCACTAAAGATTTCAATCACAAAATTTCACCTTTCAAAATATAACAAGAATCCAGTAATGCATTCTGCACCATCTAATTTATCCAAATAGAAAGTAACCCACAATTCAGAAGCTGAGTTTTAAAACAGCAAAATGTGGCTTAACATAACAAGTGTATCAGATTGCCTAATATTTGGTTAGAAATTTGGTTTTGTCAGTTTAATTCTCTGAAGTGTTCATGTGTCTGTCAGTATAATTTGTCATTTTTAAAAATGATTTTATAAAAGATAGTAAAAGACGGAGGATGTAAAAGTGTTTTAACAAGAAAAAAAAAAACATCTGTGCCAGCTTCTTTAATAAAGCCCCACAAACCTCCACCTTCCTACGCTTGAGAGAAAAAACACTTGAAAAATGTTCACTTGAGAATCAGCATTGTATTTACTTCAGTTGACCCCACGTAAAAACATCCTTCTTTTGTTTATCGGAAATGTATTTCCTGATAGTTTTTGGCTATGCCATCTTCTTTTATGGACAGTTTGGTATAAAAAAAACTAACATTATAAGATGTGAAAGAACAAGCATCTATTTTCAGCAAAAGACGGATAAGATTAAGATTAAAGTGGAGCCACATAAAAAGAAACGTGGGTGTCGGGTGGATGGTGATCTTTTAATGAAAATAAAAAAGAGATAATTGACAAAAACTGAGGGTGAAATGCTGGAACGATAGACTGGGGCTGATTGACTAACAGGTTACAGGTGTGAAAGGAGAGAGCAGAAGGCAGACTGAGGGGACAGAGGGTGAGTACACAAACATGAAAACTGAGAAACTGAATTTAACTGTAACAAAGGATAAATAAACACAAGGAATGTAATTAAACAAGAATAAATAAGAGCACTGAACGAAAGGAAAACAGAAACAAGGCAAGGGTGATCTAATCAAAGAACAGAAACTAAAGAGGAGCAAAAATGCTCAGGGTTATGCCTTATTCAGAACAGGTTTTTAACATTTGCAAGATGATTGTGGTCAGATTTCACACTGTTTTATTAAACAGGTACTTCAAGCAAGTACATTATGTACTGTAAGTATGTATTTGTATGTACAAGCATCTTAGTTTTTCACAGAGGTTGTTGACCTAAATATAATTTCTAAATATTTCTTAAAGTTGCTGTCGCAGTAATGCAGTGAAAAGGCTAACCAGACCTTTAATATTAAGGTTCAGTTTAGAGGTTTTCATTTAAAAAAAAAATGTTTTCCTCTTTTCGCTGAGGACGTAAACACCGTTACTTGCATCATTTGATGAAAAGTAAAAATTTCTTGCTGTCTCTCCTGAACCGTGTGTGCACAGGTCTGGTTGGTGCACACTGGAAGGTTAGGAGATGGGATTTAAGTACATTTAGAATCTTACTAATATGTTTCAGTATATTCTTGGGAGATGGCATTGTGACTGATGTCAATAATAACACCCATATATTCAGAGCTGTCATGATTTCCTTTCTTCTAAAATTAGTTCATATCCAACTTTTTGTGGTTTGGTCCATAGTTTTCTGTAGATTTTTCCAGAAAATGCTCATTCTAAAAATAAATAGATTTTTCTGACAATGGTTCACTTCAGTTGCTATAGAAGCATCAAACTTTTTTGATGCAGGTGTGTGTACGTGTTCAAAGATGATTTTTCCACATACCTGGTTGTAATGACATTATTCTCCAACCTGTTTGGCACAAACAACCCCACCATGTTAAGTCCTTCACATCCGCCGTCTCTGACATTGTCATATTCAGTTTGAGATTTAGCTTGTTGCCTTCACCATGTCTAGATGCCTCAATGCATTGCTTAGCTGCCAAATAAGGGAACAATTCTCACCCAGAGAGGGAGCACGAATAAGAAATAGCTTAAATAGACAACTTTTTAGGGTTGTTTTCAGTTGCCAAAGCAAAGAATGGTTTCTGAGGGATGTTAGACACATTATGGTAAGGTTTATATTGTAGCATGCTGTTTGAGGCCCAGAATTGATGAGAGAACCATTGTGCATGGTGTCTACTTTGCCCACGTATTCTCTTCAAAAACCCTCTGATGCCTTAGTTTTTCTCCCTCTGAGCGTTTTATGGCCTTAGATAAAAGTAGTCAGATATCAGCTCAGAGGCTGACAACAAAAATATCAAATCAGAAAGCAAAGACACACTAAAACTGTTCTCCGTCTGTTGTGCGACAAAAAGAAGAGTGGGGGAGAAATCCCTGACAGATGGATGTTGATGGGCTGCAGCATCTAAGGAAAGACGGATCTAGTCACTGTAGAGTTCTGTTTGATGAGAGGACTTTTTGTGCAGAAATGCTTGTTCAGTTTTTCACTCATGCTATCGGAAAAGGATCCCATAAGATCTCTGTTTTCTTTAAATGTACACAGACTACTTAGGGACTTCTGTGTTTGTTGTAATTGATTACAGAAAAAGCTGCTACGGCTTACTATGCAAATGTTCACACAGTTAAATGCAACTGCAGGCACACGGTCTGTAATTACTTTACCCAAATTTATTTTTTGGATGATTCATGTGTTCATACTATGTTTTGTTCCATCATTGCAGTTTTGATCAAGACTTTAAATGGCACATTCTGTTCATTTTAGCTACAAAGAGTAGCAAATATATTTAAACTATGAATATATTAAAAATACATAGAAAATTTTTGGTTTTGCTTTCCTTTATTCAGAGCACTTGATGATAATAAATTTATGATTAAATGTCCCCAGTGTTCCATAAGATTGTACAAAAGTCTTGCAAAGGGATTTAACTGGAGACATCCTAATTTAATGCCTAAATCAGTTGACTTTAAAATCAGTTGCACTTAAATCTTCCTCTGCAGAAATGTTTAAGATTCTTATTTTATTTTAGCATGCATCACTGATTTCAACACAGATCCAATTAGAAAGTAAATAAGAAAAATGACTTAAAAGTTTTGTCTTGATTAAGCTTCTCCTTTTCAACCATTGAAAATTGTATTCACATACAGGTTTGATTCTTTAAGATCCAAACCCAAGAACTTGTTCCTGTAAGAAAACACTGCCACCACCTGAACCATTGCACAGCCCTCTATTTTTTATATTTCAACATGAAATCATCCAAGTAGGATGTGTCTGCTTTGAAAACTGAGTTGAGTAATGTTTCAGGTATTGAATTTATTTCCTTTAAAAAAAAAAAAAAGTCTTTGTATCAAAGGGCTAAATTTTCCTTTAAATTTTGATGGCACTACGTTTTTACCACCATGAAATAAGAAAGCGCTGGGAATGAATCAGAGCTTTCTTATGATTTTGATTGTTCTCTCTTTATGTGAATGTCTTCTCTCCAGATACTCTGAATTTTTCTCTAAAAATATGCTTGTTAGGATAAATAGCAACTCTAAGTTGTCCTTAAGTGTAAGTACGTGACTTCATAGCTGTCTGTTGCGGATGTTTCAATGTTTTCTTTGAACTGACTGACACCTTGTCTATGGTGTACCCAGTTTCTCATCTAGTGACTGGAGATAGGGGGCATTAGATCCCTGGGCATGGAAATTTAAAAGATAAATAATATTAGTTGATTATTTTGTTTATCTGATCTGCTGCTGTGCTATTCAGACTTCACTTTATAGCTTTCATTAGTTTTCTGTTCTCCCTCCAAGTTTAGACTGCCACAGTAACCTTTTACTTCAGTGTTATAAGTAACAACAATGTTAGTGTTTATTTTCTGTCTGTTTCCAACATCTAATGTACTGTATAAAAGGAAGTCTGTCATCAGATCAAGCTCTTCCAGTAAACACTTGAAGAAATATCCAGCTGTTCATTTCTGCAGAAATAATAAAAGTGTGACTAATAGGCTGCCATGTGAAAGAACCTACATAACAAACAAGTCAAAGACACAAAGTCTGCTAAACACAGTGTAACACAAGACAGATTGTGAAAGACCATGCAGAGAAGGGCTCCATCTGTCCTTGTCTAACAACAAATGGAAAAGAGACTCAGCTGAAAAAAGGTAGCTTCCAAATTTCCTTGCAAACACATTAAAGGTCTGGTCTTGTCCAGTATAAAAAGCCAAGACATAACAGCAATGGAGAGTCTGAGATGCATCCATAAATGCATGAGGCCAATCTCATGTCAGCATCTGCTGGCAACTTTCTATGCATCCTGATGTGCAGAAAGTGCACTGGATAAAGAAAAGAAACCGATAAAGAACTGAGGGAAGACACAGATCAGTAAGGCAACTGTAAGGGAAAATTTTTCAAATGTTAAGAATGTAAGAAAGAATATTTTTTGAGTGTAGAATAGAATCCAACATTTTTTCATATCATTTTCTCACATGGCCCTGTAGGTTTGATTTCCTTTAATCAACACCTTAATCAAAAACTGTGTTTAGAGTTTGTGTTGTAAAATTAGGTAGTCCTAATTCAGAAATTTTAAAGCTGCTGATTTTAGAAATCAAAACAAAAATGCTGGTAGTGTGAAAGAGATGCTTTTCCAGTATCAGATTGCAATTTTTTTGCAATCAACAGTCTTAATGTAGCAGTATTTTAATAAAAATTGTGTAACATAAGTTTCACAGATTCATGGGAAGAAAATATTAGCACAGCTGCATTTTTTTTGTGCATATGATCCACACCCTGAGCTGCCAAAGTTTGCAAGTTTGCAATGGTCACTCCTGCTCCTTTCTGGTTTTATGGGCTTCATGCTTTGAGAAATGGGCTCAATTTAGCATATGGGCAGTGAAAGTGTTCTGTTTTTTCAGTTCTTTTTGTCTTTAACAGACATTAAACTTTCAACAGGGCATGGAAAACTCATAAAATTGGCAATACCATACTGCTTTCTTTCTGCTTATGCTGAACCCTTGTAAAGTAAAATAAATTACTTACAGCTGCAAGTACACATTGTACACAGCCTGAAGTGGCTAATAAGCCACTCAGGTCAGTGTGATCTCTAAACCTTTCTATTGGCAATGTCCTCTAGCGGTGCCAAAGCTGCCATTGTTCCATAATTACACACTTTTATGGATCTATTTATGTACCTGTGTGATGGTCTACACCTTGTCCACCTCAAGAAGGATCAAACTTGACCTGTTTGGAGTTCATCTGCTGACCCAACCTTGTTTTCTTTGTCTTTGGAAATTAAAGTGCCCCTTTGATAAGATGCATGCATTTCCTGAGTACAAACAGATGTGTGTTTACATCTACTTGTGTCAAAAATGGAAGACGTTTTTTTTCTTTTTCTGACTTACATTATTGTATGAAGCTAAATGTGGTTTAGTTGCATCAAAATATTAAAATCATGGAAAGAAATTGGATTTGATGCTCCTTGTGTAAAATACTATTAAATGAGTTCATGCCAAGTTGTGTGTAAGAGATTTTGCCACGAGGTTTTGATGCACACTCTCTGTACATGAGGCCCTTGGTGGTTGTAGTGGCAACATACTTTCATGTAGTCGAAACAACAGCCCTGCTGCATAATCATTTTATTAGAAATGATTATGCACTGGGGGAAAAAAAATAATAAAAAATTAAATATCTCTATGCAATCATGTCACTGGAAAATTAGGTTTGGAAAAAAAAAATATTAATGAGCATTGATAGTATATGTAGGTTTTATTTGAAATCCCTAGCTCAAGCAATTTTTAATACGGATTGCACAAAAACCAAACTTGAATACAATAGTTCCCTGAAGGCTGAGATCAAAGTTGGATGCACAATTCAGGGCTTATATAATTCATTAGGAAAGCATCAGACTCTCAGAGTAGCTCATTTCGTAAGAGCTGAAAGTAAAAAACATACATTAAACAACCAGGGACGTGAGAATGTAAATAAACAAGACACTTTTTCAAGTAAAAACATTAAATTATCAGTTTCATGACTCAAATATGTTCAGAATCTCTCTGTTACTATTTGATCAAAGAGACTATTCGAAAATGCAGCTGTTACTCACAGCCTCGAACACCCAGTTTTATTCAGTAGAAACAAAAAAAATAAGTAAAGAAAAGATTATTATCAGAGTCTCCAACCTCCTATTGAGAATTACTGCAGCAAAAAGCAAGCACATAGTTCACTAAATCTCTGCAGTAGTAGAAAAAAAATATGATGATGCATTACAGCACATTTGCTTGTCATTCCCTGGGATTTGGGAATGACTAGCATTACTGCTGCTGCTATTACTCAGAGATGGGACTTCATTTATGACTCTGAAGTGTGTCAGCCGGTTTAAGGGGCAGAGAAAGATAAATGGCAAGTGAAAAAGACATATTCATAGAGCTCAGTAGAACTTCAAAACCATTTGGCCGATTTCGATGACTCACCCTGAAGTCCAGGAAAATATTTTTATTCACATTACATTTAGTTAATGTACAGATATTAATATTAATGATGTATTCCAGCTGGAGATACTTTGTTCCTCATCTTGACAGAATTTAATTTGGATGCTGACACCAATTTTCAGCTGCTACATTTGTTTTTATTCATAATTTCTCATCTCCTGGATTTCTCATCACACTAATGCACAGCTTGCTTTACCTCACTGTGGTAAAAACCCAATGCATTTTTACACAAAATATAAAATTACATTTTTTAACAATGAGCACAGGACTGACAAAAAGCACCCTCTGCTATGCAGACTGATAAAGCACAAAAAGCCCTCCATTTCCTTCCATCCATCTGTCCATCCATCCATCTCTGGATCAATTTGCAGAGGCCGAATCACAGAGAAAGCTTCAGGAAAATGTGTGGACTACCAAGAGATTCTCACAGCATGTTTGAGTAGCTTTTTTAAGGGCAAAATTATGTATGTTTAAACACATTGTGCTATATAATTGCACTATCAAATAACTATGTTACTTTGTCTTCTAAAAAGGCTGTATATATCACAAATAACTTTAAATAAATTGTATATTGGAATTTTATGCTTTGAAACTTGCCTCTGTCTCTTTAAGAAGCTCCTACTCTGACACTCCCTGCCTTCAGCATGTCATCACACCTGTTCTTAGGACTGAGAAGTAGTTTGTATAATAAGCTCAGCACCATCAGGTATTTGCTAATTGCTAATCCCACCATGTCTGGTGGAGTTGAGTGGAGAAGGTGCAGGGGAGGCGTTCTTGGTGAGGTGGAAGCATATGCTGCAGCTTCAATTAGGGGCTTTGAATGAGTAGGTAGTGCTTTATGAGAATGAGCGTTGAGCTTTGTTATTTCAGGGAGGATCTGCATCGTAAGACCATAACAAAGCAATGGAGACAGGCTAGTACAGACTAGAGTCCAGCTACTAGTTTTATCTCTTTCTTTGCTGCAACAGAGTGGAGGAATACTCCCATTATTGCTGTCAATGTACAACATCCATTAAACTAATATTTCGCCTTATAACATTAATAATAATCACCAAAGAAAACTTTCCCATGATTGTGTAAAAATATTGCTAAACCATCATGTCTTTTGCTCTTTAAGGCCTTCTTGCTACTACTTTTGTTTGGATCTCTCCTGATCAAATGCAATTTAAATTCTTGCTTGAATAACTTCTACTGGGAGATAAACTCTCATCCTGTTATTCTGAGAGAGTCTGAAAGAAGTGGCCTTGTTTACTCTTTGCTGTTTTTGATTTACTTTCTGCAGTTTGTGGCTCTGTTTCTCTGGACTCTTTGGAAGTCAGAAGAAGCTGCTTGATTCCTGCCAATCAAAGCCACTGATGCCTTTTTAAGTAAGTTATAGTATGTGGACACATGTGGCCTTTTGAGAAAGAAGGAGTGAAAATACGTTTTTTCAGAGATGGGAAGATTCTACAATCAGCTGGGGTGACAGCAATAATAGTAATACTGGATTTAAACACAAATGTCTTGGGTTTTTAAGGGACATCCAAGAGATTGTTGATGTTTGTTGAACTTTACATTGCCATGTTCAAGGCTAAAGAGTTCATTTTCCCCACCAAAAATTGTTGTCAACAGAAACATCTAAGGTAATATGAAAGTCAGTGGGGTAGAAACGAGGTGGGATCCCAGTGAAAAATCTTTGCATAATCTTTCTTTCATTTCCTTTTCTAATGAGAAAATAACAGTGTTGACCCTGTGAGTACCACAAAGCTTGTGAGTAAATTTAAGAGATTAATGTTGATATAAAACTGTAACTGATTGCTGTTCATAGCCAGCTAGTTAAAGTCTTCAGGTTCTCATGTACAGTACGAGTAGTGTAATGATCAATTTTGGAGAGGAGAGCAAAACGTATAAAATGTTGGTCAAAATCTTCTTATGTGTTTAACAATGTGACAGTTTGCACAAAACATTTGCTTCTGTCAAAGTCAAAATGTCCAAATAATATTATGAATATAAAAATTATCTACTGGATAAACTTTACTGGACAAAAAATAAGTAAATGGATGTATTTACTTTTCAACAACAATGCAGTTGCAAAACATGCCTTAAAAAATTTGACTTTGGGATTTAATGCTTTGAAATCAGGCCTCTGTCTCATATCATCATCATCACAACAATGTTTCTCCATTATAGCACAGGATAAAATAATCTTCACTCACCTTGCCTCATTGTCATCTTTTATAAAGGCTATCATAGGTCTGCCTGTATCATAGGTTATTTATTTCAATCTGTTTAAATAGATGCTCTATTCTTTGTATGGCGAGTCTGTTTTCTGAGTAGTGCCATTGTTACTCTGAACACTAAGAGCTCAAAACACACATTATGAGTGGGGGAAATTTCTCCTGATAATATAGCTCATAATTCTGTTATTCAGCTCCGCGACCCTGACCTCTACAAATAAAAAGTCTTCTGAACATAATCTACTTTAACTTTGCTTATACAAGCGGCTCTCCTCTCTAATGTTATGTTTACCGCTATGTGTGCAAACTACCACAATCTCCCAAGAGCTGAAAAAGAAAGCAAGGTCATTCTTTATAATTCTGATAAAAGGTTTAAGTCTTGAAAGTTATAAGTTAACTTTCATATCTAATGTATTCAAGAGGAGTGTATTGCGTGTTGAGCCAAACATGTTATTAATATTAGGAACTTGTTTGTTGACCCTATGTGGGTCAACTTGTTTTTCTTTTTCTTTCAGCTGGATTGCCTGATTTTTATGCTACAGGGGCAAAACTTGTTTGAAAGCTGCTTTTTATGTGTGAGAATATGGGAAAACAAATTTGTCAACGAAGCAATGAAAACGGTGAGAGGCATTATTAGGATTTTAAAATTCTAATTTAATCAAATAACAACTTCCAAAGAGAAAGAAAAAAAAAAAAACAGTGTTGGTTAACACAGATTAAGCAAAAATCAGGAACAATTCTCCCCTGGGGAGTTTTGAGTTATTTACAGATTCTGAAAGTGTGATTCCAGGCTTTCTAACAATGTTAAACACATAGGAATAAAAAACAAAACAAATGAAGAACAAATAACCATTTGAATTTTGGCACTGATTAGTGAGAAAACAAACCTCAAAGTTCCCCCCCCTTACCTGATGAGCTTCTTGTGATTGGCAGCACTAAACCCCTCCTGGCTCTGATTGGTTGTTTCTGACCAAGCTGCATGTTTCTGTAGATGGAAATAGGAGCACTGGGATAAAAGCAAAGAAGTTTTTTTTGTTTTGTTTTGGGGTTTTTTCCCACAGAAAAAAGAGGTCTCTTTATATAAAAACTGTTTTAATAAATATGTTAGAAAAATATATAATTTCTTATTAATGTACATTCTGCAGCCATAAGCAAAGATTTAATTACCTCTACAATACAAGCCAGCTATGCCTCTGTTCACAAAGAACAGATTAATCATCTAAAATGGGAACCAAAGGGAACGCTTCCTTAAATAATTTGGACATTTGAGATTGTAAATCTTGTAATCGAAGGTTTGGAAGAAGCTAATAATTTTCAGAACTCAGGAAGCTTGACTGACTCAAAACATTCCAAACACACATCAGGTTCTAAAGTTCACTAACTGGGGCATAAGTAATCACATTTAATCATATTTTTTATAGAATCAATATTATTTATGAAGAATCCCATAAAGCCATTACTGCTCAGAGTTGGGGGAATTAATGGCTCAGAATAATAAGTCAGTAAGTTCGGCAAAAAAAAAGAAAGAAAAAAAAAAAAGCTTAGCATTATTCTTAAATGATGACTCTGTCCTTCGGTTAATGATGAAAAATATGATGTCCTAGCTTGGTGAAGTGTCTTTTTAAACAGCAATGGCGTATTTTTCCAAGTTAAGCAGGTCTCCTTCAGATGAGGAGAACGTTATTTTCTTTCAAATTTCCTGGTGTTCTAAAGTACACAGCTCTGAATTACATCAAGGAGCCAACCTATAAAATTACCTTCAATTTTAAGGGGTTACATTGTCTAATAATGCCACACACAGTGAGAAAGTAACACTATGACCAAGAACATCAATTTAAGGACTCAAGAAAAAAAAAAAATATTTTCCTGCTATGTTTTTCTAAAAGCCTGAGAAAATTAATCTTGAAAAGATTTTAATTGTTACAATACTGTCTGATAGAGAACTACTTTAATTATATATATATATATATATATATATATATATATATATATATATATATATATATATATATATATATATATAGTAAACATAGACGATTTCTGTCCAATACCCTGTAGTTTACAACAACAGCAAGCACAATACAACCTTACAGTTAAAATACTTTGATCAACAAACTCAATATGCTATAAATGTTTGACTAAAAACTACGAAAAAGATAAAAGAGCGATCAAACAATCCACTCCTAAAAAACAACCCTAGTAAAAATATAGAAATAACAATTGAACCAATAAATGATGCAGCGATGTCTGTTCAATTTGACTTGTAAATTTTGAGAAACCAGGAGGAAACTGGAAATGAGGTCAATTGTTTTAACTAGTTCAGATTGGTTTGTGCCAAACTCTGCTGTGTACTCCTCACACAGCAACACCCAAAATATCTAATGAATAAAATATTAAATAACCCATAGAATGAGCTATGACTAAATAAATTCAGTGAATCAATGCCAGGTCAACAAACAGGAATATTCACATGGACTACATCAAAACTCGAAACAAGATGCTGCAGGACTGCAGCTCATCACATGCTCTGCAGGTTCAGAACAGAATTTTATCATTTCACACTGTGCAGGTTCAGTCTTGTGAAGTCTCTGCTTTACAACACAGCAGACTATTTCAAATTAAACTAAAGAAGAATCGTGTTGGAATTTTTTAACAATATGCTAGAGAACTTTATTCTAAAAAAATTTTTTTTTTTTTTTTTTTAATTTACAGAAAGTGAAAATTTGCTTTAGGCATTTTTTTCTACATAGATGTGGGTTTAATATAAAGAATGTTTAATACCTGCTTAAATTTTGTTGTTTTCCAAAGATAACTTTAGTCTGAAAACAAGCCTCAGTGGAACACTTATAATAATTTACTGAATAGACTTGTGCACCCCTGACAAAAGGTAGACTTTTGAAACTGGCTTCTGGGCTTTTTTGTGCAAACATGTGGAATAATATTTCAAATGTGGGAAAAGTAAAAGATGCCTTTTTCTGCATTTTCACTTCTCCATAATGTACAAACTGAATTTTTTTGGTGCCAGAAACAGATTTTTAAATGTGCTTTCTTTAATGTTTTTCTCTCTGCTTTCAAAATGATCACTCTGTCCCACTTATATAATGTTCCCAAGACACTTCAGGTCATTAGAAATACAATATCCACTCCCTTGTTATTAATTAGAAACTAACTAAGATATTATAAAAAGTGTGAATCAGCTTTATTCACCAGGTTTGTGTACACAAACAAGAAATTTGACTTTTTACTTTGGCGTCTATAAAGACATTTTAAAATGCACTTGAAAAAGATAAAATAAATTCAAAGGTTTTTTTTCTTCCTTGCAATTATATGAATATATACAGTGTTTTTAAAAAAGAGGAAAATCTCATATACATTGCTGTTTTTGTTTTATGGGACATTTTTTTCTTCTGGTACAGTGCAAATTACAGAGAATAAAATGTGTTCCTCTATAATCGCTGTTTTCTAAATTACAGGGAACATCTTGTAATTATCTGATTCAGGTGCAGCTTTCATTTTGTCACACACTGATAAGTCAAAGAGGTACTTTGAGATGGATAACATCATATTCTTTCCAGCTTTTACCCTTTTCTCTTTGTAGTTTAAATGCCATTAAGTGTTGCCTTTTTCATGGCTCAAAGACTTTTTTCTAAAAATACAAGCTTGTTGAATCAGATGCCATCTGTGGAAGCAAAATACTGACGAAAAAACTGCAAAAAGTCACAGCAGTGTCATTTGGTAAATGACTGAGAGCTGCAATACAGTGACACTGCAGTTCTAGTTCTCAACTTACAGAAAATACACACACACCCACGCACGCACACATGCCTTTTAGCATGTTGGGGTTAGTTATTTATTGTCCTCAGGAGAAGTTTTCTGCAGCACCATCTATACTCTGGGTTTTCTCCAAACCATAAGCAGACAGCTGGAAATAAGTCTGTTTTGTGTATTATGGCTTATCAGGAGAAAATCGTGGAGGTGTGTGTGTGTGTGTGGTCTGCTCAGAATAAAGCCTGTCAGAAAGCCTTAAGATCAAAGCTTTTGTGGAGCCCAAATCTTATCTGTCACTGGGAAAACCACACAGTTTTGTCTCTTCCATCTCAGAAATAGAAGGCAAAGTCACTCAGCCATTGTTTTTCACTACATCAGTTTGTAAAGTTAAAAACACTCTGATTAGACTATGAAGGTGCCAATAATGCTGCAAGTGCTCTGCTGACATGTTGACACCTCTTCTTACCTTTAAGATAAGCTTCAGAATATAACAGTTTTTTTTTTGTTTTTGTTTTTTTTTCTGTCAATCAACATATTGATCATATATTAAATTGATCTGGCTTTTAGGTACCCTCTATTTTTAAAAATGTCTTGTTTTTTGGCAATATTACATATTTTTACACTTCCATTTGGGTCTCAACTGCCTCCAAAATCAGCCCAGGTACCTAAAAGAAAACACCCGGCCTTCTTTGGCAATAAGTTAAAGTTTTCTGGTGTCAGAAAAAAGAGCAGTTTCAAAAACTTCACAATTGTTAAGTCACAATCAATGGGAAAAGTCCAAGTACCCAGCAATTCCAGCCCATCACCTGTTTGGTCAGTTGGATTTACTTCTGTATGTGCAGTATAATGGCTGCTGGAAAAGATGAGTGTTTTTTTTGGTTGACGTGTGGTTCACTTACTCCATTGTTAGTTGTGCTTTTCCCCAAGATGTGTGAGCATCATCTGTCCACCTCCTTCTCCTCTGCCCCCTCTAGGCACACTGGTCACTGGTGCAACTGGTGTAGTCTTTAGGGTCACTGCAGCCTAAAAACTGCCTAAAGACTGCTGGAGACATTTGAACTAACAGGTCAACTGCACTTTCTATTATCATTGTTACATTCGTAGGTTAATACTGTTCCTTTTCACACTTAATCATCATTAATTCACCAACTACAGTATGCAATATTAACAATCAGTACAATTGGATATTTTAAATGAACTTTTATACATTTTCCTTAATTTTATTTTTTACTTTGTTCCTTGTTATGTATTTTTTATTTTATTTTCACACCAAGAGCAGCACTGCTATGTTCTAGACTCATAATAGCTACTAAACATCTCATGTCTCAAAAATGATATAAATACTATTGTTTATTCATAATGTTTGTGGTAAAATAATTTTCAATCGGTACAGGTATGGCTTTAATGTTGCTTTTTAGTGTGATTGTAACAGCCAGATAGCTCATCTTATTTTCTGGCATGAGACCAAAGAGATGAATATGCAGCTTTTTGGTTTTATACCTACATATTGTTTTATTAGAAACTTGATTTATTTCTGTTTAGTTTGCCAATGTGTTTTATTTTATCTAGAGATAAAACAATGCATATGAAATAATTCAGAAAAATTCAAATATAATCTCTCTAGTATTTTATTATTGTTGACTTTTTTTGTTGTTGTTTTTTTTTTCTTCACAAAATTAAATAGGTGCTAAATATTTCAGTCTCGTTTACCACTGATATTTTTCTTGTTTTAATTTTGTCTATTTTTACTTGCATACTAAACACTAATTTTTTTCTGGAAGCAATTGCTGTTGGAGAACCTCTTTAATAAATAATATCATAGCTAGAAGGGTCAAACATTACTTAACTCCAGTGTCTTGGAGAAACATATCAGTCCTGTGCTTTCACATTAGTTATAAGTTCCTGCACTGTATTTAATGCATAAATGTGAGGCACTTGTTTAACACAGCTCCAGCCTGGAGGTTAAAATTAGCTCCAGTAACAAGTGAATTCATCAGAGAATTGTTCCATCAGGCTAATGACTATGGCCCAGTAATGGCAGATCAATGATTAGAAATGATTAGTTGTTTTTTCCTTGGCCATGAATGGAGTCTGTTTGAGCTGTTGGTGCTTGCTAATTTGAAGTCATTCCCAGGAGGAGAACAGCTGGAGCTGGAGGATTTACTGGTCGAGAAGGTTGGATTCTGTCGGGCCTGGGGTCATCTTCAGCCTGAGTCAGGTCTGTTGGCTCGCCAAGTCTCTCTCTCTGATGGAGCCCTGAATCATTAGCAGCTATGCGGATTCATTCTTGTTAAGGGATTCTAATGGATAGATTTGTCTCATTACATTTGGCATCTCATTAAATGCACATACTGTTGGACAAAAGGTATGCGCACCTGCAGAAACACATCTACACACACAATACACAGCTTCTCACAATGCCATTCATCAAGACACTGTAATGACCCAGATCAATACAGCCACAGTGGGTCCCTATGAATAAGCTTTTCACACTAAGACTGAATGATAGTTAAACTTGTTTATGAAGCCCAGCATTACAAAGTAACACCAAGAGTTATTGTTTAATTAGCACTGATAAATCTGTCACAAGAAGCAGGGACAAAACGTCATTAGAAACATGTTGGCTGGATAAACTGTTTGACACGTCATTTCTCATTCCTAAAATTAGATATTTTTGTACTTTATACTCTGTACCTGTCTATTGAGGGATAATTTATCTGTGTAAATATAGATGTTTTGAAAGCAGTTATTTAGGCTCTAGGGAGCGAGTCTATGGCTGAGGTGAAACGGAGAATCCGTTGAAAACAAATATTTTTTTCAGGCACAAATTGAGATGATTATAACTAATCATAATTTTTAAAAAAAGAAATAGAAATTTAGAAATGACAAAACTTAACTGAAGTACATCATTTTGAAAAAATGTCATTGACTATACAACATTGCATCTTCATATTATGTTCCTTGATTTGGAAGAACTTCTGAACATAGTTTGAAAGTGACTGACTTATCACCTTAATTTGAAGATCTACTTATCATAAAACAACACTTTCCATTGCAGAAGTTGAATTCTCATTACTTTGTTCCACATATTGGAATTATTCACTAAGCCAATTTTTTTTTACCACCATCACAAATTCCAAATGGCATTTTTTTTTTCAAATAAAATTTTGTGATCTATGGTATCACAATTATTTTTCAGAGCTGCTTTTTAATACTTAAGTCAACTTTTTCTTCTCCACTTTTTTCTGAAGAGTATTGTGTGTTTTAGCAGAAGAGTCTTGTAGAGGATCCCTTGTTTAAGTGCGGGGGCTTTTCTAGGTTCCATTCAGTCCATTTTGAAAGTCTGATGAGGTCCAGAACCTGTAGGAACCAGCAGGCTGGCCCCTCACCTCACCTGCAGTCATCTTCTGCTTGACTGTAGATTTCCTGAAAACTCCAGTGCTTCAATCACTAACCAGCCTGGCCTTCTGGTGAACTATTGGGGCTTCAGTTATTTTTCCACCTGGCTGTTCGCCCAAGATTACCATCTTCTGAGTGCTTGACCCACCAGAGCTGGGCCACTTGCCCAAACTATTTCTGTACTGCAAGGTGGGCATTAACTTGGACCTTAGAGCTTTAAAACTCTACACCTTTCAAAAGTTTTGTGAAAATAAAGTTTGTAGTGAAAATAATCATCAAATTTGTTATACATTGTTTTCCTGCACAGTTTGCGAAACATTTGTTTATTCAGTTATTTGTAAGTAATTATTTGGAGTTATGGAAATTTTTATGCTGCTTCCTGCAGTTATTGACTCTTCACCCTAGATATCAACAGAAAGTATCACATTAAATGACAAATAAGTACTTTTTTTATACTGCTGGTTTTTGTCTGTGCTATAATGTGAACATACATATTGTGAAACAATGGATTTTCTTGGATATAAGACATTAATGATTTCCTACTAAAAAGCACCATAATATATTTTTAAATTGTAAGACTTTAACAAAAGCCAAACTGGGAATCATGTTCTTATCCTGAGCTAAACAAATACGATATCCATTACTTTAACAATGTTTATAGATGTTGAGCACATGAAAAAAAGTCATTATTGACTATATAAACATGCAACTTCATCTATGTTCATATTATGTTTCTTGATTTGGAAAACCAAGGAAAACCAACAACTGTTGGAAGCATTGTGTTTTGAGCTTCTGGGCAAGAAAACATTTTTATTTTTATTTGCATATATTAACATATGTCACAAAACTTCTGTATTCAAACAATAAATCAATAAATCTTCTGACCTGCAGAAGAGTCACTCAAGCTTAACAGTAGCTTGAATGCACCACCTGTCCAGCTAAGCTGTGTATTCTGTGCAATCAGCCATTCTGGTATATAACATTACGGAGACTGTTACCAGTAAACTTTGCCATCTGCTTTGTAACATCATTTAATGTTCAAACCTCTAAATGATTATTTAACCAATGGTAGTAAAAAAAGTATTATTTAGTCTCAGGTGTCAAGATGATATCAGTCTTGTCTTTGTACTATGCAAGATGTAACATAAGTGACAGTTTAAAAAACTGAATAAATTTGTTTACTCATTAGCTTCAGAATCAATTAGAAATATTTGCTACTAAAATGTTTCTTATTGGATTGAAAAAAGTGTACATATTTTAAATAGAAAAAAAAATGTTCTAAGGATTACTTTACTCAACAAATAGCTCTGGGTTACAAAAAGCATATTTTTTGGAAGTTGTCTATGTTTTTTCAACTGAAGTAGGACAATTAGCATCACTAAATCCCAAAATGACATCCATTTTTGTCAATCTGGTCAGGTTTTTATTCTGAGTGTATTAATTAAATGTTACAAATTGAATAATAAACACTTTTAATGGTAAGTACATTTACATTGAACATTACATGTTTATCTCTCCTCCTGCTCATCACTCATTGATTCCAGATTATCAGGAAATTGATCCATATGTGAGAACAAGTCATGCATTGTGTTGCTCATGTTGCATCAATAGTTCAGAAAGTTGACCTGATTGAGCAAAGCCAATGTAATTTTTGGATTTAGCACAACAAAATCAGAAGATATTACTCATAAGCAAATCTGAACATAATGCAGGAAATGGATTAAGGATTATTTTTCTTTGATTGTATTTGTACTGTTGCTACAGTAAAACTTTCATTGAATGTATATCAGTCACAACTTGCACAAGTGGTTAAAACTGTAACATGCCAACAGTGCTTTGCTGAACATGTTAAACATGTAAACCGGAAAACGTAACATTTTGATGGCAGAACAAGTTTAACTTTCACAGATACTTTTTCCCTTTTTCACCCTGCAGAGTGCATGTCATAAAAAATAAAGTCAATTTGAGAGACTGCCATCAAACCGTACCATAAAAACTGCAACTGATGGATTAGTGTGGCAAAAATTGGGTTGTGGTATTGTAGTGTGGTACAATGCTTGCCCAGAAACTTCAACAGTCTCTCAGTGGTTGGTTGTAACAGGAGTGATGATCAAGGCAGCTGAATTTTTTCCTCCTTCATTGATGCAGGGACTGAAGAAAGGGAAAAGCTTTGTGGTGAAGCTGTTTCCCGTAAAGGAGAAGATGATTGCTCTTGCGTCCACATCGTAAAAGGAAACTTGTCCTTCCTCATAGTCTACAAAAACACCAACCTTTTCAGGTATCTGCCTCACTGGCAGGTTTACAGCGGGGCCAGCATTGGCTGTAAGCTCATTTCCATTTCTAAACCAGATGGTCCAGTATCCATTCTTCGGACTCAGTCTGATATCCCCCTTCCTGTTGATAGACTCACTCACTACTCCCAAATACCACTGAGTTTTGCCTTTCACCTGAACCTCGTAGTAAAACTTTCCAGAGGAGAAACTTTCTTTAGCCAGAACATTGGGGACCTTTTGAAACCGCTCTGGTTTGTTGTCGACATTCCTTTCTTGGTATCCAGTGGCAACTTGCTTCCCATCAGCTGAAACATTCAATAAAGGGTGTGCTGTGTCAGGATCGAATGTCACATTTACAGCATACTGCTGCTTCTCTCTAAAGGTAGGATCGCACAGTGTATTTATTTTACTTTTGACTGATCTCTGCAGCTCATCCATGGTGTCCTGTATTGCAAACTCGGCAGTGTTAAGTTTCAGATTGGACCAGTCCTTTACCTTGGGTGAAGATACTGTAAAAGAAAGGGCATTCTCGAGAAATGTGAAGTCATCCTCTGTGAGAGAAGTTTTATCAAGTTGTTCTTTTTTCTCTTTGATTTGCAAAATTTCTGCATCCAGTTCCGTGGTTAAATCTAGCCTCTCTTTTTCAATCTGTTGCAGCTTTGTATTGATTACCTCAGTCAGCTCAATTTGGCTTCTCTGAATGTAATCCACAGCAGCAGCCATCACGTGGTTTTTGTATGACAGTGCTTGATCTGCATTTTCCCCGATCCTGTCCAATGAGGATTGAATGTCAAGAATTATCTGCTGACGTGTCTTGATCATTTGATCAGTGCTTTCCTTTTCTTTCCCCAGCTTAGTTTTTCTTATTTTTGCCTCCTCTTCTAAAGTCACCACCATATGCATTTTATGGTCTTTGACTTTGCAGGACAAACAGATAAACATTTGATCTCCCCTGCAAAAGAACTCCAAAGGTTCGCCGTGTGTCTTGCATAACCTGTTCTGGAGGTCATTGACTGGCTGGATGAGCTTGTGTCTCTGTAAGTTGGGTAATGTTTGATGAGGCTGCAGGTGTGTTGTGCAGAATGACATAAAACATACTAAACAAGACTTCACAGCAGCTGATTTAGGGTCTATGCACAGATTGCACAGCACTTTCCCAACAGGTGCTACTTGAACGGGTGAAGACGACTTCCTTCTCGCTGCATTTTTGAATCTTTCCACCATATCAGCAATGACAATATTCACCCGGAGCTCTGGCTTTGTGAGATATGTCTCTTTGCACAGTGGGCATTCAAGGAGACGATTAATTGTTTCCCAGTGTTTTGCGATGCAATCTTGACAAAAAGTGTGTCCACAAGGAATTGATACAGGTTTTGTGAACACATCCAGGCAGATAGAGCAAGAAAAATTATCGTCAGTCATTAGACTTGTGGCAGAAGCCATTTCTAGAAGAAAAAAAGAGAGAATTAAGTTTTATAACATAAAGTTCTATTTTCATCTAAGTTCGTACATAAAACTCCACCAATAAGTACAAAACAAGACTTTAAACGTGAAAAAACATTACTTGATGTAGAAAGATTTCAGTGAAACTCGTAAGAGGAGCTTAAACTTGTTCCTGTCTTTCTTGTTCTTCCTGTTTAACTTTGGTCATGTGATCTGCCTTCCTCATAGCTCTGAAAACAGTTAACCCTTAACAGGCACTCACAGCCAGCAGCTTTTTTCCCCCTTTCAGCTGAGCTTGGTCACAAAGGAAAAAAAAAATGTTGGACATCTATATATCAAAGGCCTGCATCTCCAGTGATTTTATTTAGGTGTGCATAATTTATGTTCCTCTTTGACTGTTGCTGGTGTATTTCTGTCTGAAACTCCTTTCATGTACAGTTTCACCTGCCAGTGGTTCAAAGTTGTAAAACAGAAAAATGAAAAATTCACAACAACTTTTACATGACAAGTGAAATGTGGGAATCGACACACAAAGCTATGCAGTCAACATCATCCTTTTGTTCCATAGGGAAACGGAGGCTTTCAATATTCCTGTGTCTATGAGGAAAAAAGGTTTGAACATTTAGCAAGTTACTATTTTTGTGTATTTCTGAATGGAAATAATTTTGCTAATTCAATTCAAAATATGAATCTCCTTTACTATTACAGATTTTGTACAGACAGTGATATCATATTTCTTCATATTCCTGAAAACCATACATAAAGCCAAACAAAAAATATATTTTTTTGCAAAGAAATGTTATGGCCTAAGTCCAGTCCTCAAAATAAATAATCCTGCATGTTTAGATGCAGCCCTTCTCCAGCTCACCTTGTAGGGCGTTTCTGAATACTCTTAGAACAATATTGTCTTGTTTAGAGATGTCAAAGTTAATATCCTTGAACTTTTCCTTATTTGTTCATGTTGCAATCACTTTTTGATAAGATTTCTAAGGGTGATTTTGCAAAGTAATGATGACTCACAGAACTTGAATGTGCAACCCACTTTGTAGATTTTTACTGGCAAAAAAATTTCCATTTCACAGATATGCACTATGTTATTTTGGTCTCTCATAAAATCTCAATAAAACACCTTGATTTATGTGGTTGTCAAGTGAGAAAATGTGAAAAAGTTCAGAGTATTGCTCTTTGGCAAGGCACAGTAGGTGAAATGATGATCGAAAGCTTGTCAGTCAAAGAAAAAAGGAGTACAAAAGAAGCTCCATCCACAGGATGTGTGATATTGTGAGACATCAGGGCAGCTCTGTTCAGCTCCAACCAGGTGGGTCTATTCAGCAGAAAGTCTGGGGCAGGGTTTTAATCCCAGTCTGCTCCTGCTCACCAGAGTGTCTCGGCTCTAATGAAATATTTAAAAGAAATTTGAGTGAGATAGGAATTCCACTGCCAAACCCCCCAAATCCCACAACCCACTCCTTCTCCTCCTCTTTATGAGCCAATGAAAGGCTCATCAAAAGATGAGAAGGAATCACTACCTCACACCTCCCATGTTTTCTCTTCTGTTTAGCCCATGTTTCGCCTGTTTAGCTCATGTTTAGCCTGTAAAAATCCAGTGTTAGCTTGGTTTGTGCAGCTGGTCCAAACATCTGGGACTACATAACAGGATGCTGAAAAACAGATATTTAAATTAACAAAAGCTCATATAATGGGCGTTTCTTCTTATATATCATTTTAAAAGATTCTACTGAGTTAATATCTCTATGATTTTCACACAAACATAACAGTGTGTCCCTAAAATGTATGTTAAAGGATATTGTAAAATGAGTTTAAATGTTTGTGCCTTTTATATTTATACTACTACATTAAATTTGCAAGCAAGCAAGATTGACTGACTATAAAATTTGGATAACATCCTTTCTTTGGGTTGGATTTGTTTCTTGCAATTTTATATAGGTTTGAGATGCTGATTATTACAATTACACTCATGGGAAATGATAAATTTAGAGTCTGTCAGTGCAGCCAACAACTCTTGAATCAGGAAAATATATATCATCATGATTGGAGAAAATCAAATGCAGCAAATAAATACTTTTTTTGCTTTACTTTTGATATCAGTATGTGCTATTTTTATTTTGGTTAATTTTTCCAAGTTTAACCTGAAATAATCCAACCCTCAGGCAAAAATGGAACATTTTATTAAAACATCCTTCAACCATGCAAAAGCTTCTCTCATAGACTTTTGTGTACTTTCTGCTATCCTATTTTTAATTTTTCAGATTTACCTTTAACTTTATGTCTGGTTCACACAGCAAGGTTTTAAAACTGTTGATAAATGAAGCAGCAGTTTGAAGATATTGGTGATAGCAGAGGAGAAGACAGTTTGCTAACAGACTTTGATTCTATTTTGGTTATTGTTCTGTTCAGTAGATTTGGTTGCTGTGTTTTGTTCTGTTGTGTTTGTATTAAATATTAAAAGTTAGATTAAAATATTACAGAAAAATTATTATGTTTGTTTTTGAACACAACAAATTAATAAAATTAGACAAGTATAAGGCTTCTCTTGAGAAATACTAAATGTAAAGGGATTTAACATATTTGTCAAGATGAGCTAAGTTTTCTTTCTTCTTTTTTTTTCCCCAAAAAATTTCTCGTTTCTGATTTTCCATCTTGATAAAACTACAGTGTAACAATAAAAACCTTGTAAGAACAGCCATATCTGCCAGGGTACTCCAATTAAAAGTTGTTCTTTATTTCCTGAGCTTTTGCTAAAAGTAAGGCTTTTAGGATTAGAAAGAGGCTCTGTGGAAACTGACGTTTTTTCTTTAATTTATTAAGATTTTCAAGAAAAAGTAGGAACACGGAAAGTCAGATGTAATTGACTTTCCGTGAAGTCAGACCTGAAATGTTTCAGGTTGCTTCCTGCAATCTGAAACATTTTCCTCTTAACTTGGCAGGCTGCAGCTGAGTTAAAAGAAATATGTCACGGATAAAGTCGCATGGGAGAAAGGATTAATCTGGGACATTTGAACCACAATAGAAAACTGAATTCTCGCCTTCTCAGCTGTGCAGGAAAAGTCAGCTGGATCAAAAGTGCATTGTCTGGGGAATAGTTTTAATAAGTTAAACTGTGAAAATTGCTCTTAATTCTATCCCGGCAACTCTCCAGCATTAATATCCAGCCAGACATTTTCTAAAACCTTAAGTAATACCTGGAGATCTAAAAGATCAGACAGACTTTTTGCAAATGTAAAGTCTGCTATAGGCTATTTTATCTTGCTTCTCATTCATTAAAAGTCTAGTGACTGCTGGATTTACACCACTTTCTGAGATAGCCTCCAAACAACACAAGAGATTGTTTCTCCGGGCTGTTGCAAGTGTTGAATTATTCATTTCCCCCATTTGTGAGTCTCAATATATGTGACTGAGAATTTGACAACTGAATGTTTGCAGATTCATTCACATAGGTAGGTTTTGATGTCTCCCATTTATAAGGACTCCCCAGGGTCGGATGTCTATTAGTCTAACAAATATGAGATACCAGCCCTAAACTTCACTTCATGCTGTCTGGCATTTGCTAGATATTTCACTACTCCAACACACCTGATGCAAATTAATGAATTACTTTCTCAGCATGTAAGATCAGCAAAAGTCTGCTAATGACCCAGCAATTTACATCAGCAGGGCTACATGTACAACAAGCAGGATAGTGAGTTGTGATTATCCAATTAAGATTTTTGTCTATTACTTCACTGTTATAAGTTTTTAATGAGCAATGTCAGTAGATAAAATGTTGCTTGAGGTCAAATTGATGTTTTAACCAATGGTAGAATGTGAAGAGTGTTTAAATGTCTTTTTAGTAAGCTTTTGTATTTTAAATAATTGAGACAGTTTTGACTTGGAATTTGTATGCTTTCTATTTTAATAAGTCTGACGTGACACAATCCCCTTATCTGCCACTATTCAACATGGGAAAGAAAAAAACAACAACTTGCCATTCAATAGAGGAGATGTCTTAATTTTGATGAGTTAGGCCATTATTTTAAAACATATAGAGAAGGAACTATATGTTTATATTTCAATTTCACAGAGGGAGGCGGATGGTAAAGAAGGAGCAGCCAGGAGTGACATCTTTTGGTCACAGAGTCTCCATAACCTTTATGACTGTTTGAAGAGGATGCCAAAAATATCTCTCCTCTCCTACCTTCACATATGTGAAGATATGGAAGATATGACTTCTATTTTTTGGTTTACTTTCATTTTGGAGTGTCTTGACTGTAACATTGCTCTGAAACACTGGCATGTGTTTTTAAGTAGTGGATTGTGGATAGAATTATAGTTTGTGGGGCTTAAATAATAAGGATATGAATGCAAAATGTATCAAAACAATTGAATGCAACTCTTTATTTCAAACACTTTTTCTGGGTGTTCAGATAAGTGTGTGGTAGCATAAATGAAAAAAAAGAAAAAAAAAAAACACTTTTAAAGAAGCCATAATGGAGGATTGAGTTTCAGTGTTACAGTAAAGTCTGTGGTAAAAGATAGGAGCAGCCTCAATTCCTTACTTGAATGGTTAGTTTTCTAGTTTTGTGACTTCTTTGCTTCCACACTTTTCCCAGAAAGCTTACCTTTGTGAGCTGCTACATGATCCGTCCTCTCAAAACCAGCACTCTGCTTCTCATTGTGTGACGTGTCTATAAAAAACCCCCTTTTCTTTCTGCCCATACACCTTTTTTTCAATCAAACTTTACAGCTACAGCCACTTTTAATGGCTCCAAGCAGCAGCCTTTACTTGTCTGTCACAGAGAGCCTTTTAACAAGGTCCTTCACTCCTTCATCTCTTTCCCCTCCTATTTTATCCACGCTGCCACCACTTTTCTCTCTTTCGTAATTTCACCTTTCTCCGGGGGTAGTATATGCAGGTGTCTCACTCAAGCTGAAAAGAAAGGAGAAGTGGTTACCTTTTAATAAATAGGAACCTGCACACTTCTCAAAAAGCTTTAGGGCTTCGTGGAGACAAATTGTTCTGGATGTGAATTTGCTTGGAGTAGAGGTGATGTGTTGAATGGGAATGTTTCCCCCCGATCAATCATAACATTAAAAACATCTGTGTAATGTTGTGCAGTAATAACCCCGGCCCACAGAGCCACTTACTCTAAAGGTGACTTTCAAAAGGTGTTGAGATATTATTAACCAGCTGATCATCAAAGTCTAAAAATAATGATTTAGCTTTACAAATTGGTTCTTCTCTGTGGACAATGTGCTGCTGAAAGCACAATGTAAAACCAGAAAGAGGTTTGTCTGTTGTGATAACGTACAAAAAAGTTACTGGAACAAACGTTTTGTGCTAGAACATTACCACGAGTGAAACATATGCTAAAAATGAGTTTTATAATAAAAATTTATAAGCCACATTATGAAAGGAATATTCTTGATGATTACATTTTAATACCTTTATCTAATTTTCTTTTTGAATAACACATCTTACCTCGACACATGGTCAAACATAGAATCTGTTTCCCCTTTTGAACTCTTATTTTGTATCTAGATATTGCCATTTCATCCTTTCAGATCACCATATGCAAACCATTTGGGACCTGTGTAATTAACTCATATTATATTGCTTTAAGTATGTCAGGATCTTGTTTATGAGTAAGGTAAAGATAATATCAGGAGATCAATAGGGTGTTGCTGTGGCAGCTACAGTGATATCGATTAAATATTCACAAATGTTATATTTTTTAATTCAGTCTATTATAACACTTTCCTTTATTTTGTTTTGACTCTTATGCCAGTGTGGGTCATTTTATTGTTAATAAATATAAAAAATTATGAGCCAAGATTCACTAAAAACTGTGCAATGTTTGCATGTAGGTAAGTTTAGCTGGAGACATGTAAAAACATAATTTCTTTAAATCATTTCAGGAATAAATTATAGTTCCAGGGGTTGCCAAACCTTCCAAAGGAGACAACACCATTTTATTTATAAAGAAGTTATTTAAAAAAACAACAACAACAAAAAAAAACAACAACTATGAAGTTACAAAATTATAGATGGTGATGTTCATGCATAACATGAGTGAATATGGTGCTGATGTACTTAGAGTTGGGAACTGCCTCAATAGGTTTGGTTGAGAAGGTTTATATGTTGGACCCAAAAGTTAATTTTGCATATCCAATAGTTTAGTCAGTGGATTTGATAATCCAAAATCAAACAGGCTAGAAAGATGAACTTATTTCTGGGGAAATTATAAAAACAAAAGGCACACATTTTTGACTTTTGTTTCCTGACAGTGTTTTGTTGTCAGGAAAAAGACTCTGCTAGAATAAATTTAAAAAGTGTATTTAAAGTTTTAATTAGCTTTGACGAGTTTTGCAACAACTTTTAAACAGAGAACAAACCAGATGTCTGTGTGACAGTCAATGATGATTCTGCTGTCAGCGAGGATCCACCAGATGTGTCTACTGTGATCGATCTTTTGCATCTATAAAAGTAGTTGGCATGAACTAATGACTTGAGCTGGGAAACTGCAGTCATTTAACTGACATGTTTTAAATATAATGTAAAAGAATACAAGGGGAGAAGTTCTGAACACATGATATTTTCATAAATGGTTGATTGTGCTGATGTTATGTATTTCCATCTGATCATTTCAAATATAACAATATAGAATAATCTTTTTGGTCTAAAGTTTAAGTCATTAAAGAGTGCAAACCTTTACAAAACTACTGCAGTAATGAGAACAGTAAAATAAATTGTCAAACTTAATTAAACATGTACAGTTTCATGCACAAAGATGTTCACTTTCTCCATATTTGAAGAAATCTTCTAATCTTATGCTTGAAAGCACGCTTTTCTTCTTATTTTGGAAGATGAAATACATAGAAACACTTATTTTTAATGTAAAGGAAAACTTTGAGGGGTTGGGGTTTTTTTCAGTCTATACATTTGTAATTATAGAAATGGATTACTGAAGCCTAGACCAGTTAAAATGAAAATAAATGTGTGTACTACTTGGTGTGCAGTTGTAGACAGATGAAGATCTGATGTCCTTGGGCTTTTATCGGTATTCATGACGAACAAGGAAATTAAAGCCAACTAAACCACCCCAGGCTCACTGCATTTCAATTACACACAGCATAAAAGAGTTATTGATCCATAACAGAGGAGACACACAGAAATGGAAAGATTTTTAAATACTCATCAGCCGTCCCATTCGCAACGTTTCATAGAGCTGTACTTTAATTGATTTCTAGAAGGAGACAGATGCCTGCAAGCTTCAGCAAACAAGTGAAAGAGTTCAAAGCATTTGGTTGGTTTGTGTGAAATACAATCCCTCATGTCTCCCTCTGCACAGCATCTTCTTTTTTTGTTTATACCATCCAGTCCTGCTGACTTTTTTTCAGAAAGTCCTATTTGTTTGTTGTACTCCATCATCCTCGAGATGCAGCAGAGAGCAGATCGGGCTATTTGCTCACGTTCATTCTGTGTAGAACATGATAAATGGGTGAAAATTCAGTTCAAGCTTCAGCCACATTCCCCAAGTCCTGAACTCCACTTCCCACTTTGCCCAATCACTACCTTCTTTCTCACCGGTTTTAGTGGTTGGATGCAATATGTTCTGAAAACAGTGTGCCACAGAGTCTCTGGAGGTCAACACACCATCTCCCAGATGTTCGTAGAGGAAGTAAAAGCTACAGCTGAAAGAGACTCTTCATTTGTTTCTTTTGTCTCTTTTAATCTAAGTGATCCTGTCTTGCCTCTGTCTGAAAGGGATTGTGGAGGTTTTATATGTCTGCACTGAGGGGCCTGTTATTTTGCCTTTTTTCCCATTTTTTTCTACATCTTTTTTCTCTTCTTGTCCCTGTATCTTTGCTGTCTGTCTGCTATTCTCTCTCCTCAGTGTCTCTTGTAATGTCAGATGGTCCTTGTGAAAGATGGGACAGATCAGAGAGGATTTTCTATCCATCTGACCCCTGCTTGCCCTTCATCTTCCTCTCACAGCTTGATCTATCAAACTCAAGTGCTTTTTATTGTTGTTTAGCAGCTGGCTCTTGGCCCATGGCTCTACTTTTTCTCTCAACCCTCCTCATTACTGCTGTGTGCCTCACTCTGCTGGGAGTATGCCAGTGCATTTGCATTTTTCAGTACATTTGTTGCGTTATGCAAAATATTAAACCCTCAAAGCTTATGTTCTCTCTGATGTTGAGATAAAGCATGATCCGGTAAATGCTGTTCACAATAAAATTAAGGTACAAGGTAAGATCCCCTTTTTAGGTTTAGTAATCCTGAGTTGACTTGAAATATTTTGTTTCAGTTCTAAAATGGTCTGTACTAAAGGAAGCCCCACCACCTTCCTGGGGGCTGCATTTTGATGTTTTAAATATACTGTATGGTGGATTTTTCAGGTACTCTATCTGTTCTTTGATTTCTTTTGCACCTGCCCTCACTTCTTCCTCACCCTTTAAAAATTACTTACTTCAAAATAATACCTGAGATTTTAAAATATATACAACAAAATTTTGTTATATGTTTCAAATTCCTCGCTGATAGTAGGTAAAAAATATATAAATATTATTGATGCATACCCCAAAGTTCCACATTAACATTTACATTACTGGATTTGTCAGGAATCATTAGATTGGTTCAATGTGTGTCAGGGAATGTTTCAGGCCTATGATGGTTTTAATCTGCTAATTTAAAGGTGCTGGAGGAGGGGGCTCAGGGCACAACCTTGAAAGCCACCAGTGATGAGGATAATGTTAAATAAATGTGGTTTCTCAGTATTCATGCTGTTGTGGGGAGTAAGATTAGTAGATATGCAACATTTTCTCATCCAATATTTCTCCATCCAAAAAAATATTATGGACAAAATAATCAAGCAGGTGACATTTCAACTTTTGGGGAGTGCAGAACAATGTAAACATGCACCACTGATTTGCCAATTTAGAATACTAGAGTCCGAAATTGTAAGAACTAGTTGCCAAATCATACAAAGTCACCTATTTGGGATTACTTCGACTATAAATAGGATGAAGAAGTAAACCACAAGATGCAACTAAAGTTCTTTTGTGCAGTTTCAGCAAAAGGACTCAAACATGATAAATATTCATGAGCATGACATGTTCACCATCCAGCTGATTACGCTATGCTATCACCGGGTGCTGCAACTCCATCAACAAGCTCTGAAAAAGCTTTCCAGCAGCGGAAATATGTTTGAATATGAAAAGGACAGTTTCAGATGCACAATTTAAATATCTTGCAAATAAAAATGTTTGAAAAATGGTTCCCATTGACATCACAAATGGTAGGAAGACATGAGCTGTCATGTATATTTAGAACTTGCACACCTTCGGAACTTTTCTTTGGGTAAAATTGTTAAAATTTTTAATCGTGCACACTGCTAAATTCACAATTATACTAGGGAAACAACGAGTCTTAATCCCAACATTGCGATTATTAATTAAATATCAATATTTTCTGAACATAGGACACTGCTTTTCTATTCTAAGTTTGTGTAAATAAATCACCACTCCATTTGGAGGCACTCTGGGGAAAGTAAAAGATTTGCTTGCAGCTGGAAGGAGTTTGTGTGGACCATTAAAAATGCCATTAGTTGTTGATTTTTCTGTGAACTGCCTTTTGGCTTCAATCAAGCATTATTATTACCCTAATTAAGAGAGTAACTCATAGGCCAAAAAACAAAAAAAAAAAATGTTCTTAAAAAAACAACAGTAGAAGGGCTCAACCTATCATCAACGGTCGATAAATTAATTCTATCCCCAACCTTAATAGAGGGTAATTTATGCACATGTGCAGAGTAAGTGCACTGGCACGAGGCGATCTGGAGCTGGCAGGGAAAGAGCTGCACAAAGAAAGATTTTTTGTGCAGCTCATATCAGCAACAAGGCAATCAAAGTGCTTTCCATGATGAAATCAAAACAACAGACAAATTGCATTATATTGCAGTGAGAATATAAAGGAAAATAATAAAATGTTGGAAATCAATGTTCCAGTTAGTATTAATTGAAGGCAACTCTAAACAAATGGCTTTCAGCTTTGATTTAAAGAAACTGTGTTTCAGTAGTTTTCCAGTTTTTTGCATGTTTGCTCCAGATTGCAGAAGTATTAAAACGCAATGCTGCTTCTCCGTGTTTGGTTCACGCTGATTCTGGAGAAGGAGAGTAGTTTTGAACCAAAAGACCACCGTGATCTGGAACGTTGGCACAATTTGATGCATTCAGTGATTTTTAAACCAGCACATTTATTTAAAAGTATGAGCTGCAGGGAGCCAGACATGCCACTCCTCTAAGTAGTAGTAATCCCATTTTGACAGTTTTTCAAATTTTACACAAAACTCGTAGGTGTCTACAAAAGCTGTGACATTACCAGTGGCTTACAAATATTTTTACACACTTCGTAAGTTAACTGCTCTGCTGTTTATAGTGATTTAATGTGATCTAGTCAAGATATAATGCTAATGTCAGCTAAGATTAGCTAATCTCTTGTTCAGTATTCAAAAGTCTTAAAAGACTATATGCCATTTATTTCAGTAGCATATGTATATATGCTACTGAATATATATGTTGTGATATTCATAAACTATTAAGGTTTATAACGAAAATGGATCATTTGGATGTACACACTGGCATGATTCATCAGTGTGATCCTTACACACTGTCCATGCTTATTGACATCTTAAATAAAGATGTGCTAACATCATTTAGACAGATGTAGCCTATCTATTGATTGCAGTAGGATAATATCATAATTTCTCCAATTTGCAATTGTGTATTAAGGACAAATATCACACACTGAGAAGAAATTGGAATTATTTTCTATTTACTTCTTTGACACTCCTAACAGTTTCCATAAAAGTTTGATAAGTCAAGATATTTTTATTTATATTCTAGATTTTCAAATTGATCTAAATATCTGGAATATTTCTGTCTCCATGGAGCATAAATATGGTGTGACACAAAGGCCCTAACTCTCTTAAACACTCAGCTTTATCTGGTCATCACATACGATGAGGAGGACGGTGAGAAAGGCAACAATACCCTCCCTGTCAGAGAACTGCTGGAAAGAGTCGCATCTTGGTGTCACTAAGTCTCCATTATATGCTATTTGCATGTCAACCCTTGAAGACATGTCAGTCCAACGTCTCTTCTGTCCGAGATTCCTCACAATAGTAAACAAGATGAATTTGTAATTCATTCAGATGACACAAACAGTTAAGACAGTTTTGACAAGATGTTGAAAAACTTTTCATTCCCACTGTTAAGTACCTACACTGAACTCATTAAAAGAAAAACACTGAGGAAAATGTCGTGGCCTCTAGCAATTAACTGAAAAAGGGCAGTCATTAGGACTTTCAGCAGGTTAGCAGGTCAAATAAACACGGAACCAACTTCATGAAGAAAAAAACACTTCTCCCATGGCCATCTCAATCCCAAGACCTAAATACTGCAGACCTGTTGGGTGACCTGAAGAAAAACATCAGAGACGATCCAGGACTCTTGACAATATAGAGATTGCCAAAACTATCTCAGTTTTTATGCCCCAACCTTCTGAAATGTTATTGGAGAAAGAAAAGTTGTGTGTTGTGTTGGCACAAAGAAGATTGTTCAAAGTAGTGACAGATATTTGATCTTTGAATCAAACATACTTGATCTTTGTCACTTAAATCTAGAGGGAGGCTTTAAATTAAACCATTATGCATATTGATTTTGAAAAACATTAGAATATGAACACTTTTCTCAAAGCTTCATTGTGGTAAGATCATGTAAGTTTTTCTTATATTGATGAAAACTCAACATTATGTATTAGCTTAGCTGGTCAGAGCGTAGTGCTACTAAAGACAAGGTCATGGGTTCAATCCCCATACTGGCCAAAAGAAACATAAAGTCTTCAGAAAATCAACACTTCAAAACAGCAGGAGGCTTTAAATTATACCATTATGCCTATTGATTTTGAAAAACATTAGAATATGAACACTTTTCTCAAATCTTCATTGTGGCAACACAGTATAAGTTTTCTTAAATCCATGGAAGCTTAACATTATGTAAGGTAGTTTAGCTCAGCTGGACAGGTTGTGATGCTAATAATGCAGAGGTCATGGGTTCAATCCCCATACTGGACAATGGAAATCTTAAGTCTTTCAGACAATCAACACTTCAAAATAAAAATTGCTGGAAAAAAATAAAAAAAAACACTTCAAAATTTAAAAAGACTGGAAAATACACCTTTAAGCATGTTGATTTTGAAAAACATAATATTAGCACTTTTTCAAATCTTCATTGTGGTAAGATTATGTAAGTTTTTCTTAAGTCAATTAAAAACTCAACATTAAGTATGCCTGGTTAGCTCAAATGGTCAGAGTGTGGCGCTTGTAATGCCAACGTCATGGGTTCAAGCCCCATTCTGGACAATTAAAATCTAAACTTTTCAGAAAATAAACATTTAAATTAAAAACTTGATGCCAGAAATCTCAGTTGACAGCAGCTGTTCCCTTTCAAAAAATGTTGTTTAATGCATTTTTATTAAACAACTGTTTGTCAGTAGGAGTATCCCATGTAAACAACAGCACTGTTGTATTTATAGATCTTTGAAAGTATTAAAAAAAATCCCTAATGAAAACACCCCTTTGAGCCTATTTGTACAAAACATTGTCCATATTATTATCTGAAGTCAAGTGAATATAAAACAAACCTTGTCACAGAAAGGTCTCATTTCTGAAGATATACAAGTCAAATATTTGATTCTTGAATATTTTTCCTTATCCCCTCCTAAACATGGAACCTAGAGTACCTGATGATTATACATAATTTATGGCATTCCTTTACTCATGACATTACATCATACTTATAAAACTTTTAGCCAGAATATTCACAGCTAGAAAGGCAACTTTAATCTTTTATGTCCTTATATCAGTAGCAAGAAACAAGGGGCATAATTTTCCAGTCATTGCCTTATTCTGTTTAGTGTCCCTTTAAGTCTTTTATTCTTGTGACATTTTGCCTGCTACTTCATCTTTATTTCTTTCTCCTCATGTCACCTCTGCAAGTATTTAGTCAAAGCTCCAGTCAATCATTGCACCAGCTGAAAAAGGTTAAGTATTCAAGCAAAAACAATGACCTTCATTCTGACAGGTTTAATGGATAAAGCAGCTGACCATAGCTGCATAGCTCATGGAGCATCTTGCTAGTGTATCACTCAGCCCTGACAGTTGATGACAGAACGGTGAGATGAATGGACCTCCTGGAGGTTACGCCTGCGTTGTGTATTTTCTTGGATGATGATGATAATGATGTACCTTTGTGTGGCTAGGTCAGTGCGCAGAATTTCCCCGTCAAGTTTTATGGCACATGACAGTCACTCATACGTCTGTCTCGGGTTATAAACACTTGTCTGATCATGTGTGCAGTTTACCTTCAGGGAACATAAAGTGCCACTCATTCTTTGTCCAACCTTGGTGTGTCAATGTAGCGTGCAAGAGTGATGGAAATCTCCAGCAGCTGCTTCAAAAGAAACTTTTTGCTTAAGGGTAAATGCTGTTAATATGTAATAGTTGGTTTTTAAAAAAGAGCTACAGAGCTGCTAATTTTCAGTCAATGGGTCATAAGTTTTGATATGGCTGCTCTGAACATTTGGCAGTTTTGGTTTCCAAGGCTTTTCAAGGCTTTTCTTAAAGCTTTTCCAGAATCTAGAATGACATTTCAAAAGGGAAACCTGTCTCTCCATTGCCAAAACAGAGCAGGTGGTTTTTATACTGGGGGTCTTAGACACTGGGGCAGAATTCTTCATTGTGTTGAAGGAGAGATAGTCCAGCTTTTGTTCCAGTGGAGGAGCTTTGCAGTACAAGCCCAAGAAAGTTGGAAAATATAATTTTGGCATATGCTGTTTTGTGCATTATTGTGAACAGTTGGGTTTAATTTGATGCTCTGAAGCCCGATGTAGAGCTCAGATGCAGCCAAAAAAAATCCAACCAAACCCAACCCAAGCCAACAGACATTGTGTCCAAGCCCGATACAACATGACTAATTAACACTAATTTGAGGCCTGGCCCCATAGTATACATATTATTTTAAACTGCGGCCAGTTTGAAATGCTTCCTCATCTCTGAGTTTGCTCTCCGCTGACTGATTAGTACAACGTCTTCTGTTTTTAGCTTTTGCTTAGCGTCGTTCAGCTTCATTTTGTTGTTTGTTACCACAGTGTGAGTCAAATGCAAATCTTGTGGGATGTGTGATTGATAGAAGCAGAGCAGGGCAGATTAGTTGTGCAGTGTGGTGCGCTTGTTACAGTCTAATTAACTTCTGCATCTGACTTTGTTTTTTTCCTCAACAGGTTAAACTACCTGCTCCTCTGCTTAGATTATAATAAACAGATTAACATTTTGCATTCTCGTTTTGTTTTCTCTGTGCTGTAAGTATCCTAGGCTTTTTTTTTTTTTATGCCACAGAAGTCCAAGAGTGATTATTGAACATATAATTTTCAGGGTCAAAAAATGCAGTACCACTGAATTAGAATATCTAACTACTTGTATTTAGCAAGTGCAACACTAAATGTTATGCATTTGTATTTGTAACTATTTGCATGTAGAATTACATTTAGATTTTGCATGTATTTTTATAATCAGTTGTCTGTTTTGATGCTGTTATTTTAACATCTGGGAGAAATGTGTCCTCCTGACTGATACGTTAATGATGAGATTCCTCAGATGCTTGGGAAGCTTTCCAAGGCCTGTATAATGGGACTGAAAACATATCAGCAAAACCCACCTGTAACAGCTGAACTTTTTTAAAAATCATGGCAGGTGTGTGTAGATCCCTATTTGCCATGAGCGTTAATTCAGAGTTACAAGATTCAAATACATCCAAATGCACATGAACAGCAGGACTAGCCACTAGATGCATAGCATTATAAATCACAGATTTAACTTTTATCCAAATAGACACCAGTTTGTGATAAATCAGTCCCAAGAAATCTACTAAGACAACCTTTAACAGAAAAATTTCTGAGCTGGTAGATTGTGAAACTTTCTAACTGGTAGCTTCCTGTGCTTTAATTAGGAATGCAATAGACAACATGGAGTTCGATTTTTACATACACGACATAACACAAAAGCCGCCTAATGCGTTTTAAACTCCTTTCAAACATCTGTTTTGTTTGGATGCATCAGAGGTTTACTTTGTGACCTCTCATTAGTTAGAGTAGATGACCAAATAATGAGTTAATTGCTCCTGTGAAAGAGTTGCAATTTCATTTGTAGGTAGATGGATTGCAGAGAACCCATTAGGTGAAAAAGAGATCCATTACACTGCAGCACCCTTTGCAGCCCACTGTGCTAACGGATGGAGGTGTCTATAAAATGCGTGGATCTATCTTTCACTTGTTTTACGTGACTACAGAGAGATGCAGTTCATTGAATACTCACCGAGCCCCTACTATTGTGTGTTGACACAAATGTAGAGTAGCACGAGGCCTCTTTTAGTAGACTAATGTTGAAGCAAATCGATATCTAAGGCAGGATCTAATTTTTCTTGCCTCTTTTTGTTTCTCCCTGCAAACTCCTGTGAACAAAAGCCCAGAGAAACATGCTTTATGTGATCAAATAGACATACATTCCTTGTAAAGCTGCACAGTGAAGAATTGGGAACAGACTGAAAACTTTTAACAAGGTCTTGCACACATTTTCACCATCAGTCATTGACTTTACCTTTAAGTTTGACAGTAAAAGGTAAAGAATACCCCAGATGATTTAACATCTCCAAGGTATCGTCCTTTTTTCCTCTGAAACCTGAAACAAGATCATTAGCTTTTGGTCTCAACTTAGATGAAGCAATATTACATACGTTTCAGCAGAGTTTTCAAACCAAAAGTTTGAGTAAAACAATGTAAATTCTACTATTGTGCATATTCCAAACCTCATAAAAAATTATTTACTTTATCATTGTTTCCCCAGAGATACTGCTGGAAAATTACGTATTACAGCTGTTCAGCTGAAAGCCATCATAATCATCTCCAAGTCTTTCTCCCTGCCATCTAAAGCAAAATTTGTGCTCAGTGACATTTTGAACACTTGAATCATGCTTGCTGCACCGAAGGATGGTGTTTGTACTCAATCCTGTTAAAAAACGGTTAGAGTTGAACACGAGAAGTTGAAGTTGAAGTGAAAATTGCCAGTTGCACAAACGTTTAACTGAACTCTGAACTTCTCTACACCCAAAGTCTGTCACTTTGCTTTGTTATTTATCTCTGCAGTAGAACTCAAGGAGGAGGGTGATCTGCAGGGACTATTAGAGCAAGATTTTAGCAAGCACTGAACCATAAATAAACATGCTAATTATTTAGTGATTTCCCACCTTTGAAAGAAAATATGTGTTTTATCCCATTGGCCTTGTAAATAAACTTTGTTGCTTAAGTGACTGCGTGTGTTGATAGCTGTTGGCTGTCAATTGTTTTTAGCGATTGTTTTGTTTTTTTAGATTTCACTGAGAATTGTTGCATTTTTCAGAGTTAAAAGATGACAGATTGTGAAGCACATTTGAAAGCAAAAGAAAGTGATCACTGACGGCCTGAATTTTACACAATTAGGAACAGACACATTGTGTCTACCTTGTGCATGTTTCCATTGTATCCAAATGAAATAGTATAATACTGAAGAAGATTAAATATGTAAAAACTGTAAATATATATGTAAAACTTTATGAACTTTAAAATAGATAGTTAAAATTTAAATAAATGCTCGTCTCGGGATTTATTTTAAGGCAAATCCTTTTTGTGCTGTTGCTTTTATTCGAAACATACCTTTTGGAGATATGTCCACAAAGTTCTAGCATCATCATTCAAGGACACATTTGTTTGTTCACTTTTGGGAGATTTAGAATTTGTATTTGCTAAATGTATTTATTTTTGTAAATAAAGGCTGCCATCATGCCACCTATACTTGTACAATGAGACCTCTTTAATGCTGCAAAAATTCTCAAAATGTGGCTTTTGGCTATTATGGCTTTTCGAATAAGATTAAACTGAATAAATAACATGGTGAAAATGAACTTAATTCTGAAAACGTACATTCCCAGTTACAGGAAACTGCAATATTTATTTCCCTTAAACTAATTAAGTTGATTACACCAAATTAAATGAGTGTACATTACTTTAAAATTGGAAAAAGTTCTGAAATTATTCATCCCAATCCTTTTTCCAGTGTGTAGACTTTTATATCCACTGTAGATGCTTTCATGCAGTACATTGGCAGTAATGCTCTGCATGACAGGTTTTAATGAAATTAGTAGCGTACACTTTTATTATCACTCCTTCTGTGTAGGTCTTATGTTTCTCTCTTGTAGTGAATGCTTTAATAAAACTAAATACACAAAAAAGTGAAATAGTAAATTAAATTCTGAAAGAACAGAAAGCAGAGTCAGGACGGCACAGTGGTGCAGTTGGTAGCACTGTTGCCTTGCAGCAAGAAGGTCCTGGATTCAAATCAGGCCTGGGGTCTTTCTGCATGGAGTTTGCGTGTTCTCCCTGTGCATGTGTGGGTTCTCTCCTGGTACTCTGGCTTCCTCCCACAGTCCAAAAATATGACTATTCTCCCTAGGTGTGTGTGTATGGTTGTTTGCCCTGTCTGTCTCTGTGTTGCCCTGCGACAGACTGGCAACCTGTCCAGAGTGAACCCGCCTCTTGCCTGAAATCTTCGCTGGAGATAGGCACCTGCACCCCTCCTGACTCCACTAGGGACAAGTGTGTACAGAAAATGGATGGATAGAAAACAGAGTCACTCGAAGTACTGTGCCTTGAAAAAAGCAACCTCAGATTTTTTGCATAAACTTATCCAGTAGGTTTTGCTGCTAAAAGTTTGAATAAAAACAAACAAACAAAAAAAAACACTGGTTATGTAATTAACACCACAGCTCTAGAGCAGAACATATAAACATAAAAAATTCCTGATGCATACATGGCCTCAATGTATTGTTTTTATATTATGTGGATCATTCCCCAAGTGTTTTAAATTTATGAATGAACTATTTTTCCAACCATCACACTTCATTTGTCTGAATGAAGCTCCTTGCTTTCTTTATTATCTTAGGATATTTTCTACCACAGATGTGGTGTGAATAAGACCTCAACATATTAAGTCAGTGTGATCCATTGGTCTGTGTAGTTTTGTGTTAAAGGTGTGTTGTTTAAAAGAAGGTAAATTGGAGGAGGCAATTAAAAACAGGCAATGAATGTAGCTCAGTTACTGCATCAGCATTTTTTCTGAAGCTAGATAATAACAGTAATTTATCCTAATGATCCCTGACAGAGAGATTTGGCTCTTCCTTACAGTGTAGTGATACAGTTGCTAAACGTTTTGCAGTACTGAGAGGTGTATAATCACATCACACTGGTTTGGTGTATGTAGGGGTTGAACCAATTAGTCGACTAGTCGACTAGTCGACTCTAGGACGTCTCGCGAGTTTTTACATTTCATGTCGACTAGTCGCAGTCATGTGATTGCCGGTGGTGACGGCCTGTGCTGATCTGACAGCACAGTATACGTCACAAGACACAAGAAAAACAAGTTAATACATTAGTTTAAATGATATGTAGATGGATGCATATTTGTGGTTTTACAGTGTTTCTAAAAGGAGATGGAGTTGCAGCTGCAGTCGACTACAAAACACGAGCCGTCTAAAACTCGCCCCCTTCCCGCTAAGGATGTCATGAGTGTCTTTGTCACGACGATCTAACTAATACATTATGATGTTATGTTGCTGATTAAATAAAGATCTGTGGTAATGCCATCTAAAAGATGTGCGTCTCCTTTTGAATGTTGGTTTCCCAGCAACTTATTATTTATCATAAACTATCCCGATGTTTTGTTGTTTCACTTGTTGCTGTTCTGTGTAAATGCCGTATTTTTCCGTGAAAACGGGTAATAAAGCCTCCAAGTAGTTGTGAAGGGTTTTTGCGCTTACGTCACTATGACGTCACCGCGACTAGTCGACATCGACTCGACTATTATCATGATGTAGTCGACCTTAAAAAATATGTAGTCATTCAACCCCTAAGTGTATAGCATAGCATTTTTCTGTGCAGTACATGCACATAATTCTTGCAGTCTATTCTTAGAATAAAAGAGCAAGAGGCCCATAACTGCCTGACTTTAAAAGCACTGGCCTTTTTCGACTCTAATAACATATGACTTTGAAGAGAGCATTTTCATTTCTTCAAAGGGACACCACTGAGGGAGGGAAAGACAAAAAGCAGAGGAAGGATGCAGCAGGTGGGAGGGAAACAAAGAGAGTATAGATTAGTATCTCCGTCTGACGCCCACATCACAGTGGCTACCTCTCTCTCCAGACACCCACTTAGCTGAAAGAGAAGACATTAACTGGTCAGTGTGCTGCCTTTTGATTAATTCAGACCATTATGCGACCATTAACCCGTTTAGACCGGAGGCAGGAATAATACAGATTACATGAATCAGACATGAAATAAAAAAAAACTTTCAATCATATATAAGCATCTAAGAAAGTTCACAAAAACTATTCCATTTAGTTTGTTTTTAAATTAAGTTTTGTGATAAGGCTGAGGTAAATTTTATATCAAAAATCAATATAAATTGAGTACTTTTAAAAACTATGAACAGGACAGGATCAAACCAAGCTTTTTCTCCTCTTCTTGGTGCTATTATTGCCATCTGAAGAAATACACTGCTCCTAGTCATAAACAGCCCATCGAAGCCAGGAGGCAGTGTTGTAGAACTCGAGACCGGTCTTGGTCTCTTCTCGGACTCGACCACATTTTGTCTCAGTCTCGAGACGAGAGGACTCAGTGCGCTGAGGACTCAGGATTTTATTTCAAGACTGCAACTCTGAAAATATCACTATTTATTTGTTATCATGTCTGTTTTCACTGGATGCAAAAGGCACATTTAGTAAATTGAGTTATGGTGTTGACACATGACACAAATTTCAATTGAGCTTGGAAATATATAAAAATGATTTTTAATTTAATTTATTAACACTTTTATAATTATTTATTTGAATACTTATACTTAATTGTCATATTAAATTAGTATTCCTTTATTTGTTTTAAACTATTAAAATGTATTGAGTTCTGCTCCAAGAAATGGGATTTTACAGACACCATCCATGTTACTACAAAGTTTAAAATAAAACATATTCATCAAACACCAGGAAAACATACATTGTTGTGCTGACATAGGACAGGTTAGTTTAGTCAGTTATTTGAAAAAAAATTATTTTGAGTGTATTTTATTCAAATTTTGTGCTTTATCCATAGGACCTGTTTTGTCCCTTTTCTCAAGAGTCACTGATGTTCTTTTTATTCAATCTATCTAAACTTCTGGTTTGAACTTTAAATGTTTCTTGCTGTCTCAGTGCTGCTCTGTAATGGCCTAGGAGTTTTCTATACCCTGTACATTGGGTACTGACCATTGAGTCTAGGCAACAACACTCCTACAAATACCAACCAGGGAAAGAAGACAGTTGGACAGTTGATTAAAATAAATTGCTTTTAAATTGACATTTTGCATCAAAACAACAAGGTACCTTTTGAAAATCTTCAGCACTTCCTCCAACTGTTTCATTATTTAAAATGCTGCCAAATCTCTATTTTCTTTCTAAGAAAGAGTTCAAGTTATTTAATTTGAGAATGAGTGACACTTATAAAGAATGTTTGTGATTTGAATTGTTTTTCCTTTCATTTTTGGAGTTCAGAATACATGAAACAGCTTTCCTTTTGAACAATATTCATACCTCTTTCAATGTTGTTATGATTCCATCATTGCGTAGAACCAACTGGTGTTTTTGTCCTTTTGTTTCACAATAGCTGTGTTTCTGAGTGACAGTCTGGTAGCTTAGTATTTTTTCTCTCAGGCACTGCCTTGACTGACAGCCCTCCATGACAGGTTTTATTTTATTCTCCTGATGGTTTCCCATTAATATTTGAACTTTATATTTGTTGTTGCTTTTAAAATTTTGATTCAGATCCTTAAAATTAAATTTTTTTGTACGGTGTTGAGGTTTTCTACATCCCCTCGACAAAATGAAACAGTGTTTGTGACTGACGGACTTTTGAGAGAGAGAGAGAGAGCAACACTGAACTCTTTGACTGCTACATATCACACAATGTCAAATGCTTAAGTAACATCCTGACCCAGTCTGACAAAGCAAACACATAAGGGAATACTTAGACTGTCATCTTTAATCATTTTACATTTACTTTGTAAATTCAGATGCATTTAATGATGCATCTGTTATCAAGTCACATTTATTGCTCTGCTCCTGGAGTAACTGCAGTGGTAACCCTGGTTATAAAAACACAAGGTAGATTAGAGGGCTTGTCACTTTGTAGTTATCACAATCATCTGATGTTGTTTAAATGTTCAATTAGTTCTCATTTTGAGATTAGACATGTTGTATTTAATTGGTAATCTTTTCCTGTGGGCAATTAAGCCAAACTTCAGTATGTTCCCAGTACAGAAAGTCCAGTGTGACTTTGTATGCTGACGTCAAACTCATCCAGACCCTTAAGCTTCCTCCAAACTGACCTTTTCCTATGTGCAACTCTATTGATGGCAGGAGCCAAGAAGGTCTGGCCATATAATGGTCGCATCTGTCATGGAAGTTGACATTTAATGGCAATGTTTGCTAAATAAACTGCAATAATCTGAATATAAATTTACTTTGTATATCTTACAAATTTCTGTAATAATAATAATAATGATAACAATGATGCATTTTATTTAAAAGGTGCCTTTCAGGGCACACCAGGTGACCTATCAAAAAAAAAAAAAAAAAGCAAGAACAACTTAACAACTTTAACATAGATGACAGATTACTTCGCTTTTTGTCAGAGTGAAAATGCTAAAATCCAAGACTTAAAAAAGGGACAGGTGGCTCAATGAGGCTGATGGAAAAGGCTGACCTAGTAGATCAAGAGGGAGTGTTAATGCGGAGGAGGTCGGACAAACAGGAAGGAGCAAGATGATAGATAGCCTTAACTATATAAAGAAGGATTTTGAATTCCTGGCAGTTTCTGATTGGGAGCCAGTAGAGCTGTTGAAGTTCAGGTGATAGGATACTGTTTTGGAAATCACATGGGCAGCAGTGATCTGGACCAGCTAGAATGTATAAATGGATTTATGGGGACACTAAAGGGAAAGAATCACAGTAATCCAGGTGAGATGTGAGCAGGACTGCACTGGTGCAGTGATGTGCAGTAAGGGGAATCAAGTGAGACATTGCCTCACCTCACCTGTAAGCTTGACAAGTGAAATGGGCACATAAGAAGTAAGATAGGTGTATACTTACTCCTCATTAATTTTTGATGAGATAGTTTTTCATTGGTAATAAACATTTTTTATGGTAAAATAAAATTGCTGAATTGGGATTGGTGCATGGACAGATCATACACAAGTTTCACTTGTAATCAAAGAAGAGAGGTCAGTCAAGGAAAATAACAGTTTTAGTAATGTAATTTGAACTTAAATATTCTTAGATATTTTTTTCTTAAAGCATACCTAAAAGCTTTAATCAGTTACGGTCAAACCTAATATATAAACTATGTTGTATTTGGGATTTCTATGTCTGTGTCTGGGGGAGTCAATGCCTCACCATTGTCAAAACCTCATCACACGTCACTGCAGTGGTGATGGGAGAAAGACAGGCGGAGGAGGATAATATTATGTAGGTGGAAGTAGGCGGACCAGGTGACATTGTTCATGTGGGTCTGAAAACATTAGGTACCCAAACACTTAACCTGAGTATATGGCGAGACAGATGAGTTGTCAGTGGTGTGGGTGAAACAGGGTCAGACGGTCTCTTTATATCCCGACACTCATTTCTGAGCACAGCATTTGAAGCATCTGCTGCAGCATGCAAGAAATTTGTGTATTGAATAAGTCTATAATGAAATTGGTGTGCGTTTCCAGCGTTGTCATGGCGTCTTTAGATATAACCTGCACTTTTACATGTAGAACAATTTCTGGGTCACACGAAGCCAAGCAGTGGAATACTAAATGTGATGTTCAAGATTTCACTATATATTTGGGATGTTCCTGTGGCTCCACCATCAGACTCAGCCCATGTGTGGTGGAAATAACACCATCAATGTTTTTTAGCATGAAGGAAAAGCTTTCTGTAAAAGATATCTCAGGAAATCTTGTTGGGTCCAATCAAAAAAAAAAAAAAAAATACACAATGTTTTTGTTTATAAGACCTTAGATCGCAACAGGACAACCTATTTAAGTAAAGGTTAACGTCAAATGAATGGGTTTTTAGCAGACATTTGTAGAAATCTGAGCCATGCTAAGGAGAACAGCTGTGCTGGAACAGGAAAACATCTAAAATATCCAGGAAAGCGGGCACTGAGGAGCAGGGTGAGGCACCACTGCTTTAAGCCATTTATCCCTCACTTGATCCTCTTCCTTCAACAGTTAACATACTGCTAGGAGTTTTCTTTGACAGTGCGGTATGTACAGGCACATCCTGGCTGCAGGCTTGGAAACTCTTTGAACTTCCTTCTAACCGGAGGCTATAACATGTATGTCCATTCCTCTATCTGTAAGGCCAACTCCAGGAGCAAGTGCAGTTCACAAATACCTTTGTGCAAGACACCTGACCCTAACAAGGATTTGTTGCTGCAGTCTCTGGTGAGTGTAGAGAGAATGTGTTGTGAAGCCACAGCAAGGGAAAGAAATGAAAGATGTGCAGAGCAGAGCAGCCGCACAGCATAAAGTGTTGCAGTGTCTTAGTTGAGTGCTTTCAGCATAATGTGGGCCTGCTAAGGTTGTAGCCTGGGCATGAGGCCAGACTCTATTTCTGTATTAAACCTTGATGACTAAGTGATATCAGTGTGCACAGACCCCATGTCATGAGTACGATGCCGCTTCTGCTGACTTGTTCCACAAAGAATCCCAGCACTCTGTCATAGTAAAAACAAACAAACAAACAATAAATAAAAACATTTAGGGAGCGTTAGGTAATACTTTTTAATGCTCACCTGCTTTCTTGCTGACTATTGATGTAACACTGTGGTCCAACCAATAACATAAAAAAACACCCAGCTTATTCTGATATTGCAAGACTTGTAGAGATGAAAAAGAGTCACAAAATCCATGTTCAATTAAATGAAATTACCAGGAAATCTTATGAAAGAAGGGGAGATCAGTTCATGCACTATGTTTGAGAAGGGATTGTTTTCCTTCATCAATGCCTAACTGAAAATGTCAGAGTTTCAGTCATTTTGTTTTTCCTTGCACATTTATTCCTTTTAGTCTGAAATTGCATTCATTTCAGATTCATTTTTCTAATTTCTACACAGCAAAACCTTCAAGTTATGTGTTCTGTGAGCCCAATTTCTTCTCATAGCATGTTATCACCCTGTCCACAGAACTGTCTCCACAATGTCATGTATTTATAAAACCTACACAGCAGACTGAGGAGAGTATATTGTCAAATTAAATGGCTATGCAACCTGAATCACAAGACTCCTGGAAAGTAGAAGACATACTTCGAGTGAAAACAGTAGAAACAGTAAATATTCAGAGGGTACAGCAATCCAAAAATCAAATATTTTTACAGGAGTGTCATTTCTGTTCTTATATTAATCCCAAAACAAATTTGTATCTACTATATTTACACGTTTTGGTGGCCATGGCCAGCTTTTATCACCTTCAGAGAATATTTGGCAACCAAAACTATTCTAAGTGTTCACTGAAGACATCCAGTACAACAAATCAGTTATAAGTGCTTTATGTCATGAAAACATAAAGGCATCAAACATATCACAATGTCAATTGTGAAAATCAGTAACAGACATTTCATTTTAAGTGCCATTTTTAAAAAATCATCAATACACATCAAATATGTTGAAAGATGTTCCATTTATTATGGTTCAAAAGCAACTCTAAACAGTTGGACTTTTAGTCTTGATTTAAAGGAAAATATATTCAAGAAAATATATCTGTGGATTGACATAACAAAGCTAAACTGCTTTTGAGTCTGTGGCTCATGTTCTATTTGTTCTCAATCTGACAGCATTCCATTCAAAAAATATCATGCCAACAATTCTATGTCGTGGGTGGAGGTTTACACAGAGCTGCATAATAATGAGCCAGAGTGACCAATCGTGACACATTTATCGTTATGAATATACATTTTCACTCTGCTAAAGAACCTGGCAATGGCATCTTTTTCCTCTAAATGGGTGATGTGGTGTTGTGCGATTCCAATGCTAATTACAACCATTGGCATGTGATTCCCCACCCATAATTCACTCCTGGGACAGAGAAATTAAAACAGCTGTTAATTGGTGGGAATTGACTATTCACAGACCCGTTTTTTTTTCTTTCTCAAAATGCACATGTCAAAAATTACTCTGATCTCCAGTTTGTGAACACCTTTGACTGGCAGAAATTAGAAAATTACATAATAAATGGTTCCAAGTACAACAGGCTCAAGAGATATTTGGATCTGCTGGGCAATCAGTATTATCTTGTATCTGATTATTCATCAGTGACTGTTCCACTCTTGCCAGTCGATCGTGCATTTGCAGTAATAGATGCTTTTAAAAAGGCTGATGAGATTAATTGTAGGGGAGGAAGATGTATTTGCTGGCAGCTGACCCAAAACGGTTAGGATGATAAGAGACCAATGCTTTTCTTCTCAAACCTCATAATACACAGTGAGTGGTTGAGGTGCAGTGTAGGAAGCTTTCTTTAATACAAGAGGTTATATTTCTTTATCTCTCTTTCAAACACACATGCAGAAAATAAAAAAGATTCTGGGCTTATGCCTGAAATGTCAGCACATTTAATTCCTACAGTAACAAGTTAAATTGGAACAGAATGATCTGTCATGTATTGCTTTTATCATGTAAAGCTCTGTGAGTTTTGCTACACAAATAAATCTCACTTGATGACATTGATAAGCTGGTCTATTTACTTCTAATATTTCAGGAAATTTAATACAAATTTCGATACAGTGTAACTGATTAATATTAATGTGATCATTACAATTACCGATCTTCAATAGAATAAAAGTAGCACCAAACATGTCAGGAGTCTAGCAAAGCTAAGTATGCATAAATATACCACACCCAATCTCCCAACACTGTTTCCATAATATGACAAAATACACTGTAGCATATTATTGCAGTTACTGGCATATGTTTTGCATTGTATAACTTTAACTCTTGTATAGTTCATGTATTATAAAGGATTAAAACATGGCCTTAACAGGTCATTAAATCTATAAAGCCAACAATTTACTAAATTAAGCACATGCTTTGATTGTCTTTTAATGATGTGTTTCCTCTCCAACTAATCTCAACATGTTATATCTGTTATACTAGGATGCTGTCCTTGGTAATACGTCTCATAAAATTTCTGCATTTTCTTTTATTTCAAGCTAACAGTTTTTTGCTTGCTTATACTCAGATTTTTTGTTTTGTTTTTGAACCTCTAAACCAAGGCTGATTTATAAAACAAACCCTCTTTAAAACAGAAAGAAATCAGACAGGATATGCCAAAAGTAATCTCAGTCAGCAAAGAGTTTTTGCTTCAAGGTGGTCCCTCACATCAGACTTAAAGTGTTTTACCTTTTTACCTCCTAATATTGTTGTTATGAATTTCAATAAATTGTTCTAGCTTGATGTTTAGAGACCTCAAGCTGAATTTAGACTCTTTGACTTAGTGAATAAATATTGATTTTAAAGAGCAATATTTTTTGACTGCTCTTGTGGTAATCTTAAATCTCCTCAAAATGTATTACAAAGAATACATCTTCAGCCACAATTAGATTTTTTCTTTAAGGACTATAAATTATTCAAAATCTTTTTTGCTTAAAACAAAGAAGCAGCATATCCAAAGACTTTCAGAAACATGGTCTGCTTGCGCACTACAACTGATTTCAAACGGCCATAATTTAGTCTCTATTGTCAAATTTCAGTCACAATGAGGCAATTTTTCTGCTGATGTGGTCACTATTTTGTGCTGAGTGCTTAAGCAGAAAGATATACATACATGCACAAACAAGGTTAAGAAGTCATTCTCTGATGTTAGACTTTTTTGCTTGCTACAAGCATGTTGTGCTTGCTATAAGTGAATAAGGATACATAATATTTCTGTTTTGAGAAAAAAATACATGCCAACTCATAAAGAATAAACATATCCATGATACTAAAAAAGTAATGTGGCACGTTATCTCACCCTCTACTTCAAGGTCACTTCTTTACATCAATTTCCATTCCCATGTCTGACTGCAATCTTGCTTTTTATGAGTCAAATGGTCTAACAAGTAGTTCAGTCTCGGTATAGTCATTTTAAATAGTAAAGAATCTTCAAATTGCTCCATTTCCCATTTGCCCAGCATCCTGAGGAACTATTTAGTGAAGCCAAAGGCCAATCAGGAATCCAAAAGCGCAGGGAATGGTTGGTCAGAAATCAATCGTTGCAGATCACCAGCTCATGACTGCTGCAGAAGGCTAAAAAAGCTTTCCATTCACACATTTATTTTGCTCTTTTGTCAAAGAAACTAAACTACTCTTAAGTATAAAAATTTAACTCTGAGATATACTGTATGTGAAAACTATTGAGATACCTCATTCTTTAAATCTAATTAATTTCTTTTAAGTTTACAAATGTCAATAAGAGCAGATAAATAAAAGAGGGTTGTTAATTTAGAAAAAAACAGTCATAGCTTTCTGTTTTTCTGCAGCTTTTAGAAGTACCTGACTCTTCAAGATCTCTCAAAAGAATTAGACTCAGTTCATATGTTGACATTTTACAATTTCTGACAGCAGAAAATGTATATCATTACAAAAAACTAAAACGAGTGACAATGAAGAGCTGTCGCTGCCTAATGTCACTAAGTGATTTCGCACTACAGTCACAACTAAAGGTCTTCCATTGTTGACAGTTTTGAAAAACATCTAGCAGTTCTTGTTCCACTTCAGTCTTCATAGTCATTTGTTATCTGAAAAGATGTATGAAATAATTTCATTATTTCTTTCATTATTTTCACTATTTCTTTAAATCCAGCGATGCAGAGATATCAGGGACATGTGTTCAGGAGAGGCGTGTGAGATACAGCCTCAAATGTGATCATACAAATAAACTAGAATAAAAAAAATCTTTTTACATGTCCATCTAGGTAGCTGTCATAATCAAAGTTAGAAATGCTGATAAGTTCCAAATACTTCTAAATATACTAATTTTGTTTGAGGGGTTTCTGTTTTTACTATCTATGTTTACCCCTATTTGTTCAGCTTGGTATTTATTTGGCCAAGTGTTGCACTGGTGTGGCAGTTGAGAAATGGCAGCTTACATTTTGGTTTATCGTCATCACCAGACTGTCATCAATGCTGTCTGTTTTCAACTGATACTGCATCATTTTATTTGCAGAGTTTTTTTGTTTTGTTTTTTCTTTTTGCCAAATACAAGTTACATACAATTGTCTTGTGAAGTGTCTTTGTCGTGACTTACTGATAAATAAAAATCAGAATTGAACTAAGCTGTTTGATCTTGGGTGGGCAAAGCTACAGCTGCCTGTTAGTGGTGCCAAGTCATAATGTTTTTACTAAAGAGTTTTCGGAGTCTTGTTTGGGTTCAGACAAACCTACTAAACAAAATTATAATAATTATCATTATGTCTTATAAAATATCTGAAAACTGAAACCACATGCTGTTTACAGGTGTAACAGACCAAAGCAAAGCCCACATAACTGCAGATGAAGTCTTAGTCACTGATGCAAGCCACCTTCCTTGAAAAAGCAAAGTTGTCCAAACTGTTGCTGTTTTATAGGACTGTATTGCAGTTTTTAGCTGTGGCACTAGGGGCGCGGCACTTAACTGAGCATTGTTTTGTTCAGACATAAAGATACTGTTGAGGAACCAGTGCACATCGGCAAAAGTTGTTTATAGGTAGTTTATGAGCTTTTTATGAAAGCGTGCGTCCATAAGACGGGTAAGTTACAGTCTGATTATGTTTAAGACGATAAGGTTTTATTACTTTAGATATTTTCTGTTAGCTCATTTTGCTCAGAAGAAGCTATGGCAAAGCAGAGCTAAGTTTTGCTTTAAAATGGTGACTTCTTTGTTTAGTTGCTCTCTTTTACTTTATTTAACTGAATCAGTGACTGAAACATAAAAGTGGAATAATGAGAAGAATGTTTTATTTCATTAACCAAATATAGTTTAGATTATAAGGGCCTTTGGGCCTAGTAATAAGGTTTAAAAGACAAGCGTAAATTTGTTATATAGCTTGAAAAATGATTATTGGTGTTTATGATGGATTGTAATTTAGAGTTTATTCTTTTTTGTAGAACCACACATATACCCACACCCATTCATCTGAACTAAAGTGTTTATCTGACTCTACCTGGGGGTCATCAAGGCACTTCACCAGTGCACACTCTGTGATCACCACCATCGCAATCCAAACCCTAGTCTTGCAATCTATATTGCAACACCTTCTGAGGTTTGTAACATTGTGTCTAACAAAACGGCGATTAAAGAAATTAAAATAATAATATTGATTCCCATACAACAATCTGTAACCATAAAGTGGCAAGGCCAGCTATCACTTTTTTTTCTCAATTCTCACACTGCGTGACATTTTTTCACATTTTTGCTTCAAACATGCCCCCGAGTGAAATAAACAGGTTTGTGTTCATCACCTTTTCAAACTATCTGCATCATGTTTTGTGTCTTTTGGTAAAACAGTTTGTTAGATTAATCTCTGGCTGTTTTGCCAATATGTTCACGTATATTTCTGGAGAAGAATGATTGTAATGATGTGCTCAGACTCTGACTCATAGCTCAGCATAGAATCAGTCATTCATATCTCACACAAATGGAACAGCATGGTGCCACATCTAGAATTGGCTACTGAACAAACTCTGCAGCAACCAGCTGAGACCGATCAAATGTACGTTGCCTTGGTTGTCTCCTTCAGATTGAGTTTGACTCTTAATCAGCAGTCATCAGACTTTGTTTAACCTTGAACCTGTTGTTGCAATTTCCTTTTGAATCACCACCCTAAGAAAGGGCTGTTAACTGTGACTATGTTAATGAGACTCAATGCTTCACAGTCCAAAAGTGTCCCTTTGGGTGAACTGATTTTGCATTTAACTGCGGCTGTCTTTGTTTTATGAAAGATGATGTGAGCAGGATTTAAGCATGATGAAATAAAAAGCGAAGAGATGACAGTTCACATAACAACCAGCAGATTCAAATAGACCAAGTGTATAGAGTCGCTGATGTAATCCCAAAGTTTGATTCTGGATTGCTTAATATTATGTTTTCTTTTATTTGCTAGGTTTTGCATGTTACTGATGCAAGTTCCTTCTGAAAGATGGAAAAATACCCACTCTGAATTTTTGGAGGTTAAAATATTTATTTTTTGTTCAGTTTATTCAACCATTTTTATTTATTCACCTTATTTGTCCTAGAGGTGTCACAACACCAAATTTTCAGATTTGATACTGATACAAATAAATATTACATGCAATTTTTGATAGCTCAGATTTTTTATTTTAGCTAACTAGAGCAAAACAAGTTAATTATAATATAAAAACGTTTCCTTAATTATGACATAACCAATTAGCAAGAGAAAATTCAGCTTATAATTTTAAGTGCTGCTTCCGTTTGCCAAAAAAAAGATGACAAGATAACAGTAAAACTTTTTAATAATCTTTAGCAGCAATTTTATTATAACTGGTTAAATTCAACATGCATATTTCCATTTGCCTGTTAATTTGTTGTTGATACAAATTGAGTTTATTTTATACTAAAATAAATTGTTTAAAAACAAACGTGGATATGGTGCATTGAAATATTTTTTACAGTAAACAAGGATCTGGAAGAAGTACAACAATTTAGGAATGAGAATATATTTTTACTATTGTATTATGATTATTATTGTATTTCCCTATGCTGGAGTGTATTTTTCGCCAATCTCAGACTTACAAAACTGATGCAGGCACATGTCTACACAGTGGAAATTAGTAGTATGTCTGACAGATGGTCGCAGACAACCTTGCATAAAATCCATTCAATGTTAAAGATTAATCACCCTCTGCAAACTCCTTAGTATATTTATATAGTCAATATAATTAGAACAGGTAATGAGATGTTCAGGAAGTGAAAAAGAGAGCCTTTTTATGACAATATACATGTGTTCCTTTTAACATCACAGACAAAAAGACAGACAGATGATGCACTCTGAATCTAAAATACCCCTAGTGTGACAAGCAGCACCATAAGGAATGAAACAAAACCACTCTTGTCATCCTTAGATGTGAAAGCCTTTTACGCTTCAGATTTTTTTTTTTTTTTTTTTGAGGTGTCAAACATGTCAGTTGCTCCTAATGTTCCTGCTGTTCCTATGATGTTTTTTTATTTGTTTTTCTTTTTTTTTCAGACCAACTTGTTTCATTTGCATAAGTTCCTGTGACTGCACGTTGCGGATTAACAGTGAGACGTTCCACATGCAAATACCTCACATGTTCAGGTCTAGATAAACTACCAGACCAATAATGATGGATGTTTGATATAAGAATGTTATGTTCTGGCCATATTATAGCCTAAATAATAATGAAAAGCCTGCCATTTTAACAGTTTTGCAGTCATTGACACCTTGTACAAAAAAGATAAGACACTTCTTAGGGTGCTTTATTGAAGCCCATTCAATGGTTTGGCAGTGGACTATATGACCAGCACTTAAAGATTATCTGCAGGTGTTATATAGAGATATCAAAGACAAAGGCTCCTTCTTCTGCATTCCCTGTCCCTTTAAAGAATGAAATAATGGCAGATGCTCCTTATCCTGAATAAGGAAAAAAATACATTAAACAGTTTAGATTCATTGCATGCATTAACACATTAATATTGATATTAATGTTGACATTAATGTGTTAATGTAGTTAAAGTAGTTAATGCAGTTAACACATTAATGGTAGTTAACAACTCAGTAGTTAACAACTGATTCTCTGTTAGTGGGAGGGGAAAAAAAATCAAGGTTTAGAGGCTGCTGCATCCTCTTGCCATGTGCAAGAGTACTGTTGCATTTAAAAGCTGGTCCTACAAGCCTTTTTTGAAACTACTAATTTTCACCTCATGAAAAACTGCTATTTTTTATTCCTTTGTAATTCAAAGTAGTACTAGCCCCCACAAATACACCACACTTGCTCTGACTCACACTGAGCTGGACCATAATCTGATGTGCTCAAAAGATGTAGGAAAGTGAAGCATGAGCCTACTACAGAAAAAAAAAATGATACCATCACTATGTGTAATAAATAATAGTGAAGAGACTATTGCTTGGTACTGACCCAACTTGGTTTCTGGCCACTGCTTCAGTGCCAATCATTATCTCTCAAACAAGTCAGTCAGTTGTCAAACATGTTGTTATTTTATTTTTATTTTTTTCACACACTTTTAATTTTTCTTTTGTTGTAAATCTGCCCTAAAGCAAGATGGAGCGGCATAAATATTTACAGAACATTGCACATTTTCTTATTAGATGTATCTCTAATAGGGCTATTGATATGAAATCAACACCAGATGTTGATTTCATACATAGATGCCATATCATTCCATAATATGGCATCTATGCATCTACTATCGATCGATCCATAATAGCAACCAGGCAGGATGTCTAACAGGGGAGTCAAAAGAATAATCAGTTGTTGTTCAACAGTCAAGGATCACTTGCGAGAAAAACCTAAATTTGTGCCTTCACTTTTTTCAAAGAACTACTGATTAATTTACTCAGTGCACCATCATCTGTATAATACTCCACACTGAAGGAAAACCATACTGCAAACCAACTGAAACCAGTTTGAAGTTTTCTGCAGGACAATTAGACGATGAAGACATCAGCCATTAAAATACTATAACAATAGGAGCTGGTAATTTGATTAAAATGTAACTCATTAAATGTGATTCCATACATAATGTTTGGGTATAGAGTAGTTTTGCGTATCAGCGCCAAAATGTCAGACTGTTAGCAATCATACAGCGTGTGCCACAGGCAGAAGAAGACTGAATGGGGAAATTTACCAGGATATATAAGCTGTTAATAGAGATATAGTTGCTGAGAGCACCACTGACATTTTCAGCACTAATGTTACCGACTATATTTTTTTGTTATTCCCCTACTCACATTTTTCACCTCTTCTGAGCACACTGCTATAAGTTCAGAACAGCTAATGCAGTAGCAAGTGGCTTTTGGCAGGCACATTACAAAAACAACGCTAAAAGCAGGTGTTTGTTATCGGACACTGAATGGGTGGTCTGCAACTACCCTTTTTGAAGAGAAATTACTAGCATAAAAAAATGTGAACTGGATCTCTACGTATTCTATAAGCATGGCATATATTTATTTTTCTTACAGAAAAGTAAAAATATGTCCTACTTTATTTCTGCTGTGGTCATGGTTAGAATGTTAACACAAATATTTAATCTCCAAAATAAATGCAAAAGTTCAGTTCAGCCACACTTTCAGTGCTTTCACAAAATGTCTGGCATACTTTATTTGGAAGGGAACTTTTGCAATTGGTCACACCACATAGATGTACTTTTCAGGGTAGTTTTTTATTTATTTATCTGTTTGTTTGTTTATTTATTTTACCACAGTTACAGCTACAGTCATTCAAGAAGATGAAAAAGTTCACCTCAGTGATTTACAGGCCTGTAAGTACAAGTTGAACTGGGAGTTGCAGGAGTATTTAGAGGTGTGAAATGAAATGCTTGAATAAGCTCCTTGTGGATGAATGATGCATGCATGTTGACTTTACTGCAGGGTTTATTTCTATAAGGATGTGAATATGTGTACTTTTCTGAAGTAAATGCTTGGCAGAGAACCATTGGCCTGAGGATTTGGTGGGTCATCTGATTAGATGATTTGAGATGGTATTTCATTTTATTAAGGATACTTAAGAATGCTTTTTATAAGTAATGTTAAAATATTGTGAAAATAGTAGTATTAAAACTTTTGCAATACTTTGTAAAAACAACTGTAGTTTCCCTGTCATGTGGTACAATTACACTCACAATCTTGTTTTACGTCATGGTTATCTTTAGAACTTTGTAGGCTGTAGGATCTTCACATTCACATTCAAGTACTCTGATAAAAGTGATAAAAACTGGTTCCCTTTTCCAGCTGAAGTGTTTTGGGCTGAATGTTCTGAACACTGACTCATTGTTAAAGACTGCATGGTGCTTGTGTGTCGGTTGTTGTGTGACTACTGGTGCCCTTGTATTACTCATATTAAGGGGGAATGATTCTAGCCAGATTGTGGTTGCCTACCTTCAAATAGTATTACACATGTGGCTGGAATTAAAGTTTATGTTTCTCCTTAAGATTGGGTATAATCTCAAGGAACAATAAAAGTTTTTGACTTTTGAAATGTAAAATAAAACAGCAATTTCATGGTCAGCATCAGAAAAACTTTAAACTGAGGATGGGGAGGGTGGAGCATTTAAATGAATTGAGAGACCTGCCATTTTTATATGTGGTTAATCTTGGAATATTTTTTAAAGATGTCAAACAATATTTGTTTCTCATTTTTAGCTGATAACACTGTCCCTTTTTTGTCAACCATCAGGAAGGAACAGACCGAGGGACCCGGCTCTATTCAGATATGACAAAGAATATAACTTACATGTTTTTATAAGTTTAAAGGAAGGAGTGGTAACTGCTAAAGGTTACATAACCTGTTTCGATGTTTGACCTGAAAAATAAATCAACCAGAAAATTGCATGTAAATGAACAAATGACTAACTACTGCCCTCAAAATGCCTTGAGCAAGACAATAAGTGTTAGACTGCTGTACTCACCTAATTTTCTGATTTGTCTATGTTCAAATGTTTGAAATCTCTTTTCCTCTTTACTGACTCTCCTCAGCAGTCATAATTAAGGTTGGACTTTAAATGATTTTATGGCAAAATAAAGAAGGTTTGAAAATGCCAAGCACACCTTGGGGATGATATTGTATGTGAATATATGAGTCTTCATACCTGTGTGGGCCTGAAGGCATGATAAGTGATCCTCGTCTGAGTGCACAAAGAGCAGCTGGTGCTCAGAATGTTTACAGTACAAGTGGTGACCTTTTGCAGGTATTCCTCGAGTCACAAAGAGACAGGAGTTGAATTAAGCCCCAATGGGCATGACTAAGATCCTTTAGGTTAGTTAAGGTTAAACATTACATGAAAGTTTTGGTTGGAACGTTATATATTAAAATATAATAATACAGACAGCCTTTTACGCACACACATGCCTAAAGACCATTTTTCTTTCACCATTAGAAGACACTGTCAACCAGAGAGTGTTGTCTAAAAAGAAATGACTGAACTGTTCATTTTAAACTGTACGAAAAGAGTTAAATGTGATAAAATAAATGGTTTGATATTACAGACGTATTGGACATGCAAGAAACTAAAATAACACTTCTCTTGGCTGGAGCATGCAGATGTTTTTGTCCATTTTGTCTTTTAAATCAAGTGATCCTGCCACCAGCCCTTGATAATATTGCACCCTGGCTGTTGAGCTATATCCCCCATATCCTAAACTGCCCCTGCTTCCACAATTGTAAGGTAAATGGACTTTCTCACAAACTAGGTTTCTTTTTAAATTCAAAAGCTATTTCCCATTTGAACTTCAAACATTATATTGGTTGATACTGCAAATGTCTTAGTACGATTGCCAAATGTTGTTGACTGTTTTCACTTACTGCTCTTCATGTATGGCATTTACTGCTCCTACACTCTGCCAGCTTTCCTTTCAAAATTATCATAAACATTTACTGACAAAGTGGGGAGCTGCTCAGCATGATGGAGGTGGTGGTAAACACTCCCACCCAAACCAAGGTGGGGGAGGTGAGGGGATTTGATCTGTGTGGCAACAATGGATTAAGCCTTAGTTGTGGCAATAAATCTTCATTAAAGTCGTTTTCCTGAAGAGGTTTCTGAGAGCTGGTGTAGAGCTGAATAAAAGGGAGGGGAAGGAGATGGAGAGGGAGGAGAGTTGTGAGGAGGACAGCTGTGTCTCCCCTCATGGATCATCTGGAAGAGCAGCTGGTGTCTCACTACCTTTGCCTCTTCCTCTTCTTATTCTTGCCTGCCCCCCTCCCTTCTCTCCTGTAATGCCAGTCCAAATTACCCAACATTTTAATTAATGTTTCATTACAGCTGAGTCAGCCACTGTAAACCACTGCCAAATTAAGCTATCTGCTTGTAAGCAGATTTCATGGGTTCACAACTTTGAATATGTTGCAAAGATTGATTTCCAACATGACAAAAAAGACAACACATTGTTAATTTTAACCTCAATGTTTATTTTTTTCTCCTGTTTCAGAGTTTGTATTGGGCTTAGGTTCTTATAAACACAGTGTTAAGGTTAAGGCTGCTTTTATTACGTTTTAAATATACCAGTTATTCTTTGTTTTTTAAAATTAGCTATATCTTTTTGTTTGAAATGAGCAGTGAGTATTTCCCATTACACTTGAACGCACCTCACACAGCGTAGTCACGTAGGACGCATGAAGGAGAAGGCTAAATTCTGCGCCGGGCTAGCAGGAGGTAAGTCTTGTTATGCTGTCGGTCCAGATGTAAGACATTTTTCTCCGTTAATTCACATTTCATTGATTATATTTATATATTTGTACCTGTATTTGAAGGGATATGTCTTTTCTTTGATCATGGAATGTTATATGGTCTTTATGAGCTGAAATTAGATTTTATTCAGTAAGCTAATGCTAGTTCCCGTATAATTATTCAGCTGTGAGCTGTTAGCTTGATTTCATGCAGTTGTGTTGGGTTTATCTTGGTTAGTTGTTTGACTTTTACAAACAACTAAGCAAGTTAGTTGTTTGTAAACCAAATTTGTAAACAACAAATTATTTACAAACAATTTGTTGTTTGTTTTCTTTAAATTTTGGATGCTAATTTTTTTGAAAGGAGGTGTCTTGAACCAGATTGTTTATTTTGTATATCCCAAACATGTATTGGTGAATGTTGTCCAAATGTCTATGGTTTGTTTTTAATGTTCCATTATAACAAGGGTGACAGAATGCCATTGTTAAATTTGAATATGTTGCATTTTTGCGTATGTCCCAACACATTAAAACAATGCTGCTCTGGGCTAGCGGGAGGAAAGTGTTTTGGACCAGATTGGGTGGACTGTTCACTGCTGTTTCTTTTTGCTATCTCAAACAGACAAAATAAAAGAAGTTCAACCCATATCTGGCCACTGTTCTCCTTTTTACACCAGTAGAAAGACAGAATGCAGAGTTAAAGTGTGGACCAGTCACACCGTTTTCTCTTTCATTTTCCTGAAAGCTTAGCAAGTGCATTTCACACTTGGACTTCTGCCCAAAAAAACCTACCTTCCCTTAGCTTCCCAACATAGAGCATAAAGGCACAATTAGAAGATGTTCACCCTTATTCTGCCACAAGAAGCCTTAATCCTGCTTGGGAAAATAGCAAGACAACCATTGAAGTAATAAAAAAAAAATCTGTGTTTTTAATCTTTCCAGAAACCTCATCCTTTCCTTACTCTTTGCTTCCTGCCTCAGTATTCCTAAAGATGATGCCAGAAGTTCCCTGAAAGACTCATAAATACATTTTGCATTAGAACTGCAACTCCAAAAAATAATATGCTAATTTGAAGGTGTGCTGAAATTATTCCCAAGGTAGAAAACCAGGTTAAACTGATCAACATGGCATACTATTGTCATAGCTGGCAGTGCTAGAAATTGTATTTATAAAGCAGCTTTTATTTATTTTGCCAGAAGATTAAGCTTTATCTTTTGACAGCTCAAAAGAATAATGACTCTGTACTCCTTCAAACCTCAATATAATTTAAAGAAAAGAAGTTGGAGAGATAAAAATATATAAAACTTTTTCCAGTACTAGACAGAAAAAACAGCATTTTGTGTGTCAGAAAGTAACATTTTAATTTCTCCTGTCACAATTTTCTTAAATTCACAGTTTTTGTGCATCTCCTTGTAATTATTTATGAAAAGAAATAATTCAAATCAAAGCTGACTTAATTGATTTATAACTTTACATCCACAGACGCTGTTCTCCCTGTACTGAAACAGAAATCCCAACCTTCAGTGAACTTCGGCCACGGCTTCAGAAGACTTTGGCTTGGTATGCATGGTCATATTTTCTCTGTTTGCGCTGCATCTCACAACCCTCACAATCTATTCTAAACATTCACACACAGCCATGTATTCCCTCCTGAACCTTCCACCCTGGCACACTGCAGAGACCATTACTTAATCATGCTATAAAATATGCACACACCCTCAGATGTTTGTATGCTTCATAGTCTCTGAACTAATCTAGATGGTTTAACTGTCCATCCATCTAGCCATTGACTCTCTGCCATGGGTTATGGAACCGGTGTCTTGTTTTTGTTATTTGAAAGAGACGTCTCCCTTCTTTGACCTGAAAAATACATAGTATTATTTGTCTTTTTACATTTCTAAATTTAAGCTAAAGTTTTTCTTTTTAAAGAAATACTTTGGGGCTTATTTAGACCTGATATTAACATGTATTCTGTCTGATTTAGATTTAAATAATCAATCTTTACTGCTGCTGTTCAATAATCACAACTACCCGCTTTACATACAAACAGCCACGTCACTCAATGGGCTGTAATCAAAGCAGCAAACATGGCATTGCTTCTCCAAAAAGTTGACCCTTGTGCTTTTATTAGTTAGTTGTAAATTACACTGAATTCAGGCAAAGAAATCTGGATTACGTTTGAGTTCTTTAATACACGAACAACAAATTATGGTTGTTCTAGGAGAATGGAGATAATGTAATAATGCATTGTTGTTTTGCAATTGTAATTGGAATATTGAGTTGAAGCTGCGGTCACAGCTGAATACTGTGAAAAAGCTTGAAAGACTGTTTTCCTGCATCTTTCTCTCTCAGCCAAGGCTAATAGTAAACTATCTCTCTGTTTTCAATATCTACCTCTTTCTGGTTTTTTTGTGTTCATCCATTCAACTGTGCCAGGACTAACAATCTGGTAGGACTATTGACAACCCGATGACTTGCACTCTGCATAATACTCCACCTAAAGATAACAGACGAGTGAAAAACTAGCTCAAATGTTTAGCTTAATAAGTATGAGGTCATGAAACAAGATGGTTTTAGTAAATCATTATCTTAATAAAACATAGACCACATTTATAACTTTTACACATGGGGTGTTACCACCCTACCAGCTGCTGTGAAATCTCTTATACAGTGACTGGATAATGAAAGTGATATATTTTATATCAAATATAAAATATATAAATTTTACAGTGTTAAAATTGAAGCTTTGCACTCTGGTTTTATGGTTTCATTGTAAAGTGTTCTATTTATTTATTTATTTAGTCAATGTGTTTCTTATTTTTTCTAAGATCACTTTAATGCAAAAGCTGACTTCATACTTAATAAACGATGGTTAGGTCTTAAAAACAGTTGTTTTTATCATAATAAAAGACAGTAATTGTTCTTGAAGAAGAAAGTGTTGCCGCCCATGATGCTGTAAATGAAAATAGGATTTTTTATGAGAGAGTGGTCTGAATGTAAAAATGCCTGTAAATTTCAGATAACTGAAGGAACATTGTGATATCTGCAGGCTTACTAAAGAACCACATTTCCATTACATAGTTTCTCCAGGGAGTGTTATGTTTCTTACCCCGATTAACATATGGTTTTCAAAAAGTATTATGTATTTTCCAGGTACAAAGAGCCATTATTACAACTGATATGTTCAGTTGTTATAAAACTGATTACAATGTCTAGATTACATTAGGATGTTATCTAGACATTTAGAGAATGATGCAGTACATTTCAAACATAACTTAAATTTGGCCTTAGACTCTTTAAGAAACTCCTATTCTTTCAGACACTCTGCCTTCAGTATATTATAGCATCAGTGTTTCTCCATTATGCTGTTTATGACTATTGTTAGGAGTGTTGGACTGAGAAGTAGCTTGTAATATAAACTCAGCAGACTCACAGTTCCATCAGGGGTTTGCTAGTTGCTGCTACCGCTAGTCTAGTGGAGTTATGTAAGGAAGCATGCAGGAACAGTGCTCTGTGAAGCCGAAACTTAGCTGAAGACTGCAGCTGTAGGGAGGAGCTTTGTGGAAGTAGGCAGCACTTTGTTAAATCAAGTGGCCCCCCAATAACAGCCATGAGAGATTTAAGAATTTATCAAACACACATGAAAGAATAAAAGCAACACTACATTAAAGTTTCTGATGAGGAGATAACAGTATAACAAGCTATAAAGCGCCAAAAGGATAATTTTACTGCATATTTCTCCTTTACAATTTTTTATTTGCAATCCACATGTTACTAGATGTGTTGTAGACAATTTACTGAAGTACAAACTGAAAATTAGAATAGGGACTAAAGGGAACTTAAGTGAATTCGAACGTGTCCTGGTTGATTGTACCAAACGTTTGGTCAGAGTATTTCTCAATCTTCTAATTAACTGGTATTTCCATGCACAACAATCTTTATTGTCTATGGTTTGAAATAGTAAAAGTATTGAATGAGCAGGAGTCACGGGGAGGAAAATGCCTTACTGATGTTAAAGTTAATAGGGCAATGGGAAGACTGGAGGAGTGAAAAAGCTTCAGTTGCTCAGATAAACATCAACTACCTCTCATTTGTCAAAAACTGATGTAAATTGGATGGAAAAAAATATGAAGACAATTCTTATGTCTGATTTATTAAACTCTGTGTGCTTTACTTTTTCTACATCTTGCATAGAATTGAAGTGTCCAAAACTGTCACACATTGTGATTCTGACTGATTTAAGAAAATATTTGGCTAAATTTTACATTTTCCCTGCTTGTTGGGAACACAATACATACATTTGAAATATGGTGTTTTGTCTATTTTTTGTAAGTACTTGGGTTTTTAAAGGCCAAAAAGTTTAAAAGGACAAACTTGTGTGGTGGTCTTTCTGGGCTCACTTGACTCAAATGATTTTTGTCAACAGAACGCATGTAACAAATGTAGATGGAGACACACAAATATACTTTGGCATGTAATCTAGACATTTAGAGAAGGATCTATGTGTGTTCCAATGCTCTAATTAAAATAAGGATTAAAATGAAAGGCTTGATATCGACTGATTAATTTCTGACAGAATCCAAATGAGATTAACATAAAAACTCAGTCGCAGATGGGGGCACATTTGGCAAAAGAAGCAAAAACACCAAAATCTCAGAAGCTTGTGCTGTGTCTCTGCTCATCTGAAAATACTACCCATTTTACCCAGCATCCCTCACATTGACTGCTCCTGTCTCAGCGACTTCCAGCCATCGCTTACTCTGCTATAAGGGAACATTTACTGTACAAGTCACAATTTGACGAATAAGAATGAGGAGAGGTTGTGCCTAGACAGGAAAAGGGAGGGATGCAGTCATCACCAGAAGCTTGCTGTAGTCAAATCCACAAGTTTTGAAATCTGCTTTCATTTCTATGCTCTGCAAATGCATCCTTGCTGAGCCACACTTTAAATAAACAAAGCTCTAGGACAGATTCTAGCATTGAACATAGGGTGAGGGGGTACTGTATGCATAAATGCTTTCAAGCCGCACCACATACGGTAATTAGGAAGCAGAGAACACACACAGAGAGATGTATTTTAACTAAAAGCCAAAGTCGAGCAGTGAGTGAGGGAGAACGAGATCAGAGATGAGCTGGTGCAGAGACTGGCGGACCTGTGTGGGCGGACGAGGAACTAGAAGGTTTCTCTTGATGTTTTTTGTTTGAGGGCGCTTTTCGTGATCTCGGTGCCTCCAAGGAGTTTCTCACAACAAACCCCTTTTTCCTCTAAAACCACTCCAACACTGGGTTATCACCCTGTTAGTGAAGAAATACAAAACATGGCTTCTGGACTGAAGAGCAATTGTTGGTGTAGTTCTCAGAGAGTCAGAGCAACACATAATCCCTGGGAGGACAGACAGTAAAGAAAATATCCTGAAGTACATTTTTTGCTGCTCCTCTCAGCGCCTCAATATACTTCTGCATGACTTTTAAACAAAATTAATTAGAAATATGGCTACACAGTAATAAGTGTTGTAAAATTAACACAGATGGCCACAAATTATGAAGATACAACTAACAATAGATGTTATGTAATGTCAAACTGATGACTGTATTCAAGAGTACCTGTTGTACTGGATACCTTTCGATTGTGTAAATGTACCAGAATTGGCTAATTGTGTTGCATTTACAGCAATGTTCATAAATGTACATTGTCCCTGCCAAATAAATACATTTCATATTTAATATAGGACTAACCAAATTGTCTTTTGGGAGCGAGCCTTTAATGTAATTAACTAAACGTCTTATTTACACAAAACGACTAGCTTCAAATGAACAGAATGCTCATTGCTGTGCAGAAAATGTAATGAAATTTAGATTTTCCTCCATTGTCAGTTATGCCTTAACAAAGTATACTTATGAATTAACTCAAGCTAAATTACCGTAAAGGTGAGTTAATTCATTTTTATAGTTCAAAACCTAAACATTCATTGAGCATATTTTTCTCAAATAATGTTTTAAAAATATATTCAAGTTATGAGGTCAATCACCAATGTGCAAATTCATTGTGTCATCACCTAACTCTTGTAACCGGTCTTAAATTTGTTTTCCTGCTTCTTGTCCAGGCTTCTGCTATCTATTTGTCCAAAGATATTTCCCAAATTAACATGATCACCCAATTAATAGATACTTTTCAAATCAGTTTTCTTCTCTGAAGATGTTTTCACTGAGGATCTTTACAGGTGCTCATATGGCTCATATGTGTAGCTTTAAAATATTTTTTTAATTTTTGTATTTTTATCACTGTGACTGTACACATAATATGCCTTTTGTTCATGCACTGTCAGAACTGCACACCAGTTACTGGCAGATATTCAAAGTTGGAAAAAGTGGCAGAAGCACTTGCTCATTGCAATTTTTACCCTTATACAACCCTCGTGTCTTTATATGTATGTAATTTAATGTAAGAGAGACCAAACACTGCAATGTTTCACATAAATAAAACCCTGATTCTGATTCACATTAATAAACAAAATATTCAGTCATGTAAATGAACAACATTTCTAGGGGGGGGGGGGGGCAGCTTGTATTGAGGATATTGGGGAACTAATTGCCAATATCATTATTTATTGTATTAACATCGTAAGTACACGCTACTAGCGCCACAAAAAAATAAAGAAGCACAAGTGTGGAGATATTTTGACTAGGCATACCAGTACAACAGCATAAGACAATCATTAGAAGTGTAACAAAATTCCTGAGCGTCTTCCTCATCTCATTTTTGGTGTATCTTCCAGTCATGCAAAAATAAAGTGGAGTGCAGAAACACTTTAGTTTAAGATATTAGTTTTAATGATTAGAGGATGAGCCTTCAATTTGCTATATTACATTTAATGGAAAGCCAGAGGCAGTTTACTCCAGTGTGAAGTGATTGGAGAGGCATGCTTTATATATCAGGTCACCACAAACTGTGCATAGCATCTGAACTCCATATCTACTACTGTGCATCTACTGCTTTCCAAACTTTGTCAGACAAGGTTTGACACAAAATCTTTCATTCAAGCTCATTTTTAGTGTGTCATATCAAAATTTGCATCATCCACTTCAAATTTCTGAATAATATAAGTTCATGAACACAGCCATTAAAACACATTAATGTATAAAGCTTCTTATAAAGATATATCCCTCTTAATCCAGCTGCCACTTTAGAGAATGTCAAGTCAGCACTCTTAACATGCAAATCACTGAATAAAAGATTTCTGAGAATGTTTTTGAAGATCTTATGGTTCTCCTTCAAGCTATGACAATATACTGGACTAATTCTGAGTCCAGATTGAAGCAACTGAGGAGTCAGTCTCAGCTTTTAGTGGGAAAATGTAAGTGTCTAGTTTTTTCTTGATGGTTGAATGGAGTGGAAAATGGATTGATGAATGGCCCTATTCTTTAGGTGAAGAAGTAAGTGAAGTACTCAATTAACACTGTTCATTTATTTAAATTTATGTATTTTCTTACTGAGTCTCATATTAAAGTAGCTCTCTAATCTAAAATACAAATTATGAGAAAATTACGATATGTTTCGAAAATAATTTATAGTCTTTTTTAATTAATAGATTTTTTCGGGAAAAAGTAGAGCTGGTGGCATTTTGTTTGAGTTTTATCGCCCTGTTCCTGCTTCATTCTGGCAACGTGAGCTTCTCCTCCTTTGCATTATCCATCTTCCTCTCCTCTATCTCACCAGACAAAGTCATTCATTGTTCTGGCATCTGAGCAATTTTCATTATCACCTTCCTCCTCACCCTTTTACCTCGCTCAAGACCGATGTTTGGGTCATGATGAGACAGAGACATTTTTCCCCGTTTTATTTGCCGTCTTTCACATAGGGCCAGGTTTATTTGAAAAACTTGAGTAACTCCAAATAAAATCTTCACAATTTAGTTTCTTAAGTTATCTTTGGATAATATCAAAAGTTGTTTGAACCGACTGATTTAGTTTTGAAAACTAAGCAAAAAGAAAATAAATCTTTAAGAGGGTAAATGGTTATTCACAGCGATGCATACAACAAATGGCAATCTTTTTTGTCTGTTGTTTGCAGGTGCAGAGGAGATCCAGGGGAGAGGAAAATCATTTCCATTTCAAAAAAGGGAAAGTAAAAATAAGCTGTGAGGGTGTGTGAGATCATGTGTGTGCATATCCAGGTGCGGTCTAAATCAGTACCTGTGAATACACCGTCTGTGTTTCCTGAAATTGCTTTGTGATCCAACAGGTCACCAGACTAAAAAGGATAGGAGGGGGAGAAAGACAAAGAGTAGAAGAGTTCTTTGTGTGTATGTGTGTGAAAGAAATTTAGACATTTCAAAAGACAAAGATGAACAGCAGGAGGGAGAAAATCAGAAGCTGAAAAGATACAAAATAAAAATAGTTTAAATATTCATGTTTTCCTTGATGATTTATTTATGAGTGTCTGATATTTCCTGTTATTTATAAACTGCCTGAGCATCACCATTGTTGACAGAAGCGTTGTTCTGCATTCATGAAGGGGAAACCTAATGTAAAATGCAACGTAAAACATCCAGCATGTCTGAGGATGATGCCACAGTAAAGGTTAGCAATGAATGCTTCAGGATTTAATGTGTCTGTAATGGGTTTTCAACCAGCTGCTGCCTCACTCCTTATGCATTCTCACCCACATTTTGACCTCCATCTTCGGCTGATGACTGGCATTGGCCCCATAAATCCCCCGGCATGCTGTTTTGGCTTGGTGTCCACAACCCACTCACAGGATCTGATAGGCATCAAGGAAGTAATCCAAAGCAGGAGCTGTGCTCTTTTCCTCCCGACCAGAATAAGTATCACTGAAAGTTATAGGAGCAGAAAGAAGCATCTGAGAAAGTCTGCTGTCTGACCCTCCACCTGTAAACCTGGAACATGTTTTATTTATCAAAGCAATAGAGGATATCATCTATAGTTTATCACTGTCCTTGTCTACTTGCTTGGGCGAGACACATATGCACCACTCAGCCTGATGTTGTGAAACAATGAAGAGGAAGTAAGTAGTCTTTCTTAATGTCACCTCTAATACTTCTTGGTACCTCTGCTCAGCGGAGCGGAGCTGATTTGCATTCTCATTTACGGAAGAAGAGAAGGGAGGGGTGGAAATTAAAGGAAGTGTTAGGGAGTGTATATGCATGCAGGAGCAGATTCACTTATGTGATGTCTGAATGCTTAATTGGAAGAATGACCTCTGTGAACGCATAAAACAGAGCTGCTGTCTTCAATATGTCAGCCTATAGAAGTGATAGATTCCATCCTCTTCAAGCTCTCTTATTTCTGTATCTTTGCTTAATCTCTCTCTACCTGCTCACTCTGCTCTATTATACAATAATACATCCTTTACCTTATCTCCTTTTGCATACTTCATATGGTCTTCTTTCACCTTGTGTTTTGAGGGTCAACTTGAGATAATTACCAAAAGCACAGCTTTGTCTTCCAGGCTCTCTTTTAAAGGCCTTTCACTGGCTTTGTCTGTAAGAAACTTAACTGTGACAAGGTTACATTTGCAAGTTGGGGTTAATATCATCAAGAATCCTTTTGATATATTTGCTTTATTTATAGTTATTTTAGCTCATTAAAGAGCAAGCACTCTAATGTGGTAATTATCTCAACTGGAACTCCACACAGTATGCTCTTTATAACTTACAGCTCTAATTGCAAAATTTACATACTGTCAGCTGTTTTTTTAAGCTGGTTTATGTTCACCTTTTGAAGGCTGTGACTTTGGCTGGGGGAAAAAAAATGCAGCTCGGAGGATGTATTGGAAAGTAAAAATATTTTCCATTTTGATAAAACCTATGTGGCACAGAAGGATTCAGTTAAAGGCAGCTTGACTTTGGCTGGTTAGCATCGAGGATTTTCTCACCCCATTTGAATTCTCTGCATGCCAGAAAATAATAATATCATAAAACACAATGAAGGCTGCAACAATAAAATAGATATGAGACTACATGGCCAAAAACTTAACATCCCATCATATTTGATGAACAGATTTGATGTAAAGTGGTCAAGGACTACTGGTTGTGTAGCACATGTGACTTTAATGTCTCTTCAGTTTGAATAGGTCTGGAAGAAATGTGTAGAGTGGAGAGATGGAAGTCTTTTATAACAAAAAGGAAAACAGAAGCACAGCAGGATTTTACAAGACATGGATCTGAACTTTCCAAAGAGCACGTGGGAAAATGTGCTCTGGTCAAATGAAACCAAAGCTTAAATTTTAGGCAATAAATCTGAAAGTACTGCTTGACAAATAAACACCACTGTACTGAAAGAACATCATTTTGTGTCACAAGAACATGATATTTGATCAGGGCTCTTATAAACTGTTTATATCTGTATCACTTAAATTGTCATAGAAAAGTTTAATAACGTTTTATTTTTGATAGCTTGTATTATGTAAAAAGTATTGTTCTTCCAGGTAAATAGATTAAACATTTGTATTCTTAAAGCTTACGTCTGACATTCAGAAAACAAGCTTTAAAAATACAACTTTAGACTTCTACATTTGCAGAGTTATAAAGAATAGTGTACAACTCTGTTTCAGAAATTTTCCAGACTCTCAACCTTTTTATCTTCAAACAAAACTGAGACCAAGAGGTTTGACTGTACTCCATCAATTTAGATTAACCTCTTTAAGCTCGTACTCCAATTTTTATCTCTTACAAAATAAGTTATTTATATATATATATATATATATATATATATATATATATATATATATATATATATATATATATATATATATATATATATATATATATATATATAGTCTCAATTGTAAGGCACATTGCACAAAAGCATCTAATACGGCACATCTCATAGGTTCCCAGATGAATTCTCTGGGTTTTCCTCCTCCCTCAATTTCCTCTTCAGTGGAATCGCTGCTATATTTCCTGTCACAATTTCCTTCCTTCTCACCTTTTCTTGCATTGCCATCTATCTCCCCCTTCCTTCTTTTCCCCTCTCTTTATGTCACCTTTAAAGGAAGTGTGTAACACTGATGAGAGTGAGTCAAAAAGTTAACTTCAAAGGAAGCCAATTTACTCCAAACATGAAAGAGTAGCACTTTTATTTTCCTCTGAGTGATACTGCTGTTGCATCGTACAATAGACCGCAAGGCTGTCAAAACTGTCCTTTGAAACCAGTAAAAAGACATTTCACAGTGGCGGACATCTAAAAAGAAATAAAATTCAATCAAAAAATATATAGCAGTTTTTAGGATAGAAATTTAACAAAAAAGCACGGCCTGATAATTGATGTCTGTCATTTGACTCTAAAAGACTCGACCAAAGATAATTCCCGACCACAGTATCTCTAAAGATGTCATGTACATTTATAGTTTATTTACATATTTTTATTTATCTATACTTATAGGGCACATGGTAAAAAGAAGTAAGAAAAATCAGGGCAAAAAGTATTTCTCTCTTGCTTAATAAATTCAGATCCTATTACTCATTTTATTTATTCTTCATTCACTTGCAACTCAAATACATCAGAATCTATTTAAAATCTGCCAAAAATAGCACAGCTTGTCTGCCATTGTGCTTAAGTAATGCCAATTTATAAGTTCTATAATTTTACCTGTTGTAATGTAATCAACCAAAATACAAAAAGTTAAATTACCGTAGTAGTTTTGTTAGTCAGTGATGTATTCTGTTGTATCCTGCAGTCAAACCTGATGAGAATTTAGATAAAAGTTTCTGGACTGTGGGAAGAACCCCTAGTACCAAAAGATAAAAATCTAACATGCATTAGAGGTAAACACACAAACATCACGCAGAAAGATCCCAGGCTGGGATTCAAGCCCAGGAAATCTTTGATGTAGATCATTGGCTCCACAGTGTTGCCCTTTACCAAAATACAGCTGTAAGAAATCTCAATTCTCTGACACTAAAAATGCTGAAGTAACTAAGAAAGTTTGGTTAAACCTATGTATCCACTTGATGAATTAGATTACATTCTTAAAGTTTTCCAACTTACAAGCATAAAACAGGTGTCCACATATCAAACCAAAATACATCCTTATTAGAATTTCAATGACTCAGATTTAATAGTCTTGAATTTCTAGTGTAAAGGAAGACATTCTGAATTTAATTGCAAAGCACTCTCCAAATGTTCTGGCATCTCTGAAAAAGTTGTTTATAAAAGCTTTAGAAATTACTTGTGGTAATGGAGATTTGATCCAAAGATTTTGTTCCAAATAGCTTTTGCTCACCAATTGAGATTCTTCTTTTTTATCTTTCGTGTGTGCTGTGCCAAGATAAACACGGGTCCTCAACCAGCATTCTTTCTCACAGCTCCAGTTGTTTTAAATATTTTCTGACTGTTTAGATGACTTTTTTTAACATGAATTTCAGTGGCCAATCCAAGGAGGAAAATGCAAGCAAAATTAAAAAAAAACAGCTGGATTGTTTAATGTATTACAAAATGTCAGATGTGTACAACGATGAGTAGATCTGCACACCAAATACAACTCTGAATTAAACTGCAGGTGTGTCACTGGATCTCCTTGGCCAAATAAAATGTATGAAGACAAAGTCATTCTTTTTAAATACCCTTGATTCCCCAAAACTGCTGTCCATGATTTCCAGATAAGGAAACATGCCCATATTTGTAAGTAGTACTGCACAGCTTGTTCCATTTTTACTGCTTTGGGCAATCAGTCTAACAAAGTCATAAAATATGAGATGCCACTAGCAAATAGTTTGTGTTTATTCAGTTTGCCTGGTTTTATTTGACAAATGAGGTGAACTTGAAGACCATTTTCATTTGTTCATAAACATTAACGGGGAGTAATTTTGAAGAAGTGTTTTCTCTTCATTTTGATGTAATTAAAAGTTGGTACAGTGTATTATTGGATGACTGTTGCGATAAATTTAGAATTTTAATCAACAAAGCTTATCTTCAAAAGTGACATGTGGAGGAAGAAATTATTTATCTGTCTTTTATTCTGTATGTTACAGTCAGGAGTGCATGAGAAACATCTACGCATTCCAAAACCAATTATTCTCAGACGGTTGGTGTAATTAAAGTTTTGAGGAATGAATCATCAAACAGAACCTCAGATATTCTGTGACATATTCTGTGTAAAATATGAATGTTTCATTTTTCTGCTTGATCACTTCTGCATCTGTTGTGTTTGTGGACGAAAAGACAAAACTTTGAAACTTGATGGGTACAAGTATTTACTATCTGCTGCACTTGATGACCATTTATGTATCTGCTTCCACTTAGTGCAATCTGCTTTGGGAATCTTGCTGCAGAAACAAAAAAAATCTCTTCTTGAATTTTTTTAATGGCTTTGCCTCTGGTTTGCTAATTCTTTACTACAATGTCAGGACTGCCTCGCTGTAATTACCATTTAGGATAGGACCATCAGAGCTGTCCTGTCTATGTCCATATCTAAACCAAGAAAAAAAAAACATTCCACTAAGGTACATGAGGTAGATCTTCCAAACCCATATAATGCAATTTCTGAACTAAAGATAGCAGCCCCATTTAATCTTGTTTTTCTCTCATATTTTCCTTAAAACTCGTTAAGTATTTATCTTATAAACAGTCATTTAAAACTAAATTATGTAATAAACCACAGCTTGTTTTAGCTGACTGCAAGCCTTGCTGCTGCCCTCCACTTTTTGTGTGTGTGTCAGTGTGCGTGAATTTGTGTGTGCGATCTGGCTCTGACTGAGAGCAGACGATGAGCATGTTCCAGTTTTAATGCCTTCATCATTTCCAAGGTTAGAGGAGGGGGGCTTTTGGGCCACCTGCCAGAGACAGCCATGACATGGGGTGGGACAGAGACATAAAAATATTTGATGTGTTTTACAACAACTTTGCTACAGGCTCTTCAGCACTAAAACTACAAAACTGAATAATAGGTCCTCTTGGGCACATTATTTAAAATTTCATGTCCAGTCCTTTGTGTCCTGAATAAAAAATATACAGCTTTTTTTCCTTATTTTGACAGATGATTGATGGGAGGCTTACAGCAGAGTTTTATGGCCATGGGAAAGCAAATTCAGCTGTTCAGAATGTACATGAATAGGTCAGCCAAGTTTGAAGTACTTTGTACAAAACAACTGGGTCGACATACATATACTTCATAAGATGTCTATATGACCTTCTGAAATTATTACCTGATTGTTTTTTTTGATAAATATTAAATAAAAAGGCTGTTGTTTTTTTCAAGAGTTGGAAAGAAACTCCATTGCTTCAGCCTCATGAAAAGTTATAGGAGAAAAATAATCAAACACTTTCTCAGCTCAATAAAGCATAATGTAAGAAAGCTTTTTAATGAATATACAGATTTCTAATTGCTACAAAATCTACTGTACACAACCTTTATGTCCCTAAGTATCCATCATAACAGATGCATCTCTAGGCAATCACATTACAGGCTGATTTTACAATTGAAAACCCTTTTTACAGATACAAAGTGAACATCTGTTGAATGAGAACAGCTACCCACTGTCAAATGCACATAAAGTCAATGTGCATTTGACTTTATGTGCAATACACATTCTTGCTCCAACCCAGCACCACATCAGTAGCTCTGTTGCTTCCATCATGGGAACTGTCAAGTTCCTGGTCACCATCATATGCAGAAATTGTGACCATCAAAAAGCCACAGGAGAGTTGTCTTCCCTGCTGCAGTCCATGATGTCTCAGAAATACAGAGCATCATCATCAAGTTCATCCTGACCTTCATAACTTTCTGGTCCCACAATATCTATCACATCAAATAATATACAAATGCACCACAAATCAAGCATTTTTGTGTGCGCAATACATATGTAACATAGAAAGTTAAATGATTTTTAATATGCAACACATTTTATAAGTGCTATCTGTGACTTTTTTAATAGTTTTTCAGTTAACATTAGATCACTACAGTAAGACTAAGACCTAATTCCATGTATTTAATTTGGAGACCAGAGTAATACACAAGTAATCAAAAACAAATATAGTACAGTAATCAAAAGGGACATAATCAACTTAAAGAAAAAATGGTGAGATATATATTTTTTACATAAGTAGAGAAAGGAAGATCTACAAAACGTTGTTGGTTTGTCTCTGATGCATGCACTCGTTTTTTACTCTTGAAGCTGAATCTCATTTGCAAGAGAATATGCTTTTCTGTATTAATGTAACAATAGTATTTATTTGTTTTTTAGGAATACTTGAATAGATTAGAGAACATATATCAGTAACATTCAAAAGAATTTGCACATACTATTTCTTGACATAAGAAATCTTAGTAATGGTTATTGTTTAGAGTAGTTGTTAAAACACCTATTCTGGACTATCTTTTTGCATCCAAAATCACTGATGTTGCTGATCACATTCTCCTCTTGTTTGTATGTAATGGGTTACAGTTGTTGACTTTAGGTCAGACAAATAATAGTTGTCTGTCTTCTGCACTTGACAATATTGAATCTGTAGAGGCCAATTGTATTGTCGGTCCACTGCTATCAGCATGCCCAGCCTTCTGTCTGTGTGTGCCTGAGCACTCCTTTCCCTCAGGTGGAGGAAGAATGATGAGCTGTTAACCTTTAGTCTGATGGAAATGAAAGGGCTGATATATATCACTCGGCTCTACCATTCTCCTGCATCACATACTCACTCACGTCAGCGTGGATAAATGCATGTAGGGCACAAAGACAGATGGAAAGTCCCTGAACTTCACACTGATTGTTTGGAAGTAAAAACAATTGATGTGTTGTTGAAATTAATGACAAATTCTTGTTGCTCAGGAAGTAAAAATTAGATGAAATAATAAACTCTTGGTGTTTTGTTGATCACAAAATCAGGGTGGTTTCCATTATTATGTTGTCATTTCTGCCAAACATTTGTCAAACAACTGCAAAACGTGTTGTTTAAACAATTAATAGTTATATGGAAGCAATAAAAAACAAAAGTGGCCTTTTTTTGCTTTTTAATTAAGAGAAGCATTCATGTCATAAATAAAGGAACCATCATTCATCCTTGGTTGACTATTTGTGGGTGAATGAAAAAGGAGCTTATGAATTAGAATATTAAATATTAATGTTGAAGTACAATGAAAAATGTCAGTTTGAAGTTAACAATGGAACTTTAATAGGACCTTCACCCAGCTTTTACCCCAAATATATAAATCCATGCTAAATGTAAATGGTTGACAATAACAAATCTGCAAAATATGCATTTCTATTCATCTTCCTTGAGTCGATATCTTTTGTCTTTACTAGCTCTGAACATCTGGCAACTGAAACTATGTAAAATCTCCAGTCAGATCGGATAGAAAATCTCTGTGAACATCAACTGGGGAGTCTTGAAACACATTTTGAGTTGCATTTAGATCTTCAGTTTGACTAGAGTAGGCTTTGATCTAAACCTTTCTATCAGACTGTTTCTGTTTTTCTTTTCTTTTTTTTTTTTTTTTTTTTAATCACTGTTGAAGGTAGACCTTCACTCCGGCCACAAATCTTTTGTAACCTCTAACTAGTTGGTATCTAGGCTTCACCATGTTTAACCTTGGAAGTACTGCGTTCAGGATGATGTGTAATAATAGTTTTCCGCCAAAATAACATTTTCCATGAGGATCTAAAAAAAACATGTAGCTAATTCAACTAGTTTTACATGTTTGATGAATCATTCATGACTTGTGGCGGGCTGCAAATGGGACTTCTTCTCGCTTTACTTCAACAATCGCTTGCTTCCTGCCTCTCTGCCAGACTATAGGCTACGACTAATAGTTGTTTTCTCTTCACCTCCAGAAAACTAATGCTGCCCACTGCTTCGTTCTCTAATTGTAGCTCTCTCCGTCTGACTGTTCAGTTTAGGTGGACCGAAATGTCTTGGTCTGGTTGCTGCTTCTGTTTTCAAGTAATTCTGAATGTGACTACATGCCACACTAGTGTTGTTTCTATTTTTGTCTTTCACTTGTAATGCACTACATTGTGTTGGTTTGGATATTCATGGTTAAAACATGCCAATATATGAAACAGCTCAAAGTTCATGAATACTTTTGCAAAGCTGTTTAAGTATATTGCCTTCTTAAGCTTCCACTGAGGACAAACATTTACAGCTCATAATATTTTGGCTTCAATGTTAAAAAGAGCATTTAAATCCCACTGTGAAACTTTAGCTTCTCCGGTGGCTTCCTTCATCGATCCCTCCTCTTTATAGCAGTACATTTATAATAAATTACTATAACAGGAAATAGTACACATGTATACCTTTATTCTAATTGGATCTTTTTATTAATTTTCTGACCAGACCAGACTGAATGTAGTTCTCCATTGCAATGTAGATCAGTCTCTGTTCATCTTTCCCTCATGGGTATTCTGTATAAAATTATTACCTTACATTTGAAAGTATTATGGTTTTGTTATGTTCTTAGTGCAATAGCTTAGCAATAGCTGAACTTCAATTCCAATTAACTTGAATAAGAGGAGGCTGAATTGGTAATTTTGCTCACATTTGAAGAAATTGTATTCACAATGAGAAGCTTCTCTTCTCATTGTGTGACACCAGCATACAAATTTGTATTAGCTTCTGTCCTGAACTGTCTCAGTATCTTTGACTTATTCCAGATGTTAGTTCAAAACACAAAGAGCAAGAATACTTTGACATTAGCTAACGCATTCTTTCTATTTTGTGTGTCTTGTAACAGAATTGCATGTTTAAATACCTAAACTGGTTGCATCACCACACTATAGAATCCTTTTATTGAGTCTATCTCTCCTACAACACACTCAAACACACACCAACATCTAAGCAGCTTTGGCATACTGGGATTTTCCTACAAAATATTAAAACAAACCAACAGTCTCAAACACTCAGAAGTAGAATCAAAACACAAAGCAAAACTTACCTGTAATCATATTCCATCATCCATCCTTCATTTTGCTTTGCATTTATGTGCAAAAAGCCTATTTTAGCCCAGCATACTTGCCTACTAAGTGTGTACTCCAAACACACTTTCTCTTAATGTCCAGAACCAATCAATTAACACATAAATGTGACTGTACTTCACTTCTACAGATAGTCAGCACAATGAACTTTGAGTGTCAGGTGTGCTTATCCACATTTTTTACTGTCATTGGTGTCACACACTTATTTCTATGATTAACTTACTGACAAAATTTACTTTTATTCATCTGTCAGTGTGTATGTCATGAGACGAGTTTGCTGTGTGTACAGAAGATGTACCTCAAGAGATTTCTTTAGATGAATTTCAAAATGTGAATGTAATTCAAATCTTTCTTATTGCAAGCACATTCAACAAAGCACAGGCAAAAAATATTGACAATTTTTGACACTTTGATATATTTGCTATTTAATACAATTCTCCATTTAAACAAGCCAATAGCTTTCAATGGAGGTTTAGCATCCTAATAGTTTGAAGAGCATTTAAATATGTATTTAAACATAACATAGAAGATGATTTTCATTGTTCCTGAGTGCTACTAAAAGCAGAGCTGTCATTTATCAAATAATCCTCAACCAGCACTTTTAAAGAGGTAGTATTTTGCTTTAGCCAGGCACATAATGTCATTTTATAACATAATCAAGTAACTACGTTACCTTCAGTTGTTATAACAATGCTATACATATCAAATATGACTTAAAATAAATTTTATTTCTTGATTTATTGACATTGAGTCTCTTTAAATTTTCTTGTTTTTTTCTGAAACTCCGCCTTCAGGAAGTCATATCAGTCTCTGATATCTTCTCTATTAACCTTTAAGAGAAGCAGTTCCTATGATGAGCTCAGAAATTGCGCAGTTCCACCAGGTGTCTGCTAATTGCAGCTGGTGACAGAGCTGAGCAGGGGAGGGCTGCTTTGTAAGGCAGAAGCTCTGTATCAGTGTTGCCAGATTGGGTGTATTTCCACCCAATTATGCTTTTTTGAACACAGTTAACTGGAAAGAAACACAATTGGGTGGGTTGTTATAGTTTGGATTGCTTTTTACAAGATTTGGCAGAAAGAGTCCATTGGAAAATTCTTTTGTGCAGCAGAAACTTTAATGAAATGCAGTCTTACTGCGCTTATCTTATTAATTAACTTATTTTGAAATCTCTAGAATCTGTAGAGGATTTCCCAAACAGTTCTGGCAACATTGCAGGTATGTTTTTGATGAGAGCATAATATTTTAACATGATGTAAAACTCAAGAAACTTTATTTTACATGATATTGCCCCCTCAAGATGTGACTGTCGTTTTCTTCTCTTTGGCAAGGAGAATCATGAGATACTGAAATATCACAAAGCAATAGGGCAGACCTTTTATGTGACCGTCTTCATCAGGTTCTGTTTGTGTATTTTGATGTGTCACTAATCCTTTTGAATCCATTTGAATCTGAGAGAAATGTGTCTGTTTTTAATGGTCTTTTTCTGTTTTTTCTTTGTTACAAATTGTAGAGCTGAGGCGACTAAAACTTGCCAGATTTATGAGCACCTCATTGTTTGTTCGCTGGGATGGACAATAAACACGTGACTTCACAAATCATATGTGGCCATTGTTCTATGAACACATCAGAGCCAAGTCTACATCAGGTTTTGATGAATGAGGCCCTAAGTGTTTATGAGTGTGTGTGTGTTTATTTTGTTTATTTTCTAGAACTCCAGAGCTTCTATACACCTGGGCCATGGAGTACTGCAACAATTCCAGGACACAGAAAAGACAGCTTTTATCTTCCTATCAGGAACAAAATGAGGACAAGGTGATTGATTTTTCCCTTATCTTTTCCTATCTGTGTACATCCTTACCTGCGCTGTCTTTTCTGTTTGTGCTGATCCTTGTCGATCTTTTACATCAGAATTGGAATAAGTACTTGTTAGAAATTCAGCATGAGTATTGTACGACATGAGAATGCCATTGCATGTCAATCCGTTTGGATGAAAATTGCATTTTCTAAAGTCACTGTCCATTAACATCTGTGCTACCTTAGTTTATAATGTTATATGATAAATCACTAGATCTTGCAAAGGTTAAAAGAGACACATAGGGAAAGTGAAAGTGAAGAACTCTAAGTAATCAGCATGTAAGAGGTATTGCCAGGATCCTGGAATACAGGGGTGTAGACAGTCCAGAAAGAGTTGAATATTTATTTCTATATTTATACAACAGTGGTACCTTTTTAATTACTTTCATATAGCAAAGAACATTTTGGACCCATACAGACTGGGATACCGAATGAATATGAATTAAACAAAATTGTGTGCAATTCTCTTACATTATTTTTCATTTTCAGCAGCCAGGCATGAATATTTTCCAGGATTAGTGGAGGCAAACCCCTATGGGATGTTGAAACAGCTTGTTTAGTTTTGAGGATTTTTAATCCAATCAACCATCTGCTGCAGAGGATTCCTTGTTGATTCCCAATGACATTATTGACCTTTTATGTCCCTTTTGCCTTCAATTCTAGAAGAATACTCATTTTAAAACACCATCAGAGGTTTTGAAAACGTTCCTTTATTAAATGCAGAACCTTGCAATAATATTTGCATCACTTAAACTTTTTCACATTTTGTAACATTCCAACTAGACACATCAATGTGTTGTGTAAAGATTTTATGCTATATGCCATCAGAAAGAAGTTCAGAATGTGACATGGACAAGAAAATATTGCATGGTATTGACATTTCTTTAAATAAAATTGTTGCTGTGGAGAACCAACTCTTGCAAGTGCCTTTACCAGCTTTGTTCACATAGAAACCAAAATCTCTGAACATTTTCTTTCTTTTGTAAAACAGCAAAATCTTCAGTTACGTGGCAAGAAACTAGGGTTCACAGCTGGGTCCTTGTTTTATTCTCACATAGGTTTTGTTTGATCTCCCAGGGAGATTGACAATAAAGTGAACAACAGGAAAAAGACATTAGGTTATTGTATTCTGGGATATTTTACTTTGTAATTTTTTTCTCACAAATCATCTGGTATGTATGTTAAAAAGCATTTTTTTTTTGGTTTAATCTATCTCATCTTCAGATTTTTTTTATAACTATCTTGCTTTAAGCTTCCTACAGTTTTCTTCCTGACCTGCCTGGTGAGTACCTTACCTTTAACAATATATTAAAAGCTAAAGTTTTTTCAAAGTCCTTTAAGACTTTCACAGAACCAATGTGTTTAGTTTAAATCGCACACAAATGGGCTCTATCTACTCATTAGGTTAACTCGTATGGCAGTTTAGTAAAATATTTAGTTTATCAATGTAAACTAAATACAAATACAAGACACACTTTTCAACTTTAACTGTAAAATAATTGATAACCATAAATCCTTTTTTTCGACTTTACAGTTATGCGCTGCTTTGTGCTGTTTTTTGCATGGATCCGATTCAAGTACTTTAAAGCCTGTGATTAAAACTTTCAAAGTGTATAGATACTTCTGCAAAGAACTGCACTGTGCAATATTTTTGAATGAAAAGGTTTTTAAAAAGAACTTCTGTGACAATTTAAAATATCAAATAACTTAGTTCTCTAAGAGTGTATTTAACAGATGACAAATAATTTTAGACAAATCCTTTAATATAAAACATTAAGAGTTTTTCCCCTGACGCAGATTTCAATTCAGATGGACAATTTCTTCTTGTCTCCAAAAATGTTTATTTTCTGTTTTGTTTTCTACAAGTTTACGTGGTTTTGTTAGGGTTGTTTGTTGAATGAGAAATAAATATGGACAATTTAATTAAGATTGGCATCTTCTTAATAATGTGTTTTAATTTTCATGTTAACAGTAGCTGAAACAGTTTCTGAATAAAGGAAGTGCTTCCGTACACCCACATTTTTTTGCACAAGAAGAAGTAGCAGTATATTTATTTCTTTTAAGTAAAATAAATTGTATGGTGGCTTTGCATTTGTTTTTAGATACCAGAGCAGCTAAAAAATAGAAAAACTAATTCGAATCATGACAGTGATTGAATGCCAGTAATATTCATCCGGAATATCTATTACTATGCCACAGCAGGAGCCCATGTATTACGAGACCCAAATCTGCCTATGGAACACCTCAGAGATTTATTAGATAACACCTAGATTCACTATCTGTAGCTGTTATATATCATCATTTATACAAGTCATGTGATCGAGCTTACTATGTGCTTATGTGATTTTGTGAGTGTGTGTGGCTAAATGCGACAAGGAAAAATTGAGAACATCTGCTGTGCTCAATTTACATGAGTATCAAACTCTGCAGTTGCTCAACCTGCACAACTACAGCACAATACTTAGGTATGTGTGCATGACAAATATGTACTTTTAAGTGTGCATCTGTATGCTTTCTGTCAACTTATTTGGAGAGCAAGAAGGCTTTATATTTTAATAGAAAGTAATTTTATCAAAAAAAAAAATCAGCTTATATTAAAGACCACTGGACAAAAAAGCTTGTTAAAACCAACATTTAAATTCAATATTTAATTGCTTAGATCAAGGCTCGTCTTCTGACAGTGCTTCCATCTGCCATTCAACGACACATAATTAAAGGCATTTAGATGTTTCTTCTTGTTTTTTTATTTATTTTAAAAAAATATTTTTTCAGAATTATGCACACCATTACTAAATATCTTTGGACATTGTCTGACCTGCTAAGATGTTTTTCTCCCTCCATCTGTTTGCAGAATTTCACAATAATAAAGCATACAGTCTTAGTTCATTTATTTCCATTGTTGTTGATTTGGGCTTTTATTTTATTAGTTTAATGAAGATAGTATCTTCACAGATGCATCTCATTTTTTTATTTTGCCGACTAGAATAATTATTGGGCCATATCTTGTGATATTTTCAGTCACCAAATAGAGGCTTAAAATGCTGATTCAGTCGGGGTTTCTTGCTGTCAGTCTTGGTGGTGGGATATTTTTACAAGTATTCTTGTCTTGGTTGCATCTACAGCACACACTTTCCCTCCTACATAATTTCCCATTCACTTAGTGTTACACTTGGGTAGAAGGTGCAATCAGGCATGCCATGCTGCTATAATTCCCAGGGCTCTCTGCAGCTCTATTACAAGTTGCTGATCAATGCTCAGTATATCAAAAGCTCAAAACCCTTTTGATGTAAATATCTCCAGTCCAGGTATTTTCACACGTATGCTCACTCAATCATTTAAAGCGCTTTTCTCTTCTACTTTTCACTTTGTCACAAACAAATGTTTGATTATCAGTAGCAATAAAGACAGAGGTTTTGAATCAGTTTACCTAGCTTTTCTCAAATTTCACATTTTAAGTTACAGTACATAGCTGATTTTATTTCTTGATGATTTTCTTCTTGTAAAGCATGTTTCTTTAGACCAAAATATTTTGATTGATATATTAAGAAGATATGTCAATGAATACATTGACATTTATTCATTGGAACATAAAATTAACCTCTGTTGATTTGATGTTAATTTTCCTGTATCATCTTTTTTTCTCCAGTCACATTTTAACATTCATTCTGATGTTTCCCTCTCTTCAAAAGTTATCCACATTCACAACAGCGATTTATATAAACATGTATTTCTATTCATGAGTTTGTCCTGCTCTTCTTGTAGTTTCATCCATGAAAATGTCAACATCACAATTGCACCCATCAGACGTGTTTTACTCAGCACACCTGTGAACAAAACACAAATCCATATTTACCAGGCTAGTCTTTTGTCAGTGCTTTCGCTTGCCATTCAACAGCACATAATTAAAGGCATTTACATGTTTCTTCTTGTTTTTTTTAATTTAATTTTTAAAAATATTTTTTCAGAATTATGCACACCATTACTAAATACCTTTGGACATTGTCTGACCTGCTAAGATGTTTTTCTCCCTCTATTTGTTTGCAGAAATTCACAATAATAAAAACATAGTCCATCTAATTACAAGCCATGACACATTTTTAAATGTTTTCTTAATATGTTTTTAACAACAAAAAAGCCGCTGCCCCTCTCATTTGGTTGAATTACAGGTGCAAATCAGGAACATGATGCTCCTACATAATTTCTTCAAATTACACATTTTGTTGCAGGAATCTAGTGTGGTCAGTTTTTCTTACTTTATTTAAAGTGTTCTTTCTGCACATTAATTTGTTGATTTTCTGTAAAATATTGTTTAGCATTGTTTAGGATAAAACAATAAGCAAACAGTATCAGAATAGAATGGGGGGAAATTTAGGTGTTGATTTTAGCAGTGTGGTGTTGTGGCAGCTGTTCCATATGAAAGCTAAGACCAATCCAGTGTTGGTAAGAGAAATTTGTTTTAGCATAGGGAACCTTCTTCCCAAAATTCCCAAAAGCAGTACTTTTTTGCAGTTTCCTGCCCAAAATGACTGCCTCATTTTGGGGCGGTTTTCAGTAAAGAATCTGAAAATGTCATAGACTTTGACAAACTGCAATCAATACCTTTCTTTGTTTCTCCATAGACATTGAAGTACTCTTGTCTACTTATATTATTTATGTTGAAACTTGATGCCCACAGACATACATTAAGTTAACGTTAATCTGCACTGTCCAACAGAAGGATGCCCTGTTTACAGATATGCTATAAAAACAAAAAATCTTGCAAGCAAATGGCAGTGTCAAAACAGCATATTAAGCACGGAGCATATTGGGTGTAAAATGCATGTGTGGTGATGAGAAGATGCTTTCAGTTCAAAAGTGTGTTTGTTCTTTTGATCAGCTGTGATTAGGAGCTACTGTCCATATTAAAATATACTTCATTTGTGACTGTATATTAGCAAAAAGTTGTCAAAATACCTGCAGTTAGCATCAAATATTCAAGTTTGGAGTGGCACTGAATCATGAGCCACTTTATCAGGGTTACTGAGCTAACACCAGGTCAAACTTCCTTTTCCTTCAGAACCATCTTAATTTTTCATGGCAAAGATTCAGTGAGAAAATATTCTTTTAAGGCTGAGGTCCATATGGACTTACTAGCACTAAAAAAGTGGCTGCAGATTCATCACCTTCACTTCCATGATGCAAATCCATTTTTAAGTCGTTCTACTAGATTACGATTTGGTCAATATGGAGGTTGTTAGAGTACAGTGAATTAATTTTCATATTAAAGAAATGTGTTAGTAATGATTTGAGCTATGAGAAATGGTAGTGTGCTGGCAGCAGCCATCAGAAGAAGGATACACTGTAGTTACATTAACAACACTCAGGTTGACGGCATTAATAAAATTGATGGTAAATCTATGTGAACAGTATATTTAAATCTGTTTTTCTTGCTCCTTTTAGTAAAGGAATATCCCCCCCTCCCATCTTTTTATTTCAAAATCAATTCAGGAAGAAAAAAACATAAATTTGTTAGTTGAAGCTTTGATCTTGATAAAACAGCAGTTTCATGTGCTCAGTATTTACATCCATTTGAGCAAATAAGCACTATGATGATATCCTGTTGGACAAGATAATAATTAGTGTCACGTACCAGTTCACAGATACAGTTCATAAAGCTCTGCATGTCCAAGGATGGTATAAAGGATAGAACCCAGCTATAGTAAAACATGCTGGTTGTTGTTGCCCCCACAGCATTAATATCTTACTTGTCTGTAAATTATTCACTGTCATTAAACTTTAAATGAAGAAAGAAAAAAAAACCTCTTGTAGTTTCTTATGTTTTTGATCTTGTGCATCAGTCAGGACATCTTTTTTGTATGTGTATATTTTACTATGGAAGCTTCAAAAGCTCATTTAATGTTTCTAGGCAAAAATTAAGAGTGGGATATCTTAAAATGAAGATATATAGTGACGTGGAATTTATTTTGTCATGGAATCAAATGAGATTAAAATTGCATTGCTGTCATTTTGCACAATCTTGTGAAGCGCATAAGAGACTTCAAAAGTCTTAAAAGTTATCACTGAAAATCAGAATGTTTTCAGTAATTGAAACAGTGTGTGACGTCAGTTTCTGATGATGATGTGCAGCTACATTTCCTGCAGCTTCGGAGGAAAGCTGCAATTTGGGACTTTGAAGAATTACATAAGACGACACCAAAGACACATGATTCTTGAAAAGGAATTTTCAGCTAAGTTGTGCCTAGGGTCTGCAAACCAGGAAATTTCAATGAGGCCTACTATTTCTGATAAGGAGAATTTCCGCCGAGGATGCTAAAAGCTTTTGATGGCTATTCAAAGCCTGTGGACTCTCTACGGTTTTTTTTAGGGATGTTTATCCAAATATTGGTGAGGCTGTACTTATACATAACGTTTAAGGTTGTATTTACAGTCATATTCTATGATTTAGATTATGGTTTCAGATGAGGCTTGTTAGTCGAAGTATGTTTAAAACCATTTCAAAAGTAAATTTGACATAAGATGGTGAAACAGTCATGTCAAAACAGTTTTCTGTCAACTGACGGTAAAAAAAAGGTTACAATTGATCCAATTGGACCTAATATAAGTGAAAAGTTACGTGAGTTATTTTCATATGTTATAGAGAACATAAAAATGTCTAATACAATCCAGTCAACTGTGAAAACTGCATAAAACAAAATATTTGGTTGTCATGGGTATTGAGAGTTTCAGTTTATGTGCAGTATGTTTTTTTTTGAGTTTGTAAGGATTTTTTTGTCCTGAATAAGTCCACTGTTTTGTGGTCACCATTATCTGGATGAAAATTAATAACAGTTTTTGCACTTGGAAAGGAAGTTGAGGTCATCCATCTCATTATCTGACAACACATTGCTCTTCTCATAACAATTTCTTCTCAGTGAAGCCTACTTTAACTATAGCAAATTCTTCTGATTAATGGGCTCTCTCGTCACTTTAATTGCTGGTGGAGCGTCCTTTGTTTGTTCAATCAACTTAGGGTTTTAAAATGAAGTTCTTGTAAAATAAATCTAACCCATAAAACAAGACAGGAAGATGTTGTATGCCCTAATTAAAGTGGGGGTCCATTTGTAGATCTCTAAACTACATATTTATATTTTCCCAAAAGCAGAAGGTTTATGATTTGACCTATAAAAACATATAAAACTCACATCATCACAACTCCAGCTATCTCACAGTATTTGGCTGAAAATGTCAGTGTTTGTAAATATTCATGTAAAGTATTAAAAGTGAACAACTTTCAGTCTGTCCTTTCCCCATCTTAGCTGGGAAAATGCTAATAAATTCCCCAAAATAGATCTACGACATTAACAAGCATTCACAATCACTACTGGGAGCTATCAACTTTGAAGCTGACACATTAATCATACTTTACACTTTAACCCACAAATATTGATTTGTTGTTAGTTGGAACACAGTGGTTCTACACACAGCTACAACTCTCCAGTGTATTGTTGGTAGCCTTTGCATTAGAGGGCATGGTCTGTAGGACTGAGCGCATTTTAAATCTGGCCGTTTGGTAGAACTGCTGCTGAAAATCCTCTTGTGTTTAACAAAATGTAAATCAGCAGCTGGGACATTTTTACTGTCTGAGCCTATAGCTTGTCTGTGACAAAACACTCTGCCAGATTATCTATGTACTACAAACTGCAACCAAAATATAAATAAAGCACAATCACATGTAAAACTATCCAAAGACGCCGTTAGCTAAAACTTTGCAAGTCTTCTGGCTGGGAATTTTGATATTTAACAAATGCATGATTAATACATACTGTAGTTTTCAGATTGTATGCTAGATCATTTTTATGGGCCTGGCATTGTTTTTCCCTACATTCTGACTTTTCTCTCTTTCCTTAACGCACACAATATATCTGTATTTGTCAAGTAGAAGAACTGGACAGAAAATGAGTAAAAGAGAAGCTTGATTGCAAAAAAACCCAACAAAAAAACAAAACAAAACAAACCTATACCCGCATTCAGAAATCTAAAGCTGTACTTTTTTTTTTCACCAAAAAGAGTACATCAAATTTTGGGTCATGGAAATAAATTAATGATGGCTTAAAATGTTTGCACAATACCAGCGAGATTGTTTGCTCCATCATCTCCTAAGTCCACTAGTTTTCAGGTAAAATTCAAGTGATTAAGATGAGTAGCTGCCAACTGGAGCAACTAGCAATTTTCATTGTTAGACTTTATCTTACTTCAATAACAAAACATTTTTTTATAATGTTAAATTTCTTTCTTGCACTTTAGTTTCAACAAAGCTTTATTATTTACATGTAATTGCACCAGCAGGTCTCAAGCAGTCATACCCCCTTCCTGCCACAAACAAACAGCATGTAAACCCAAGAAGGTTTTTGTACCAGCAAAACACAAAGAATGTTAAAACATTAATGACATTATTAAATCAAACACAGAGAACATTTGAAAAAGATGGATACATCATGCATTTCAATAAATGCATGATGTATCCATCTTTTTTAACTTCACAGTGTGAACCGTTTGTTCAACTTCAGCTCATTAGCATTGCTTTTATAGTGTGTCATAATCCCACCTTTTTATTTCAAGTTTTTTTTTTTTTTTTTGCCTTGACTTAAAATCTTATAATTGTTCTTTTCAAAAACAGGAAAAATGTCAACACTATCCATTGAAAAATAAATGTAATTGCTTTGAAACAATGTAGGACTGTATTTGCTTTAAATACAGGATTTAATAACCATATATATATATAAATATATGTTTTTGTTTTTTTTATTTAATTTATTTTGTCTTTGATGTATACTTCTTAACTCTGCTCCATAACCTGATTTACTTCTTGTTCTTGTTTTTTAGGTGTTGGTTTCTTTGTGCTTTTGTATGTAGCCTTAAACAGAAGAAAGAAGAGAGAAACTGAATCTACAAAACTCAGTTGCCCTAATAGACACAAACATTTGTGTGTGTGTGTGTGTGTGTGTACAAGGGATTAACTGTTAGGAAAACCTTAAGACTAACAGTGCCCAAAGGGAAGGTCATGGTATTTTCATGTTATTCAAAATGATTTTATATTTCTTACTAAACCAGTGATTATGAGCTCAGTTCTTGTCTCTGAGGCAAATTAACTCCTTTAGCACAGTTGCCTCAAAAATGTAAAGGACAAAAGGACCTTATTTGTAATAGAAAATTATTTAATGAGGAAAAAGTACCATTTTAATTGCAGAGCAAGGGGTTTTTCCTTGTTAAAATGTATCAACTTCATGTTGTTCTCAAACATGATGTTTTTGTGATACTGATTTTGGAAATTCAAGATGGCTTTAAAGCTGAAATACACATCTCTTACAAAAATATGCTGTTTATTCAATCTGCCACCATGTTGTGACAGTATTTTCTTTATAGGTGTTTTCATTTTTAAGAATGTCTTCTAAGGAAGCTGTTCTTTTCTTATGTGCTTCATGTGTAGATTCTGACCCAATGTTTCAACAAAAAAAAAATGGTTTCATTATGACAATAAATAATCTTGATTCTTGATTTGTCTTTTTATAGACCAAATATAAGAACTCATTTGTAGTTTTTATCATGCAATGTTGTCTCTGCCATATACTTGCACACATGCAATTTCATGCACATGGTCAATTATGCCAGTATGATAACATTGTTTACAGACTTTGAGCAACTTATTGGACAACCGGTATTTATTTTTCTTACTGAGAAGTTGGAAGTACAGTTTGCATTGACTGATAGTTAAAGATGTTGTCACACCCATTTACAACACTTTGTCGAAATAATGCTAAAAAGGCTAGTACAACTTTCAGACTTTCTGGTCTGTAGACAAAAATGTTGATAGAACTTATTAATATTCTAAGATTTCCAATATTGATCATTTCTGTCAGAACCTTTGCATGTCTGTTTTTTTTTGTTTTTAGTTGTTTGTGTTTTGACAGTTTCTTGATTATTTATTTATACTTATTAGGTGTTGCCATATTTCAGTTAGGTGTTGCCATATTTCGTAATAGCGCTCGAATGGACTTTCTATTTGAAAATTTCTGTTTACTTTCTTAGTGCATTCTTGTGTTCTGTTCTTTGTGCAACTGGATTTAGTTCTCTTCTCTCAGTGGTGGTGTTTTTCCCTGGTTTGTTTCTTGAGTTTTAGCTCAGCTCTCCTTTGTTAATTAGTTTGCCCCCTGAGTTTTCCTACCTTCATTCTGCTACAGCTGTTTTTCTTTGCCTCTGATTAGCTCATTTGGTTCCTTTGTCATTTTCCACCTCTGCCTCTGTGTTTTAGCTTCTGGTTTTTGCCATGGTTCTTTCTAGATTCCTCCGTTACTTGCTTCATTCACTGTCTGCATTCAATGACCTGCTCTCCCTGCATAATTTTTGTCTATAATTCTGGGCTTGCTCTTTTTGGTGATTTCTCCACTAATACGTTTATCGTATTTAGTTTCACTATCAAAGTGCTCAACTTTGCCATAGTTTGTTTCTGCACTTGGACTCTCTTCATGCCTCAAACGTGAGGTTTTAAAAAGTCCTGATTCTGGACTACATTTGATCACCTTTTGTGGAAAATCTTAATCTGAACGCTATCATACTACATTGTAGAGCGATTAAAGCATTTTGAGATTTATATTTGTCAAAACAAAAAAGGGCGCATTAGTTTTATGGTGTATTAGACAAGCATATTGATCACAATATATGTACTATTCTCATTATGTTCTTTGCTTTGTTTGCTAAAGCAAAAACAAAAAATAAAAATGTTTTCCTCAAAATTGTTAAAATGCTCCCATAACATCTCAACTAATGATGGTGTAATAGTAGAAGCTGAGGAAACTTTTACCTGGTTTCACCATGTGCTTTACTGGGAAATGGAAGCCATAAACTACCATACTGAGGAACATTGTGCTATTATTTGGGATAATGATTACTTTTTCCCCCGTTTGTTAAAAAATAGAAATAGTTTACACTTTCACTTAGATTTTTGTCTGACTCTTCTCATTTCTTCATGTCATTTTTTTCCCTAAGTGGTGTCAGTGCATAATACTCCACTTACAAACCATGTTGTTGATTTAGGTAATTTTTCACATTTTTAACAGATTAAAAGGATATGTGATTTGATTGAAGTTAGTAAAATGTAACTAATATTGTGGAGAGAATATTAGTAGAGAGAAACTGTAAAGAAATTATAGGCATTTAATAGCTTAAGAATTAAATGCCTCTGTGTTTTAATGACAATTTTGTTTTAACCATAGGGATTTAGTGCTTTTCTCTGTGCATGACTTTGCTCTCTGTACCATTTCTCACTGGACCAAAGAGTAAACGAAGGGGTATACTGGTCACAATCTGGTCCAAGCATTTTCTTTTCTTTAATAAGTCTGATTAAATATCAACCTCTCCTCTTCCTGACTATCAGTGGGACAAACACCCTGTGGCTCAAAAGCTAGAACTCCCGCATTCATCACTGAATGTCCGGGTTAGTAGTAAAATCATGTTTACAGATGTTTTTCTGCAGTCAGAACAACACACATTATTATATCAAACATTTGCTTTCAAATTAAATATCTTAATATAATTTGTGTACTAATTATGAGGAGCAACAATTCCCAAACATGTGACAATGAAAATAACAGCTGAGACTCATGGCCACAGCAGATTTGCAAGGAGCCAAAATGTTAACTATAAATTTATTATAAAATGACTTTATTATTTTAAAACTCAACATAAAGAAATCAAAATTAAATTTTTTTTTAATACATTCCCAAGTGTCTTAATATTTCAATAACTGATTAAATATTTAAAAATAAAATATCAAATCATTTAAAAAGATGAAACGATGTATTATATCATTATCTGTTGATTTTTTTTTTTTTTATAGTTTTTGTCAAAGTGTCTCATCAAATAGATTTTGCTTGGCTAATCAGCTCTGCAAGTGCTCTTTTCACCAAATGTCTTGATGTCAGCTCCGCCCACTAACTGTGATGTTTGACTAAGTTTGACAATTAAAAAATATCATAATGTATTGCAGCACACGAATGTGAATTAGAAAAAAAATAGCTATGAATAGATACATTAGGGTATTCATTAATTAATGATACATTTGGTAAATTATATATACAAAAATATTTCTGCATTTGTTTTTCGAACTTAATCAAATGTAAGTAATTACATATTTTGTTGTACTGAACTGTCCTTATTCGGATCCTCATAAGCTCAGAGCATTGGTTAATTAAGGAAGCATTTCCACAAGATTAGTTAAGAAATTTTCTGAAAAAACATTAAGGTACACATTATTTCTGAATTTTTACATTACATTTTACACATGAACACTTTATATCTGGTTTTTGTCTGAGAAAAGTTTCAAAATACTTTTAACGATTTTAGCAATTCTTCATATGGTCTTTTTCAAAGATACAAGTGTAATGTTTTTATTAATCCGTTCTTTCACAAATACAAGAAGTTTACTCTGAACCCATAGAAAGCATTCCACCTTTTCACAAGTCAAGAACCATACGGCAAACCAGCTTGAGAACCCTGCTCCATTTTACCATTGAATGTCTCTTGTCAGGGTTAATTCTGTTCTTTTTTGTTAGTCTGTTCTGCCCTTAGTTTTACCTGTCTCTTGTCACCTTGTCAACTCTGTTTGAGTGTACAGTACACATAGTCTTGTCTCAATGCCTTTTAAGCTGTCAGCTGTCCTTTTACCCTATCCATGTTTTTCTTCTATGTTTTTCCCCTGGGTTCCATACCAATGCTTGCTCTCCATTATTGATTTAAACTGGTAAACATTTTACCCTTTCTGTTTTTTTGTAAATTGTATTTCTGTTTTTAGTCCTTGAAAACTTATTTGAAGTTATCCTCTAACTGTGTTATATTCATCACTGTCTAGAGGCATAATTTTCACAGTGCAGTGGGCAAAGGTTATTTTAGGGTGCAGTAGGCAATCCTTGTGCTCCTTTCCCTCAGTGAGTTTTTATTCTGTTGCACTCAAACCAGCAGTGTTTAAGTCTGCTCTTCAAGAGCCAATCCTCTGCAAGTTTAATGTGCTGACAGACACATATGTACTGCTAGTCACCACATAATGTAATTCAGTTCAGGTTATTTATGTCATTTCAAGCCACGTTTCAAACATAAATTAATTGTGGTTTTGTCGCACACAAACAAAAGGATGGACTGACAAGTAATTTCTATGGGAAAGAGAAAGTTAGTGACACCACAACTTAATAGGTAAGTGGTCCTATGAAGGAGATACAGTTCAACACAGTAGGAAACAGAGGAGAACATTATCTCAATAGTATAAGCTCAGTCAACGGCCTCTAGAAGCAGAGAAAATGAACTCAAATGTGGTAAAATTTGAAATATTATGTAAAATTTTGGGTGGCCCTGCTGTGATTTAAAATGTGTAAAGTTATTTTGGATCCAGTTTAGTGAGTCTTTTGTCCCATGTGTTTCTGGTGCCCTGTTGAACTATTTAGGGTGTTTCCTGCCTTTCACTGGATGACTGTTGAGACTAATCAGAATTAAGTGGGTCGGACAAAATTAATTTTATCCTACCCACTGTTTGGAGAAGAACTGGCTGAAGGGTACAGTTCTAAATAAATAATCACTGTCATCCACATGCAAATGTATTCAGAGTTATTAGAGAAAGGGGAACTGCTTGTTTAGTAGTGTAAAGTGTAGGAGATGAGCTTCCTTCCTTAAGCTGATTTGTCATATCGCTTCATAGTCACAGTAATTTATGGTTTAGAAGAAAGCTACCCCATTATTATGACCTTAGTGCTAATATTAGATCAAGTGTTTATTTGGAATCAGTCAGTTTGCTTTTTTGTTTAATTGAATATTAGTTGTTTTCACTAGAACAGAAGAATTGCAGTCTTTAAAGACTTCTAACAAATAAAAAATACGATGAACTAAATCTTTCTGAACAACATGCCCTTGCCAAGGATGAATATAGCTCATGCACAAAATTAGTTGCAATTCCGAAAACCTGTATGCATACAAGACAATGAGATAATCATGGTTACCTGCTCACATTCTGTGTGAAAGCCTTTTGAGACACTCTTGTCGTCAGTGGGCCATAGTTCATCAGAACCAAAATCTTAATGCCTCATCAGTGCTGAGCACCAAGCTCCCTGCTTCTCAAAATGAACAAAACTGATTGTGATGAAAAAACAAAATCTTATTTTAGATTTCTTCTAGCAGTAAATTTTGTGTCTAAATCCACTTTCTTTTCTCATTCAGCTGCTTACATGTGGTGACAGATTGCTGAATTTCCACAGTCACCATACTTCCTACATGCCATCTTTACATCCCAAAGAGCAAAATCAGATTACTTAATTATGCAGGAAATAGGCTCTAATTGGACATTAAATCCGTCTAGATAGCATTCACAAGAAATATACTTGGTGGGAATAAATTCCTTGACATGCAGAGCAGCTCATTAGACACATGGCTACTTTACTGACCAGCTAAATCACCGCTGACTCCCCATTCCCTGACCAGGGCTCAATTTTCTCCTCACTTGACATGTACTGCACATCATCACTGTAATTGATGACTTGCTCAGTACTGCTGTGAAAGAAGCTGATGAAGGAGCCCATATGGTAGACTTTGTTTTGTTCTCTTTCTGTTCAACTTTTTAATTCAACCTAAATGAAGACCAAAGTCTTTAAACTTTCAATCACTCTTACTTATTCTGCCTTTGTTGCAGAGGAGATCAGCACAGGGTGAGGCAATGCTGTGAACATCAATAAGTTACCAATCTTCTTCTTTAATTATCAGCTCCTGAGAGTGAGGGGTGGATTGATGGAGCAAGAGGCAGGACTCGAGAGGAGTGTGGAGGGCAAACAGCAGCTGAAGAACCAAATCTATACACTAAGGGCAGCAAAGCACGACCGGCTGAATTCAAATGCTTAGATGGCAAACGAGAACACAAAGTAAGCAAAATAACTTTTTCTTCCAGAACTCTCAAACTCTTAATTAGTTTCACTTTACATTTTAGAGACAAAACACAAAGCAACCACTTAGATAATATTTTGATGCATTTCTGATCATGTCAAGTAACTTAAATTCACTCAGACTGATAAAAGAACATTAGAAAATTCTCCAAAAGGCCACTATTCCAAGCATCTTAATGAAAACTCAAAAAAGTCATGAGATAACACACAAACTCACTGCAATATATATATATATATTTACAATTATTGTCTATGAACTGTAGAAGAAAAGAACAGTACAGAAGAATAGCTTCAGATTTTAGTCCTGGTTGATTTGGGGACACTTGTGGTTACCATGGGAACAGCCATTGAGGCTTAATAATATGGGTTTTCAGCAGACAGCTACATTTTCTCCTGAAATGCAACAAAAGAGAAGCTGATGAAGGCTTTGAATTCAGCCAAACAAACTAATGCATATTTAATGATGGGGTCAGTTAAAAAGTCCTGCTTCATGTTTTATGCACATTTTGAAGTATCTCATTAGCAAAGTTAGATGGCAATGTCAAAGTCAAACAAAAAAAGGAAACTTTAACTAGACAAGATTAATTGAAAAGCACACTGTATTCCTAATTAACATTTCACGTTTTCAAAACAAAATAGTTACCATAGATAAAAGAAACACATTTGTACAACCAATAAACTCTAGCTATACATAACACACAAACTAGATTTATGTTTAATTATCTAACCCATATACATATAGGCCTACTGTACATAATTGCATATTTTATTTTGCTTGGCTTATCTTTAATAACTTTGTTACTGACATTTATGAAGATAAACAGATTCACTTCGTTTTGTACACAAATCTAGATCCCCTCTTTTTTTTTAAGTGTGTGAAACTACAGACTGAAACCTCTTTTTGTTTTTTTTATGCTGTGAAGTTCCCTGCTTACTACATTAGTTACTACATACAAATTTGATGTGATTTTACAAGAGAATATTTTCATCAGTAAACTTCAGAGAAAACTTTTTGATTCTAGTATTCTTGTTTTATCCTGAGGTTACAGGGAAGTTATTGTTTCCTCTGTGCCTTACCAGAGGCTTTATTAGCTTTATAACAGCGGTGAAAACGTTTTTGGGGATTAAAACTTTTTTCTGTGTTAGAGTATAAGGATGTTTTGTATATCCATGCCTCTTCTCATTTTTTATACTTTCTCAAAGCTATAAACCTTTTAGATTAATCACAAACCCTAAACCTTGATTTTACTTTGAAAAGGTAAATTCTACTTTTAGAAAGTATGGTCCAATTAGCAAATTTTCTCACTAAATAATCAGAATAAATTGGTTTAACACTTACTTTTGCTTTTCTCTTCCATCATGCTGGTGGATGGAAATATCTGCCTGGATTGTCTACTAGAATGTTGAAAAAAATCTGTCAATAAACATTTACACCTCTGTATTGGTGTGTGAAACAGAAAAATCTGTCTGCATATCTTTAGAAAAAACTAAATCAATACCCACACAAATCTTTCATTTATTTTCTACTAAGATTTGTATTAACGTAAAACATTGTGAACAAGAGCAGAAAAGTCATTTTTTGACTGATTTTTATCCATAAAGTCCATTCAGAGTGTAAATGATTTTTAAAACTTTAGGGCTGAATATAGTTCATAACTCTTTGACAACATTTTATCATGTAAAAAACTGAGAAGTTTTTGTTGGGATTTTCAAACAAAGAAGATGGTATAATCTCTGAACAGGCTACAGTAATATTGTTCTACTTTATACATTAATTTATTGTTGACAACAAAATTATACCGTTTTTTTTAATAGCATCTGTTATATGTAAAGTGTTTCAATTTCCTCTTTTCTTTGAAATATGAGTTGGTAAATACCAAAGTTGCTTGCCTGTGATCAAAATTCACAGGAAAAAAACACAAATCTACAAAAAGTGAATTTTAATGTTTTTAAAGGATGTTTTTTAGCAACCTTTATATGGCATAAATTCTCTCTCCACAGTTTGTGTAATATCTTGGATTGTGTTTGGATATTTCCTCAGGTGATGTTAAGAAGCTGACAGGCCACATGGCTATTCCTGTACTTTTCCAGGAGACAGTTGTCCAACTACAAGCTGTTCATTTCACTGGAGCAGTTTTCATGACACAAAAAACATTGCTTACTGTAACTGTCAGTATTTAATTTTAATCAGGCCCTCCCTAAAATACTACAAACTTTCCTACCACAATCAATCCCTGTCAAAATGTGGTGTAGTTTTGACCAAATAAAAATATGATCGAAGCTGCAGTTTTTGATAAAGTTTTTAAGAAAAATAACCAAATTTATGATTAAAACTGAAAGCTAAAACCTCACTGTAGGGCACTACTGGAAGCATGCAAGAAAGCTCTGTTGTCCCATCTTGTCATTTTATGTTTATGGCAAGTGGAAATGTTTTCACACACCTGCTTGAAAACATGACTCAAAATGTTATGAAAAGTGTGCATTTGATGTGCTTTCCAAACTTATCAATATTTAAAAGGCTTTTTTAATTTACTCTTCAGGTTAATTAAAATCGGGTGTGTGGTGAAAAAATGCTGGGAGAAGATTTTAAGTTTTAACCAGATGTTCATATTTAACTTCTGATGCTGTCATTTGTGAGACTTGCTACTAACTGTGAAAAAAACAAAACCAAAAAAAAAAAACACATTTTGGATGGAACTGAAGGTGGTGACTGGTGAAAGTTTGATGCTTCAGTATGGCTTTATTTAGGTGTAGATAGGAGAGTCTCTTCATAGTAATCTTAAATAAAAACATGACAATTTCACAGTATGACAGTATTTATAAAACATTTTGAAATTATTACATTAATTTCAAAATATTGAAAGTTGTATTCCTTTGGATTTTGTCATCGTATTCAAATGTTAAAAAGAAAAGTCTTGCTGAAACCAGGATTCATTGATGTTGCTCCAGATGGGGCTTGTTTTTTATGTATATTCATTGGTGTGTGTCTGAAGGAACCATGGAAGGATACGGAGTGAGTTTTGGCGTGTCTGATTGCATTAGTGGGTGACTTGTTTCTCATTGACATTTCCTCTCATTTTTCTAATGAACTCCAGCTTGAGATGTTAAAGCAGGATGACAGCAGGAGCGAACGGAGTGCTAATCAAGTCAGTGGAAGCAGGAAGAAAAAAAAAATCAGAGTCTTGCATAACGTTTGTCTTTCCTTTTTCTTTGCATATTTCTCTTCTTGTTCCCTCTCCTCTGCTCCCTGTATTGCTCCACTGACATGACATATCATTGGTGGCCAGTCATCACAAAGCACTGGCTGCACTGGTCACTGAATAAATCACTTAGACACAATTGGGTTAGGAAATGGAGGACTTTTAGTGCAGCGTAGACAGATAGGCATAGAGTAAATCTTCACACCTAAATGGGAACTTGCTCAGACTCTCTTTGTAGAACAAAACCACTCTGACCTGATTAGACAGCAACAAGAAAAGCAGACATCTTGATTTACTATTATGTTAGGCACATTGGCTATTCAAAACACATACTGAGGGTTTTCTTCTTTTCAAAGAGTACTTCTTATACCCTAGTGTCTGTATATCAGACTTTCACAAGATCTTATAAACAGCAGCTCGATTTAACATTGCTCTCTCACTTGTCTTGCCTTTTTGAATATAACCTTTTGCTATTTCATTATCTTTTTTATGTTTAACATATTTTCTTGCATTTTTTAATGTTATATATTTTCCATTTTTATTGTTACCTGCAGCAGCCCAGCTTGCATGACTGCTGTAATTTATACATGTGTTGCATGTCCATGAAGTCACCATCTGAATTTACAGACCAGACAGGTATCAATAATTCAGACTGGTGGCTACGTTTCAGCTCACAACAAGTTATCCAACACTGGCTGATTTAGTAAATAGCTTGTTATTTCTTAAACCACCATACTGTGGTCGAGGAGAAGATATAGATCTATTATAGAATGGTAAAATTATTAGCAACTATCAAATAAATAAAATATATACAAAAATTTTTGCATATCTTTTATTTGTTTGATAGTTGCTAATAATTGTTAGAGTTGCTTTAAACATTGGTAAAACCAAATTATGAAATGACATAACAACTATAGAAATCATAACATTGCTTAGTAATCAAAGTTGATGTGTCTGTCATGCCTCATATCTACCTCATAAGCTTGTGTGGTCAGTGTTATGATTACAGATTGCTGCAGTAGGTCAGGCGATAAAGAAGAATTTGCACAATGGTCCAACTCTCCCATCAACTCTACAAGATATTGGCAAAAAAATTAATAAAACTCTGGATGGGAAAAAATGTTGTGACCTTGCAGAAGCTTATTGAGCTGATGCAACCATCGGTGTGTACCACAATCAGAACTATAGTCAGTCCATTTTAAAATGATGACTTCATTAAATGAAGGGAAAAAGCTCACCAAACCAGCCTGATCCTATGACAATTACCCCTTGTTGTTTTATCATAAATTCACTGTCGTAAAAATTTAGCGATTCAGTTTCCGAGGCTAAAATCAGGCCAGATTACTGCTTGAATTGCAGAATCAAGAAATCACTTGTATAGAAGCATGTCAAACAACATAAAATCAGTCAAAAGATCTTAAAAGAGGAACAGATCATGTCACTGATATTTAGGAATAGATAAGCAAACTCAATGACATCTATCAGCATGGATAGATGTTATACTGATAATATAAATAGTACTATCAGTACTGTCGATATTATTATTTGCAGGTACTGTAAAGGGAAAAATACTTGTTCACAGTACTATAAATTAGCAATGTATAGTACTGTATAGTAATGTGATGTATAGTACATTTTATTAATCTTGGTTAATCCCATGGCTCCATTTTAATGCTTTATTTATTACCAAAGTTTTAAATTTTTTTAATTGTGTTTTGTGGCTGCTTTAGCTGTTTTTGAGTGTAAGTTCTTCCAAGGACAAAATTTAATCAACTATAAAAAATAACTTTATATCAAGTAGGTTGCAGAAATATAAAGGACTTCTCTTTGCTTTTTTAACTATGAAAACTACCTTAATGAATTTTATTTATTATTGTTTAGCAATATTTAGTCATTAATAAAAAATTATTGCCTCAGTTTCATGCTTTTGCAGTTGTCACCTGACTCTTGTCAGTCCTCACATTTATAGTTCCTTCCTACCTGTTTTGATAATTTGTTATCTCAGTCTCTTGAACTGTCCAGTCACTCACTCCCCCACTTGGACGTTGTGTGGTAGAGAGCTTGCCAGAAGAAAAGGGTAGACAGTTGTTGATCTTTTTTTTTTACATTGCATGAATGCAGTGCTGCATTCTAATTATTCAGTGAATATTCACAGTTACTTGTCACATAAACAGTGGAAAGATGTGGACATGCTAAATCTAAGGGGATGGAAAGTGCAAGATGTTGCTTTTTGGGGAGAGAAAATGTCATAGTGGCTATGTCTCCTCGTGATAGCAACACAAAACTTAGAACAAATTTGCAAATGCTTTTTAGACTTTTCTTTACATTGTTTTATATAAACTTGTACAAGATGTAATCAAAATACCTAACTAATAATAACTAAAGCAACTAAAAGTGTCACACTACCAAATAAAACCAGGTGGAAAACACGTTTAACATTTAAATAATTTGAACAGATTAGTCTTATTGGCAATATGAATTTTGAAGGCACACAGTGCCGTTCTGTAACACAAATACCATATTTCCTACACTATAAGTAAGACTGTAGAATGTGTGTTATCTTGACATTTTTGTAATAATCCAGAAAGTCAAAACAAAGGAACCTTGAAGGAAAGCTTCCCACAACACTGGGCTTTGCCTTGGGAGAAAATGAAAGTTACTGCTCTGAAAGATTGCCTGAAACATTTTCTTTTTGTGGATGAAATTGGATAATTATTAGTTTGTTCATAATTATTTTATGGTGAATGTTTTGAAGGCAAATACTGAAATGTGTAGCACTAATTAGATTGTTGATTATGCCACCCACTGCTGCATGGTTTAATTACTGAGTAATGAACTTAAACCAAAAAAATCCCACCTTGATAAATCCAATAAAGTTTAATTCTACAAAAGAATGCTTTAAAAAATATTGAATTCAATTTACTTCATAGCCGCAATTCACAACACATCAACAATGCATCCAATACTGGATGAGTATTGATGTATTGTATTGAGTATTAGATTATTAGATATGAGTATTAGATTTTGAGAACTTCTGTCAGCATAGTGGGTTTTTTAAAATTATTTTTGCCTTTTTCTTTTCCAAACTTAACTCTTAATTAGTCTAAAAAGAGTTAATGATGGTTACAGCCTCTTTAAAAGATGTGCATACTAACTCATGTCAGACTTAGATACTCTTCTTGTTTGATATAAACGTTTAGGGAACACTGTGATAAAAAGGTGTTCCAGAGACACTCTATATCCCAGAGACACTCTATGTCATTAAGTAGTGTCACTGGGACACAGACACTCTATGTCCCAGTGACATAGAGTGTCTGTGGGAAAATATTTCTTTTCTCAGGAAAAAGAGGGAGGAAGTTTGGACTCTACAGCTTTCCTTTACACCCTAACAGTGAATGCAAATGAACTGTTTCATATTCCTTTAACTTTTCTCTTCAACACAAAATGAAAGGAGAAGTGAAAAGGAAAGATGAAAGAGCTTTTTTTTTTTCCTTTGGTCGGATGACGGCAGTGGGTTTGAAAGTGCTGTTCATACATTTTAACATTGTTTTTAGCATCCTTTAGAATTTGATCTGATAATACCAATTCATATCCAGTCAACAAGAAAACATATTACAATAGCAAAAGAGCTGTGCCCATCAGCAGTGGCCATGGGTTAATACTAGATAAAACGTGTTTTTTCATAATAATTTTGAGGAAAACTATTCTAGTTGAGCAGGAAAAAGTGTTTTTCCCACCCATCAATTTGCAATGATTGGCAGTGAGTTTTAATATCACTGTAGAGGAATTTTGACCCACTATTCTTAGCAAAATTGTTTTATTTCAGCCATGCCAGATGGTTTTTGAGCATGAACTGTCTTTTGAAGGACATGCTAATGCAGTTCAATTGCATACATGCCTAGACTTTGACTACTCCAAAACGTTTATTTTTATTTTGGCCTAGAAACACTCCCACAGATTTGTCTTTTGCTCAGTCTTTCTCTTATAATACTGTTCTTTATTTCACCAGATAAAAGCCTTGTTGAGGTTTACAATCTCTATTTCAGAAAGGACCTGGCAAAATAGATGCATCATTTGGCATCATTACCATTCATACAGTTGACATGCATTGAGTCTTGAACACTGATCCTACATGAGGAAAGTGAGCTCTGCAGCGCTCTTAGATGATGTTCTGGATGAGCTTTTAGTGGTCCATTGTACTGATAATGGTAGGTTTGGCTCCGATGGAATGTTTACCACTGTTCTGTCTTTTCCCTAATGGTGAATAATGGCTCCCAGTGTGGTTCACTGGCATCCCAAACATTACAAAGTACTTTGTAAACTTTTCTGGACTGATATGTTAGTGACTACATGTTGCTAGTGAAGTTGAACCAAAATGTTGGAGTTGAACACCACAGCAGGAGAGTAAGAGTTTATGGTCAATTCATCAAGGGAAGAAATAAACAGGTGGGAGAGGTAGGACACCATTTGGAGCAAGTATCTTTGATTTTTTAACTTACTTTTAGTTTGGTTTAAGGAATTTTAAATCTTATAATAATCCTTGGATTTTTTTTCAGCGACACCAAAAACAACCTGGTGAGTTGCAGAAGAGTTTGAATCACAAAAGAGCAAATTAGTGCAAATTTCAGACGTGACACATGGGTTTTAAATGCATTGCAACCGTGAATATCAGAAAAGGGTGACATGGATATGTCTACGTATTTGTCAGTAAGATCTGGACTGACACATGATCTAAACCATGTTTTGATCTAAATCATTGCTCTGTAGTTTTTGTATATTTAAACCTACTGGGGTAGGTTATCCTTTAACTCAGTTTCGAGTCTTTTGCAATCTCTAACAAGTTCTCTTCCAGGATTGTTTTGCATTCCCTATTATTCAGCATCATCTTCCCATTAACTCTGACCAGCTTCTCTCTCCTGGCCAGACTGTCCACATCATCAAGATTTTAAAGCTGTTGTTCAGTGTTAGAATTACACCACAAAGGAATTTTGCATCTGTGTCTAAATTTTAACTTTTGGTGTCAAAATGGGATGGATGCAAATGACCACCACACTTAATATTTTTTGTTAATGATTTAAAATCTACTTTTTTTCTATCACTTCACAAAAATGTGCTGCTTTGGTTTATTTAATAAAATATAATTCCAATAAAAGCTGCATCCTGCTGAGAGGAGTCTCTTCTTCAGCCAGGAGTGGAACAGACTGCTGCATTCTAGGTGCACAAAAGAGCATTAATGCATCTAATCCTCTCAGCAGCTGCTGGACTTTACAACATCACTGCTCCAAACAAACTCGTGATATTGCATAAACCAACTCAGTAAGTGTTTACATCACATAATTGTACAATTTTTGTAATTTCTTGTAATCAGAATGTTTTTTAAATGCATTTATATTTTTGATTCATCTTACTCAGTTGCACAGTTTTGTTTGTTTTAAAAAACTGCATAGTATTTTCCTCATTTTATAAATTTGCCTCTACTGTCCTGTCACATTCTCTTATTTTTACTTTTTGTTTTTATATTTTACTTTTGTGTGAATCTGCTTGCTACTATTTTGCCTATTGCCTGCTGGCACACTTCAGTTTCTAAAACTGCTCAAAATTATTATGAAAAAGCACCTTTTATCTGGTAATGTTTTTCAAGTCTGAATGAATACATATATGATCCTGTGTGTCCTAACATATTTTTATTAGAAACCTCAAAGCATGCCCTTATTTAAAAAAATCAAACAAAACAAAACAATATATATTTAATAAAAATAAATAAGTCAGTAAGGAAAACAAGTTGGTCCACATGTTGAAGAAAAATGCTCATCAAAAATGTTTTAGCTGTGACTTCATGAGTTTCATCTTTCCTCTGCTCTTGTCACTATGATTCATAAACAAGCAGTTTTCTGCTGGATTACCTTTTTTCAGGATCCATTAAAGAGGGAAACAGATGGGTTGGATGATATTCTTTGGAGAAGTCCAGTATCCCAGAGCTTTGATGAGTAACAACAGCTTGTATTTGTCATAAAAAAGTCTGTATTTTGAGGTTATAAGAGCCTTCAAACATAATACGAGTAGTGGTATTCAACTTTAGGTTTCACATTCAGTCAAGAGGAATACTTATTTAACTGCATGTTGAAGTTAAAGATATTAGATTTGAGATTTGCAACCAGTTATGTCATATTTAGGCAATTTAATTAAAACTTTTGCTTGACTGATTTGTTTATCCTCTGGAAGCATTTTAGCCTTTCATGTCCACCTGTTTAGAGCCAGGACGGAGACATCTGCTACTAGCTGCAGTTTTTAGGATCCTAGGTAACAACCAGCTGTACACACAAACACACACATACTGGACACCATAGTGACATCAGCTTGATTTCCTGCAGTGCTGACATATGGGCCCGCTGTATGCCAGGTTACTGCTGTGGCATTTACACTTCCTGCACAACGATGACCCTGATTTATGAATAATCAGTTGTTGATTTAGTTGGGTTTTTTAAGAATATCAAAAAGAAGTAGTCTGAATCTCTTTAAAATATTTTTAAAAAATATTAAGCTTACGTCCTTTTATCAGTGCTTTAAACATAATTTGTTGAAGTAATTTCTCAATTGCCCGTAACTGCTCCTTATTTGAAAAGTGCTACAAACTAGCTTACACTACAAGCACCATGATTTAAGCATGGGATTACTGTTTTATTCAGTTTGTCTATGTTAAGGTTTGTCTGTCTCTGTCAAATACACCTAACTGTATTGAATTTAATACTTGCTGTAATTATTGAATATTTTGTGTCAGATCAAAACACTTACTTCAGTCCTGACCTAAGGGTTTCTGTAGAGCTTAAACTTGAATTCAAGTTTAAGCATTTGGTGATCATATAACCCCATAATGTCATGTTCTTCTCAACACAGTGAAAATTTAAATAGGTTTTGTCACACTAATTGTTTTAGTTCTGTTGTTTCTTTAGATTTTTACAATGTACAATTTAAATTATGCTATTCTGCAACAGTTTTAAAACACCCCTAAAAGCCACAATGTGCTGCAGTATTTTAAAGTGGCTTTAATTAAGCTCTCCAGAATTTACAACTTTATTTTTGTTAAACAAAATAGCTCTTGGATCTATAAATCCCTGTGGCAGAAAAAGGCCCTGACCAGTTAATTCCTACCGAGGAATAAACTGGTTTATGGGAGTTAGTGTTGGTGTTAATCCCATGATTTTTCAAAACCTTCAGCTGATTTGAAACTTTTATTCAAATGAGAAGTTTGATTCTGACAAAAAATGAGAAATATCCCTCAAAAATCTATTTTACTTTTGCTTTTTAATGGCTTATTAAGAATTGTTTACACCTTTCTCAGTATTCAGTAAAGAATATTTTTGTTGGAATTACTGCAATTATAATTTCTGACCAGCTTTTTATGTTCCTCCAATGGTAATTTGATTATTTGTCTTGATGAGACAATATGATAAGTTCCTTGGTATCGCGCAATCTTTAACTTACTTTTTCTCCATCAGATTCACATTGGGGCTCTGGCTGGGTCACAGTAATATTGCTGAAAAGATTATTCAGAACCTAAATTCGAGTATTAATTAGAGTAATTCAATGTAGTTTTTAGCTGGTCAAAACTAGATTCCCTAAATTCAGATACATCCTTTTACTCAAGCTATGATTTCTATGCAGACTTTAGCGATGCAGACTGCTCCCCATGGCTCCACTAAGTTCTCTCATTGCCACTTGATTTTCACCCAACCACCACATTTCATGATGATACCTGGGTCTACCAAATCTGGCAGCTCACTGGGCCCCATGTGGATGGATGGGTGTCCTAATGCTGGTTTGATGGAGTTCAAGATAACAAAAGCCTTACATTTCGATTAGTGTAGTGCTCAGTTTCTATGCTGTTTTTGGTTTGTCTAAGAGGCGATACTGAAGGGTTGTCTTCTTGCTTATTTATTACTCAAAAACACGTGTGTAATATTTTAAAAAGAGTGAGAAAACAAAAAACAATTATTATTATTTTTTTTTTTGCGATGAGTGGGTCCAGGTTTGTATAACAACCAAATGTATTTGTACCACTGATTTTCATCTCACCATTTAATAGTTTTTTGTTTACCATACCATGTAGTCTGTTTTCCTAAGGATGATGTTGAAATGAAATTATGCTTTTTATTAACCTGGTTATTTATTCAGTTTCATGGTGTGAAATCTATGAATATTCTGTCTGCTTAACATTTGTACCGTTTGCATATTTGGTCCATCTGGTATTATAGGAACTTTAATGCACATGTCACAGCAGCTGCAATCTTGTGGGATGTCTGTTTGTCAAACACATTCAGATCTTCAAACTTACCCATTTCTTCTATCAGATCAACTTTGTGAACAAAATCTTTCCTCTTTGCCTTATATATCCCACCCACTGAAAAGTGTTCGGCTCAGTCAATCAGACGTGACCACTTTTCATGCAGTCAAGTAAAAGACATATTAGTTAAGCAGACAGAAAGAACAAGACATTGTATTGGTAATGATAATTATGTAGAAATAAAAAGTGTTATTCCATTTAACTGTCAGATGTTATGTTATGCCTGGTTATTGTAGAATAGAGAGTTTCTGATTACAGTACAAGCCACAGCCACTTATAGTGATATTTTTTACTAAACATATTGCAGTAATGGCTCCATGTTGCATGTCACTCATCATAGAGGTCATGGACAGTAGCTGCAGTGCTTTGTCCTGATGCAGCACAAAGCACTGCAGCCCCTGACCTTCCCTGTGGTCAATATCTTGTTAGTGCTAACCTTTGAGGTCTCGACTGCGCTTCTGAGAACCAGGAGGTCTTTGCTTCCTTGGTGCGTCTCAGCTTCTGTCCTTCTGCTGTTATTGCCTTCTAATTATATCACGCCTTCCCATTTCCACAACTCACTGATGAGCTTATTCAGGCCCTCCGTTTTGTCGAGGTCGCCTCATTCTGTCAGTGGAGGGTTTTAGGGAATCAGAATTTTCTTCACATGCAGCTTGATCTTATCAGTCATCAGTATCCCTTGAACCGACTTTAAAATCTAACTAAGTCCTTACGTTAATATTCAGGTTTATAGGTTTTTTCTTTTATTGCATTAGGTTTTAAATACCTAATTGCTGTTAATGCAGAGCACAACTTTAGTGTGTGTTGGGTGATTTAATTTCTTGTTTTTCTGTTCCTTTAGCCCATATTGAACTATAAGTGGGTCTCTCCGGCTCCGGCTGCACATGAGAAGTTACAGCTCCATTGTCAGTAATGATACACCAGACAGACTTACATGATGATAATTCATCCTGACATCTGCGCTTGGCTTGAGCAGCCTACTTATTAATGCAAGATCCTATGTGTTAGCTACAACAGCTCGTGCAGTAGATAAGTGTCTTTGCTGTCACCTTAGCCATTTTGATTTTCGTCGGATTTTCGTCCTGCCTTGCAAAGGCTTCCTCTTCTCACCAGACTGAAGAGAACATTGAAGAATTAAGTATGAGGGTAATAAAAATGAAGTGCAAGCAGAAGTGTGAATATTGGAGGTGAGAGCATGTGTGAAAATGCCTTTGTTAATTTGTGTGTGAAAGTCCTTTTTGTGCTGTTCTATTGTTGGCTGTGTTAAGCTCAAAGGCTGCTGACCAAAGAAAGGTTACAAATGTGTCACCTTATCAACGTCAAAGCTTAAGAATTAGCAAACTCCACGTAATATTGCTGGGTATTTAAAATAACCAAGCAAGTTCACCATCTGTGATTCTAAAAATACAAAAAACTATGTTATACGGTGTAAAAAAAGTACAGCAAAAATAGTCTGCTCTGTTTTGTCTTCTCTTCGGGGTGCCATCTTCACACATACTCAGACGAAAAGAGCTTCCTTCTGATGCTGTCTCTGTTTCAGACATGCAGACAAACTCTCACACAAGGGAGCCTGTGCCGCTTTGTATGTTCTGTAATTACAGGAACATTTTTTGAACACACAGCTCTTTAGACATGATATTCTGCTCTTTGAGTGAATGTCATATCATCTCAATCTTCATATAAGCTTCATATAAACAGTTGTGAAAGCTCATCTATTTTATGCAGATAATATTTCAAATGTGAACCTCTCTTTCTTGTATATGTTTAAGCATTGTTTCGGAAAGACGACTATTTGGGGTTATTTTTCAGGACAGTTTTTAGGTCAAAGATATACTTCAGTAAACTGCAAACCGTTTGTTTAATAGACAAGGCTTTTGTTTTGTCTCAAATTGGACCACTCACCTGGCCAATGATCCAAGTAAGTCATGGAACTTTACCTCAGTTTGATTCACAAGGAATAAATTGCATTATCTTGCATAGAATCCAAATACAGTTTCTGTTTTTTCTATAACTGGTTCACACTTTGAATTATGATAAAGCGATCTGTCATTTTGGTAAGAAAGATAGATTCTATGGAGTCATGCAAGTTAATAATTATGAGCTGCTGGTCTTTATGTGTCTGGGAGAGGGAGGCTCATTTTCTCTAGCTGTCCTGCATCATCGGGCTGCGCTGACTGGTGTCAGAGGGAGGCAGTCTAGAGGAACGTTAGAATTTCTCTGACTTGAGAGGCTACCAGGGGCACACAGACTCTGCTGGTGACACCTCCTTAATGTGCAGGAGACGACAGGTAGACAAGGCAATACGGGTACCTAAAGGACATTAGAAATGTGCAGGAAAGGACTAATGAAGATGCTGGGCACTACCTGCCCAGACAAAAACACAATTTATTCAGCAGAGATTTCAGATAAGGCCGAGGTGTTCTATAGTTGTCAGACAAATGAAACTTAAGATTGCTGTGAAGGCAAATTAATTGACAGCATCTCTATGGTGACCAAGAGGTTAATGCATCCTGGTGGTGACAGTGGCATCATCTGTGCCTCGTTTTTTCCTCATGGGATTCAAATCCTTTTAGAGAACCAATCTCAGTGAAGCCATGGCAGGATTGTCTGGATTTCTCCTTTCCTTCCTGAAAATGGTTCACATTCCTGTTCAACTGAGACTTAAGCGCTACACATGAAGGTCATCATGATGTGATTTCACCCGTTAAGGCTTCCTGTTTAAACCTGCCCTTTTATTTGGATGCAGGAAGAAATTCTTCTGTGCAAAACAAGTTCACTTAAATGACTTAAATTTATTTCCCTGTGCAGGGCTTGTGGACATGGTTCAGGTTATTTCTTGTCAGGATTGCAGACCTGCATGGTTCACTATTGGGAATTGGGCAAAGGCATTCAGTGGTCCATTCCAAGGCAGCACCGAGACAGACAACACAACGAACCAGACATGTGCACATTCACACCAAAGGGCAATCTAGCAAAGCCAAATAACTAAACAAGCTTGTTGTTTTGAAAAATGAAGTCAGAGTAATTGGAGAAAATCCAGAGAGAATGTTCAAACTCCAAGTCGAATCACCTTGCCGTCCCTCTTAAAGCTGACGGGGACAACAAGGAGGCCTTCTAACTGTAGTCTACCAAGTAGATATCAGTCAAAACATTCAGAGAAAATGACATGAATTTTTTAAAAGTAAAATAAAATGCAAACACAACCAGATTAACTCCTTTTGTGTTTTCCGTAGCGTGAAAGAATTGCTTTCTCATTGCCCATCGGAAGCAAGCTTATTAAATCTAATTCTGCCAAAGATGTGTATCATTTTTATTGTATCAAAAAGTATCATCATGTGACTTTATTTCTTTCTGTGCACAAAACTATTTTGTTTACACTTCTGACTTGCTTCCCTGATGAGAATAAGCCAAATTGTTGAACAGAAATGTCTTTTTTATTTCAGTACAACATTCCAGCTTCTTGAAACATGTTGTGTTTTGATATTGTGGATTTCATTTCTCAATTTTTTAATTCAGTTTTCTCTTCCTCAATTCAGATCACATTCTAATTAATTTTCAAACAGTAATATTTTCTTTATTCTTAAAATGTTAGAATTTTATAGGTTTTTTTGCTATTTGTTTGGCATTTTACCTTTTGATACATAATAAATTTTATGCAACACTGGGTATTTTTGTTTAAGCAAATTAGTCCTTTGAATTAAAACCCTTACTTCTTGCTCTCTCTGATTGTTTTAATAGCCACTATATTGTCTCATGGCGTTCACAGTGGACAGCTTGTGAATATGAATGCTTTGAATTTTATTGTAAGTTCACATCAAACACATTTCTACATGTATATGGAAAGCACCGCGTACAGACAGTTAAAATAGAAAACAGCAGGTGCTTTGACAATGTTGATGTATTAATGAGAGTTTTGATAAAAACAGACGAATAATGCAGGTGTTGGATTAGAAAAGTGGCTGTCCAGGAAAACAAACACATGAAACAAATTAGATGTCTGATCATATAAACCTGGTGATATTTGGAAACCACTCATGCTTAATAACTGGGTGGTCATAACTTCATTATCAGCATTTCTTTTACAAGATGAAGGCTGCCATGAATATATCCTTTTCTCTGTATTATAATGGATAATACATATACACACACACACGCACACACACACGCCTGCACATGCTAGAATTTGAATATATGAGGTCTGATCCTCCACTGCCATCTATTGGTTTCCTTTTCAAATCATAATACTTGCAGCAGTCCTCCACCAAACTATAAGAGCCCTGCAGTGGGATGGTTTTGGATTTTCAGACTGGAATTGCAAAAAAAAAAAAAAAAAAATTGTACAAATTTCTTTTTAAAAATATACATTTACTGGGGTAAATTGTGTTAAACCAGTTTGGTTAACAGTTTTTTCAATTTGTCACACCCATGACAGCGTATAGTACATCATGTGACTCATCAGAATAAAAGCTTCATAACTAAATAAACATCTGCTTACGAGAGGTGATAATTTTTAAGTGTTAAGATGTTTTCTTCTGTGAAATTGCTTGTAGTGAAGTCACCTCATTAGCATGTGAATTAAAACAGAAGTGATCCTCATTTAAAAAATGGAATATCTGAATAAAACAATTAAAATTCTTATTTATTTGAAAAGTAACAAACACGTTTATCTGTGTGTATATGTGTTTTTTCTACCTATGTGAGTGCCACTAAACTTCAGAAATGCTTCAGATTGAAGCCAGTTATAGTTACAGTGAAGTTTATGGAAAATAAGTCTCTCACTAGTAGGTGCTTCAGGCAAAATCTTGTAGGTACAATGGTGACTAAAACCTTAATTGACTTGTCAGTCTGTTCCCTTCTGTTTTCCATCTTTTCACAAGTTTGACCAGCTGTCCTACATGTACTGGGAGTCCATGATGTCCAGATACTTGGCATCAATCATTCGAGGAAGCAAGCTGATCCTGAGATCAAAAAACACATTAAAAGGATTTTTTCTTATTTGAAACATATGATCATGAAGGCAACTTGTCAAAACCACAAATAATGTCACAATATTTTTTTTCTGAGTAATTTCTTCTTTTACAAGCAGGAAGTTGTAGAGATTAGGTCTGAGGTAAAAATTCAAGTATATAAACTTGTGTGTGTACATAAACATATTATGTATACAGTATATTTAACAATGTTATATTTATATAAACTTACTCCACAGTCAAAAGTAATTCTGAGTCGTATTTCAGGAGTAAAATCAAAGCATTGATCAAACTGAATCTTCTGACACTGAACCTTAGGCTTTTTGAAGCCATTCTGCCCCCTGCTGGCTGTGAATGTCTCACCTAATAGGAACCAGTAGGATCATCAGCAGAGGAAACACCATCTTCATGTAGGGCAGAGGATACATCCCAAATGCACACAAGATGATCAGCTGGATCATCTGCACTGCTGTGAAGTAGTGCACTTTTCTCTGAGGTACACGGCGTATGTAGTGGGTCGGAGGGTAAGACGTCTAGACAGATGGGAAGTGGATCACACAGTTAATATACTGTATTAAATTAGATTGAGTTCAATGTAATGGCAATAGCCCAGGGTGGAATTAGAACAGATGCACACTGGCAACCAGATGAAGTCTTAAAAAAGGAGAACATTTTTTCTCTCATTTGTGCCCCAAAGTTTTGTAATGAATAATTTCATGTACAGCTTAGTAGCATAGTAGGCTAGTTGGGTGTTGTGTAGGCCAGGGGTCTGTATCTCCAGTCCTCAGGTTCCACTGTCCTGAAACTTCTCCAACACACCTCAATCAGAACTTGCTGACATGCAGATGAGATAATTCAGCCTTTTCATTACATTGTATTAGAGCAGGGATGCACCTAAAAGTTGCAGGGCAGTAGGACTGGAGGGCTACAGTTACCCCTGGTGTAGGCGCATCTTGTTTGCTGCTGATATTAGAAGTAGACTGTTAGCACACTGGGATGCCACAACACTTTTCCCCACCATCCATGTAAGAGTATTTTCTGGAATATGATTGGTTCAGAAGGCCTGTCTGTTTAGTGTCAGTGACAGAGAAAGGGAGGTGCTCATCCAGGTAGACATTCAGGCAAAAACAATCAGTAGTGAAAAACAAATGACGTGAAAGAAAGGCTTTCTGAATTTCATATGTAAAAGATTACAAATGTTGCCATCTTTGAAGGCAAATAAATTGCTTTGTGAATTTAACAAGTGTCGTGACAATTCTGTATCAGAAATTAGACTTTAGTTGTTCTTTTCTTCTGTGCCTAATCCAAAAGTTTAAATCACATACCAACTTCAGCCATTTGCAGTTTAATAAACATTTATTACAGTGACTATGCTATGCAGAGCACTGGAGACATGCAAATAAGAAAGATAAAATTACTTTGGAGCACAAATGGTTGATTTGTTAAAAAATAAAATAAATAAAATCCTCATCAAAGTTGTGCTGCCCTGGGCAATGAGCCATATTACCAATATGAAAACTGCTCCTGACCCTATCTTATAGTAACTCTGTTATTTTACAAATTCAAAATGGATAGAGAAAAAGACAAGTCTTTGTTATAGCAAGATAATCTGGCACACACAGCACCATTGTATTACTGCAGTGATTCCTGTAATTATTACGTTATCTTTATTATTATAACCAGAAAACATAGTTCTCCTTCAGTTTTGTCTAAGGTCTTTGATGCTTAAAAATCTAAAACGACCTGTTTTTGTTTTGTCATTTCTTTTCTATGCACTATTTTTGAATCCCAGTATTTGTCATCATTGTAATTAAGCACACAGCAGGATGGAAATTAATAACTAAGTAGTAGAAAGATGTATCTTAGTTATTACTAGATGGGTGAACCAAACATTTCATGGTCTTTCTGCTCACCTGCTCCTTTAGCAACAAGGTCATGCGATCTACCATCTGATTTCCATCGAGTGAGGTGGCTGCAATGTAAAGGAAGAGGCCGTAGAGGACGGGTTTGGGGATCCACTGAAGAGGAATAGGTAGCATGAATGCAGAGAGGCCGATCAGGATGTTCGCTGCTAGTGAGGTTAGACGCGTCTCTTTGACACTAACAATCCTAAAAGGACAGAAACGGAGCTAAAAGAACCAGCTTTTCAAAGTACTGATGCTCATCTTGATAAAAATGTGGTTTATTTTTAGCAGTGAAGCAAATAAGTGAACTGTAGTGATTGGCTGACGTGTCCTACATAGTAGGAAATTTTAACTTTTAGGATTGAAAGGATTTTGTATTGCTTAATTTCATGTGCAGTTATATAGGTTAGGTTGGTACTCTGCTGTATTGTTTGCCAACGGGCTGGCAACCCCAATCCTCAAGGGCTAAACTCCACAAAAACATGAGACTGATAGGGAGCTTCAGCTTTCTCCAAGAGCAAAACCTTAAACCAATTATGTCCAAACTTTGCTTAATTTTTTCATAAAATTGCAAATCCTTAAATCTCTGCATGTTTCAGTGCACTAAAAATCCAACAGAGGTGTTACATGTCTTCCTTGGATAGTGAGAAAAGCATTTGGACTGTTTAGATTTTTCGGGGGACCTTGTTTTAACTTTACTCACGTTGTGTAGACATGTCCGTTCTCTACGTGCTGCTCTACTTTGGCAAGCTGACGGGCGTGTAGGGAGGAATGAGGAAAGGCAGCGTGCATCCATGGCAACCCCAGACAGGACATGAGGATGTTGATGAAGCCAGTCAGCATTAAGTCCCAGTGGAACGCTGTGCCTTTTAACAACCTAGTGAAAATGTGCATACACACACATAAAGCTCCAACTTGTTTGGAAGTGTAGAAGGAGGAGTTTCTCTGTTCTAATTTGAGAACCAGAAGCTATTACAGAGAAAAAGGATAAGACATAATTTCTGTCATACTTTCTTGTCTTGTTGCTGTAATCAAACATCAAACTGGAGCCTTACTTATGTTCTGGTACATGTGTAAGTGAGATGACGATGTTCTGGTCGATAAAGATTAGCAGTGCAAGCAGGAAACCAAGTCCGACCGCAGCAAGTGAAGTCAGTCCTGACAGCTTTTCAAATGCAGGGTACTTGAAGATTGGACCATCATGGACACTGAATACAGGAACTTATAGGAGAGAAAATATGTTCTAAACACATGCACAGCACAAAGAAGTCAGGATAAAATGTGAAATTAAAATTAGGATCCTGTCTTGCATGCAGGTGTTGTTTAGGGAACATTAATATTCTCATCCTTTGAATACATCAAAAGCCACAGAAGCGTTGAATCACAAAAGGTGTTATGTGCCAAGGTTGCGCGTATAAACCTCAAGGGTAATCTTCTATCAATGCTTTGATTTGACGGCTCTGTACTCACGCTGTATGTCAATGAAAAGATAGGAGCCAATGAAGGAGAATATCACCACAGCGATAGGCAAGGCACAGTCAGACACCACCTCTCTGATTTTACCATTCAGGTACGGGCTGCATGGGGAATAAAGCATCACATAGTACAGCTTTCTATAACTTTTATTCAGTCTGTTATACAAGACTGCATGGTACTCACACTGGTAGCTGCTGTACTCACTCTTTTAGGATGAAAACAATAACAAAAGATGTCAAGTCATGACTGGTACTAAAAGTTATGAACATAACATTTCCATGTTGGTAATGTGAATCTTTTTCAAATTTTATTTTACAGGGAATTGGTTAAAATCCATAAATAGCTTGGTGCTTCCCGCCTGCATTATGGAATGTGACTTTTATATATTTATTTTTTTACTAAAATGGAATTCTTTTGCTGCCTCTAGTATCATGTTTGTCGCAAAAGTCAATTTTAGTACAACTGCAAAGTAATTTGTCACTAAGACTTTCTGCTGACAGAACAAATGTGTAAATGTGTTTAATAACTTAATGGAGCCAGAGTAGTAGCATAACAGATGCTCTTCAAACTCCCCAGATGGAGAGTTGGGAAGGAAACTTGCAAGCCTAATGTTTTAGTGAATGTTGAATTTATTTAACTCTATGATAATTCTTCAAGTTGCTTTAGAGTGTTATTTAAAAGGAAGCTAAAATAAAAAAAAAGTGTCTACCATCCTGACGTGAGCAAAAAGAGATCGCTGAGATGCTTTGAACTGAAAGTGAGTGCTGATGTAATGCCCCCTCCTTTTCTCATGGCAGACTAAACTGATGCAACATGAATGAAATGTTGCCTTTACTTAGGAGGCATTTAAGGGGTGGTGTGCCCTGTTTTGACATCAATACCTTCTCTTGTTAATATTTATTCAAGAGCAATATCTGCACTAACTTTAGAGCACTATTTCTCAACCCAGTTACTTCAGGGTCCACTATCCTACATGTGTTAGGGTTTCTTCCTTACATATACACATTACTTTAATAAGTATGATTATCAGGTTTCTTCAGCAGTTAATGACATGGAGGTAATGTTATTATTTGAAACAGGCATGCTGGAGAATAGTAACATATGAAAGATGAAGGACAGCAGATTAACACTGCTCTAGAGAATGCAGTTTGGTGTCATAGGCATTGTTTAAAATGCCTTTCACAACAGGTTGTAGATGTTCACTCTGGTGGCTTTTAAGATTTACTTTTGCAAATCTTTTTTTTTTTTTTTTCTCCGAAGAGTTTTTGTGGCGCTAGTGGCTCGTATTTTTTGCGACAGTAGGCAGACAGGAAAGAAGGCGAGGAGAGGGGGGGAGACATGCGGCAAAGGTCGCCGGGACCGGGAATTGAACCCGCGACGTCCACGACTAAGGCCTCCAAATGTGGGGTATGCTAACCCCTTGCGCCACCACAGCACGCTCACTTTTGCAATTCTGTTGTTCAGAAAAAATACCACTCAGAGAGGAGACAGACAAAGCAGAAGCCATAACTCCAAAATCAAAACCTTAAGTTTTGGAGACATCTGATGAAGCTAAAACTGAATTGGCTGACCATGCTGAGAATGTTAAAATTTGGAAGACCAACAACCCAACTATAGCATTTGTGGAGGTCACTTCATGATATGTGGATATTAAGTAGCAGGAATCACATCACAATTTACAGCAGGAAGACAAAATGTTATGTACCAATGTTGAAGTATCATCTTAGCCAGAAAGTTATTTGGGGGAAAAAAATGGTCTTTAAGATACACAATGATCCTAAGCATTTGACGAAATTATTTCGAAGGCTTAAAGACTCCAATTTTAGTAACAAAGCCCCAAAATCACAAATTTTCAGGGCAGAGGCAGAAAGGTGGAGGTAACCTACAAACCTGACTCAGTTACACCAGTTCTATCTGGCGGAATGGACCAAAACATCCATTTTAGGAGAAGCTTGTGGAAGGATGCCCAGAACATTCAGTTTAAAATCCAATCTGAATAAATACTAAGAAATTGTATGTAAACTTTTGTATTTAAAGAAAGTGCTTAAAAAATACTTTCCCTCATTCTAACATTTACTAAATATAAAGAATTTTGTTAACCCTAACCAGAATAGAAGAAAGATTTTGTCTTTTTTAAATAATGAATAAAAATATCTCATTTAAGTTGTATAGGGTGTCACAATCTAGAAATTATTGGTATGTTCAAAGAATCAATGCAAACCTGGCTCATTTAGTGATCAAATTGTATTATGTTAAAGTGTCAACAGTGAAAGACAATACTGAAACTTTATTCAAAATTAAGTTTGTTTTAAGCAAAGAACAAGGCCTCAAAATGTGAAATGGAACCGTACCTCCTCTTGATGAGGTAGAGTGCGTAACCCAGCCACAAAGTCCCCAACATGAGCAGCAGACAGAGAATGGGCCTTTCCCTTGTGCATTCCACCAGTGTCTCTTCTGGATGTTCAAACAGTGACATGTTCATCCCAGTTTCATGCTCCAGCTTGGTGGTTGTTTGGTTCTTGGTCCTATTTAGAAACTCATTTATCTGCTGAAGCACCACAGTTTTGTTTGTGGTTGCCAACTTTGGTCCGTAGTAAAAGTGTTCAAAAACTGTGGGGAAGAATGTCAGAGGTTAGTAAAAATATCTGGGAAACTGCCATACAAACCTGCTTATTATTTGACATTTGTGTTTTAAGGAGCGTTCCTTGTTTTCTAATCAGCCATAAAAATATTTGTACATTTTATGTGAGCAATCACACATATCAGTATTTTTCAATATGTCAGAAACCATGTTTTCTAGTCAACATTATCTATAATGGACAGATTCACAATGTATTCTGACCTTTTCTAGACTTACTTTTGACAGTGCCTTTCACTGCATCCCCAACAAAAGCTATGGAGATGAACAATGCAATAACCTCTTCTGTTGAGCTGTGAGATAAAGATAAGAAAAAAAGAATAACAAGCTATGTTATATATTTTTATTTATAAAGACACAGACATAATAACCTATTCAAGGCAACATAACAGAAGACATACCAACAAAGAACACAATTAATATTGGTGAAGCCAGAACTTTATAACAAATAAAACTTTTTCTTCTTATTGATTTCACTTCAGTAAGTGGCCCCATGGGTCAATGCTTCTTTTAATGTGTTACAAATCAGTCTGTAAGGAGAAAAGGAGCTATGTTGTGTATTCACCGTTTGAAGAGTTTCATCATCAGGCTGACATTGAATAAGCCCCCGAGGATAAGGAAGAAGCTGTTCCATAAACCGATGCAGGCATAGAAAGCATCAAAGTCGAGGTCGTAGTCATCACAGATACCCCTGATCACTATGAATTATACATACAAGACACACAGGCACCAACTCAAAAATATATTTTTCTTTCAAATTCAGAGAAGTTTTTTCTGTAAAACTACTTGGAAAATTATGTAATTATCTATTCGGAATATCAAAGCAGTGTTTCAGCCTTTCTATTAAACTTTGTGTGTGTAAACTGAAATGTTTTGTTTTTCTGTTGATTTAATAAAAAAAAATTAATTTCCACTTGTAGGTTTTTCTTTTTTTTTATATAATTAACGGAACGACACACACCGCTGATGAAAATGGCCAGTGGTGCAGTGGTCAGAGGAATGACCAGAGGGGAACCAGCAAACAGAGAGTAGATCACTCCTCCAATGCTTTGGCCAACAATGGTCTTCTGAACATCTATCCAGGCAAAAAAAATAAAAAATAAAAAAATGTGCATGTGATATATAAAAATAGTGACGTATCAGATAATAATAAAGACAAAGTCAATACCTATCTCCCCTCTTGTGCTTTCATCATTCAGAGAACCGAAAGCAATTGCAGGCAGGAGAATGGCAATGTAGAGGAAGATAGCCGTGGTGGTATATTTCAGTAAACAGCGATCCTTCCCTGTTATACCTGTTAATTGGGTAAACAAAGATGTAAAATCCTCAAACAGAAAGTTATCCAAAAAACCCCCCACAAAACTTTACAACAGGGGTCTCAAATTCCAGTCCTCGAGGGCCGCTGTCCTGCAACTTTTAGACGTGTTTCTGCTGCACCACACCTGAATAGAATAATTAGGTCATTAAGGCTCTAGAGAACTGATCTACACAAGGAGGAGCTAATTAAGTAATTTCATTCCAGTGTTTTGTACCTGTGGCACATCTAAAAACTGTAGGACAGCGGTCCTTGAGGACTGGAGTTTGAGACCTGTGCTTTACGACATTGCCATACCGTCTGTGAAGTCTGAAGGATAAAGAGGCAGTCTCCGACGAAGGTCATCATAAACACCTCTCCCGGCTCTGAAGAAATCTCTGCACTGTGAGACACAAAGCAGAATATAGTCAGCAATTGAAGCCTTTTGTTTTTCTTTACTATACAAAGCACCTCTGGCCCAGTGCTTCTGTGTGTAGCTATGTTTCTTTCCTGCAGTTAAGCCAAAGACAGATCTATTGCTGCCATTATCTTTGTCTACTTTTAACATTTCTTTCTCATGGAAAGTACAACCGGGCCAGTGCCTCTGTGTTCAGCTATTTCTCTTTCCTGGACAAGCTCAATTCAATAATTTGTTCAGCTAAACTTTAACAGTGAGATCTTGAAAAAGATCACAGAGACCTTTTGTAACAGGTCAGATATAAGCTTTCTCCTCAACGTTGGGTTTGATTATAATCAAAGACAGTTGTTTTTCTTTTCATTGTTTACCAATTGCTTTTGACAGAACATTTTCACATCCATCTAAGACCTTTTTTAATACTGACTAAATTTAATACCTAAGCATTTTAAACCCACTTGGTAAAACTAGAAGCAATTCACTGAAGTAAAGTTATCTAGTCAAGTGTGTATAAGATCGTTAATAGAATCTGGAATAAATTTTTGTCTCCTGAATCAAAAACTAAACTGTTTTTGTGAAGAGAGGGAAAGCTACAACATTGCTTATTGTTGACACAGTGTCTATATAAAACATTAGGAAAGACATGATGCAGGATTGGATCCTCAACATGTGCCTTCAGAGTATTATGTTTTAAAAAGTTGAGATAGTTTACAATTCAATTATCAAGGAAACATATTGCAAATCTACCTTTTCTTTGGGTAAAAGAATGCTAAATCAATCAAAATGTGGGTAATTTTCTTCATTCCTATGATGAAACGTAGACATTAGGTCAGGAAGAGAACACAATGATAATTTGAGTGCATGCTAAATAAGGTGTAGCAAGTATAAAATGACCATAAAAACAAATGTACCAGAATATTTTGTTTGGTTTGTAGTTTACAATACTGGCATTAAATCACAGGTTAAGAGGCAGCTTGACAGCTCCAATCCAAAGTGCTGTTTTCAGTCCAGTCAGATCAACAGCCTATTGGGAGATGCAGCCTTTTTACAACCCAGGCCATTATGTTCTCTCCCTTCAGTCTTTGGGTGTTCCTTCTTCTTCCCCTGCTTAACACAAACATTTCCTCCAAATTTAAAATCTGCATATAATGAAGTAGTTTATTGTCACACTGAGCTGCAGACATTTTGCCGTCAGCATAGTGAAGGGGTTGCCAGTTTTTGCCCAGCTGCTTCTCATTCTACAAGTCTAGCTAATAGAGTGTACAAACAGGATACTCAGATAATTTGGTTCATCTAGTTTAATGATCCACATCTTTATATGCCTGGATAGAGCCAGAAAACACAAGGGTGGTCTCCACATCTGGAGAGTTTGAGAAGTCAGTACAGAGTGTAGACGCTAGCGCAAATGCAATAAGGATGTTCTATCAGACATCTTTTTGTTCCTTTGGTTAATGCGTTTTGGCATTCATTTATGACCCTGTTGTATATACGGTCTCCTATATCAGTAAATTCTAGACTGATTACACACAAAACTGCCTGTATTATCACACAGTCTACACTTTTATTACACACCTGGAGTGCTTTTCCTCTTCGTGGGTCCGAGTCCTCCACTTCCTCTATGACTGTCTTCTCACTGGCTACAGAGAGCTGGTGTCGCTGGAAGACCAGCTCCTGTTTGAACTCCTCTGGAGTTTTGGTCTCCAGAAGCCTTTGCCTGAAGTCAATGTCAGAGAACATCGTGGCAAATGTCCTACCCAGTTCCACGGCTGTCTTGGTGCTTTTCTACAAAACATTGTTCATAAAAAGGAATTTAACAGATGCAAAGTGTCCTGTTTACATAAGCCTTTTCAATCTCACATATTTTGCTAGATATCATCCTTAACCTCAATGCTTTTTCAAAAATCAAAAAAATGTCTGCTCAAATCTGAGTTTGTTTTTTTTCTCCAGTCCACACATGGTCAAAATTATTCATACTGACTCTAAAACAAACATACAGTTCCACTGATACACAACTTCACCTTGCAACCTAAATGTTAAGCCACACTTTTTGTAGTCATCAACAAATTTCTAGGGAGTTTTCTGGGTTGCCATTTGAGTATGATTCTTGGCAGAATTGTTAGAGTTAATTTAAACTATTTTTGATAGTGTTGAGGTGAAAGTTAACCTGCTTCATTAAATAAAACCAATTCTTGTGTTTGCATTATATCATTGCTGGAATTTGTTGGAACATTCAACTATATCCAAGTGATGACCATCTACCCTTAATTTGGAAGAATAATGAAGCTTCTCCATTATTTTATCTACTGGGTTCAGTCCATGAGTACCTATAGTCACAACATGCTGCTATCACCACCATGCTTGACAGGTACCATTCTAATTTGTAGTCATTATGTACAATTTACAATGTACCACAATTTCCAGACTATAGAGCGCACCTGATTATAAGCCGCACCCCCTACAGTTTTAAAGGAAACACATTTTGTACATACATAAGCCGCACTGGTGTATAAGCCGCATGTGCCTACATTGAAACATGAGATATTTACAAAGAAAGACGGTACACAGAAGGTGTTTTTAAAGTTTTAATAATATGCCGTAGCTTTTCTTTCTGAACAGCAGCAATATAGCAAAACAACACTAACAGGGCTGGTTTAAATAACATACGGTTAAAAGTCACGGAGAGCCGTCATCCTCTTCCTCCTGTGCACTGAAACCATGGAAGTCTTCTTCCTCAGTGTCTGTTTCCTTCTTTATCGGCCAGCTCGATTGCTTTTAACTTGAAAGCTGCATCATATGCATTTCTTCCTGCATTCTCCATGATGAGGGTCTCTTCAAGCTAATTGTATTCACGCACAAAGCACGATGTTACATTAGTCTCCCTCTACAGATATATTCCAGGTGTCTCACGCTTACCTTTTCTGCTCCAGCGCCCCTACTGGCCGTTAGAAAAAATTCATAAATAAGCCGCATCGTTGTATAAGCCGCAGGGTCGAAAGCGTGAGACAAAAGTCCCGGCTTATAGTCCGGAAATTACGGTACATAAGTTAGTTTATTAGAGTGACAGCTGCTTCAGCTTTAACTCATTTGACCATAAAACTTTTCTCCAAAAGACATTTATTTGGTCATGGGGGTAGCTGCATTGTTCAGTAGAGCCTCAATGTGTTGATTAGAAAACAGATACTTATTTCTCGGTCAGCAGCAGCAACGTACATTATTGTGAACAGTAACTCATGTTGTAGCCGATTTTACTTCATAAAAACAACAAACCTTTTTGGTTCTTGGATTTTTCAGGAAATCACAACTTTCCTAACATCCTCCTTTCCTTCTGATGGCGATAGTTTATATCAAATAGTTAAAACTGATCTAAACTGAAATTCACTGGTTAAAATAAGGTTTACAGTCGCCTTCTCAAAATCACAAACAGAATCATAACATGCCAGAAGCTGGAATCTTTGATAAATATAAAGCTAACCAAAGACTTGTGGAGTTAAATCTACTCAAATAATCATTCCAGCCTGATAAAAGAACTGTTCAAATTCATCATTAAAGTAATGGAATTATTAAAACTTTTTTGCTCAAGCTTGTTCATACAAAGTTTTATTTGGTTATTTGGTTTACAGTTTTTGCTTTACCGTTCTAGGCGGTGCAAGGATCAGGATAACATAACGGGCCTCGCAGCAGTTGACTCCCCAATTTTGTGGCCTCTCCAAGCGGGTAATACAAACATGACGCCTCTGTAGGTTTCTCACATTGGAGCTGTACAAAAATAAAAAAAGATATGCTGTAGCATTTAAAACTGACAAGTCTGAATGATCTGACACCACCAAATAGAAATGGTAGAATGAAGAAATTCTGTGATCATAAACATGGTAAGAAAGGTTAATTGTCACAGCTTAACTCACAGAATACAAAGCCAAGACTGCTGATAATGAATGCCGGTTGAAGTAGCAGTCACACCCTGAATAGTCTCCGACAGAAGGTGAACTGGAGAAGCAAAGCAAATGAAAAGACAAGACAATGAAGGTTTTAATCTTTATTTTGCAAGAAAATAATTGTGAAGACTTCCTTTCTTCACTCACCATTAATATCTCTGCCTCCTGCATCTGTGAACAGTGAGTTCATCACCTCTTCTACATTACAGTTGCCATAGCCGTCCTCCACCATGTGAGCAATCATTTGTCTCAGAACCTCATCCAGAGTGGCAGCCTTTTTGTCCAAAAGGATGCTTGCCTGAGAAAGGAAGCTGTCCAGATCTCTGTGGGCGCGCACTTCCTCTTGGAAGTTCATGGGTTTTACATACTGATAGGAAGGAGAACAGAATATATGTGATTAGGAACTGCAAAAGGAAATTGGACATCTTATGGGCCTTATATGAGAAACTTCACTTTACTTCACTCTGACTTTGTTAAAATAACTCAGATGTTTTCAGGCCGTTACTACAGCTATCTCGCTCTGAAACCCCCATTTATTTTCCACCTGGGCTTTACACAGTCATACATTTATTCTGCTGAAAGCTGATGTTTTTTGTGGACTCTATTTTTGTACCTTTAACTATTTGGCCCTTCTTGATTATCATTTTGTGACAACAAAAGTTTACTGGCAAGCTGCCTTTATTATGTTAATGGCTCTTTGTTGTGATTGTTTACCTTATATAACTTAAACAAATTTGATCTTGGTCTTTCCAAGCTGTTCAGTTGTAATAAAAATAAAATATGCCCTTCTTCAAATTCCAGATTCCTTATTTATGTATTGTTTTGGAAACTATTCACATTGAATCAATGTTGTACATGAGAGGGGATCGAAATTCTTCCAAAACAATGCAAAACACAAAATCGACTACAGAGCGGTGTTACTGCTGAGGGGGATTCTACAAGCTTTTGAAGTACAAGATGTTCTTGGGTTTTTTTTCAATACACAATTTTTATTTTGTTTTTGTATAAGCAATTCATTGTGTTTTTGGAATCTTAAAGTTAGATTTAAAAAGTTTTCTATTTTGCAGTTATTTTGTGTTATTCAATAAAAACCAAACAAACAAAAAAAACAAAAAAACACCTGAGAAATAAAATCTTACTTTTCTTGTTGTGTTTAAAAGTCCATATCCAGGACCTTCAGCAAAGAAGAAGAAGTACATAAAATGTTTAGATTATGCCATCATATCCAATTTTTTTCTCAAATATCCAGTTTATTTTAATGCCTCATACAAAGCAACATTACTCTGTAGTTTCTGAGTTGACCTGAGTTGCTAAATCCATAAATGTTGACTTTTCAGAAGAAACTCCATGTCTTCCCCAGGCACAAACCTGCAACACTGAGATGGATGTCATTTTCATAAATGTTGTCTGTAATGATGGTAGGTGAGTCCTGATCTGAATCTTCCTTCTCTCCATCCTTCAGCTCTGTGGATTAAAACATTAAAGGGCAATCAAAAAACAAACAAGTCAACACATCTCACTCTGTAGTTTCAGCCTTGGCACAAATAATTTGTTTTACAACTGAGGTAATCACATAAAAGTAGCTGTAAACGTCATTAGAGAGCTTCCAAAGCTGCTGTGTTATGATCACACTGAGATAAAACTGCTTTTTGAATCAATGGGATGCTCGCCACATTAACAGCATCTCCAGTAAGGGACAATTTATTCTGCCCTTCCTCCACTTTGCCATCTGTTGACAAGAAAACAGCAAGAGGGAGAGAGAGCGAGAGACCCAATAAAAAATCCCCCTCAAACCAGACATGCTGCAATATAACAACAGCAGCCTCTCGTAAATTCCTTCATGTATAGAAGATAAATATGGGTTTTTGATTGCGGGTTTTATGGGAGGAAGAGAAACCGCCTCAGAATTAGAAAATTAACCCTTCGCAAGCACAGCTTTGTGCAATGATTATTCCTTCAACTCATCATTATCACTTGCCTTGTTTTTCACCTGTTAATTAACCTTCCAGCTCACAGAGAGTGGACCGGCTGTGCTCAGCAGAATGTGAAATGGGCCATGAGTGAGCAAAGAGAAACTTTGATATTAGCATAAAGAACCAATTACCGTAAATATATTGATGCATGTATCATCACACAGGAAAATACCTCAAATAATATTTGATGAAATGTAGAGCACATAGAGTTCATAAGAGGGGAGGACAAGGCTTAGAAATGCAGTCTCAGTAAACATTATGTGTGGATGCAGCTATATACCCATCTCCTGGAAAACATATCCATTCTCAGACCTCCCAGTGGATGGAGCCTCTGTGGAAGTGAAAAAATAAACATGTTTACAAAGCTTCAGGCTCAGTTTCAAGCTGGCTGTCTCTTTTATTAAAGATTTTTATTGTTGTTTGTATTGTCTAGAAAGTCACCATCCCTCACCTCAGATATGGAAAGGTTAGAATTATATGAACTCTAAGCAGAGGAGAATAGTGAAAAAAGTTAATCATCCAAAAGTTTGAGCAGTATAAGGACCTGTACTGCTTTTCCAGAGTAAACTTTAGTTTTTTACCTTCTTTATGTGCTACAAATGGCAACCTTTCTGTCAGCAGATAAAGTTGTTCATTAAAAGTTTTTCAATACATGTTAAACCAACTTTTTCTTAAAAGGTATTCAGGTTTTTTAGCTGTTGGTTGTATTATTTTCTATGAAGCATTCTTAAGAGCAGTTTTATGATATTCAGCTTGTACTTTGGGGTTAATCAAACTTTTTTAAGGTAACAGTCACTTATAGGCTGCACAGTTTCTAACTGATTAAATTATTTTCTGTAAAAGGCTGGACACCATAACAGATTTTCTCCAGTTGTGTGTGCAACAGAAACCTGATATTTACATGCACTAAAAAGAGAGACATAACTTTTTCTTTCGTGACTGTCACAACATGAAATATTTTTGATCATTTAGGTCTACCATAACATTTTCTAAACTCCAAAATAATAATATTTCCTTAAAATAATAATAAAATAAAAATTATATCTATAATCAATTGAGTCCCGTACTAACAAGAGATGAAAGCCCACTCTGCTAAGAAGTATCCATTACTTCAATAACAACGTAGAAAACCTAACTTGTAGTTTGCAAATGCAGCAGAGGAGATTTTCTGACTGAAAGTAGTAGATTAATCCTCTGAGGTTTGAAATTGACCAGTATATGTAAATCAAAGTGCATCAGTGTGACATTTTATTGTAAATTGAACTAAAAATCACAAGAACCAATTAGCCTGATCATTGCCTACTTTTGGGTGAGGTATAAGAATAAGATGTGGCTTCAGATAAAATGTCACTGATAGAAGGATGTTAAATCTTTTAGTCTACAACTGTTAAATAGATCTCAGCTGGTCAAACTGCATTTCACCAGTTGAAGACAAAAACTGCAGACATAAAGAGCTCCCATCATTCAGTGACCAGTCGCTGAACCATCAGCCCCAGCTGAAAAATACAAAAGAGGGATGAAGTTCAACAATCTATTTTCATAGTTCACTATGCAAAGCATGAGGCTGACTTACTGTTTGTGTAGATGAAAACATAGTGGGATTTAAGCTGGCAACAGGCATCATTTTCTATCTTCCTTATTTATTTTGATTGGTCAACAGTGGGGAAATGCAGCATAAATAGAGTGTAATAACAATATTTTCAAGTAAGTTTCTTTAATTCATCTGACTGCAATAGGGGTGGATGGTCTTCTCTCTGTTGAAATCCTAAAATCACCTACAATAAGGTGTTCTCTCTTAAAAATGATAAAATAACATGTTCACGTACCCCAGAAAAAATATCAACCCTTCTCTATCTTGCACACAAGTGAAAAAAAATTCTCATTGAAAGGTTTACTAATTACCCATTACCATCTGAGCTTACTGAATAATTTAGATCCCACTGTGACAACTTGACCTTTAAATTTTCTTAAAAAGCGAGTGGTGGGTGTGGGTCAGGAAAATATTTGGGAGGCTAAGAAAACAGCAAAATTCTTCCACATTTAGTTACAAGAAAAACCAGATGCCAGCTGTGTGCAGTGTTTGTATAGGCGAACATGTATCTTCAAGGTGCTGCTGCAGCTGTGCAGAAGGGATTTTTTATTTTTTTGCCTGAGGCAGAGTTTGGCTGCAGGGGCTCGGAGCAAGGCTATATCTCAAATCTGATTAGACAGAACATTCCCAGGCCTCCTCCACATCACAGGAGTCTGGAGACAACAGGGGACCCACGGCCCTTTTGCAACAAGCAGTTTGACCCTCGCTTAGCTGCGCGGAGGATTTTGGAGATCTTTTAAGTCTTGTCTCAAAATAAGATCAGCTTTAATATTAATACTCTCAACGATAGATGCAGCAGAGATTGGCATTGAAATACAATGTCTTTTAAATTGTTGTGCTGACAAAAGTGGCATTTAGGCTTTAAAAGAATACATGCAGGACAATTAGAATTAGAAAATCACAGTTTTATCTCCTCTACCTGCTGTTGTCTGGTCTGAAGAGAGCACAGGAAGTAAATTAAATTGTTTCTGTTTACCTGCTGTCCTGCCAGCTTCTGCCAGTGAGTCTGCTAGGAACCTGGCCCACTATCTCAAACATGATGCTGTCTTGGGACAGAACAGTAAGACTAAGCTCTGACTTTTTCCACAAAGGAAAGCTGAAACCAAAACAGTCTACTCTCTGCTCCTTTGACCTTGTTTATTAAAGGCTTCACAGCACTTTCTTGTCATGATACCAGAAGGTTTAAATTCTTATTTTCCTGTTCATGATTCTTGCCTCTTAACATAACGGATGCCACAAATTTAAAAGTAATAGGTTAGATTCATTGAGGCATCATAAATAGTTCTCAGAGAGTTTTGTCTATGTAGGTAAGATAGCATCACACAGTCAATGCAGCTTCATGGCCAAACCACATCCCACAGGTGTTCTGCTATATTGAGCTTTGGTAACTACTACAATGAATTCTTGGTCATGTCATCAGAGACGTGATATTAAGTTTTTGATTAAGTGGTTTAGCCTGTACTATTCTCTACATTGCAATATGGATAAGCTGTTGTCTTAAAAAGATGGACATTTGACCCCAAAACAAAGATGATTCCTAACCCCTAGGTCTACTGCTTGGCTGTTTGGATACATTAAACTTTCTCATTCAGCTACAGCGTAGCTAGAAAAAGAAGGCAAACCAAACTACAACTTTTTATCCAAATTTTTTGATAATGATAAGATAAATTCACTTTGAACTTCATTGTTCATTTGAAACAAAGTCAAGCCAAATGTAAGCATCACTGATATGGATACAAAAAGGCAAAAGTCAGAATCTAGCTTTCAACAAGCCTCAAATACCATGGAAGACTTAGTAGTACAGACATGCAATCACACCAGTTCTGTGCATAAATGTAAAAAATAAATAAATTAATAATAATAATAATAATAATAATAATAATAATAATAATAATTGTTATTATTATTATTATTATTATTATTATTATTATTATTATTATTATTATTATTATTATTATTATTATTATAACAATGGTTTATTTCTAATGACCTTTTTGTCAAATTTGTATCTCAACGGCCACACCAAAAGTATTGTTTGGTAAATGGAGGCATGTTTTCTGTGCTTTTTTGTTGTCTGTTTATCAACAAGATTCTATATAAAAAATTGGATATTTGACCAGACTTGATAAAAGATGAAGTTTGGGCAACAGAAGAGTTAATAAATATTAAATACATACCTAGATAACCAAACTAAAAGGAATCACTAGTCTTTGATAAATTTCTGTTTGTTTAACTTCAAATCTGAGATTATGTAACCCTGCTAAGCTATTGAACATGACTGGATGTCTGTACTGAGGGTATTTTCTTCAACAAAAAGTCCAACTTCATAAGGATTGTTTTATTATTCACAAACTCTCTGTTATCTGAGGCTGGAAAGTGAATGCCCTTGAGCAAAAACAAAGAGAAGAATGCTTGTTCTGTCTCTGGGAAAAAGAGAGACTGATACTACATCAAAACTGTAGGTTTAACTTAACAAAGCATAAAAATAACTTAAAATTGACCTAAATATACTTAAAGCAACCATAACGTAAAAAACTCAAGACAGCACTCAAATTTCAGGTTTCTCTAATGTACCATGAAAAGTTTAAAATTTCACAATGTACACATTCATATGCTTTATTGTTAAAAAACAAATACCAGGAAGCAGGAACTGCAGCTCATTCCACTTAAACACCTCAAAGGATGCTGATAAGAACAGACTAATGTGTGTTTGTCTGAAGCCAGGAAATTGACTGCTGGACTAACTTTAATCAGTGACACATCAGATGCAGTATAATAGCTAAAGATCATGTCTGAATGTCTTTTTCCCCAAACTAGACATCAAGGGGATTAATTTGACATGTGACATGTGGCACTAATCCTTGAAATCCTTTAAGGAGCCATTTCTCAGTGATTACAGGGGTGACTTATAAATAGCCTTTATGTCTGATCATAAAATCAAGTAAAAAACATGGGACTGATATAGGCTTAAAGTAAATAATCTAGATTTTTTCATGTTGAACTATTATACATACATCAATGTTAGTCTTGAAATTGTCGAAATGAGAGTTGGACTTCACCAGATTAGATTCTGCCAGTTAATCTTCATAATCCTTGACCAGTGAAAAAACTAAGGTGGGTACTACTTTAACTCTTTAATGGAGTAGCAGAAAGATGGAAATATAAATTATTTTTGTGCTTTAGTCAAACTAACATAGACACATTCCAACTAAGAGTTCTGGGAGACAAACAACAAAGAAACGTATCCTCCTGTTCCAGCTGAGATACAAAAGAATTTGCAGCTTGGCATTTAGAGGTGAAACAATCTGAACAAAGTACTGCTTTATTAAGAATAAATATTAAGTCTAATAATCAAGTATTTAAAAGCTGCTTTTTTCTGCAGTTGTAGTGCATTTGTACAGAAGGAAATTTAGCTCCTGCCTGTTTTTAAAACACTTGATGAAAGTGCCGTTTATTGCTATAATGTAAATATTGACTCATGTGCCCTCCTAGCAATAAGAAAGGGGTGTCTAAATAAGGACTGAACAAGACAAAAAAAAAGAAAACAGTAAATAAAAGTAATTACAATTTTTTTGACAATTTATACCATGCATAAGGTTTTGTTTAATGAACATTAACAGCTCACTCAGACAAAAAAGCTGCGTTCTGCAAACAGGCTTTCTCACACACTTGACACAGCTGGCTCAGGTTGCATTATGAAAAGACCTTCTCGCCCCGTTAAAACCCCTGTGAACTCACCAGATGGAACAAAATGGAGAACTTTTTTGGAATTCATGTTCTTCAGGCTTTCGATAAAGATGCTTTCCAAAAGTCAACTCATCATCTCTCTTCCCTTCATCCACCAGTTTTTTTTGTCGTTAATATTTTTCACACACACACACACACCCACGCACACACACACATCATGGGCTTGGACACTGAGGTAAAGTCACCACCCTGTACCTCCTCCTGGAGAGCATGGGAGGGGAGGGCAGAGAAAAAAAGATTGAAAATGAGAAATGTTTTTTTTTCTCTCCCTTTAATACTTGCTTCTTGAGTTTAAGAACTAGGGCATTTCAATAACATATTTCTAAAGACAGACAGCTATTTTTTTTATCTCTTTTTTTTGTAACATTTGACTTAAGGTTCAGATGCCATATTAGGAATCTCCTTTTAGGACCTTACAATGAGGATTATAACATTAGATGAGTGTTAGTATTGTGGTGCACGAATATCATAACTTACTACATTTTTAGCAAAATGTTGTTATTGACTCAAAAATTGATGACGTTACAAGCATGATGAGCAAATTTGTTTGGAGGGATACCTTGCTGCTGCTGACAGAATGTCCAGGCACCTGGACATTCAAAACTGCCAGTAAATTCAATAAACATCAATAGGTTTGTCGAGCTGTTAAGCATTACCTGAAAAGTGATAAGTAAACAAGCATAGTTTGAGCAATGTTTGCCAGCCCACCTTATTCAAAAGAAAATCAATCTAGGTGTAATCTAGCATGATGAGCAAATTTATACCATATATTATATAGTCAATTTTTTCATAGCAACATCACTCCATCACTCTGAGTTTTCCTGTTAACGTGAGAACCGCAGATCAGACTTATCTCTTGTTTGGGTACATGTTCATTAAGAAATTACCTTCAGGGATTGCTGCAGAAAAATGCCACTAAGAAGCATAAAGTTGCTCACTCAAGCCTTTTGACACACTGGCTTATTTGAATGCAGTAAATATAACTCATTTGTCAATTCTGAAAAATGTGGAAACATGAATTGTTTCTCATAAATGTTCTGATCTCAAACTGACTAATAATATGAAACCTTAGCTTTATCTTCGTCTTACACCTCCCTTGTACCTTTTTCACATTTTGTTAGATTGCAACCAGAAATTTCAGTGTATTTTTTGAGGATGGAATGTCACAAAGTGTAGAATTTTGAAAGAAAAGGAAAACTATACATGCTTTTTTAAATATTCTTCTAAAAGTGAGAAATGCATTTGTATGAAATCCTTTTCTTTCTGACAGAGACAGAGGTAACCTCGAGTCCATTTGTGTGTAGTCAGTGCAAATGCAGCTGTTCTCTCTAAATAAATATAAATATATCCTTCCATCCATCCATCCATCCATCCATCCATCCATCCATCCATCCATCCATCTTCTTCCACTTATCCGGGGTCGGGTCGCGGGGGTAGCAGCTTCAGAAGGGAGGCCTAGACTTCCCTCTCCCCAGCCACTTCTTCCAGTTCCTCCGGAGGAACCCCAAGATGTTCCCAGGCCAGCCGAGAGACTTAGTCCCTCCAGCGTGTCCTGGGTCTTTCCCGGGGCCTCCTCCCAGTGGGATGTGCCCGGAACGCCTCACCAGTGAAGCGTCCAGGAGGCATCCTGACCAGATGCCCGAGCCACCTCAACTGACTCCTCTCGACGTGAAGGAGCAGCAGCTCTACTCTGAGTCCCTCCCAGATGACTGAGCTTCTCACCTTATCTCTAAGGGAGAGCCCAGACACCCTACAGAGAAAACCCATTTTGGCCGCTTGTATCCGCAATCTCGTTCTTTTGGTCATGACCCAAAGCTCATAACCATAGATGAGGGTGGGAACGTAGATCAACCGGTAAATCGAGAGCCCTGCTTTTTGGCTCAGCTCTCTCTTCACCACGACGGATCGGTACAACGCCCACTTGCTGCGCCTAGAAATTCTGGCCATAGAAGTAAGGAACAGAATCGGTGACAAAGAGCAGCCCTGGCGGAGTCCAACTCTCACCGGAAACGAGCCCGACTTACTGCCGGCAATGCGAACCAGATTCTGACACCGGTCATACAGGGACCTGACAGTCCGTATCAAGGAGCCCGGTACCCCATACTCCCAGAGAACCCCCCACAGGACTCCCAGAGGGAGACGGTCGAACGCCTTCTCCAAGTCCACAAAACACATGTAGACTGGCTGGGCGAACTCCCATGCACCCTCCAGGACCCTGCTGAGGGTATAGAGCTGGTCCAGCTCTTCCTGAATCCAAGGAATAATATATGAGATTCTAAAAATGACAAATGTTATTTATTCTGATTTCTGTGTTGGCTCCATGCTGCATTCAGTACACTAGCACCATCAGCTGAACTGTTTCAGCATTATAGAGTTAGAAACATGAAGAAATCTAAGTTGGACATTAGATTTGTAGTGCCAATGTGGTTTAAAAAAGGATGCAATAAATAAATAAATATGCATATATATTCTCTGAAAACACTCTTGATAAAATTGATATTTAAATAAAAATGAGATCTAAAAAAGCACAAAAGTGTGAAAGAGCTGTAAAATTGGAAAGGAAAAGCAATAATACTTAATCAATGAAACTAACTGAAAGGATTTCATAAAAAAAAGTATTGCTTTAAGTAAATGTTCAGATTAATCTGAGGGAAAAACGTGGTGTAAAAAGAGAACTGGTTTGTGTTGTTTTGGCCAAGTCTAATTATCCTATAAATCCAAAATAGCCATCAGCCTTACAGAAATAATAATTTTTCAGCAGGAAAAAACCCCCCATCACATTAAACAAGAATACATGAAAGCCAACCCTGACATTCTTGATTATCAGACAAACTCGTTCTCACAGACATTGCTGTGCAACAAGTTAAAACCCTTATAAAACCTTTACAGGTTGGTCGTAACCAACACCAAAGGTAGTTGTGGAAAACACCTTAGGTAATCAGTTGAGTTTTTATTTTATGCAGGGCAGCTTGAGATTTATTGTGGTGGTGGATGCTAACAAAACCAAAGAATCCTGTTTTAGTTTATGACATGGTGGTGGCAGGTGCAGGAGATCAGAACAATGAACAACACAATGTTCTTGTCAGATTAATGTCTAAACAAACATAAATAATTGAAATAAAAGTGGACGTGAGTCTGCTTTATGCCACAAGATGGCAGCAGAGTCTGTACTTAGGTAGCAAAGAATCCGCTTCCCATTATGTAATGCAAACAGCAATACAGAACATGTTATCTAATTTTTAATTCCTAAACCTTTTACTGTGCAAACTTTCAGTTTTGGGTGACCTTGAGAATGCTCTTTAGAGAGATTAATCATAAACTAATCCATATGGAAATTTTTGAAGAGAGCAAAAAAGTCTATTTTAACCCATAGAAACAACATGATTATAGATGAGCAATTACTGAATGTTTCTTTTTTTAAAGAAACATTCAGGGTATTTACATATTTACTCAATTATTCTTTAAACCATATTAATTGGGTCAAATGTAACGAGTATCCTTTGTCAAGGTTTTTGCAATAATTTGTTAGAATTTTGGCCTGGTCCTCCACAACGGGATTCAGTGAGTAAAATTTGTAGACAACTTGACAACACTGAACTAAACTCTGAAGATATATGGGACTGAGATCAAGGCTTCATAATGGTACTTTGTTGCTCTAAAGCCATTTTGTAAACAATTTTGCAGTATACCATGGTTATTGTCCATTTGGAAAACCCATTTGAGTCCAACCTTAAATTCTTAACTGAGATCTTACACTTGTATTGTCCAAAATCTTTCATTATGATGTTTTGTGAAAGTCTGTCTTGCAGCAATATGATATCATCCCCATACTTCCCAGTTAGGTGTTGTAAGGCTTCCTTTGTCCTTCAATTGTAACACTGTTGATTATGGCCAGAGGTATAATCTTAATTTTTAGCAGTCCACAGGACATATCTTCAAAATGTAAGGTCCCTGCCCCTGAGTGCATTTGCAAACCATAATCTGTCTGTTATGTTTATGGCTTCTTCATCACTTAGTGGCATTTTAGCCCTGGTTGCTCAAAGCAACTGACTGTGAGCCCAGTTGCTTTGTTGCTGAAATGTTCTATAAAAATAAAAATGACTTGACTTAATTGGAGACATAAAATGCCATAGCATCGCCATATGGACTTTTCCAAATTACTTAATGGTACAGTAGTGTGAGCTCAGTGTGTTTATTCTTCTGAATTTCACTAAAAGTAATGAAAAGTATTAAGAAATACATCACTCTTATTTCTAAGACCTAAAGGAGAACATCTTGGTAGTACCGTCTGACGTAATACAGAAAACGTTTAGTCATTATGTGTGGGTCATGTGTGTTTTTCATGTGTGTGTTAATATAAACTGTATGTAGTCAGTTAGTCTCTGTGAAACATTAATGAAAGCAAACTCCACAAGCACCTGAAGGCATAAACTGGATCAAACACTCTTGTAAACCCCTGAGAGGCTAATGTTATTGGGGTAAAATAGAATAATACAAAGGAAAATAAATAAAAATACTTCCTACATATTTCAGCTTAAATCTATATCTGCTCTCAGGAACAGCAGACAGATATTAAGCAGTGAATGATGTATAAGAGCAACTGAAGTAATTTCTGACAGGAAACTAAATGCGTAACCGATTGAATGTCAGATCTTACAGTGATCCTTATTGCAGTCAAACATTAAATATGAACACTCGTGTGGACAAACTGTGCTTGGTGACTTTCCATATGAGAGGTCAGTCAATTTTACCCTCTGTTGATTCTGAGCCTCACAGAGAGAACACTGCAGCTCACACACATCATGAACTGAGTTTTTAAAGCTGTGCCATGGATTAATAAATATCACGCTAAGCCTATCTGATATTCCGCAGTTCTGTAACTCTAAGCCTTAAGGAATCAAATTGATACATCATTGGAATACTGGGCCAAATTGTTTAAAGAAGGACCAAGTATATTTGTGGAACTTATACTTATCATTAACACACTTTCCTCTCCCAGCGCTCGCCGCTACATCCACAACCATTAACTAATCTATTTCAAAAATTAAAAGTATTAGTTGGAGGCACAATAATTATTTAATTGTGTAGCTCAGAATGAGTAATAAATACTGTAGAATGGTCACCATGTCAAGCTTTATATATAAAACAAAACAACAAATATTTAGCATTAAACATCATTGCATAGCCCTTACCTTCGGCAAAACGATTTACTGTGACTCGTGGCATCTCCTCTACTTCCATTTTGTTCTTCATCAGGCTTTTTATATTCAGTTCAAGAAAGAAGTGAGAGTGGTTATTTAAGAAGTAGATGGAAATTCAAAATTCTTCTCTTGTAAGAACTGCAGCCGGAGTGGACTCCCAGACAGACATCCCTGTAAATGGGAACCAGGTCACTGCAAATGAGTAACACCTTAACGTCTTTCCTGCCAATCACAGACGATCTGACCTTCACAGATTAAAGTAATAAAGAAGTTTAAGGTGGGATTTGGGCAAAGTAGAATGATAGAGATGCAGGGGGGTTCAGGAAAAAGGTGAGCAAACTATTTTTAGCACATGCTGGCCATCATTGATGTTTGATTTTACTGTTTTGTGACTTGTTGACATGTATGAATCCTTCCTGCGTTTAATTATGAGTTCCACCTCCTTACTTTTTACATCTCCTTTCTGATAGAGACCTGCTGTTATTAGTAATAATAGTCACATTAATGATTATAGCAATGCAAACAAATTTAGAGCACTTTCAATATTTTGAGTAAAACACAGAACACTGTTGCAACATTGTTGTGCATTTTTTCATTTGTTTATGTTTATCTTTGTATTATATTTCCATGAGAGTTTTGACTTGTTAAAAAAGCATCTAAAGATATTATTTCACAAACAAGGTCTTCCTTAAGATCTTTTAAAAATTAGTTTTTTAAAAATTGTGTGTATAATTCATTTAGTTTTTGTATTTAATCAGACATTTATATGCATGATTTGTTTTTGTAAATGATTTTGTGATTGTTACCTATGTAAGATTCTTTATAAACAAAATGTATTTGTTTTCTCACTTAAATATATGCTTTAAAACCAAAGCAAATAAAATAAAAGTAAGGTTCCTGAAAAATCAGCACTTTTTCACTACTGGTATGAGCCACACCCAAAAACATTCATCCATTCATTTTCTGTTCACCCTTGTCCCTAATGGAGTCGGGAGGGTTGGTGGTGTCTTTCTCCAGCTACGTTCCGGGCGAGAGGCGGGTTCACCCTGGACAGGTCGCCAGTCTGTCGTGGGGCAACACAGAGACATACAGGACACACACACTCACACCTAGAGAGAATTTAGAGAAACCAATTAACCTGACAGTCATGTTTTTGGACTGTGGGAGGAAGTCGGAGAACCCAGAGAGAACCCACGCATGCCCAGGGAGAACATGCAAACTCCATGCAGAAAGACCCCGGGCCGGGAATCGAACCCAGGACCTTCTTGCTGCAATGCAACAGCTCTACCAACTGCACCACTGTGCAGCCCACACCCAAAAACAATAAAATCAAAATTTAGAGCAATCATCTACCTCTTTGTGTAATCTGTCACTGATTATGTCAGCTTTCAAAGACAAACACCACAGTGACACGTCTCCCTTTCCTCTCCGGCTTTCTTGTGAAGGTTTGTGTAGAGATGTAGTTTATAGAGAACTTTTTCTCACTGATGATCCATCTTTATTTCAAACTGTATTTTGATTAGCCCTTTTAATATGCTTACTTCTACATTAGAGTACAGTAGCAGAGTTTTCCAGATGAGCCAAAAAACTATATGGGCACTGCTCTAAGAATTACCCATTAACAGATATCTTCTGTTTTTACGTTTTTGGAGCACCTAAATACTTTAGATCATTTACTCAATTTAATATCAAGGAAAACTTGAGTAAATACAAACCAGAATTATTAAGACTCCCCTTTCCTCTCATCATTTTGCAGAATATTTGTGCAAAAGTCTCAGGAGTTAAGATGTTATTTTTGGCAAATGTAAGCGGTGCCTCTGTGTTTTCTTTGGCAGCAGGAATTTTGGCTTTTGAACTCTTTTATGGATGATATATTTTCCCAGTCTCTTATTGTTCAGTCATGAACACTGAACAATGACTTTCTGTAAATGTGTCCTCTATTCTTGAATGTCTGTAGATCAGAAAATTGTGCATGTACTTCTGAAAACCTTTCATCTAATTTATGTTGTTTAAACTGGTTCTATTTGAAGAATTTCCTCTTTCTACAGGTCTGGCAATAGCATCCCTTTGACCTGAACTTTGCAAAAACCATGGTTAACCCACTGTCAATTAAAATTAACATGGAGGGGAATTACCTTTTAGCATATGAAATCCTTTGTTTATACAGAAAAAATCTCTTGAGACTCATTGTCTCATTTATAAGAGTGACCGGTTACATACATTACAAAAACATGAACATAATAATGCAATCTGTTTAAAAATTCTCTGAAAAAGCATTTTGGTATTTACTGAGGTTATTTATTTTTTATAATTTGTTTGATGATTTGAAAACTGGGTTAGGGTATCCAAATAAATTATAAAGAAATGAAAGAAATCTGACAGGGTGCAAATATTTTCTCAGTGATCTGTTTCCTTCCTTCCTTCCTTCCTTCCTTCCTTCCTTCCTTCCATCCATCCATCCATCCAGCAGATGCTTAAGTTACATGCTGTAAGATGTGCAGAAGCGGTGACCGTACTTTGAGCTTTCCCAGATGAAAGAGCTCATCATCGTATTTCTGAGAATAAGCACAGCCTGCACACAGCAGGACCTCAGTTCAGCACTGGTACCTGTCATCTTTTGACTTTCTCCAATGTTGTATCTTATAACGTTCCACATGAGGGTTAAAAGGAAGGTAGATCAGTGAATAGGAAAGTGAGTTTTTGTATCAGTTCTTTCCTTTCCAAGTCAGACTGGAGCAGTGCCCACATTAATGTGGATATGGCTTGTTCCATCTATCAATTACACACACCACATGTTCATTACTCTTGAAAAGAAACCAGCATATTTAAACTCCTAGAGCAAAAATCTAATGTGTCCCCATGAGAAAGAAATACACTCAAATTTGGTTGAGATCCATGGCCACAAGGAGGCAGTGACTCTTATGCCAGGTGCTTCTCACTTGGCTGAGCCTCTGAAGGCTATGGATTAATCCTCCTGTTATGTTGCGGGTCAAATTGACCCATTTTAAAGTTATTTATTTATTTTTTTTAAGTTTTTTTTTTTTTTTTTGCATGAAACTTTTTCTATTTTTCTTAATAGGTGCACTCTACATATAAATTGAAAATGTATTCATTTTACACATTTGCAATCCACCCTGCATCTACTTTTTACATAGATACTGTTTGGGTCAATTTGACCTGGCAGTCAAGTTGAAGGGTAAAAAAGATTTTTTTTAAAAGTCTAATTCTATATCTCTTGATTTTAATCAGGACATTTAGAATTGTCCTGATTCTATATGTCCTGTGTGAAATTGAATTGAATACCAATTCAATTTCACACCATTACTGAACAGTACATGTGTCTCAAGTTCAGTTATACCAATTGAAAAAAAAATAATCAAAATTTAATAGAAAAAAATTTACAAAAGATCAATTTCAAGGAAATTATTGTTTTTCTTGTGTCTAGGTTTTTTTCAGTGAACATAAAAAATGTAAATTCCATTTTTTTATGTCCAAATGAGTAAATGAGTAAATTGTTGTCATTGATCCTTTATTTGTAAGAAATAAAAAAAACATCATTGCCCAAATACTGATTGAAATGGTTAGTATTGGAGTTAACAATTAGATACAAAAATGTTTTGGAGGATTTTTTTTTAACTTCTGACACTTTTGCATGATTAAACACTCCATTGCTGCACCTCAGAAACAAACATAACAGGAGGGTTAAGATACAAGCAGAATCATTTTGTCAGCAAAATACAAGCGCTTTTACACCAGGCACCCTTTATTTTTAAGATCTTGTCCTTGAATGCTACAAACATCACTGACCCAGCAGGAGTCCATCCTGCATTGAGAACAAGCTTGACTTTACTCAGACAATGTGGACACAGACCTTGCCTAGGTTTTCGAAGGACCTGATTGTCTACAAGGATGATTTATTTATAAATAATAGAAAATGTTAAGCTGATGAAAATGACTTGGATCATAGGTGAAGCAAGGGAAACTGATATATCAATTCAACTTCACACCATAACTGTTTAATCATATTTGAAAAAAATTGCAATCCATATGTGATGTAGTCAAGGAATGCATCTCCACAGTCTATCCTTTCTACTCCATGACTTTGTTTTAGTTTACCTTTCTGGGGCCTCCCTTACTTTTTACTCAGTGTTGGCCTCTTTCTTCTGTCAGACATGAAGGTGAAGGATATTTAAAAAAGGATGTAGGAAACCTTTTATTATGTTTATTAACCTCTAATTATTCACTTTGTCAATATTTTGTTAGTGAGTAGTCACATAGTTATTAACTAGCAATCAGCCATGGTTTAAAGTGCATCGCTTGAAGTGTTATGTACACACGCTAAATGTCTTTTTAATGTGGTTGGTTTCAGCAGAATGAAGATTCTTTTCATTGAGGTAAACTGCTGCAAAGGGTTCATGCAGGTGCTTTGGGGTTAATGAAGGAAAAATAAGGTAATAAGTGACTCTGTGTTTTGTTGACCTTGCTGGAGATGTTACTTCTCTGTGTCTAGCAGTAAAGTCTGAACAAGATAATAAACCACAGTGAGCCAAAGAGGTGAACTAGGAGCTTCAAAAACAGGGATAATAACTCAGATGGGGAGCTTATTTTCTGCTTGAGTAGACCTGAGGCACTCAGGCAGCAATAATAAGGGGTGAGGGAGGACATGGATCAAGGTAGCTTAATGCTGCGATGTACTGTTATGCTGCACAAGGGGCATATGAAATCCTGCCAGTTTTAGGATGACATTTATAAAACATCAACTTCTTTCACTGTGGCTCTTTCAGAAGCAGTTCCTGGACCAATCTATCATCTCTAAAGCAGTGTTAAAAATCTGATTAGCTTTACTGAGGAGGTCACTTCAGTTAGTAAAAATCTCTGATCATGATGAAAAAAACATAGGAGAAAGAAGAAGCATATGCCATATGATTTTCTGCTGTTTGACAATTGAATGAAAACCTTTTTAACTTATATTGCATATATTGCATGGAAACTAAACAGTTTTGAATTTAATAAGCTAGACATTCAAGAGAAACCATGAGCTCTGATCTTTTTTTACAGTTTTAAAAACAAGTACTACCGTTGACCTGAAAGCTCAGATGATTCAAGCTGTTAACCTTGGACCATTTCCATAACACTAATGTCTCAGAACATTGAGACTAATGAATCAATACATATTAATTGTCACGTCTTGACTTTATGTATCTCTGTAACTTAAAAACTAAAAAATTAGACACCATTTTACAATGGTCTGAGAGAAACTCTGAGTATAATATATAATTTTTTGGCCTTCCATATACTGTATATTACATTGTTGTTGCCATGACAGCAGAAAGAGACAAGTTGTGCAAGTTGTCTTTCTGAAAAAAAAAAAAAAAAAATCCCTGAATGTCTGAGCTCAGAGAGAAGCATGAGAACGTTTGGATAAGACAATGAATCACCCTTAGTGCACTTACAACAGTCATTTCAGTGACACTGATGTGGATGTTCTGAGAAACTAAGTGTGATGGATGTGTTTTAAAGACATTTTTACAGCTCACCAACAACGTTAGGGGGCAGTATAACACTGAATCAGTTTCCTGCAACAAACCATGCTGTACTTCCTCTTGTTCTTTATATTTGTCATTGTTGGATTTTAAATGAAAAAGAGAAAACGTAAGTAGAATAATAAGATGAAAACAGCCTGTAAGCCTGTTGTTGCAATCAGCAAAACATGTATTTTTTGGACAGAATCCCTTACCATAAACCTGATGAAAATGAAATGTGGTTATTAAGAAACTTTGCTTATTGGCAGGGACTGTGTATTCTTAGGTAATAGCTCTTTTCACATTTGTTTTTAATTTTTCACATTCCTAAACTAACAAGCATTTTTTTTAAAGTTTTACTAAAAGATCTTCCAAGAAATGACATTTACATAAAAATTCACTGCTTTTGCCAATGTAGCGCAAAATTAAGCTGTTTCCACTGATTGTACTTGAGATCTTTTTTATCGACTGAATTGAGTCCACCTGTGATAAATTCTGTTGATTGGACTTGATTTGGAAAGACACATGCCTTTATATATAATGTCTCTCAGTTCATGAGAAACAAAATGCTCTACTCTGATGAAACAAAGATTGACCTCTTTGGTGTGAATGCCAGGTGTTATTTGTAGAGGAAACCAGGGCAGGGCTCGCCATCTCCTGGAGGATGGTGGCAGCATCATTCTATGGAAAGGTTTTGCTGCAGGAACTAATCGGGACAGAGGGAAATATGAATGCAGCAATGTCCAGAGACATCCTGAATAAAACCTGATTCAGGATGTCCTCAAACTGAGACGATGGTTCATTTGTCAGCAGGACAACAACCCAAGGCCCATGGACAAGATCTTAAAGGAAAGGCTTCAGAACTGTCCTATGAATGTCATGGAGTGGCCAAGCCAAGTCAGAGTTCAGACTTGAAACTGACTCAACATCTCTGAAAAGATCTGAAAATGACTGACAGATGTGTGTCCATCTCAGTGTGATGGAGCTTGAGTCGAACTGCCTTAAGGTGGGTGTGCTAAGATTGTGGCATGTTATTTATTTATTTAATAGTTATTTAACCAGGAAGTAAGTGCTGAGGTTAAAAATTTTGATGCTCAAATTAACAATTTCTTCTTCAAGGGAGACCAGGCAATGATAGGTAGCAGCATAAAATATTCAGAAAGAGTGGAGGCTATAATTTCTGCCAGAGGTTTAGCAAAGTGTTCGGCAAAGGCTGTGAACTCTTACTTAAATTTTAATAAATATTTATTAGTTGGTGAGATGTTGTTTATCATTACTATCTTTATTTCAGTTGTTTGTAATATATCTTTAATGCTCTATTTTTTTACTAGAGGATAAGAACTATTATTTCTTTCAGGTCTCACTAGATCAAGTGAATTGCTGCCAACGGGCAGGTATTGACATGATCTGCATCTGGACCTAAATCTGCAGAAAAGTTGGTGGATATCTGCAGGAAAGAGGAGAGACGGAGAGTCTTTTGCCCAGACCAAGACTTCTCTTAAGGCTAAATTGCTGCTTGGTCTAGTCTGAACAGCTTCAATGCAGTGATAGTGACTGAGTGAGGGCAAGCCTAGTATGAGAGTTGGATGTGAAATGACATCTCCATACACCGAACCCACCAGCCCGTTGCCTTCAGAATGTCTCATTTAGCAGCAGAGCAGAAATGCAGAGAGAAACGTTCTGAGACATTAGTGTTATGGGAATGGTCCAAGGTTAACAGATTGAATCATCTGAGCTTTCAGGTCAACAGTAGTACTTGTTTTTAAAACTGTAAAAAAAAAGATAAGAGCTCATGTTTTCTCTTGAATGTCTAGCTAATTAAACTCAAAACTGTTTAGTTTCCAATTCATTTAATTGATGTTAATCAGGAACTTTTTATTTGATTACTACTTTGCTAAAAATATAAAAGGGTCCTTTTTACTCAGGCCGTTCAGTTAATTGCACTTAGTACTATGTTCACCATGAAGCTGAAGTGTAATATCCAACAGATTAAATTCGATAGGAATAAAATATGATTGCATAAGGTCACTTATATAAAGGGTCTTTCTTCATGTTAATAGATACAGTATGAATGTGGTTTTACAGAAAGAGTTGAAGTGAAAGATGAAACTTCATAGGTTCCGCTGCAAACCTCATTTATAAAATCCCATTTAAATTGATCAATATATTCCAGGAGAATTTCCGCTATTCTTGAAATGTGCTCGTCAGAACGTCTGTCTGTTTATCTTACATGAAAAATTGGTTATTGGAACCATCATTACAGACACCAAGGCTCATTACTTAGAAGTGCTGCAATGGGTGCTTATTTGGTTTTCAGTGAAGATTGTTCGACCAAATTGAGAAAACCTTGAAATAAACTCTAGTACTTCTATCAAACATCACAGTGTCAGTTTCAGGCAGATGTTTCCTGAATTTGTGGATGTGTTAATTATTGACATGCCAAGTCTTATCAGTTATCATGAATAAGTTTCAAATTAAGTTCTTCTGATGATGCACATGTTGCTGTACGAATCATATTACATAACTCCTGGAAATAGAATTTATATCTTTTGATGTACATTGCTGATTGTTTTCATCTGGATAGGTCCTGATAATTATCCTATTTCACAAATTTCATCATGCACACAGAGTGCTTCTTACATCTAGAAGGTTCTCCGCTAATAGGAAAATTATTCCATAAATTGTTTCATCTAAAAGGCATGAGATTAAAAAATGCTTATAAAGCTATGCATATATACAGAAATGATAAAAAATGAAAAGGAAACAACATCCAATCCAACTTTGTTTCCAAAATTGTTTTTACTCAGTCCTAGTTATGTGTTTTGTATCATTGTCCTATGCACAATCTAATTACATTTGAACTTCAGGTCATGAATGAATGGCTAAACATTCTTCTTAAGAAATATCTGATTCAGACTTCTGAATCAGAATCACAGCTGTCACCACCATACTGTCAACATGATGTTGTTTTTTTCTGAAATGCTCTGTAATGGATACACTTTTAAAAACTTCTACATTTGCTTCAAACAATTTTGATAATGGATTTAAAGGTTTTGAGCACAACTTCACCTTCTTCCAAGGTGCATGGAAAAAGACAAAGATATTGAAGTGAAGAATGCTTAAGCCAAACGTGTTCCTCTGTTAATAATGTTGGTTCTTCAGTACATAAAGTGTTGCTGGAATCTTGAGCTTAAGCATTAAGCTGTGCTAAATGTCTTTAGATAATCAGGGCATGGAGTGTTTTTGGGGGAGAGGAGAGGTAAATCCTGGACAGGCTGACAGTCCACCACAGAGTTGGATTTCAATACTGAACTAAAAGAAATGTGGACAATCACAGTTAGGTCATGATTTATCAAGAGGGAAAATTGAAAACTGCTGGCCTTTATACAAATTTGTTTTATTTTCAACATTTAAATGTTAAAACAAGAAAAACCTGACAAAAGGTTTTGCCACATGTCTTCAGTTCCAACATTTTCTTTCTGACTTATTCTAATTATAGTAAAATATTTTACCTACTATTTCTACAATACCTTCATATTTTTCTGATTTATTTCTTATTTTGGTATACAAACTTGCAATCAGAAGTATTAAAATCTGTCTCCTTTAAAGGCATTGTGGTGATGTGGATGAAGTATTAAGTTTGTTAAACTGAAGTTTAAAGTAAAATTTTAACTCTTGTGTAACAGTGTTACATACTCACCTTCAAGGCATCTTTTAGCTTTTACAAGTTTTTAAAGAAGTGTTGTAAAGCTTCAAACACTTCAGAGTCAGTTTCTTTTTCTACCTTCCCTCTTTAAATCACACAAACATTTTCAATCACATTTATATCTGGTGACTGGCCAGGCTGCTCAGGTCAAACGCTTGGCTGTTTGCAAGGCACACATACCTGTGGTTAATAACTCCAACAAGTTCCAGTCTGGTTTCAGCAGCCCATAGAGCTGTCTCCCAAAACCCTGTACTCCTCTTCAAATCCTTGTGGTCCAAAATGGTCTGGGATTTTGGAGCCCATACAAGGCGCTTTTTCTGTAGTGCATGTTTTATAGCTGCCACAGAAGCCCGTCTATCTGCCCTTATAAAGTCATGTTGTAAGTGTTTTTCTTTTACATGGGTGTTTCTCTTACTTGCTAAGAACTCTTGATTAATTATTTTCTTCCGCAGCCATCTCGGTTTGAATGAGTTGTACATTTCCTAAAAATTGTCTCAATAGTCTTGAAATGTTTTTGAGCTTCGTATACCCAAGGCACTTCCATTATGATTAAATACCATCCTCTCCCAGTTGTTTTGGCTCTTTCTTTGACCTTCATGATTTCAACTCACTCAGACTGTCTTCATGGATTTGTTTGTAAACTATATTGCCACAAATTTAAGTCACACATGTTAACTTCTTAGACATCTCAAGAAAATTTTATGTGACATTGGCCCAAAAGTCACCTCTAAACCCCCTAACCTTTCCAGGCAGGGATTTCTCAAGGTTTAAGAATGTGTTCATGAAACTTTTTAACCATTCTTACAGATGCACATTTGTGAGGTCAGACACAGATGTTGGACAATAAAGCATGGCTCAGAGTATTTACTTTAATATAAACCTAAAATGGAGGTCAGTTAGGTATTTTTAAGAGGGGTCCAAAGTGGTTGTGGATTTCAGCTTTACCAGGGGTCCAATGTACCTTTATCCAGAAAATTTCCCTGAGCTCCTGAGAGTAACCCATTCTGTCACCAATGCTTGTAGTTGGCTGTTTGCTTCCTGCTGCTAGATTTTATATTTAGGTGGACATGGAATGATTGAAACACTTGAAATAAACTGATCTGCAGGGTGGAGCAAAAATATTTTGCTTTTCAGTGTATATTATCCAAAGCACATGAATTCCTTAATTGTATTTCAAATTCTTTTTTGACAATTACAGCTGTCAAGCAACTTTAATTTAACTAATTCAAAATATTTTAAACAATTGTGGAATTGCAATGTTGAAAAATTTGCCTCCGTTGGCCTTATGTACCCCTTAATTCTAATAGATATTAGCCAAAGAGGAATTATGTTCTTTAAAAAGGACTTGATGAGTCCCTAAAATTTTAAAGAGGAGGTTAAATATTTCAGATTGTATTTCAGATTTTCTCTGCAGACTTTGGAACTGTAATCAGCTTTATTCAACTGAGATTTTACAATCCCTTCCTTCTTTTATCTTACAAATTCCAAACAGATGCCTCACAAAGTCTTGTGATGGCCATGTATTTTTGATTGTTGTACGAGATTTAAACCAGAGTGCTGACTGAGGATGACATTTTGGAAATGTCAGAAAGGGTAAGGAGTTCAGAGCTTCGGGTTAGCTTATCTTTTGTTGGTGTTCTGTATTTACCTACTATTTGTACCATACCATAAAGTCTTTACCTGTCTCAGGTAAAGACTTTATTTAACAGGGAACTGTGTCAAGGTTCTTCCTGCCGGGCAGGGAAAACAACAGCAAATTACAAAGTCTATGGTTGTATTTGAGCTAAAACTGCATGTTTATGTAAAACTGCTTAACGCTACAAATGGCAAGGCTTAACCAAGGCTAAATCTTGAAACCGAGGGATCATTTTCTAAAGCTGTTGTAATTCTGAGTTTTTTGGCTACTATCTTATCTAAGCAATATTGAGAAGATTATCTTGTTATACTCCATGTGGAAGGTTCTGATCTTTATCAACGAAGGGAAAAATATTCCTATGTTTACAGTTGAAACCAGGATGTTTCTGTTATACATATAAGGAAAAGTCAGTAAAGTCCATACACTGTAGTTTATGTCAAAATTTAGTTCCACAATACCTGCACAATGCAAAGCATTCTACCTTAATATCACAATATGTATGAGATGATCAAGACACATAGATAGGACAAGACATTCATTTTGCTCTGCAAAGCCATATTGAATTGCATTTAGATCTTTCATATTTCTCTCTGAAGTTAGATCAGATGATTTGAGGAGAAAATCGGATGATTTTCTGATTTTGTTACTGAGTGACAAATCTATAATCGCCTAATCCTTTAGTTGTCATAAGACTGAATCAGAGAGAGGGTACAGCCTTCATAGGTCGCCAGGACATGACTAACACCCTTGCATATAGATATTCATACCTAAAGGCAATTTTGACAGTTAACGTAAGGTTGATGTTTTTGGAGGAAAAACTAGTACAAAAAGAGAACCCACTTGAATAGAGAGAACATGCAAACTCCATGAAGAAAGCTTTGGCCAGGACTTCAAACCAGGACCTTCTTTGAGGCAAGAGTGAATACAATCACCACCATGCAGCCTGGGTTCCAAATTTTAGGAATAAAAATATTCCAATGCAGTTCTTCTTTCTTCTGGTGTTTCCATCAGGGGTAGCCTCCATCTCACCTGGTCCTTTGCTTCTTCAGGTGTTTTATCATCATTTCATCTTCAGTATGTCTATGAATCTTTTCTGGGGTCTTCTTCTTATCCAGCTCAATTTTCAACATCCAATTTTCCAATGTATCCACTATCTCTTCTTGGAATATGTCCAATCCATCTCAACCCCTTTGACTTTATCTCCAAACCACCCAACCTTAACTCTTTCTGATCAGCTCATTTCTAATCCTATTCACTGACGTTACTCCTAGAGTTTATCTCAAGGTCTTCAAATCTGCCACCCAAAGTTATGCAGCTCTGCTCCTGTCTGAGTATTACATTGGCACAAAAAGGACCCTAATTTAATTTGATTTTTGTTGGGGGTTTTTTGTCTGTCATACTTTATGAATTCCAAGTTAAATTAAACTCATGTTGTTTACAATTGTTGGCAGAGCTGATGCTGACAGTAAGAAAGATATCTCAGCTAAGCAGATGGTGTTTTCTTTCATGTTAGTCACAAGTTTGTGAAATACATACTGAAAATCTAATGAACAATGACCTAATCCTTTCGCCTCCACAGTACAACAGCTTTAGTTTAGTTTCTGAACATTATTGTGTCACAAATGGATACTTTTTATGCCGCAACGCATTGAAACAGCACCTTTGGACTTGGGATGATAATCCTCTATTTCTTTATATTTACAAAGCAAGTGAGAGTCCCCAATGGAAGGTAAAACAAAAAACATGTATGTAAATGAATGATGTCTCATTCATTTAAAGACGGCAGTCTTAAAGAGCAAGACTATGGTTAAAGCCCAGATCTAACCATGCTTGAGTTTGAGCTGTTCTATCCTAAAGACTGATACAAGTCTTTCTACTTTTTGGCAGTGGCCACAGTGAACACATGAATACTTTCTGTTGAGGTGACATTATACAAATACAAATAACTGCCTGTTTTTTGTTTTTTTTTTCTATGATTTTAACAAGACTGTGGTTAAAGTCTTGCTATTTAACCATATTAAAATATCTTGTCCTGCCATAAAAAAATCCCAAATATTGCTACTGCCCCATTGTTTTGGTTATTTTTTTTTTTTTTTTTAAAGGAGTAATCTTACTCTCTCAAGATTAGTTGATAGAGTAAGTAAGGCTACTTACTCACTAGTAATTAATTACTAGAAAATAATTCTCTGAAAATCTCTGATAATTCTGCTATTATGTAAATAAAAATAACTTTGGTAAACCTAAATAACATTTCAATCTCCCTGAAATAAAAATGGTTATTGATTTTTTTATTATTTTATTTTATGTAAATATCTGGTAACAGGCAATCTCCCATTTATTTTAAATATGTATTTAGATGTATATCTAAATGAACATCAAGGAAGTACAGAATTTAAACTTAAATAGTTGCATTTAGGTGGAATAATATGTTTGGTTAGGGAATCATGCTTTGTTTCTTTTTGGTCAAGCCCCTGTTGTTAGAAATTTAATCTAAAAACAAATTAAATTTCCTGAATGGCTGTGAGGAGGTGAAGCATTGAGAAAATAACAATCTATTAAAACTTTATTTGCCTGCACTGGTAATTTATGGCTCTTGAAATGCATTTTCTCTCTCTTTGTCTAAGAAAAGAAAAACATCAATATAATCAATTGACGGCTTGGTTTTTTCCTCCCGTCTCAGCGTCTTAAGTTGATAAGTTATTTCAAGGTAAGCTTCACTTACTGCCAACAAAAAAAAGGTCTTAAAAAATAAGATGTTAGCAGCTTATGAGTCTGGGAAGCGATATTTCACTGTATCTTGTAGAAAATAGAGGACAACCAAAACAATTGCTGGCATCCCCAGGTCTGGTTTTCCAAACCAGTTCACCCCAAGAGAGGATTGTAAGGCTCTGAAAAAAGCTTCTAAAATCACTAACTTGTCATCACAGGATCTGTAACAGTATTGTGCCACTAATGACATGAAAATGCATCACTCTAGACTGCAACATGACAAGAACCCAAAATATTCCACTAAGGAAGAAAGCAAGAATAAGACAGTTGAGGTTGAGGCTATTGCCCTACTGTCAAAACCCAGATCTTCATCCAAAGTTATTTTGGAAAAGATTGGTAACATGATCTGCGACAGACTGGCGACCTGTCCAGGGTGAACCCCGCCTCTCGTCCAGAACGCCCCAGCAACCCTCTTGACCCCATTAGGGACAAGGATTAACAGAAAATGGATGGGTGGATGGATAGTAACATGATTTTTTTTATATATAAAAGAGTCCTAAATTTCCTTCAGTTCAGATAAAATTGTTGTTTACATCTTTCCTTAGATCATCCCTGCCAACAGCCATCGGCATCTTCAAATACTCTTTAAAGAATCTGAATTAATGAGCTACAACAATATTTAATTTCCCTAAGGATTATTAAAGTATTTTTTAATTTGAATTTGTGGAAAGAATAAAGAATATATATGAGCATTTTTAAGTGCAATAAAATCACTTAATTTTCAAGAAATAAATATAAAGAAGTTAATTATATAAATATTTCTAAATAAAATGCATTTAATGGAATGCCTGAAACATTTCCAAACTGTATTTAGTTAGTTCTTTATTATCAACAATTAATAACATAATTAATGCAGCAATTTATTATTTTAATGGGACGCACCCCTTTTAATTAAACTGAAATTTGTAGAAATTAGTTTTATGAGTTCTACAAAGGGAAATTATGGCATGAAATGTTTCTGGAGGCCACAAAGTGTTATTGCCGCAGATTTTTCCTTGAATCCTTCCTTTTTTATAAGGTTATAAGAGGCCAAAACAATACCTATTTATCTAAACAAAAACCTTTAAGAAGCAGATCACAACAGAGTTCAATGGTAAAATGGTAGACGAAAATTTATTTTAAAATTCAGAACATTCATTCTCAATGGATTTTGTTTTCGTTTGTCCTGCTTGTTTTGACCCAAGCAAGCAAAAACAAACACATTTGCTCAGTCAAGAGCCAGGGCATCATCTTTTTGCAAGCAGACTACACAGGATAAATTCTGAAATAAATGGTGTGTTAGAATATTGTCCCTTTGCATTGCTCTTTTCCACTAGCGGAAAAGGTCAGAGTCCGGCCGGGGGTCAGGGCTAATGACCAGGCACTTTATACTCTAATTTAACTTTACAACATAGATATGCCTGCAACAGTGGAGCTTACAAGTTTCACTACCACAGAGAGCGACTATGTCATTCTGAAATCTATCAGACATGAAGTACCATGTTTTTCGGACTATAAGACGCAGTATGAGTGAACGGATCTATTTTCATATATAAGAAACACTGGGTTATAAGGTGCATAAAGCGAAACAAAATAAGGTAGTCGGATAGGTCAGACTTTATTCAAATCCTTAACAATAACTGTCAATATTACACAAAGAAGTACACTCACTTTTTCAATCCTTCATCTTCTACGAATCCATCAAGTTCTTCGTCTTCGGTGTCGGAATTTAACAGTTGGGCGATAGCGGCATCAAGCAAGCACGGATCCCTCTTGTCATCATCCGATTCAATCTCATTGCTGTTGCTTGGCTGTTCATTGATGATTCCACGAGGTTTCTGACCAGGAGCCATTATGCTTCCACAATCAAGGGGAGTGGCTTCGTCGCTTACCAAACAGCACGCGTTAAAGCTGGTTCGCAGGGGCACGTGCCGCATGCGCAGCGTATCACAGCACCTCGTGCACCTCTGGATGTCTGTAACTGGGTGCGGATCGCGGGCACCGCCATTCACAAAACCGGACGATCTGAAAGATGCTCTTCCAGGCGGCTCTAATGTAAACCTTAACTATAAATGCCATACTGCTGTCTTGGCTCAAAAACGCGCTCAACCCGAACTGTTGAAAGCGACAATAACTCAGCCTTCTGTACATCACAGCTGTACCACTGACAGAGAGAAAAGGGGATGTAAGCTGGACAGCTGGGCTGATACAATTTACTATCAGTCTACAGTTTACTCACACATTGTGAATATTGTCAGTGTTGCTACCTGTAACTAGTCCGGCTCAGCTGGCTGGCAGTTTTGGCGGGTCTACGACCAGTTTTTGGCTTTTCTTTGCTTTCCTTTTTCCATCCTTTTCACTTTGCCGCTCCATGAAGATCCACTCATGTTAACTTAGTCCGTAAAAACATTCTAGCTAGTTTGCCATCTGTTGCCAACTGACTGACGATGACGTTGGTAGACGGCTGGTGAGTCGTGACAAGCTTTACCTAGAATACAATATAGACAATCTACTTGTAATTTTGTGTGTCATAAAGTTAAATGTAAGAGTGAAAATAAAGCCAGTCATGTAGCACAACATTTTATTCAATATTTTACACCCACTATGTCACTAAAATTAATTGGTTTTGTAAAGTTTTTAGCAACCATGAGTCAACAGTGACTGGGGCACCTTACTCTATAATCTACTGCGGCACCATCTTGAATAATCTTACGTACACCATACTCAACAGGAGAGGGCCTGCTTTCTCCATCTCTCATCCGACATGATAAAGGTTTGGATCTCTGAAGTCATATTCTGCCTCCCATCTGGGCCCCCTCTAGACCCGGTCGCTGGGAGCCCGCTGCCCCTCCCGACCCTCCTCCCCCCCTCCTTTCTAAAAGGGAGAACAAATGGTTATACAAAAATAGCTTAAAATAACCAAAACGGGTGTTTGTAAGTATCTGAGAACTTTTATTTAATACAACTCTCCGTCTGTTCAGAATCCACTGCAGGTTCCCGAACAGAAACCCAGAATCATTCTTTACTGTCAAATATCTAATAGGTTCCATTCTGGTGTTGGTGAAAACTAAATATGTCAAATTTGTTTACTTCCTTCTTTGGCAGAAAAAAACCCCAGAATGCAGCTGATAGCAATGTTCATTAACACAATGAGAAATAAAAGGGTATTACAGTCACAAACACAAAGCACAGCAGCTACAGGTAGACCTACAGCTTTTCTGGTTATTTCCTTTCAAGTCCAACAACATGTCTTTGCAGATAAAACCAAAGACCTATATATTCTATAAACAGAGGTGTTATCGCTAAAGCACAACAGCCTTGATGGAAAGTCCTGTTACAAAGCTCTCCAGTCTTGACAGAGATGGCAATAATTATGTCCGAGTTGTTTATGTACTTCAGCTGGAGGCATCTTTTGTAGATCTTTCTGGACTTGAAATCTGTGCTTTAGTTCAGGATGTGTAAATAAAATCTATTTTACCTCTACTCCAGAAATAAAGCTCCTTATTGAGCCAACTAAAGAGAGTGGGTAACTCCATCTTCTCCAGGACAGTTAAAGCACTGAGAACAGTGCAGACACAAAGTTCACTGGTTTTCTTCAGATATTTCCCTTTTCATTTCAAAAGACAAACAAATTTTTACAGGTATATATTCAATCACATGGTACATTATCACACATATCTGTGTTATATGTAGCATTGTTACACAGCTGGGTTAGTCCATGAAATTGTATTTTAATTTCATTTCAGCTTGCTTAAACACAATGTACAAATGTACACACTGCTGCCTGACTGCAGGAGGTTGCCCTCATATGTGGAGGCAGACTGTTTTGACACAGAAATTAAGAAAAAAACTGTGCCACTGTTCATGTTTAGAAGAAGGAATAATAGCCCATGTCAGTTTTCTTCTGTTTCTTCCATCTGCTTAAAGGGTCCTCAGCGAGTTTCCCTGCAGCGTTTAATGTCCGTAGAGGCAATGGAGGAGCAACAACAGAATGCTGAAGGCAGCCTGAAGCATTTGGTTGAGAGGTGGGGCCAAATTTGGGAGACTATTGGAGGGAAGAGTGTCATGGCCCACCAGCAGTTCATTTCCCAGAGCCTGAAATAAAGAAAAATGTAAATATAGTATAATGTTGAAGGGAACAAATCACATAAAATTCAGATTTTGCATGTTTTTATACTTCCGTTTGGGTCTTTACTGCTTCTAAAAACAGCCCTAGTGCTTCAAAACTACTCAGCCAATTTTTGGAGAAAGGAACGGTTTCAAAGACTCCTGGAATGTAACGTCACAAATCAGCAGGTACAGAAGCCCCTGGGAAGCCCAGCAGGTTACTTAGCAACCAGAGCAAAGCTCAATCCGTCACCTAGCAACAAGAGCAGAGCTCCACAACATTTGGTCAGATGGTTTTACTGCTGTATGCACAGTACAATGGCTGCTGGAAAAGACAAGTGTGCTATTGTTGATTTACCATCCAGAAGCCATTAATTTATACGGGTTATTCGTTTTCTGTATTGAAACAGAGTTGTACAACTACCTAATATGTTTTGCTTAATAGTTTATTAGATAATTATATAAAGGTTCCATTAACTCATAAGATTATAAAAAAGTAATTAAACAAGATATTCACTCAGTAATTTGGGGTCAGCTAAATTTTTTTCCTAAATTTCCACATTTTCTTTCAAGTTGTTTGTGTGGAAACAATTTTAGCGCTGTGTAATGCAACTGGAAAACTGTCACCAGTGATGCTAAAGTTGCCATCTATTCCTGAGTCTCCAATCATTCTAAAGTAAAGTGTTATTTCCCAGTTTTTAAACAGTATAGACTGCATTTGACTAAGTGAACATACAAACACTGACCAATGTTAAACTATATATTTTAAGAGAAATTCTTAAAAGGTACTCAAAAATTTAAGATTTATGACTCTTTTTAATTTGACAGGATTTAGTTTTGAGCATTTTCTCAGATTTTTTTGGCAAGCATAGACTAGAAGTCCATAGACTTGTCTAACCTGGAAATAAATATTTTAAAGTAAAGCAAATGCAGATTATTTTATAGACATTTTTTTATTTATTATGTTTTTTAAACTAAAATTGTACCTTCAGATTTAAAAAAAATATATATTGCTTTTTTTAGAAGGTATTGCAAATTACCTTCTAAAAAGCCAAATCTATCAAAACACAATAAATGTCTTTATTGGCGATGGTTTGATTTTGAGTATTGGAATTAATTTGAAGTACCATAAACAGTATCTCATACACACAGTATGTACAACTTTGGGTGCTAAAAGTATTAGATATGTAAACCCAAGATCAAAGGGGACTTTTGAGGATATTCAGAGATGAAATGTATGCTTTGATCAACAGATAACTTAGCAGCAATAATTTATCATGCAGCAATGGCTAACAACATTTTTGCTGTATCAGCCAGGATGAAAACAAATTTATGTAAATGCACTACCTGTAATACATTTGTTGAAATAGGTTTATGCTTTGTCTAGAACTGTGGGTTATAGATCAAAATCTAGAATTATTTTGCATTAATCCAAGATTTTGGTCATGACTTGGTGAAGGGTTGCTTTGCGTGTGCACACCTGTGTAGGTATTATGGATTCCAGAATATTTCCCATAGTTTCAGTGGTTTGTGGTTGGGAAGTGCTGCTCCATCTGTCTCCTCCACTGTGGCTTGGTGTGCTGAGAGGAGTTTGCTGCTCTGATTCTCTTCCAAACATTTTTAAAGCATTTTCTGAAACAGAATATAATAAAACATGTATTATCAGAGTTAATCAATTTATTCTCTTATTTACTCTTTCCCTGAAAGTTTAATTCTATTATTTCTCCTCCAAATTTTGCCAAAACTTCTAGATGCCAAAACAATTTTGGACAGGGTCAGCAAAGGAGAAAAACAGCAAGTACTCAGTCTTAAAGTGTATAGACTGCTTCTGCATCTTCACATTGACCTCCTTAACTGTTAGACCACTGGGACTGGCTAAGTAATGCTGAGATCCCTCTTTCTCTGTCTTTTCCAGGCAGGAGGCCCGGAAAATGAGTTGCCAAAGATTTACCATCGCAACACAAGCAAGGAAAAAAAAGACTCACATAGGTCAGTAAGATGGACATTAATTATTTACACTTTAGGGAATAGGTCACGAGAGGTCTAAAGCTAAAGCAACTAAGAGGGAAAATTGAGGTGATGTAGCAGAAGAACAGAAAATGCCATCAATTTACAAAAGTATTTTAAAAGTTCAATAATTAAATTTAAATTTACCTTTCTTTGCTAACTATGACATCCTTTGAAAATAGTTTTTCAATTGTGATAGCTAATAAAATGTTAATTAAAAGTTTATTGTCTGACAAATTAATGTTTGTTTGATCTTATGACATTATGTGTTATTCATAAATTCTTTTTAGGCCTTTTCTGATCAGTCTTTTCCTCCATGCTCTACGAGATTGTTAGTTACAGCTCAAGAACAAGTGAAAGGTCACAACAAAGAATATCACGGTCCACTCCACCTCAGTAGGTAGCTATACAGCCGAAACCACAATAAACTGTAAAAGGCAAGTCTACTGGAGCTCACATCATCGTCAACCATTTTCTTCTCCTGTGATACAGTTGTTTTCAATTAGAAAGGCAAACACTGGATTTTTCCTGACTAAAAAAGACAGTTATTTTGTAAAATAGCTCTTGGTTTTTCACACTGAAGAGAGAGATTTATCTCTTTCATCCCAATTGAAAGTTACTTGCATGAATGAATAATGGCTGCATCACCTGATGATAAAATGACGAAGGTAGTCAAATTACTTCAGTGACATAACAATGGTCCCATCCTTCATGTGAACGTTGTATAGTTAAATCACAGGAGCACACATATCAGATGACCTTGATTACAGGACGCTGTTAGTCATCATGAATGTTTTTTTTATAGCACATCAACTATCTGAGACTCCCAAAGGTTAACTGAGCTAATGGAACAGGTATGGCTTAAATTGCAATATAAAGATTAAAAGCAGCCTGCAAAGTTGTAATACAAGGCCATATTACATTTGTTCCTTTCAAACATGTAAAATGAGACCCCATGGTTTGAACCTATTTCAATCATACATATCTATTAAAGTTCTGCAGCTAAGCAGAAACAGATACATATGAAATGAACAAAATGTTGTTTTTACACTGAACGCCTTTCATTTGTGGATCAGTTTGGAAATGAATTACATCTCATCAGAGCACAAGATTCTTCAGCAATAAAACTTTTAACTGCACATTCATATTGATGGTACTGACACACACCACCTTCCTACAGACTGTGGCAGACAGAGTTTTCCCCAATTCCTGTACCTTCGAGGCACCAGCCAGGAAATAATCTTAATTTTAAAAAAATTGCCAGGGCTAAACAGCAATCAACAGCATAAAGTGAAATGGCTTGTTATTTATACCAGTCATTTCCAGCCTGCAGTTCAGCAAAACAGAAACCAGGGTTTAATCAGACAAGATGTCTTTGACTTAATAAATGAGGGTAAAATAATGGCCCATTTGTTACTGCAATCATAAGTTTTCAAATCAAGAGCAACACCAGCTTTTTCCAGTTTTCAAACAGACAAAAGATAACAAACTAACTCAATGACTGAACTGAAAAAGAGTTCAAATCACCAGGGATACTCCTCTACTTTTTTTTTTTTCAAATAAAAAAGTAAAATCAGTACTTTTGGTTGGAAAAAAATATGCAGTGACCTCACATTTGCATGGCCACTTACTTATAATTCATAGGAACCGACTCTGTGAACTCTCGGGTAGCATTATCAAGGTAGCCAGACAAGGGGCCTACTAATAGTGAGGACAAACTGGGCATGTAAATGGAAACCACAGTAAGCACATGCTGATAATCCTCCTAAACCCACAAAATGCCTGATTTAAATATATCTTGTTTTGCTTCTGTTGAAGCCTGCTGGGAAACATCTGTCTAGCAGAATCCAAACAACTTCGTCCTATCACTTTTTGCAGCCACAAAGTGCTCTTTGATTTTCACATCAAGTCTATTTGAATCCTTCCAGTTTCAGCTTATCTGTATGACTCACTCTGATTAGTGAATATGATTTTCCTGTTTCCTTCAAAAAATGAATTTGCTCTGCAGTGCGATTATGCATTGAAAGAATATCAGACAAACAAAAATCACAATGAGCTGTATGTCACCTCTTGTTCCTATGTAGCTGCTTATCATACATAATAATACAGTATGTCTAGAAGCTACACAGCATAAACAAATTAAATGCTTCATGCAGCTTTAAGTTATTTCTTTGTAAAATCTGATTAGGATAAAAACAGTAGGTATATTGTGCCAGTGGTAGATTGGATTTCATTTTGCTTTCAAAACTTGCCTTACTTCTGTGTGGTACAGATTGACTGAGGTGTTAGAAACATTTCGAGTCATGACGTGATAGCAGCACATCTACTACAGAGTTGTAGCTGCACATTGTTGATACAAATCTGTTGTTCCTCCACATCAGAAAGGTGTTCAATTGGATTAAGACCAGGTGACTGCGGAAACCACAGGAGCACAGTGAATTCATTGTCATACTACAGAAATCAGTGACATGGTGCATCATCCTACCAGAAGATGAGCATACAGTTATTACAAAGAAATGGCAGTTCAGCAACAACCCTAAGATTACCTATGGTCCTCACTTGGCACTAAGTGCATCACACTTTCAATCCTCAGCCTGAACCACTGATAGACGAGCTGAATGTTACAGCTTTAATCAAGAATGACCAATCTAGGTAGTGTTTTTGCTGTCTTTCATAGTCAACTTTTGGTGAATCTGTTTGAATTGTAGCTTCAATTTACTGTTTTTCTCTGCCCGTTCTCATCTGAACAGTGACAACAAAATATGACATGTTTGTTCAGACATCTCCTGCTTATTGGAAGCTTTCTCCTGACCATGCTCTGAACAGCCAAGATATGGATAAAAATTTCAGCAACTTCAAGTTTCTGAAATACTCAGACCAGAACATGTGGATCTCACAATCATCATGCCATTAAAGTAATCTCATTCCTGTCAAACTGGGCATCTTCGTCCTGATGGTCAGTTTGACTGTGGTCTTCCCCATACCTTGATGCCTGAATGCATTTCGTTGCTGCAAAGTGATTGATCTGAAAAAGTGTTTAGTCTGGAATCACAAATTTGGGCAATTGAATTATACAATTAAATATTTTATTGTTATAAAGAAACATAAACACTCTAGAGCAAAAATCCTAAGTTTGTGTTGCAGTCAGTAAGAGATTACTTTGAAAGAGAAGCCCAACTGCCAAAGAGAATTAGCAAGATTTTTTTTTTTTTCACAGATCCAGACCAATTCAACTAACTAAGGCTGCAGAGCATGTCTATTGTTGGATTGTAAAGTTGTTCAGCACTGTGTCCTTGAATTTGAATGATCTGTTTTCTGCACTGTATAACTGTAGAAGATGCTATGCCTGTAAAGACAATTAGTTGCTTAAAGTATCTAGTTTGAATGATTTAGTTGGATAATGATATTTAATCAATTTTATGCAATACATGACAGTCAAGTGATAAACTTTATATATAAATATATATGTGTGTGTGTGTGCGTGTGCGTGTGTGGGTGTGTGTGTGTGTGTTTACAATACAACCTTATGTCCCATTTGTTCCATACAAGAAAAGTAGCACAAATGATAATTTCAATTAATGTGATTCTTAGTTGGTGTGCATAAAATAATTAGAATTAAATTATTTCACATTTCTGAATAATAGAATTTTGATTTTGTCTAATTTAGCATTTATTGTTGAAGGGCTAATTATGCAATGATCAGCAGCAGATGTCCAACAGGATTGAAATAATAGTGTCTCAGTAAAATTCTTTGTGGAAAAATGTCTGACTAACTCTGCACAAGTCACAAAAAGTTTAGTAAGTCATTCAGTGTGACTGCAGAGAGCTTACAATGGAGTTCCATTAAAGCAAAGTTTGTGAGAAGAGCTTCACCTTCAGATTCAAGGTCTTCTGAGTGTGGAAAAACTGAAGCTTGTCAAATATTTTATGCTCATAAAGTTGTAGTGAAGAAACCTGCTGCATATTTAAATCAGTTCAGGGTTGTTTTACAACATTTTTCATCAAAATATATCCTATGCCATTCACTTTGTCAACTTTTGTGTCTAATTAGGCACAGTCAGTTAAAGCCAAAGGGGTTTAACAACCAGGGCCCGAGGCCAGAAAATAAACAGCAAGAGTCAGAACAAAACAGAAATAAACCATGTGCTAAATTTCTATAATTCATGACAGAACTAAGCTGTTTATGATTGAAAGAAAATGCTAAAAAAAAAACAGGGATACATGACTAAAATCAAATGGCTATAATGGGTCAGTCATTAAGGCCAAAATTCTGTATTAAATATGGTTATCTAATGGTCTGATGTAATAATATAATATTAAATATTATGTTTTCATTACCTGTAAGTGGAACATAATTATATTTAACAGAAATAAAGGTTTTCAAACATGTGTGTATAATTAATACACGTTCCAGAAATAAATAGGCTTTTTCTGTAATATTCTAGTCTATGGAAGGTATATGTAGTCTAATTTCTCACCAAGATAGACAAAATGAGAGTCTTAAAATGTTTTCACACCCTAATAATGTTTTTTCCAATTTTGTCATATTAGAAGCACACATTATGACAGACAATAGAGATCAAAAAGATCAAAATCTGAAAAGCCTGACATTCACATGTGCACATATGAATGGCAGGCTCCAGAGTCAGTTCTTTGGGTCTTTGTCTATGTTTCATTGTAAAACACCTCAGACTCAGTTAAATCGGAAGGAAAACATCTGTGACAAATTTTTTTAACTGAATTTAGGTCTGGACTCTGTCAGAGTGTAGCCTTACTTTATGTAAGACTTTCACATAAAGTCCCTTTAAACTCACTGTAATTTGTGGTTGTGATGAAGAATGAAAAGGTTTCCAAAGCACTCTAGATAGATGGTAAAAGTGTTCAGTTGCTGTGGACTCACGGAGACAGCTGTTGCCTGTGAAAAATCCCAGGAAGCGATCGCATTCATCCCTCGTGCTTCCACTTGGTGAGCAGGAGCACCATGGAGCCACGTTGGATGTAGAGTTGTTAACATAGTTGGGAGTTATGGTGCTTCCTGCAGACAGACAGCACCAGAGTTCGATTAGTATTAAATATTCATTATTCTCAGAATTGTTACACTGCATTCATACTGCTTTATTTTTTTCTAAACATTAATGGACTCTGCATTTCCTGTTCTGTCGTGAGGAGATAATACCATTGTAATATTAGGAGTCTGAGAGAGTGTGCACTGGTTTAATACTATAATTCTTTTTACGTCTTGGTTGTGTTTTTTATCAGCATGGTGGAGGTGGGTTTCCAATTGCTTTAGTACATACAAGGCAGGATTGAAAATGCCAAGTGAGTGTTTCTGCCAAGGGGCACTATTTAAAGTTATTGAAATGCATTAGGTCAGTGTGGGAAATGAGGCAGTCATTGTTTTCCATTCACAGAGTCTCATAAAAGAGATTCCACCTTACATTATATAAAAGACCTTTCAATATATGTATATATATGTTTACCTAGAGAGATGCTCACCTTGAACTTTTGTTTTGGTTTATTTATTTTTTATTTTTTTTATCGTCTCCCACTCACTCTTAATGTGTTTTGTGTACATTAATTTTTCTTCAAGCAAGCTTCTGCTCATTCCTATCTGTTTGCCTCTTTCCATCTCTCACACGACATATGTTGCACACCTCCATTCACACATCACCATTTTCTCCTGCAGCATTTCTTATATCGCTTCGTTTTGCACATGTTTTCCTTCTTTGAGTAACAGCTGAAATGTCTGCCCACCTATAAGCCCTGTGTAGGCGAGGAGACATGCTCCATAGCTCCCCTCCTTGCAGCCACTGGCAGATGTTTTTGAGGGTTCGCAGTCAAACTGAAACTGTGCCAGACGAGACCTGCAAAAGGACAACATGGGAACAAGTCAGCAGGAACATGACAGAAACTTGTTAAGTTCATATAGAATCTTTCCAGTTTTTAAATGAATTATGTCGCTCTATCTTTAATTAAGATGACATGAAAGATATATTGTTTGCAATACTAAAGAGACTGAAACTACTGAACTGTAGACAGAAAGTGATAGAAAGAATAATATATTTCATCCCCCAGACCTGGGATCATTAGTAAAGCCCTGTGAGTGTAATGGGGCTGAGTAAAAATAATGGCCATGCACAGGAGATAGCAATGAGCAATAACTCTGATCCATCTGCTTCTCTGTCTGAACTAAATATTTAACAGGTTATTCCAACAGTCTTTCTCTGGAGAGGTTAATGCAATGGTGGCAGAAAGCGTTAAGGTAAAAATAGTTATCCATTCTGCTGATTGAATGACTCTTTATTCATTTATTGCTTACTAAAAACAGCTGGGAATTGCAATTCTATTACAGCCTAAAATGTATGGAAAACACTAACATGCTCCAATTTAGCTTTGCTCTAACCTGCAAACATAGTCTGCATCACACATCTTCTTCTGTGTAATGCAATTAGGTTTTTCTCCACTTTCATAGGAACAGCTTGGCACAATGGTCTGCCTCCGACGCTCTGCGCAAGCCGTGTCCGTACAGGGGCAGAAGAGAAGTTCATGCGTGTAGTCGGCAGGAACCCGGTCAAAAAACCTGCGTAGGGCCTTGTTGCATTTAGGCCGGTTGCACAAGCCAGATTTGGCAGTAAGTTTTATGCAAGCTGAGACGTATTCAGTGCGCAGCTTCTGGCACAAATCGTCCACGTTGCAAGCCTTGGCTGCATCCAGGCACCGATTCACAGTTGTCATGCCAACGTCTGAGTCTGTGGATGAATGCAAGCTCAAAGTCAAGAAGTCAGTGGAAAAGTAATTGCGATATATTAATAAAGTTTTGTGTTTATGTAAATAAGTTCAACTTGTGGCAGCTACTCAAATTACTCATCCTTTGTGCTGAGATATTTTCCTTGACCTAAATATGTTCATGCAAACTTTCATTAACAGAAGAAAAACCACACCCATCCAAGACTGAGACATATATGAGACCACAAAAAAATTATTTCAAAACGTTTCCCACCATTGTTGTGAAATTTAATCTGCACAAGGTATATGGGCAGGATAAAAATAAGACAAGTATGGACAACCTTAACAAAACATAAACTAACACTGAAAGTAAATCCGAAGCACTTTCTGATTTACTTTCAGCACGAGTTCCAAAAAAGTCCTGCTCAATTGCCATCTTCCTTCAATGCTTTCTCTGGGATTTTTCCAATTGAGTTTGATTTTATATAAAAAAAAGTCAAGTTTACCATGCTTGTCCTGTACTTATGAGTTACAAAAACTCCAGAGATTTTTTATAAAAAATCTTATTTCATAGGAATTAATTCCTCCTGAACAGGAACTTTTATTAAATCAAATCGAGAAGAGACGCGGACAAAACTGTTTTGCTGGATGAAAAATTTGTATGAAACCATCCAACTTATGTCTCAAAAGGAAAAATGACATGGCATCTAAAATTTTTTGATTAACTTGACTTCAGTGTGAGCATTTGCAAGGAATTTATTATCACACAAATAGTTGAGAAGGGCTCTGTATGAAAACTGGACTAGATCTTCATATCATCATAGCATTTTTAGGGCTGTTCGAGGGTGGGAAGAAGAACTGGCTAAAAGAGCAGATAATCCTTTTTCTTTGAGGAACCCAGATATTATTGTAAAATAAAATGAATGCATACTTATCTGTCTGCAACCTTTGTCACTACCAGAAATGGAATGTACAAAAATTCTCTATTTTTGTTTTGGTTTCATTAATATGTTGTGTGATCTTATTGTTTAGAAAGCCCTAAGCTACGAAGGAAACACAGGATACTGCATGACTAAAAGCCTGTTGGTTATACCAAATTCCCCATTAGCATGCTGTAACACACAAAGAATATTGTTGGGGTTTTTTTGAGCCTGGAATATAAAGGAGCTTTGTATCCAAAAATACTCAAAAGTCAAACAAATAACTTTGGTTTTGGAAGTTATACAAATATTTCCACATTTTCTTACATGACTGGAAGTGATCTTTGTTTGTCTTAGGCATGTTTCCAGGGAAGTCAGTGGATTATGTGCCTTATTCCCACAACAAAATATCTTTGAAGGATGAAATGCTATAAACAACTGGGGGAAAGGTAATAAGAGGAAGTAGCTAACCTGCTGTAATCGAAGCCAAGCGAACATAATCATAATCCCTCTGCACTGTCTCGTAGGGATAACTCTCCACAAGGTTGAGTCCTGAAAGAATAACAGATGGCCAAAATTAATGATCAGAGGATGAAGCAAAAATGTAGATAAAAAATGTTTATATTTAGTCACTGAAAGATCCCAAAGGATGAATTCATAAATTAATCATTTAACTTGGTCAGTCTCTGTGTCTTTGATTTATTAAAACATTATTTCTAAAACAAAACAAAACAAACAAAAAAAACAGACCATGAATGATGGACTGTTGAAGACTCCAGTAGATGCTGAGGCAGTTCTTTTCCTTCTTCATCCCTCGTTTGCACTGGCAGCCGCGTAATGGGCTGGACAGGAGGGCGGACACTGCGTTGGCACACTGGCTTCTGGCACCGGGGCCCAGCTTCATGCTGCCGTTGCCGGCCACACACTGCCGCAGAGTACGTAGGCGCGGACTACAAGTCTCATCACTGGAGCACGAGTCTCCAGCCACCAAACAGTCAGTTCCAGCCAGTAAAACGTCTAGCAGAGCTGTTTCAGAGGAAAAGAAATCATAGCAGAGAGCAAATGGATTAGGATATTTGAGGTCTGAAGTAAAATAAGATTAACTTAGGTGAGATGAAACAGAAAAAGTGAAAAGCCTTTTAAGGGATCAAATATGATCCCTTTCTATGGAGATGCTGAACAATTTGTTAAATAAACCAGCAGCTTATTTTGAAAATGAGCAAATCCTGCAGCGATTAAGCCACTGCTCTCATACAACATGCTGAAAATGTAATGTGTGCTGCTCATCTTTAAAAGCTGGAATATATTACAGTTTTTAAACTTTGTGAAGCACTGACTCACCACATCCTATTGGCTTTAGGTCAACAACAAAAAAGATCCTGCAGTACTAGTGGGATGATGAATTTTTAAACAAGAACAGCACATTATATACTCGTAACAAGTGTCTCATAAAATTATTGGTTTTAGCCATGCACTTTTCTCATCCAATTTCAAAAAAACTTTAACATTGGCAAAGATCTTAAGTGGAAATTGTGTCAAAACTTGAATATACTATCCTCTTTGATTTAATTGCATCATGCACCAACTGAGAGTAAGTTATACATAATGATTCTAAAAAATATTGGCTTTTTAAGGACTAAACTTACAAACAAAATCAATGTCTTTGAAGTTATCCAAAGTGGACTTATATAAGAAATAATAAATCTTGTATCATTCATTTATTTTATATGTTTCACTGTATCATCTTCATTTGCGGCTAGGAGAAAAAGGGCTAATTCTTAGGTGAGGTCTTTATTATTTAGTTTTTCTTTCCTACATAGAATATGTTTGGGCAGCTATAGTTTTTTACTAAAAAATAAGAGAAATGAATAATGGCTTTGAACAACAGTTCAAAGAGAGACACATACATTTCTTTGTCGGTCTTTAAAGGCCTTTAAAATTTAAAGACCTTCTCCATTAATCTCTCTTTATTGAGCTGTTCTATTGACTCCTGAAAACTTCATCAGTTTATTTATTTGTTTGTTTAATTTTAGGTATGTCTTACTGGTATCGTGGACATCAGATTGGTCCTGATCAAGGCATTTTATAAATGGCTCAAGTATTAGGAGATTGACTCTGTTTTCTGTGCAGAAAGATTCTTTTGTGCATGCAAACAAAATTGATAGTTAGAAACACATCAACGTCAAGGTGTTACATGCCTTGTTTACATGGAAGTTGGCGTTTTCCAAAATGAGTATTCTAGTTGTCCTTTGTAAAAAGAAAAAAAAAGTTGCTTAAACATTGTATCATTCCTGGAAAATAAACTTTACCTATACAAAACAATAACCCCATAATATTTTGGTCCATATCCCAGGACTGTATGAGACAATGAAATGCAGAGACTGAAAAATACCAAATTCAAAGATGACATGGAGCATTTATTTTCAGCTTCCTGATGTTTGACTTTTCAAGCTCCTTTTCAAAAGGATAACAGTATTTACATAAAAATCCACAGCAGCATACATACAAAACAACAAAAACATTCTTTGGGGCTCCTGAAACCTTGCAGCCCTTGTGTTCCTGCATCTCTATGTCCTTTCTAAAATCTGGTTCAACCATCTGTGAATTTACGTAAGCTGCATTGATTTCCACCTTTATTTTAACATAGTACCAGGAAAATGTAACTGTAATATACAAACATGACCTAAGACAGAGGAAATTAATTTAAAGTGTCATGTACAAATATTTAATACAAAAGACAAAAGTAACTAAATTATTGCAAATTTGGCCTTTGTGTTTACAGAAAATCATTGTTTACTATTTAGCAGCTCATTAAAGGTAGAAACATTTATATTTATGACTTTACTATATGACTCCTTTAAATTTGTTATGATATTAATAATTCAGATGTCTGGTCTGGTCCTTGCAGTCAGCATAGCTCAACACAGAGACAATTAGCCACCACAGGTTTAAGGGAAAGCATTAATGCATTGAGTAAAATACTTTCATTAAAAATGTATCATCTCCAAAATCTATATAAATCCTCCAAACTGATATTGTGTTATTAATTAATAAAAATAAGTAGTAGAAGAAAAAAACAAAGTATCAAAACAAGTCAAAAAACAAGCAAAAAGACATAAAAAATTGCAATACCATTGTAATAATAAACACACAAATAAACTACTTCTACTTCTTGCCAAGAAGAAGCTCTAACAGTAAAGATTGTGCACATCAAGGGAAAATTAGGTTACTATTAGGTCACAGTAAAATAATTAATCTTTGAACAATTTTAATAAAGTTTGATCTAAGCTGTGTCTTGCATGACACAGGTCAAAGAAAAACCTTAATTAAGTGAAATATATTCAAAATAATAGTGGAAATTATTAAAAAAAATTTAACATCCTGTGGTGCACTTATAACTTCACCAGGATTAGTCGGTTTCTGTAAGACATAGCAATATATCACACAATCGCTTGCCATGCATTCATCACTCATGTGCCAACAAGTTGCCAACTACTAACAAGATCACTACATGTCTGAAACATTTGCAAAAAATACAGGTGATATTTAAATCTCCTGAGTGCAACTGTTACCAATCCTTCATCATGGAGGTTTGCATAAATACATGTAGAATGCCTTTACATCTTTCTAGTGAGTTATTTTGTTCAAAGAGCAAGAAAGAATTTTTCACTACTTAAGTTATTTTGGATAATTGGAACCTCACACTTTTTAATCTGCAGTACATTTTTATCATTTCAAATCTTCAGATTTTTCTTGCATCGAGTTTCATTTATTGTTAAGGTTGATGGTCAGACATTTCTCTCGTGATTCAGAACATGAAGAGGTGTTTAAAGTGTCTGTTAGACTTGGTGAATTCTTGCTGTGACTCTGTTTTGCTTTAATCTATTTTGAGTCATTTTGGCTCTGTCCCTTATTTGCCCTAAACCCCAGCTTTCCACACTTGTCTTCAATATTTCCTGTAGTTCCACAGTCAAAAAAGTAATATCCCACTTATTCAAATAAGGCATTAATTAACTTTACTGTTAATTATTAACCATAAAGGCACAAATTAAGCTGACTCTATTTATTGTTACTACTACTAACATGTTCCACTATCCAATAAGTAGATCCTGAGTCAAGATTGCTGTTGCTGAAGAAATGCAGCTTTGTGCATTACCCACACTCCCGCAATTCTAAAAATAATTCTCGTAATATATTCCTAGGCATGATCTCCCTAAAGCTGAGCAAATATTGAAATTTCTTGTTATGTTTCTGTTTACTTAAGATATACATTTTTGCTTACCATATCCATGTATAAAGATTTCTGTTTTACACAAATCTTCCCCATGATTACACTGTGGTTATTTCCACAGAGACATTCCTCTACTTACATTGCTTTGGATAAAAATTCACCTCCTTTGAATATTTTCACATTTTGTCAAGCTACAGCTCCAAATATCAAGTATTTGTATTTTATGTGATAGACCTACACAAAGTAGCCCATAATTGAGAGGTCAAAGAAAAAGGTAATATACTTTTTTAATGTTTTTTTACAAATAAAAATCCAAAAGTGTAGCATACATTTGTACTCAGCTCTATTTCCTCTGATACCCCTAAATGAAATTATTGAAACTTAGGAAAGAAACTGTTGTGCAGAGATGTGACCAAAATACTAAATGCAGAAGGAAACCAACACTGCACACTATCCTGCACCCACTGTCTGCCCAACAATGCATGGAAGTGTCAGCATCATACTGTGGGGTTGTTGCTCTTCAGTAAGGATGTAGAAACTGATCAGAGTTGAATATGGATGGAGGGAGTTAAATTTCAACCTCTGAACAAAATCCAGTTGAGGCTGCAAAGCCCTTTTGACTGACGCAAGGACTCACCTTCCAGCACAAGGATTTAGATTATAGCATATTCATGTGTTAAATTGGCCAAGACTTAATTTAATTGAGAATCTTCTAGAGCCTGATGTGTTTTGTAGGATGGGCAAACAATTCAGTCTCTGAATGTGAAGCAACACACCCAAAACATTTTCAGATGCGACGTCAATAAAAGGATGAATACAGTGGGGGAGGGATTGTTGGTATCTAAGCACACAATACTTTTTAGATTTGAATTAACAAAAAAATGCTAAAACTATGTATCCTTTTCCTTAGATTTTATAATCATGCACTACCTATCATGTAAGTCTGAATTAAGTACATTTCTAGTTTATGGGTGTAATGGGAGGAACAAATGATTGGACCTTTAACTAAACCACAGGGGTGTTTTGAGTCAGTGATAACATAGGCTAGTTTAGCATATCCAATCCTGACAGAGAAGGAACCTATGCAAACTCGAAAGCCAGACGGTCGGATGAAAGTCCCTGACAGAAATCAGAGATCCTTCTTGTCTGGCTATATGTGTGACACGTTGTGCTGCCTGGGCAGATGCTGCTATCAGCATCATACATCATGAATGCAAATGAGTTGCTTGATTTGACATTTCGAATAAGATCGACTCAATCTACCAGTGGGCTTAGCCTATTAACTGTGTCAGTAATCGTTGTATATCAACAAGGTTCAGTAAGTCCTCAGTCTACCTGCCACATAAATCACTGCAAGATTAGCTGATCAGTTACCCCCATGCACCAACTTAATGATCCACTTCACCACAGATACTGTCGAATGGTTCCTAATGAAGTCAGCTGGATTAGTACCTTCATGCACTCTTTGCCTACACATATCTTAAGGTGTGGATAAAAATTGGGTTTATTGGTGCATATGGTATTTTTCTTTTTGTGCATTAATTTGTTATTTAATGGGGATAAATGGATCAAAGCAGACAGACACATATTAACTGGTTATAGCTCATTAGTTCAAGGTCTTATGGATACTTAATATGTTATTGCATCACCTTATAGGTGAACAGTTTCCCATTTTGTTTAACTGATTTGTACTCTTAAGTTGGTGTGATAAAGCTCACAAATACCATGATTTACTGCAAAATAAATATTTTATTTCGTATTAGATACACATTTAAAGACAATTATATTAAACTACATATATATGTTATTTAAATGTGTGTGGGGAAAGTTTTTCCCGATGATGAAATCTATTTAAATGTAATGCAGTTTTACAAGTTAGCTAAAAGACAACAAGTTGGATGTGTGTGTTATCCACAGTGTTTGAGATAAGTGAATGTGTTTATTTGAACATATTGCAAGGTATTAACAACATTTCTTACTTAAATTATAAAATATTGTCAGTATTTTTTTTTATCCGGTAAATGTAGATCTTTAGCAGAAAGCAATTATTTATTTATTTCAAACTTAGTTTGAGGTTGCCTCTAGCATCACAGACTGACAACAGATCACAATGCAGCATGTTGCTGAAATTAACAAAATAATTAGGGTAAATATTTCCATCTAAAATACTTTAATGATGTGTTTATGGTGAAGAAATAAAGACTGCAGTGTAGTCATCTTTAATAATCTGCAGAGCTCTGAAACTAGATTCTACATCTGCGACTTTGATCCAACACTAAAACCATGTCAGAGGCAAAATGATTTGCATGTGTTGTGCATTACATAATCCTGGAATGGATGAAACACAATCTGTTTGTTTGAAATAATTAAGTTATTAAAGTTTTGTGGTTTAACCAACTCCCTGTTTCTCATTAAAAAGACTGGCAAAACTTTGCAAACAATTGTATTTGTTACATTTTTCTGTTTGTTCCTTACTCCTCACCCGATTTCATACAAAATAATTGCAAAATTTTTTAAGCAATTATTACTGCAAACTACAATGAAAGATTTTCAGCATTTTAAATATTTCTTAAAACAATTTTATGTGATATACCAACACACATTAGCTCTTTACTGGTAGTGGAATTGAAATGATGCAGTGATGAAGTTACTTGTGCACGCATGTGCGTGTGTGTGTGGGTGTGTGTGTGTCATGTGAAGGCATGTGAAGTTCATGGGCTATGAATAACTACAAGGCACTGTATGTAGAAGCATTTTGCTTTTGAGATGCAGAATTCCTAAAAACCAAAATGTAGCTTCGTTTGCAAAGACACATTGCTCCTGTTCTCTGTGTAGGACAATATTGCGTTTTTCTAAAGCATAAATAAGCAGCTTTACAGATCAAAGTAAAGCAGATTGGGCTTGGTGAAATCTAGATCCAGCAATGTCAGCTCTACTCTTTCAACAAACATCAAACAAATAGACGACCCAGATATCCTCTCCAATTTAACTTCAAGGTGTTTGAAAAAAAAAAAGCATTTGCACTTTCAGCAGAATATATGGTAACACAGCTTTTAAAAAAGTTGATTTTATTTCCTCCTCAACAGTATTTTATAAAGAGGTACAATGTTCTTTATGACACAAACAAATAAATTATTTAAAGTAAGCCTTGGCAAAACCAGCTGTCAAAATGTAAATTGAAATATACAAATATTATGAGCTCTAATGTAGACTGAGGTTTAATACTAATGTAATTCAACTCACCACTCCCCAACATACTTCATGTGTACAAAGAGGAAAAAATAAAAAATTCAAACAAACTATTTAGAGCAGGGACAGGATGTCAGAGGAATGACCAGTAGAGCTAATGAAGTAAATGAGACACAGCATTAGCAACCTGAGGGGTTTAATGTCATTTTGTATCCTGAAGAAGACTGACTGGTTTAAATGGATGATTAAAGAAGTCAGCTAACACTCAGGGCTGCCCAAGATAATGTGTCAAATACTGTCCTACTCTGACTGCTTCAATCCAAATGGTCATTTCTGCTTTTCTTCATGTTTTCATTGATTTAGCAAAAAATAATACTTCAGCTTCATCAGAAATTTATGATTATTTGTTTGTACATTTGGATCATTTCACATATTTATTAAATGCGCTCGAGAACAGTGAGTCTGTCCTTTCCTGCTCTTTTCTAATGGATTGTTAGATTTTACTTCAAAGGCAAATTACACACCTCGTCTCAATGACAAACAGCATCAATTGTATTTCAAAATGGAAAAATAGGAGACAGTGGGACATCAGCTTTAGTTCATAAAGAAAGAAGTTCCCATTTCAATTCTACAATTCAACTTCAGTTTGTTACTTGTTGTATTTGTTTAACTTTCTTAATAGTTATCAACATTCTCATTCTTTTATTTGTCATTAGCAATAAATATGTATTATTTTATACTTCATGTGATTGTTTTTTACTAAGCCTTTAGAAAAAGCAATTTTATTGCTAAGCTGTTAGACTTGCTTGTTTATGATTAACATCGAGATTGGTTGAGCAAGAATTACATTAAAAGTCATTTGAAGAGCATGAAAATCATTATAAATGATATTACTGCCATCACTGTTTTCACAATGAAATCACAGCATTCTTCCAGTTATTTATGATTAAACACAACTTTTAACACAAAAGCCTAGTTTTCATGTTAAAAATGTATAATATCCTATTAGGTTTGTTTATATTTTTTACTAAAAATATATATCTCATCCCTACAATCTCAATCAGTAAACAAATAAAAATCTTGTTTCCCATTTTGGTAGGAGTGATTAATTAAATGCTTCTCAAAGTTTGCTACAAACCCTTTTGGTTTTCTGTCTTTTAAGTATTTTCATATGTACTTACTTGTCAATCTATTTTGGCCTCACGTTCTCCTAATAACATTGATGAAGTTACACCAAACACCTTGTAATTAAACTGTGAATAAGCTGAGCTGTGTTGCACTTTCAAACCAGTAATGTCACAGTTATGTAGTATCCAGTTCTCAGCAGTTTGTTCAGAAGCGCAGTTGTACATGCTCCCCATGTTGGAAACAGTGACAGATGTGCAGTGGATCTCTTAAAATGCCTTTATTTTTCTAAGAGGTTACAGGTCTCCAAGATGGCATCAAATCCTAGATAGTAACAACACTGATAACCATCTCCCATTTTCACCCAAGACCAGCTTTTCAGAAATATGTGGCTATTTAACAGAGGCGTTCACTCAGAGGAGTTGGAGACTGAAGAGAAGACATTTTAACTCTCACTGAATCACTATCACTTCTCTAAAAATGGCCTTTAAACAGGATTATTTGAGTTAAGCACACTGAGTATCTGCTGGGAATTCAGCTTTCCTGAATTTAGCACTTCAGAGCTCTGAGGAAAAAACAAGGCAAATCATAATTTTTAAAAGATTTTAATCTCATGTAAAGAAGTTGGTTTTACATAAAAACAAGGGCATAATAACTTTTTTAACTGCTGTGTACTTTTTAAGTAAAACAATTTTACAATACTGGGCCCATATTTCGCCTTAAGTCTAGTCCAGTCTTTGAGAGCCAGTCTCCTGAAACATTTATGTAAAATAAATAAATGGCTCGTTATCAGGCCTCTGCAAAACTGGATGACATGCTGAAAAGAGAATTCACCTTGTATCCAAAAGTTGCAGGAAAGTAGTTTGCAAGGACTGCATTTTGGCATCCAGTCCTTATTTCATTTTATGGATTTTGTCCCAAAAAATTTGATAAATCTTCACAGCTATGAGAGTTATATTGTGTAGTCCAGATGTCAGTGGAAAGCTAAGATAAATGAGTTTTGTGATCTTTGAGTTTTGTTTTATTTTGGTATTTCACAGTTGTTTACTTTTTGCTCCATTGTTTCCTACGTGTACTTCTCCAATATCCTCAGTTCAGCTTCAAATACATGTTTACCTCAAAGCTGCACCCTTTTTATAATAAATCACCAGCTCCTTGTTCAATAATAAACTCAACCATTTTAATATCGCTACTGATAACATCTTTTTTATTTTCCTTCCCATCAGGCTGTTTCTTTGAGACGTATTACTTTGAATTCCCTTTTTGAAGTAAAGATTTTTCTTTTATCTGCTTCCTCCCTGCATTTTATGAGCGAGAGATTTTTACTGAGGTCTCAATGTAAAGAAATATATAACTGATAGAGAGAACTGTCTTGGAACATAAAAGAAATTAAACATTTCCTTCTTTCTATAAAAAATGCCAAACTGAGAACGGAAACTATCTTTAAACTGCAAGACACCAGCACTATTAACGTAGAAATTGGTAAAGAAATGTCTGTTGACAAATTGCAAATTTAGAAGCTAAAAACGGAACCTGATTCGTATTGCAGATTCTTAGCAAAGGCTTTGTTCAAGTGGAACTGCAAAAAGTATTTTTTAACAAAATTCATGTAAATGTCCCTAAAATTGAAGACTCCAGCAACTTTTAAAGTTATAGGAAACAACTTGATTGAAAGCGTTTCGGTTTATGGCCTTCAAGTTGTGTCAGAAATGGTTTGAATTTATGTAAATTACCCTAGGGTTCTTGGTTTTTCTCTACTGTATGAACGTTTCCACCATTTTTGTGTTTAATTATCCTTTGAGTTACTTTAAATGTGGTCAGAAGCTTTTGTATTGACAGAGATGTTTACTTTCTGACAACTATTCTTTGCAACATGGACATGTTTCATGCTGTGCTCTTTCTCCTTTTTCACATTATTCATCTGTAAATCAAGAATTTGCTAACCCAGATCCAGACTGCAAAAACAAAGAAACATGCAAATTGATCCACAAACACAAAAAACTGCTCTGTGAACGGAAAGAATCAAAAGCAAAAGATTATATCTGAATGAGACAAAGACCGTGGTTGGTATTCATGACTTGCTCTGCTGCTTCAGGTGAGGATCTGTGCCACTTCGATCCAAAGATCCAATGCTGTAAAACAGATTGATAGTTGTGAAGGTACCTTAGCATTATAGTTTGTTTGGCTTCTTTGAGGTATGACTTGACTATTAACAGCTTTTTTGCTTTAGCCTTTAGAAAACCAGAGTGTGGTTTAATCTCTAAAAGTGAACATTTTAGCATTGGAGAGTTTGCTTCAGGCAAAGTTCGTTTTATTTTATAAAAGCTCCACAGCTATGTAAGGTATGAGTTCCATCAGTGCAAGTCATATTAAATCATATCATTGAAACAATGTCACTGCTACGTAGGAAATATGAAGGCTTACATTACTGTTAAGCTGTTGCAGAAAGATTATGTCATCTGATCAAATCAAATCACAGTGATTTTCTCCTGCCAAAGTGTTTCCCATGTTTTACAGCCTTCCATGTTTTAATTTGTTCTGACTGAGAAGGACTGGGGCGGTGTGGTGGCTTGTGAAAGTATTTATACCCATTTAATGTAGTTTACATTCTATCATTCATGGTACAACAACAATAATGTTACAGGCGTTGTAGTGCATAATGGTGAAATAAGTGGAAAATTATTCAGTTTTTTGTTAAGTTGTGTGTGTGTGTGTTTTACAATTTGTATTCAATCCCCCTGAATCAAAAATTTGTGGAGCCTTTTTAATGCAGTGGACATGCATGTTTATTGAACTAAGTCCCTAGCAGCTGCACACATCTGGAGACCATCTTTTATTCGCATATTAGTTCAAAGTCAGTCAGATTAGATTGAAAATGTCTGGAAAGAGCAATTTTCCTGCCTTGTGACCTATCCTCAATTGGTTTTAGGTCTGGACTTTGACTGGTCCATTAACAACACATGAACATGTCTTGATGTAAACCATTCTATTGTTGCTTTGACTGTAGGTCTCTGGTTATTGTTTTGCTGGAAGGTGAACCTCCACCCTAATGTCAAATCTTTCACAACCTCTTGAAGGTTTTAATCCAATGTTACCCTGTAGTAGGCTCCACCAAATTCCTCATCAATACTGGCCAGGGTTTTATGTGATGTTAGTTTCTGACCATATGTAGCATGTAGAGAATACAGTCAGACGCTGGCTCCTCCATAACTTGTAGCAAACATTAAGTACTACTTCTTTCAAGATTTCTAAATAAAGGGGATTGAGTGAGGGACACTTTTCAGATTTTATATTTGTACTTTTACCTGCCCCTTCAGTAGCATACATCCCTTTGTTTTTTAGATGTTTTAGAAAATCTAAAAAAACAAAAACAAACAAACAAAAAAAAACTATACCAATAATGATTCATATATACAATCAGAACCAGTAGAATAAGGGAATCATGGCATTTCACTATGCAACCATGTTTAGATGAGGGCAAAGAGTAAATATGCTGTCATAGTAATATTAGTGAATTGAAGCTAAGTAAGGATAACCGTTTTTGGTTTAATGTCAGTAGTTATATAAAGTGTATATAACATTATTAAGCATGTTATGACAGTTTTATTAAGAGTATCACGTTTCAGACCTCTTAAGATGATGCTGGAGTAAATATGTTTTTCATGTTGCTTCTCAAACTGACTGGATATCAACATTTTGTTTAATTTCTGTTATCCAAATTTGAACTAACATATAAAGTTACTTGGATGAGAATTGCTACTGAAAACGAAAATGTAACAAAAAATTATTTTAAAAGAAGTATTTCTTTTTTGGCACAGCCTCTTTCAAATTGAAGTTGTTTCTAAGATATGTCATGGCACAGAGTGCCCTAACAACTTATTGAGAAAAGTTATCGTAAAATGCACTAATACATTTTCTGTGATAGTGATGACAATGGCAAAAAATGACTTTCTAATAAATACTAACACATTTGTTTGAAGTATGGTAGCTGCAATTATCAAGAAGTGAAAAACGTAATTAAATGCAGACTCTATTTGTCAGTTTTCTTTTCATTTGTCAGTGCAGACTTTGGGATGAGTTCCCTTATAGAGGTGTTTCTTTTGCTTTTCCAACAAACTGTTGGTCAGTTGTTAAATACACTTCCATTTAAGCATCAGATAAGTTTCTTGAAAATATAATCAAAGATTTTTGAATTTTTTTTTATGTAACATGAGTTCTTAGAAGCTTTTACCACCCCCCCATCTTTGTCCAATATTTCTGAATCCCCTGAGGCTAAATTTCAGAAAGCAAAATTGTATCACCACCAACATGCTGACAAGAACAGAGCTACTGACATAAAGCCTGTTATCTCTAGATGAGTCAAATGAAAGGCTAGAGGACAAAGACTCTGTGGGAATTTGCTGACTTCACTGGAGATCTTAATTAAAGGCAGAATGGTACCTAGGAGAGATTATTCGTATTTCGAATTGTAATGTTACCCAGTATGAGATATGATATTTTTGTCTAAGGACGGGGAGAGAGAAGAAAACCTGAACCCAAAGTAGGACAGAGAGAACTGGATGCCTGCTGAGAACAATTAAGACCAAGCTGAGGGGGGTTTAGAATAATCTTTAGATTCTGTCCACAGCTAAACAGTAATAAATGAATGTCTCTACTGTTATTTCCTTTTTCAAACAGCAAATGTGTGTTTTAATGAAACTGAATCTGAGTTCCTTATAAAGCCATAAATAGACCCTGCTAATAGTTGTGAATTCTTAAACCTAATTTTCTGCAGAGGAGACTTTTTGGTTCCAAATCAAACGAGAAGCTTCAAGGATTTATGTGTAGGTCTTAGGGCCACCTTGTTATCAGTAATGAGGAAAGAAATTATGAAAGGACTCTTTTGATATGCAAAGTAATTTTGATCAGACTCACTCCGAAAAGTTAAACACTATTAATTTTCTTAGATCTCCTCCGTAAAATATAGGCTATGATTACTGAGAGGCAAAACTGAAGGAGTAAAAATGTGTGCGCTTGTGTATTTTTATCCAGAATTGTGACACTGGGTACATCATCTTGTTAACTAATCTATATGTGATTCATTGGAAGTATAGAGAGAGAATCATTCATCACTTTATTCTTCCAGTGTTGAAGTGTTGCCTGTCTGCAGCACTGAGCGGGACTTATGCCTGCCAGCAAGTGCATGCAGAAAAATGGATCTTATCAATTAATGTGAGCAAAACGTAGCACTGGAGACAGCACTAATCTTATTCGTAATATATGTCACACTACAAGACGGCTGCCAATTAAATCTCAGTTTAACAACAAGATCAGAGAGTTTCATAAACAGCCAGTAGCTAGATAAATGTCTGTATTAATTAGTTCTCAGTGATACTAGATTCTCTCTATGGGTTTCACAGGAATAGATGAAACAACTAAAGACTTCTTAATTTAAAATTATGTCAGAAAGGGCACAAATAAAACTCAGAAACTTGATATTTTCATGTCACTTCTACCATACCAATTTATTTTTTATGTTGCACTTTTTGATAAGATGTGTCAAGTTTTGTTGTCCTCAGTATATGTTGCAAATTCTCAAAAATCAGTAAAATACTGAAAGAGTGGGGTAATGTCTCAGGTCACATTAACACTTCTTCAAGGATGACCCAGTAGACATGAATAATGTCAATGTTTACCCACTCTACTGCATTCCAGTACTACTATAACCTATACCGTATTCATATGTACAGCAGTATGAACAATTTATGATATTTAGTGGTAAAAGTCAAAGTACATAAGAAACATAAATGATAAATCTACTACAATGTCAATTTTCTGCTACAAGTTTATCAATTGACTCTTTATTGCGCTTCAACAAAGTTTTTTATGTCTGGTCTGTCAGGCAAGAGAAGATTGCCTTCTGATGCCATCATAAAATTACAACATGTTACATAATGCTGTGTTTTGGTCACAATGTCATGATCAGTTTAGTTGAATGCCTTGTTGGATGTCCAGTACAGATCTGTTGTCCTAAAGAGAAATTACCCAATGAGCAGAATTCACACTAATGATGGCAGAAAATTTCAAAGAGTGAGGAGGATTTTTCAAATGCAGCTATGAAAAAGAATATAAATATCCTCCATTGTCCCCAATGGGGACATTTCTGCTATGGTTCCAAACTGAGTTTTAATTTGTAGCACAGTTTGGAGCATCTCAAGAAACTTCATTGAGTTTCATTTCTATATTTAAGCTGCATGTATCCAACTCTGTGTGTGTGTATACTCCAACAGGTCGGCAAACACTGCCTACATGACTCCATCATCCCATCCCAGACTTACCACATAGGGTGTTTGTGTTTTCAAAATACACAGAACATAAAAGGAAACCTATCAGCAGTGTTATGCAATATGTGCATAAATAATTAATCTTATTGATCGGTTAAGATCAATCTGTATAGGCTTACCAGAAAAGGTTTATATATTTATTTTTCTCTGCAAAATAAAACATTTTATAAAGTTTCCTGAAAAAAAAAAAAAAAAAATTCATACTAGCTCAAGAAAATACAAAAAAAGTCAGTAATCGCTTCCTGTGTGTTTAGCTGTCTTTTTAAACCATAACTAACCACCAAATCAAGGTGTTTCTTTTTGCTCAGGACTTGCTCCAGTGCACGTCCACTGTTTTCAATGTAAAAAGAAAAGGTGCTGGATTTTTTGCCAGTGGCTTTTTCAAAAAAAAAATTGAGGAGTTTGGAAAACCGCTTAGCATAATGACAAAGTGGATAAGTTGGCAACAGTGTATTTTTCATCCTAACCACAGCCCCACTCAACCCCATCGATCACCTACTATTCCCCTCAGTATTTCTTTGAATCACCCACTTTGTGGGAAGTTTTTCAAAATTTGTCAAGGGTGTTAGTTACACCTTAAGTTTATTTTTATATATGTGTGTTTTATAGCACTTCACAAAAGTGCTATTACACTTATTCATCATTGTTACTGTTAAGTAGCAGACAGTCGCATTTTGGCTCAGCTCTCTCTTCACCATGTCAGACCAGTACAATGCTTTCATCACTGTAGACCAAAAACCAATTCACCAAAATAACTCAACAAATTGACATATTGCCTTTGTTCTACAACATGTTTAAGATAATAACAATATGGTTTTTGACGTTTTACTTTTTAGTTTATTTGTTATAATATTTGTTCAATTCAATAGTGAAAAGAAAATGTTATTCTCTGAAATTAGGGACTACTGGTTTAATCGGTGCATCATACAACTTTTACATGCTGTTTTCTTGTTTTGTTTTTTTTTACAGTCCAGCAGCAGATTATATCACAGACTGATTTTGAGGCTACATTTTACTTACAATAGAAAACATGAATTATTATTCACCTAAAGCCCATGACAGGATGTGAAAAATGGGTCAGCATGACCCATTATTATAGACTCTGGAGCTGAGGACTCAATCATGCAAGCCCATGGGGAAGACAAGGAGATCTGCAATAGTTCAGCAACACAGCTTAAATGAAAGCCTGCAGAAGGATGTGAGACAACAAAAGGCATAGCCTAGAGATCTGAAAAGACATAAGCCTTCAGTGAACACACAAGCTTAAGATGGCACAAAAATAACACTGGCTACTCTAAGGATCTGTTTCATCCTATGCCTCACACGTCTATATCCTACTTATTATTATTATTATTATTATTATTATTATTATTATTATTATTATTATTATTATTATTATTATTATTATTATTATTATTATTATTATTATTATTATTATTATTATTATTATTATTATTCATTGAGAAATGTAAGAGTTCTTTCTAGAACATACTTGGGAAAGCTTCTTTAAAGTTGCTATCCTTACAATACCTTTTGAGATCATTTAAATAACCTGAACTAACATGCAACAGCTACAGAAATACCACATAAGCAACTGTTGTATAAGTTTCGAGATAAACCCATTTTTATATCTGCTGTTTCACAAAATTTTAAATGAGAATTAATTGTAGTTGTTTTTATTGTAATTTTAAGTCAACATTTTTAATAGATTAATATTCTGGTCGCTAGCGTGAAAAATATTCCCAGAGAATGACAGAAACAGCCATCCATTGTTCGAACAAAATTTCTTTTCTTGCTTCAGGAGCAAAACCACTTTGTATGACATGATTAGAAATTTCTTTTTCAGCCACTTCAATTCAACTTCCACTTGCAGTAAACCATAACAACAGTCTAATTAATTTTAGCTTTGAAATTTCTAGTTATGCTGTCAAACAGACCATCTGAATTGTAGCTTGCAGGGCCAATCAGCAACCAAAGCTGAAGGATAATTAAACAAGTGACTTCCAGGAGTATGAACAAGCAGTGCATGAGAAAAACAGCAAAATTAATAAAACAAAAAAGTGGCATCTCTAAAAAACTGGTGATCCAATAAGCCACATCTTTTAAATTAATACATTTTCTGAAGTGTCATAATCATTAGCTGAAGTTTGAGACATGACATTTAATTTATTTCTTTTATATTAAACCTTTTATCTATTTGCAAGAAATTGTATGACCAAAACTTTAATAGAAACTCCAACAAAAGCTGGAAAGCCGCATTCGGATGAGACAGATTCTTTTTTTTTTCTTACAGAATGTGAAAGCAGGCCTATATGATCATGTACTTCAGTAAAAAAAAAAAAAAAAGTTTTATCATCTTTCATCATCATTTGAAAACTATATTTTATATCTACTCATCCTATCTTGTTGCTATAAAATGTTCTTGACAATATAAACAGGTTTAAGTGTAAGAAAAAAGCACCTATTTAATTCACACTTAAAAAAGTCGTAAGAACTAAGAGTTACAAAGAATTAAACCTCTTGGCTGTTGTGGCACCGGAAGGATACAAAATGAATATATTAATAGGTTTTTCATTAACAACATTCACAAGTTTTTTTGAAAGCAGTTCTTAATCTATTTTAAACCAAATGGGTGTTATCCTTTGCCTTTTTACAGAACAAAGACTTTTCAACTATCTTTTAGAAAAATCTTACTATTCCAACATCTTTAATTCATGACTGACATCACAGAAGATTGTTTCCTGGTTCAAAGCATTCAAGACAAAGCTTAAATAAGTGAAGCTGAATCAAAAGCTACAAATCATATGCCAATGTCAGCTCATAAAAAACAATGGCTACTTGCTAATTGTAATCAACGAACCTGTAACAGAAAAAATATTATAAAATTATAATTGGCATTCACTCTTAGAGGGTTTGCTTAGTGTAATTAAGAAATGTAAGATAAATCTAAATGCTGATTAATGTAAACATTCATGCTTGTGTTTAATGCCAACTTTAACTGTTAGTTTTGACAGAGTAATGGACCAGCAGATTCAGAGTTACTTTAACACACATGAATAAATGAAATCAGACAACAAAGAATTTATAAATGTTTTATACCCCGTTAGATTTGCCTCCTTCAAGGGGGTCCAAGCTATAATTAGGAGATACAAAAACAACTCTGTGATTCGTCTGGTGTTTAAGATACACTTAGACACTTATTAAACTTGGCAATAAAATGAGCTGTGAGTTATCCTATCGCAGATGGACTTCTTTTCAGTGGATCAGTCTACATCTGGTAGTAGCAAGTCCCAAGGGAATGCTTTAACTCCTCAAATCTGAATAAACATGTGGAATTTTTACATTTCTAAAAACCAAATGGTGGAGCACTTCAAGTTCCTTTTTTGCAGCCCCACACCAGATTACAGTCTTAAAGTTTTACAGAATAACTCAAAGCATATGGCTCTAGTGAACATTTTTATTCTTTGTCATATTTACCCAGTATCTGCAAAAACCTTACAAACTTCGCTTTGTTTACACATTTGCACACAATCAAAGAGACGATTTGGACTTGATGGATTTCTGAGATGAGCTACAATTAATTTATCCTCAGTTACCTACCAGATTCTGTCTCGACCCAGAACTGCTGTTATTGTTAACTCAAAACCATTGAATTAGCAAATCCCCTGCATTGTGTGAATGTGCACAACAGAGACAAATTTGAAGAGAGTATGAATGCACTGATCAACTAACACAATGTAAACAATCTTGTTGAATTTTGCAACTGTAAAATTAAAAAAATAATGTTGTTTTTTTTTTGTTTGTTTGTTTTGGGGGGGGTTTTCAGATAAAGAGCCCCATAAAAACAGTTTTTACCAAAACGTTTCCATAATTCTTAGTCAAACATAAAAGACTAGCAGCTTTTTTCTAGTAATAATTAAACCATGTTATTATAACTTATACGTTTTTTGGTGTAGTCAAAGGATTTGATTCTCTTGTTTCCAATGTCTGATAGGTTATAATCAGAATTTGTTTGAATTTAGCCCTGGGTATAATAACATCACCACATTCTACCATGAATAACATACAGCAAACAGTAGCAGATTAAACATGAACAATACCCTGTAGATAACATGGTGAAGGTTCATGTATCACAAAACCTATTGTAAAGAACCTTTTATTGGTGTAGAATGATGCAGCCCAGGGTTGAAATATGGATCCTCAACTTCCCCTCAAGAGGTCAGAAATGTATTAGCCAAAACAAGAGAAAAACTCAGTTTGAGTTTCAGTTTAAAGTATCCTGCCTTCAGAGCTGAAAGAAAATTATTATTGGGTCACAGATGGAATATTTTAATCTGAGTTGCAATGATTCCATTGTACAGATGTACATGTGTTGGCGATCCCCCATTTTCCTCTAAATGCTGGTGGTCAGCAATGGTCATTTTGGTTAAACACCTTAATCAAACCACAAGACATGTCTCCAATAATGGAGGTCTTTGTTCCGGGTTCGTTTGCAAACTGCAATCTGGCATTTTTTATGTTTCTTTTGGAGAAATGGCTTCCGACTCATTGAATGACCTTTCAGCCCAACTCAGTACAAAACATGTTTTACTGTGGATAATGACGAATCTTCAAAAAGGTTTGGCTTTTCTTCTAGAGTTGATATGAACCGTTTTGGACCTAAACTGCATCTGTATGAGCTCAAACTAGTTTGCAATGATGACAACAAAGTTCCAGTCTCTACATTTGCAGTTTTTAAACTAATACTTCAAAAGACTTGAAGTATTAGTGAGATGGCAGTAAAATTGGGTTCCACAAAGTATTGTCAAATGCGGCTGGAAACAAATGCATGCCACACTATTTACATTTCTATTTGAAGATTTTAAAGAAGTAATTACAGAACTTGAGAAACTTACATTCTTTTTAGGCGTGAAGGACTCTTTCTCCTTCACGCCTAAAAACAAATACTTGTTCAGTCTTTTCCTGATGCTTGTAATCTGACCTTCGAGTACATCTACTGGAACATCAGCTGCTGAGAAGATTGGTAAATGTCTTAAATGTTTTCCTTTTTAAAAAAAAAAAAAAAAACATATCCTTTCTGAAGAATGATGGACTGTAAATCTTTGAAAATCACTGTGTAACTCTTCCAAAATTGATTGGCAGCAACAATTGTTTCACTTGGGTAATTGTCTCTCTGCCTTGGCAGCTTCAGAATGAGCATAAAAATCACGACTGTGTATCCATTTCCTCAACTTCCCAATTATTCACTACCTGATGTTTGTCTACCACATAAAATATCAATAAAATGCAGTGAAGTTTGTGAATGTATCAAAATTTGAACAAAATATCGAAGGGGTGTAACTACTTTTGCAAACAAAGTGATATTTTAACCCTGGCAACCAAACATTAAGTTGACATCTATTCTAAATGAATGCCTACATTGTGACAAGTGTGCCTGCAGTAGGAAAAAGGCTTTTAGTGACTCGAAGGGAAAAATTCAAGAGTTTGTCGAAGAAAACAAGGTATGTTAAATTACATGGGTAAAACCGTTGAAAGTACTCTGCAACAGTAGCTAACATTGTTGAGTTATAGTGTGTGCTACATTACCATTTGTATGATAATCACATAGATTGCTTTTCCTGCTTTCTTTTGTCCCTGAATACCAAGACTGTCAAGGCTTGCTCATACTGAATGCAGTGGGTGTCACCTCCAAACAATCTGTTCAAGGTCTCCTGGTGTGTTAATCTGCTGAAAAACCGAATGTATACTCTCACATAAAGGTGTTTATTTGCATGCATAATGAAAAAGCTCTTTTCTGTGACGATAGACCAGATTCAAGGAAGGTTAGAAAATTATATTTTGTAAAGATTGTTATGTGTGCAAGGGTTGTTGTCTTGTGTATTGGTTTATAGATTCAGTGACAAGGAAGGTCACCTGACACTTTAATATTAACACACAGAAACCCCTCAAGGCTGCAATAATTTAGAATTGGCGCTTTAATAATACATTTATTGTGAAACCTGCTATCAGTATCTGCAATGGAGGCAAGATAATCACATTAATCTCACGTTAATTTCCAAAACATTCCCATAAACAAATCGAAAATAAAGGAGAAGAGGAAATACAGAGGGGAAAACCTAACTTGGGTGGGGATAAATAGAAAAACAATGACCATCTAAAAAAAACAGGATTTTATCATTTTTCGAAGGTTTATTTGTTCAACAAGAAGCTGACTACATCAATGAATGACAAACTGAAAATATTATGTTTGCAGAAAAGTACTCTTTAACAGTTTTACCAGTCTTTTGGAGAGGCAAATTCAGTCACATGCACAAAAATAAGACAACTATCCATCACCCTTTTTTAATTTCTATATTCTTTAATCGTCCAAGACAAAACTCATTTTTGCTCTTCATACTAATATTTATTTTCAGTAAGACATTTTTTTTTGTACCCACTAGAGCCCTTTTGCAGGCTCTAGTGTCCCTTATATGAAAGTAGGCTGACAGGAAAGGGGGAAGACATGCGGCAAACATTGCCAGATCCGGGAGTCGAACCTGTGACAGCCGCATCGAGGACTCAAGGCCTCCAAGAGTGGGTTGCGCTATTCCCTACGCCACCACGGCACGCCCCAGTAAGACATTTTTTGTGACATTTTTGAGGAGAAATAGGTGCAATCTTAGTTCACTTGATCTACAGTTTTGGGATGTTTGTAGTTTTTTTGGAAGCAGACAATTTTGTAGCTTTACCTTTTATTGATGGTCAAATCTAGGGTAGAATAAACTAGTTAACCATGAATAATCGGGTAGAGACATTTTCTTACCAATTAAATATTTACAGATAAAGTGGAATATAAACACAATTCTTTCAAACATATTATTTTAATCATAAATAGTACTACGTGGAAAACAGTTTTCCTATAATAAATTAGAAACATTTACTATGAAACATTTATCTGGATGTTACATCCAAAAAATGCTTTTTAGAGGAATACTTTTTCTTTTACAACACTTGCTGCCAACAGCACCCATTAAGAAACAGATTCAACAGAAATGCTGACACAATTGCTATTACAAGCATCATGTAGTAGCTTCTTATTGAAACTTTTCCTCAGGCCCCTAAGGAAATTTTCTATTTTTACATAATAATTAAGTCCAACCCCATATTTTTAAGATAAACACCAATATTGCTAATTTCAGTGGTGTCCATTTCCAAAATGAGGCTCATTAATCATCATATTGCAAAAGTTATAAAAAACAATTTAATGTTAGAAAATGACTACTTCTTCAAGTAGTATCTTACACAAAAAGTCCAATAAGAGAATGTAGGATGTTTTGTTTTGTCCAAATGCATAACGCAGAGTTCTGATTTTATCTGGCTCTTGGATTATGACTGAATCCTGAAGCATCTTCAGTTTTGAATCATGTTTGTGGCCTTATAAGGAGGAAGATCAGCTTTTCCTGATCTCATGTTTCACACATCATCACCATATCCCTTCACTGTCTAAACAGGTGTTCAACCTTCTCTGAAGGATAAATCTTTATAAGTACACACACCAATCCACTAGTTCTCATTCTTCCCTCCTCACACTCCCAGCTTATTAAGAAGCTTCCTTCCTTCTTCAAAGCCCTGGTGACTGATCCAGTAAGAGATTTCATGCTGTGACTTGTAATGATGCAAGCCATCTGAAGCGCAGAGCAATGGGTCAACATGAAAAAAGTTGAAACAATGCTGTTGACTGCATAGAACTGAAAATTAGGAACTTCTTGAACACTTTTAGCAATAAAAACAGACACTAATTTTTCCACACATTAAATCAACACTTTTAATTGATTCCTAATTTATTATCATAACTAATCAATGCATTCCAGAATATTAACATCCTGTGATTCAGTAATCATTACAGGATGCAAAGGTGCAAAAACAGCTTGTTGACTAGGATATAAATTACTATTAACCAAAATTTTAAATATGCAAAAAACACATACTGTATATCTGTTTAATGCAGTAAATGATAGAAATACAACAGTTTAGAAGTTTTGTTTTTAGATGCTTAGTACAGTGACAAATTCAATAGTTTTCATACTGACACATAATTTAGGGGAGGGAGGGATGGATGGATGGATGGATGGATGGATGGCAATGTTAGCTAGCTTGATTAGCTAGCTAGTTTCAAGTAACGTGCTCTTTCTATCCCCTCTTCCTGCCCACACACACATAATGGACGCTGACATTGTTCCAACATTGCTGTTGCAGAATTGCTGTTGTTGTCATTTTGATTTAAAAATGTTCTACAAATTATCACAAATGTTCCACAATTTCTTCTAAAAATGATTATGAAAGTGAAAAATGAAAATATCAAGGTCTTGGCAGCCTCCCTGACCGCTTCTATCTTGTATTTTCAATAAAGAAATGTCCAGTGTTATTCATGCCACAGTTAGATATTTTTAGTGTATCAGTGTGTGTACACTTTTCCTGGCTGATACCTTCGTAGAACGACTGACTTCTGAGCCTGCGTAACCTCTCTACAAACTCTAAAAACATTTCCAAATTAAACAAGAAATGATTCACAAGGAACAAAGTTTTGTAGAGAACTCATAATGTGAGTGAAAAACGACAAATTCTCAGAAAGGACTCAGAATTCTGCTTGACCTAAAGAGATCAGTGTAAATCTGGTAATTGTTTTGAAAATCAGCAAAATCTGTTCTTACACCTGAGGGATAAATGTGCTTAGGTTACAGATTCCGATGTCTTTTCGTTTCATTTTATTTTATGTATGAAATTTTACAACTCAAAGAAAAGTCTATTTTAAAGTAAAGGTTATGCATTTGCTGGATACTGTATGTCTTGGAACATCAATTTAATGTCTAAAATAAAACAAATTAATGTATTATAAGGTTGCATTTTTCCTTTTTTTTTCTCTGAGTTGTGCTATTGCAATAAAGCTGAATTAATTTTAAGATTATTTTTAGACTTCTTTATCAGGTCTGCCAAAAGAAAACAAAAAGACAGAAGTGTACTGGAATGGAAATAACTTCAAAACATAATCTCGCACACACACACACCGTTCTATAACAACAGCAGTGTTGAATCCCTCAGGAACCATTGCAGCATCGAGTCAATGGTCCTAATATGGAGTGCTTCCTCTCTTGGGGCACATACATATAAAATTGGCTCAGGTTTCACTGCTATCACTCACACAGACTTTCAGATGCTTAGTGCATTCTGTTGATCCAATTAATTAGCTCCTAATAAGACATGGAGAGGAAAGGGATTTGCTACTACTAAGTAGTGACAGAATCAAAGTCCTCTTCAAATTAAGACAATGTGTTATCACAAACTGACCATTAAAGAGATACATTCCTTCTGAATCAATTCTACTATTTCTGCCAAGAAGACTTAAGCAAAAACTCCTTAACAAAGATTTCCTAACTTTTATTTTCTTGGTTTAACTTCTAAATGAGATCTATTTGCAATTTGCAGCAATTTTGTCAGTGTCACACCCTCGTCTGAGACGGTTAATCAAGCGGCGCTGAACGGAGGTGACATCCTATCCTGCATGAAGCAGATGTTGTAAATCTACTGCAGCTCACTCAGACAGGTGCCCTCCAGCTGGTTCCTCTCTGTTGCTTTGTGTTTCCTTTTTGAGCAACACTTGGTCCAGCTGTTATGTTCTCCTCATTATAAGGTTGTACAACAAAGTCTGATTAATGACCAAAAGAGGACTCTCTGTAGAATAACAGGTTTGTAGCCTAAATGTGCTTTGAATATTTTGATAAAGTTTAGAAAAGGTTTTGTCCCCTAGATGTGACTTTCAGATACAACTTAACTATTTAAGACAATAAAATGTAAGATATTTCGGAAATATAGACTCAAGATAAAAATTAGCCACTGGAAAATTAAAAGTCAGCATACATGGAAGAATAAACTGAAACCAGACATGCACCCAAATAAAATAACTAATCCATTTTGATATGAGCCATAGAGTAAGCAAAACTCTATTACTTGTTAACAAGAAAGTCAGTCAGAAAATCTCTTGGTAGCAACTTAGAGTATTTAGAATGGAAATATAGTTTAGACTACTTCTGTAGTTGAAGTGGGATGGAGTTCAAACCTAAAATCAAAATGCTGAATAGTTGTTGGTGACAGAGAGGCTGGTTCAAGTGTTTCAGGCATTGAGGATCTATACCTTACCAAAAATGCATGTAATTAATTATTAAACTGGCTTTTCACAAAGTCATAATCTGTTAAATCATATGTGATTACATAAACCTGTTCAGGTGGAAATTGACATTTTTTGCTATAACCTATAACATCTCTCCTTTTAAAAAGTTAATGAAATCCTGTACATTGAGTCTGCATAAATAAATAAACAGTATAAACAGTGGGAATTTCACATATTGTAATCTCTGGTTTACAGCAAAAAAAAGAAAGAAAATATCCCGCGTGCAGCAGTTGTGTGGAAAAGCCCTTGTTATAATTAAGTTTTATATAATGTGCAAACAACCATCACCGGTCATTTCATCTTCTTTTTTTACCATCATGGTGAAGATAAAACCATAAACTGCTTCCTCTGAAGAGATCCTTCCAGACATGCCACACCAAAATTACTCATGAATTAATTTTTGTATACAAGCTTCTAGCTGCCATAACTCAGCTGATACATACTTCAAAATGAGAACTATGATAACAAAATATCCAATTTGCAGTAATTCACTTGCCTGACAATGTAAATAAACAACTAAATATTAATTAAATACATTGCAGTGCCGTTGTTTGAATTGCGTTAATTGCAGATGTATCAAACAGTTCAGAGCTCCGCCTGCCTGCCAGCCAGCCAGAAAAATAAAAACAGCATCCCTCATGTAAAAGCAATGCTATCATAGCTCTTTTATGGCCTGTGAGACATGCTTTTTGCAATTCATGCATATGGATATACTGCACCACAACACTAATAAAAGTGAATAGGAATGTATTTTCCTTCTCTTTCACTCACTGGAAAACAGAAAAGGGGACATAAGATACAAGAATCTTATATTTCCCAGCTAAAAAAGAAGCCACTGTTAATCAAAGTCAAATTCAAATTTGTGTTAAAAGTATTTCAAAATTAGAGCAGAATATGATTTCAGCACAACTGCTGTTTTTGGTCCAAGTCACCACAAAGACAGTGCACCAAAGAATATTTCACATGAGAAAAAAATCCTATTAAGTCAGCTAAATAGAGCAAATATAATGACTGGGTTAGCGTATTTCCAAAACCAGAACTCCTGTGGGATGTTACCAGTTTATAAAATGTGACTCAAAGAAGAAAAATGATCCACAGATATTGTCATGGGGAAAAAAGACTCACTGATGCTCAAAGGGGGCAATGCTTGGCCTGTGTGGTCCGATCCACCGGATGAACTGCTGAAGCTTAACTTGCTGAACGGTTTAATGCTGGTTCTGATAGAAAGGTGGTGTCAGAATACACACTGAATCTCAATTTGTTGTTTCTCCAGCCCAGTCAGGGTGTCGGTGCTGACCCTGAATTTAAAATGAGTATGTTATGATCACGACTAGACCAAAAGTAATGGAAGGAGGTTTCCTAGATTAATAAACTGTATGTTACATAAATGGCCAGGTGTGTGCATGGGGTGTGTGGGGATGGGCGTGGGGGCATGTGTGTGCGTGGGTGTGTGTGTGTATCATTTAGCTGGGTAACAAGGCTGGACCATTGAAGAAAGACAAAAGCAGTCTGGCAACATTCGGATAGGAAACCTTGGGCGGTGCCATTCATAGGTGTTTCTTTAACACACCCCATCAAAGCTTTGTATTTGTTGCAAACACTTTTCCATGGAAACAGTGTTTTCTGATGGCCTCTATCCAATTAGATCTAAAATATGAGAGCAACTACTGTATAGTTTTTACCTTCTGTTTGAAACATTTATAATCCTCAGGCTTTGAATGGTTTGTTGGACAATTTGAACGATTCAAATGTAAGTGTCAGCAGTACCTGAATTTAAAATGCTAGCATCAAATCAATGCTTCTTGGTAGAGCGGGAAATAAAATTTCTTCTTTATAAGGAAGAGTCTCTTCCCTTCCGCTGATGCTACATCATTGCACAAGAGGGATTGCTGCAAAATCAATGACTCAATAGAATCACAAAAATGTGCTGTTTCGCATAATAAACTAGACTTAGTTGTTTTCTAAACTGAATGAAAATAGAATACATGTAGATTATTTTATATCTTTCTCCATGGTTGCACATCTCATATATTTATGAATATTAATTACATATTTTTAAATTAGATTTCTTTTGAACTGGTACTGTATAAATACACTCAATTGTACTTATACAATTGAGTGTATTGGCTTCACACAATTGTGCTTTTAGGCACAATTAGGTAAAGGCAGTTCTAAATTTCCATGAAATGTTGCAATATTAAATATTTATTCTCAGTGTGTATGCCTGACGCTTCACTGTTTTATTATACTAAATCTCCACTATCTCACCCTGCATAACAACTAGGAGTCCGAGGACATCAGCACGATCAGCATTAGAAGGAAATCATGCAAACAAAACAGAATGTGCTTTTTCAAAGATGCATGCACAAACCACAGAATGTTCCGTCTGTCCTACACAAACAGAACATTTCACCAGGAGCCCGACTGCTCTTCCAATTTTAACCACAGTAGCTTTTCTGGCCAAAACCTTTGTCAGTGGTTGTTGTTGCATGACCCAGACTTGATCCAACAAACTGCTGGCTTTGTTCACAACCAGTCAAGGTTTTCAATATTTAATTACAGGAAAATCAATGTGACTGAAAGATCTCACTACAATACAATAGACAATGTAAGAATATGTGGTATGCTATTTTTCTGCTTTGGTGAACCTCATGCAGATGCTCAGAAGTGAATTTTTCAAAACTTGAACAAAACAATTCATGTATCGTCAATGCTTTACAGATTCTAATTTTATGCACATATATCTAGGCTACCTGTTCTGTAATCAACTAAATTTGGTAACAGCAGTTTATAGCTGAGCTAAACCCGAAACTACACTTTTTGCAAGTATTCATTTACATTTCCTTTTTTTGTCCTATGACATCCAAAATTTACAGTGACTTTTATGTGAATTTTATGTAGCAGAGAAACACAAGGTAGTGCCAAATTGTTATGTACAAACAAAACAAAAAGGTGCCATGCAAAAAAGTCAGGTTTCTTTACTCTGATATCTCCTAAATAACAAAATTACAGTATAAAATATGTGAGCTGATCTATTAGCAAAATTGTTGAGGCTTGGACAAAATGAATGAATAGCTAGCTGAGTCTTGACACAAATTTTCAATTTGAATTAGGTCTTGACTTTAGATAGGTCATTCTCACCATTAAGGCCATCATCCTTTTGGAAAGTGCACCTTAGTCTGAGTCAAGGTCTTTTGCAGCTTGGAACAGGTTTTCTAGCTCCTACAGAGGTCAGAACTGGCTTTTTGGCCTTTTAGCTTTTCTTTGATGAATGTTCTCCTTTCCTGCCAGAATATCCGTTGCAGTGGAAGGCCTTGCATTGGTAGGTTTGTAGTAGTGCCGCAATCTTTCCTCCTCAAAGGGTATCGATGCTTTTGTAAGTGACTGAAAATGACTCTTTTGCTAATCAACTCCCCAGTGTCTCTTACAGCAGGGTAACATTTCTGTCCCTATATTTTATAGAACTGCAGAGGCTAATTTTTGACTCCTGAAAGAAAGAAAGGGTTATCGAAGGTTACAGAAGGTTTCTCATAAAGGCTGTGAAATAACATTTGCATGAATAATAATGTGTGCATCCCTAATATTCAGTGCTGTGAGGGAAATGAGCTCCTAAAACTTTCCACTGAGCTGTGCTTTTGTAACTTTATTGCCTGGTTTTACAATCCCACAAGGATTATAAATGCATTTAGTAGATACCAAAAAACAAAGTATTTAATTTGAAGTCTAGTCTCTGTCAGTCTGTTAAATGTAAATGGAACCCCAGCATTTAAATCACCCTCAGTTCTCTATATTTAAAGCAAATCTTCTGGTAATATCTTAACTCCTTTATAATTAGCTGTAAAATATCATCTTAGACTTTTTCTTTTTGGGCTAGAAAACTAAAAGACAGGCTGGGAAACTATTAAAGTGCTAATATAAAGCCTTTAACACATGATTGTGTATGTGCTAATTTTTCAGAAACAGTTTTATGAATAAGGTTTAATTGTTTTACTAAATGAAAATATTGGTTAGAGCAGATTTAAGTAACATTTAAAAACCTAATAAACTATCCTTTGTCCATCAGTTGCCTATCATTTTCTTATACTACAACATATTTGATCACATGAATCTCAAAACAAAAACACTCTCACTGATTAGCGAACAATGATTTAACACTTCACTATGATAATGGATTAGGGCAGAAAACCCATTTATTTTTACTACCATGCATCACTCCCAGTCAATAGCATGTCTATGGCTTTCACACACGCACACCCCAACAGTCTGTGTGTTTCAGACTGAAAACGTGCGGCAGCTTCTGACTTCCAAACTTTATCTGTCTAAAGTTATATTTTAACATCACACGCAGACAAGAAAGTGAGAAACTGAAAAATGTCACCATTATAGGTCAGAGACATCAGACTGATTGATATCAGCTGAATCTCAATGTGCAGATTCTAACATTTCAATAATTAAAGAGAAAGGTAGAAAAACATGAGGTTCTGCAGAAACACTGTAGCAGCCAGACTCTTTGGCAAGACATTTTTTTTCTTCGATGTGTCTTACAGAGGATTTAAATTTCAGTTTTAACAAAACACTTCATGTATCTTCAATGCTTTACAGATTCTAATTTTATGCACATATAAAATGCAATATAATGTGTATAATGCAGTTATTTACACTATGTAGTCAATTGCTTAAAAACCTTTACCAAAACAGTTGTAGGAACTGCTTAATTAAACTGCAGTTCCAAGTATTGTTGCAGAAATACATTTTTATACCTTTTTCACTCTCTTTTTAGTAAAAAGGTCCTGGAGACAAGCTGACAAAGGCTTCACCATGGAGGTTACAGTCACAGCACATTTGGACACACCAATTAGCCTGGAATGCAGCTGTTTGGATGGTGGGAGACCACTAGTTCTTGGAGAAATCCCACACAGGTAGACAGAGTAATATGCATAGCACACAGAAAGCCCCTCAGCCATCATGTCAATTTTTCAGCCACCTCACTCCCCAGTGTAGATTCTACTTATCCACAACATGTTAAGATTGCTCTTTATTTCTGCACTTACTTGATATTACTCATCATAGTTTTTTTTTTTATAAACTTGCTTTTTAATGGAGAACAAGACAGGTGTTTCCACAAATAAGAAGAACAATGCAGTTTTTGTCTTGGAATATATCAGGATACAAGGACCTAATAAAACAAGAGCAGCAATGCATAATGTGAGGTCCAGGTGCACACATGGCCTGTAAACTGGCATAATTAAAGTAGGAAATTCATCTTGGAATAATGATATAACACAGAACAAAGACACAAAGACGAGGAACAGTGGAAAAATGAACCAATCATGTAAGACGACAAATTGGCAAAAAGGAGAAAAACAACTGGGAAAGAAGTCACTAATGAATGACAGGTAAAACCAAGGAGGGAAGCAACCAACTTAGAAAGCAAGACTAGCTGCAAGAAAACAGCAAAGGAGTTACAAAACAAAAGAAGTCAAGCTAATAGAATTACATACTATTCAAACCCTACAAAACAAACCAGAAACCATCATTTCTTGCATTGGTTCATAAGTTCTGCTAATTTCAATCACATAATCACTGAAATATGCCTTCAGGAAGGGAGCTGTGGCATTTGTTTTTCATAAGGTCAAAAAGGAATCTTTAGAAATACAGTTTACCATTAACACAAGTGTGGTAAATAATGGCAGCAATGACTTATAAACAAAACACATTTAATCTTTATGTAAGATGCTGCATAATCAGCTATTATGTGCAGATTTAAATTAAGTGCATTTCTGAAATTCAAATGTTTACATATTCACCATAATGTGGTTTGAAGGCTGAAAATGCAAACCGGTGTCATATGTCGTAGTTTTATAAAAGCAGGACTCTGTTTTTTCCCCCACACACTGCATGGGGATGTATTGGGTTGTGTGTGTGAAACAAAATGCATAGTTTAGATTTTGTAACAGTTCCCCATGCAAGAGTTAGTTTATAATGACGTACAATACTAAACAATGCATATATGTGTTTATTAAGGGAAAAAAAAGTTTAATCCAGCAACACCAACAACATTCAGTGAAATAAATCAGCAGCATGGCTGAAGCAGAATGCAGTGACAAAGCCTTTTGTTGCAAAAACATGGGGTTAAAAATAGTAAATATCATATCCTTAAGAAACACTAAAAGCACACTAAAAAGCTCTGACAACACTTAATGAAAAAGCTTAAGAGTAAAAGGACTAATGATGAATGTAAATGCTGTTGGCAACTCCTGGAAGATATTCCCTGGTTTTTGTGCCATTCAAATATATTCACTTTGCTTTTAGTTTAGATTATTGTGGAGTATAAATGCAATCAGCTTTGTGCTACGAATAGGTCTTACATGATGTGAAACATGATCTGACTGGTGAAAGTTCTATTAAGTTAACGTTGCACAAAAATGCTACGTCAACCATAAAAAATGAGGTACTCTTAACAGTTGAACTCGATTTTAAACAATTATTAGCTTCAGTGTGAATCTGTCAAAGTGAGTCCCAGTGTAAATTTATCATGCAGATAAGATCAAAAACTGGGCAGTCCACTAGTTATCTCAGATTATTTGCCATTATTTCCTACAACATTGGATGCAGCATTGATTCAGTTTGACACTACGTCTTATTTAAATGGACAGATTAACCCTTCAATGTCTTCTTGAGGACCAACAAACCTGGTCTGAGCACCATTGGTGCTAAAGTTTTCATCTCCAAGCACATGACACCAGGATAAAAACAACTTTAACAAAGCAAATAGAGGCTCAAAGGGATGGAAATAAAGCACAATTCTAGATGATTTTCACTCCTTTCTGCACCCAATTAAGAAATTAACCTCTATAATAAAGAAGTGCAGTTTGAATGCAGGCTTAATGGATATAAAACTGGCATAGCAGCAAATTATTTTATTTGATAGCTACATTGAAATATAAATATCTCTAAACATAGAGAATGATCTCATAAGGTGTCCTACATGTGTTTGTAATCGACCTAAATTAGTTATGGAATTCTCATTTGTTGACAGCATAACAACAGTTACTGAAAAACTGAAAGGAAATAGTTTAAACATATTTTGATTCAATGTCTACTGATGTGAAACTAATAAATCATTTTTAGGTTATTCAATATCATTTCTTTATTTATCTTTGATTGTAAGACAAAAGATTAATATAAATGTACCAATTATTTGGTACATTTACCAAATGGGATAGGAATGATTTTTTTCTGGCACCAGTTTAAAACACTTTAATTAACAATGGGAATAGCATCATTAAAAATTAGAATGATACTACATCAAAACTGGAGATTTTTCTAATTTTTGTATAACCTGAGTTAGTTTATTCCTAATTTTAATTTAAATGGCAACAATCCCTGAAAATGTTTTCTTTTGTTGATTTTTTTGGGGGGGGGTCCTTCAGCAGCATTGTTGGCACAAGTGAACACAGAGAAATCTTTGACTTTGTGCTCTCCTGAAAGGCAGTACTCAATACCAGCATTTAATGGACACTTTTTACAACAGAGGTCTTGAGGTGTGCCTTCAGAGGTGTTTCTGGAAAATTGTGGTCATTCTGTTGTGGCCTGCAGGTAACTGCAGTAGTTAAGAGAGTGAGGGTAATGTGTGATTTTATTTCATCTGTCTAGATAAAATATAGATTGCAGAGGAACTCCACAGAAAGGTGCAAAAACAAGTTTGGTAATCCAGACAGGTTATACAAGCTGACCATTAAATGTGTGGTCATGGTAACTGATCCCAGTAAACGGCTGAATAAGCAGGATCATCATATCTACTGTGATTCAACAAACATTGGCATGTTTAAAAACAAATACATAAATATGCCTTCCAAAGCTATTCATAACTTTTGATTTTTTTAAAACTTTTTGTACGGCTTGATGCTTAACAAAGTTCAAGCATTGCCACAGTTTCTCAATTCAACTTTATTGTGGATTTTTACTGACCTATAAATATGTTATAATCTAAATTATTCTGTTTTGGGATGGATCAATCTAGTTAGAGAAACTATCACCCTAAGATTAAGGTGATGGCTAAGAGCCCCAACAATCAACAATGGAAAAAAGAAAAAAAAGAAAAAAGCTGGTAAATAATTACAAATAGGATTTAAATACTGAAATGGTAATTTAAAAAGTTTTATTTTTTGTTATTCATTTCATTTATAATTGTAAAATTTCCAATCAGAACCAAATTAGCTGGCTAAATGAAAAGACTTTTAAATCTAAATCTGCCAAGTGTAAGAATAATTTTGCGATTAACTGTAAAGGAGACTTCTCGTGGCTTTCTTTCAACAATCATTTTCATCTTTCCATGTTCCTATGAAGATTAAATCTGTGGGGAAAAGGACTGATGTGATAAGCTGTGGATCACTGCAGCTCTTCCAGGTCAGTTCAGGTGGATCCCAAAGTCTCGGCAGGTTTAAAGTTTTGTCATACTCTTCATTTTCAGATGATGGATTGAACGGTCTTCTGGGAGATATTGAAAGTTTGGAAAATTCCTTTGAAACAGTTTTCTCTGTCTTCATCTGTTTATTCAATATGTCCAAACAAAGCTGATGCATTCACAGGACATAAAAGAAATTATATGTAGGTGGATTATTTTTAAAAACTTCTGAAGGCCATTAGCTGCACTGGCATTTATTAAAAGGTATCTGAGTGAAGGGTGTGAACACAAAGGCAGGTTTCATTTAATAATCTTAAAATGTGAATAAAGACACAGAAAAATTTAGTGAAAGTGGTTAACAGGTGAGAATACGTTTTTAAGGCCTAAGCATATCACCAGAAATCATTTGTGGGTCTATCTTTTTCAAACTATTGGACAACAATGCAAAAAAGTTTTTAATTTGACTTCATTTCACAGAGAGCCGCTGATTCAAGAAGTAAATTCTTCCATTCAGCATTTCTTGGAATATCCTTTCATTTATTTAATGAATGACTTCCACAAACAAAAAGCTTTAATAATTAATGACAAAGATTAGAAATACATTAATGCATTTTCCAGCCTTTGTAAAGAAGGAAAGCTGGAGCCAGGTAAAAAGAGAAAAGAAGCCATCACAGTGGTCAGGTGGCTAAAACTTTATATTTCCAAACAAAATAGATGAAAATATGAACCAGCTGCATGTTTCTCTCCACCCAAATGTACTGTTGCCGCAAAAATCAATATTCTAGCTTCATTCAGTTAGAGAGCAATATTTCACAGATGACTGATGTACTGCTGTCAGTGGTCGCTTGTGAAGGACTTGCTAAATAATAAAGCAATTACACCATAAATGTAAAGCTGCGCACTTGATATTTAGTTTGAGTATAAAGAATGACAGGAACTATATTAGGACAAATATTTCTTCGAGCAACTCATTCAATTCAACAACACACAGTCAAACCATCCCTGCACACAAGCACCCGAGGCAGACTTGCCCACTCTTCAGCATATGCACTTGCAAGTAAACTATTTTGTGTGGTTTCCTATATTAGGCTGTGCCATCGGATCATTATCACAAATTCCTCGTTTTAGTGACGCATCTCAACGCCTTAGCTATAAATTTGCATTAATACAATTTTAAGCTCATGTTGCAAAATGTTGCCAAATATTTTTCATTACACCCGAATGGAGCGGGTTACAAATCAGGCCAGAAAAGAGAAGTTAATACTTACCAAAAGTTAGGAGCATAGACAGATAAACTCCCCAATGATCCATTTTTGTCGGAATTTCAGGTTATACCTCAGAGCTTAAATCTACAGCGGAATATTCCTTATGCGCATTTGGGTATCCTTGTTTGCGCAAAGATCTTTTTTCTCTCTCTCTCCTCAGCCACTCTAATGCAGTTTGTCGCTTGATTTTGTAAAAATCGTTTTATATCTCAGAGTCCCACCAGTTCCTTCCGAGCCGCTCTCTCTGTTGCGGTTTTGCGCAAAGGTACAGCCATGCGTGATGCTGCGAGAGAAAGTTGTCCTGTGCGCTGAACAGTCCGCTGGTATTGGAGAGTCTTCTGTTGCGCGTCTACGTGGTCGCTGAAGTCCTTGAGCCCGCTGCTGAAGAGAAGCCGAGCGCCGGGAGCAGCCGAGAGGGAGGGGGCAGAGAGGCAGGGAGAGGGGGTTGTTTGTGCAGGAGAGGCATTAGGCATTCTGGTCACACAATGATTGGTTAGCCGCGATTTTCTTTTTGATCCAAAAAGTAGCTTTTCTTAAAATTCCTGAATTCTGCAGTTCCGCTTTAAAGAATTCCAACCTTCGACATGTGCTTTTACTGGATTTACCTGAGATTCTTAAAGGACGTGGATAATTTTCCAATGCCTTAGAAGTTGTCATCTACAATTAAGTATTTTCCTCTTTTGAGAGGCGTTTTTTTAAATCAAAGTAAAAAAAAAAAAAAAATTAAAAAAGTACGAAAAAGCTTTAAAAACTGTGCTTTTTGTCAAAAAAGTCCCAAAGCAACTTTTGACAAAGTCTGTGTTGATAGTTCTGCTTTATCTTGCGTTGTCATTAATCATCTGTTTAGTTTTCTGGGTGCCCTGTAAGACCTCTGTCAGCACAAAGTGCAACATTGGGGGCTTGGGGTCAAATAACAAAGGAAAACAAATGTGTACAAAAAATGATGTCATAGAATAAGGTTTTTGACCTTATGTATATCCTTATCTTTACAACGTACCAACCCTTTTTTAAATTTCTTTTGCAATTTTTCTTAGCAAAAAGTCATTTTATGTAAGTGAACTGAATGACTTATTGTGGACCTTGAGTTGAAGATGGAGATAAAAGAAGGAATGGCAATGATAATGAAAAGGCAAGCCTCTATTAGGGTTTCAAAACATGTCTGAGATGAGACTACAATTGCAAATGTTTGTGCAAGAGCTAAGGTCAGATTGTAAAGAGCTGGAAAATAGTTTTCGGTCCCTTTCACGTCTTGTGCTTTTGCTTTTATGTCACACTTTCAGATAATCAAACACATTTTAATATCAAACAAAACTAAAATGAATAAACGGTTTACATTTTTTATATTTATTAAACGGGAAAAACATCCAAACCAACTCTAGCTCTAAAAGCTGCTTATAAGTGCAGCTTTTAGTCAATTCAGTTATGCCTTCAAGGCATAACTGCTTTCAAGTGTGAAAACTGGCAATGAGTTTTTGGGGCCCCCATTTTGCAGAGCTGTTTCAATTCAGCCTCATTGGGGGGTTTTCAGACATAATGACTGCTTTAAAATAATGCCACTTGATCTCGTCCAGACTTGTATTTTATTCAATTTACTTTAAAGAACTTTAATAAAAAATCCAATAAAATTCATGAAAAGTTTTGGTTGTAAAGGTACAAAAAAGTGGGGGAAAAAATTACTTGAGCAAAGACTTTTGGACAGCACTGTATACATGAATGAGCATTGCTCTCTGCAGGCCTCTATTGAGAAGGGAACAAATCTATTGGAGAAGCAAGAAAATCTTTTGGACACAAACTAAATGATGATGCTTCCATTATTACATAGGCTACATATTTTTGTTATTTCACACAATGGTTTTCGGTGTTTTTCTTTATTGCATCTCAAAAAGTTGATGGCCAGTGGAGTTTGTAAATGTCAACAAAGCTGCTGAGGAGCAGATAACAGCTGGTCTCCATGTTGGATCACCCAGGCTCAGAGTGTGTGCTTTGCTGTATGCATGTGCATGTTGCCTGCAGACCAACCCAGAGGCCCAAAAGGATGATCCAGCTTTATCCAAAGACAGACTGAAGACGGTTGAAGAGCCATTTTGGCCTGTCATTTGCATCTTTATTCCCACATCCTGCATAGCTGCTCTGCTATACTTTTCCATTTAACAACTTTGGGTTCTTTATGTCAAACCATTTTACGTCTCTTATCGTTTGAAGTTTTTGTTTTACTTTTTGCTGAGGAGTCAAATTGGGAGGACTGTAACTGCACAATCTTTTTACGCCTCAGTAGTTGTAATTTTCACTTTAACAAGCTCTCTGTGAGAATATCAGAAACAATATATTAACATCTCTGTTGGGACTTGAAGTGCTTAAACAAGGGGAGATACATTCTGAAACTGCTCTTTGAATCTTAAAACAGCAACTCAGTCCCATTGGGGATCTCTCAGAAAAGCACATATTTGCACTGTGCATCTGTAATTCAAAACATTGAAATGTGCAAAACATTGAAAACGGACATATAGTGAAAACTAAAGAGGAAGTTTTCATTTTCCTTCAACCCCTTTAAAAGACTTTGGCATCTTCCCACTGGATTTGTGTTGCAGAGCGCTGCAGAACAGACGTGGTCTGAATAACCTCAACTTCAAGCTTTTTTGCAGGATATTTATTAAGCAGGAAATGTGAGGGTTTTAAAATAAACATTTTGTTATTCATATGCCAGCATATTTTCTTCCTCTCCAAATAATTTCTCAATTAAAAAACAAGATGCTCCATAAATGAGGGAAATAGACAATTCTCAGCTCTTGCTTTAGGCAAACTCACATTGATTATCTATCTCTCTGTGAGCCACAGCAATAAGGAGAGAGGATTAGTAATTTTACATATTTTTATGTGTTCAACCACCAGAGCAGGAAACAGTAAATCTTCCAGTGTTTTCATACATTGATACCTCTGGAAGGTTTGACCATTTCTATAAATCAGTCACTTAAAATAGTTTTTCAAATTTGTTGGTCTTCCTTGTCAGGATCCAAATATTTTCTTCTCCTTAAATGAAAGAGTCACATTTTTGTAGAAAATGCACTCTTTTTTCATGAATCAGGACATGATTGGGATGACCTGATGCAACATATGGCTCAAGCTGTAGATCCACCTGGAAACATCAGTATTTAGAAAAGAAAAGACAAATGAGACAGATGAAACATCTTTAATAAAAGTCACTACGGGATGTAAAAATGGAACACTGGAGATAAAATCACTGAAGAAAGAAACTCTTCCAATGTGTTTTATTAATTGTCTTTTTCAATGCAGAAGTATGGCACTGACTGATTTAACAATACATTTATCCTCGCTATTTCTTTTTTTTACCATTTATCTTTAATCTTACCATCTATTAACTTCTGTGACTCTGACTTGTACAACAACCAGCTTGTTACATTTCAAAAGGGCTAATTGTGCATAAAAGGTCAAGGACAATCTGTTTTTGTAGAAAATGGATAATTCTACCAACCAACAGATGGTTGGTCACAAATTGCTTAACAGCTGAATCACATACAGTACCATGGAAAACAATCCATATCTTTTGAACTTTAAAGTATTACAGCTACAAACTATAATATCAAGACAAACTTGTGTATCTTATGAAATAAACTGTAAAAATATGATTATTAAGACATTTTGCAAGTCAAATATCACCCAAATGTGCTGTGGATATCACATAAAGTCAATTCAGCCTCATTGACTCAGTTACTTCTAAATAAAATCAACAACAGCAAGTGATTGCTGTCAGAAGTCACCTGATTAGTGAATGGAGCCCACCTGTAAAAGTACATTAGTGAACAAAACTGACAGGAGAGCATTAATTAGAGAATCAGCCAAGAAGACCATGGTAACTCTGGAGGAGCTGCAGCAATCTAGAGCTCAGGTTGGAGAATTTGTTGACAGGATCTGTTCCTGGTAAACTCCACAAATATGACTCTTATGGTAAATTGGTAAAAAGAAGGACAATGTTGAAAGTTAAAAGTAGTTTTCTTTTTTTCCCACCTACATACCACATAGTACCATATAGCTAGAGCGTCAGTGGAATGGATTAGAAGTTTGTTGTATCATGTCAATATGAAAATGTTCAAACATATGAATGTTTTTCAAATTAAAATAAAAGTAAGAAAAAAGCAAAGATAAAATCAATAAAACGCCCACCTTAAAAGACGAGTTTTATTTTGCATCTCTATCTTTTGAGTTCATAGACAGTAGATGAAATGGTAAAAAGTTTGAAAGAACTAACAACAGCAAACATTCTGTCAACTTCAGCTTTAAGACTTAATTTCAGCACAGATTAAAACATTCTGATCAGTTGATTGCAGGGACCTGGTGATAATACAACTAGTTCAGAAACGAATAAGAAAACAGGACAGGGCTATAAAACTCCAAATCAGCAAATGAACCTAAATTATGCACTGAACAGAGAGATGGTTCAGATAAATCAGTAAAGGTGTAACATGGGAGCACTTAAAGGGCCTCAACAAAAGTGTATCAGCTGCCTTTGGATATGCTACAAGGGACCCAGTGAAGTTTTATTGTGGCAAATAAAAATTTTATTACAATAACGTATGCAGGAGAAAATAAAAGCATAAATAATACTTTTACAACCCTGTGTTGGCTTTTGTAGCACTCATTTGGCCAGTATTTCCTAGCTGATAAAAACAAGAACAAACAATACTTTGGCATATTAGTCAAATGATGAATTACAACCAAAAGTCAAGCCTTAATTTTGATTGGTAGTTGTATCTTGTGCACAAAGCAAACCTATGTTTCCAGCAATGTGTTGCTTTAGTATTACAGAAGAAGTGACAGCTACACCCCCCCCGAGCTAGATATAGTTTAGCCATCGTAAATGTTGCATATCATCCTTTTAATTAGTCAGACACAAGAAAGCAGCGGCTGTTGTTGTTAGCATGAAAATGTGTCTCTTGAGATAACTGCATGGAGCAGCAAGCCCACACAGTGATCCAAGAGGCACAATAGTGCATCTTCAAATTAAAACACATAACACCTCTTCCTTTAGCACTGCACCACTGGCAAGTTCCTATTTTGCAGTGTTATTCCCACCTCATCTGCAGTTTATCACTTAGTTGCATTTGCTATCACACATATAATAACATTTGATTTTAAGTTATAGTCAGATATACTAATAAGATGCAAGAATTGTTATATTTCTTTGGGGGTTTCAATGGTTTATTTTCTAAACAATTAATTTGACCTGATTTAGCTGTTCCAGAAGCAGTTTTGAAGTGAGCTGTGGTTGTCATGTTAAAACATCCAAAGGTGTTCATATTCCAACTATAAAGTCACCAATTTCAGAGGGAAAAACGGAGGTAGCTCTTCTTCAATCAGTATTCTCTCAATTTTATGCAAGCTAACTGTACAACCCGCCCGTAAGCATGACGCTACCACCACCATGTTTGCAAAATAGCCTACTGGTACATGAGTCTTAAGATTTCAAGTCTCGCCTTGTCATCGTGACGAATTAGCTGAATCTTTGTCTCACCTGATAACTGAGCCTTTCTTCAGGAGGCAGCTAGTCGGCCCAGAAGATCAGCTGCTGTTTTCAGTCAAGCTGGAAGGTTTTGGTTTTGGAGCAGGAATCATCATCGTTGGATATTTATTAAAATTGTGGACAGTCTTAATGGTTTTTACTCCAACGATAGCCTTTTAAGTGCTTTTATTGTAACTGAAGCTCAATATTCATGAAGGCACAAATTGCCTTGTTTTGTAGTTTTACATAAACTACTGTATGTAAATTTTTGTACATAGTATACTATGTAAATAATTGTGGTTTCTTCAGGAAGAAGCCATGTTGGCGACAGCAATCTATTAGGATGCACAGTAATGTTTTCATTAGGTTTATTCATTTGTTTTTAATTTATAGTAGCTGTTGTTAATGTTTCTCTTCTAAGTTTCCAATAATTCTCTGCATGACAAAAGATGCAAGTTCATCAGCTTTAATTTCATCCCAAAATATAGCACATCTAATATATTTTAGAACTTAGCATTTATTGTAATCCTTCAACTTTGCTGTGAGGAGAAGTTTTAAATGATGGCGGCTTTTCCACTGTCAAGTATCTGATGTTTATTGGAAAAAATGGGAAATTTCAAGCTGGGAATTATGTACCAAAAAAAATGTTACTTCACCTTCTATTAGTTAATCTTGCTATAAACGAGGCACCTCTGTTGGCTGTCAGGGAAAGGGAAAAAAGCAGCTCAAGGACCATTCTCTTAAAGATCTATAGGTGGGTTACAAGTGATTCATGCTGCAATAATGACGCCACTGACGTGTCCAGAACTTGGCTCTGCACTCCGAAACATTCACAGCGCGTGCATGCAGCTCCCAGGGTGGTGACGTCTTGTCTACGCTTGATTACAAACAGAGTGGTAGTTGTTCCCCCAGCATCCATGTAAACTCCCTCTTTCCCATTCAGTTCAGACGTGTAAATAAATGGTTGATTTATGGAATATTAAAAAGAAGTTTAATGTGGCTAAGTAGGAATTGATGTGGAATTAGGTGGAAGTTGTTGCTGCGATCAGATAGGTTCCATGCCAAGCAGACCAATGCTCAGTTGGAGCTCGCCTGTGGGGTGGGTATGTGCACAGACAGCGACTTGGTTACTTCTCACAGCAACAGATGGTGATGCAGACTCTGTGGAAGAATGTGTCATTACCCTGTGGATTCCTAACTTAATTTGGAGCACACAGGTGCAGAGACACAATGACGCAGATACACAAATTGATGCAAAAGTAATAAATGGAAACATTCTATATATTTGCATTAATTAGTCAGAGAGATAACAGGAAAAAAAAACATGTTTTGTCGCACCAACTGTGTGAGGTTTAACCCTCAGCCAAGCCCATAAACTCAGATGTATTGTTTCGATGGTGTGTTTACATGCATTAAATAAAATTTTCATGTCACATTACATTTCAGGCATTACTGTTCAAGTGGAGCAGAAGAATCGGCTTCCTTTGACTTCAGCAGAATTTATGTATTCATTCCCACTTTTTCAGACGAGACCATCCATCTCTGTAGTGGGTTTAAGGGGGTGATAAGGTTATCCGGGAACATCTATCACTGATTTCCTGACACTCCCAGTGGACAAAAACAATTAGACAGCACCTGGATCAACAGCTTTCTGTTTTTAGTTATCTCCAGGGGTTTAGTGAATGTGAGTGAAAACAGTAAAATGTGTGGGTGAGTGCAAGTGCATGAACTGAAGTTTCCTCAAACTTTTCAGGGTGAATTTACAGCGCTTGTCTTTTCAAGTTAGAGGCCCTCAACAGATGTTTATAGAAAATGTTGGTGTGGAAATAAACTGTGATATAAGCAACATATTGAGACGATCTTGAAGTTTGTGCACTATGTGTTTGGGATAAACTCAATAAATGCTCGCTACCACATTCAAAACTAGGAGCTACGGATTTATACAGAATGAAAAGCTTAAATTGTAGAGCACAATTCAGCATCTGGTTAAAATGAACAATTTTTGTTTTTTTAAAACTTTGTAGTGGGTGTATTTGGGTAAAGATTTTACTTGTAATGCTCATTCAAATAGTTCGACTAAATAAAAATATGATATTTAAAATACTATTTTAAAATTCTATGGTTCTATGCAAAACAAGATGTTTTCTCATGTTGTTGTCATAAGTGTCAATATATTTTATTAAGATTTTATATACCAATACAAATAAAAAAGAATCTGTCTGTCAAACTTTATGCGGTTCTGCTTAAAAAATTCAATTTGCAACCACTTCTTTCAGAAGTCACATTGAGTAAACAGTCAACCTGTGTTTAAATTAAATGATATGTAAATTCATTAAGGCCTCAGAGGTTCATTACCAACCATTGGTGAACAATGTAATTCACAAAGACAGAGAAGCACACAATAATGATCCTCATGCTGAAATGGAATGTGGCATCATTCTTTGAGGGACACAGAAGGTGGTTGGAATTGACAGAAGGATAGGAAGAGGTAAATACAGGGAAAAACCTAGAAGAGGCTGGAAAAGACTTGAGACTTGCACAGAGGTTCACGCTTCCAGGAGGACAGCAGATCTAAGCATAGAACCTGTCTAGAAGAAATGCTTTACATCAAAAAATGTCCATGTGTTAGAATGGTCCAGTCAACATCCAGACCCAAAACCAATTTGGAATAAATGGCAAGAGTTTATGATTCGTGTTCACAGATACTCCCCCTGCAATATGATAAGACATAGGCTATTTTGCAAACAAAAAGTGGAGAAAAATTTCTAAATCTTCTTTTCCATTCACTTCACAATTATAAACTACTTTGTGTTGGTCTGTTTAATAAAAACCCTAAAAATACACTGCAGCCTTTAGTTGTAATGAGAGAAAATGTAGGGGTGGGGTGGGGGGGGGAAACGTTCAAGCATTATGAATATGTTTGCAAAGCACAATTCTGCAAGTGTCATTGTTTTTGGTCAAAAACAACAGATTTGTTCTTTGATTTAGGATTCTATTAGTACTATTTACACAACAATTCAAGTTCTTAAAATGTGCAATTTATCAACTAAAAGTATTGGAATTTTTTAAGGAGTTAATAGCATCTTATTCAGTAAAAAAAAATAATGCAATATCCATTTCCCTTTCACAGCCTTCATTTGGCAACACTTTGAAGTTACGCAGTTTAGTGATACAAGGTCTTTTCATTTCTCCTGACATATTTGCAGCTGTCCTAATTTTGTTCTTGCCTTCTGTCTGTGGGGGTTTGCTTGATGTCTGATCATCACAGAACGCCATAAAAGATGTATTCCATCTTTTGACACAGTTCAGCTTCCAGACGGAGGCATTCTGCTCATGCTCTAACATCAAATTACAACATATAAATCCAGCAGACAAGTCCATATGGTTAGAACACATTGCAGAACACGCTGCAGCAGACAGAGAGTGTTGCATGCATTTTGCTGATAAAACTTATGCAACACGGGCCACACAGGAATCCCATAAACTCGCAGTCATGCATGGCTCAGAAAACATGACCATAGTTCTGGTTTCTTCCATAAAGTTTCACTAAAAGTAGGATTTTCTTCAAAATGTACAAACTGGCAATAATCAAGAGCAACGAAAAGTCGGGATCTTCGTCATCTACACTTAACTTTGTCTTAGCACAGTGGTTGCATCACATGGAGAGGAATTTTATTGCATACCAGTTTAAATATTAAATATCTCATTAAAAAATTCAAAATGGCAAAGAGAAAATCTGGTAATATACCTTCTAATACAGTGAAAATCATTGTTGTTGTCTTCGTTTTGTTTGCTTGTTGCTGATGGGATACTGGTACACCTACTTTATACAGAGTCAATTTTTTTTTATCCACATAATATTTTCTTATTTTTCCAATCTCCTTCTTTATGTAAGTATTCTTTGCATATTTAACAAAAATAAAATAAAATCTTTGCTTTTTTCTGTCTCTTTTGTTCAATTTGACATGTTTCAAAACTTTACACTGCTGAGCAAGTTATAATAGACATTTTCAGAATTGCTGAAATTTTTTGACAACTAAACTTATCTGTGTTAAAAACTTTGATGTCTTGTTTTCTGACTTGCAGAGTGAACTTCACGTTTGGTGCTGTTATTGTGGGTAGAATAGGCTTAGAAATTAAAACTAATGTGAAGAATGAGAAGAGATGTGCTTCAGCACAAAAGCACCTCACTAAACTTGATTAGGCCGAATTTAAGCTTGGACTTGTCATCTCTTCGCCTCTGGCTCTGAAGCTCAGCTGCCATGTTTCATTCTAGTAATGCCAATTGATGGGCCACTGAAAGTGACTGACTTATTTAAAGGCTGGTTTCATTATAATTTCATTAAACAGAGTGAAAGTTTTTTACTTGTGGGAAAGTTGAAGTGACAATAGATTGGATAATTTAAATGAGATAATACGATGTTTAATCTTAAGGTTTTTCTTTAAAGTAACTAAACCTGAAAAACTTTGTTCTCATAAATTTTCAGGTATTTTCTTCTCCTCTGTTGGAAATCAGACAGAAAACACCTGCATGTGTTCAACCATGTTGTAAATAATCCTGAAACAATGAAATATAATCCAGTGAGCTGAGTTAGAGCGGGGTGTTTGAAGTTAAAGAGTTTTCAACACTGTGAAACTGTATCTGAAGGTACTGAACTCGAAAACACCAAATACTAAACTATACTTCGCTGCTTCACAGAACAAATGGGCTAAGGAGCAACTAAAGACCACATGTTTTTTTAGGAGCAACCCTCTGAGTTAGAAATTTCACTGGAAACATTTTTTCTGCTAAATGTCCTTCTGAATGCAACCTCAACTCTTTTGGCTTATCCACTCATCTTGAAAGATGTGAAAAATACTGCCATATTTTTGTCAGTGCTGCATCTTGCCAAACAGCGTCTTAGAGCAGCATAATATTAGTTTTGACTTGTTATTTTTTTGATCATATCCCGTGTCTTTTTATGCCTCCTTGTGTTAGGATAAAAAGTTGTTTTTTGTTTTACACACATTGCAAATCTTTGTAAAGAATACTTAAGGGCAACAAAAAAACTTTAATAGCAAGTTGTCCTAACATTTGCAGTTTTAGCAGGATATACGTTCCCTATATTACAATAACAGTCAAAGTTTTTCATACACTCAACATGTAGTCAATCTTATCATAGGTCTGGGCCTTTAATTTCATACTGAAAAATAGATATTACTTTTTTGGCTTCAGTATCATGCTGAAAGATTCATTAATTTAAACATTTTACTTCTAAAACTTGAAGAGTCACCACAGATGAAAGAATATCGAATTAGGTAAATTGTGTAAAGTGGATTAATGAAGGCCGTTCCAGAGGCTTGATGTTAGTCTTATTTACCCAAACCAAAACCAGTTCTCATGTTTGTTTGAGATCATTGTTGTTTTGAATCCTCCAACTGTGTCCAAGATTGTTTCCTCTAGCTATTTGAGGAGAAGCTAAAGAATTTGGAGCTAAACCTCTTTTTTCCATTATTGCACTTTAAGTTGTTGCAATCCACCAAATACCAACAGCAGTGGCACACACAGTGTTTCTCCATCCTGGTCTTCAGGGACCACTGCCCTGCATGTTTAAGGTGTTTCCCTTCTTGCCACACACCTGACCTGAATAAATTGCTGATTAACAGACTTCTGCAGCACTTGATGGCATGCAGGACCTAATGCTATCATTTGAACCAGGTGTGCTGGAGGAAAAACACATCTAAAATATGCAGGGCAGGGGTCCCTGAGGGCCAGGATTGAGACACTGCAATGATTGACAATTGGTAAGACACTTTCTTAGGTTTGAAAGTGTCATAAGGACTCCAAACTAACTTCTTTATCACCATAACCAAAAAGTTAAATCCTTGTCCTAGTTAACCAAACAAACTTTTCTCCAGAAGGCATTTGGCTCATTCATGTAGAAGCCATGCATTTAAGTCAAACCTCAGTTCTGTAGCAGATGTTTATTTATTAGGCAGTGTTCTTTGAGTCATTGTGAATTGTGTTCACTCTTTAGCCCTGAACATCCATTATTACCATTTGTCACAAATGAGTGAAACTTTAATGATGTTGAATGTTTAAACATGTCCCAGATGAACATTATAGGGGTATTAGAATTGATGAAGCAGACTTGCATTCAACTTCTAGAATGGTTTTTACCCCGGCCCTGTTGATAGTTCCTGAACTACAGCTAAAAAAACTAAATGTATTGAAAGTATATTATTATAGTTAGTAAAAGAGGTCAAACAACCAGGTAAATTATTCCACAACCTTTGTTAGAAATAATTAAACTCCAATGAGCTTCTTTTCAAATTTCTAAAGGACTTTCATTTGAATATTTGAATATCAATGGGGGAATTAAAATTTTTACACTGTTTTTTTTTCTTTAAACTGTTTGTGGGTTTGAGAAAATCCAATGTAAATTTAAACTTGTGCACCTGATATTTCTTGTTAAAATGCAATAAAGATGTGTGTCATTAAAAGCCCATAATTAATCACACTTTGGTGCCGATGATGAGTCTATTAAGCTTCTGACTGGAGCTATATATATATCTGCACAAGCTAAAAGCAAAGGTTCCTTTTCACATTATCAGCAGTGAATAAGATGTAGAAAAACTCTGAACAGTCTAACATGAATGACTGTAAAATCTGAGGGATGTACTGATAGCCTTTACTCACCTCACAGGCTTCGTGTTTATTAAAAACTCCAGAGAAACGTGAGTGCTGATTTCAGTCAGCATGTTGTACAGAACATTTATTACTGGATCCCATGAAAAAATGGACTCCTGTTAGACAATGAGCTGTGTCCTAACACTGACCTGACCTGGACACTGTTACATTGATGTTGTCCACACAGGTCATATGTGTCCCCAGAGACAAAATAACCACAATTTGACTAATTAGAAGGCACAGTCTGGCAAGGACAAAGATCAAAATACAAACTGATGCTTTTCACAATGTTTCTTGTAAAATAAACAGCTGACCAGTAGTGTTATTTGTAGTAGTTTAGAATGAAAACACAATTACTTTGGCAGCACAGGTTTATCGTTTTTAATTCTTTCTTTAAAAAAAAGCCAGCACTCCTGGAACAAAGCTGAGGAGAGTTTCAGCACAGGCAGGTTTCTCATATAGATTTTTTTTATTTTTTGTTCATTCTGTCCCAGATCTTGTACTGCCATCACTGTCATTGCTACTGAAACAAGCTGAAGTAGTAATTTGCTTTGTGTCTTTATTTAATAGGCTTCAAAGTGAGCGACTGATCTCTAGAGTCAGTTTTGAGCAGAAAAATGAATTAATATTTTTAGAAAATTAGCCTCCTTTGGCAGTGCAGATGGGTGCAACGCTGAAAGTACACAAAGTCATTTTCAAGCTGTCCAAGTCCTTGTTGATGTGACAATGCTGTTTGTTGATACATGTCTAACGGGAATTAAGCAGCATTCCTGTTGAAGCCATAGGCACCTTATGAAAATGCATATGCCCTTGTTGCTATAATTTGTCATTAAATCAGCGCTATTACAATAACCAACATTTTTTTTATTTATCAGAATAATAATACTTTATAGATCTCTTTTTTTCTTCTTAAAACTCAGAAATGTACAACAAATATCTTTAATATTTGGTTAAATTGCTTTGCACAATGTATGAATTGGGGAAAACATTTCAGGAATCTTTACGTTTGGGAGACCCATTTGGGCCTAAATGACTTGGATAATCCATTGAGATGTTGCACCAATATTTGCACATAAATGTTTTGTTAATGTTTCCATTTATTTTATGTTGTACACTGTCCCTCCTGCAGCAAAATACCCACATAAAATGATGCTCCCACCTCAGTACTTCACAGTTGACACGGTGTTCTTACGATTTCTTGCTTTTCCTCTAAATGTCATGTTGGTTTTTATGAGCAAACATCTATTGAGTTTCATCAGACCATAGGGCATGTCTCAAAAATGCAGACCTTTGTCTCTAGGTGCATTGACAAGAAAAGATATAGATTGTGTGCTTTTGACAAAACCAAGAATGAATCAAACTAATGGAGACTGTCAATTGCCTGATTACTTTTGGTTTTCCCAAGAGGGACCATAGGAGTGTTTGATGAGCCATTTTAAGATACATCCATGGGATTGCCTCCATTTAACTGATTTATAAATCAGAAGCTTGTAAAGCCATGACATCATCATCTGAGCTTCCCCATTTCTTAAAAAATACGCAGTAACAGAAAAGTCTCTAACCCTGTAAGACCTAATACCAAACCAACTTAAACAGTTAGTTTAGTTTAATTAAATGCTGATAATGTGAGAACATTTTTCATTCAAAGCATTATAAGTTTTAACTATATATACCAATTAAATAACTGTATTTTTCTTACATATCAAATAATGTTGACCATGAGGTGGCCCCTTCAGATCGCCTGTGGATTTTGTCCTTCAGAGCCACAGCACAGATATTGGCCTTAAACCTTAGCAGTATATAGCTTTTTTTCATACAGTCTTGCATTTCTTATCCTTGCCTGAGGTCTTCATGAATATTGTACTACACTACGCTCTATAGTAAACTGAATGTTGTGAGGAATGTATCCAATTACTTTATGAATAATAGATAAGGATTGTGGAGGAGGAGTAACATTCATTCAGTGAGATTTTCTTGAACTAATTCAAGATTAAACTTTATATGTATTTGTAAAAATCAAAAAGCAATATTAATTCTTTGTTAAATAGAAATATGTCAATATTTATTTTCTTCCTTAGCATTGAACAAACCACAAATCTTTCAGGGTGAAGCTTCCTTTCAGCATAAAATTTGTACCAGATGTTGATGACAGCCCAGTGATTACATACAAAAAAATCAAAGCAAAGTAATCCACAAATTAAGTTACAGATAAAATATTGTAGCCACAAAGGAAAAAGTGACTGAACACACTTGTAAATGTGACAAATCCCTTTTTGTAATAACAACTTTAATATGTCTCCAGTAGGGAGAAAGTAGTCACATGAATTTCTCAGTGTAACTCTTACCCTTTCTTTCACATAAACCATCTTTAAAACTTGAAAGTTTTCCTGTTTCTTTTTACACAACCTGACCTTCAGTTCTTTTGGTTAATTTTCAATTCAATGCAAGGTGATCAACTGATCATTCAAGTGGTTTTACTCTATTGTTCTGAAATGAAATGTGCTTAGGACTATTGCCTTTGTTGGAAATTCTCATTCAATTCATGTTTAGATTCTTATCAAAAGTGTCCCAGTAATTTTATTCATTTTTTTCCTAATTGAAACACAATAGCAGTGCCAATAGCAGATGCTATTAGACAGATTAGGAAAAATGTGAGCTCAGGACCAAAAGTTGGTCAAGTAAGAGCAGCACTACTTCAACACACGTTTACATAAACTGTAGTTGTGCATTTGTGTCTTTTACATTTTTTGAAAAATATTTTTTTCCTTCATTCATTAAAGCTACTTGATTTGAATAGCATCTAGAAATTAGCTCAGTAGGAAACTTTTATTAAAATTCTCACTATGTCCTGCTTGCAACACTCATGTAAACATAAAAGCATAAGTAAAAAGTGAATCTTCTGCAGCTTTTTTATTTTTAAAGTTACTCTTGTAAGTAAGTCGATGTAAAAAAAAACTCCCGCCACCCGAAGGTGGGTCTCTACAAGACAATCCTCCAATCCTGAAGAAAGCTGCTGTTTTATTTGGTTTACCTGGATCCTGTTTGGTGAAAAAACACACAGTAAGACTCAAATCAAGGCTGAATGTAATGTAAAATTGCTAATCACTACAGGACCGTTTAGTCCTTAAAGAAAACCAATGAATCAATGAAGAACATAATTACAACAGCTAATGTTGTTTAGCAAAACCTCGACCCAAATGAAGGATAAACACTTGGCAGTGGGAAATTGGGATTAATTAATTTGTTTTCTTGAGGGCTCTTCAGCCTCGTTAAGTTTCAATCCAGACATTTTCCACAATGTAGAGCTGGCCAAACACAACATGTGGTTGCCTCATGTTAAATATTATCTTAACTTGGTTCTCTCTGGGTACATGAGTGCCTCAATATCTTATAAGGAAAAGCACAAATCCATTAAGAAATTACAGCATTATATGTATACGCATTTTTATTTGTTTTTGTCATAAGACAAACAAGACCAACTTTATAAATTCCCTGTCAATTTGTCTCAAACTACCACAAAACAAGTTTTCCCTTGACTTCAGCCGTCAGTCTTTTTTCTAAAATAATAGCATCACATAACACAAAATGCAGTAACATGTTACCTATGTAAAAATTATCTCTTTAAAAGGGATACACTGATCCACTGATAATGATACAGATTTCTGCAGTTTAGTATCGGCTGATACCGATACATAAAAAAAAACAGCAGCACAGAATTGATTTAAATTGATTGACAGAATTGATTGATTCTTTTATTAAAACACAGACTTAAATGTATTGAATAACAAATTTATCTGATAACTCTGCACCTGTGCAGCACATTTCAATAATAATAGCTATTAGCAATAAGCTTGGTCAAACATGTTAATTTGTTCAGTCAGGGGAATTAGGAGTATAAAAGTAAAATAAATTTAAAAAATGAAACTGACAAAAACTAACTGCAACAAGCATTATTTCAAATAGTTCATAAAGTTCATTTAGGAATTCTAAATATAATATGAAGTAAATAGTGAAGCAAGACGTCGCTCAGAGCATAATGCATAGAATTAGAATAAATAGATCTGCCCTAATGGATCGGCACATTGTTACCTGAGCTTCAAGCTTGGAAACAATTTAGATATTAATATTGCAGCACCTGCTACTGACAAAACGAACAAAACTCCCTCAGAAATACTTAAAAAAGTAATTTCAGAAAGATCATATTTCCCATTCATATCCCTTCTGTGCAAATTGAAAAAGCAAATTTCAATGCAGAAAGATTCCTTTATTCTAAACACAGTGAGTCACTGAGTTAAGTATTCAGTGTAAATACCATAAATCACTTGGAGAATCCTAAATAAATGACTTTTCAGTTAACAGCACATGAAAAGTCATGTCATGATTTCAACCCAGCTCTGCTTACAGCAGCGCCTCTCATAAGCTGCCATTGTAAAATGACTCACATAACTCGCAGCAAGCATTATAAATAATAAGGCAATTTGCTGTGGGTGCCATCCCGTCTCACTTTAATAAATAACCGCTTCAGCTCTGCAGTCTCAGTTCTTTTACTTTCATTCTTGCATTTCATTGGTATGTTGGAAATCATGACTATAGCAAACTGTTCCATTTGCATTTTTAAAGACATGAGAAAATGTTTGTTAGGACTTGTATAGAAGTATTTAATATGCAGTACAAACAATTCTTATTCATCTCTAGTCCAACTAAATAAAACTGTCTCCTTTGCTTAAAAAAGGAAGCTTTTTTTTAACAAATAAACTTAAACTTGTGGTGAACATTTGTATTGCCATCAAGTTTCACGAGGAGGAGGAAGATTTTTGGCCAAAAGCTCCATTTTAGATTCATCTGACAGGAGGTGTGGAAAGTTAGAAACATTTTTAAACATTTGCACGGCCTTCTGATAAACAAACAACCAAACATACAAGTAAATTGTATTTTTCAGCCACTTATGACGTTAATATGTTAGTTTGTCTCTGATAGAAAGATGTAAAATCTGTAAAACATCTTGAATGAGCAGAGTAAAAGTTTTGCATGGGTCTATTATTTTCAATAGCAGCATTTATTGTTTTGTGTGGAAGAACAACAAATGGAACCTGTTGTGAAATATTAAAAGTTCAAAGGATCCTCTTGCATTACACACTGCTCTTAGGATGGTTATGGGTTAAATTGACTGTTTCAATGAGCTCCTCTTTAATTGGAAATATTACCAGCAAAGCAAGACAAAGAAGATGGGAATGATTAAAGAAGACCCACTAAGCGAGACAAGTGGTGAAAAATGTGGGTTGTACTTGCTTTTCCGTCTGTTTGTTTTTATTTAAATTAATTACACAAGAATACCAATATAAAGCTGTAGGCACTGAATGTTTCATTAATCATTTAAAACACTAAACTCAAACTCTAAAAAGTCACCAGCTTTAATTGGCTATAATAATGTTACATTTACAAACCTCACACGGAGACACAATTGTCTATTACAATGTGTGCTTTTAAAGGGTTTTTGTGAAGTGGTTAGCTAGATTTCAGCAGAATAAAGCTTTTAAAAATTGTACAAAGAAAAAATTACGCATAATTTGAAGGTCTAATTTTTTCACTGAGCGGCTTGATAGTGGGCTTTTAAGTGATCAAAGCGATGTCTGTTAGCTTCAGGTCTAATTATTGTCATTATCTTGTTGAAAATTAAAACTAAACTGGTTTCCTCAAAGGGTGCTTGCTTGTGTGAATAATTAAAATGACAAAATCAAACTTAACCTTTCATTTACTTAAAAATGTTCAATATTTCTAAAAAATCTGCTTAGTTTATTTACTCTTAAATCAAGTGAAACATATCATCCATGTTGTGGTTTCATTGAGGGATATTTGACTAACGTCTTAGTTAATCTCAAGAAAACCACTACACTATGTTTGATCTGAGCATCGATCCAGATTCCCTCCATGCATAACTCAAGTGTAAATCTTCAAACAAAGGTGTAATGCTGTGGTCACATTCATATTCAAACAGGCAGTCACCATCTATCATGAGACAATGATAGAAGCATTAGAGGATTTCAGCGATACGAACATCAGACCGCATTTTACAGTGCGTGCACAGTTACTTAGATCCAGGAGGAACGTGCCCGGTCTCCTGGGGAGTGAGAGTGAATGGGAAGATTCAGGATCCGCTCAGCTAAAGAAGGATTACATCCCACAGAGTCTCATGGGGAGACAGACACAGATGCTTCATTGATCCTGCTGATAAACACTGAATGGCTGGAAGCTCCAGTAAGTGTCAGGTTCCCTGAACGGAAACACTGAGACAGTCAGGGATGAAGTTCACAACCCTGTATGTGGGATTTACAGATAAGCCTGTAGGATTTGGAATTAGCAGAACTAATTTTCACAATTTGTCTATAATTCACTTAACTTTGTCAATGGAATGTAATTCATGGAAACATGAACTTAATGAGTGACAGACCTGGATTGTATGTCCTTTTCTGTCCCTGTGTGGTCTGGTGTTTTTCAACAACAACATTTTGAGTTTTGAGCGTTTCTCCTTTTTTAAGTTAAAGTTACCAAAATATACTTTGAATTATGAATCAAAGATATTTTCAAAAAAAAATCTTTATTATGTATTTTTTACATGTTTACATAATATCACTGCTTATATAATCAAAACCTCACTTTATACTTTCACTTTTCAATCCGCATGCAGGTTTTAGGCTCTGCACACAATTTAGTATTGTTTCTATCAAATGTTGGAGAAAGAGCAAAGTTTGCTAAGACTATATGGATTCTTATTAAAGACTACCAAATTTTTTATCCTGATGAAAAGGTTTTTTGGTTGTTTTTTTTTTAAAGAACATATATTTCCAATAATATCCTGAGGCTCATTTAAACTGTGAAATCTCTGTTTTCCATTGTATATTTCTGTATTGCATCAAAGCAACTATATTATTGCCTTTTAAGTTGTATTTCAGTCATCACCAGTGTCAGTCAAGAGAAAATAAAATGTGAAAAGAAAGCTCCAAAAGTTAGATAGGGAGACAAACTTGTCTTATTTTTGAGTTTCACTTTTGTCACCAGGCATACCTTGGAATCCAACATCGCTGTCTTATACACTAAAAAATGATTTTCTGACTTTTAACTAGAACCTAGTAAAATGTCTGTGACTTTTTGGTATCTAAATTACACATGAGAGGCGATGAAGACTATATATACACCCTGTGCAGGTGATTACTGGGTGTTACAAATACGGCTAAGAATTTATATAAGATATAGGCATATTTTCCCCTACTTTAGTATTTAATTTGTAGGAGTAAATGATTTATTTCTTTTTATTTATAGCTAATGTGGCAAAGTAAAAACTCAAGTATTTCCAATTTTTGATAACTTAAAGTGTAGATTGGTAATCAAATTGTCCATTATATGTGAGAAGTCCAATGATAGTAATACATTTTGAACGTTTATTTAAAAATCACACTTAGATAATTGTGACATGAATATTTTCTGGGAGAAAAAAAACTTTAACATCTAAGGACATTTTATCACTTTATTACTTGTTTAAAAAGTTTAGAAAAGGTGAAGAGATCATACATTTGTCGCTAATGACACATTTCTTTTTTACTGTGGCACAGTTGTATATTTTCTTGTTTTCTTGTTGTAGGTAATAATTTATTAGTGATGCATTTACATTTAAAAGAGTAATAAAATCCTTCATTTTTAGGAACCTGTTAATATTTTCCAAACTTCAATAATGCTCATCCAAATAGTGAGGTGGTTTCATAACTCACCTCAAAGAAATAATAAAGTACCTGATTTATGACAATGGAGGAACATTTAGAAAGATCATCCAGTGAAACTGGACCCTCCTAACCACACACAATAGATTCTTCTATTTATCAGACAGGATCCTGAAGAGAAAAACACAGCAATCTCACCCTTACTGCTCTAATTTGCACAGTATGACACGACCGTAGAGTTTTCATGAAGCATAGCTGGGGCCACCCATCAGGTAAGGACTGTGGAGAGAGGTCTAACCGGACCTGATGAATTAAGGGTACATTTATTGGGCCTCCAGGGAGGTCTGCTGATTGCCCACAGCACTACTAATTGATTTAGTGCAAGGTCACAGTCTGAGTGACAGAGGGTGAAGAAAGGAATTTCCTGTTTCTACATCTATAATTCATTTGCTTCCTGTGTGTGTGTAATAGAGAGACTGTTTGTCCTTGTGTAGAAATACATTTCTTCATCAAAACGCACTATATATACACATCAGTATATACTGTTTACATGGAGAAATGTGAAAAAAGTCTTGAGTGATAAATTTTGCTCAAAAGAATCACACCATATTACCACATCTATATTCGTTGACACAAGGAATATTTATTAAGCCTTTCAAATATTTTTTTTTTAACTCTCCTATTTCTCCTATTGATTAAAGCAGTCATCAATATTCAGCACTTTATCATGGACAGTTTAGAGTATTTGTTTTTATGTGTGGGTCCAGAAGGAACCTTTTTTTTATGTGTTTATGAAAACTGTTTAACTGTCTTTATTCTTGTGTTTTTCATTTGTTGGAAAACTGTGTACTGACAAATTATTTTTCTCCGTAAATCACTTTTATCAATAAGCCACTTTATTGCTGCTTCTCATTAAAAAAGCCCTGGTCTAAACAAAAAGTCCAATCACATCAACAAGAATGCATTTTTCTTGTAATGAATCCTTGTCTAGGGTAGTACTGGATTAATGGGAGGATGATGCTATTGGGTCAGGTCAGAGTAAATCTGGCCACACACTAGATTATTATTTTTTTTTTTCTTTTTTTTTTTTTGCATGATTTCACCCCCTGTTCCCAGTTGGGAGAAGTCTCTGCCGGTCTTATGGTCAGTCAGTATAGTGGTCAGACAAAAATCTGTTAGTCTGAGAAAAGGTGATGATCCAAGTCTGCAAGTGTGAGAGGTGAAATGATCCGACCCAATTTCAGACTCTCAAACAAATCCTGCCATTTGTTGTACAGTTTTAAGCCATTCTGCCTGTGACAAATGAACACAACTCAAATGTGCCAGATGACATTTAGTCTTTAACAAATTGAACAATTGTCTCAATTTTTTAACATAGATACATGAAAACAGACATGTGTATAAACAAAAGAAATTGAAACATTTTGGACTTTTTTGTCATATTGCAACATGGTGTCTATAGAGCTAGGTAGTTATTCTGCTTTTGGAAAAGTGATTATGGGCCCCAAATTCAGTTGTACAGGAGCCAAATTCAGGTGCAAATCTGCACTCTTTAATGCTCTAAATTAAGCCAAAATGGTGGAAAACAGTGAAGAACAGCTGAACATGCAGGAAGCAGAAAGATCTGCCAAAGAACTGCGAAGTCTGTGGGGTATAAGCAGTGTTGGGTAGTAACGGATTACATGTAACGACGTTACGTAATTTAATTACAAAAAAAGAGTAACTGTAATTCGTTACAGTTACATTGAGAAAATATGTAATCCAGTTACAGTTACTTCCGAAAATATTAAAAATTACAAATTTAGTTACATTTTTAAAAAAATATAAACAAAAACCTTTGCGAAATATGTAATGATATTTTTATTGCTTTGCGCCCTTTATCGCCGTTTCCCGCTACGGCTCCTTGTCTCTATCATAGCCGCAATGCCACTCTGATGTTCCATCCTGTGCTGGCGGACCCTCCTGGAGGAACAGCAAGCGAGCGGACGGTTCCATTTCAGCTCAAGAAGCGCTTCAAAAATGACAACCTTCCAGCACTGGAAATATAAGGAGCATTTTATTTATGTAACCCAGGCTCTCCCTCTTCAGACCTGCAGCTGGTGGAAGACACCTTATGGGCTCTGCGTTGTGTTTCTTTTCGTGAAAGTGGGGTGTGTTCGGTGCAAAACAAGATGCAATCTGCAGCCAACTGGCACACTGAACAAACAGAAAAAAAGATCGGCATACCAACGCAACTATATATACACATCAGTATATACTGTTTACATGGAGAAACACACTGTGAACAAACATCTCGGAATTGATAAATTTTGCTCAATTACAGAAAACAATAGTACCCTCTTCTGTAACATTTATGCACTGCTTTACATTTACATCTGTGAAAATGGCTCAAATTTAACCGTGCAGTGCAATAAGTGTTTGCCAGCTATCAAGAACTTGTCCACGTCAAAGCAATCTATGTCAAACCTGAGGAAACATTTAGAGGTAATTGCAGCTCACTGATAAACGAAGCGTATTGTTTTACGAATATTTGACTGTTTGGTGTTGATGCATGACAAACGTAGGAATGTATTCTTTCCCATGAGACATTGTATGCAATGTGCTAGTGTTATGGTTTTCATGAACATAAAGTAAACTAGAAAATTCCTGAAGAAATTTAACTGGGCCCTGCCAAAGTGTGCTCGTTGGTTTGGACCCAGGGTTCTGATGCTAAAATTAGCATCAATGCTAAGCTTAGCTGAATAGTAGTCATTAGCTTGTGGAAAGTCACAAGTATGTTAAGTAAGCTGGACGTGCACCATTCAGTCTGTTAAAATGAGTCTATAAACTGAAATTAGCCAAAATGCTAATGTAAGCCTAAATACTTTCAGCAGCATGTGGGGTATCATCAGAATGTTCTCTATAATTTACTTAGTCCATTCAGTATACTAAACATGGCTATTAAGTCAGAAAAATAGGTAATATCTTATTTAAGCTAAAAGGCTAATGCTAATAAACTGCCTTGCTATGCAGTTCCCTAACCTGAGAGAACCAGATAATGCAGAATCATTTGCAGTGCACTAAGAAAAATAAAATGTTGAACATGGGTCAATACTCATTAAAATCTTAAAGTAATCAAAAAGTAATCAAAAGTAATTAGTTACATTACTTTTTAAAAGTAATCGAAAAAGTTACACTACAATTACATTTTAAACAAGGTAACTTGTAACTGTAACGGATTACATTTTTAAAGTAACTTACCCAACACTGGGTATAAGTACTGTCTGAGTGCAGTTTGACTGATTGCAAATAAACACTGCTTGTGGTAATTAGGATCCAAAACAACCTAGACAATGACTGAGAAAGACAAGATGTGATAAAAACAAAAATCCAGAAAAACTGATAAAAAAACACATATTTGAAATCTATTGATGTAGATGTACAAATCTGAACACAACTATCTGGTGGAGTACACACATTTGAGCCAGAGAATCAAACATTTGATTATGTGCAGAATTTAGGAAATATTTTTGCCCTTGCGAATGTGTAGGTCTACACTGCTACGATTCATGGAAAATGTACAGCTTGCTCATCCATACAAGCAAATGGGGATGTGTTATACAAATGCAAGCTGTCCAAATCAGTTGTCTGCCAAAACCCTCCACTGCACTGCTCCTTTGACGGTCTGATGGATTTCCCTCTGGTGTCTAAAGTATTTTCAACCAGCCACACAAACAGACCACCAGCTTCATGAGAGAAGTCTTTGTTTTGGCTCTCATCCACATTGCTGGAGCTCATTACAACATGGTTGCATAGGAAAATTTGCAACACAAATCAAATTAGCGAGTTAACTACGTATTCAATTAACTATTTTCCAGTCCCGGTATTCTAACAGTTTTAAAGTATCTTCTCAAATGTCAGAGGCAGAGAAAACTTAAAAGTCCATTTTAAAAAGCCCAAAGAAAATTGTAGATTTATTTCCTTTATATGTCAAATTCTATCATGTTTAAATCTCCAAAGGTAGGTAAAACAACAACCCTCATAACAACGACTTTTAACTGACAACTTGAGGAAAGCAGAGACTGTCTAGCACATTACTGGGTTTCACAGGGGCGTATTACAGTATGCAAGCTTCAACCAGAAAAAAAAAAGTCCAGATTCATCCCAAGACTTCAAACACCCCCAAAGCAACCGGAGTGTCTCAACCACACAATATCCTCTCCACCCACAAAAAAAGCAATTTCCCATCATATTTAAGAGAAACATCTGTCACTTCAGGGTCCTTCATTCCATGTCGCACTAAACAGGTTTATGCTAACAAAACGCCAAATGTCTTCAGAGGATCCACTGCTGAAATATGGCGCTGCTTATGGGATTTGTTGAGTGGCTTCGTTCCACTGAGGTTCAGGCCTTAATCACATTTCCAGCTTCTGCTTTAGATCTTGCTTCTTGTCCTGGTGGATTTAACTCTCAAAAAACTTTTGGAGTAAAGCTCAGAGCCAGAAAACACAGACTTTCAGAGGCACATCTGGCTAGAGAAGAAGACATTGACTGCATCGTGCTAAATAAAAGTTCATCTGATTCAGCAGTCGATTGACTCATTTATGGAAAATAGTGATTAAGATTCCTCATTCCTTTGGGGAAATTTTGTTATACTTAACTCCCATTGCAAGCCTTGAATGTGGTGAAAACATTTTGGGAAGGTATAAATGTGATGCACACCAGTGGTAAACATGATCTTTTCTCAACCGCATTAAAACACAGTGCTGGTATCAAAATAAATGAAGGCATATATAAAACATTTTCTACATTATAAAATAATGAGGCTACTTTAATTCTAAATAAATCATATAATGTATTAGCACTCTTGTTTTGTTTGCATTTACTGTTTGTAGTGCAATTAATTGTTGTTAACCTTGCAGAAAAGTGAGGAAAAAGTATTTTGTAAGGGATTCCCTGGCAAAAGAAACGGTAGCTGCTGAAGAAACTTGTTTTGGTGGAAGGTACACACCAGGTATAACGTGGCATCATTAAGAAAACCAAATATATACTCTTTAGAGTCTGCACAACTGTTGCCTGATCGATGCATGTATACATAGTCTTCTGTTTATCCAAGATTAGGTTGCAGAGGTAACAAGTCCAGGAGGGAAGCTATACATATTCCAATCGCAATTCTATCCAGGTTTTTCTGGGGGGTCTAGTGGCATTCTCAGTTGGAAATGGAAATAAGGGCCCCCCAGCAAGATCTTAGTTTGCCCAAGGGTGTCTTCCAATAGGGTGTGCCTAGAAACATTCATCAGGCATCTTAAACCAGTGTTTTCCGATTCTGTCTTGCACGGCGCACTGCCCTGCATGTTTTAGGTGTTTTCTTGAGTCAACACACAAATTTCAATTGATGGTAGATTACTGAGCTGTTGCTGAACTGTTATCTTGAATCAGGTGTGTTAAAGCAGAAAAACATCAAATGCATGCAGGGCAGTGTGCCTTTATTACCAGGATGGTGGAACACTGACCTAAACAGATGTTCAAACCAGCTCAGCTGACTCCAAATGATTCATACGAGCAGAAGTTCTACCTCAGGATATCCGTGCTGCAAGACAACAAGTGAGCAACTGTGCATCAATTTATTTATCCCTAATCCAAATAGTTTGACCAGGTAATGGTAGGAATGTGTTGAACAGGTATATGGAGAAAGTTGCTTTTTGGGTCGGCTTTCTCTCCAGCACAACAGACACGTCTTTGCCTCTCAAGTGTCCATCCCACCATAACTCAGTCTCTCCTGGCCACTTTGCAGTGGGCTGCAAAACACTGGAGTCCACGTTAAACATCATGGTGTCAATACGCCAGAAAACCCCCATCGTCTGCAGAAGCAATAGAGTGGCCAGGAGACTTCCCAGCTAGGCAGCATCATCTCTATGGCTACAGCCTGACAGCCTCTATTACCACAACAGAACCAGTGACAAAATCGTTTTAATCAAATTTTATTATAATCATCTGTAAAAGTAATATGCTTTTGATGCTGCACAATTGTTTGAGTGTAAAGATATATACCCATGGCAGTCCCAATGCTCATATATTAAAAGATATACTGGAAGTTACTTCAATACAATAAAAAGTGATACAAAAACAAAGATAAAAAATATATACATATTAAAAAAAATCTGTGATTTAACCCTGGTTCTCAGTATTTTTAAGTTTAAAAAAACACTGAGATACAATACGCTCAGTGTTTGTATCTCAGCCATGCTGTTAAAATCTTTAACATGGTTTTGCATGTTGTTTTCTTCATTTACAATGCCACATACATGAAGCAAATATTGATGTCCACCAACTATTACTCCTGTGAATTAGACTATTTGGCATGGTGCAATAAGTTTAACAAAAGATTAATTTACCCGTAATATTTAATAGGAAACCACCCTGAGGGAGCAAAACCCAAGCTCACCTTTACCTACCTTTTCTTACTAATTTGTTGTTTAGGTTCAAAATTAGTAGATATTTGTGGATGTAGCACTTTTATGAACAAAACAGTAACTGGGATTTGTCACGGTTAAATTATAAGGAAGGGGCCTTCTGAAACCGAGGCGCCTCTGTGGCCTTTTTATGTGTAATCAATGGAAATGGCAAGGTCCTCAAATAACCCCACACCCCTATACAAAGTCCCCTCCTCCCCCCAGTGGTAGTGTCCCCAGGCTTTATGGTGATGTGGGAGGAAGGGAACGTTGGCTCATTTTCACACGGAGGCCAATTCATTTGAGACTGACCAGAAAAATTTAGAAATGAAGGATTATTTTCTTTCAATTCAAATACAAAGATCATGAATCTTTAGAGGATTAGAGTAGATTCACAGTGGCTCCATTCTTATCAGAAACTGGGGGAAAGACAAATAATCTTAGAAACCTAGGGTTAATTTAATGACTGGTGTATAAAAGTCTAAAGAATGTGTTACTAGCATTACAACATAATTATCATAGTGCATTTTTCACAGTTTTCTTGAATGTTTTATTTGTATAATGTTTTAACATCCTAGAAAAGCTGCAAAGCTAAGATTGCAGCTTTTTACACACACGCGCGCACACGGGCACCCACTTATATATTTGCTGAATCAGAAAAGCTAAATGGCTCACTTTTATCACCAAAAATTCAATTTGATGTCTAAAAAAGCCTTTCAGTCAATACGGGAGCAATCTATATTATATATCTGTATGCTGTTTTATTAGGAAATGCTGTTGATCACAAACCTAAAAGTAGTTTGTGTCCACTTGTGAAGGCAGCACTTTTATCAGTCTGCTTTCACAGACCTAATTGAAGGAACTGGCCAAATAACAGAAATATCTTAGCACATTTACTTCTATCTTTGAACAGATAGACTCCTGTTGTAATTGGTTCACAGATGTGACCTTTTGTGTGATGAACAGTCCATTACGCAGCTGCCCACAAGATGTGAAAGAAGCCCTTGATATTGAAAAGTGTCTTATCTGGTTCAGCTATCTCGCCTGCATGCTCATGATTCTGACTGGTGAGAATAAGCTGCACATAATTGGACACTGTTGTTCCTTCTTGCATCTCAGATTTTGAAAGGCCATGATCCAAAAAAAGCATCAGTCTCATTCAGCAAAGATGTGTTGAATGTCCAGCAAGAGATATGAGAAAGAGATAGCAAGAGATAAAGCTGAATAGGGAGAGTGTTTCAAATGCCTCATTTGCACCACATGAGTCAGACCACGTTTGGTCTCAGTGGGAATATCTGCCATGACCTTAAAAAAAAAATCATACAGGCATTCACAGTTGATCACAGATGACCTCTTTCACATATCACACAGTGGTCTTATTTTAATTTTTAAGGCATCAAACTCAGAAAGTTAAAAGCGTTAACATCTCAAAACCCTTCAATTCTCGCTGAGCAAGAAAGAGAATAGGACATTTTCAAAATGTCAAAAACAATATTGAAAAAGTGATGCTGATTTGCAGTCAGGTTAAAAAAATATTCTACATGCGGCCAAATTTGAATAGCAGAACTCGTGAACCTGTGTTCAAATATGTTTGTACTTTAATTTGAAGTAATGTTTGTACAACCTTTTTATTGGTTGATTCATTGTTTCCTTAATTTATTTTACAATCCAAACAGTATAACTAGAATTTTAATTCATGTAGCACTGCATGTCCTACATAAAAAAAAAAATGCCAACCACAATGCAGGTGGAGAAAGCGCTACGTTCATGGTAACTGTGGAGGAACCGAAGAATCACAACTCAGTGGAGATAATTTGTTTGTAACATTCCATAATTATGGTGAGAAGGATTTTTTTTTTTTTAAAGCCTTAAGAAGCAACATTAAGGGGATTCAATAAGCATATGAAAGGTCAGATGAGACTAAATGACTCTTTTAGCCTACAGGTAACATGAGGAAAACTATCATTCATCACAATCCTAATTCTAAAACATATAGGTGGTTGTATCATGCTGAGGGAACATTTTTACTCAGCAGGGATAAGGAAGCTTATCTGAGATGAACAGAACCTGAGGGGTTTTTGCATCTGTGAACAGTAAAACCTGGTTGTTCATAATAGCAACTTCACTTATCATTTTTCTTTCTTGTCGCAATTTTGATCTCATTTGTGCTGGCTAACCAAATAACATCCCAATAACATTCAGGGCAAAATCAAGGTGTATGAATACTTTTCTGAGACACTGTCACTCTGTTTGAAAACTACTTGAGACAACCTGAATATTTCATCTAGAGTGCTGTATCTTTTGAGTTAAGAGTGTTGGCTGGTGGTTTATTTGAACATTTTTCTGTATGTAAAACAAAGTTGCCTAATGGGGAAAATCTGTCCAAGAGTGAAAGAACTGCTGAAACGTTCCTTCATCTTTCACCTCCTTGTTAGGTTGTTTTTACTCAAAATAAGGAATCTACCCACAAAGCCTCACTGTAGCAGCCTCAGTATGAATGATTAACGGCTCAATTCTTCATTTTTCATTCTTTAATCCCAGGCAGCCCAGCAAGATTTATACGATGCCAATGAGGCTTAAGCATTTTGTACTAAAGATGAATGTGAAATTACTGAGCTGCCCACAAACTTTTAAAAACTTTCCAGAGAACCACACAGCAGAAGCACTGCTGACAAGTTGTGATATTCTGAACTAAGAAAATGGCTTCAGCAGAAATAAACCGCAGACGTTTCAGCCATCAATCAACGCCATCAGGTCACTCAGTTGCCATGTTTGTGTTCCTGAAACTGTACTTCTTCTGTGTTTATTTAAATTCAGGGTGAGCTAAAGTGCAATAACTTCTCTGCAGGTCGGCTGATTTTACGTGAAGCAGTCATTTATCAGTTAATTCTGGAGCGTCGCTGCAAGGCAGCAGTGGTGTCTGTTGGGGTAACTGATGTGGACAGAGTTAATGTAGTCTGGAGATTGTTTCCATATGGGGCTTGTTTCATGCAGAGCTGCTTTGCTTGTGTCTTTAAAAAGAAAATCAGCTGTTATTTCACAGTTTGCTCCCTTCAAGCATCCAAAGAGACAACTTTTGCAGGAGCAGCAGCATCAGCCATAAACAAACAGTTCCCTTCTGACCTTGGTGGATAAATCAGCAGCGAGACACTGTGTGCTCTTAAGAAAGAATAACATCTATCCCGTGGGATTCAATTACCGTACCTGGCCTGTTATTTTTATTAGTGGTACATTATCAGGAATAATATGGAAAAAAATATCATGGGAAGTTAATTTGAGGATTACAAATACACTGCCAAGTGTGGAGCACATTTAGACATTAAGTTGTAAAAACACTTTGAAATTACAATAAGTCAAATATATATATATATATATAAACACAATATTAATATTGCAGTCTCTCTAGAGCATGTTTTGTTTCAAAGAGGCACATTATGAAGGGATTTCCAAGCACAAAACTAGCATGGTCTCTGTGAGTATGTAGCTAATACTCATCGCTATCTGCCGTCAGGTCGGCCTGGGGTTGCTAGGGACATCATAAAAGCAGTTCTGTGGGGTAAAGTTCACATCTGAAGGGTATATGCTTTGCTTCAAAGAGCAACCACTGCTTCCTCTAGGTCAGAGATCAGACTCTGCCTCAAGCAGCAGAGATGAAGTATCTTTCTGTCTTGTTCTGAGTAGATACTAGGATGTATTAAGAGAGGGGGGCCTGGTATGAAATAATACAGACACTGCTCAGGTCTGTAATGGTAAAAAAGAAAGAACTGAGTCAAAAAGAAAAGTAGTTAATTTGCCTCTTTGTCAATTATCCTATTGTGATATTTGGTTAAGAAATGTAGGTTTGTGATTAAAAGACACAGATCTTGGATAAAAGTGGCTCAACAGAGCTAAATGTTAGTGACGGGATTAAGCTGGTGATTGTTGGTGGGAAGAATTATGTGATTTGGCAAATAGGAGACCAGACTATTATGGAAGAATCGCCACATTAACTGTGCATTCAACAATCTTTTATTACATTTCAGATAAAAAAAAAAAAGTTTTTAGTTATTATTTTAGTTAATCAATGTTCCCTATCTGGGTATTTCAAAAATATACCAAATTTGATAAATATATCCTTGGTTATGTTATATTATGTTAGAAACATAAGATAAGATAGTTAATGTGCATCTTCTAGTTATAGGCTCAGCTGAAGACTTTAGAGGAAATAAAGAACATCAAGTTTTCCATCCTAGTTCCATCTTCTACATAATAGATATTACATGTTTCCTGATCCCACCATTAACTGTAACAGTTTGTAAATGCCGTCTTCTCTTTTGTGTAAAAAGTCAAGTACTCTTCTATCTTCCATCAGCATATTATGGTGATGACAGTAATGTGCCACTTCTAGTCTCTGAAATACATTTGAAGTGTTTGGTGCTTGATTTGCAAGAATAAAAGGCCCTTTCTTTTCATATTCATAATGGTTCTTCACAAAAGCCCACTCCCTCCTTCCGGTCTTCTTCCCCTCGCATGCGTCCCTCGCTTCTTACTCCTTCAATTTTTAACCAAACTTCTACATTTCAGAGAGAAAGGGAAAAACTCATTGACCTCTCAGCGTTTGCTACTTTAAGCAGATGGGCTGTGTTGTGTGGAGGTCTACTGGGTGTGGACGAATCTTACGGGCTCAACCCCGTAACCCCTGCAGAGTTCTGCTGTGGCAACGCTGCTGTTGAGCTCCTACAGAAAGTCTGGCAAAGCTTAAGTGCAAGATGAATAAGTGAGGGAACTTGAAGAGAAGGATCAGTCCAGAGGGTCCAAACTTCTGACACTCCAAGGTGGGCTTTATTTTATGTACATTGGATATTTTTTATCTGACAGTGATGTGATTGCAGAAAAAAAGGAAATCAATGAAAATGTAAGGAGCATTTTGAAAGAACAGTCATATGGATGCCTTTATTAAATGGTCCATACCTTTTAAAAAATATATTTTCCTATTTTTCCCATTCATCTATAAAAACATGTGCATTAAGTCTAATAAAAAAAATAAAAAAAAACATTTTTCAATTTTCTCCAATACTAATACTAAGATTGTTATTAAGTAAGCTAGTTAAGGTTTACTTAAGTAACTGCATATTTTTTTTTATTTTTAGGTTGAAAACAGAATACTTCAGCTGATGTATATGAAAGGATTTAAAGCCACAATTTTGAATATTGCCATTAACAAATATTATACTTTTGCTTTTTTTAATTGTGTGCATCCTTTGTGCCGATATAAACAAACTTAAGCTGTGGCAACAACTTTCAAGTGTTGGATATGGATCAATATAAATTGTAATGGTTTTTTAAAGACGATATCCCAACAGTTTTGGTCAAATACAGACTGTGGCAAATTCTTTTTTATTTCAGTGCTTCTATTGATAAAATGCCTATGCAGTTTGATAAATCATAACAGATGTCACAGATGACTGTGAAAGTGACGACACTGAAAATCCTACATGTTAGTGATCTTTGTGGCCGCAGGCTGCACTTTCTGAAGCGAACTCAACATAATCCGATCGCCTTCAGTCTCCAGATGTGCACAGCTGCAGCAGACATCGCCCTAAAGACCTACAGATGTAATTAGAAGGTTCTACAAAGTGTTGACTCAGATTGACTGGATACACATTTTCATTCACACTAATAATAGGTATGCAATATTTTATGCTGGTGTATCACAAAACCCCCAATAAATTGAAGTTTTCAGTTAAGTGGCAAAATGTGAAATGCTTTGCCACTTTTGCAATGCGCTGCACAAATTAGCATATTACTTCATTACTCAGAGCTTCCTGTTTCTCAGTTACTTTTTACAGCTCTTAGGTTTTAATTATTGACATTTAGACAGAAAACTCCAGGAGTGCGTTTAACTTTCACCTAATAAATGAAAATCACTTCAGTCTTTCAGTCAATATGACATTTAACTTGCTGACTTGTGTATGTGGGGAAAAAAAGCCAATTTGGAAACTGAACTGAATATGAACTTCTCAGCATCACATTTATACCCTCAATTTTTTCTAATAATCTATCAAAAAGAAACTCGACTCCCTCCAGACCTCGATTAAATCGGCACCCTGCACTGGTGGTAATTTGCAAGTAGCCTGTAGTGGAACTGGGTGAGCAACAGGTGCGTTAGTGAAATGAAACGCTGCAAATTAGTGAAATAGGTTTTTTAAAGCAGAAAAGCAGTTTTAAGCCTTTAGTCTCCCAACTCCCCACAGGGACTCTCAAAAACTCTTACGCATGTTATGTTTATCTACTTGTTCCTTTTGCCAAGTCTTAATCTGAAATTTGTAGTCAAAGTTTTACTGTCTGTTTGGGCCTACTCATGGATAAATTTCTAAGTAATGTAATAATATGCATCTTATGAGAAAGCTATTTTTTAAAGGGACATTTTAGAGATATGATTTATAGTTTAATTCAGGTTTCTGTTTCCTTTTATTCTAAATAAATGTTTCATTTCCTTTGCTTTATTTAATTTTTACTCTGTTATGAAACAGGATCAATACAAGCCTCCATTGGGAAAAAACAATTTCACTAAAGATTTAGATTTAATACGGATGGAGTTAAATATTTGCCTCTCGGTGTTCGGTGTAATGAAGGCAGATAAATGACTCAACAAACATCCAATTTCAGCGGCCTATGAAAGAGCAATAAAAACGACAACTGCTGGTTTGGTGCTGCAACACATTTTACATGGAACGCACACAACCAGCTGGAAGTGATAAATGCACATTGAGAAGAAGGGTTTAGTTATACATTTCAGATCTTTCCTCAGCAGCTGAAAATGTTGAGATTTGTGATTACAGTTGTTGAGATATTGCTTGATGTGAGGCGATAGCAGCCGTTTCGCTCATGTGCGACCGAGATATGCAGCTCTCAATAAAAGGCCAAACAGTAACTGACAAAGCAATTTTCCACTCAAGGTCTCCATAATACATTACATGAGCATTAACTGGAACCCATAGATCGTGGTATGAAAACCAAACCGCATTTCATTGTATGTCTTTTCAACTCACAAGGTTGTCATTGTGAAATAAAAACCATACTCTAAAGTCAGGTATGAAATGAGTTTAAAAGGGCAAAAGCTAAACATTCCTTGCTTTCCGTCAAGGTTGGATCAGGAGAAAAGTTTCTTTGGTAGAGCCTGCAGTTCTAATGGCACAGTCACACGTGTGGTAGGTTTTGGTTTTGGTTTTCTGTCCTGCTGATGAAGCGCTTTGAATCAGAAATAAATTCAGAAACAGACAACTCTGCTCTTCACAAAAGAGAATTAGAGTCACTGAAAAAAGAAAGAATTTTGACTTTAATCAGCCATGTAAAAATTCATATAAATCCAAAATGTTTCCCAAGATAATTTGTTCTTGTGTGTATCTCTGTCATCGAAGCTGCTTGCTCCCAGTTGGCCACCTGCCTTAAAGCCAGAAGTCTGAGATTAAACTAATATAAAAAAGTCTGAATTATTTTGGTTTTCAGTGGCCCTAATCCTCTTCCATAGCTTTCACCTGCTAGAATCTCTAGAAAAAATAACAGATGTGCTTTGCTCAGACAAGAAAACATAAAAACCTTGTAACAGTAACATCCACCTGTTCTCTTATGCACAGATGAAACCAGCAACCAGTTATAAACAACTAAACTATCAGGGTTCACTTATCCAACTTTTAACTGTGTTAGGTCTGTATAACATGAAGGCTTTTGCAGAATCAAAGCAGAACATGATGGGGAAAACAAACAATTGTTTCAAGCTGCAGGAGAACTGTGAGTTTTGACAATATAGCCATAATGAAGGTTTCAGATGAGCTTAATAATAACCGAGTAACGCATGCATGGACTGTAGTGAATAGAGCATCTGTCAAAATTTATGGAACATTATTTAGTATAAGGAAGTTCTAATACTGATTCTGTCACATAGTGAAAAAGAAGCAACACAAACCGTTTATCTCAAAGCACTTAATTATTAATGCTCAACCACTGCAGTTGGAAGGACATCTATCAACACTGACCACATGGCGTCTGCTGCTACACTGACCGTATTGTGATTTATACTGAAAGCAAAAGAGTTAAATAACTCTGAAGATGCAAATCTGTCAGATCTGCTGAAAAAAGGTTTACATTTCTCTTTGTTCTGATTTTTCCAACTGATAATTAAAACCCATAAGAAACTAATTGCTAATGTTGAGCATTTCTAAATATCAATTTAAAAATCACGGAAAACCAAATACGAATATATAGAGTGCAACCATTGATCTTATTGTTTTATTTCTCTTACAAAGACAACTAAAATATGAATTTTAGGTGAGATTTTCCTTCAAAAGCCGCAAAAATACTTGAGTAAAGCATGAAGCAGGAGAGCTTAATGAAGACTTTTGAACCCTACAACTTTTTATGCCCACCTGCTGACTGTGAGAAATTCATCTAGAATACTGATTTTGTTCACTGTTTGCTGGATTTATAAGCATGTCAATGTTTGATCAAATCATCCGCAGAAGATTTAACCAAACAAAGAAAAAAAAATTATAAATGCAGCATCAAGAGGTAAATTTCCAGCTATTTAAAAAATTTAATTTGGGTTAAAGCATCCAAGTGAAACCGTTTCCACTGCTCTCTTGTAGTTCTGTATAATCTGACAACGGATCTCTAAAATACAGAGTGAAATGTGTCACTTCACGCTTCTGGACATGCAGATCACAGTCTGAACTGGTCTTTATTCTTTCTGGCCTCGTGTTTCAGAGGGACGGGAAAAGCTGAGAACAATATGGCAGAGTCTTTCATCAAACATCTGTCATCTCATCTTCCATCTCGTCCCCTTCTGTTTCGCCCTCTGCTTCGCCCTCTTCCTCCTCAGATGTGACGTCCAGTTCGTCCATCTGGGACGTGCACTTTGAACACGAGCAGACAAACAGGTAGTTTTCCCTGCGAAGAAAACGGTCAAGATATTGCACCCACAGAAACAGCTGAGGATACTAACAGACAGACACCACAGCAAATGAATTCAACTATTTTAGTGAATACTTCCAGTAACTTAATCAACTAGCATGATATAAAAACTCACCAAGGGTAGAAATGCACTTTATTAAAACTGAAATAAGCAGGTTGCATTAAAACTTCAGGGGTTATTGAGACTGAACGTAATTTGAAGATGGATTGACATCATGCTGATCAATGAGCAGCAGCTATGCCATTTCTGCCTCAGCACTGCCCATCAGTGCCTGCTGGGGTTTTTTTTTTATTGATCCACATTTAATCCATAAGAGTGTGACCCGCCTTTAAATGATTTATCCTAAAGATTACGTGTGTTTACCTCAGAATCTTGTGCCTGCTGTGTCGGCTTCTGTCCCGCTGACAGAAATCCAAATAACTGATGCAGATCTCCTGAAAACAGAAGACGAAATTGAACTGAGGACCCCAGACCAGAAACCGCGCACTTGGAAAAAACACAAGATTCAAGTTTCACGCAGATTTTTTCCATGTAAAAATTTCAACTGCATGAATGGAAAGGAATAAATAGATGATGAGCAAACCGATGGATGTAAGGAAAATCCAACGTATTGATAGATGTAGAAAACAGATGAACAGATGGACGCATGGATAATTGGATGAACAGATATATGAACAGACTGATGCTTAGATGGAGGACTAAACAGAGAAAATGGACAGAGCAAATTGAATTATGAACAGATGACATCTACAACATCCTATAATTAAAGTGATTTATTTTGACACAGTCAGATGTTCTTTCAAATCTACACTTTCCTAAATGTTCCCAGATTGCATGGGAACCCCTGAAAAGTTGGGCTATTTTTCACCAAGAAGAAAAGGAAAATAATATGTTCCTCGCCTGTCTGTGCACAATGTAGCAGTAAGTTAAATCCCTGTTTCTTTGTATTTTCCCCCAACATCCACAGGAGAGATTTGCTGTGAAACTAGCACAGCTTCTGTGACATTATTGTGCCATGCAGATGCAAGCCTTCTCAATCTTTCTGACAGCTTGACAAACCCACTCCGATTCTGGATGTCTCAGCCTTCTAATACCGTCTGACAGGGGAGAACACCAAGCTAGACTACAGAGGGATGTTCTGTCCCCTCTTTGCCAAACTAAAATACATCACTGTGAATCCAGCAGTGTCAGCTGACCTCTCCTGGGCTGATGTCACTCAGGGCATTGAGGTGAAGCAGGAAATTGTTGTCGGGGAAGGACGCTTCTGCGTTTGGGATGCAGCTGTGGTTACCTGCAAGAATCAAACGTGGAAATCTTTCTGGTTTAACCTACTCTTACAACTACAACCTTTTAGTTGGAGATAAACAAAGAACATCGCCGGCGCTTACAGGAGCTTTGCAGCAGGTAAAGTCCAGATCCCTCGCAGTTCAGAAACTCTCCAGTCTCTGTACAGAAACACACAAGTTATGTTCATTTGACGTTCTGCTGGTATCTGCACACATATTTCATGAATGCACTGCTGTTCCTGCTGAAAACTGCAATACAGACTAGAACAAGCTCTCATTCAGACAGTATGACAACTGCAAATCTCCTCAGCAGAGAATAAATCTATTTACTTCAGAAATTACTGCAGTACTGAGATAAAACGGTGACCTTTGTCGATGTCCTTGTATAACTGGTCAATAAAAGAGTCGAGTTGCTCCCTCTGCTGGTCGGGAAGCTCCAGTGCATCACAGGCATGAACCCACTGACTCAGAGAGCTGCGTTGGACACAAAATGACATTTAAACAGAGATCCGGAAGAAAGCATATGGATAGTTAAAGGAAGGAGCAGAGGAAGGGCTCACCTAGTGCCGATGCCCTGGCCATTTGTTCCCACCAACGCAAACAGAGAGCGGAAACCCTCAGGAACAAACCACTGCAACACAGATACACAGCTACTACTTTCATTCAATTACAAATAACTGCTTGGTTGTATAAGAGTCGCATTGTGAGCTATTTTGCAATTTTTTATATAAGAGAAACAACATTTAGAAAGGCATACTGACTCCAACACCCAGACTAAAATGCACAGAAAAAAAAACTGGAAAAGTAATCCAATCTTCATTTTTTAGTAACAATAAAATCTACAATTGTTAACAAATCAGGAAAAAACAGCAACTTAAGGTCTTTAGAAACACACATACTTAAACACCAGCCTCCTTAAAATGCTGCATGCATGAGCTAACAGCAGTGAACTTAAAACATGTTGAACTATACATGTAGCACTAATAAAAATTTATTCAAATAAATAAATCTATTCATTTGAATCAGTCTTTCTTTAATGATGAAAGTTTCATACAAACAACTTCACAACCAAGTTGTGGATTTTTGTTTCACAGTTATAAAACAATGCATTAACCGTCACAGTTAGACAAATATCCCTTACCAGTTACACCTATTTAGTAAATTTGAAGATCCTGCCTTTAATTTGTTTTCAGCATACAAATATTTATATAAATAAATGTATGAAAGATAAATGAAAGACAAAATCTGTACCGTTTGTCACTGAGTTGCTGAGCTCTGAATGTTAAGCGTTTGAAGTGACAGATAGTAGAAGAAGAAACCTGTGATTGTTTTCTGTTCTGAAACTTCTCAGGTCCAGAGAAAATGTGGATCTTCATAATCTGAAGGGATCCACAGGAAGTGGAAAGTGAGGAAAGAGGGTTTTTGTGACACTCTGCCAAAGTCCACCTCCATCTCCACATTCTTACGCAAATTCAGGTCTGAGTGGTTTTAAATACTTCCTGCCCTGGATCAACCAAGTGATGGCAACGTTGTTGGCAGAATGAAGTAGTTTCACAAGTGTTTGTTTCAAGAGGGAAGAAAACACATCTCTGCTGTTTGCTAGCTGTGTGAAAAGATACTTCCCCGTTTCACCAGCTGCTGGTAATCCACTGAGTTTATTATACTGACTGGTTTCCTGGCTCAGCTTTAAAGTGTAGCTCATTAATTTTCAATGGTCTTAAGGTCCTGGCTTTGGTAATCCTGTTCACAAATCATATGTCAGCCCACTTAATCCTTCCCAGAAGCAGTTTTAATGCGTGAATAAGATCATTGTTTACAGGGACTCCCAATTCCCTTCAAGTTAAAACCATCCATGAGAGGCCTTCAAATCCAGTCCTCAAGGGCCGGCAACCTGCAACATTTACATGCGTCTCTGCTTCAACACACCTCAGTCAAATAATGAGATAATTAGCAGGACTATGGAGAGTATGACTGCAAACTGAGGAGGTAATTCAGAAAACAGATTCAGGTGGATTTGAAAACCTTTGATCTAAGTGTTGATTTAAGGTTGTCACACTTTTTTGTCATTCCATATAGTTTGTGCAATGACAGCAAAGCAATGATGCTGCCACCACCTTGAACTCTTGTACAGTGCTGTGAGGGTTGAAATCCCAAACTGCTCAATCTTTGTCTCATCTGATCACAAAACATTTCTCCAGACAGAATTCAGCTCATCCACATGGCAGCTGCGCATTTCATTTGAGTATTATGGTGACCATTTTATAGAAAGCATTTGTTAAAGGATATGAAAAATTGCCAAGGGATACTTAACTGAATATTACTGGAGGTTTAATGAACATATTTGATGATGTATGGTTTGAAAAAAATCCCCAACAAACATTTTTATTTAATGGTTCCATGTTGAAGAAAAAAAATGCTAATGCTTAATGCTAATTATTAGTGTATGTAAACTTCTGACCAGCACTGAAAAAGCCAAACAAATTCTTGCTTTTTTGTTGTTTTTTGCAGATTTTTTTTTGCTTATAAGAAATGAATGATTGCCAGACTGAAAAGATAAGGATGTGAGGAATACTTACCCGACTGAGATGCTCATCATAAAGTGCTTCCTTAAAAAGGCTGTGCAACAAGCCCAGCTGCCCCTACAAACACAACGAGACAGAAAAATTGGATCCCACTCAACAAACACCTTACATAAAGTAAACACAGCCACAGTGGGGGGGTCAAGTCAAAGAGCTCTGCTGCTTTGTCCGCTGAGCTGTGGACTGCTGTGATATTCTTTTTGAACTGACAGATTTTAAATAATTCTCGCCACCCTCCCCCCCCACGCCACAAACACACACACACACGCACACACACATTGTGACCTGAGGTCTCCAACAGGAAGCTAACTCACCCTGAACTGCTCTCCCAGGAGCTTATGGGCGATCTCCTCCTCCTCGTTCGCCGCCCGGCTGCAGAAGTGAGAAAACAGCTTCTGCCAGTGTGCTTTATCTTTGGCCTGAATAATATTCACATCATGGGGTCTATTAGTCATAATGGCAAACAACAGCGTAATTCATGTCTAATAAAAAAAAAAAAAAAAAAAAAGCTCAAACTGAAAATTAATTTTGCTTAAGTTAATATGTTGATTAAACTTTAATTCTGTAACCTGCCTGGCTGATTTCAAACATTTCATAAAGCAACTTTCTCATTAAGGCCATCTGTATCAATCTTAAAACTCATTTCATGGCTGATTTAACAATAAGGTTTGAATTATGAAACAATGCAGGGTGAAAATCTAATTACATCCATAGAAGGTACATTTTGTATTGCCATGTCTGATACTTGTCAAGTTAATTTTAACAGATTTTTGCAAGATTTCGGTTTCAGATCAACATGTCTGAGTCATTAGAGACTCACCTGTTTGACCACAGCGACCATTTTGGCCATCAGCATGATGCTGGACGTCTCTGGGGGATAATGCACGCTCCTAAAAGCAAACAATACCTTTTAATTACTAGCGAGCAAACATGTCTGAATGTAATCAGGACCCAAGAGGAGATAAAACGGTGAGTTAAACTCTGCGTCACCTCCATGCATCTTTAAGCTTGTTGATGGGGTGGTCTGGATCTTCCTCAGAGGGACCCAGACACAGAACCCGATGGTACTGATCTGCAGCTGCTTGCCGACACTCGCTGCTGCAGTACATCACCTGCAGAGCATCAGTAAAAAAAAAAAAAAAAAAAAAAAAAACGTGATAAAAACAGTTTTGCATCACCTGGCAACAATGTAATCAAGAAAGCGATTGTAAAGTTTATTGGTCTCGTCTTCTCCCAGGCTGAAAATACAAGTACAAGATATTCAAGCATGCAAAGGAAAGTGAGTTTTAAGTCCATCTAATAAATTCTTAGGTAACCAAATTCTATTATTTAAAATATTTGCAAATATTTGTAAAAGGTCAAATGAATCTAATACTAAAAAATACTGAAACATTTCTGGAACATCAGCTATTCCACAACCTGTGTAAAAAGATACGTGGAGTTTTTCTTGTTTAAATACAAAAGAAAAAAATGTGGAAATGAGAAATGTATAATCTAGCAACTGACCAGCAGGGGGCAAGCAATTTGGTTGCAACAAAAAAGTAGCTTTTACTGAATATTTAAAAGATGTTGTGTTTATGTTGAAATTGCATTGTGTTACACTCCACATTTAAATTATCAAGATGATGATGTTAAAATATTTAACTCCAGGCTTTAGATCCAGAGAAATTAATAAAACAGACAATAGCTCTATGTCTCAGTTAGGTGCATGTTTATTTTTTGTTGTTTTATTTACTGTGACACCCATGTAATACCCATGTATTTAAAACTGCTATAAAGGAAATCTGCAAATCTAACTGTAAATCTGCAGCTGGAGAAATGTTTCAGTTTATTATCATTAGAAAAACCAATCAATTGTCCAGAGATCAGATTTGCCCAATTTTAGCTTCATGGCCTCTAATCTGATTTACTAAATGCATCAAAACTGGAAAATCCCACCACTGTTAGTGCATAAATTATTAATTACATTTATAAAATAATTAAATTATGAAATTGTAGTACATACTTTTCAAATAAACAGTTCCATCCATTCAACTGATGAAGATGCTTAACCTCATCAATTTGGTACCATATTTTATACCGACATGTCAGCATTTTTTCCCTCCTGCTTTTATTTTGTAGTAATTTACTAAAACCATGCTATATCAGTTAATTTTTTTAGTAGTGGAGCATTTTCATGAATTAAGGCACTAAACTGACACAAAAAATTATCATTTAATTTGATTTTGAATGTTATTTGAATTAACTTTATATTAATCCCTGTTTCTACTTCTATCTTTTAGAGTTCCAATTTCCATTTTGAGATGGCTGATTCTTGTGAAATACAACACATTGTGTGCTGTATTACAAATTAAATAACTTGAGGTGCTGATATGTAATATGTTACTGTGGAAGATAAAACCGCATCTCACTTCAGTCTTTCAGCACACCAAGAGTAGAAAATAATTAATTTAAATCATCAGTTATCAAAACGGGAACAAAATATGCTTCTTAACAAAGAAAACAAAATAACTAACTATTTCTAAAGTTGATGCATTTTAGATTAGAATGATTAAAACATACAGTGTACGTAACTAGCAGGTAGCTTGTTTTTATTTACCGATAAAAAACTAAAAATGCAATATTGCAAAATAGCAAAACACTAAGGCTTGTGATGTGGAGCAGCAGAGGGACAGTGAGTGGACCTACCTGGCACTGAGGGCAGGCCTGATGGAGCTCAGGCCGGACGTGGCAGAGCTCGGGATGGGGAAGGCTGAGAGCGGGATTGCAACAAAGTCTTCGGGCATTTTCTTCTGCAGTCTCCAGAGCGCGTAAGCAGTACTCACAGGCTGGGAAAAGGCAAAAAACAGAGGGGAAACTATGAGGCTTTTAAAATATTTAAGTACAATTTTATGCACAACTTCCACAAAAATTTCAGACCTACTTTAGTTCTGAAGAGTATGCATCTTGATGTTTTTTTTGGTTTGTTTTTAGTTTTTATGTTTGAGAACTTCACTACAATGAACAGCACTTTATACCTTTATATTTATACAAGAAATTCCACAGGAACTGCGAAGAAACCAGAGGCCGCTCAATCAAAATGGTTTCTCCCTTCTTGATGCTTCTTTTCGCAAAGAGACCTTTACCCTGCAAACATTTAAACAAGTAGCTTGAGAAAAAAAGGAATGTAGCAATACTGAATAAAGCAAAATACACTGCAGCCCTTACTCTAATGATTTATTAGGATAGATAAAAAATGGCAATAAAAATAAAACTAATTAGACTAACATGCCACAAGTTATGCCTGCAATGTTTAATAAGCTGTAATTATTATCAAATTCATTAAATAACTCAACAGTTTGAACTTCATGACATCATACCTATTCCAATTTAATTAAAAGACAATATGTTGATGACTTGACTAGAAACAAAGATGTTTTAATACTCCAGTTGTTCACCTCTGTACTGCTACACTAAAGGGTCTTAGTGAATCGTAGAAGGAAAAACAAATAAAAACCAATGAGTTTGCATTGCATGCAACAATATCCAACATTATAGATAACATTTAAGCTAAAATGTGATCTCGCCGCATTCTTACTTTATTTTCTGTTCTGTGTATAATGTCATGTCATGCAGCAGTGAGCTGCAGTGAGCTGCAGCCGACATGCGGCTAGCAGCACCGCTCCTCTGAGGCGCCACTAAACCACAGAACAACTTCAGTCTGTTTAAATGTGACACAGCAAGAACGTCTCACCTTTATGTTGTCTATAAACTGGACCTCCACGCTGCTGGTGACTTTACACGGGTCCACACAGAAAGAAAACATGTCATCCACGGGAGCAGCCATGTTTGACAACACATTTGCCCTTTCAACCCTTTAAGATAAACATAAAGAAAAATAGGCAGCTCCCCCTAGTGGTGGGATGATGAATAGCACCTTTTCTTTCTTTTTCTTCCTTCTTTATTGGATTATTCCTTCCTTCTTTCCTTTTTTCTTTCCTTTACTTATAAATCTAAACTGAAATGATAAAACTTCTATAAGCAATCAAACATGTTATATGAGTCCTTCAGATATAAAATAGCCCCAAAATTCAAAGGATGTAAGAAGAATGTCTGTGAACTCCTTTGAAATTCAGATCCAATGAAATTCTAAAGAAATTAAGAAACGGGATAACTTTAATACAATTTTTGAGTATGTTAAACAAAAAAGTAAAACGAAAACATAGAAGCTGCTGCCCAAGAGCACACGCCTTACCAACCCACTCAGAGATATATAATGTAAAATAATACAAACAGATATTACATTTTTGACAAGCAAACATTTAATAAGAATGAATTTATAAACAATACATTTTATCTCCTGTATGTTATACATACATTTAAAATAATGTACAGAAAAGAAATCTAATGTAACTGCAGTTAAAATTGAATAACAGTCAGTAGTGTAAAAATATTAAAACGAAAACTTCATACAGTGTCTGTAATTATGAATGCTAATTCACATTACGTGGGTTAAAAAAAAGGTGCTCTGTTAATATTTATCAGCTTATATATCAGTATATATCTGCAGCAGAGGTTCATTAAGCACCAGTAAACAGAGACCAATGTAACAGCTAAAACAAATCCAAACTGGTCTAGTAATATGTGACCATTTTAAATTTTTATAGACCACTCCAACATATAGATGTACAACACAAAGTCTGATTCATTTCAATGGTTTCAGATAGTACCCTTCAGAAACTACTATTTTATATCACAACCTTACCTTATGTTACAACAAAACAGTCTTGTGACTTGTGACTGAATAAAGGTACTCATGGTACCATTCACCTTTATTAGCACAAATAGTTTAGACAAAATATTTTATTTCAACATATCCACAATTAGTAAAGATCAATTAATTGGAATTGTGTGCTTTGGACAAACAAGCCAAACACTACATCTGATTTTGCATGTTTGTGACAGTAAAATATTTTAAGTTAAGAAATATTTTATGACCTTTTTGTATTTTTAACTAATTAGAAATAACTGATATATTTCTGTACGTTCCAAATAACATAAACTAAATTTCTTTGTACGTTTTTATGTCCCTTTGCTCCAAGTATGCCTCTGAAAAAGAAATATGTTTTAATTTCTCTACCTTCCTCTCACACCACAGAAATAATGACAAAGTATGAGGGTCAAGGGATGAAATGAAATCAGCATAAAACGGTGTTATTGGCAACAAACCCTAATGTAGGACTAGTAAAAAAACACTGGAGGACAAATCTCTAAGTCATGTCTACAAGTAGCAATGATGGAGGATCTTCAATGCTGTGATCCTGTTTTAAATAAATACCTGTAGGACTTTACTACTGAACATAAAATGGGTCACCAATGAGGTCTTCCTGCCCTATTTGCCATAACAGGTTGTTCAAAGTATCGACAGCAGGGAAGAAGAAGAAGGAGAAAAAAAATTTACTGAAAGAATGACTAGCAAATTAAAAGGTTGGAACATTTCTTAGTGTTTACGTATGCTGCTGCAATAAAAGAGATTTAATCTGAGGCATTTATACATTTCTACTAGGGTGCCTATAAATGTGCAGGGCACTGTTCAGAAAGTGTATTTTGAGAGGTGCCTTCAGTAATATTAATGCACAGGGAAGAATCCCCACACTGTGCAGCTGCCCTCTGCTCTACAAAAACTCAATAACCTCTTTCATCCTGCTGTTTCCATCCCAATTCACAGACTTTCCTTCTGTTGCTTCACAGGCAGCTGTTCGCAGTGAAAATCTGATAGAAAAACAAACATAACACCAGCTGCCAGAGCTCAACACTTGGGGACAAACAAATATGAAGAAACGTGAGGAAAAACGCAATACATATCAGACTCAAAAGCAGTCCAGGAAAGATGTATTTAAACGATCTCATAATCAGAATTTAATGGATCACCATTTAGGTTGATTGTGCTACAGAAAGTCCAGAAAACAATATTCTGTAAATATCAGAAACACATTATTGATAAAAACTGATGTTCTAGTAAAAATTGAGAGTTTCCTGGACAGGTGTAGTAAAGGCAACAATCTCTGGGCTGTCCAGAGGATTCACCGTGGCTCAGTGAATGCAGCATGTTCTGTATGAGAACAGGTCTAGGAATGTTGGGTAAATACAACTCTAATAATAGTTATGTGTCAGATACCCAGAAAACCCTGCAGGAGGGTTGCAGTTACAGTCATTCATAAAGCAGCCTCAGTTTGTGTCCCATCTTCATCATAAACCTTTGTTGTAGGTCAACACTTTGCAATCCGTTGCCATGGCAATCTCCGGCTCAAGGCGAGATACCTCAATCTGACAAAAAAAAAGACAAGAAAAAAAATTATACTGAATTGATTAAGCTGTGTACCTCTGGGTTTCACCTTGAAAGTCATTTTTAGAGAGCTGAGTGGAGAACAAAAGCCTGCAGGGGCTTGTGGGAGTTAAGTGGAGTATGTTTAATGTGAATATCTTCCCAGCTGCTCCATGAGCCATCTGGCCTTGAGAGCAGCTGAACATGCCGTACCTGAGACATCTGAGGGAAGAGGCTGATGGCCACGGGCAGCGAGAGGCCGAACGTAACCAGGCATACAACGCTGTGGATGGGCAGCAGAAGTCTGCGGTTTCTCTGCAGGAATCGCAGCCTGTGTGAGTCAGGACAAGGATAAAAGGGAACGTGAGCCTGCAGCGTGGATTGATCCAGGCTGACTACTGCAACGCCTGGAGTTATTTTAGGATTGTTTGCAGATCTGGGGGAGCTGTTTCACACAATTAGAGGGTGGGAAATTCAGAAGGATGGAACTTAATTAACCAGATGGCACATTTCTTCTGTTATTCAAATTTTAAATAAAAACCTTAGGTTTATTTTTCCCCCTTTTTGTATTTCTGTCTTCTTCTGTTAAATTTCCCCCCACTCTAGCGACCTCAGGGCACAACATATGCTGGCTCTCATTCGGTACATGCACAATTATATGGACTAGATTCAAACCTTCTGATAAGAGTGTCTAACAATAAGATATCTGTTACATAACATAAATATAAAAGTAAAATTAAAACAATTCACTGAGTTTTTAAATGGTGTTGAACTAAAGCTGATGAATGTTTTTCATAAATTACAAGAGGTTCATTTGATTCAGCAGGTCTAAAAAGTGTAGCTGCAGATCCTGTTAAAATGTCAGGCGTGATGTGAAAAGTCAGACAATAATAAATTATAGCAAATATCCAAGGTCAAATATTCAAATCATTGAGGATATTCTTACCTGGAGTCCTCTTCCGATGTCACCCCACAATTTTTCTTTCAAATTTAGCACCAGTCTTTAGCCAGACTATTTCAAAACTCTGAATATCTTCTCCCTAGGTCATTTTTCTGTTGGCTTTGATGTATTCTGTGATTCAATTATTAAAATCTAATGAATAAAAATAGAGCAATAAAATATTCAATAGAAGGAAAATCTTGCATTAATGTTAAATGAACATAAATCCTCCTATATATGGGATATTTAAAAAGTAAACCTTTGATGCCGGTGAATTATTTTTTTCTGTTCTTAACTTTTAAATGGATGGACAGTGAGTTACTTTTTTTCTTTTTATAGCAGCATCTGCTACAGGTTTATACAGCGCCCTCCACATTTATCAGCAGACGGAGTAAAAATGTGAATGGTGGCTTTAAAATAAATTTTAAAAAGCATTTTTCTTGAAAACCTCCCAGAAAAAATTGTATATTATTGTATTTATTAAAGTGGTTGTTATAGAGAATTGACGAGCAAAGATTATACTCCTTGACAAGAATACAACATATTTGTTGTTTTATTTGATTTCTCAAATGCAGTGATTGTTGTTTTTTTCTCATCTCTTTTCTAGAATATTAAAAACAAAAAAGATCAGTAGTTCTATAGATAGGAGTGTGCTGGAAGAGTATAACGTAGCTCCTCAGCATCTTATTTCTACAGGTAAACACTTTTTGTATTATGTTAACTATATGGATTTTAAGCGTGATGTTTTTGGTTATTTAAAAAAATAATTACAGGGTCAAACGTTTTTCCATAAGCAAAAACCAGCAATGTGTTTCTGCACAAACCTTTCGAGATAGGACATGATGATGGGTGGCAGCACGAATATTGGCATAGGAAGGACCACACGTGTGAAGGCGGTCTCCATTATTGCCTGGGAATATACAACAAAGATCATGGACAGGTGATTACATCTGAGAGAGTCGAGCGAAGCAGGAAATGAAAAGTCACCAGTTAGTCACCATGAAATTAAACATAAAAAAGAAGCTTACATGTCGAGCAGCGATTTTGGAGGATCCCACCACGCTGCCGTTGTTGTCCAGAACATCAATACCTTCAGACAGCTCGTTGTGTCTCATCAGGGCTACGTTACAGATGTTTGCACTTGCTAAAAAGGAGCAAAGGAGGCATTATAAAACATAAAACACCGACAAGAAAACAAGAAAATTTTGCTAAAAATAAACAGCAGGATTTTAAATTAGGCATACTATGACCTTCCTACTTATTTGGATAATACAAAGAATGTATCTTCTATGAGTTTGCAGCTCTAACTGGCAGAGGGATACATAATAAAAGTCTCATTATGATAGAGGGTCTTTTGAAAACCCACCTACAGCTGGGAAGGGGACAAATCTCTGGATGATCATTCTGGTGCCAGGGCTCAGCTTGTTGGCCTTCTGAATCAGCACATTCAGTCCCACCTTTAAAGAAAAAAATCCAAATTAGAAAAAGTAAAAATCTGCAACTGATGCAGTTGTATTAAACTAAATCTTGTATTTTTTTAGTGTACTGAATTTAATTAATTTTAACTTACAAACTGCAACTAGTAATACACCAAGATTTCTGAGAATTACAGAATATTACAAGTAATGACATCAACTTCAGTGAAGAAGAAAGCTAAATTACTGCAATAGAGACAGCACTGGTCACAGCTCCAACATAACCTTCAAGAAACTTAGATGTAGGAGTAGGCTGCAGACAAAAATAAAAAATGAAAGCTCTCAGTATTATTTATTCAATTTCTACAAAAAAAAAAAAACAGGAATATGAAGTTGTTTTTACCTTTGTGGCATTCCGGTTGGCATAGTTCACGCAGGCATTGTGACTCTGGTTCAGCCACTGAAAGAAAACACAAAATACAAAACACAAAATGATCCATAATCTATGAGGAAGGAGCGAGAAAAGAGGTAAGTCTCTCAGAGTGGCAAAGCTGACCAGATGATCAAAATGGATAATAGATGCTGTGATATGATGGTGCTAAAAAGTATGGCTTTTCTGCCTTTAAGTATTTCCTATAAATATGCATCAATATGATGCAACCGATGTAATATTGTGACTCAGATTTTAACAAGCAGACTATATAAATTTTTAGCAATGCAACAAGGATTGCAATGTCTTATCTTGTGATAATTGCCTTCACTGGATGAGTTCTGTTTGAATTTAAAAGTTACAAACTTGATTGTTTTTACAGTGGCCTGGTGGAAATATATTTTATTTTTAACATGTTACCTGAACACAAACTGAATTAAATTGTATTTTTGTTGTAATTGTTATTATTGTTTATTTCACTCTACAGACCCTTGCAAAGGAAATTCTACTTTTAGAACTTTCTATTTCTTCACCGTTGCAACTCTTCATACAAACTTTACTGTATTTTACTGGGATTTTATATGATGGATCAAAATAAGGCAGTGCATTATTGCAGACCAGAAAAAAATATATATTCATGGTTTTCACTCTTTTACAAATAAAAATCTGAAAATATCAATTTACATTGAGCCCTCTTTCATTAACGTTTTGTAAAAAAAAAATAAAAATAAAAAATACAATTACAGTTGCAAGTATTTAAAAATATGTCTCTACCTCAGTTTCAATAGGGATGTTCACTATTAGTTTTCTGGCTCAAAGATTTGCATGCAGGACAAGAAGTTTGGTTTTGATCAGGGCACCGTTTCTCACTACTTCACCAAATTGTAAAAATACTTATTCATACACAAATATAAATGACTGTAAAGGTTTTGGATACTTTAAAGCACCACAGTGGTTAGTTATTTCCAGTACCTGCCAGATAATGGTAGACATCACAGTCTGATTTGGGAGGAGAAGGCCAATGACCTAAATGAAACCAGGAAATAAGAGCTTATTTTTGAACAAAATAAGTCTTAAGTTTCATTTTTATTTTGTCTCCAAACATGTTTACATTCAAAATGTATGGGTTGTATGTTTGACTTACAATTGGTGTTCCAAATGGCACATAACCTGCATAGTGGAAATATGATTTTCAGCATAAAAGCAATGGGAAAAATGATTTGGTTAGAGGAAATCTGGACAAAGATCTTCATCTGAGGACATACCTGACATTCGAAATGGCATGAAGATCTTCTCTCCTGTATCAGGGTGAATGATGGCCTGTGACACAAAGCATGAGAGCTTCCTCATGCTGCCACCAACTCAGGGATGAATGGATGAAAGTGGGGTAAAGATGAAGAAACATAGTCTTACCTGTTTAATCTTCTGGGCTTCCCACAACTACACAGCAAAACCAGAATGTCATTAAAGGAGGAATGTCATCTTTGTCTTCCATTTTCACATTTTGCACTGTAAATTGCATCATATTTCATGATGCAATTGACTTTATAAATTAATTATTCAAGAAAATGCTTTAAAAAACTCTCACAGACTTCCAAAGACAAATGCACCTAATTTTTAGTTTTGAAATAAAGGAACCAAATGCGTAATTTTGCATGTGTTTCATTTAATTCATCAGCTCTGAATCTTTCAGAAAAGGGGAATGACTCATTGCATTACTTATACTTTTCCAAGTTTTCTGAACAAATTTTGAAACACAGTTTGCATCAACTCTGGCAAACGCTCACCTGATCTGCAGACACTCCAGGAGGAAGTGTGTTGTGTTTGTAGTCATCAAGGAGTTTGATGCATTCTTTTAACTTTTTCTGAAAAAATAAAATAAGTCATAAACACACTAACCTACGGTTAAGGGTGTACAGAAAATGGATGGATGGACATGCTAACCTATTACTTGATTAGGTACACTGGTATAATTGTTTGTTAGCATGAATAGTGAATCAACCTGAATGTGATGAAGATTCAAGCATCAGAATGGGGATGCAAAAAGACCTTTAAGTTTTGGTGCCAGATGGGCTGATTTATCTGGAAGTGAAGATACCTTGGGTTTACAGAGCATGGGGTAAAAAGAAAAACAAATGTGTAGCAGCGGTGTGGGTAAAAATATTGAGAAGTTAACCAAAACTGTGCAGTAACAGATTAGAAAAGTGTCTGCTATGATGAGTCTTGATTTCAGATGCAAAATCCAGATAGCAGGTTTAGAATTTTATGAAGAATCTTCATCTTGTCTTCAGTCAACTTTTCAGGCTAGTGTTTTTTATATAATGGTAAAAGAAATATTTTCTTGGCATATTTTGGGCCTTTTGGTACCAATTGGGATTAATATAAACCAAGACATGAATGTTCTTGCCCACCGTGTTCATCCCCTTATGACCACCTTGAACAAGTTTCTTGATGCCTATTTCCAGCAAAAAAAGACATCCCATCAGAAAGCTTAAGTTATCCCAGACTGGTTACAGGACAACTGGCTGATTGTATTCTAAAGATCACCGCAGTCTTTTTCTGGTAGAGCATCTATGGGATATGTTGGCAGAAATTATTTCATTGGATATGCAGCTGAGAAATCAATTTCAACTATGAGATGTTTTTATGACAAAATGGGCCAAATACAGGAGCAATGTTTCTCACTTCTGACTCTGAGAAGTGAGAATGGTTAGAAATGACTAAAAACTCTAAAATTACAGTTTACATTTCTAAAAATGCATCATGCTGACTAAAGCTTCATATGTTTCCTTTATTATCCAAGAGTAAGATGTGCTATTATTCAGTTATGAAAAGAGAACACAAATGTTTAAAATTAGTGGAGACCAAATCTGTCATTTGAATCAGATAACAGATTGTTTCAATAAAAGAGAATAACATAGAACTTTGCACACAAAAGACAAGCCAAACATACAAAATACTTGCAAAACAAGCATTTTAACAGGAAGCTTTACCTCTGAGACAAACAGGGTGCTGGGATCAATGATGTCAACAAAGTGTCTCAGACGTCCAAGGAATGAAGTCTGAGAAAACATCATATCATAGGTGAATTTTACTCTCTTTTAAAAGAAGACATTAATGAATATCTTTAGGAGATTTTATGTTTGGAAATATTTGTCTGAACTAAAAGTGTAAAAGTCAAAACAATGACACTAATGTTAAATTATTACACAGCTTTTTGTGCAAATGTTTCTGCAATTTCCTACAGGAAACATCATACAGTTGTGAGATTAAAGTTATTTCGATGAAAAGCTCAAGGTTCAAGCTTTTTAATTAAAATCAATATGTGAAATGTCTGGAAGATTAACAATATTTTCAAAAGACTTGAAAAACAATCTGTGATGGAGAACTGAAGACACTATTGTCTCAAAACGCCCCCATCCAAGTAAACACATTACAGTATAAATTGTCTTTTGTTGACAATTATTGCACTAATGATTAAGTAAAAAAAACTCCACATTATTCAGTATCAAAAAATACATTTAATAAATCTGAAACTGGTAAAAATGTTCTTCATGGAAATGATATACACACACACACTTCATAAATTAGATACTCTCGATGCCCAGTGGCTACATACTGAAACTCATCCTAATAATTATTAGTATCAATCTTTGGGGAAAGCAGGAACAAAATATAACAGCACACTTCAGTGGAAGACTCTAAACTGCTGTGGTCAAGCATTCTGTTTTTCTCCATTTGCATCAACACGCCAATTGCTGAGTGTGTGTGCCAGCTCTTTGAAAAGACCCACTAACAGTTTGTGCCAGGAGCCTCTTTGGCAACCTCATTGGACAAAAACAAGGCACAAGACTCAGTCAGATTCCCTCTGAGATATTTATTAGTTATGAAGAGCAGAAAACACAGCGGAAACAGAGTGTCTTTTTATAATTAACTCCTTAGGAGCATATCCAAATTGAAATGACTGGAACATTATTTCAGTCTTCACTATAAACCATCATTCCCTGCTCTGGGTTTTCTATCACTGCCTTTCTGTCACTGCACATCTCCTGTTCTGACAGGCCATATGTGCTGCAGTGCTGTTTTGTAAGAGAGGTGGAGAGAGCGCGGAGCCATGTGAGGAGCTGGCTTTAATTATGCATGAGCTTCAGCTCCCATGAGAGAACACAACTAGGCTAGCAAAGATGGAATCCGGCTCGAAGCGCAGACAAAACAGCAAGCAAGATTTATGCTGATTCAAGAGCTGGCCTGATTTCCTGCCCTTTGATGTGAGACCCAAGAAGTGTTACAACTTTATCAAGGCGTTATAAACTGAAGGTGGATGATTAAAGCAGTTTTGTATTGATGCTCTTCAACTGGTTTTGAACAAAGAAATGCACACAGGAGCAGAAAGAAGCACAAAAGCAGTGAACCATGAAAGAAATAACATTATTGTGACCCATAGATAAATTTGTGATCAATGAACTAACTGTAGATAAGTGAACAGAGACCAGTTCTTATAAATATGATATAAACATCCTGAATAAAACAGGATAATTAGTGAATTGTTTTTACTTAACTTTGAGCTTGATTTTGACTTCTCTTTATGAAAGAATTGAAGCATGGAACCTTAAATCTACTACGCAACCAAATGCTGCATCTACACAAGCCTTAGCAATTATGATATGGAAAGAATTTATATATTGATCAATATTACTGATATACAACTGCAAATTGATATGTTGTTCAGTTACAAAAAAAAAAAAAAGAACTGATCTCAAGAATGAGCCAAGAGGAATGCCTCTGTAATATATTCACCTGTAAAGGTATAAGCCTGTAGTTATGAAACAAACAATGTTTTCACATTAATCAATTGTGGACACTGAGTTTTGTTTAATTAAGCCTTAAATAAGTACAATTGTAAATGCCACTTTAAACTTTCACAGAGGTAAGATCTTTACCAAAATTGCATTGCAGAAGTTTTGTGGATAAACATACTAGTTAGTTATATAATCTAAACATAACTTTAGATATCCATTTACTCAATTTTGCATTATGCATTCCCATGTGTTAAATGATTTGCTTAAAGTTGCTGTTTTACGAATTGCTCTGACGCTTCTAAGGTTAATAAGCAACCTGAGTTGACGTGCAGGTTGCACTATTAGTGATGACCAACATAAGATAATTTCATAACAGTAAATTATCACGAAGCTTCAGATCACCAGGTGCAGGCTGACCTGAAGCATGCACTGTGTAAAACTTTCGGTTTACACAGAAACTTCAGTTTGAACTGGTCTGGGCTTATTTTTTTAAAAACTTGCAGAAATGAGGAGAAAATCACCAATTTGTGCGTTTTCAAATAAAACACAAGCACACCCCCTGCATTGTGATACCTGATCGAATAAACAGTAGATGTAGACAATAGAGCAATATTTCGCTTTAGTGCAACAAACTCCTAACTAATCTGATCGCATTCAGAAGTTTCAGAGTTTTTGCATGAATACAATCACTAATGCACGTCGGCGGCAACTTTTGCAGCAAAGAGTCAACATCCAGAGCGAAGCGATGAGGGCGGAGGAACAGGATGTTTTTTCTCTCAACCGAAAGCCTTAAAAAACAAAATGTCAAGAAACCGGGTGGTTACCGGAGGACACGGAGCTCCTACCTGATCATAGCGGGGTCTCCCGAGCTGGAAAGCGGGACACGCTGCAGATTCCGCCATAACACCCAACTCTTTTTATTTATTCACGAACTGAATCATTAGAAGGGATTTTTACAGTCGAGCGAACTACAGTCAGATTGAGCAACTCGGGCGAAGCGACGCGCCCCTACACCAGCCGGGAGTTGTAGTTTTTTCCTTTGCCGTAACACTGGCAAAGTTGATGCGCATGACTACACATCCCAAATAATCGATAAGCTGAAAGTCATTGCATAACTGTTCGGATTGATCTTGGAAGAGATAACGACTGATGCGCCCATATAGGTGTCAGGTTGGTCCCATCATTACTGTGTGAGGAGGATTGGTGTCACGGAGAAGCGATAATTAGACCTGGACTCCATTCAGTGAAATGAATCACCAGGATTTTCATTTTCATTTAGTTTAATGTCAGCCCAATCGCAAAGTTGATTGAATTCTGTTGGAGTGATACAAATATAATACCACTTGAATGGTGTCATGTTACAAAAACCAACCTAACTGTAGTAGTGAAATGGGGAAAAAAACGAAACATGATTTTAAAGGTTTAATACAAATAAAATCTGAAAAGTGTGTTGTGCCTTTGTGTCTGGTTTCCTTTTGTTTTACAACCCTAAATAAGATGCAGTGCAACCAATAAGTCAACTAATAGTTTTGTTAAAGTCTATGAAGTTTATTGGAGCGAATTAGTGAAAAATGTTATGTTAAAATAGTATCACAAACTCTGAACATGTAGCCTAATAAAGCACTGTTCTAACCATCATCCAAAAGCAGAGTGGGTGTGGCCCAAATACAAACCCACAAATACACAAATATCCTCCTAATGATTCCAGGAGCAACTTCTGAGATTTATACTGATTAGTTAAACTTTAAACATTAAGTTTAAAGTTTTACATTAAGTTTAATGCAAAGATTATTGCAAAACATGCTTTTAAAAAAAGTTTTGCATTAAGACAGGATCGCCTGTGTAGTCTATTCTGTCTGTGTAGAATAGTCTACATTTTTACTACAATTACACAGATATTTTTATTTTTGAGAGCACCCTTTCTTAATTATTATTTGAATGTAGTGATGTACATTCACAATCCATTGAAATCTGTATGATTGTAGTCTAATTAAATATGTGGTATCTTAAAAATTCTCATGGAAAAGGCAGTGCTCAAATGGAAATTTGAGTAATGGGAATTTCAGTGTCTCAAATCTCACGTCAAAGAAGTCATGACCTTCTGTTGACCCAGTGTAGAGCATGAGCAGATATGTAAATATGATGCCATTTAAATTAAACAAAAATCCATATGCCCAGCACCAGCATCTGCATGATAGTTTTATGACAATCACATAAAGCAATTATTTAATTCTTTCTCTGTTTTTTCAGGACCATTCAATTCATTGAAGCTACATTCCAAAGCCTGTGAAGGTCTTCCATTAGATTATGTAACCTGTGTTGGAAGTGCTACACGGGATCTTTGCAGTCCAAGTTATTTTTCAATCAATTACATAACCAGGTTTCAAAACAGAGGCGCTGATCGAGCAGGTCCTTGATTAAAACAGTCAGGGGCGCCCCCTGGTGGACAAAATTGACCACGTAAGCTGCAAAGTACACCCAGTCAAACAGTGTGGTCTCTGCACCAGCGTTGATGTCATGTACTGTTCATTTTTTAGATAACCTATTAAAAAACAGTACCCCTGTGGGATGATCATACTCTTTTGCTGAATAGAATGTAAGACACACATTTGAATTAAAAGGTAATTTTCTCTAGTCTACATAGACTCACATATAAATACATTTAGCTTCATTTAAACATCCCATTGGCTTACACATTGTCCATAGTTATCAGAAAGGTTCTGGCATAATTCTGGTAATACATCTAACCACATTTTATTAGTGATGGCAAAGCTCAGTAAAATTGGTTTGGCCCCTGACATAGAGACTTATTTTAATCAAAGTTCATACAGTAGTAAGATTAAAGTCAGTGATTTGGGAAGACCATAAATAAAAACTTTCCAAATTTTGTTTGGCATAATTTAGAACAAACAAACAAAAAACTACAACCATCTGCCCCAAAATGTTGATTAGATGAAAGGAAATCAGTTGTAATTTTCAGAAGCAACATTGGGATAAACAAGTCTCAAACTGGAGGATGCTGGAAAAAAGATACTGTCCACAAGTTGTGCATCAAGTTGTCTGAGGGAGGGCTTAACAAGAAAGAAAGAAGCCATAACTAAAAATTATAGTTGGATGCTCTGAAGAGAAATGTTATAGTCTATAAAGTTAGACTATAAGAAGCAAGTTTAGTTTGGATGAGTACATTTGTTTTCAAACTCAAGCATGGTGATGGAAGAATCATTCTAAGGATCTGTTTTTCTTTATTTCAAGCTTGTTGTGAATTTGTTATGTTTAAATGTTAGATTCATGCCCAGAAACCAAATAATGTAAAGCCAAAGAGACCTGTGTGGTAGCTCTGCTGCCTGTAGAAAGACAGAAAAGGCAGGTGGTAACCTAACTCTTGCTTCTGAAATTGCTGTTGTGTGTTGAATAAGCAGAATTAAAAAATGTATAATTAAAAATACCACAAAACAAATGAATATGCATGATGAAACACTGCATATGGGACTTCATCAGGGACAAAAAACTAACTATATAAACTTCTGATCATGTGCACTTTATTTTCTTACAGTTTTGCGGTCATATAAAGCATTGCAGCTAGCTACAGTGGTGCTTCAGAGTGGCATCAGAATACATTATCATGAAAAAAGAAAAGTAACTTACAATACCATTATATAGTTGTTTACAGTAAAATATTACTGTTTCTATATGTACATAATGCGATAAAAACTTAAACATTGTCATTAGTTCAGTTCAAGTGTGAAAAACAAGTTCAGGGAAAACTTGAACAAAACATTTTTAAGAGTTTTCAACTCTTAAAAATGCATAAACTAAGGCTTTGTCCTCAACAGTCTTAAGATGTACTAAGTGTTGTTTGGACATTTGTGAGATTGCAAAGCAGTTTTTCCTCCTTTTTGTTGTTTTAATTTTTCTTTCAGAAGAAGTAATAAGCTTCAATTGACTCTTTAATTTACTCTTTATGGCATGAAATAATCTGAAATTAGATTGTTTTGCCAGAAATCAAACTTTTTATTTCAAAGACAAATTGAGTCAAATTGTAAATTCTATAAGAGCTAATTCAAAGCACTAGAAAAATACATTTTTTCAGTCTGCATTTATTTTAAACACATGCAAAAGCCCCCATTTTTAAGATAAAGTGGCAAAAGCTGACTACTTTAAGTTATTCTACTACAGAGAGCTGTGTGAAATAATCATCTGCGTCAGCTTTTATGGAAGCTTTAATTATGGCATATCTTCAGTTTTTTGTTTGTGCCAAACTGGGAAAAAGTAACCAGCATGCATGAAAGTTAATATTACGTCTACATCAACAAGGCAGTAGTATTAGCAGTGAGACCATCTGGATGGTTGTGAGTCCAAATTAATGGAGCTTTTCTCCAGAATAATACCTCCTATCTGAATGAAAGAATCCTTGCACACTTTGCTAATCTCCAAAACAACACTGACTCAGTCGTTACTTGTGCCTTGAGCGTACTTGAAGCAGTGTGGGAGTCTGCTCCATGATCCGCAGTAACAGATTATCAATGTAGTCCTCCAGGTCTCGAACCTGCGCCTTCACTTTCTTCAGCTCTGCCTCAACCTTCTGCAGGTGCGCCCCCTGCTGGTCAGATGCTGCCTGCTGCTTCTCCATGTCCATTTCCTGCTGCAGTAGCAGGGAGATCAGTTCCATGTTGGTAAGGTGCTGATACTGAGCCACTCTGTCTGCGGTAACCTCCTGCAGAGAGAGAAGATTCATGTAATTATGTTTACTCGCCAACTTTTTGCATTTTATTCTAAGCAAAAGATTTTCTTCTGTAAACCCCTCTGTTCTGTAAATGCGACATTTTTCTGTCTTTTTAGATTCTTTTTAGATAAGTGACTGAAAATTAACATTTGTCAACTATTTATGTAAATTATAATATAAAAAAAAATACCAAGCAGTGATTTAAAAATAAAATAAAATATTTATGGTTATAATAACAGTGTTTTTGACCTGCTAATTATACATTATCCATGCGACTTTTTACTAACCTAACTTGGCAACTTGCAGGTTTTATTGTATTGCACTTTAAAATGCTTGAAGGTTTTGAACATATACAAAAAGGTGCTTCTTTTATTCTTGTTTCAGTGGAAATGTAAATTAAGGTCTTAACAGCAATATGTTAGAAATGTCTCTGTTTCTTGACTGACACACTGAAAAAGTGAGTGGGGTTGTCTGGCCAAATTGTAAACTTGTTCAGATTTTATTTGGTGAAACAAGACCACTTTGTGTCATTGGGCAGTTATAAATCTGAGCAAATGAAGTGGAGTCCCTCAGGGCTCCAATCCTGCACCAGTTGTTTTTTACATCTACATAATCCCCTTAACTCAGACATGGCATTTGTATCGTATTAGCGTGCCACCATCTGGCCATAGTTCACCATAGTCACTGAGGCAGTGTTTCCAAGATAGCCATGGACACACTGCCATCTTACATGGGCAGAATTTGAGCTTAAGGCATAAATCAATGTTTTCGGTCACAAAATTGAAGCTCTGAAATCAGAACTCAACTGTTTCTTTAAAAATCTGAAAGACTTTAAAACTTTTGTATGAAAGCTAAAAACAAATGTATCTTTTTATCTGTACCGGACTCTTCTCAGGTTCAGGTGTGGCCTGATGGATGGATCGTCCTGGATTTATGGTAGATTTTAGCTTCTCAAGAACTGAGCGACCCTCTTTCTTCTCAGGCTGGCTGGATGTCAACGGTTTCACTGGATGAGACCTGAAAAGGGAAGAATTTGGGACCAGCATTCCAACACTCACATGCTGCAAATTCTACAAAAACGCAAAATGTATTTTGACAGTATGTGGTTTCTGAGTGACTCAGTTTTGAAATTTAAACTTAAGGAACAACAGAGAATGTTTTAATAAGTACATATTAAGTAAAAGCAGAATGTATAAAGGCCATCAGTAAATAAAGCACTTCTCTTTATGAAAGAATTGAAGTCAAAAATGAGGAAAATTATATACACTTCATCCATTTAGTCAATAACAATGAGTAATTATTTACAAAACTAAATACTGAATTTGAACATAGAGGCGTACAGAAGTCACAATGTTTTTAGCTTGATGGTAAATAATATGCTCCCACTGTGAAGTCATTGCCCTTTCCATTTTCACTTGTTGGAACTGAGCCTTAGAATAAGAAAAATAAATCAAGTCTTCAATGTTTAAATAAATTACCTATGGAGAATAACCACCTGTCTAGTATCTCCTTGCTATAAACAAATGTGCATTAAGAAAAAAAAAAACAGCAATCGCCAGTGGCCAGCTAGTGAGAAACACAAACATCAGATGATTTACCAATTTGTGAAACCACATAATTAACCACTATCAGGCTCCACTGACAACTACTCTTTTCAGTGTGGATGTTTTTACTGAGGGAAAGACTCAAAGTTATTATTTTTCAGTATTAGTGAAGTGCTTAAAATGTCACAGGAAGCATTAAGATATAAAAAGTTTTTAAAAATAAACTGTTTTCAACAGATGCCAAAACACATTCGTCTGGAAAAAAAACAAAACATTTGTTTTTGTAAAGCCAGCAGTGCTAACAGCTCTCATATCTAATAATGGATTATACATTTTATATATATAATATTATTCTTTTAAATCCTCAGCCCAAATATTTACCCTGAATTGTATCATCCTTATTAATTTGTACACATTAGTGTACAAATTAATTACAAATTGTCATTTCTTTCTTTTGTATGTATAGAAAACTTGAATCTGGAACAGCAGTGGTTCTACTATGGTGTCATTAGTCTTTTAGGAAAACACTCATTTGTTCTCTATAGTAGCTTCTAGCCAGCATAAGTAGCAGCAAAACAAGCAAAATAAATGCAGTGCAATGTTTTAAGCAAGCAACAGAATATCTTTTAGCCAAAAAAAAATCAAAACATGAGATGATTTACATAAATGTAAAGCAAAACACAGAAGCAATGCAGCTGCTGCCATCCAATCAAATTGGATGTGAATGCAAACCTTAACATGAATGTGATCAAATCAAACAAACCATCACAGCAGAAAACAATATTAACAACGATTTAAGCAAAAAAAGACATCCCATTTTTATGTCTTGTCTAGATTTTACAAAAGGTCATGTCCTAGTGTGAGGAGTCTCACCTGCTCTCCTGAAGGGGCAGGCTGCCAGCAGGCTGTGTCTCCTCAGGTAAAAGTGAGTGCCGTGCATCAGTCAGGGGCTGGTCAGTGGTGAAGGTGGCAGACAGCGAGGGGGTGGAGGAGGCCACAGCCAGAGAAGTGCTGACTTTAGCAATAGGGCCTGTGCTTGACGCTTGTATGGGGGTGCAAAAGACCAGGGTGTCAGCTGACAGGGGAAGTGTAGAAGGGATGGAGGGAGAACAGGGTTCATGTTCTTCCAAAGATTTCCTAATCTTTGTATTGGAAGGGGTTCTGCAGTATGGTGCAACTTTTGCATGAAGATCTTCAAAGCTGATTGGAGTCGTTTTTTCTTTGTCCAATGAAGGTATTGGGGATATTGTTTTAGACATAAATTGGTGTGTTTGGTCACTGACAGAGGTCAATTTAGACTTGTTGGGGTGTTCAAGAACTTGTAAAGAAGACAGCACTGATTTAGTTGGTTGATAAGACAATGGTCCTTCACTAACTTCTGAAATGTTCTGGACGAGGGATAGAAACTGCACAAACTCCCTGTCTCCATATTTACTTTGGCTGCTTGGGCTGTCACTGCTGTTCTGTCTAGAAACTCCTTTTGGTCTGATTCGTGCACTAACAACTCCTGAAAATGACTCGGTCTGCTTACGTTTGTCCAAGTTGTCTTCTGGGTTCCCATTATCATCACAGTCTTTCTTTATCTTTTCAAAATCGTCATCACATCTTATTTGTTCACCTCTATGTTCAGCTTCAACATCTGGTGAGTTAGATGCAGGATTTTGTTGCAATGGAGCAACAATCCCTTGGCTCTTTGACATACAGGGACCACACAATGTTTCACTTGCTAGTTCGCATAGACAGTCATGGCAGTTGTCTTGGCAAACTGGTGGTACTTTGCAAAGTTTTTTAGAAGATGCAGATACTTCAAAAGAAGAGTTCAAAGTGGTTATATAGGTGTCCTTTAATGTGAATATGTCCCCAGATGTGGTCTCCTTCTGGTAAATGTCTAATTGTGAACCTTGGGGTAGAAAGTTCTCTCCTAGATTGCTTTTGGAGTTATCGTCTGCTTCAGATTGAGAAGATCCATCTGAGTCAATGAAACCAAAATCTGAATTGGTCACATTCATGTTAAGGTCTCCTAGTGTTAGTGAAAAAGATATGTTATTGTTGAGGCATGTAGATTCACATGGGTTGGGTTCTTCTGTCTCCTCTGCTGTAGTATATGATATATTTGGTACATCAGGGGGAACACTGGACAATATGCTGAAATGGTCACTATCAACAAGCCCTTCAGACCCTGAGTTCTTGAATGAGATTTTATCCCCTGCATTTTCCTCAGTGCTCATTGATAAATGATGACTGTTTAGTCTTTGTTGTCCATAATTTCCCCTGCAAGCACGTCTGTACAAGTCTTGCTCAAACAATGTTCCACCCCAACAGTCAGCTACATCTTCCAAAGGTTCATATTTGAACCTTTTGGAGTTCTCTTCAGATATACGTCCAAATGAGGTGTTGTTTGTATATAGTTGGGTGTGGACGCCTACAGACTCTGACGTTCCGCTGCTTGAACTTGTGTTGGGAGAAGGGATCTCTTTTTTGGATTCACCCTCCCTGCCATGCTGCAAAGATGCCACACCAGTCTGAGAGAGGAGATAGGCTTCTTTATGGACAGCTAATTCCTGGCCTCTGTGTAGCCAGCCATCTGAGAAAATTTCATTCACCGAAGTCCTTATAAGTCTCCTTGGAGGTAAAGGTGGAGGCTCGTCATTGCATCTTTGCAGTTCTTGTATGTAGTTACAGCCAATGTTTTCCACTGGAGAAAAGCTACGTTTACAAGATAAGGTTGGACTGGTTCTGGGCTGTTCTGGAGGGAGTCTACCTTTAGGGGAGTTGAGTCTACTACAGGCAAAGGCATCAAAGGACTTCTCCCATTCTCCTGGATGCTCAGACATGGAGGAAGGAGGGGAGTGGATAGGGGAGCCAGGCGTGGTTCCTTTGGGCACTAAAGCAGGTAGTGATATCTGCTTAGCAACTGGCCGGGGGCGCTCACGTTTTATTGAAACCCTATTTTTACAGCTGACTTCAAGATTAGAGTCTGCTGGCAAAGTGTTGTAATGAAAGGGAGGTGAGTCTGATAAGGAGCACGGTGCAACAGAAGGCAACTTCTCTAGCTCTTCTGCCACAAGCTCCTCAAAAAAGGGGTTGCGCTGCATACATGGCAGAAAAGGGTTGGAAGGGGAGAGAGGATTTGAGGAAGGAGAAGAGGAAGGGGTGAAGAGGTTGATGTGACTGTGATTGTCAGGTGAAACATGACCAGAGGGGGAAGCAGAAGGAGAGGAGCACGGAGGAGGTACTGGGGAGCAAGGAGAGAGGGAAGGGGGTACATCTGAGCTGCTTTCTACCATAGTAGAAACTTCCAGCCTGTAGAGGAAAATAGGGCACAATATTCCTCTTGGTTAATGATGTGCCAGATTACCAGCTGGGGAAAATCAGTTTACAAAAACAGAATACTAGCTCATTGACTAGGATAAACCTTCTCAGCTAAGTTCAGTTTGACGATATCAGATCATAAAAGCAGAATTGTGGAAACATAAATAAGAAAAAGCAAAGCCCATTTGCAAAATAATCAAGCAAAGAAAAAAACAAGTGATGTACAGTAGCAATTCAAGCTCTGCCTACACTTTCAGGTACAGTGTTGGTGAGTGCTGGGTGAGCAACTGTGTGCATGTGATGCAGTTTGGAGAGAAAAACACACTGAAAAAAAAATGGCAATGCTGAAGTGCCAAATATGAAAATACGGATAGGGATGATGATACCATGTAATTCTCAAAAGGCCAAAAATAAGTAATTCTGTTTTCAAATGAGCACATAGCAGAACAAATACTTACTTTTGACACCCATTTTATTCAGTATGGCCCAAATGGAAACCAAATATATTCAAAACTGTGGAAAACCTATGATGATTCCTGACTCACCTTGGTTTGTTCTGGGAGTCTCCGGAGCCAAACCAGCCTCTGAGCCTTCCCTCCGATGAAGCACCAGCCTGGTTTAGGTCTGACTTAGCAGGCAGAGAATCGCTCCTCCCTGCAGAGAACAATGTCTTTCTCAGTTTCCTTCCTTTTTCAGGTGAACAACCTGCTGAAGATACAATTGGCATTGCTGCCTGAACAGGGCGATCTCCAGTCTGAGCCTCTTGAGCTAATGATTCTTTCTCTTCCTCCTTTTCCTCTTTCTTCAGCTTATCGAAGGACCAGCGCCGTCCCTCGGTAAAGGAACTTTTCTCCTCTCCTCTTTTTGTGAGATTCTGTAGAGACCGAGACAGTGGTGAACATTTCTCCAGCAGAACCAGTTTGGACGGGAGTGCTCCAGAGATTTTTGGAGACAATGGCTCTGAATCGTAGACATGGCTTCCATTTATACAGAGAGATGATTTGGATTGAGTCATGGTCTGACCCTTGAGAGACTCCACTGCGACATTTGATCGAGGGAGTGCTGTGGTGATCTTACTAGCTTCATCGCTGAAGGCTCGCTTGTGTGTAAGAATCTTGGTGGTGTGCTGGGTGGTGAGCACTGTCAGAAAGAAATAAAAAGAGATATAATCACTTTTTAAATTGTAAAATATGAAGGATTATGTTAACAGCAGCTGAAAAGAATATTCAAGTTTACTCTTGGAGTTTCCAGGCAGGTCTGCTTCTCTCTTGCAGGGAAAGTTGTGCAGATTTGACCTTTTCTCTACTGTAGGATGTTTTTCCTGGTCATCTCAAAGTTTCTTTACCAAACCTTTAGGTGTCGTCTACATGTATTGCTAAAAGTATTAGGTCTTTCCTTAAAAATAAAAAAAACATTTGTGGTGTTTCGGCCATATGTGTAGCCAGCACCTAGGCATGCAGACTGCTCCTACAGGCATTTCTGAAAGAATGGATCACTTTGAAGAGTTCACTGAATTTCAATGAACAACAGTAAAAGAATGCCACCTGTGCATTATCTGATCTACACAGAGTCCAAATCTCAGCCTAATAAAGTACATTTTATATTAATTGGAGCAGACTTTGCCTTTAATCCCACATCAGTGTCTGGCCTCTCAAACATACTTCTGAAAGAATTGTTATATGCTCCTCTAAATTCACGCCTCGCTTGCTTTAAAAAAAGATTTGAAACTGATACAGGTGCAAATGTAAGACTAACATCTTATTACATCCTATGCTGTGGGTTAGGATGGAAATGTCTGTTAGATTCAGAAAGGCAAGTGACTCAGTAGTATTGACAATACAGTATATTCTGACTTTTTTAATTACCTAAACAGCCGTAAACTTGGAAGAATCATTTTCTGTGTGCCTGTTAATATATGTCAAAATATTTCTTTCATAAATTGAGAAAACGTCTTGATTCTTAATTTTTGCTTAATTATAATACTAATTCATTAAAGAACATTAATGTTGATTGCAGAAGCTTACTCAGGCTACAGTTGTGTAACTTTTTTACAGAAGTGGAGCTTTGTTGGGTGTAGTTTCTTTGCCTTAAGCATGGAAACATAACCAACCATCCAAAATAACATGTTTCCAAAAGCAATTACCAAGGAATGTATTTACTTTTCAAAAACAGGGAAACTGTTGAATTCCTTGTACCAACCAATGAACCTGAATAGACAATATTCAAAGCAGCAAGCAAAGACAGAAGCCTTATTCTACAGAACAATGAGTACAATTTATATTTGTCTATTTATTTTGAAATGTATTTATGTGATCAGGTTCACCACAACTTTTCAAACTATAAAGATACTTTCAGAAACTTCTGTATCTATGAGTTTGGTAGCTTTATACATAGCTATATAGCTACCACATAAAGAAGATCTAAATAAATTTATTTTATTTAACATTATTGTAAAATTTATATCATTTTGTTGCTTTTCAGCCTAACTTATCTTTGAGAAGTGGCAAACATCTGCAGTTTAACTAAAAACATTGATTAATAATTTCAGACCTACCTTTTTTTGCGAGGTCTGTTTCTCCATAGTGTGCATCAATTCTCACTTTGCTTGTGTAAATGGGGGAGCTGGGAGGGTCTGACAGCAGATCCAGGCTGGGCGGAGGGCCAAGGTTATCACTGGCCATGGAAGACAAGCTGCTCTCTGAGGCCAGAGATGAGCACGACCTCGTGTCAGATGACTTTCGCAGTCTTCCCTTGAAGAAATCTTTCATCTTGCTCCTCTTCTCCTCTGTTATCTCCACCTCTTTTGACTCTACCCCAAGCCCTCCCTCCTCTCCAAATGGTTGCCCCAGGGACCCTGACAACGCAGCGTAGCGGCCCGGCACAATGGCTGAGGAAGACTCCACATCACCCCTTTTCCTCCCAGTGACGCGATCCTTGAGCTTGCCGAATGCAGACCGGGGCTTGTCCTTCATGGTGAGGTCGAACATGCTGGCTGTCATGTTGTTGCGGGTGAACTGGACCGTCACCTGAAGTTCACCACGTTCCTTCTCTTTTCTACCCGCCTTGGAGTTCAGCTTGAACCATCTACAGAAAAAAAGAGATAATGTCCAATGCATATTTGTTTAAAATGGGTATTATTTTGTATTTTCCAACCACATAGCACCATTTTAGTTACTCAATAAAGTAACGGTATGTTAACTTTAGTTGTCATAAAAAAGCTGAACATATCACTGACAACTTAAAAGAAGTGAGACTTTGTAATCTGACCACTTTTAAATGGACCTCTGTCTCTTTAAAAGGTTTCTACTCTTTCCAACCCTCCGCCTTCAGCAGGTCATAATAACAATGCTCCTCAATTATGACAGTTCTACCAGCTGTTTTCTAACTGCTGCTGCCACTAGTCTGGAGGAGTTTTGTGGGGAATGCATGAGGGAATTGGTGCTCTGTGGCGCGGAAGCTCAATTGGAGTCTGCAGCTCCGAGGAGGAGCTTTGGGTAAGTAGGTTTTGTTTGGGCAAGCTTTTAGGCACCCCTAAATGACTGCTATGTGAGAGTCAGTGATTCCTCAAAGATCTATGATAGAAAACAATACTCCAAGTACGTTTTTGATGAGGGAATGAAATTATAATATAAAGCTCAAAAAAGTGAATTTTACGTAATACTCCCCTTTGAGAGCTTAAATAAGAACTTGTGCAATAAAAATAATAGTTTCTCTGAGTAAAAATGTCCCAGTTATTACAAAACGTTTAGATAAAGCTCAGCGGTGTGTGCTTTAGTTCTACATTTGGCAAAATTATTTGAAGGTGTCACAGCTACAAAGGAAAACTCACATTTCTCAAAGTGCACAGAAAAGGTCAGCAGAAAAAAAAGCATTAGCAGATAAACTGGGTCAACCAATGAATTCAGTCCTTGCTCTGTTCCTCCCTCTCAGGTCCACTGAGCGTACCCCAGAAAATGCTACAAACCCAGAAGGAATTCAGTGAGCATAAAGGGAGCAGGATCCTCAATTAAAGCCAGATGTTTCTGTTTTACTCTATTCCAGTGTTTCAAATAACAGAAAGGCCAGTTACGTCACCTGTTGTTGTATTAAACATGGGTAATTCACTATCATTCACAGTTAATCATTTAGACTGATAATAACCAAAAACTGACATTATTTTTATTGACATTCCATTGAAAGTGATCATTTTCATGTTGTCCGATCTCCTGTTTCTAAATATGACACTTTAATTTTCTTCACTGAATGTAAACGATGGAGACATCACAGAAGACCTGCATGATAGGAAAAAGGTTTCTTGACCCAGAAAAGTGGATACTTACTTCTGCCTAACTGTACCTCTTGACTTGTGAGCCAAGAAGGTAATGAGTGAAGACATGAGTTTGGAGGGAAAACAACCACTAGTGGTGTGTAGACTGAACTGGTGACTCAGCCACATTTAATACTCTGCAAAAACCATTACAAAGGAACAATGTTGAATCTTTCCAAGACTTGACAGCCAATAAGTAATCTAAAGCAGAACTCCAATAAAAAGAAACTGACCGTATCCACAGGCTTTTATATAATCTGTCAGTTGGGTAATGTTCATCATCGATTTTCCAGAAATATTTTTATTTTTTCATTCAGTGTGTTTGTAGGTAGTAAATAGATGCAAAGAGGAAGAAAAGTATCAATAATAATAAAAAAATTCTTTTTAAAAGAAAAATAGGAAATTGTGGCATACGTTTGTTTTCATCCCCCTTTACCCTGATGGCCTTTAATAAAATCCAATGTAACCACAACCAGTTTATCAAAGGACCAAGCAGACAAAGTTGTGGAGTATGTAGAAGGGTTAGTTCATAAACAATATCACAAGCTTTTGACATTTCACAGAGCACTGTTTAATCCTTTTTACATAAACAGAAATATTTTGGCACAGCAGTAAACATATCAATACATGACTGTCGGCCTAAACTAAAACAGCCAGGAACTGTTGACAGCATAAATGTTATACACCTCACAATTATAGTTTCAATGGAGGAGTGAAGCAGGAAAGACATTTTTGAAATAAAGCAACAAAAAATAAGTTACATTACCAGTCTAACACAATGTGTTAAACTGTTTAATCAGCAAGGCGGTGTTCAGGTCATGTGAGATCAAACCATCCCCAGAGTAAAACATGTTGTTGGTGGAATCAAAGTTGAACAGGGATGGACAGTGAAATTCTGTAAGAAAACATGTTGGAGGCTACAGAGCCTTGAGGTTCACCTTCTATTAAGACTGTAAACTCATGTTCATTCACAGAAATATTTGTTTTTATGTCCTAATCTTCAGCTGATGCTCAGTTCAATCACAGGGCTTAAGGGCCATTTAATGCAAAATGTTCTCTAAAGCCATCTGACTCACATAATCAGCTATCAAAATCTATTCCCAACTACTAACTGTATTTTTTCTGTCACAGCCTTGGACTATTTATATAACAGCATCATAAGAAAGTTAGATGTGTTTCAATCTCAGCAGCCACATGCAAAATGATTACCATTTTATGTGATGGCTATTAATAGAAAATTACAGACACAATGGCTGCTGTTGTCAGACATGTTTTCTCTGAAATTGTACAAGATTGTCGGGAAATGTTACTTTTGCATGAAGACTGACTTTATGGTCACAATGAAGACTTGTGCAACAGTGAAAAGTGCAACTCATCTTGTTTACTTGCGGTGCATTATGGGAACCTCTGCTACATCAGTCCATAGGTCAGGTCTTTCTGAGGATGTTGCTTCTGCAGCTTGCATCCCTGTCCTCTCTGCAGAACAGTTCTGGTTCCTTCTTAAACTAACTCATTGAGGATAACCGGTTAGCTCAGCTGATGCACATGACTGATCATCACAAACTAAAAATACCAGAGTGTTCCTTGACTATATAAAACACTGTCTAAAAGTGAGAGGATAGTTAACTAAAATGAAAATGTGAACTTACTCATCTCTCGGACACATTCCGTCCTGGAATATCTTATCCAGAGGGATGATAGTTTGACCCAGAAACACGTCCAGCCCGATGAGGACCCGGTGCATGACGGTGAGAACCAGGTCTCCGCTCCCTGGGGGGAACGCGCTGCGGCCGCCCTCCTCCAGGATCCCGGGGAGCAGCTCGAAGCAGCACTCCTCGTTCCACACGGGTACCTCCGCCTTCTCCACCAGCCCGGTGGTGTACTTCTCCTTCCCCACCTGGATGATGGTGTAGAGGTAGCGGCTGCCGTGCTTGCCCTTGGTTCGCAGCCCCCTGGCGCGGAGCACGGTGACATTAACATGAGTAGGCACCCACCGCTGATCATCGTCCAGATCTATCAAGGACATCATCTTGTACCGCTTTCCCCCCTTAACTCGACACACGCAGTTTCACTCACTGATGTGTCTGATCAGCTGATCGAGAGGTCATACCCCCCCCCCCCCCCTTTTTTTTTCTCAGTGCTGCGCAAAAAATACTGCTGCAGAGGGGGGAAAAATCTCCCAAAATTCCGACGAGCCTCAGTTTTCAATCTTCAGTTTCAGCCGCTTCTTGCTGCTTAAACTCAGTCAATGCAAATCACGTTATAGTGGAGCAGAAATCATCTGCTCCCGTTCATGTTGCATCATCAACGAGTTGACGGTCCGGAATCTGCTCATTGTGTCCACGGCCCGCCCTCCTCCACCACAGCAGACCCGCATTGAGAGGAGAGAGATGCCGCAGAATTAAAGAGAAACACCCAAAGCTCCAGCGAGACACAGAAAAGCTATGTGAAGGTACAAAGGAAGCAGCCTGCCTGCGCTGCGTTTTGATAGGTGATAAGTGCAATATTCAGTTTAATAACTGTTAATTCATTTCTTGCAACTACACTGCAAATCTTACAAAGTATTTTTGGACTACTTTCCAGGGAAAATATGTTAGAATACTTGAAAAAAGACAAGACTGACTGTAAGTAAATGTTCAGCAAGATATATGAGCTTGTTTTTTAAGTAAATAATTTCTTAATATTGTCATAATCTGCCAATTGAACTAATACTTTTTCATCAATATTGTTATTAATGACTTAAAACAATGTCATATATCTTACTGAACATTTACTTGTAAGTTAGTTTCGTCTTGTTTCAAGTTTACCAAGATGGTAGCATTAGAAACTAGACCTAAAAACACAAAATTCTACCAAGAAGATGTTCTTGTTAATGTTAATCATCTTGAAAAGACAGTAATCTTTATGGTTAAATGACATTATTGTCTTGCACCAATGAGGTCTTGCGTTCAAATCCCTGACATATGTCCTTCTTTTTATGTTGCAGCTTCCTCCAACAAGCCAATAACATCACTGTGAGGTAAATTGGTTACATAGGCAATGAATGGATGCAAAATGTCTCTCAAAAGTTCCATGTTTTTGAAAAGTAAACAAAATAAATACCTGAACAACAAGCAAATCTATTTGTGGGAAATGCACACGCTTAGAGTAATACTATTTTGAGGCAAGTGCTGATTTATTTTCAGCAATCAGCCTTTTGGAGTTCATACCTAACTGCATTAATTATGCAGGAACCCCGTGTTCACCTGGACAACAGACTGAACTGCACTGTACAGCAAAACTATGTAAAAGACACAGCAAACTTTACTCTTAAAGGAAAGCTCACTGTTTGGAGAAAACGCTGCAGACTTTCCATAAGTCTGTTGTGGAGAGTGCAATCTTTCCAATAACCATCTGCACAGATGCCATCATGACAATATTTTTACTAGTAAGTTACATCTTTCTTGAAACTGCAGAGCCACCTTGTGGATTTTTTTTAGCTCGGACTATAAAAACGTCACAATCACCTCCTGAAAACCTCCAGATGGAGGAGCTGCTGTCCCATCTTGACTCTAACACCAACATGAACTCATTTCAGGGAATTTCTACAAATTATTTAGGAGTTTTGACTGAGTTATGGATAAAATGAAGCAGCAACATTTCTCCACTGTACAACTATGGAAAAATATTCAACTAAAACTCGTCACTGATATTCTCACATTTAAAAAAAAACCCTTGATACTATGCATCAAATATACGGTAAGTGAAATGAGATGAGGGAAACAGTGACAGTTCAAGGTTAGGATTAATGATCTGTTTATAAAGACATTTTGAACAGAGAAGACTTTTCAACTTCATCTTTCATTTTATTCACTGGAAATAAAAAAAAAAAACCTTTTACTGAATATTTGTAAAAATCGAATGTTTCACAGTGTTGATTACAGCCACTTTGAGTAAAGAAGTACATGGGAACAAACGCACACATTCAGAACAGCAACACAACAACACAGTCCAACAGTTTTAAGGTTTCTCTGGCACTTATCTACTTGGCTTTTTATAGAGGGGGACATTGTATTTTCTGAAAGAAAAAAAAACTTTAACAATAACCATACTTTATTTTACACAATTTACACAGCACGTTTTATGGGTGACTTGGCCTCTTGATCAGCTACATTCAGATGAAGAAAACAATGTGACATATTAACGCAAAGAAAGTTGTTCAGCATGAAATCTTTTTTGAGGTGAGTATTCAGCTCTTTACATCTGTTTGTCCCCAGTGAGACCATGAAAAGTGCAAATAACAGCTTCAGAAATAAACAAGTGCTTCATGCTTTCTCTCTCAGAGGAAGTAGATACTTTCAGTCATTGTCAGGGAACAACACACATCACATGATGACACAAAGCTTTAACATTTTACTATGTGAATGTCTTCTTACTCATTTAAGGCTTCATAAAGTGGCAACTGCCTTAAACTAAAGATCTTTACTGTTGCCTGTGTTTTGCTCCTAATTTAGGTTTTAAATACAAGTATTTATTGCACACTGTTGCCCATGAAGTTGGATAAATTACAGTATACAACAAGGTTTCATTTGTCTGACTTAATCAATAGTATTTAGTAGGATGTTGGCTCTTCTGTTGCAGGTATGACAGGTAGAAATCTTCTGGTCAAACCTTCCACCAGGTTAAGAAGTGTGTTTATGTGCATTTTTGTTTCCTATTCTTCTAATAGTGCATTTGTAAGGTCAGATACTGATGTTGGACGAGAAGGAATATTTATAAGAGAGGAAACAGTCTGCAGCCGTAGGTTCTAAATTGTATACACCTGTAAATATAGAGGAAATTGGAGCACCTGAATTTAATCATTTCCATGGGTGATCCAATAAATTTGGCAAAATAGTGTATTTTCTACCAATTTTAATACAATTATTGTGACAATGTGGTCTATTCATGACATGCTGTGCATATCTTCTGAAAACTGCTTTGATCAACCTTTGTCAAAAATAGCACGGTAAAAATTAAACTAACAACAAAACAAGGAAAAGTGTGTAAAAAGAGAATTATTCAAACCTGGTAGGCAACAGTGTGTTTGAGCAAAAAGTAGCGGTATTGTTGCAAATTCAGACAAACTAAAGTCATATTTCTAATAATAATATTTCTAATTACTGGACTGTAAACAGGTTAAAGACGCAGAAAACTTTGGTTAAAGTTGTGCTGTAAGGTTGCCCTGAAGTCCAAAACAATTGAACAAAAATGTTTTTGATATTTAATTTAACTATTTCTTTTCAATGTTTTTGAAATTTATGTTTGTCTTAATTGCAGAGTTTTCTAAAAACAAATTTCAAGAATGAAATTTCTGTTTTGTTGCTTTACGTTGAAATGTTTTTAGTAATCTTGACTTTGATGTTTTATATCTAGCACCTACTGTGAAACTTAGAAGCAGTCCACTGAATTAAAAGAGACGTCTCCTTTAAAACTGCCAAAAGTCGAATTTTGACCGAAAAAATTCAAGTATGAAACAACCGTTTTTGCTAATGCGCTCATGGAAAAACATTTGTGTCTCTCCTGTCTGAGGATGCTAAAATTGAACCATGATCACCATTGTTATTTTTGGAGGGAAAATGTGAAGCTTGCAAATTCGTGAACAGCGATCCCAACTATAAAGTACGGCGGTGGCTGCAGCATCGTGTTTTGTGTGTGGTTTGTTGCAGAAAGGACTGGAGGCTTTTTAAAAAATAAATATGTGATTTCAACTGCATGAAACTACCTCCAAAATATAACAAGATAACTTTTACATTTGGTTGTGACTTGGAATAAATGTCTAGTGTTGGCCTACATATTTCTGTTTAAATTAAATGAAGATTAAATCAAAGTCAAAGCGCAGCAGAGCGAACAAGCGGATGTGACGATGTCAGAGGCACTCCTGTTAAAATTTTCAGGTAAAGGTGCTTTCTCTACATACAGATGCAAACAGATTAAATGCTACTTTTAGCTATGAATATTATGAAGGTGCAGCTTCTAACACAACTATGCTATAAATTTAACACAAAATATTCTCTGAAACTGACTTAGCCCTAAACATAACCCACTGACAGTTAAATAAACTCAAGTCATATTTAAAGTAGCAAAAAGGAAGACTCAAATTCTTTTAAAATTGAAAACTGGCAAAAGTCAAATTTTGACTCACAAAATGCAAGTATAAAACAACCAAAAAGGTTATAAAATTATTTAAAGCAAGGGCTGGAGTTGTATCCTGTATATCACGCTTTCTCTGGAATGTTTTTAGATAAAGGTTAGTGTTTCTGGATATGTTGTTGTACAGCTACATATTAAGGTTCATCATTTTTGTATAGCCTCAGTCCAACTGGCCGTTCTGGCAACCTTTCAGAAACAGCTCATCCTGCGACAGATGTCCGTCAAAGCCGTCCATGTAGAGGCTGCTGGTGCTGCTGCCGCTGCTACCCAGGAACGTACCCACCGCCCGGCCCTGGCGGGCGTGGCCAACGGCGTCACTGAACACTTTGTTGATCTGCTCCTCTGAGGGCATCCACCAGTCTGGGTTTGAGGCACAGTGCATCCGGATAAACTCTGAAAGGTAAATAAAAGTTATTCTCTTCACTGGAAAAATCAAAGCACAGTTAAGATTTGAGTCAGGATTTGAAAGTGAGATGGCTAAGATTCATGTCTGGTGGAGGAAGACGAGAACAGAATGACCAAAAACACAAGAGTCCAACGTAAAAACGTTTATTTTACTATAGTCGAGTTACAAAAATATATAGCAGCTTGACAAAGTTTTAGTTTTGTTTTTCAATTTCTGATTGCTTGGCATTTTTATCTCTCACTCTGAAAGCTTGATGTTAAAAAGAAATCTGAGAAGTACTTCTGTTTAATAATCATAATGATTACATTACTATGGTATTGTTTAATCCTAAAAATACTATTTGTTGTAATTTACAAAAAAGGATTTAAATGATGTGAAAAGCATTAAATACTCTCAACTGACATTAAATACTTTTAAAAATGAAATGCCATAATTAAAAAGTGCTTTTAAATATGTTGAGAATAATGTTGAATTAAAACAATTGCTCTTAGGCTTTGCTGGGTATACTCTGAAGCTTTCTTTTTGCATCTTTCATTTGAGAACTTAAAAATGTCCCAATAACAAACTGCCTAATACACAGTTTCTTGTTGTGTGTGCTTCTCTGCAGCTGGGAGCACGATAATCAGGTGCATAGAGTGTGGATTGCTTATTTTATCTGCTTGTTGCCATGCATAAAAGTCACCAAAAGATTTACAATTATTTACTGCAAGACCGTTAATTTTAGTTCAAAGATGGTATATTTGTAAGAAATCAAGATCACTATTATCACTGGCAAATAAAAGTTTAAAAATTCTGACATGTTACTCCTTAAGACAAAAGTAGTCTCTTAAACCTTAATGGTGAACCATTGAATAAAACATTGATGTAAAAGCAGATAAACTTGCTTGATTAACAATCTAAAATCACACGGCTTTAAAACAAAGTTGTCACACTTCAGTGCTTTAAATCTGATGGTGAGTGCATACTCTCCCAAATCAGAGGAGACTGAGGTGACGCACCTCTGAGGCAGCTGACTTTGACTGGGTTGAGTGGGCGTCTCTCCAGGCCAGGGTCTCCCGAGTGCACCGAACGCTTCCTCTTCCCCAAACCGCAGGAGAACTTGAGCTCATCCGTGGTGAAAACGTAGCGGATCAGGTATCGCAGGAGCCGTCGGCCATCTTTCTTGGAGGAGTTGACGGCTTCGTCCCACTGCTTGTTGGTGATGAAGAGCGGGTAGTTCTCCAGCAGCTGTTTGCTCCCCTGAAGGGAAGAGGAGCTAAACTTAGGAGTTTGGGTGAAACAAAGAAAACACACTTGTATGTATGATCCAATGATTAAACGACAAACCTCAAAGACTGTTTGTTCTTCCTCCTGCAGAGATACATCTTTTAATTCCATATTGTCACACTGCTTGAAGATGGATAGGATGTTATATTTTTCTCTTTATCAAATTGATAATCCTTTATAAAGCAAAACACAAGCCTGTTTCTCACCTCGGTGAGCTGCTCCTCTGGCATTTGCTGGGCCAGCTGGTTGTGAAATTCAAGAACAGCCTTGAAGTAGTCCAGAGTATTTTGGCAGGGAACTGGGGGGGAAAAAACAGGTGTTAAAGTGAATAGTAGTAGAAAAAAATCCCTGAAGCAAAAAAATTTATTTTGTAAACCTACAACCATATCCTTAGATTACTTTCTTTACTTTTCCTATAAATCTGAGAAAGAGCTTTCAACATATATTTATTTTATTCTTAACTTACTCACAATTGCAATATATTACTATTTAAAGCAACTTAGCAGAATTATATTTTATGTGAGAATGTGTAAACATTTTTCTTGTTGCTACAATTCCTGTTTGTAGAGGTGAATTTTAATTTATTTTCAATGTAATTTAAAAATAAATTTCTTTCAAGTAATAGAAACTCAATCGCAGAGTCAAATATACTACAGTGAAAAAAATAAATAAATTTCATACCTCATAGATTTTTTTTGTCACAACTAAATGTCTGCTTTACTATGATTGTGAAGGTCATAACATGGAAATCACAGAACATATCTGTGTTAGAAATATTTTGGGGAATTTTATTAGATGTACATTATGAGAATCAAATTACATCCCTCTGCCTGCAATGAATTTATAAGACACTTCTCTTTTTAAATTGTATTACTCAATTAAATTAACTTTATGATGACATTTCTGCCCGTCGTGTAAAGTTCAATGCTGTATCATGATCTATAATCCGATTCACATGTGACTTTCCCCAAGGTTTACTAGAAGAATGGGTAGTGACTTTCATATCAATGGTCCATCTGCCTGGACCCTCAGGCTCAATCTGGTCCCATAAAGGTCATTCTTACTTAAACATACTTTTACTTACCAACGCTTTAAATGTGAGAGCTTACAACTGTCTAATATTTAACTAAATATTTTAAACCAGGTCTTATTTTCATGCTTTGTCTTAAATGAAAATGCGTGGACGGACAGATAGAAAGAAGAAAAAGAAAAGATTCTCATTAATGATCCATAGAGACAATCAACTCAAACTTATTTATAAAGTTCTAAATTATTTAAAACAAACATAGTACCTCTGATACCAGATAATCTGAAAAACATCCAGCTCATTCATTTGGAAATAATATTTAATTCTTACTCTAACCATACTCTTAAAAAGCTTAGCAAAATCAGTATTTTATCCATTATTAGTCTTACATTTTATGTTCAAATAAATTGCCAACTTTGCCTGAGGAAGGCAGAATTTCAACAATCGTACTATTTCCTTCTCTCTTTTGTCATATAAAATCCAAAAATAAAAAACCGTTCTGTGAAACTTTCTCCAAATTAATCCAAAATATCACAAAGAAAACAAACGCAAACGAGCGCAAGCAAGACGCAAACCAACACAGAGAAAGAAATAGGATTTAACAACAAACTGAGGTTGTGGTTTTTGGATTACTGCACCTGGAATGTTCTCCAGTTTGTTACGCAGCTCCTCGTTCTCCTGCTGCAGACACAGCACCTCCTGCTCCAGCTCCAGGCAGCGGGGGCAGCAGCTCTCCTCCTCTTCCTCCTCCTCCGGCAGAGTGGACGACGGGTGTCCGTACGACTCTGACGGAGTCGGGGACCCCCATCCTCCCAGGTTGTGTCTCGACGGAGACATGTCTGAACCACGCTCGGCGGGAGCACACTGCTCCCCTTCGAGACCTGGAGCCAGGTGCTGCTGAGGCCCAGAGAGCAGGTAGCTCTGCAGGGAGTCCGTGAAGATGCGGAGGACCGCAGAGGTCTGGTGCTGGTTGGAATGGCTTTGCTGGGCCTCATCCTCGGGGTCAGTGGTGGAGGAGCTCTCTGGGGGTTTCAGCTTCCCCTGAGAGGAGCAGTGGAGACCCTGAGCGTCCCCTCGCCCGTCTTCCAGCTTGATGTTAGAGCTGAGGGAGGAAGACGGAGGCTCTAGGAGACGGCCATTGTTGAGAAGGTTGAGGACTCGGCTGCATTGCTGGGCGAAGGCATCTAGGATGAGACGGTTCTCTGTGGCACAGGAGGAGGACAGGAAGTCAGAGAACTGGTGTTTGTTTTTTTTGGTCAGTTCTTATCTGCTTATCTGAAGGATCAAATTATAAATTTCATCTCAAAAGATGCAAAACAAGTGACTTCTGGATGGATTTCAACATGTTCAGTACAACTGGATTTGCAGGTCAATTGAGTAACACAGTAGAGCAGTAAAAAATAAAGTTTTGGAGACACTTAATGCAGGGATAGATAACAGAACTGTAGTCCAGACTTTGGACGTGTCACACTGCATTTTTTAATCTGTTATTTTAAAAGAGAAAGAGTATTGTATATACTTTTTCTCTTAGGATTAGAAATCTTAGGTCAAAAGTCCTTTGGAGGAGGTGCAGTGTCCCACAACTCAGGTGGGAGAATCTGGATAGAACTATAATTAGTTGTGAGCTCAGCAAATCTGGCCTTAGAGAAAGACCAGAAAGAAAAGAAGCCATTAGGAGTTTGGTTTTCCTAGTTTGGAAAATGAGTGTTCTGGTAACATAAAAAAGAAATGAAAATTTTAATTTCTGGCTATGTTTAAACCACTGTGTGTGGAGGAAAAGACTGTGCATCAATCCTAAGCACAACATCCACAGTAAAATGTAATAATGGAGGTATAATGCTGAGGGAATGATTTTTCCTCAGTGATTTTCCAAACCATAGAGTTTATGGTAAGATGAATAAAGCTGAATAAAAGTTGGTCCCGACAGAAATCCTTTTGAAATCTGAAAAACCAACTTCAAACTGTGATGGAGATTTGCCTTCCTACAAAACAACAACCACAGGCATAACAACATAATATTATGCTATAATAACACAATGAATACTTCAGATCAAAGCACAAACATCTGTCAGAATGTCTCAAAGTCCAGCTCTAAATCCAAAAGAAAATCAGTGGCAAGGCCTGAAAACTGCTGTTCAGAGATTTTCCCCATCCACTCTGACGTACAAAGGCTCGCCACGCTTTGAAAATAACTCAGAACGGTGTAAAATGTTCCTTCCTTTTAACTACATGCACTGTTTTGAGTTGATTTATGACATAAAACTCCAATCAAGGAATTGGACGTTTGAGACTATAACATAGCCTTGAGTGTAAATATTTTTGCAGAGCAGTTGGTATTACAAATTTAGATGAGTTGTAAGCATTTTTATTTTCTTACAATTCATTGTGCTGATGTTCTTAGACTGTAAGTACTCATTTGAAAACTTAACAGTTACTCAAGCTGACAATTATTTGATCTTCAAATAAAGGCTACAGAAAGAAACAACCTGCTCACATACTAAATAAGATGCTGACTATTTTCACTTCTCTTTTTGAGCTAAAGTGGTCCACAAAAAGCCTTGTGTGAGCTGCTTTGTTCATAGAAATGTCAGCTTTATTATGGTGATTTATTCAGATGTCAATAAACTCTAAGGTCGTCGTATCTGCTGTGACCAAGACAATCAGCACATAGTTATAAACCAGATTCAGGCCTCAGTGCGCATATTTCCCCCGTAGTCTGGACACGTCTCGGTGAAACGATCCCACACACCTCCACGTAATGATTATGAGTCTACTGTAGCTGCAAACAAAACACACAAACAGACCCGATGAGTTCTGGGCTGCCGCTGCGGCGACGGTGCCACTCGCTCGGACGTGTCTATCAGCCTGGCGCAGATGTGTCGCATTTATTAATATGCGCGCTGTCTCTGTTTACCCGTGGAGATGTGTCTGATATCATTCACCCTCACCCCTGCTCCCACCTCCCTCTGCTCTCCCGGTCTGTGGCACTGAGAGCTGAGAGCCTCATAAAATTTCATTAAAAACAACACGGTCGGCAGAAGCAAATTTATGAGGCCCATTTGTTTTAATCATGACTCTTTGGGAAAGGCTTTTCAATGCAATTTGGGTTATTGTGTGTTGAACTGATTGCAGGTTCCAGGTTCTCTGCTGCTGCGCTTCACAGAAAAAGGGACACCCAGTTTCTCCCCTACAGGAAGGAGAAAGACAATAACCTGTCTCATTTGTGCAGATAAAACCACTTTGATGTACTATTATCACCTGAGGAGAGGCGCATCCTGCATGGCGTGTGTAGATTCAATTTGGCATGAAAAGTGCTTGTCGAAACATATGCAAACAATAGAGCCGGGTTAAACTGATCTTTCGACATGCTATCACGCATTTGCAATAAAACAATTTAATATGCAGCAGTTTATGTCACCAAGTCTGTCTAAAAACTTGACTGTGAAGCTGCAAAAAAAAAAAAAAAAAACGCAACAGCACGAAGAGCCTCTGCTGCCTGCAGAGATAACCAGATTAAAATCTGATTAAAGGATGCTGTGTCTAATATTTAATTTTGAAACTGCCAGGATAAGGTTCATCGCTTTCATCTAAATGTTGGCTCCCACGGACCAGCCCTCCACATGGGGAACACATTTCTTGCCTGTATGCAGCCTGCTAATGAACAGCAGCTGAGGGGGAAACAAAAAAAAAAAGAAAACATGAGGAGGGAACAATGTGTTTCAACAGGATGACGGCAAGGACCCGTAATGGTCCACAGAGAAAAAGGGAGAGATGCAAAGAGTGTAATTTTGTGCACATGAAGAGGAGATTCGATCACGATTGCTCCCACTACACAAGTAAATCAATCACTGCTGATAGGAGGAACAAAGGAAGAAATGGAAAATATGAGGATTTGGAAATGCTGTTTTTTTTTTCTATCAGCTTATTGACTCTGCTTACAGTTTAGGAGTGTATATCTAGGAAGTAAATGCAAAACATACACAATGAATCAACCCCTCAAGGCCGTTAGTTGTCTTGTAGCAAGCAGGTCCTGGGTTCAAATCCCTGGAGTCTTTCTGTTTGTTCTCCTACAAACAGAGAACAACATGCATCCTACATGCATCCAAATGTTATATTAATGAACATCCTCCCAGAGTTTAAAGACATGTTAAGTTCAGACTGACTTATGTGCTTAAAGGGCCGGTATTATTTATTTTCTAGCCATATAATGCCATTTTATAGCATAAGCTTTTTTTGTTAGAAAAATGCTGCATACATCAAACACAATTGAAAACAGATTTGACTTTGTATTTTAACATCTGAAAATTGGCCTTTGTCTCTTTAAGAAGCTCCTGTTTTTTCCGACGCTGAGCCTGGAGAACGTCGTCACAACAACACTCCTTTATTTCACTGTTTAAAATTGTTCTCAGGAATGTTGCACTGACAAGTAGTTTGTCTGACAAGCTCAGCAAATTCATAGTCCTACCAGGTGTTTATTTACTTCTGCCGCTAGTCTGGAGGAGCAGAATAGCGAAAAAGTGGGAAAGAGGTGCTCTGTGAGGTAGAAGCTCAGCTTGCAGACTGTAGCTCCAAGAAGGAGCTTTGAGTAAACAGGAAATGGCTGCCAGAAGAGATTTAAAGAATCAAGGTGACACTCCAGGTATGTGTTTGCTGAGGGAATTAAATTATAACATGATATAAAGCTATAAAAAAACCACTCCTTTTAATATTTTATGGATAAATTTAGGACAGGTGAAGACACATTTTATGAGTTTCAACATTTACTGACTTATGTGTTTCATGTACCTTCATTTTATGTCTTTATTAGAACTACTTTGTGAATTTATGTCACTTTGCCATGGTCCCGGATTGAAAATAGTACCAGGATCTTATTGTTTAGGTGAATGAATTTGGATAGTTACAGAATTGTAGAATTATAGGGCAATTTTATGAAAAAAACAACAACACACATTTCAACAAGTATAGCTTCTATAGTTATTTCAATGCACAAACTAAAAGATCCTCAGATTGTTTTAAGAAAGGAATCTTTTTCTTTGGTGTGATCTACACGTTGGGTTCCCACATGACAACACGCTTCTGGCAGCCGCAGCTCTTGATTGGTGTGAGATGCTCTTTCACACATCCAAACACACTTCCCTAATGGAGACCATTTGACCAAAAAGCTTATTATTAGATTACTTAATAGAAACATTAAGAACTAATTTAAAAAATATATAAATATCATGCTAACTGAAATACATAACAATCAAGAGAAATTGATTGGACAGATTAAAATAATATTTTTGAGAAAACTGAGAACCCAATGTTTTTCACGTACGGTGTTGAAAAACACTATCAGTTGTAAAGCATATGTAATCACTGCAAAATAACTTAGTCTATAGCAATCTAACAGTCAAAGAGGTGCAAAATATAAAAGTACACTAAAAAGGCTCTTTCATGTGTTCACACTCAGATTTATAAACCTTAAATTTAGTTTTAAACAACCTCTGTTGAGAGAGCAACTATTCAACTTTAAATGTAGTCCTGATTTCTTATAAAAAGACCGTTAAGTTAAATGCTAAATCACAATTGCCAACATTGTGTGCACCACAGGGAGGAGTTCACTCCCATCAAATGGACATAAATAAGCAATAAGAAAATAACAGGAAAACAGGCAGATGTTTGTTGTCCTCATGGTGTCCCCATTTCTTATCGCCCTGGGCTGAAAGCCATATTGTCATAACCAAAACCTCCACTGGCTTCTGGTTTTTATGTGCAACCCCAAAATTACTACCATCTGGCTACCGATTTTACCACCTTCTGGAGGTGCCTTTTGGTAGAGCATAAGGCATAAACACTTGAATATGGTTGATACAAAGGGAATATTTCACGCTCCCATAAGAATATTTAGTTTAAGGAAAACACGAAGACTGGTGAAGTATCATTATTTAAATTAAAGACACTATTGCATGTAAGAAGGAGGGGAACTAACAGACCTCACTCCGGACAAGTTTCACACCCACCTGTGCTGATTCCGTAGGTGCAGTCCGGGGAGAACCGGGGCTCCGAACCGCTGCCGGAGCGCCGCTGGGAGCCAAGGGATGCCGTGGCCGCTGAGGTGGATGTCGGGACCCTGCTGCTGGGCCTGGCCTCACATGGGAGACGGTGGTGCTGCTGCTGAGGCAGCGTGTGATGCTGCTGGCTGCTGCTGATAGCGACGCTGCTTTGGTGGAGGTGCTGCAGGCGCTGCTGCTGCTGCTGCTGGAAAGGATGAGGCTGCTCGGGATGGAAAGTGAAGGGATGCCCGTCGCCAAACACAGGCAGCTCCAAAGCAGCGGACCGGTCAAAGCGCGACTTCCCCGCGGAGCGCTTGCTCTGGAAGGGCTTCAGGGTGCTGTACGGAGCCCGCTGCTGTCGGCACATCTTCGGGGCGCAGGGCCCTTCATCCGCGGGCTGCATCTCTCCCTCCATACCGGCCGGGTGTCAAGCTGCTCTTTGTGGCGTGCTGGCCTGACAGACAGCTGATGAGTGAGCGATCCGACCGTCACTGTCTGGCTCGGTTTCCCTCCACACACACACACACACACACACACACATGCACGGCGTGAAGCTGGCTTACTGACAAGTGGCCGCTCCAATCCCCAGTCGGGAGCGGAGGCTGAGACTCCCTCCAGTGGGAAATACAGGCGGGACTTCTGTGTAGTCAACATCCCCACCGAGAACAGCGGGGCGCTGTAGCAGCTGTAGCTGCGACGTGAAATTATACTGAATAAATAAATAAATAAAAATCCTGCAAAAAAAAGAAAAAAAAAAAGGGGGGAAGCAGAGGCCATTTTGGTTTAAGAATCGACATAAATTAGGTCAAATATTTTATATATACTAAAAAAGCTAAAAAGTTGCTGCTACAATAGAAATGAAAAAAAAAGATTTAAAAAGAATAAGGGAAAATTTGTCTAATGAACAAATGAAATAATCTTAAAAATATACTGCAGCTTCGTGGTCTGATTTATTTCATCTTAAGTAACAGCCTACAGACGAGCGCCTAAAACACACGTGTTTACATCTTTAGTCTGTTGTAAGTTTATGTTTGACATCAGCTGTTAGAAACACCTAACAGCTGCCCAAAACACCCCTGGCTTAAAAGTTTTTGCGGCCACGAGGGGGCGCCGCCTCAATAGGTTTCAAACAAGAGGTTAGATTCAGTACCACAGTCTTTTCCGTTCAATAAGACCAAACAAATCAGCGGGCTTTACGGCTTTTTTAATATAGATTATAGGTTTTATAGGCATTTTTACAGCATTTATAGGTTATTGGTTAAATTAAAATTCAGACAGAATTAAGCAGAAAATCTAAACTTTCATATAAATTAAATGTAAATTGCATTTTTGTAACTGTGAAGGAGCCAACAAGATGTACATTTTAAAAGCAAAATGAATCTCAGAAATTTTACAACATAGTAAAAAAATCTAAAATTAATGTAAAACTACCAATAAATATTGAAAAGTGACACCAGAAACATCTCCAAACATAGCTTGACCTCAAGTGAATAGCATCAATCATCACAGAGACAACAAAATCACTACCTGTCAGACTTTGTGCCTTGCAAATTTATTCATACCGCTTGAGATTTTCATATTTGATAACATTAGAGCCACAAATGTTGGTGTATTTTTATTTGGTTAACATGACACCTCAACCAAGACTTTTGCATAAAGTCTTACGCTTTCTTCCAGCACATCACGGTGAACAAACCATCCATCCCTGAGGAGAAAAGTTATAATGGCAGCATCATGCTGTAGGGGAGCTCTTTTTTAGAGGGGGTGAAGAAAGTGGACAGAGTTAATGGGAAAATGGACTGAGCTATGCTGCAAGAAAACCATCTGAAGGCTGCAAAATACATGCAACTGGACAATAAAATGCACTGAAGGTTGCAGTTGACCAAAAAACAATGAAAACATTTAAGAAGCATGAAGACTTAAATACTGTAGGTAGAGTAACATTTAAAGTCCCACAAAATCTGGAAAGAAAGAGAATTTACAATTCAAAAATGGGTAAATATATGACCGCAGAAAAATGGCCTAAACCAGGGGTGCCCAAAATTGGTCCTCGAGGGCCGGCAACCTACATGTTTTATTTCTCTCCCTGGTGGTAGTAACAACCTTTTCAGCAAGTCAATGTGCTTCTTAGGCCTCTAATGAGCCATCATTTGATCCAGGTGCGTTAAACCAGGGAGAGAACTAAAACGTGCAGGATGCCGGCCCTCAAGGACCGACTTTGGGCACCCCTGGCCTAAACAAAGCAAAATAAAAAACACAAAGGATGAGCAGTAAAAACTACCACAAAAACATAATTTCCCAAATTAGAAAGGAAAATAAAGGTATGATTCTTGTTTAGACACAATGGACTGATGTTTATCCTCTAATTTTTAACAAATTCACACAAACCAGGTCAGAAATTGTAGTCAGGTTTTGTTTTACCTACTTATAGTTGCTGAAGTGAAGCCCATCTCATCTTTATAACAAGTTAAAATAAGAACTTTAGTGTCAGTCTTTAGGCATCAATATTTTTTGTTGTTGAACAACGTGAACGCGCACGTCCGGATGAAGTGGGGTGCCGTGCGCGCGCCCCAAAGCCCAGATTCACAAAAGCAGCAGATCTGCAGAGAGGTGAACATACACACAGCCCCTTCTCAGCCTGCTGCACCAAAGCGGAGAAGAAACCGGAGCAATTTGGTTCAGCTGGGTCTGGTTCCGTCTGGACCAGAACTCGCCACGGAGATGAGACTTTTAAAAGTAACTTAAAGCCATCATTTGGATCCTGTTCACTTCAAACGCCGCTGATGTCCCACCGCGCTTCGGATGTAGCAAGAATGGCATAACTTTACATGCATTGGGTCCAGTTTCGCGTGGGGACATTCATCCCAGCTCGGACCCCGTGTCCAGGCAGCTGAAGCCGAACAAGAGGCGAGGCGGCGGGAGAACCGTGAACCCGGAGCGGCCGGGCGGGATGGTGCGCCTCTGGAACTGCCTGCTGCTGGGATATCTGACCTGGAACCTGCGCATATCGGACGCTCAAGGGGAGTACTGCCACGGCTGGTTGGACTCTAACGGGAATTACCATGAGGGCTTTCAGTGTCCGGAAGACTTTGACACCACGGACGCGACCGTGTGCTGCGGCTCCTGCGCGCTGCGCTACTGCTGCGCGGCCGCGGACGCACGCCTGGACCAGGGGGTCTGCACCAACGACCGGGAGGTGGACAACACGGAGTTTGCCCCGCGTAAGTTTAGAGAGTTTTTATTGTTTTAAAACTGAAAGCAAATTCAGCAGCAATAACTATATATCACTAATATGTAACTAGTTTTTAAAATTTACAAAGTTTGCTTAGATGCTTGAACTGTTTACAATTAGTTGTGGCAGATCTTTCAGTAGAGGTCAGAGGTCAGCTGGAGAATCTGGACGAGGAAGAACAGGTTAAGTTTCAGAGACTTGGTCAGAAATACCTCATGTCTTTAAGAGGAGGGGGGAGTCTCCAACAAAAAGACCACAATGCAATCTTTTTAAATCATGGCCAAAATAGAAATATTGCAAAATAATATTAAAAAATGTAGCTGCAGAATCTCAGCCCAAGCTTTGCTTTCAGCTTTGAACTTTTAGAGAGCTGCTTAGATTCAATAAAATCATGCTGTTTCAAAGTTGTATTCTCAGCATTATTTTGGCAAACGAGTCTAGTTTCCAAACCACCTGCTTTCATCTTAGCTCCAGATGCTTCCTTTTACCTCCGCACCCTTCAGTTTATTTGTGGAAAAACTGGATAAGTTATGATGCAGCATATCTCTGCCTCTCTCCCGATGTTCATAAAACACACAGTTTTAATATATTTTTCCTAAGAAATGGAGATGAAACCTGAAGAAGTCGAGGTTGAAGGTTTTCCAGAATCAAAACCAGTTTTTGCACAAGTTGGCAATGTACTGCTGCCAAACATAACTTGTTTTAAACTGAGCTAATCACATCATTATTGCTTGGAAATGCGTTTTTACAGCTTGTACAAACCATGCAAAGTAAGCTGTGTAGGTTTTAATCTTCTGCTGCCTAAATTTAGAGGTTTTATCAGTTTTCTTTCAATTTCCAGAAGGGAAACGGGGTAAATCTTGAACTGATTTCGCTGTGTCTCATAAAATAAATAAATGCTCACAGATTTCCTTCCTGAGCGCAACCAGGCTTCATGAAGAGCAACTTGAGATGTTTGTGTGTTCAGCAGGAATGTGTCCCTGTTTAGATCAGAACATTTCATGGGTTTTAAAAGAAAAGCATGATTTAAAGTGTTTGATAATGATCCGTTTGTCTGGAAAAAAGTTTGTTTTTTTTGAGCACATCCTTGGAAAAGCATTCATATTCTTTGGACATTTTTCATGTCAAAACCACAAATCTTAATGCATGTTTCCCAGATTGAATGCAATAGATCTCATAGTAGCATATTATTTGAAATAGATGCAATGCATTGCACAGTTTTAAGAATTTTTAACATAAAAATCTGAAAAGTAAAGCTGGCGTTCATATTCAGTCTTCTGTAGTCTCAAGTCCATGTGTGAAATCCAATGCTGTGGTGTGTTATTTTTTGTTTTTTTTTGATAGGGGCATTTGCTCAGGGTGTCATTAGATAAGGGGATGAATGATATAATGGCCAGGATATAAATAAAGGGTAAAATCTGGAGAATTCGTTAGAGGCTCAAAAAGGCATGTTTCTCTTTCCAGCAGGAAAACAAACCCAAGACTACAGAACTAGAGATCTAACTGAATGGTTTGACTCAAATCCGTTTTTAGAATTTAAAATGGATCAGATAATTGAGAATCTCAGACATTGCTGATCTATTCGGAGAGGTTAAAGCTACAGAAATATATATTTTTTTTGCTGTGTGAAGCTGGTGGAGATGTATGCAAAAAATAAACAAATACAACATGCAGCTCTAATCACAACAACCAGAGGTCCTAAAAAGTACTGTAGATTGGTTGTACTGGACTTTATTTAGGAGAATCAGAGTAAGGGGTGGACAGCAGAATATGAATAGTAATATTCAGATTTTTATTAGTAAAATATTGAAGATGATTTTTTTGTGAAATACAGTACATTGAAGTTTGTGGAAAAGTATATGAGTAGTTGTGCTAAGGTCTGTTTTTATGAAGTGCATGTCACTAAAGTCTAAATTCTGGTGGTGAATTCACTTCTAAAACTTGATAATGAACTTTAGATCCAGAACATTTTCACTAGAGGTTCACCAATAAATTGACCACGACCTCTTTCATTTTTGGAGATCAGGGATCGGCCGATACTTATCCTCTGATCTTATCTACCTCCACAAAGGTCTAAAAAGTATCCACGGTCCTATTTTTGCTCTGCTGTGACAGGTTTGACTGGCAGACCCGCTCAGCAGGTCAGGTCTGCAAGTTCGGAGTCAACAATAGTCACCACACTATTACCTACTCAGCGACTTTCTTTCTATATTTAGAAAGATTTCAGATAAAAAAAAATCAGTATCGGCCAAACTCTGAATTGGCGTTCAGCCAGAAAAATGCAATCAGTGTACCTCTAATTTTCACAAAGTTTCAAGTGACAGAAGAATTTTTTTCATATATATAATATTTTCCAGATATGTAGCTTTACTATCATGGCTGTGGATCTTATTTGCATCTACTCCTCCTCTCCCTCAGAGCCCATCTATGTTCCCTTCCTCATGGTGGGAAGCATCTTCATAGCCTTCGTCATCGTCGGCTCCCTGGTGGCGGTCTACTGTTGCACCTGCCTGCGGCCCAAGCAGCCCACCCAGCAGCCCATCCGCTTCTCTCTGCGCAGCTGCCAAGGAGAGACCATCCCCATGATCCTGACCACAGCCCCGCCCAGCCTGCGCGCCCCGTCTCGGCAGTCCAGCACGGCCACCACCAGCTCCAGCTCAGCGGGCGGGGGCAGCTCCACGCGGAGGTTTTCTCTGGGGGCTCCGGCCCAGCAGCAGCAAGGCTGCCTTGTGACTGCCACTGTCTCCTCCTCAGCCTCCACTCCAACTCAGACCCCACAGACTCTACTACCTCCTCCACCGCCTCCGCCCTACACATCGCCGCCCATAACAGGAGCGCTCCAGCACCCACAGCTGCAGCTCCACCAACCCTCTCACCCCGTTCAGAGCACCAGCTTCCTGCTTCCCCAGCAGTACTTCTTCCCCCTGCAGCCCGACGCCTTCACAGCAACCAAGGGCTTTGCTGACTTTGGACAGAGCTGACAGGGGTCACCAGAGGCTTACAGGAACTCCTGGATGGCGGAGCATGAGTCAGTGAGAACAAACATGGCTGCCCAGGTTGTGATGTTAAGGACTGATTGAGTGAACTGGACACAACAATAGGCCTGTTTGGGGACCATTTCTACATTTTATGCACTTTTATAAAGTCAGCAGATCCCTGTGGTCTAACTAAACTCCTGTCCAACTTCCTCCAAACACATCTAAATGTCTCAAAATGTTGATTTTTTTCTTTCTTTTTTTTTTTTATAGAAGTATATTATACAGAGAATGTAGGAAGTTTAAAATGTAAAAATTGACACCTGGAAGTGAAGAGACGCTTTCTTTGTGTGGAAATGTGGGCTTTTATGAAATGATTTCCTAATGTACGCTAATTAAAAGTTGTTTTATTGCCAGTTCTGTGAAGCATATCTGAGATCTACACAAAAACAACTCCAGTCCCCTTGGGTCAGACATATGGTCATGGGAAATAATGAAAAAAATCCTTCAGCAGCTTGTGTAATTTTGTGACATATTGATATATGGATATTTAAAACAATCTAACAATACCTAAAAATGCAAATATTATATAGAAATACTAAAAATGAAGAAAATACATTTCTAGCTTTTTTTTGTAAACTGTTAAAAAAAACACTGCAGCTTCCTTATGGGTAATAGAAAAAGGGCACCTGCATGCTTACATCAACTAAAATTAAACATTATCTCATCAGATAAAGGTAAGAACGTCTTTGCTCTGTATTATGATGGAAGTTTAGACCTCAGATATCCAGCTTGGTGTCCCAATAACCTTTGAGAGTAAACACCATGAAGAGATCCAAAAAGCTCACAGAAGAAGATTGATGCGGTTTGCGAGTCTGTTAAAGGATTTATGAAGGTCTTAAAACAATTTTAAATCATTATCGTGTACAAGAGGATAACAGAGGGAGCAACTGGATCTTGCTCCCTCATAAAACACCAGAAAATGAGCAGGAAGTGGCCAAGAATAAAGAAATTAAATGTTATTGGAGAGAGTCGAAGCCCAAACATTCATATTGTTTTGAGAGCAATACAGACTAGAAAAACACCCCAAACATCTCAGTGACTGAATGATGGCTACAAAATGTGCAGTTAGCTTTTAGAGTTCATATTTTCTTCCTTTCCTGAGTGTCTAACCCTGATCTATTAGACATGAATGTGTGAGGGTGTCCTATTAAAGCAGCTAGATAAGTGAGTACTTAATGGGGGGCGGCTGGTGGACTGGTCGGACCAACACAGTAGCTCCCTACCTGTAGCTTCTTCTTGCGGCAGACTTCACGGCAGGAATGCAGAGCTGAGATCCGTCATTGTCAGTGCTCAATGAGCATGGCATGGTCGCAGTGTTAAAAACAACTCCTTCCAGAAACAGGTTTATGTTGCAGCAGGAGCTATAAGGGAGCCTCCACAAAGACCTTTCTGTTCCCCGGTTACCTGACTGTGAAACTGATCTGGTGATCAGCATCTCCTGAAACCTGCCGCGGATGTTTGCTGCTGCGTGGAGAGGATACACAAAATTACAGCTTTTATCACAAGAATGCATCTTACAGGATGAGTTTCAGGGTGAACATCTGCAACACATTCAACGTCTGTCCTCTCAAAGGAAAGTACAAGTTGGCAACAGATTTAGAACATAATTTGGAGAGATACTTTAATGCATTTGGAAAGTTAAATAAAGCTACACTCCTTACAGGAGCACTCAGACTATTTTTTGCCAAAAGTGTTTTATGAACTTTGCCTTTTTTCTCAGTTGTGAGCTCATGAAAACATTTCAGAAAAACCACACAACCTCTGTTTGCCACAATAACAAGAACGCATTAGTTAGAATTCTTTAGATTTTCATATAATCAAGCCCTGTTGTTGGGATTTGTGGTCATTTTTCCGAGCGAAACAATGTATTCACCACCATGATTAACAGCAGCCACAATCATTCATCTAAATTATGTCAAATAAAAAAAGAACCAGCTTAATGTCGCTTTGTTTGGGTCAACTTTAAACATCAGATACAATCAGAAACATTAGGAGATCTTTTATTCCTTTCTGAAAATCTGGCTGTTTTCAAAACAAGTTTCTTGTGGATGTAAATCTGTCTCCCTTACCAAATAAAAATAAAATCTACAAAAATGGATTAGTGCCTCTGAAAAAACCCCAAATAAAAATCTGACTTTAATCCGAGAGTTTTGATTGTGGGTTAATTAGAGAACCTCACTCCTGGATGAAGATCCATTTTTCTCTTACAGTGAGCAGGACAGTCTATAAGAACCACTAGATGTCGGCTGGTTGTTTTTGGGGGCTTGGCAGAAATAAACATCTCTTCTGTTCTATAGTCACAAACATTAGGTGGATTTTTAACTGGAACCATGCACTTCAGGTCTCACAAAGTGGAGCACTAGAAGAGGAACTGTGACACTTTGGGCTTGTTTTTCTTTCAAACACCCTGAAAAACATTTTGGGGTGAATGGCATCAGGAATTATTTTTTAAACACTATTAAGGTCTTAAGAATCGTATTTTTCGGACTATAAGCCCCTACTTTTTTCCTACACTTTGAACCATGCGGCTTATATCCCGGTGCGGTTTCTCTGAAGATTTTTCTTGAACCGCCAGGGGGCTCTTTAGCAGAAAGTGAATCATTGGAAGTCAACATTGGAAATCAAAGAAAGCGCTAATTTTCATTTAGAACATGCACATGATAGCAGCAGGCACAACAGAGAAATTTATTCAAACTCATACCCCCTCATCATAGAAACAACACGAAGAAAAAGATGCCGCTTTAAAGTTGAACACTATTGATCTGGCAGTACACATCGCCAGCTGTGAACAAGTTCATGGTTCGGCGTTGGAGACGCAGGGGTGCGCCTTAATAAATCCAGCGCATTTATTAAGGACACAACCCTCTGCTGCGTCGTTGTGGAAAACCGAGCGGCGGAGATACCAGCCCCTTATATGTACGTTTCCAGTTTTTTTTTTTTTTTTTGTGTGTGTTTTTTTTCTTAAATTGTTCGTGCGGCTTATTGCGAGTCCGGAAAATACGGTAAGTATCCTTCTGGAAAGTAAAATACTGAAAATACAGTGGTTCATCAGGATAATGATGCACAACATAAGAGAAATGATTCCTCAACACAGAGAAGTCAACCTTCTTTCACAGCAGTCTGCAGTCCTAAGGAATGGTAAAGATCTGTCACGGTATGCTCCCACTTTGTAAAATGTTTAGAAAGTTTAAATGCCGTCATTTTAGCAAACAGGTTTGACAAGTCACTAGTGATTTAGTTCATAAACTCAAATTAAGGGTTGCATTCTTTCAAAGTTTTAATGTCAAACTGAAGGCCTGCAGAAAAAATCCAGCTAAATCTAAAGGACCAGAGAAACAGATGTTCAAGATCACTTAAATATTATTTAAATCAGTTTTATTTGTATGGTGCAAAATTTCTTCAGTGTGAAAGGATGATATTTATTTTTAAAAGTACTAATTAAATGCAAAGAAATACTTTAACAATTTGTTAATAGGTAGTTTAATCAATATATTCTACTTCTGGCAGTCCTCTGAGGTCATTTATTATTCACTCATTTAAGGTTTTTCACACAGAGGCGCAAATAAATCCAGACAGCATAAACCACAACCAAATTTATGGCGCACAGAACCAATTTAAAAATTCTGATGATGGTTCTAGGGGTTCAAAAAGCAGTGAAATTACCCTTTTCATAACTTAAACACCAAAATGTTCAATGAGTAAGAATAACTTAACTGTGATGTTGACACAAAGATATAAATCACAATTTTTCAAAGTATTCATTTTAGAGTAAAAAATTAAGTTTCATACTGCAGACATTTTTCCATTCTTAGTTTGATCCTTTTCCACACCCGTTCACAATTTGAGAAGGATCAGTGTACTAAACTCTATTCTCCTCCACACTTTTCATTTCCAGGAACATAAATATAACTTGATGAATGCTACATCCATTTTAGTCAGTGCATTACCCCGCAGCCTCTCCTGTTAATTTGCTATCCTTGGATTACTTCAAAAGATGGCGTCCGTTTTGTTTTTACAGTGAATTCTGCAGAGGCCAACACAGGGGCCCCTAGTGTGAAACAAGAAAATTAGTCTGGAGGTTTGTCTGTTACAGTCAGACAATTAAGACTACAGCAAAAACCACACACTGATTAATCAAAAATCTGTATTTGGCTCATATTTCCTGGTGATGTTTTTGTCATTTCTTTCCCCGTTTCCCTGATGCTGTTGCTTTTAGAAACACAGAATCAATCAAAAATCTGAGTCAGCCACTTTTCACTTGATTTTGCTCAAATCCTGCAAAATATGATTAGTTTCTATATTAATTAAATGCATTAAAATTGAACTTAATTAAGTTTAATGAAAATGAGATAAAGGCTAGGGACATTTCTATAAACACAATTTTTTTTCCTCTTATGTGCTACAGTGGCAGAAAAAAATTTATTGGCAGATTGTGCCTAAAAAAAAAAAAGCCCCACAAATTGGGAATAGACTAGGAAGATCCTAATCTGAGCATCACTGGTTGTTGTCTATACATGCACAAAAATCAGCCAGTGTGTTTACACTGTTCTTTCATGGTTGTAAAGTTTATTTCAGTAGTCCTTCATGGCAGTAAAAGACGACATTTATTAGGTTTGCAGTCCCAACATGCAGAACAATCATTGAACAAAAGAAGAGAACAGAATCGGACATTAAAAAGAAATTGTTGAAAGGTGCATTTTTTCCAACTTTTGCAAAGTGATCAACACTCCAGGGAGATTCAGAGTAGTACAGTTAACACGTCGGAGAACAGTTTGTGTTATTCATTCATGCAGCCCACGACATTCACAGACGACAAAGTTTTATGTTCTCTGCAGAAAAGAAAAAGCGACAGTCCAAGCCTTCCACGACGACGGCGGCGACGACATCCACATTCAGCAGCTTGGAAATTTCCGACAACCAATTAAGTTTTTTTTATGCTATTAACGAGCAAAAAACAAGAAAAGTATCTGAAACTTAAAACACAAAAAGAAAACATTCCTGTAGAGCAGAGGTACATCGTATGAAGTAAAACAAGTTACAAACATATACACTCTTTAGAAATTAAAAACTATATCATACCAGATATTAACAACTGGAAAGGTACATTGAGTGCATTGTGCAACACTTTGTGTAAAAGCAAGCTGAACACACACGCATACACGCCCACGCACGCAGTCATCCTGCACACACACACCCTCCCTTGTATGGGCCATGCAGCAGCACACACAGATAAATTAGAACTATACCTGAAGTCGTGCAGACGGACAACTGGAGCAAGCACCAACACACACACACACACGCACACACACACACATAGATAATAAAAGAGACACACCAGGACTCCCAGTCACACACATGCAGTCCATCCACCCACACATACATACAGCACATGCACATGCAGGCTATGAAGTGACACACACAGTCAGAAATCTGATCTCCCATAGGGAGAAAAAAAGCAATCACACAAAACACTGACCAGTCAAATATAAATAAAACAAGCCGGAATAATAATATTCATATTAATCGTTACGAGACATTTAAGAAAGCTCAGTTTCCACGTCGGATCTATTCTATCTTGCCAAAAATGAAAAGCTATAGACAATTCATTACAAAGCCAATCAATGCAAAAGTCATAGATCTCCAATATAAAAATACAAATTCACAAAGAACTACAGAGAGAAAGTGGTTTTGATACTGTCATGGAGTTTCCTGGCTAATATTTCTCTCCCTTAAGCTAATGGCACTTATGTTTGAAGGGATAAAATCTCCATTTTTAGGGGAAACACTACCGCTACTGTGAGCTTGCCTTCAGCTCAGCTCTGCAGGAGCAGATCTGTAGTTTTAAACACTGCAGGAGTGCAATACTCTGGAGTTCAGACAGTGCTGTTGTCTTCAGGTGTGTGCATGTGAGAGAGAGAAAGGGAGAGAGCTTCCAAGTAGCACTAAATTATTCTTGGCAATCTTTTTCTTCTGAGAGGGAAAAGTTTCAGGTAGGCACCGCTGTGATTGTTGAGAGAGGAGTGATGTGTGGAATGCGATTTTAGGTCGAGAGCTGAGCTCCGGCTGTTAAAAACAAGAGGAAACGGGACTACTGTCAGCTCTAAAAGAAAAAAGAATAAAGCTACAAAAAGGATTAACCAGGCACGGCATCTACATGTTTAAAAGCAGCAACTAAAAACCTAAATGAACACAAGGTAAAAGAACAAACGGGGACGAAGGCATGAGCAGATGTAAGGCGTCACACAAGAGATGCTCACTTAAGTGCAAAAACAAACTAAACCGTTACAAACATTTGCTCTGAAGTGGTCTGGAGAACATTTACCTGCATTTGGTAGAAAATTGTCCGAATTCACTAGTACTTGGACGATTGTATACACGACTGCTCTTTGGCAATCTTTAACAAGTTCGATTCCTCTGAACTAGCTCCTCTCCAGTGGCGTTTACCTCGGTACTAACAGTGTTTAGGAGTGGTTTAATAGAATGATTTTAGGCTTTGTGGCTAAGTGCTAAAAAGCTGTCATTCAACAGGAAGGAGAGGTTCGCTTGGACAAAACTGAGCGCGAACAGTGAAGAACTTCAGACCACAGAATGCCAAAAAATGCACAGTGCTCATCAATTCTGCTGGACACACAAACACAGCCGGTAGTGAACACGGTTTGTTTCCGTCCTGGTGTTTTTTGTTGTCTTTTTTTCTTTTCTTTTTTTTTTATGTCCACAATTTTCAAAGACTTTTCATTGTTCCTCAGTCCGTCTATCTGTCCGTAGCTTCCTTTGTGTGCTGGAAGTTTACGCTCCCACCAACGCTTTTCTGTCCATTAAATAACCTCGGCGGAGGCAGCAGCAATGGCTCCAGGCAGTCCGACCGGGAACAAGAAGGACGACGGCGCACCTCTAGTTGCTTCTCTGTTTGGTGGTGTCGTACGCTCTGATGACCTCGGACTGAGACACCACTCCGTTCTCATCTTGAGAAAAGGCATAGCCGTCTGAAAACAAAGCGACACCGTTAAAATTAACCCCAAACAGAACGTAAAACATAGAGGACACGAAATAAACAAACATCCAAAGTAAATACTAGAGCTGGCGTGATATTGTGACATTGCTGTTGAATATTTCAACAACATTCATTGTGAGGTTTAGCATCTTGATCACCAAATTGAAACCACATTCACTTACTATCGGACATTAAATCAGACTACAGGTAGGCCTTTTCTGTTTTAGGCCACTCAGACTTGCCAAAATTATTATTCTTCACTAAATACCAGATTCTTTCCATGCAGTTTAAACTATTTGACTTTAAACTGCATAAGTTTGATGAAATTGAATCACTAGCAACCCTCAGTAGTTTGCTGGAGTTTTGGTCCATTCCTCCTGACAGATCACGTATAAATGAGTCTGAATGATAGTACGCCATTTTTTTTAGCTCTGCACACACATTCGCCATAAAACATTTAAAATGGCTGCTCCAAAAACAACATTTCTTCCTTTAAGTTACTCTGTAATGAACTTGGGATCGTTCCTCATTTAGAAGTCCCACCTGTGCTCAAGTTTAAAGTTTTTAGTTGATGTCTTGAGCTGTTGCTTTAATATTAACATATAATATTATCTTTTGATGAAATCTATTTTCAAGAGCACAAATTGATATTGAAATGATGATTTTGATATATGTTGTGCAGCTTCAGCAAATATGACTATAACAGATCCAAATGGATCCATTTTTTAAATAAAAAACTGAAAAAAAATAACTTTTCAATGATTTTCTAGATTAGCAAGTACCTGTACGTTTTCAAATTTTTTTTAGCTCGATGCAAATAATGACCTAAAGGAGATTTTCAAAGGACAGGGTAGAATGAACACAACAGTTGCTCTCAGTTATTTCTTTCTAACTCTTAATACAATTCTATAACTAGAGGAGAAACAAACATTTCTGGCAGTGACAAATGCTCAGTTTTGTTTGTTTTCTTATCAGGACTACAACAATAATGCTAGATGAAAGTAATATTGGTTTTCTTAACATACAAATGAATAAATGAATAAATATTTCAAACAAACATTTCTGTTAAATGAAATAATGCGACGAGTCTGAAAAACACACAATCCCCCCACCCACACGGTATATCTGTATTGTAAAGATACACTATAATCTACACCTTCACTCTCCTAACAGGGTCTCACTTGACCTTTGGCCCCTGACTCACCTTCAGGTGTCAAATGACTCGCTCAGTGCCTGGCGGCCAGCAGGGCAGTTCAAAGGAGCCCGCTGAGTCGAGTGCAATGTGAGGGAATAACAGCGCAACATTTCATCATTATCTGGCTCTACTGAGCTTATCTCAGGACACACTGAGGCACACGGCAAGGAAGGAGCGAGAAATAAAGCTACAAGGAGAGATAGAGGCGTCTATCTGGGAGCTACAGAGGGCTGAGACTTAAATAGGGATGAGGTGTAAATAATGAATCAAAAATGAATCACACAACAACGATTTCATCCCCACCTAAAGGACAAACAAAAAACAAGCTGATCAGACAAAAGACACAAAAGAACCAAGAAACACACAAAACAGAAAATAAACCCCATGCCTGAGAGGATATTGGATGTTGGATAGTTGTGTGAACTTTTAAATATTAAACATAGACGTTCATTCTGATTGATTTCAGGCTCAACTGGGATCAGATTTCTGCCTGGTTTGAGAGAAGAAATGTTTCAACAACATCTGAGATTATTATTAAAAACAAAGAAAAAGGAACATTGGCTTTTCTTTTGGCAAACTCATTAAGCCTGCTGGGAATTGAACACAGTTTGAGCTGATTACTATATATATCAGCAGTTAGCAGTGTGACAAGACAGGGCTGAGAAAGCCTTGTAAGATAATACACAGCATTAATGATGCTGTTTGACATCGCCAACATGAATATATATATCAATCATTTAGATCTTCTGTCTGAGTGAAGATGGATTCTTTTCACACAGACCAAATGATGAATAGTAAAACTATTCATCAGGTAGAATCAGTCCAGAAATTATAAGTTTAAGTTTTCCACTTTGTTTTCCAAAATCTGGTGGTGCTGATGAAAACATTGTTTGGTGTGAAGGTTGTTACTGAGCGAAGAAAACTCAAAAGTTAGCTGTTGCTTAGATTTGGTGAAATGTTTCAAAGTTTCACAATTATCAAATTAAATTATCTCTTTTGTATTCTTTAGAAGAGTCCAATCTCGGCGTTACAGATCACAGGTGTAAAAAATGTTGGCAGGCTCGCTGAGACTGATTTTTACAGTTAGCAATGCTGACCGTTTACAGCTTGAATGAATTTTGTAAAATAAAATGAATAACTTGTATTGAAGCAAACATCTACATTATTACTTGTCCACAAAATAAGTTGGTTAATCTGTCTTACAGAAGACCAAAGGACATACCCTGGTAACATGGAGGATTTTATGTAATTTTAGGCCATTTTACTCCAAATTAGTTATGGATAAAATGAGCTATGTATAGATACCCAATCTATACATAGCTGCTTCAAGAATATATCTGTCTTGAACAAGTAAATAAAAAGGAAAACATGATGAGAAAAAAATAAAGAAAAAGAAAAAGTTGGTAAATGGTGAAAAACTCTGATCCAGAGGTTTCTAGCAGTTTTTTTTCCACTCCATGCTTCTCATTGCAGTTTTAATAACCATTTCAAATTCATTGAGCTACGCTGTCTATTTTTACCCAAACAATTACGGACACTACCTGAACAAAAAACAAAGAAACCAGAGAGAGAAGACGGATGTGTGAGCAACTTACGGAGCAGGTTATGCTGCATGGACTCGGAGCGGTACAGACTGACCGTGCTCTTCTTGAAGACGTTCTTCAGGAGCTGGGCCCTCTCCGTCAAACTGCACACACAGAAACATTGAGAGTGTTGGCTGTCTGCAGAGCATCACGGCCAGACTTAATGACCCATACATCAACCTCCAGAGTGCCTCGACCTGCCAGCCGCTCTACCTGGTGGTTCAAACAACGAGCATGGAGACTAAACTGTGGAGAGGCTAGAGGAAGGGCCAAACGAGAGCGTGGGGAAGGATGGGAAACAGCGGGGCGGCCAGGAGGAATTCATGTACATGTGTGGGACAGGATGTATCTGCATGTGCGTGCAGGTGTGTCTGAAGATAGTCATTCGTGTGTTTGTATGTGTATTTGTTGCGTGTGTGTGCTCTTGCTGGCTCTTGGACAGCAGCCAGTCAGGAGGATCACTTTCAGCCTGCAGGAGATCTCACACTGATGTGCTGCATGTTGATGTGTGCAGCAGACCTCAGACCCCAAACAGCAGAGGAGACCTGCCTCGGCTAAAACACTACAGCACTGTATGGCTTTAATTAGCCGAAGAGCTTTTGCTCAAAAATCCGACGTTTCGTATTTTTATGGGGAAAAAAAGGGAGAAAACCACCATTATGGCATGATTACTGATATTACAGTCAGACTCCTGCAATTTAGCAACAATTTTGAGATTTCTTTCCTCCACACAGGGCTGGTTGCTGGCAGAGTAGCTGTGAGTGTTCGTGACATGTTCGTGACAAAAAGATGATTCTTCCTCCTAATTGACGTTGAAAAAAAAAGATTCATATTTTATCAAAAAAGGCGAGAACAACAGCTAAACTTTAAATCATGTGGTCGTGAAAAGGTCAGGAGAGAAAACACACCCTCAGACGACACAAATGAAATTCAACAAATGATGAGGAAAAAACATTTTTAGATGTAGCTTTTTATGAGTGAAGATTTAAGTACTTTAAAATTTTTATATTCCTTACTTTTAAGATATTTTAGGCTAAACAAGGTAGGATAACTCTTTTGCCCAAATATTGTTCATTTAAAATATGGTTGTTGAAGAACCACTGCAACTCAAATTATGTGAAAATTTCAGATTTTTAACTGTAAGTTTATCTAATAAAGTAAAAGGAAGCTCAACATTTATTCCTTTTTGCTATTGTACCACTGAAACATGTTTTGAACTTTGACATGTATGTAGAGTTACATCTCGAGAAAACGGGTGCAAAACAGTGCCTTTTTTTTAACACTTGAAACAACCTGACAGTATAAGAGCACAGGAGGTGTTCTGAAAATGAAAAACCAGGCTCATTTTCAAACATGTTCAGTAATCTTCTGTAGTCACCTGGTGATGTCACTAAAACCTCGCAGGTCGAGATTAAACAGTGAACACACAGGAATAGTGGACTGGTGTGTACCTGTACCTCTTTCCTTGCACTACTGCTCCAGGGTCTTTAGATAAAGCCTCCAGTTCCTGCACCTCATCCACCAGGGTCTTGAAGCACACTTTCTTCACACTGTAAATCAAACATGCAGTAAACAGCGTGTTGAACATAGTTTACCATGACGAGGTGTTTGGAGACTGATGATATAAAATGCAGAAAAGGAAAATGAAGCTTTTAAGTTGGCAAATTGCTCCAGACGCAGCGAATCTGCTGATGGATGATGCCGACCCGACATTTCCTGCTGAGAATTCACAAAGCGGAAACACCAGAGTTTCTTGGGAGTTTGTTGAAAAAGCAAACTTCCAAATTTAAACTTAAATTTCTGCTGGCGATAGGAGAGATACTGGAGAAAATTCCTGAACTGCGAGCACGTGAGAGAGAGAGCGGAGAGAAAACTCACACTTTGTAGGTTACATCAAAGATCAGCGACGTGACCGGGATGAAGAACAGGCCCATCCAGAAGACCCCTGAGCTGAACATCATTCTCGCCTGCAGGGAACAAACACACACAGGCACACACACGCCCACGCACATTTAATCTCAGGTCACTGTGGATAATGCAGAGTTCAACAGCTGGGAGATGTTAAAGAGGAGAAACACCTGAAAAACCAGAACAATCCCTATCCTCTGCAGTATCACACAACAAACAGCCCAAAACAAACTGTTTTTGTGCTGAAATGGAGAATATAGGTTCAGATAACTTGCTCTAGGCAGGTTGATCAACCATGACTGAAGGATCCCATTATTTTGTTTTTGTTTGGAGCCCCTTCACCTCTGTGGCCCTGTGGGAGGAGGAAGTACCTGTGGCATATTAAGATAGTTGAATCATTTTCAAAGAAAAACAACTATGTAATCCGTTGTGTGGAGAGTTTCTGTCAAAGCAGCATAAATACACTAATTTAGTCAAAGATAACTCAGCTTCTAAATGTTTATTTTCCATTTACAGGTGTCAATTTGCCTTCTCCCGCCCCCATCAAAAACATTTTAATAGTCATTTATTAAACATTTTCTGGCATAAACAATTATAGAGCCTTCTAAAGATATTTAAACCATTTATTTTTATATTTGTCAGTTTGTCTCAAACTTCAGTGCATGTTATTGGGCTTTAAATGTAAAGCATAATTGTGAAGTAAAAGGAAAATAATACATTGACAATCAATGTCTATTGATTTTTTAAATTAATGGGTAATAATTTAGATATACAAACCTGGTTGGGGGTTGTACAAGGTTTGTACATCCTTGTACAGTTTAAGTCAAGACTTAAACTGGAACTGATGCCAAAAGAAAGTTCTACAAAGTATTAACTCTGTGAACGAAATATAAATGCACATCACAGTTTACACTCTTATCTGTTCTAAAACAATGAAAACAATGTGCCATTTTCCCTCTACTTCTCTGCTTTGTGTTGGTTTAGCACAAAGTCCCAATAAAATACATCAACAATTGTGGTTATAAAGTGAAAAAAAATACAGAAAAGGTCGGCAGGTAGAACTTTTGAAAAACGCCATAATGGAATTTCCCACCCTTGTTTCCAGATCTAATCGCCTCTCAAACAGCTCCCTAGGGTTGCCCAAGTCTTTAGTAATAAAAGTAGTTTATCATTTAAGTACTCCAAGTAACATATATTTACTTTATGACTTATTAGTTTTAGCTTCAGTGAGGTTGTGAACCACTATGGTGGGGTTACAAAACTTCAAGATTGCCCTGTTTTCTTTGGCCCACTGTACTGAAACTATCCGTCATTACACGCCTGAGTTACGACTCGTGTTCCTTGCATTGTAATATGCCACTTATTTAAAGTGCCATAACCCCTTGACAGTACTTTTCCTGAAACGTGACAGCGTGACCCGTGGGATGGACGCACACATGGATCGGTGTCAAAACTACCAAGGCACTCAGGTTGACCTAAATTACCTAATCTGTTTGCAAACTGACTTTGATATCTGACATAAAACCAAAGGAGGAAGCCCCCCGAAATAGCAAGAAATAACAAAAAATACTTTCTCCAACAGGAATGAATAAAGGTTTTTCTGTGACACCCAGAGGCTAAAAACGTGAGGGAAAATTGCGATGTAGCACAAGATATTTTCGCAGCGGTTTTGAAATTGTGCAGTCCCAATGGGGACATTTACCAATGCGTTTCTTATTACTATTTTTACAGCTTGAGTGAGTTTAATTATTACAATTTTTATTAAGGTTATTAAACATTTTCAAGGGGGTGTTTAAACTGTCTACAGAGCCCTTTTCAAAATAAACCAGAGTGTACACTCAGCAAATCATAGCAAAGCAGAATGAAAAATAAATTATATTGTTCACGAGTTCAATCTACGACCCCTATTTATTTATGCAACTGTGTGATTCAGCTACAAATTATGTATACATAAGCTTTACACATCAGACATAAAGCTACTTAGGTAACCAAGTCTAATTCATAAATGTATACAACTCAGAAAGCTAAACTGTAAGTAAGAAAGTTGAGCTAATAGAGGGTTATTTTTCATTTTGACGTCAGTTTCAAAATCCAAACAAATCGGAGCAGTTACAAACAACAAATGTTTGTCCGCAGGCATCTGGAAAGGCTCCCTGACTTTGAGCGGGCCAAGCAGTGGCGATGCATGCAAGTATGTCTCATATCATGGAGGCCCCTGGGTGCTGGAGGGGCAGGAGGTCCTTGGAACTGAGCTGTATTTTTAGGACAAACTAATAAACTTGTCTGGCCGGACAGACGGTAGTGTCCTCTAGCAGGGAGGGGGCGGGGGGGTGTTTTGACAACCTCCTCCGTCCCACCCTCTCATGGCTGTAGAAAGTCACAGACACACTGAGTTCAAAGCTCCCCCTCACACACACTCCCACTCACACACTGGACACATGTTGGAGGCTCATTGTCTAAAACAGAGAACCCCAACAGATGGATTGGATGCATAACAATAAAAATTTGGATCAGTGGCCAAAAAACAGTATCATTGGTCCAATGCAGTCTTTACAAGTTTAACACAAGTTTTTGATTGAAAAAATAAAACACAACAATTCAGAATTAATCACTATTTAACATTACTTTCTTTAGTAGGTAATGAAAGGGTATATTCAACTAATCACAGCTATGTTTAATTGGTTATCAATGTCTTAAAATTAAATTGAGAGCATTTGTGAACTTGGACTAATCTGAAAATTGACTCTGCAGGTGTATTTAAGAAAGGACAAACTAAGTAAACAAAGCAGGGATCTAATTTTCACCATCACTGATTTTGATACAACTGAAACAGGCCGATTTAGAAAGTAGCTAATTAGAGCGAGTGGACAAGCAACGTCCAATAAGAATGTCATAGGACACCTAGAGATTTTAGGGTTTTAGGAAACATCTTGTGATCTGCTTACTGTGTGAATTTGTCAGAAAGGCAAAATGATAGCAATAGTTTTGAATGTCCTTAAATTGCAGAAAATAGACTCTTTGTTACAGAAGAACGGCTGATTTCAAATTCTTTTAAGACCTCTTTAAGTCTCTTCGTAAACTCATTAGCTACTACCACCTTCTTTCTAGTCGCCTCAGGCATCTCTTTTCATCTCATCACGGTGTGCACTATCACATCAACAATCAGGAAACCACCCAACTAACTTTGAGGTTTAAACATGGCAGAATTCTTTCAAAATGCTGAGTATTGATGTTCTAATTATGTGCACCTGATGGGGTACGCCTGTGGGTAATTTTAGCCGTTTTAGGCAGGAATGTTTTTCCTCATCTGAAATTGCTTTTGTCTTTTTGGTTTTACAAAAGCGGTCATAAAAAACTCAATTTAAACATTCTGTGACTGAGTATAAATATGTGGTATTTACTTCACCCAGATTGTTCCACTAACTTTGTGTCGTGGTGTTTATCAATCATTAGTTAGAGAAGAGAAAATGTAAAATAAACAGCTAAAAAGTCACGTAACCAGGAGCATTCAGGGAGAAGATAAAACCTTTAAATACAGCATGAGGGGAAAGTCCACTGGTGATGAAAGGATTTAAATGGGGCCATTTTAGTCTGAACAAATAAGAAAGAGATTTCTCAACGTCTAACATTACACACAAAAACATGCCACCAGTCTTTGAACAGCCTTTGCAAAGAGAGTCCGCGATTAATCAAACATGTCATCGCTCCTCGTCTGTCGGCTGGTTAGAAATTGTATTTGTGAAGAATTGCTCAGCCTGCTCCAAGAAAAATTGACAAAAAGGGGAAATTTATCGCGTTTGCATTCATGACTTTTATACATGACAGACAACTGCATTCATCACTGTGAAGGCTGTTTCGCTGATCTGGGAAATGTTGGCAGCTTTCTCTCAAGCTTTCCTCAAATGGCCTTCCAGTTATCTTGCACACACCAATAAACACTTAACAGAAAACCCAAAAGATGGATAATTTGTCTAAAGCAAGATTCAACCTTCTCCAAGTAAACTTAAATAAAAGGATAAATATGGAGAAAGGAGAAGGAAATGTAAATAAAACCATAAATGTTGATGCACTTTGAAAAACAATTAACTAAATAAATCAAATATGCAAATTCCTAGCATCTTTCTTTATGAAAAATGCATGCCAAAGCTGTGCTTTTAGAAGCAGCTTCAGATTGTTGAAAAACACACTGAATGGTTAACTTTACTTCACTATAGTTGATACTACGGATCATAACTGAAACTATAGCGAGGAGAGGCGTGGCTTGCAACTCGAAGAATTCAACATTCACCTGAGGGAGATTTCTTAGCGTCATGGTCCTCATGCTATTGTACAAATGCATTCAAGTCTTTATATACAAAGTTCCATGCACCACCTTTGGCATGTTATCTTCGGTCGACTCATCAACGTATTTCTTTGATTAGACAGACTGGAGGATGGTACATCTTTAGTCTGTGTGAACCCAAAGACTGGAAAGCTGTTGTCTTTGCTTTCTACCTTTTCAAATTTGTACCATAACCCCTAATAGCCTTTTACAATTCATAGTGGCTATGGGTTTGTGACCACATAAAGCACATTGTAAATTGTTCAAAGTTTGGGAAACTGTTTTAAAACCTGAATTTTCTTTAAATTTCACCACTTTATCTCTGACCTATTTGCGGTGTTTCTTGATTTCTATGATGCAGTTTGTTCACCAAAACTCAAACAAACCTCAGAGCTTCTCAGAACATTCATATGATTTTTTTTTTTAGGTGTTTCAGAGGAAGTTACGCTGAATACAGATCCATGACACACTTCTGGAACTATTATTAGAAAGAAAATGACAAATTCTGTCCTCTCCACTTCACAATTATATATTTTATGGTCTATAACAAAATTTAAATGAAAATTATTTAAGACATATAAATAGTAAATACTTCTGCAACACACTGAAAACAACATTAAAATTGCATAATGTAATTTTGCTTGTCTGAGCTCATTCAGAGATTAGCTTTAGGTCTTTATTATTGTCAATTTGCAGAAGAATGTGCATATATAAATCAATTCTGAGTAACATGATTGCTTCCAAAGAAAATCCTTCTCCTACTAACGGACGGTATAATTCATCAGCTAAAGAAAAACTTTAGTCTAGTGTGAGAGGTACTTTGCTACAGCATTGATAAATGGCAAAATTATGTGCAAGACGAAAGACGGAAGACTTGTATTAGAAACAGATGTATCAATATCCGTCATTGTAGCACAGAGCAGGTCAGTGTAACAGACGTCTCTAGACTCCAAGCCTCTCGGTGAAGCATTTTGCCCTGCCTGGACAAAATGATCAGAGATGTTTTTCCCTTCATCCCTCTGTCATATGCTTGTCAGGAGAAGACACGGTGAGATGGAGCCAATACAGTAGCCCAAGTGGCGCGCTTCATGGATGGATCCTGCACCTGTCCTGCTCGCTATCCAGAGTATGTATGTTTTGACTAAAGCTGATTAATGCGACTGCGAGGATCAGAGCGCTGCTTAGCATCTCTTGTTGAGGGCAGTGTGAGGAAGAAAAAACAGGAGGAGAATGAGTTCGCCCTGAGGTCCTAGTTCAATCAGCAGAGGTGAAGAGGAGCAAATAAGAGAAAGAGAAAGAAGTTTCAGGGGGAAAAAGGAAAACAGAACGAACAGAGGGCAAAGAAGATTCATGTAAACACTGTGGAGGTTCTGGTGAAGTATGCGGTCGGTGTGTTTCTGCTCCTCAGAGGCTAAAAGGAAACTAAAGCTCACGTCTCTGATGTCCTCTCAATTTTCACAGGGATGTGTCATTGTTTGATGATATAGTGGTATCCCCCAGTTAGTTCTGGGCATAGAGTTACCATCTGCCCACAGGACACCATTACAATCTTCAGTCAACTGCTGTGGGGCATGGATGAAAGCATCTGGATTCGCAGACAGAAGATGGGGTGAAGTTTACATGCCTAATGTTAGTGTAGGCGTGTGTGTGGGTGTGTGTGTGAGGGGTGTGACAGGTTGAAATAAAAAAACAAAAACTAACGAAGTTATACTCTTCGAAGACTGTATCTGTCCGTCAATCTTTCTACTAACAAAGGAACGTATCTGATATGAAACTGGAGTTCTTCACAGAATTACCTCACATTTTTCCATGAACACTCCTACAGACTTAAATTTCAAAATTTCTTAGTTCTTCTCTGCCAACTCTTTAAGTATAAATGTCAGACTTCATTATCGATTGTTAACCTTCAAATTGCAGCTAAAAAAAAAAAGAAAGGAACAAGCAAACAAAAAGAACAGATTAATGTGTTAACTGACAGATCACTGAATAACAAAAGGAAGGATGGACACTGGCCCAGTGTTTCTTGGATACACTGGGCCAGACATCCAGTGTATCCAAGAAAAACCTATTTTCTTACACCCAAAATTAATAACAAAAATATTATAAACTGTTATCTGTTTTTACACGTCTTTGTTTTCCCTATGTTTTTTTTTCTTTTTTGCTTGTTTAATTTACCTTCTAATCATGTAAAACACTTTTAATTGCCTTGTATAAAACTCATTGTAAAACTGTTTTCTCTAATACATTTTCTTCAAAAACCTTCTCTTTGCCTCCTAAACAAATGAGGTGGCACAAAACCAAGTAATGAAAAAGTATGAATGATTAAAAGTAAGCTTGTGCCTTCTTGACCTAGGAATATCAAGGCAAAAATCGTCAGAAAAAAATGCTAAGGGTTTATTCCCACAGGGAAACTTACTGAAACCATGATATATTTTCACGGCAGGCGGTTGTTTTCCTCTGCTACAGACTGTGGAATACCAGCCTTTTTTTCCTAAAATAACCTCCTCCTGAGTTCTTGTTCTCTGATGAAAGGACGCCCCAGCACCCCTCTCCCAGAATGCACTGGGAAATGTCAAATGTTTATTAGCTTCCCATTAAACACCAGGGGTGATTCAGAGAATTAGCTACATTCACATGTAAATCAAAGCCTGCAAGGAAAAACTAAATTTTTAACGATTATTGTGTTGGGTGAACTCAAAAGATCAACTTGAACTTTTTTGTTGTGGCGATTGTAGATTTTTGTTTTTAGGACGTCAGTTTCTTAGCTTAGCTGGCACACAATTTCACTACTCCAGCATCACCTATGGCTACTCTGAGCTGAAGGAAAGAAATGTAACACAAACAGTCTGCTAATTGGCTCAATTAAGTCATTATGCAACATAAGCCAGAAGTCTGACAGTTTGCACCCCTCTGGCTCTGTTTCTAAAGATCAGGGCTCGGTTTTACTCAGAACTTTCCCACCAACGTTCTTCTATGGGAAATGAAGCAGAAGGTGCTCAGCATCTGCACAGCTCAGACGAACACAGCGTGTGGATTTGCACGTTTACCTGTCCTGACATGTCGGGTGCCAGGGTAATGATGGGCCACAGGGAGGCGTAGATGATGAAAAACACAACCCACAGGCCGATGCTTCCCCAGATGGCAATGTGACTGAACTGTGAGAAAACGGGAACACGGCCAAATAATTAGACTTACTTACTGAGGTTGAGTTTCTCTGACTTGCTTATAAAAATGTACAGTAAAATTTTTGGGTTTTTTCTTCAGTGTGTAAGAGTTCGTAGAAAGTGCACTCAGAGTGAATTTCCAGTCATTTCGATAAGAGGTGCATGTAAAATGTGTCACAGGTACCTGAGGTAATATAAACAGCCAGAGAGCCTTTGACCTACCATAGTCCAGGATGAAGTCTCCAGACCAGCTTTAAGACAGACTGTGATGACGACAAACTGTTAATGAAGAGAAAAAAACAAACAAAACAAAAAACATATTGAACATTTTAACTTATTTTGACCAAATCCACATTTTTATTCTTCCACAATAAATGGAAATACTGAATAGTGTGATGGTGTGACTGTGACACAGTACTTTCAGGAGAAAATATACATGTAAATGGATACTAGAAATACTCAACTACAAAAAAAATAAATAAATAAACTGATATGAACTGGTTTAAGTATAAATCAAATTGAAAGGAGGATGAAATGTACAGAAATAATGTAGGTTGACTAAATGGGGTCTAATCAACTCGGAACTAATCAACAACAGTTTTAGTATTATACTAATATTAAAAAAAAAAACAAAAAAAAAACAAAGACCACAAAATGTATGTGATGTTTATTATCATCACAGGACAGAAAACTTTGAGTCAAAAAGACTGATGCACTTACTGTGTAGACCATATTTCCTAAGAGGAGATAGTCTGGAGTTTTTCCACTACCAAGCACCGTATCTGTGAAAGACGTAGAGACAAGAGAAGCTTTCAGGAACATCACATTTCTCCTCAGGGTTTCAAACTCCACATAGACTACATGTCCTTTTAAAAGCCCCAGCTGCTGCTGGAGTCAGTTAACTGGTTCTAAAAAACAAACTAATTTGGTTTTCCACAACCACAGAGCCATCTTGGTTCTGTCATTACCTCACTTAACATCTCATCCAGTAAATCCTCACCTGAATATTTATTGCCTCCAGGTCAGGGAGACATTTTAACTACAATGTTAGTAATATTCAACTCTATCTCTGCAAACTGATATCTTGATATCATCAGCTTAATTTATATATGCCCATTTCAAACAGGGGGGATTTAATGAATGCTTAACTATTCTGATCATCCGATTCCTGATCTGACCAGTACAGGAAGCACTCGTATCAAAAGAGTCAGATAGGCCATTTGTGGATTCTGTGGAAAATTTAGCAAATGCAGTTCCTGATTCATATAAACTGCACAATAGGAAACATAAAAAAAGAAAGCAGATGAAAGACAGTGAGCTGGTGTTTTCCAGTGGTAATCCAACATTTCTACAGTTAAATAGATAAATAAAGTTAACTAACTTAGGAGAAAAAGGCATTGTTCTTACTACATGTTTAGTTATTAGAGACAAATGTTACAGCAGACGGCAAAACAAAGACAGGTGCCAAGAAGAGCAACACAATATATTTAACTGCAATCATCATTGCAATTAAATGTGTCTAATTTTGTGACCATAAAAAACTGCAGTTTTTTTTATTTCAACTGCAAGGAATGAAAATTCTGCACACCCATAACATATTTGGTCGGTATGATGGATTTTCCTGCCGTTTATGTTGACACTGGATGTATATTTAGTGGTGGGGACATTGTGCAGACATAGTTCTTAGTAAACACTACCTGGAAACTGTGTGGTGGAGCCCTAAGCTAATTTCCTCAAACTTTGAGGCTTAAATAATAATTCTGTACGTTCAGCTTTGTGGAAATGCGATTGACATTACAGTCCATTAGGGTGAACTATAGCCTACATGCCTTCCTAGTGGTGAAACATCCAACTTTCCTGGTAACTCATTACTACATCAGATTTAAAAGGCTGGTTTCTAAGGCAAGATAGTCATTTAGTTATTATATGTGACCTGAATTTCAAAATAAGATTAGAACAAACAGAGTCGCACTGATAAGACTGCTTCAAAACACAAGTGAGTTTGGGATGTAGCCAAAGTTAAAATATCAATGCTATGTGACTGCCAGTGGAAAAAGCAGCAGAGGTTCTCTTTACTTCCGGCTGGTAACATGCCTTGTGCTGACAGCCTGTCAGTCAGAGTGAGGCTTTGTGTGGAAAGCAGGCCCAAGCTTGTGTGGTCCTCAGCTCTGGTCAGCCAAGACTTAAAGGCTTAAGGATTGCCATTTTCTTTGTACACGGAAAAAAATTCAGTTTTAAAATGCACACTTTTAAAGTTTTATACAAAATCCAACTAAAGATATTTGCTCAAGCGACATAAAATGTTAGTTTCCTACTAAATTGATCAGTGTGATAGGTTTTTGTCAACGACTGCACATCAGATTTCGCTTAGTGATGCAAATATGAACACATGTTTGTTGCTGCATGTCCCTCAGACCAAAGATGCCACATGTTTGCAATTCATGACTGGAACAGCTAGAGAGAGAAGTAATTAAGACAAAGTATGTGAGCTTGACTGTTTTCTCTTTTCATCCAGTCCATTGAGAGCCAAGGAGGAGTCGCTGGGAGCCACTAACCATGCTGGAAGGCTTTCAGGGGGAACCAGAAGAGGATGACGGAGTGGAAGAGGCCGTTCAGACAATGGGCCCAGAAGACCTGCAAAACAGAGGCAAGAGGAGTGGAGGAGGAGGAGGAAAGAGGGAGGGTGAAGGGTGGAGGGGATGTTGAGTGAGAAACAGAAAGAGTGAGAGAAAAGAGAAAAAAAGCATGTGAAAAGGGTGTGGGGAGCTCCAGGTGACCCCTGACCTGAGCCCTTTGTGCCATCCCAGCACTGGGCTAAGTGGCGGTTTTGTCGGGGCCTCCTCAGTGAATGGCCACCCCGCTGACAGACATGTTGTATATCCTCCAAATGTTATGGGGGGAGAGCGAGGCTACGCGGGATATGTATTAGCAGTGAAAAGCAAGTGGATGACATCAATGTTCGGGTTTTAATCATTTTCTCCCATTACAACCAATTAGCACAAAGGAATTGACCTGAAAAATAGTCAAATCAAAATACTTGCACTGGCTCTATGAACATTAAACATTATACAAAGAGGTGCAGAGGAAAGGTTTCCACTCATTTAATGTTGTTAGACCTGAGCTCATTCATGAGAGAATTTAAACCGGAGTAGCAATACATCACAGAAGAGTTTAAATAAGTAAAACAAATCAGTCTAGAAACACACACAGAGTCCGACAGGCTGGACAGAGATTAAACTGTTTTCTGGGTAATTATCAAGAGCCTGGAAAATCTAGGTATGGAACACCGTCTGCGCAGACGTATACACCTTGGAAGAGTTGGCTAAACCAATACACCCACTCCAAAACCACCTTGTTTTAAAATTTATATTAATGCAGCCACTCGGCCAAACAAAACACTAATGGGCCATGTAGCATGAAACAGCCGTGAAATCTGTGAGGCCAAAAAGAAGAAGAAAAAAAAACATCTCCTCACTTGTGCCCTCTTTCTCCCTCCTCACCCAGACGCTGGTGTTTGTTCTGAGACATGAAAATTGCTCCAGCTTAGAAATTAGAGAAACTGTTTAGGATTTTTCAATTGAGGTTCTGGTAAACGTTTCTAAGCAGTTACTGTCACACCTGTCAGAAAACGTTCTTGGCACCTTAATTTATCGTTTTCTATCATTTTATAACAACTCCAATATCAAAACAGACATTTGGATGATACTCTATGGGTACAAACAAAAACGATTTTGTTTTAGTAGGTTCACACAAGACATAAAGACAGGGGGTCATGTGCCAAACTTAAATTTCCTGCGTTAAACACGTACCAAGAACAAAAAAGGTGAAACGCCTTTAGTTAATCTGGTATAAGTACAGCGATTTCTAAAACCAAACATAATAGCAATTTCAGAAAATACCATGTCGTTGATTTATCCAAATAAGGTGCAGTGCCTGTATTTATCCCCTTTAAAATTTCCACTTTTACCGCCATATGTTAAAGGATTTTATGACACAGGACAAATCAGGATAACACATAACAGTAAATAAAATTTGAAAGGTTTTGCACACCCATGTATTTAGATAAAAGTAGTTGCCTAACTAGTAAACAGAGTCCACCTATGTGTAATTTATTCTCAGTGCAACTACAGGAGCTCTGTCGAGTTCCCTTGTTTTGTATGAGAAAATAAAAGAACATAGATGTTCATGAACACCAAGGAACACAAAGCCAGAGCTACAATGGAACGGTTTAAAAATCAAAGCATAGTTAGATGTTTTAATGCCATATGTTGGAATGGCTTTGAGTTAAATATAGATAATAGTTTTTGGTAAGACTTGAAATTCTACATCCAAACTGAGTTGGAATTATTTTTTGAAGAAACAACAGGGAACCATTTTAGCTTTAAGATGCACAAAGCTAAGAGAAACACTGGCATTCTGCAAGTCACAAAGGTTTACAGCAATGACTGAGTGAAATTTGAGTGAAAGGTGATTCTATTACACATGCATGTACACATGCATGCCACACTTCTCCGATTTTCATTCTTTTCAATTTAACCATTTCTCGATGTCCTTCCAAGTCAGAATTCTGCATTATGGTACCTTATGATGTTGTAATACAAAAAGACAAACGAAAACAAAAGCAACTTAAGCTCGACAGCTATTATTCTTGCAAGGTGAAAAAAGGCATACATTTATGACCTGACTATTTAATCAATTATCTCATACTAAAAGAACAGTTGAAAGCATAAAAAAAAATAAAAATCGCAACTATGTCTTGAAAACTTAACATGACATTTTTATTTCATGAAAAGTGAATATTTTATGGTTTTCTAGAAATATTTAATGTTCTAACACTTAATATGATCTTTGTTAATATACTGTGACCTCAGTGGCACAACCTCATCACCTTCCCGCCAGCCAAACAAAGTCTCATGACAGCTACCCCCACCCTGGATTAGCTCGCACTCCCACTGTGTACACAAAACCCAATCCACAGAGCGAGGGTGGCCAAAAGCAAACCCCCCCCGTTCCTCTGGCTCCTCGCTGAAATGCGTATGAAATTATCACTAATGTTACAATCACATGTTTTACTCAATTAGTAAACACTGACAGGCTCAGCTCTCCATCAGTTTCCCCCTCTGTTATCCCATCATAGTCACTGCAGGAGGGAGGACAAGCCTCCAGGTTTCCGTCTACAATAATGAATGCTAATGAAATCAATAAATTCTCATAATCATTTGTCACAGTGGGATCCTTTCCTTTAAGCCATCAATCCACCTGGGTATCTCTTTGCTCTTGTTTTCTCTTTGAGTTGGTTAGGATCCACTCTGAATGAATGGCTGCTCTGTCTTGGGAAAATTTGGCCCTTTGTAGAAGCCTTAATGGCCAAAAAAAGCAAAACACATGAAAGGCAGTAATTAATATGGAGCCAAATATTTGCAGAGTAGCCTTCTCTTTTCCGTTTCTTTATGAACAAATGAGGTAAGGAGGCAAGAGAGAAAGAAAAGCTCTGTAAACGAGGTAGTAGTTGTTGTTAAACTGCAGTGGTTATTAGGGCTGCAAAGTGATTTAATAGTTTGCATGGGAACCTACTACGTCCTTAAAAGTAAATGAGTGACAAAGTTGAAACCCCCAGCGTGAACCTCTCCCTGCTCACACCTCAACACAAACAACTTTAATTCACAGAGACAGTATCTGTTGTGTACAAAAGAGCCGGGGCCCGCAGAAAGACAGGTTTCGGAGGGGCCAAATTCCTGATGGATTTTCTCGCCGCAGGCCAGCTGCAAGGAAAATATCTCTGGAAGAGAATGGACAAGCCAGCAAAAACAACTTGCTGACCTGACCGAGTCATCATTTATGGGTCTTGGAAAATGTGGCCCAAACAAAATGTAGGTTCGTTTGCCTCAATGTATCAAGATGAATACTTCTGGGATTCTTTTCTGGCATAAGAAAACTTCATGAAACATCCCAAAAGGTTTAATCAAGGGAAAATCCATCTGAGAGCAGGATTCATATGAAAAACCCTTTAACTGTGTGGCAACGTAGCTCTGCCCAGTGTTGTATTAAGCATGTGTGCTTTCATTCAAGATGGTCACAAACTGATTATTTTAAGGGGGCTTTATTGACCCATGTCATTTTTTACTGTGACATTTTATATTGTTAACAGTTTAGGTTTATTTAAATGCAACAAAACAAAAAAACAAAACAAAAATCCATACATAGAATTTAATATTTAGAAAAAATTATAATAAAATTTAATTTAAAAAAAACTAATTAGAATAAAATTTTATGAAAACTTAAATGGTAAATGCATTAAAAACATCAGAATAGGCAAAATCTAAAACAATATATATAATGTGATACCTCAAAAAATGAATTCAATTAACTAAAATGCAATACTTTTTATTAATGGATAACAAATAAGCAGATTAACAAATATCAATGTTAGTAACATATTTATATAACAATTCCTGGCCATTAAGAAAGGGTCAAATAAACAAATTTGACACGGAAGCAGGTGAAATATGATTAAAATGTTTATAAACAACTAATTAAATTATTTACTTTAGTCCTTCCAATGAAAGAGAAGTTTTGTACTGAAACTGATGCATATTGTTCACTCCTGTCTGGTTTAAATGTGATTTGATAGGCCTGGCCTCCAAACATACGACTCTTTTCCTTAAGCAAATTGCTTAATTTTCCGCAACAAATCCTTGTAATATAATGACAACATGCTCCCAATTTTCTTCCTTGCTCTCCCTTTCAGTTCCATCCCAAAACTCATCTGACCTTCCCTGCCCCAGACCACCATGGCCAATCCTCCTTTTAATCTACCTCCATGTGCAGCTAACCAGGTCACCACGCCTGTGAGGAAGGTCCAGCGGTCTGTTGCTGGGCATGAAGAAAAGAGGAGACAACTTTATTACCCAGCAGGGGAAAGCTAACGGACAGGCCCCCCCATACCGCCCACAACCAGACAGAATAGGTCAAGCCTCGCCAAACCAGACACTGAGTGGAGATCCACGAGCTACAGCTGCCAGGTCACTGAGAGAGGCGATAAATCCTTCAGAGCAACAACAGAAACATCGCCTTTCATTAATGTGATGACAGCTGGTTTTAAGATCAGGGACGTTTGGCTTTTGCATGTGTGTAACAGAACATTTGTTTTCAACCTTGGCAAATTAAATGTGTATTTTTTTCTCAGCATAGGTTTGGTTTCAAAGAATATTACAAATAAACATCCTCCAATATCTGGGGAGATCTGGTCATTTCCTATCAAGTAGGCAGGTTGTGAAAAAGAATGATGGACATAAGAGATAATGCAAATTCTATAAACATTCACAACCAAATAATTTGTTCGAGTTTTGACTTACCTTGGTGTTGAATCCCATTGCATTCTGGGAGGTTTTGTAGAGCTCTGGGTATTTTAGCATATTCTCTTTCCTGCAGGAGCGCTCAAATATTCCCAAAGTAAGAGGGGGTAAGGCAGTAAAGAGCTACATAAAGAAAAAAGCAACACACACAGAAAAATATCAAGTTTCAGCTACACCAGCGTAGAACATTAACCAAAGTGATGAAACATCTGATATAAAATGTTAAAAAGACAAAAACAACAAATTAATAATTTTGTGTTTGATGTACCGTGATTGCTCTCACACATGTGGTACAAAACTGCCTCTGCTCCTAAAGTCAAAATTTTATTTAAAAAATATCCTCAGTGCTGGGGGTTTTTTAATAACATTTTGCAGTTCAGGTGACTGCACAAAGTTCTGATTGGTGCATTTCTGTTGTAAATCTCATGTCTGTTTTTAACTAATCACAGATGCCTATTCTGATCATTCGCAATACCTCCATATGCTTTAATTTGCTGGAAATTTGTTTCAGTCTGTTCTCCAATTGCGCTACACTTAAGTCTGATTATTGAGGACCACTGACCTTGAACCCTTTCGGGGTTGGTTTTGATTGGTCACACTTTCAGTCCGTTCATATGCAAAACCCATCTCCCAATAAACATCTGCCAGGTTCTGGACCAGGAGGCAGGTATTTAAGTCTGGCTTAAGTGTAATTTCTTAGAGATGTTGTAATGTTGCATGTAGCAGCTGCTGAGAGAGAAGCACTGGTATTGTGTGTAGCCGAGAGGGCTCAGTGGCCAGTTGGTGTGCACTCCCTGCAGGCCCATCTGGAGTGGGAGTTAGCTGGACTGGCAGGACACAAGACATGCTCCATTGGGTTCTCTTTCTTATTCACAGCCAAGCCCTAAAGGACTTCTCTATTGAAGGGTGGATTCAGACCACTGCCTCCAACAGACTCCCACACAGCCAAAAGAATTCCCCAAGTCTTTAAGAATGAAAAACTTTCCATATTACACCACTGGTAATATGGAATGGTGGTTTATTATATAACTGATTAAAGAGGCAGCACTGCTGAGCTGTCCTCGTCAACTGACAGTTCATACTGCAAATTGTTTCCATATTTGAGGAATATTTCTAATTTTGAATGGAGCTAAGTTGGAGTTTTATTGTAGTTAATAAGCACACTCTTTTCCCTCCGCTTAATTTATGACAGATATGATATATGAGCTCATTAGGAGTGGTCCTGTTATTGTGCCCTGTGGGATTCCCAAAATCAGCTCACTTGCCGTTCCACTCTTCCTATTCTTTTTATCATTCAAACGTGGCCACTCTAAATAACTACCCTCTGTGGCGCAAGCAAAGCTGTTATTCTTTCACATTCAGTGCATAGCTTGGGGCACAGAGGGAGTATAGGCTTGACATCTGGTCATAAATAACAAAGAAATTTTTCAGGAAGTAAATGCCACATTCTGGCAAAAAAAGAATCACTTGTGGGGTACCAGAGCTAAACTGTTTGGTGTCAAAGAGGGGATCGGGTGGAGGTGCAAAGTGGTCTCTTCAGAGAATAAATATTCCCAACACTCACCACGTTATACAAGCCGATACACCAGCGTTCAAAGAGAATCTGTCCAGAGAAGCCATTGACGAATGCAAACCAGATCTGTAATTAAAAAGAATAGATAATATAAAAAAAGATTTGCATCAAAAGGCAGGAAAGTTAAACAACAATAGGTGAAATGTATGTTCTGCTCTCCAAAAACATCCACAAAACTCTCTACTGGTGCTGTCCTTTAAAGCCATAAAACTAATAATTTATGAACAAGATTATAAATGAATGTTTTCCATTAGTAACAGAATAAACCCCAATTTATACCTTTAAGTCGGGTCTACTGTCTGCTCAACTGTGAAGCCTGCCTATGTGATGTAATGTGATTTTCTGACTGTGCTCACTGTCGGCACCAACAGGGAAATAACACTCTAAAAGGTGGTGTCAAGCATTCAGGAGTTAATAAAAATGAGTTAGATCACAAGCAAAAAAAATAAAATAAAATAAAAAAAATAAAAATAAAAAAAACCCAAAAAGACAAAACAAAAACAAATCTACAAGAAAATACGGTATGGAGAAATTGACTGTTGTGCGCTAAAAAATGTATAAAAAAGAGTGTGTGCCAAACTTCTTCTGACTTTCGCTTTAGGAATTAAACCTAGCAAAAGCTCAATAAATAAGTAAGTTAAGGTGGGGTAGTTTGAACTGCTGACCTGGAATCAGCATATCATTGGTTGGACTTGCCAAATTTCTTAATTAGGTAAAATGGGGTCAATGAGAGGAAAAAAACCCTTCATCCCTTCAATGGAAATGGTTCGCTATATTCACCGCAGGTTTACCTCTAAACCCACTGCTCTACCTGACAACATGTGGGTGACAGATGAGGTTTGCTGCGCTGCTTAAGCCACTTAGGTAATCTGAATGAAGTAGACAAATGCAATGCAAACCATCTGTTTTGCAAAAATAAAACTCGTAACCTCTGAAAAAGTTAAAAAATAAGGTGTAGAAAACTAGGACAAAAATTATGTATTCTGAATATAAATCTATTGGTACAAAGCTGATGTATCAGAAACACCGTGAAGTGAAACTGACAACCCATGGAAGCTATGATCAGAAACTGCACCTCAGTGTTGAAGTTTGACAATTGGTGATCCAGGACAGGCTTTAGCTGCTGCCAAAACTGTCAAGAGAACATAAGGGAAGCTGTGTTTTGGCCATGGCCTACCAGGAATTTCCTCGCTTCATTTAACGTCATTATGAAGGCATGAACTGCTACAAATTCTCACATCGGGACAAAGCTTGCTTGACGGCTCCACCCGCCGCTGCTGCCAGTGTCTACATGACCAATACCAGTCTGCCTGCTGGTTTTTCCCATTACATCGGGTTAGCATATGCATGACAACAAATAGTGGGGGGCCAGCCGATAAATCCCAACTTTCCCTGTGTGCCCACATCCTGCCCCTCACCTTTCAGCTTCAGTCACACCCACCAATGACCGATCCACTGTCAAGTCCACTCTATCATGATGATTATAATTTTTTTTTTTTTTACATGAGCGGCCGGTTAAATCTCGTGGGATGTTCAGATGAAAATGGAACCAGATGGCTTTGAATGCAAAGACAATAGGACCACAGCCTCAGATGTTTTGGATCTCGGCTTGTTTAGAATTGCATTCAGATGCCATTGCTAGGAGTTATGCAGTGTATGGATGAAGCTCAAGACATGAGGCAGGTTCAGCTATTAGGAAGGCTCAAGGGTTGGTACGGAGCGGCTTGTGGGTAGGTCAAACTGCTGAATTAATTACAGATCTGCTCAATAAGAGCCTCTGGGCCGATACATTGTTGTGCTAAGTTAAAAAAGCCTCCTATTCACATGGTGGGGTTACTGCTTCTGTGTGAGTGTTTCGGCCTCGTCCTCCAACGTTCCAATGGCTTCGCTCTCTTTCTCATTCTCCCCATCTCTTGAGGGACAGATGCATTGATTTGCTCATTAGGGGAAGTACCAGGCAGGATTTTACTTCCCTTTTTTCTTCCCCTCATTGAGTACCACTCAGTGAAGGGGTGTGGTTGGCTTCTCTCCCTCACTGCACATCATGAAAACATTGTTGGGGCAAAGCAGGAGCTGGAGGAGGAACAAAAAAAGGGGTAGACGAGAGACTAAAGAGACTTGCATATTCATCAGCAAATGAAAAATCACTGATTCCAAGGTTGCTCCACAGCATTGCAGAGTTGTATAAGAGCCTCAGTCAGGAAAAGGCTGGGTGGGAGTGACATTTGTCCCCAATAGTCCGAGTCTGGATACTCTTAAGTTTGGCTCTGCGGGATTGCTAATTGAATTCATTCACAAAGCAAGCAAAGTATAAAGCAGATGACAAAAAGGGAGCTGATTAATATGCTGGAAATATGTGAAGCTTCAAACAGAGGCTGTATTACAATGCCAAGCTCGGCCTTTAAGTATTAATTCAGTCCAAATGGTGGGTAAGATTTTACTCTTTTACTTTGAGCATTCCTGAACCACAGTGAGCATGATCTAATGAGAGTTTTATAATTGCCTCATATGTATCACTCCTCCATCATGTCCCCAAGTAGCGCCCAACGTTATGTCAATCAAACACGAGAAGCTACAAAGATTGCGCATTTCAATAGAGTTGCTATGGATTCTTTCACAAAGGATTCCCTGCCTTAAAGTGAATAAATTCAAGTCTTTTTATTGCTGTTCTTTATCCAATTGTAACTTGTTCCAAAGTCAAACTTGGGAATTAAACTAAAGGTTTCTTGAAACCATTTTGTTTAAGAAAAGCAAGGCCTTGCAAAAAGATATTCAGATTCACTGAACTTTTTTTTGGTCATCCTACAACTATAGACTTTAATGTGATCTCTCAGGATTTTATGTGCAAGAACAACCAAGTAATGCATAATTATGAAATGGAAAGAAAATGTGTTTTTAAAGATTATTTCACAAACAAAAATCTAATAACCGAGGTTTGCATTTTTATTCTACCCATTTTACTTTGACACACCAAATAAAAAACAGCGTAACCAATTGTCCCAGTAAATAGAATTTACTTCTGTTTATTTTAATCTCATTACAGATGATCTGTGAGGTTTGTTAGAGGACATTAGTGGAGAAATGGCATCAAGGAGACTAAGGAACATACCAGACAGGTCAGGGAGAATGTGGTACAGATGTTTAACAAAACAATAAAATACAAAGCTATTTACCTAAGACTGAATAAGCAGTCTTGGGTAAATAGACTGAAGAAGCTTAAGCCATTAAGCAAGAAAAGAATGGGGAAATATTTCAGTGTTCAGATCAGCAAAGCCAGGAGACCTAACCACAAAGACTTGTAAGTGTATTGAATGGTGCTTCTACATATAGGCTCAGTTGAGGAAGTAAAAATGCCCTTCATAGATTAAAAAAAAATTACAAAGTTGATTTGTAAAAAAAACCCCAAAACAAACAAACAAAAAAAAGAGAACAAAAACAACAGAATCATTGAAACCAAAAGAAACTTTGAGGTAGTTGCACTGGTCAACCAAATAGTTAAGAGACAGTCTTATGCACTTATAACAAACCCCATAATGACTGACAAAATCATTAACTGCTCCAAGCGTTTGCACCCATAGTCAAATCTCTCACAACAGCCCATGAGGCAACAGAAGGGCTTTTCTAAAGAATCAAAGCGTTTGGGGATGGAGAGGCAGATGAAAGAGACCTAACCATTGGGTCTCTAGTATTCATATTGTACTAATTGGTGTATAGGACAATGATGTGGAGAACAGAATTTCTATTAACAGCCAATTCTCTTCTTGCAAACCAGCCTTAAAGTTGAACAGGAAAAAGATGAGTACTCAAACGCAAACCCACTAGTGCAACAAACGTAGCTTTTAATCATACCCTGGAGCTGAAGGTGGGTTTTATGTTTGGATACTACAAATACTGAACCAGTGAAAGACTGGATAAATTATCTGCTTCAGACCCCTAAACACATGAGTGGGGGGAAGGAACTAGAGGGCCACAAAAGGTACGCTCAAATTCTAGATGGTATAGTCAAGTTTTGGTAAAATCACTGACATGCAGCCTGATGAATTAAAAACAGCAAACACAAAAAAAGAACAATGATATTGTCTTGCTTATACATCCTTCATCAATGGAAAGCATCCTACTTTTAGTCCCTTACAATAGAATGTGAAACACTTCATGATAAAAAGCAACAGATGAAAGTAATTCAATTTTTAGGAAAGAATGAAATGTAAGGGTTCGCTGTCATATAATCAAGTTAGTCTAAAATTTAATTTTCCCTTGGATTTGTGTGTACAACTTCAACTTAACCTGATCTTGAAAAGGGCAGTGTGGTTGAGCAGATGTAATGGAAACAAAAATGCACTAACAGTCTCTTTCTTCATGTCACATTGACTATGAAGAACACACATATTGAAATATCTAAGGTAGCTGACTGATTTTTCATGGCAGATAAACTTGAAAGTCATCCGAGGTCAAACTGTCTCAGAAAATGTCAACGAAAGAAAAACAGTGCTCATATTTTAAACACTGTTTGATGTCTGCTTTTCATCCACGACAGCAGAAAATGTTGCAACACACTATGTTTAAATGTTTTCCACTGACTATATTTCAAATGGAGAAGAATCATTTTTTGGCTCCAAACTAGAAGTTAAATATATTTTTTTATATATGGGATCTTATTTTTCAGGTGTCAGCCAGCCGGTTTAAAGGGAATAGACGTGCAGTTGGATAGATTGTTATTTTGTGAGTCACACTGAAACACAGATTAGAGAAAGCCAAGGCAAGAGATATCTGAGGAGCACAAATAGAATGAAAACTGTTTCCACTATTATCCAAAAACAATATGTTTTATAGGAATGTGCACAACATAACATGATGTAGATACAAGAGAAAATGCAACCTGAGGTTGGTAGAAAAAGAGCCCAGATGACCAGCCCAACCATTCAAGCTGAACCCCAAAGTCATCAATGTGCATAATTCTCTGGTTGTACTTTTGTGGAAGTGTGAAGCATCATGAAGTCCATCAGACAAGACCTAGGGGGTTCCAATATAGACAACTGCCTTTCCATAAAAGGGCCAAACTCTCTCATAAAATGAATGCTGACAGAAAATCTCTTGGACTGATTTATTTTGGCCAGCTACATCAACGCTGCAGTGTGTTTATAGAAACTGAAATTAAGCTTTCAAAGACCCTCAAATGTGGAATCATGGAGGCGGCTCAGGTTTTGTTTTGGGGCTGATTTTCTGCATCTGGTAAAAGTAAGTTATTTTTTTATATGGAAAATAAAAAAATAAGGTATGTCATAACTGTCGCATTTTAAATTGCGTCAAGGATAGTTATGTTTATATCTATCTATTTTGGAAGGTTATCAAAACATTTGTAATGAGTGTAGTGCTCCAATAAGAACAGTAAAAGATAGAATTAACATTGGTAACCATTTGGCTAAACCTGTAAGTAACAAGCAATAAATCAATTAATTACATGATAAATTAAAATAAGCCAGATGATTTCCATTTGGACAACAGTGATTAAGAGATGTTCTCATTTAATATTGCTGGAAAACTGCCATTTGGAGAAACGCTGCAAACATTTGACACACAGTACAAAGTAGTTAGTTTGAACTACCTGCCAATTTTGCCTGTTTTCTCAGTCTAAGCTCAAAGACTGTTTTTTATGACATTTTGTTTACAGAGACCTCATAATCCATTTTAATTATAGTTGTGTTGGCTTTTTTTTTCATATTAAAATGTTTTTAAGTTTCAGAGTTACACATTCTTCAGAAAATGTTTTTTGCTCTTTAAAAGCATGTACTTGCATTAATATGGAATTTATATTCTTATATTAGTTGAAAATAGTCTCAGGATAATATTGTAACAATTTCTGGGACAATTTACCGTCCTGCAGAGTTCTTTAATGTAACTGACCTACATTGGGTATTAATAAGCAATGTAAGTGTAAAAATAGAAGAATTCAGTCGACCTCTAACTGTTATGTAGGATAAAGGATCATTGAGACTGTGATGAAACTCTCAGTAGTGTCCAGGTTTGAATCTCTGAAAAGACGCAATGAATTAAAAAATGGATAAGAACATCTGAACACTGGTGGCAATAAGGACTGCTACTGCTGATAGCAGCTACTTAGCCAGTCTGGTAACCGTTAGTGATAGCTCTGAAGCAGCTATCTGCACTGAGTCTGGTTTCTGTCAAATGCAATCAAACCCATCATGCACAGAATAACAGAGGCAGGGACTAACATGAAAATCTATCTAAAGCCCATCTACTGACAACATGGTGGTCAGCCTGTGGTAACTACTGATGAAGTGAGCAGGTTCACAAACTGGTCGCTGATTGTAGTAACTCAGATCTAGCTTGAACACCAGATAAAACTACAGTAGGTGCCATCAGTGATATCTTGAAGAGTTTATGCATTCTCTTAGCTCAAGATATTAATTTATCACTGAAAATAACAGGGAACATTTTCTTTTATGTTATTTGGTCAATATTTCTTTTATATCCATCTGATTCTTTGCATTATTTTTAGTATGGAGAGACTTTGTTCGGCTTACCTCAATAATGTAGAGTACAATGTTCTTGTAGAAGCAGTACAGGATGCATTTGGCTACACGGTTGTAATTCCAGGCTCCATGGACGAGCAGCAGATTCTTCAAGTATTTGAACTGTGTGGGAGGGAGTAAATGGAGGGCAACGACATGATGAATGAAGAGCGGAAGCCTGAGTGCAGCACAGCTTTAATCGTTCTTCATAATTAGAGATCATAGCTGGAACACTAAAGCAGCTAAATGTACTTTAAGATTAAAGCAAGTGTTTAGTCTTTTTTTCCCTGCAGAAATCTGAAGGACCAGTATAAGATTTTGGCCAAATCCCTAACTAACACATTCCAGAAATGACCAGTCACAGGCTGCAGGGCCAAGCTTTAAATTGCAGCAATTAGCGAGGTTCGTATAGGGGTATTGGTCTCCAAAAGCTGTGCATTATACTTCAGTGGCTTTTGTGGTTATGCTATTATTTAGAGCTTATGTTAAATTTTCAAATTATGGATTTATCTTCACAATAAAACAAGTAAATAATGGAAGGCAAATATTTATTAAAACCCAGTGAAAACTGGACTGAAGGTAAATTAAGATTATTAGATAGAGAGTAGGCCTTAATCCAGATATAAAGTAGCACTGATTTACAAAGCAACTGCATCAACAACAGAAACTGTAAGGAAAGTAGAACTTTAAATTGTGGTTGCTGTGGACTTTCCATTTAAGAATTTTATTCGTTACGAGAATAAACTTTTGATTTTTTTAAAAAGATTTTTTCTTAACATTTGAGACAATTTACAATTCAACAAAAAATAAATAAAAAAAATTTAAAATTCCCTGAAAGTGCTTGTGCAGTTGACAGGTTTTATTCTATGCATCTTTTACAAATTGGGCAATAATAGCTTTGAAGTTGACTGCATCATACCCTTTTAGGCATTTAAACTAAATTACATCAGTCCCAATAACATATATATATATATATATATATATATATATATATATGAAGCTTAGATTTCCTAAGATCAGGACAAATTCTTAAGTTTGTGAACTTTGCACCATCTCCCTGGCCATTCCAATACTTTGTTCTGTATCCGAACCATCTTAGAACTTGCTTATTGTCAGGACCACAGGGTCCAGTAAACCCTGATTAAAGTGGACAAGAAGTTAAAAGGGCTTGGAAACGTTCCTTTTTTCTGGGTTTTTCTGTAAGTCATCAGGCAGAAACCAAAAAAACAAAATACTGGTGGCCAAAATGCCAGTGTTTAACTTCACAAAATTGTAAAGTTAGATTGTGATGTGGCAAATCAAAGATAAAGAATAGTCTAAATAAAAAAATACAATGCAAATAAAGTTAATGTGGCACCAGATCTATTTGTCTTTGCCATATTTATGTATCCTAAGGCAATAGAAAATTTTTCTCTGAAAAAAAAAATAGTGAATCACTTCCTTCCTTACCTGTTGCTGCCCAGTGTTGGTAAGCTAGCTGAAAGAAGGCTACTTGAGGATATAACCTGATTGATTTACCGACTTCTACTTACTTATTGTAATTTAGTTACTCTATAAAGAGCAGAACAACATAAAAATGTAATATTCTGCTGCATTAGCACCTCAAAAGCACTACTAAATTTATTGTTTCATGTGTAAATGATTACTATAAGAATCCATATGTGCATCTTTTACCATAAGGAAGGAATTACTCTTTTCTGTTTAAAATGAAAGCAATTATGTCATGTTATGTCTTTGATTAAAGTTTTTTTTCATATGGAAAATTTGTGGTACTTTTACTCAAGGTTCCCAAACATATTTCTCTGGGGGTCTGCTGACCTCTTTTTTAGCATCAAAGAACTATCTTTAAAATAGCAGTGGGCTCCAGCTACCATGACCAACCCTCATGTTGGTCATATTCATAAAAAAAAAAAAAAAGAAAAAAAGTTGAATCCACAATAGATGGACAGCAGAAGTGCCATGACCCTAATATTTTTAATCCTGAAACTAACTCAGAATGCAAACCTGACTTCTATGGGAGCAAGAAACTGAATCTCCAGCAAAAATGAGCTCATCCAATTCCCTTCATGATCATTTAATTCATGTAGAGGGACATATAAAAAAACAAAAAAACAAGCTGTGTAATTTTCTAAGACTGATTCTGGTTTGAACTCAGCAAATTACAGTTAATGTGCTGTAGCGGTAAAATACCAGTTGAGATCTGGATGTGCAATTTAATTTAAAGCGGCAGCAAAACCTAAATGGATTATTAGACCACTGGGTTTTGAAGGACACAAACTCTCCACATGTCATGTGGATCAAAGGCCTTCAAGTCTCTTGAAATGTAATTGCATGCTGAAGTACAGAGGATGTACTGTTGGTTTCTCATCCTCAAAAGCCTCTTAGAGTTAATAGAAACACGATGCTCCGTACATCGAGGCGGTGAATCAGGAGCTCCCCGGCTTTTGTCGCTTACACATATCGCATATCGACAAAGTGTTCCTGACGAGCTGGTTACCAGGATGCAAGCAGGTATTTACACAACATTTTGCCAGAATCCATTTTTGTGGAGCTTTGTTGGGAATTAGATGTCATCAAGCGCCTGTTTTACAGGTGTTTCTACTTCAATTTTAAGCCCCAGCTCATTCAGATAGATCACCTATTGTCATTCAGAACAATGTGCAATCCTATCACTTACACAAAACACATGAGAAGGCAGTGACAGGAACGACAGAAATGTATCACTATAACCTGATGATAAACTAACAAAACAAAGTAGATGTTTATGTTTATTTTGTATTCCTAGGTGTTTGCCATTCAGGCACAAAAACATTTTAAAGATTCAGCATCACTGTTTGCGTCACACTATTCAGGTCTTAAACGCGTCTTATCCTTCAGTTTATACACTTTTTATATGAAGAAAACTTGAAAACACTTCCTCTTTCCTCATGAAAGTCCATGCTATTGCGCTCACCTGGGCAATAGAGTAGTCAGAGGAGTTTGCTGCCTGCAAACCTTCGTTGCCAGAGATTCCCACTCCGACATGAGCTGTCTGGATCATTCCTACATCGTTAGCTCCGTCCCCGATGGCCAATGTGATCACCTTCACTTGTTTCTTCACCATTTCAACCACCTCCGACTTCTGAAGAGGAGAAACTCTGAAAGAAACCAGCGAAGCTTGTGTTACGCAATACATGATTTAGCAAGTTTAAAAGAAGTAATGTTTTTATTATACAACATTCACCTTAAGTACATAAAGTGTTTGCTGTATTTTTATTAAATTAATTAATCATTTATCATGTCAATAACAATTTTACATAAATGAATAAAAATAGCTCAATAAGTTGTAGTTTTTAAAGATTCTACCCGACTTCTTGATGTCCTTCTAAAACCGTTGCAGTAAACAACAAGCATCAAATATAGTACTGGTATGAAGAATCTGGACGCACTGTACTTATATAATATTCATTGCAGCCCAAGAAAAGATCTTTAATATTCCTTTATAGTTACAATAAATTATTGAGTTCAGGAATCAGATTTTTCAATTTCAAGGTGTACATAGTTGCTTTTTATTTTGAGGTGGACACTTTGAGCAGTGCAAAAAAATAAAAAAAAGGACAACCATATATGTTTGGGTAAAAGACTAACTGGCATTATGTGTTTAATCAGGAAGTAATTAAGAGAAACACACTCGTAGCTATTCATAGCTTTTGCGGAGGAACTGGAATTAGCTAAAATTTGTCTTGGTTGGATGCAGCATTGCAAATTCTGTGATATTTTCAGCTTATATCCAATCAGCTTGATACATTTCCATCAGCAAAGAACTTAAAAACCAAACTCGGGCAATAAATCTCTTCTCCAGACACAGAAAAGGATAAAGAGCACACGTTAAGTGGTAAAGCAAATTTCTGCAAAGGGAAATGTGCAAGTTCAAAGAATTCACATTGTAACAAGAAATCAAATAGCACATGCCTTTCTAGCAGTTAAAGTCAGCGGAGAACGTTATTTATTGACTTGGTGCTCAGACAGTTATTACCTGTTGCATGTTTAGTGTGAAGAACGTGAGGACGTCAGGGAGCAAACCTGCAAGCGTATTTTTCCATTTGCGCTCCACCGTGCCAGGCGAGCTGGCTGCTGACACTTCATGCACCGAGGGAAGCAAAGATCTGTCCACAGCTCCATATGAAGTAATATACTCCACCCAGTAGAGATTTTTATGTTATTTGACTGGAGTCCAAGTAGAAGGAGTCAGAGTATATTTACTGTTGCTGTGTTGACACCTGACCTCTAGTAAAAATCTATCCAATACAAGAGTGTGCAGTTTCCTTCAACCCGTTAAAAGCATAATCAGCACAGCCAACTTTGATTTTGACATATTTCACACATATTTTGTATTTACCTTCAACTCGGATCATTCTCTAGATGTAATTTCCTATTTTATTTTTCAATTAATAACTAGGTCATAAAAGCAAACTAAATTAAAACAAAGATATAAACTGCTCACATCTGAAAAATTTTCCATTTGCCTGCCTAAAATGGTAAAACACGGAAGATCCCTCTTTGTGAACAAATCGCAGAGCAAATAAACGTTATATCTGTCTTTAAAGGGTTAAGCTGTGAAAGCTTATTTTTTGAGGTTTATGAAGAATTTTTCTTTCCCTGGTGTATCTTTGTGTGTACCCAAGGCAAACACAGTTGGAGGGGGAAGAAAAATAAAAATCTGAGATCATGTGCACAGTGCAAAGGTAATAAGGTACTCTGAGAACATGCTGCTGATTTCTGGCCTGGTAGCCCGTCACAGGCGCTTAAGCACATAAGTACTTCCTACAGTTTATGTGGCAAAGGAGGTCACTGGAGTATCTTCTCATTGCCAATTTTATTTATTAGTGCTATAGAGTTTTGATAATAATAGAGAAGAAGAATTATTAGTACTTCAAGTTTAATTTGTCTTTATGTTTGCTGGTTCTGCTGTCATCAATTTGGAAATTGTGATTTCATTTAGACAAATACTTTAGTATCCTGTGTCTGACTCAATCAAAACTGATTGCTTGTTGGAATGTTTCAAATGTTCACTTGGATTTCAGGTTTATTTTATTCACTTAGGAGTAAATTTTACCTGCAACAAATGACTGCTTTACAGGATAAGGCCAGATCCAGGAAGTACTGACGCACTCCGAACGTTAGAGCGTATTTAAGAGTCTTTCCGTCAATAATGAGAGCAAAGTCATTTTCCTTGTAGATGGCTTCTCCCAGAAGTCCACAGTGGTGGCTAAGTGTTTCCCTTGTTGCCTGAAAGATACAAAATATAAAAATCACAAATATTAGTTATATACAGCTATATTTGTTTAGAAGCAATAATATAACCTCTATTCTTTGGCTTTGATACAGTTTTTAGAAAATGCACATGTAGTAGAACAATGAAGCAAAATAAAAGTTTCACACAGTAGCTCAAATAGACTCCACACAGGCCTTCATACAGATGATCTCTGTGTAGATTCATGTATATTGCAATGCTCTACACTTGGTATTACAAACATATATGTACTTTTGACTTGGTCCTACTCCAACCTATTTGTAGAAATTATAATAAGTCATATTTCATAAATTTATCCCACAAATTTTCTTCAAAAACTGGACTGAATTCTTTAATCAACTCTCTCTCCGTGAGGTGTGTAAATTTAAGGTGCATTTGTTTGAATATGCAGACTTCTTTTGTATTGTAGTAGGTAAGAAAAACTGTCCCTGAATCAGAGTTTTGAATAAATAATAAATAAACAAGTCCACAAGTTTTGTCTGAAACATTTGTTCAGAGAAAGCTTGAACAAATGTACGATGTAGAGAACATAATGTTCTTCACCCTACAGTCATTCCCACTAGGGTCTAAATTTCAAAGTTCCTTTTTTCATTTTTAAAATGAAAGATTTTGTTACATTATGATAAAACTTCACATGTGAGGGTTATTTTGACATGTACCATCTACCAAAGTTTGTCAAATATTGCACCACACCTTCAGGTATTGGTGCAGTTCATGGTATGGCAAATCAGGGATGCTTTAGTGGCAACTCTCCATCAGGCAGGTGGTCATACTGCCAGGTCTGATCAGCTTACATCTTAACACAAAACTGCTGAGGAACATCTGCTTCTCATCCTGGATGTTTATTATCATCTTTCATATTTATTACACTTAGACTCAGGCTATGAGGCGATACCTTTGATAAATTGAGGACGGATTCTGATATCTTTACAGTAGATCAATGATGACTGATAAGAGATGATGGGAAAAAATAAACGATTCTGACAAGAGGATCAACTGTCTTGGAATACAGGCATGTCTGAAAGGACGGAGCGGTGAGATCACTGTTTTTATCTTCTGTCCTCTCCACAGATGGTGAAGAGAGTTTCTTATTATCAGACAGGTAGGGAGTCACTTTATTTAACTTAAAACATAAATAATATCTTTGGATTTATGTGTCATAGTGAAAATTGTTCATTTATAAACACGCTTTAACTTAGAACATAAAATAAAAGAGAAAGTGTTGAATATGTGGTGCCAAGCAGATGCACAAACAGCTGAACTCATAAAGAAATAATGGAGACCGTTTTCAGAACTGAAGGAGGAAGGTGCCTGGCCTGGTGTGGAGGTCAGATATGTCAAAGCATTCAGACTGCACCATGGGGACCGCGCAATTTTCGCCTGGCATAACAGAACTCTGAAACCTCAGCTTAAGGGAAATATTTGGAGAGGGAGACTTTACGTTTCACAAAGTGAGCAATGCAGACTGAGAGACACGCACGGAGAGAGATGATGGATTAACAGGAGAGAAGCTGAGCAAGAGGATACAAGCTGAGAGCAGCTGGGAGGACTTTACCATCCTGATGGGATCTATAAAACAGCTTGAGATGGTGAACAGCGGACAAGCGCATGTGTATCCATGAATGTGTTGGGGTCAAGGTACCCACAAGCTGGAATATCTAAATTTAAGTACAACAGTTAGATCTGAGTTGGCCCTGGGTAGTTTTAGATTACATCTCAGTGCATTAGCAATGCATGAAATGCTCTCTGCACAGACCACTGGAATGAGAAAGAATCCACTTTGTTTGGAACATCAACAATCCATCACAAAGTCTGATAAGCAAAGTTTACAATTTCCTCAAGTACTTTGCTCATTTCCCCCCTTATTTCCACTGAGGAATTTTAGCGCTAATGCTATGAGTCTCCGGCTAAAGCCTCTTTGTTATGGCTATAATCACCAGTAGAGCCTATGTGACGAGCACCACATACATGGGTATGTGGTGGCCATTCAGAAATCCATGGGAGCTTCCCATAAAGACTGAGCTCCATTGTTGATAAAGTTCTTGACTGATGTAACCAAAAGGACGTGACCATCATGATGTGGAATCTGGACATTTGTATGGATCAAATGTCATCATCTGTTCAGACTCAGAGGCTTACAACAAGGGGACCCTCAAACTTTATAAAAAAAGCAGATATGGATTTACACATTTATTTGTAAAGGTGAGGATAGTCCTATACAAAACATGCTGGTTACATTTTTTGAAAAACAATTATTAGATTTACATTTTACTCTGCTCAGTTCTGCATATTTGGATCTATTTTCAGAATGATCTCCTTTAGAGCCTCTATTTGAATCAACATAAGCTGCTGCTGGCCACGCCCCCAACTGAACATTTACACTCGCACTTGAAAATGGCTACAAAGAGATGCACAATTACACAACTGCGAATATTTGAAAAGTAGAATTAGAGCTTACACAACCAAGCAGAATGCAGCAAAAATGTTTCTGGATGGTAAGTCAATAATGAAACACTTCTGTTTTCTAGCAGCGATTGTACAGTGCATGTAGAAATAAAACCTGCTAATTAAGCATTCTGGAGCTCTGCTTTGGATGCTTGGTGTTGGGCTCGGCAGGGGTTCCTAGGTGGGGTTCATCAAATATGACTTATCGAAAGGTTTTTGAAATGGCTTGCTTTCCAGATACCAAAAAAACCTTTACTTATTACCAAGAAAAGCCTGGGTGGGTTTTTTAAGTGCTTGAACTTTTTTTTTTCTTTTCTTTTTTTTTAAGAAGTCTAGATGTAAAGAGAAGCATAAAAATGTACAAAGAGTAAATTTTGCATAATAGGCCCCCTTTAAATTAGAAACTAATGCTAGTTCAGGCATATTTGGAACCGAAAACAGGCAAAAAGAGATTCATGTTTGAATAAGTGCTCTCATATCTGCTGACCCCACAGCCTGGCTCTGTCTTGGTGGACAGCTTTCTGTTTCTGAGTTTTAACAAACTGCCTTATGTAAGCATCTGCTCAACCACAGCAGAATGGGAGCTGACATTTCAAAGCACTGGCCTGTGGGCTGTATGAATGCACCAACCTAACATTCTACCTCGGCTCCATTTATCACGTTTAACAAACGTCTGACAGAGTGAAGGCCGTCCGTCATCACAGAGAACCACCCCCTCCAGCCGCTTCATTCACAGCTTTTCGTCTTTTTCCTGTCTTTCTGTCTGACAAAGGCGGACCTGGTGGAGTCTTGGCTTCAGTTGACATATGTAGCTTTTCCTCTGCTGAAACTGCAGGGACTTGCCCTTTTCAATTGCAGGAACAACAGACATGGCTCTCCTGCAAGGGGGTTAACAGACTTCCCTGTTGGGTGTCGTCATGTTAAATGCGGATTTCAGGATGTGGGCTGGGTTTTTATGGAAGGCGCCCTGTGGCCTCATCGTTTAATACAGAAAGACTAAGTGAGGATAGTTAAGAGTTACTTTCATAGCAAGGAATGAATTGTTATTAATCAACATAAAATGTGTGTAGCCCTATTTAGATTTTCCAATTAGACATGTAGAAATACATGCCCAAAGCAAAAGGTTTCTTTAAAAAGCAGAATCTTAAGTTTCTTTAACATCTTGAAATAATAGTTCTTCAGAGCAGATGTAGAAACCACAGATGTAAGTTCTGCAGAAAGGTGTTTACACTACATATGTGCAGAAGAATTGGCTGGTGTTCCCAAAATTGGCAAAATTTCAGTTCAATCAACTTTAACAACACTCTTTAGTATGGATGTAGTTATTGAGTTAAGAAAGCTAACTTAGTTTAAAAAGTTTAATCAGTATTAGTAAGGTAAACATTAGGAGGATGACAACAATGTAAAAAGATATTTAGAGGAAACTGTTTTCTCCAACATGCAATTCATTCAGGTGAGACAGAGCAAGATTTGCAGGTAACAGGAATGCTGAACATAGTACAGTAACAGTTTCATCTTTTTTTAAGCTTTTAACTTCTGTCATCCAACAACACTGGGTTTGTAAATCTTGACAGGGTCTTCAAAATCTTAGCATTAAAGTTACACTAGCTGGGCTGACTGTGCAAATTGCTAAAATTAAATGTTAGTCAGTTTGACGTTCTGGTCTCCAAGTCAATGAATGTCTAATTCTCTGCAGAACTTGGTGGCAAAGTGAGCTTATAATTTAACCACTTAATGTAGGTGTTTGAGCAAAAATATATCTTAAACGTGTAGAATAAAAACTCTTGAGGACAGGAATCTGAGGCCTAATGTTTGAATCATTAACTCTATTTATCCTTTAAAATAATAGTAAAATGCTGTTTTACAGTGCAGTATTAAATATGCACCATACAGTAGTTGTTAAAGAGAGATCATATGACCATTTTACAAAAACCTGAAAGTGGAAATGTAGTTTAAAAGAGCAGATAAATATACAGATATACAAATTAAAAGAAAAGTAATCATTTCACATTTACTTTTGCACATTTTTACATCATTATTTTTATACAGATCATTTTTCATTATTACCAAAGAAATCCAAAAATACTTACATTCAGACTGTCTTCATTAATCACCAGCATGCCCATGTTCTTTGTAAGAAGTTTGCAGGAATGTCCTGTAAGATCACAGAAAGAAAAAAAAAAATGCTGAAGCTTTTTGATATATTACAAAAAACAGAAGCAAAATCATTGCATAGGTCATCCAATACATGAAAGGCATAATACTACAAAAAGGAGAAACTTAAACGGGCTGTAAAAATCAAAATGTTACAGCTAACTGAGAACTCCAGTCTTAGGACATGACTAATGAGTTTGGTTTACAAGAGTTTGTCAGCTTCCTGTTTTAACAGGCAGTTACAACTTTGGGTTACCCAACATGGCTCTCTGGGGAATGATCTCCACAGTGCTTGGCCGGGACACACACTCAGGGTCACCAGCAAGTGGTGGATGGAGCCTCTCATTGGGGGGAAAACAGAAATATTTCATGAACCAAGACTAAAGCTTCACTTTAGTGCTGGGGCTGCATGAGAAAGCTGCCATCTGTGGCATAACCACATACATATTTGAGGGCTTCAACACTTTGCTTCTGTGTGGAAACAGATTTCAGTAATTTTTTTAAAGAAATTACCACATAACCTGTCTTGTGAACACATGGGTGGCATTTTCTGAGAGTGAAAATGAAATAAGCATATGACTAAACAACAGTGCGCACACACAGAGGAAATGATGTTTCAGAGTTAAGCTCAAACTGGCTCGGGTCTGGGGTCTAGCAGATTGTTTTCTTAAGAGCAAAAGTGCAAACGTCCAGAAATTTGCCAGTGTGGAAAATGTCTCCCATCTCAACACCATCTCTGTTCCCTTCCCCCTCTCGTCAATTCTTGACACAACCCTTCCGCCTAATGTGTTTACCTTGTAACTCATTTCACTAACTTTTTTTTGTCATTGTTAAAATTCTTAAGCCTTTTCAATTCCAGGAGGAACTAAAAACTGTTCCGGCAGACCTCGAGGAATGCATAACGACACTCATGTCACAGCAATCTCAGCTGCACAAAGGAAGCAAGATATAATTCTTCACACAGAACTTTAACAAAATAATATCCTTTGAACTTTTTCACATTTCATTAGTTAACAACCTCAAACCTCCATGTACTTTACAGGTATTTTATGTGACAGACCAACACAAACTTATTCACCATTATATAATTATCATTGTAAAGTGGAAAGAATACAAAAACTGGAGATCTCCCCAAACGACCCAGACTTTCAAGTCAATCAGATGAGAGTTTGATCAAAGCGGACTAAACAGGGTTGATATGAATGCACCCAGAAAGGCATTTCAATTTGCGTCTCTCAAATTGATGTGACTGATCAAACCAAGGGTTAAAAACCTGCACCGTATTTACAGAGAAAGCAGTAAAGGGCTGTATTTCTGGAGGAAGAAACATTGCTCGTTTATAAAACTAGGCCAGAGTTGCAGAAAAGCTCTCTTATGTTAGGTCCAGATACATGAACTCTGCAGGAGTTATTTGTAATAAATCAGCCGCTTGGGTGGTGTAGGCTTCATCCAACTGTTAACACAAATCTTGAGCTGCATCATCAGTTTAATTTGGGATATTGTACGGAATGCCATTTCACTGGCAATGGGAATAATGTTTCAGTGAGGAAAACAGTAAAAAATAACAAAAATACTGAGCAGAATTTTTACAGAGCAGCTCAGCCAAAAGGTGGAGCTGTGAAAATACTTCCACCAGTGAGCATTAGCCTCAGCAGAGCCCCCTCACATCTGGGCACTGTGGGCACAAAAGGCTGATTCAGTCAGGCCTCAGTGGTAGGTGCAGCCGCAAAAACGAACCCACTTTTAAAACCTATTTTTCTAAACTTTATGCTACCGAGTTGGCTGTATTCAAGGTTGATGCACTTTTGGTAGTCATCCACTTCTGTGATCGCAGGGCAAACAAGGACATGAACTACAAACTGAAACGGCCAGGCAGCATTGGGCTGTTTACCTTCCAGATAACATCTACAACTATAAAATCTCTGAGGAAGTGAGATGTAGAAGAGGGGCCTGCCTGAGTACATATGCATGGCATTTATTTCACCTCAACGTAGGGAGCTCATATATCATCCTGCAACAGATGCTTTCATTAAATGTGTGTGACACAGCAACATTGAGCTCATCCAGCGTTTATCATGCTGGGTTAAAAATGTGCATCTTTATTTAGCCCTTTTAATCTGATACTGCTGAACAATCAGCAGAAGCACAATAGCGTTAGAGGTTTTTAATATAGCATTAGTGTAAAAAAAAAGTAATTGTTTAAAGAAAACTTCTTTGCACTTTGGCACAATCCATGACAGGACACAAAAAAACATGTGGAAGAGGCTCATCTGATCAAATAAAACCAAGTTGACCTTTTTGCCTCCATACAAAACACTCATTGTTTGTAAAACTAACAGCACATTACCCCAAATACAATGTCTCCTCCTTGCAGCATAATGCCATGGGCTTTGACAGAAAAACTGGTCAGATATGATGGAAAGATGGTTGGAGAAATGCTACTCAATTCTGGAATAAAATCCTAAGCATAACGCAAGAGCTACAATGGAAAGACTGACAATTTTTATGTATTGGAATGGCACAGTCAAAGTCCAGGCATAAATCTATTAAATTTATGGCAAGACTTGAAAATTGATTTTCACATATATTCTCCATCCAACCTGACAGAATTTAATAAAAAATAGGCTAACATTTCAGTCTCTAGATGCGTTAAGCTGCTCTAATACACAAAAAGACTTAAAGCTGCAATTAAATGTGAATACGTATTTATGTTACACATTTCACATTTGCTCTTTCACAAATATTCACTACAGTGTGTTGGTCCACTTGTTAAAACCCCAATAAAATACATTAAAACAAGTTAAGAAACATTCAAAAGGAAGGAATTCTTTTGCAGGGCACTGTAAATGTTTTTACTGTACATGTGTTAACAATTCAAGCAGCAGTTAGTCATTATGCAGCTGGTAGCAGAGCTTAGTTTGTATGAAGCTTAAGTAGTGGCTTCCCTCTGCGTACAAGTAGTTGTTTTCAGTGAAAGGGAGAATTAAAACAAACTCTGCTGCAAAGAATGTTTACAAACTCCACCACTGATGATTTTAGAGGCAGACAGCATGCCTTACTACGTAACGGAGAACAGAGAGTAGCATTCACATGAAACACAAAGCCTTACCCAGTATGTTTACTCGTTTCTAGTGCAAATATCTTTGTACATGTGGAATAAGGCAAAAAGTAGAAGTGACTTTTCAGCACGATCAGAGCTTGTTTTCAGTAAATAATTCTTAAATATTGATGAAAAAGTACTAGTTAGATTGGCAAATTATTTCACTTTTATCACGACATTTTTCCCATGTTATAAGTGAAATTATTTCAAATGTACTAAGATATTTGCACTAAAAACTAGACTTATAAGTTTGCTGTTGTTGCTCACCAATGTTGATGGCTGTTTCCTGTTTGTCCCCCGTCAGGATCCAGATCTTAATGTCAGCCTTCATTAACGTCTCAATCGTTTCAGGGACTTTATCTTGGAGCTTGTCTTCTATGGCTGTGGCCCCCAGGAGCTGCAGGTTCTACCACAGAGAAGGTCAGAATATATTTGAGTAAGCGCTAACGTGGGTCAAAAAGAGATCTACCAACTGCTTTTGTTTACCACCCAGAAAAACCACCAAGGGATTTTTAGAAGGTTGTGGATCAATTTTTAAGCTCCTCTATGTGCGCATTTCTTCACATGATTTCACCCTACGCACACACAAGTAGACACATAAACACTTTTGGTCAGTTTCTCAGGAAGCTGGGGCTCTTTAGGGTTGGTTGTGGACTTGTAAGGGTTCATCACAAGACCAAGAATTTGACAAGAGCCAGTGGCAGCAGGAAGACAGAAGCCAGCAGGCGAGGAATAACCAGAGAAGCTCTTTAAATTGAGACCTGAGCCCTAATGCCAGTTTGTGTGTAGCTCTGGGCTGCTTGTTTACTAGGAACAGGAAGCCTGCGGAAGAGGCTTATACTTATGTGCTCTGACATAATTAACTTTTTATATCTGAAATATTTACTTTTTACCTCAGTTTATGGAAAAGAAGAATTAAAGCATCTACTTCATAAATGAGTTAAAAACAGTCTGCTGTTTAGGTAAAAAGTCACATTTTTAGTGAAGCACTGAGGCAACAAGATGATGCCTTCATGTACTCCTGTTCTGTAGAAAAAGAACTGCACATTGTAAATGAACAAACTGATCTCCTACCTGAGGGACCAGTCTACTGATTGTCTTCTTACAAAGTACCTCCACTTAACTGGTATTTTATTTAACATAACTGTAAGAAAGTGGTCCAAAATAATGGCTTTAAGCTTTTTGGCATATATCAATCTGCAAGGTCTAAAACAGACTTCAGTGTCAGGTGCAGTTTAGCTGAGTCCAGGCGTTGCTGTTAGTGGATTGTGCAGCAAAGACCACTGAAGAGTTGGGGGAGATTCGGAAGATGTGAGCTGCAGATGAAGTCAGAGAGAGATGAAGTAAAAGTCACCACCACAAAGACGTACAGGAAATGCGGTACAACTGTTGCATTCCTTATTTTATGCATCACAAGGATGGCAGAAGCACCTTTCCTGGGTTCAGGGGGAAAGAAGTGAACTCATTTAGTCAGATGAAAGTAATGTGACATCCACAGATATTACCAGGAGATTTTAGGAGCACTGCATGCTTCCCTCCACTGATTTATTGAGATACTGATTTCAGTTTCCTTAGTACTTGCCCACACCACCAAAAGTATCAATACTTGCTTCTACGATCACTGACTAGCCAGCAAAATCACCTGACCTGAATCGTGCAAAGCTGCAATGATGCAGTCATTCATGCACAAGGAGGCCTAACCAAGTAGTGGGTGTATAAAATGTAGGGTAGACATACATACTTCTCAATATGCTGCATTTCTCTATTAAAATCCATTCTGTTGTTGGTTTTGCGCAGTATTCAAATTTTACTGGAAACTAAGTTTTTCATTTTTCTTCTATTTTTCAGATTTTATTAGCTGTCAGCCTTAAACATAATAATTAAGATAAATGAACACTTTAAAAAAAATCGCTGTGAATTAAATCTATTTGTGCTTAGCTATTTTTCAGTGAAGTAAATTTTTTTGACTGGAATAAAATAACTTTAAAATGACACTAATTGACTTTGTTTTAAAGCAGATCTCTGTAAAAGTTTATACATTGTGGAACTCTTGCGATCTATAAAATTTGACTGTGGCTCTATTCTGCCCCCTTGTGGAGCTGATTTGTATAAAGTCGAGGTGTGGGTGGCCCAGAGCAGCAGTGAACCCCAAACCGTGGGCAGCCGCAGTGCCACACTCGGCTCATTAGGCAGCGCACATTACATTTTCCTTTTTGAAAGCTTTTATGTTTGGCTCATGATTGATTGCCTCCATTTGTTTTTGGCGGCCCCAAGCAGCCATGAAGACGAGCCAAAAGGTTGATTTACAACTGCGGCTTCCTGTGTTTGAGAAACTCTTTCACACACACCAGCCGCATAGTAAACCAACAATTCCTGCTGCAGAAACACTTAGGTTCAAACCAAAAGGACACATTTCAGAACATGTGAATCTCTGTACGTACAGGTACACCTGCCTTTCTAGTTACACGTATAATCACCTCCCTATTTATCAGCACCACAAGTAGAAATGAGTGAAATGCCTTACGATAAATGTATTTATTTTTTTTACAGGAGAAGCATATTCTTGCACAAAAAAAAAGGTAAAACTTAACTTTTTATCCCGAGCTAGTATATCCTCTGGATGTATTTTTTTTTAACAATATTTTTATAAACTAAACCAGTGCTGGAATTATTAATACCTTCAACAGTTTCTATGGAATAAATGTAATAAAGCATTTTTTTTTTGCAATTTATGCTTTACACCTTAATTAAGACTTCCAAAGAGCCAAATAATTGACAGTTTCTCTTTGACAGAGAGTAATTTCATTAGGCTGGTCTTGAAAACAGGAAAGACAAGAGTACTGAAGATTATCTCTGCATCACCTCTTCTATTCCTACATTCAGAGAGACAAAAACTGGATCTGAGACCAACAAGACTGGTAAAGGTCCCAGGTTTATCTCTCCACCTCAATCAGTGAGAAGGGTGACACAACATCAACTTAAACTGGATCTGTGAGCCAAATTACAGCTCTCTGACAATCATCCATGGTGTGCTTGGTCTGAAACAAAGTATGAATGTGTTTTCAATCTCCTTATATTCACTGTTCATTGCGTATTGAATGATCGATTATGCTGTGGGCCAGCTTCCCTATTCCTTAACATGTTTAAATAAAACTCTGGTGGCCACTGCCAAAAAACTAAAAATGAGACATCATTGGTTCATCCAACATGGTGGAATGTTGAAAAATGACTGACCACTGTACTCTCAACAAATAGGGATGCCAATAACTGTGGCATAGTTGGGTTTGTGATAAACTCAAATTAAATTGAATTGAATGGGTATTAACAGAAAATCAGAGCATTTCCCATTACAAACCTTCTCTATGAGCTCGTAGCTCTCCTCTAGTTTCAGAGCTCTGTTCTGGATGGCGGTACAGGCTCGTTGGTGCAGTTCCTGCCAGTGCTGATAGGACGACTCGCTGATGTCTGTCACCGCAAAGCACAGAGTGCGCAGGCCTGGAGGAGTGAACGCAGAATCACAACTTCAAGCGTCAAACATCATGACTTCTTAAATGGAGATCCAGTCAGTCTCCAATACTCATTCAGATTTTGTCTCCTGACAAACAACTACTCAAAAAGAGAAATTATCCACATTACTGAAGTGTACCATTTGTGAATTTTTGTGTATACCAGTGTTTTCCGTTTCTCTACCAGACCAATGGAGATCTTAACATTTTTTCCAGATACATTGTTGTTTTTTCTTTTTATTTTCACGTGACTTCACAAAAGATGGCAGTGTTTGAAATACTTGATGCCTTAGAAAACAACTCAAAGTGTCACAGGTTGTTAATTAACCTGAGAATCCTTCATTCTGGCATTTACTAAAATGAAACAATTTAGGCAGACATAAAAAACTTAAAGCTGCAAAATGTTAGACCCATTAAAAGTCGGACCATGAGGGAAAAGTAAATAAATTGTGTCTTTTTATACAGTTTATGAAAATAGTTTCAACTGAATCTCTCCCAAAAAGGGAATTGTGTTGATCTGTAGAAAAATTACCTCTTTTTTGCTTGCTTTCTTTTTTTAAAAAAACTGATATGCCTTTTTTGATAACTCCTTACAGGCCTCAGACAAACAGGTACATTTCTGTAGAATGGAGATGGCAAAGAAAACAATACTTTCTGTTTGAACAATATGGAAACTTGTTGAAAAGTGAAAACGCGTAAAGACATTTCCTGATGTCTAAATGCCTTTGGGTCTCTTGAATCTCCATGTTCACTAATGTTCTCTAACAGACCTTTGGGACCTTCACAGAAGAGATGGATGTATACGGAGATTAGACCGTACACACATGCTCTCCATTTACTAATTAGATTAATTCAAACTCACATTGATGTAATGGCACCAAGTTTATGCATATTATTCACCAAAACAATTCACAGTAATTTGTAATTTGTTTCTAGACATTTCCAGTTCTTTCTAACTGACAGATCAAGGATCTTCACAATCCAGCCAGAATGCTATATTTACCCTACATCAAATATTCCAGTGACATCATTTTGCTGCTGTTTCACCAGGGGGCAGTATGAACATAGCACATGAGGGGCTCCTTCTACTGCAGTTTTCAACCAGTTTACAGTTTTATGTTGTTACTCCTCCTAATGCTCATCTAAATCAATTACCCAAAAAAGATTAGTGGGAGTGAAACCACTTGGGGAGAAAAAACCCCTCAGTGGGCTGCTAGAATAAAACCTCTGATCACGGCCAGGATGAGAGGTTTCTGTGCATTACAGGCTAGCTGAGACAGAGGGCAGTATTTCTCCACTCACCCTCAGTGGCAAACTGCTCCAGGTGCTTTAATGTGATCTCTTTGTACCTTGAGCTGTCGGCCAGACGGTCGTAGATCACAGTGTCCTGAAGGGAAATAAAACCCCATTGGTTACCAACAACCAGAGGGTAGAGACAGTAACCGGCTGAAATTGTTTGCGTTGTTAAATGGAATCCATTTCCATTTCTTATCATATGCGTGGATTTTTGTAATCTTCCTGATTATGAGTTCCAGTTATCACAACTAATTTCAAAATATAGAACATAAAATATTTTAAGTGTAATGTACCAAAATATTTACAAGGTTCTGCTGACTTTTACCACTGCAAACCAAACATTTCTGTCCGTCACACTGCACATGTGTAATATGATGCAGCCTTTATCCTGCTGCTAAAAAAAAAAAAAAAAAAAAAAAAGGCTTCCTAATGTGAGGGAGAGGGAGAGGGGAGAGTGGCGATGGTGGTGTTGGGCTGTCATGCGTTGCCATGGAGAGAGACAGACTCACAGCTCCTTTGCAGTAGAGGCGAATCTTGCCAGATGGGGTGCGCATGATGACAGACATCCTCTTCCTTGTGCTGCACAACAAAAAGCCCAAACAGGATGATGAAAGTGAAGAAAACAGGGGAAAAAAGAATCTCAGTGTGAAATAACAGAAGCATTTAAAAGAAATGAAATACCTTGTAAACTCCAGCACATGAAGCAGTTCATACTTTTCTTCGCTTCCAGGCTAAAAAATAAATAAAAGAAAATGGAAAAAATGAAAAAAATGTAATCAAAATGCGAGTTTAGCAAATCAATCCAATGGAGGCTCCTCCATCTTCATTTTCTGTCTGAGCTTTCATTAAATAGCACAAGCCAACCCTTTCTCTTCATCTAAATCAGCCGTAACTGTAGTTTAAAACTGTTTATCAGTTGCTTTCTGATGGCAGAAGAACAAGGTAAAATTCAATTAGCCTCCTTAATTGTGAAGACTGCAAGGTGAAATATTATGAGACCTTTAGAAGCTCCAACGATGATTAGGAAATGGAACAAACATATACGCCCCAAGAGGATTAAAAAAAAAGAAAACTGTTCTGGCTTTTGAGCCTCAGGGCCCATTAGTGCAATTATCATGTTTGCCACTTAAGCTAACAATTTCAAATCCACAGTATTAATTATGGTAAAACAAACTGGAGGGTTTTACACTTGCTAGATATTCTTGAAACAATTTAAGACTGATAGAAACATTCCTTTTAGAAACATTCCTTTTACCCCCCCAATGTTTATGTGGCATTTGGACCACTCTTACGAGGCAAACATGAAAAGCACAGGTATGGTCTGGTTATCCATGAAATTAGCATTGAACATATCCTTAATATTTATTATATTTTAAACAGCAAAAATTATTGTTATTTGCAGATGGGTGTTTATCGGCAAGGTGAGTGTTTATAGGGGCTTATTAAGGGTCACTTTACACCACCACCGGCTGAACAACTTAGAAACCATTTCTTTCAACAAAAAACATGCTCCAAATGTGTCACGTTTCCTATTTAGCATTTAACATAAACTGTGCTGATTAGTTCCTGAGTCCCACAGTTTGGTGTTCATGTTTACCATCACACCAGCGAATTATGAAAACTGTGTTATATACATTCCATGTTCCATCTATCAACACAACAGCCTGCTTTACTTTCCTCAGCTCAGTCTCGACTTACCATTTCCACAATCACGCTGTCAGGGGTTCGTCCAGAAAACACAAAGCCGAGGTTTCGAGCGGCTCTCACCAGAGCGCCTTCATCTTAAAAGAAAATAAAGACGAGAAAAACGTTCAACGAACAGACCTGTTGACATATTGTTGCTCTTAGATAACTTGGAATTTGAGCTTGAAATTCTAAAGAACTAACAGCTTGCACATAAATCTTCTCCCCTTGTAAAAAAACAACAATATAGACAGAAATTTAATACGGGGAATGGGTAATTAATGCTTAAGAAACTGCAGTGTAATACAGTCCATTATAGAACCATTTGTACTAACGCTGCACAACATATAAACCTATTGATATTCAATAGCACAGTTGCAAAGACACTTAGAATGCATTCATTGTTGGTTATTATATTCCAAGGGTAATGAATTAAGACAAAACAATGTTATATTTTCTCAGTTGGACGTCTTGCTGCAATTACTGCTGACATCTGACATAGATAATGGCCCCCAAGGGGCTTAAAGGTCACAGAGAGAGTTTGAAGCATCACATTAATAAATCAGAAAGACAGGAAAATGTGGATCTATCCCAACTGAAGTCATTATTGCCATATTCACTAAAAACAGAGTAGAAGAGGAGAATAGAAACAGCCTTTATTCACACAAAATATCAAAAGAGCTAAAAAATACATTATATAAAAAAATATTATAATAGTACAAATATTGGTATTACTTGATGTTCCTGTTTTGTCACACAAATCGATAAACATCAATGTATTTCAATGGATTCTATGTGGTAGAACAATACAAAGTGGTGCAGAATTGTGGATCAGTGGGAGGGAAACAGAAACATTTTTTAAAAATTGAACTCAATTTTTGTGTATTGATATTCAGCCCCCCTCGATCAATATTCCAGTTTACCTGGAGAGCCATTTGTTGATAGATTTGTAGTTGTGCTATACTTGTGTGTTGGTCCAAAATGTGAACATTTAAAGGGATTGCATTTTTGTTGCCAAATTTCAACTATACTTAACATATCTCAGTTTGTAGGTTTAAGCATGCAGAGGTCTTTATGAGTCACTCATTTCCTGAAATTTATATTCAACTGTAGAGACAGAATACTGTTACACTGAAAAAATAATGCAGATGTAGACTTGTTTTGCTTGTCTATTTCATTGTAAATACTTTAAGGTTTTCCTCTTTCTCTAGTGTTCGTCATGGTAGCAGTTCTGTGGAGTTAAAAGAAGAGCTGAAGGGCATGTTTTCCTGACTGACAGCTGTCTTTATTCATTAGACTGAACTGTGAATGTGTGAGACTGAGGGATCATGCTGAGGCTAAAGAAATCAAAAGTGACATACACCATGCTTTTTGTAAACAGGAGACTGCATTTTATAGCGTGATCTTGTGCTCTTAGGATTATATAAATGCACTATTACATTCATATGAGATACTGGGGCCAGAAGGCTGCAACAGAGCATTCCTGTTGCCCAGGCTCATAGGTCGCTACACGGAGAATTAAACATCAGAGAAACGCTTCAAGGACATTATTTTTATTCGAGCCACCTAAAAGCAGGTTCAGTATTGTTTGTTATGTAATTTCAGAGGGTGCATACAGAAGCAGATTGGGATTATAAATAGAAAAAATGTGTCCTAAACAGTGTTTTGAATGTGGACATGGTTTTTTTTATTATAAACTTGTAAAATGTTGCAGGAAAAATTCTTGAATGTTTACAACAAATATCAATTCTGAGTTTATAAGTCAATTTAACAACAGAACAGAGCCATTTTGCACACACAACATGCTGGGATAATATACCAGAAGAGAACAGTAAGCTGTAATACCTGGAGAAGCAGCTTGGTAGATGATTTTTCCATCCACGCGCTCAGGGACTGCAGTGTGACAGATGGCCATCATGGTCATGAAGTCCAGAATAACAGCAGCTGTAGGCTAAAGACAGAAGAAAAGACCGCTTTGACTTTTAATCTTCTTAAATAAAACATGTTAAAAGAAGCCAAACAACCATGTTTTGAGGTGGAAGAGAGGCACAGAGCTCTCCGATTGAAAGACACATCAATATGAAGGAGACATTTTAGACATATAGCTGATTCTTAATCGTAAAATCCAGCAAAAGCGGCCATAGTACGAGCAAGACATGGATATTTGCTGCAGATCAGGATGAACTGTGAGTTGACATTTTGACATTTAAACAACGCACGGTCAGAGAACTGCTTCACTGGTAAAGAAAAACAGAAATGTTACTTAAAATCTGAACTGGAAAATAACAAAAGTTCAAAAATACTATTTATAGTGCCTTGTGTTTGCATTGAGTCTACTAAAGACAATATTGCAGTACAAACAAAGTGTTTCATATTGTTTTTTGACATAATTTGAAAAAGTTTCAGTTACTTCAAAGTTGAAGCATGAATACTTTTGCAAAATAATGCAACACCTTTCTGTTTTGCAGATTTAACCCAAAAAAATCTATTCATCCTAATAAATCTATTCATCTTAAATCAAACCTAGAACCAGTTTTCAGTTTGCAAACTAAAATAATTCAGTATTTCTTTTACATTATGCTCTTTCATTTTTTATACATTGGCCATCAAGTCTATTATGAATAAAACCGCTCCAATTTGCTAGAATGTTACCATTTCCCTTATTCCCTTGAAAAGCCAGCCTAAGGTGTGTGTACCATCTTAAAAATATGTGGTGTAAGATCTGAAGTGTCAGATCTGATCGGACAGATGACAGCTGGTAAGAAACCCATAGGCTCACAGAACTCGCCTGCCGGATTCAAGCTACTGACACACATTTAGTCATGCTTTTCTAACCAATATAAACTTGTCTCAGTTCATGGGAGAAAAAAAGAGCCCAACCTACGTACTCAGGGCATTTACATTAATGAGAAGACCAGTATGACTAAGCTGCCGTGGGGTGGACTCAGACAGGCATCTGCTGAGGCTCCAACTAATGCCGAAGGACTACCAGTGTGGAGTCAGTGACTACAACTGAGCCAGGGATATTAGCAGCCTCTAGGGCCACAGAAGGCCTTCCTATTACAGCATGGGTAAACCAATAAATGAAAAAAATATATATATATACTGGTGTATATATATATATATATATATATATATATATTTACTAACAAAGGACTAATATTAGCTCACCCTGCTGCTTTACCATCTCCACGAGAAATGAATGCAGCTTTCATAAGGCTGCTGTAACGGAATACAAAGCCGCTGTTAAACATGCACTATTCACTAACCTTTAATTATGTTTTTTAAGTGTATGAATCTGTGAAGTGATTATTTTAAAAAGTGCTTCTTTCACTCTCTTACTTAAACACAAAGCTGTGTACTTGACATTGTTAGTAGATTTGTTCTACTGGCCTTGAGAACTATGATAAAAGGAGCAAAGGAGAAAATAAATGATAGGGACACAAAGGGCAAATCAAAGGGCCTCTTGTGAGTGAAAATACACAGAGTCTATTACAGTCCAGGTGGTGCTGAGAGTCCCCTCTGCCTCCTGGCAGCATGCTAATCTGGTCTGGGTTGACAGGTATCCTCTGAAGGACATGTGGGCGTGGATGTGTGTGTAAGAGAGAGAGAGAGAGAATTTGTGTGTACTAGTTTAAGAGTTCAAGGATGATGAATGAAGAAATCCATCCTGGAACTCAGTCAGAATTAAAAAAAGGAAAAATAAGGTCTTCGTTTAAGAATCTGCATTATTTAACTGTAAAAACCTGAATTTACACAAAATTGTTGGTTATGCTTGGATAAATAGTAACAAAACATCCCAACACATCTGTGCATTACATTTGATCAACTCTCAAACTGAATTCTGGGTAACTTGTCCCACAGCAGTAGAGAAAGACTCATCACTTCAGACTTGACGAAATGTGCAAAGAGGCTGAAGGGTCAGGAGAAAGTGAAGAAGAGAGCTAGTAAGTAAACACCCAAGATGGTGAAGCCCAGCAGATAGAAAGTCCAACATAAATATTGCTACAAGGTGTTTCATTTTTTCAGAACTGTTAATCTCCCCTTCTCCTAACCTCCTCACCACGGTGTTAACATTATGACTCCAAACAGCCTCCAGACATGTAAAACTGTGAGCAATGTCCTAGCAACAATCCTCATCACAGCCTATAAGTGTTTGCAGAGTGAAAGTTCTAGGCGTGAAGTGAAATCAGTACTGCCATGCAAGCGCCAGTGATATTTTAGTAAAGTGCTGAATGAGCTTTAGTGTCAAAATATATTTAAAATAAAAGTTGACCTTTTCTTGGTTTATAAATGTATGTAAAAGTCAGTAAGGACTAGGAATCACTACATATAAAAAACAATCAGAAACAGCCATCTTTACTAGAGGCACAACCAGAAATCAACAATTTTCAGTTGAATCACCCCTGATCAGTAAGTGTTCAGTTCTAAACAAATTAAACTATTAAAAAAATAAATAAAAAATAATTTATTTTCCAATTTGAGAATGAGCCATACATAAACACTACCAGGTTTCCCTGACATCACTTTTCGGTGAAGATGGTATTATAGATAGAAAAAAGAATAATCAATGTTGGCTGTGAGGTGAGTAAAAATTATGCTCATCTTGCCTTTATCTGGTGCATGAGGTAGATTTAATACCAACAAAAACATATCAAAAAATGCTATTTTGTGTCTCCACTATTGGTTACTCCAAACCAATCTGCAGCTTCAGTTTCTATTCCAAATTAACAGGAGTGACACATAGTGGTCTTCTGCTGCTGTAGCCTATATGCTTCAAACTCTGACATTTTGTGCAATCAGATTGTGTTTTATATATCATGGTTACAGACTGTGATTATTTGATTGCTCTTTTCTCATCAGAAACCAGTCTTTCCATTATATTCCAACACCCATAAGGCCCTTTTGTTTACACAACTACCTCTTCTTTTCTATTTGGGACCACTCTGTAGCCCTGAAAGATATTTTTTTTTCATTCTGAAGCTCAATTTGCACCATAAAACATAAACTTAACCACTTCTTATGCTTGAGCTGCTACCATCTGATTGGCTCATTTGCCATTGGTGCTCACAGGTAGTAGAGCAGGTGTACCTAATAAAGCAACTGGTGAGTTTCGGAATTGTATTTAACAAATAAATAAATATTAGGTGTGAAAATAATGAACCTCAAAAGTGTTAAGATGTTAAACACCATTCACTGTTAATCACCTAATAAGAATTCCTGTTTCAGCACAACAGAGTAATCATGAGCAGAATTAATACCAAAGCCGCAGAGAGACTGTGGTTTTAAAACAGCGGTCGGTAATTAGCAGTGGGCGAGGGCCTATCAACACGGAGCTGAAGCAGACCTTAGACAAACCCAATGTGTGAACAGATTCTGCTGTCATAACAAAGCAAACATCACAGTAGGATTACCATTTTCCCTGAGCAGAGATACTGTACATAATTAGATCTGACATTCTGCCTCCTCAACTCTGCTCTGCAGCTGAGTGACTCACAAGCAACACAACCACAGTCTTCACCCAACCTACTGTATGTCTGCAGATGGTCATGAAGGCTTCCCTTATTTCACATCTAGAGTGTCTGGAGTGAATTTTAGGATACATTTTTATTTTGCTTATTTCCTGGACGATGTTGAATATTTACAGTAACTTTAAATATAGTCTAAAAAAGGTGTAATTATACTAATATTAAATAGTTTTGTTCCAAATATAAAGAACTGTAAGCAGGGTTTGTACATTCCCCCCCACAGCATGTCTAAGGTAAGTTTTCAGCAGCACACCAAGGAGATAATACAACTGATATGAAACAGGTAGTATTATTCTACTATAATATGATACATTTTATTATTATTATGAAATTCTTGTGCTAGTATTCTAGATTTTAGAGCAAGAATAAGGAAAACTAAAATATAACAAAATTTTATGTTTGAAATGTGCCTCTCATACACATCCTAAATATCTGACAAAAACAAAACACTAACAAAAAAATTCCCCAATTTTAGAAACATTTAAGAAAAAAAATTAAAGTCAACCTTTACTTCAATACAAATCAGTAAATCATTGAGAATTTATGAATAATAAAGACTCATTACATTGAAACAATAATAATAATAAAAAAAATCATGCTAATGTGAATGACATACCTGTTCAAATTAAACACAACACAATACGTCAGTCCAAAAAAAAAAAAATCTCTGTAAAATGTTCATTGCAAGTTTTCTGGCATTTAACAAATGCAAAATATTTTGGCAATACTAACTGCCTTAAAAAAAGAAAAGATTAGTTTGTAAATAATGTTCTCCAAAATTAGGCTTTTAATCCAACTTTACACCAAATTACACAAACACACATGACAAAACAGCCTACTCAAAAAGGCAAGGAACAAATCACACAACATCTAAGAGTTGGACTCAAAATCCCTTTTAATTTGTCCTAAGCAGCAGCAGTCAGTGAAGGCAGGCGACGGGGATCCCTGGCATTACTTACGTGATTGTTTTGGAGGTTTTCCAGTAAGCTCTGGTCATTAAATCCAGCCTCCTCTGATGAGTGTGTGCTGTGCCTGGAGAGAGGCAAAGGGGAAATGTCGGCTCACTAGAACACAATTTGATAGAGCAACTGAACAACACTAAAAGCGGACTAGAAAGTTACCAAACAATAGACTTGGCTGGTAAGTAACAGATAAGCGGTATACATTACAATCAAGGTGCAATTTGACAGCGATGGAGATGACGACAAAAAAATAAAGACATTAACAACGAGAAATTATCTCTTCTGGTGGAACACAAGAACTTATGGATTTTTCCAAAATTTAAGTTATTTTATTTCCTGCCATTGCAGCATCAGAGAAAATTATTTTAATGGCAGATCAAGCTCTTGTCCACATTTTATTTATGAAAACCTAGAAATTATACAAATATCTCCATCAACTTTAAGTCCAAACATTAATCTACCTGCATAATGTGGAAAAACTTAAATATCATTCATAACTTAGTTTCCCAGAAACTACAGTGTCTTAGATTTAAAAACTAAAGAGTGCTTCTAAAGAACAATATATGTAAAGGCAAACATACACACGTATGTATACATGTATAAGAAACGTATGTAGGACAGGTGTTTCTTATAACACCTGTCATAAGAAACAGGCGTCTCTTCTGACACCTGTGGTTGCAAAAGAAACGTCTTCTCCACAAGTCTAAGAGAAAAATGACCCTGCTTCTCACTTGATTTATTACCTAAGAGCTGACAGATCTCTAAGAGTTAATAGGGCAGTCGGTGCTGTGTGCCAGCAGTATTGACATAAACTGAATCAACTACATTGCAGGCAGAATGCAAATGTCGGGTTCTTGGGCTTCAAAAAAAAAGCAATGTTTAGAGCGAATATTTGGAATTGTATCCTCTTTGCCAGAAGCGGATAATTCCGAAAACAAAGACATGATATGAAAGATTATTATTTTATAAAGAGTCCACCCTCAAACATTAATCTCTGTTTTCATGTAAATGGCTAATTACTTCTTGACCTGGCTTATTCTGGTGTTTTAGATAAATCAGAATATGAGAAAATGATTTCTGTAATTCAAGTCAAGCTCATTTTATAGATTAATTACACACAGAGTGATACATTTCAACCACTTATTCCAATTAATTTAGATGATTAGCGCTTACGTGGCTAATGCAGATTACATGAGACCAAAGGAAGGATTTTTAATGTAAAAGTGTTACATGATCAGTGACAGTCAAGCGAAGGATTGCTGTTGAAGTTATACTAAGAAGCTGGTTGCTCAGAGTGTTGCATCCAAGAATACTTCTGGGAAGTTGAGTGGAAGGAGAATGTTTGGTCTGTGTACAAGCAACAAGGATTTTATTTTTTGATCTAAACGGAAATCTGGTTTCTAAAGTCTCATGACTGAACTTTTGGTTTATGTTCATTCTTTATTTCAGTTATGCTTATGAGCTGTGTGTGTAAGACAGCTCATCAGTAACTGTCAGAGTTACTGATGAACAAAAGTCAGTTGAGAAGATAGTTTTTAGTCTGTCTTGTAAATATTTTTTTTGCTTTTCTTCTGTCATTGGGGAAAAAAATACCTGTTTGACTTCTGTAAGATAGAGCTGGCACTCCAAAATTTTGTGACACTATGTCTGCTCCCATTTTGTTCAAGATACTAAATAAACACCAGACCCAACACTCTCCAGTGTAAAAGCACAGTTATGGTAAAATTCACAGTCATACTTGTTAAGGTTATTTCCGATATTTGAACTGAAAAAAGTTACATGCCCTTCTTCTCATTGTGCCAAGAAAATCTAAAAAGCTAAAAGTCCTCACTGTTCCCCAGTAAACCCAAACAAAGACACTTGGTAATCTTTTTTTTACAGTAATTAAATTATATGTCTTGTGTTAATTTACTTGTTTAAGATTTAAAACAGAAAGCCAAGGACTTGAGGCTTGACTAAATATGTTTATGGAAAGATTTGACACTAACTTGTGGCAAATCGATCTTTAGATCAACGTAATATTCTACTCATCTGAGAAAAGAAAATAGCAAATTAAGGGTTGCTGATTTCATATTATTATTAGAAACAAAATATATTCTTTCATCCTAGTCTCCCACTAGGCCTCCATGAGGGATCAATCTGACTCTAGGATAAATAGAGTCCTATAGATCAGGCAGACAGCAGTGCTGCCCATGGCACTGAGTTTGACAGTTTACAGAGGCTGCTGTTACGCTTTCTAATCCAACAAGATGAGAAGTACAGAACCACAAAAGACAACCTGATAGCCAGCTTAAAAATGATACAAATTCGTAGGAGACAAATTTAGGGAAAGGATAATGATATATGAAAAAGTAAGACTCCTTATGCATCATAAACTAGTGTTTGGAAAAGCTATCTATGCTCAGGTCACTGAATAAAGGTTTTTCCTTAATAAAAAAGTCAAAATGTGGAATTTCTTTACTCACATGTTTTCTATCATTATGTGATATAAATAGAGCAGCTTGTCATGTATTTTGTCTCAATGAAATTTGCTAGAAGCTAGACTGGGTGAGAACAGATTGAGATATTAATTATCCGCCAGAATGCTCAGGTCCTGTTGCTATGGGAACAAGGGTGAAGGCAGTTCATGGTCAATAATCAGGGATCCAATATAGATCACAACTTTCACACACCCTGCTGTCCTGTTTCAGCTATGAGAGGAAAATACTTATAAGCGAGCCTACTGACTCACTTGCCTTTTGAATGTTTCAATTTTAAGAAAAAGATCAGTCAAGAAATTGTCTTTGGAGGAAGCCTGTAGCAAGTATATTTAACAGATTTAAATCCTCCTTAGAATGGATAAGGCAAACCCCATGCTGCAAATATGTGTAAGAGGAAGCAATACATATAAGTTGCAGCCATTGCCAAAGTCAAACAAATGTTAATATGCCAAATGAAAATCACAGTTTCAGCCTCAATAGCTACCAGTGGATGTTTTTTCTGATAATTATTTTATCAAATTGGGCTTGTAGATGTTTGCATGCATTAAACAAAATTACACAATTTGTTCTTAAAGAATTGGCACAAATATTAACCATAATCATCTGTGTCACAACAGATACACATGGTGTCAAGAGCCACAGTCACACACAACACGTCTAGAGAGTACTGCACGGCCACAGAGAGGAATCACACACTGAGGTACAGTTTTCAAAGTCACCATTTCAACAAGGCAATGCAGCACTAATACGTCACAAAGGCAGGGAGAATAGCCATTTTTTTTTTTTCAGTTTTTTTTTTTTCTTACACCAATCTTCTTACCAGTCTTCTTCTGCAAAACTACCCTCCTCAGCTTCAGGGACATGGCTGCTGGAGCGAAGGTGGAAAAAAAAAATAAAGCATCTTGATGACAAAGTGTTTGGTTAATGTGTGTGAATGTTCAGGCGCCAGGACTGGAGTTAAAATGAGGCTGTTAAAGTATCAGAGGTCAGATAACTTACTATGCTCTCTAATTAAGTATTCAGATGCACATTGATTTATCTGCAAGGAGCTACATGCAAGCAGCACTACATTTAAACAGCAGCTGGGAGTAAAGAAGAAGAAGAAATGCAGGAATGGTGGCCTGTTTTAGAGGGGAGTTCTATAAACCAGAAATCTTCTCTATGCCTCAATTGGATGCTTTGATGCCTCAAACAACAATAAATCTGTCTGTGCCTTTGTGGCATCAAATGTTTTTTTATCAAAAAATATTAAAGACAATTTTAACCTTATGTTTGGTGAGTTGAAATTTTAATTCATATACATGCTTTCACTAAAGTCCAGACATCCCAAAGGGTTCAGAGAGACATTTTCTTTCAAACTAAGACTTGAACTCCAATCCAGTGGAATTAATTAATGTCTACACCCGTGGGCATGGCTTTATTAAATACAGCAGTACTTAATTTGTGGTGAGGCGCACACGCAGGCAGTGGTGTCAGTGGGGGTTTTGTATGTGCGCTGAGACAAAAATTACAAGTCACGCTACTCAGTAGGAGCTAAGCACATGATTTCACATTTATTTTTGATTAAGTATGCATTTTTTTTGTCTTTGCATTTCCTAAAATGTTTCCCCATTTTCCCTTAATTTAGTGCAACACTCTAAGGTGGAGTCAAATGCTTAATATTTGCTGGTATGCTAATCTGTCGATTTTATAATTATTTCCAGATTGATAGATTTATTAAATCTATTACGAGAACACAAAGGAGCTACTCTGTGGTTTTCTTTGTTTTTCAAACTACAATGACTCAACATTTTATCATTCTGTTTTAGATTGAGAGTCTAAAAGGGTGAATAAAACCAAACATCAGCAGTTGTGCCCGCTGATCCTCAATTGTTCATAGCTGCACAAATGAGTCCTTACTTAAGAGATACCTATGTCAGACATTTATAAAAAAAAAAAAATTATAAAAAAAACAGGAGGAAAGGTGAAGAAAAACAGCCAGGTGTTGAAACTTGCCTATTTTCAGCTTGACCTGCTGCGACTTGCTGGTTAGAAACTCAAATATCCAATCACAAAAACACTCTATTGTGTAGGAGCTGTCACTTAGGGAAGAGGGCTGAAAGTTACGTACTGTCAACATCACTGGGCAGTTTAAAATGACGACCGAGGCGACACAGAAATGGAAAAAGCTACTTAAAGAGAAATTGTATTTTCGACATGTCAAGACCTCAGTGAAAGCCCTGCCACTCAACCTCCACATTCTTCAAATATAAGAAAAATGGAGTTAGACATTCGTGCTAGTTTGGTCAGGAAAATGTTTGTTTTTTTTACACCAGTGTAGTTATAAAACGTTAAAGTTTATAGAAAACAAAAGCTCAACCAGCCTCCCCAACATTACATAAATCAAACATACAAGTATCTATCCGAGGTTCTACAATAGGGTTGCTAAGCTTTTTTTCTGTTTATTAACCCTAATTTTTTACCTTTTATGGCTAAATTTTAAATTGGTGCATCTTTTCACTGCTGCCTATAATACAGTGTTAAAGGAAATAGAACGTTTCAATCAAAACACGACAAAATCACACAAAAAAGGAGAAAAAAATATAAGATAAAGATATAAAGGAAAAAAAATCTATATCTGTCTTTCCTCTGTATCTACAGTTTTTAAATTGAAATACGAGCATACATTTTTGGGTGGCAGCACGTCAACATCTTTTCTACTCTGACCCTCTAGAGGGATATTGTTGAGCTTGCCTTGTTCATTCCAACACTGGGAATGAGCAAGGCGTCTTTACAGTGGTTCTAATCACAGCCTAATGGGAGCGGAGACAACCAGATAAAATAATGTCTTTTGTCCTTCAGTATGAACTTCATCAATCACACGTTTTAATTGAATCCTAATGGGATTAATCATGTACTGTCACGCCTGCACTTGCTTTGCTTCTCTGAAGACACTGAGCTCGCCCACTTGTTTTGCATTTGTTGAAGATAATCATTGAGGCAGAGAATTGAAATCAGAGTAGAAAAAAAATCCAAGAACTGATTTAATGAAATGTTAAAAATGTTGCTAGAAATATTTTATATCTGGTTAAACAAAAAAAAAAAAATTATATGAGGATAATTAGCTTTTACATCAGCATCTATAACAGGATACAGTACAAACAGGGGGAAAAAAATAAATAAATAAAGTTTTTGCAAACACCAAAGGGCTGCGAAGACGATGGTACGAAGAGCCTTGGCTTGCAAATTTCTGTCCAGGTTTTATTTATAGTTAACATTCAGAGGCAGAAGAGCACCGATGCAGCTGCTAATGAGAAGGTGAGGAAGAACAGAGAAATGCCAGATGCACACTGATGCATACCCAGCATTTAATAAAAGTCTACGGGGGAGGCAAAGGTATGGGATGTGGGGCGGAAAGAAGAAAAAGAGAAAGCAGGACATACCCATAGGCCACACCGGCGATGGTGCACTTCTTAAACTGCATCACATTACAGGTCAGTGTTCCTGTCTTGTCAGAGAAAATGTATTTTACCTGTATGTGTAGAAAAAACACTGGTGGGTGCACAGCGGATTCCAAAATTCACATGCAAAACTCCTGAAGTCTTCCGTAAGAGAAAATAATTTAAACAGTCATTTACCTGGCCTAGTTCCTCATTCAGATTGGACGTGCGGGCCATAGCCGGTGTGTTCGTGGCCTCATACAGCATGTCGGTGTCCTGAAAGGGATCAAAGTCAGCCATTAAAGCAAAAACTCAAAATGCATCTGAAAGATAACTCTGAGCTGCAAGGAAGAAAAAAAATAAAATAAAGTTCCCAGAACTTATTTGGTGGAGTTTTATTAAGAATATGAAAAATGAATAAGTATTTGCAGGTTAGCTTAAAAAAGTGCTTCCACAGAGGGAATACTTAGTGGGTTGACCTAGTTAGGAAGATTAGCATAAGACTATTTTACATCTTCAGTCATGTACTTCAGATCATGTAGGATTGAGATGCACATATTCTGAGCATTTTTTCCTCAGTGTGCATTACAAGCATACAGCCGAAAATCTTTTTGTTGAGAAAAACATTTCGATGAACGAAAGTAGTCTGACAAATTCATTTAAGTTCACTGTACTCTGTTTACCATCTGCTTGCTGATTATCCTGTTGAATTGAGCCAGAAGTTGTTTTTACTAGTGAACAACTTAAAAGTTTTCATTTCTAAATGTTCTTTCTACAAGAAACCAAATAAAATATAAGAAAACCTGAGTAGAAATGTGTTTTCAATATTTAATTGAAGAAATAGTGAGAGCTTTCAATGATTTGATTTGTGTAGTCATGTCAACCTGCACTGTTGACATGACTACAAGATGAAAATTAACAGTATTGACTCACCCAGTTGATGAAAAAGGCTTGGATGAATTTGATAACCTCCAGAGTGACCAGGAGACTTATTGGTATCAGGTTATTGAAAAGGATAATGAAGGTGAGGAAGTTGAGGCCAAAGTTGGCAGCTCCGCCATCTGTCAGGGGAAATGTTTTGGACAAAAAGCAATGAAACAGGAGAAAACTCATCAGTCTTTCCTTGATAATACCAGTTAGTCAAATCAAAATGCCAAAAGGCTACTTCAAGCTGAGGGTCAACATTCAGCCAATCCACAAAGTGCTTTTGGACCAATGTTGAGCATTAGCTGGAAGTGGTCTTTTCTTCCACCCAACTTCATCCTTTTTTTTCTCCACTGATTAGCAATCCAATTCAAAGTCCCAAAGATTTAAGCCTTGGCATCCAGCATGATCCAGGCAATGAATTCTACAAAGCACTATGCAAGAAATGATACTGGTTCCAGCAAAAAGCCCCCAAACAACTGGTAATGACCAACATGTAATCCCACTGACACGAAATATGAAACAGGAGGGATGTGATTTACCTTTCCTCAGCTTGCAGGAGATGCAAATGTTACCTTCCTCAACCCAAGCCTTGAGCTTAGCTTTGCGATTGAGAGGGCCAGCCCTTCCCCATGACAGAATGATTTCATAAGCAAAGAAAACTACACAACACAAAGGAAGTGGCACAATGGAAAGCTACAGCTACAACACGAAAACAAGGGAATAATGCTTTGTTTTTTGAAAAAGTGAGGAGGCAGACAGACATTTCAGATGCTCTCAAGACAAAGGAGGGAGATTCAGTCCACAGCACATTCTCAACTGGCAAAAAGTGGAAAAGAGAGGGTGGATTGTATTAGTAAATGTGATCGTCATTTCAGTTATTTCAAGTAGCAGGCTGAGTACTATAGAGAGGAATGTTGGCAATAAGTTGGTATTAGACAAAGTAATAATGGGCTGAAAGTTGATAGATCAAACTATCAATTCAGGACGGGCAAAGTCAAAAGATGCAAAAAGACCCAGACACTGCAACCACTATCTACAGATGCGTTTCCACTGCAGGGATCATTTCTGGGACTTTGTACGTTTTTCTGGGTCAAAATCTTCCCCCAAAATGACCCTCATAAAAGAGGAAGGTTTTTTTTTTTTGAAAGGTGGAGCTTCGTAGTACAACGAGAACATACGTCATTCTTTGGCTGAACATCTCCAGCAATTTATTTCAGTTATCTAATTCTCTGCCGGTGATATTTTCTATTAACTTTGAATTTCATAAATGAAGTTGTGTATTTTTGCTTGTGAACAACCTTAGCTGCCAATCCAGCAACTTTAATAGAAATCACTAAGCTTTTTTTTTATTTTTTTTTTTAAGATTTTATTCATAAAGTTAAAATATTTTTTTAGTCAATATATTCTTAAATACAAATTAAAATGATAAAAACTCCCCAGGATTGTTGGTCTTTCACATATTTAGAGCTTGAACAGAGCAGACTTTCCGCTGCAGTGTTCCTATGTGTCCATGGTTATTCTTCCTACAAAATCAGCAGTTCTTTTGAAATCCAGTCTAACTTCACATCATCTCAAAGCTTGGAGAGGCAGAGTGTGGTTTTACAGTATAATCACTATCAAATGTTTAACACTAAATTCCTAGTTTTTTTTATTGAGTACTGGACTGAGATGTTGCATCTCTGTCCCACAGAAGCTAAAGGAGTTACTGCTCTGAATCACATGAAAAGCCCAGGTTCCAGTCCCAACGACAAAAACACACAAAAAGAAACCTAGGTAGTTAAAAGTTCCACTAAGTAAACTTTTAGGAACCTACAGAGGAAACATGACTTGAGATACGAGGAAAAGTTCTTGTTTGGAAAGGTCTTTCAGCTGTTAGTTACAAAAGAAATAATTGCAGCAATTTTAAGAAGTAAAATATGTAATTTTATTTTTTATTTTCAATTATACTTGCTACTTTAAATTATAACTTTAAAAAGGTCTTTTTTATTTATTTTAGGGATCAAGATCTATTGATTGTGTAAATTTTATGATTATAAATTACATCATCTTCCATGTTAACTACCCAAAGCAGAAAGAAAGGTTATACATATTTATAATAGGAAGCTGCACAAGTTGTCACAATGCATTAACCCAATCAAATGCAATCACCAGTGTCAGCACTTTTGAATAAAGTCAAATTTATCCATTTAATCAATCAAAATGCATATGCTGGGGTTAGAGTAAGCACTACATTGACTACTTTTGTCTGCATTTATTAGAGCGATGTTGATTAACTGATGGATTTATATAAAAAGTGTCCACATAGTAAATGACAATCTCCGCACCTCTCTTATCACAGGTTGGATAATATGCACTGGACAGAGCCTCAACAGCTCCTTATGGAAGTAAAAGTATTTCAACATGGATACTTGCTTTACAACTCACACTTCCTTGACCTCTGACATACAATCCTTTAGATGAAGGTTTTAATGTTGGTGGGGACAGTGATAAAGCCTTTTAGAGCCGACAGAAACTAAACTAACTTCATGGAGGAATAAAAGGGGACCATGTAAGTTGTAATGCAAGCTTGAATTGGCCAGAGGAACAACCTGTCCTAAAAAGGCCTATCAAGGTTGAGAGAAATGGCAGAAGTCACGATAAGCACTTTGCATACCAGGTTCAGAGCTTCATCAAGATAGACCAACAACTCATTCAACAAAGAAAAGAGGAAAAAAACACATACACGTACATACAGAGCTCTGCAAAAGTATTCATAACCATCGAGCATTTTAATATTTGGTAACATTACAACCACAAACTTCACTCTGTTGTACCGAAACAAAAATAAAGCAGCATATTGATGGACTATCAATATGGGTAAAAATGTTGTGTAACTATATTTATTCATTTATTTTTTCATGACAGATTTGTAGAACGCATGAACAATAGTTGTCCTGTGGAGAGATAGTCCCACCTGAGCTTTCAATCTCTGCAGCTCATCCAGGGTAATCTGGCATCACTCGACTGATTCTCTTCAGGTTTTGCCATCCTTCTACCTTTTCAGGTTAATTTTATCTTTCAAGGAAGTTTACTCTTTTTATAGTATCTTAAAATAACTATATCAAACCAAATAATATTGAGATTTATATTGAACCATTATTTTTTTTTCATATAACTGAGCAGTTAAAATTAATAAAGATATTTGTAAGCCATGTCTGATATCCCTTCTTCAAAACTGCACATATAATAGGCCTTGGCCATTAACTGAAAATTATCCAACTCCAAAATATGTGACAATGACCAACATCATTTTGCACATTTCTGTATTTAAAAAAAATGAAAAGGACTTTTTTGGCTGTGCATTGGTAGACAATATATTTGTCCCTTTAAGACACTGAGCTACATGTAAAGTTTGATATGATTTTAGGCAATATCTGCCAACCCTAACATATAATATTCTAATAGATGGAAGATTGTGGTTGTAATGTGACAAAAAGTGAGAAAGTTCAATGAGTGTGGATACTTCTACAGTGCACTGAACTAAGCCGCCTTCCACCAACCATCCTTCCTCTTTTATTCGTCTTGGAAAAACTCCAATGCGAGTGAGAGGCCAGCAGAGGCATTTAGAAAATGTCAGCCCTTGCCCCTTGGGTTGCAACACGTTACGTTCAAGCTGCAAACACATAAGCTTCCTGTCATGAAAAACCAGAGCACAATCTCATCTGCCTTTCTCTTCTTGCAGGAAAAATTAGAGAGTAAAAAAAAAGAAGAAAAAAGGTCTGAAGCTGGAAACTGCAAAGAGTTTAACGTGAAAAATCAAAAAACAAGGAAGAGAAGTGAAACAGTTTGCATCAGGCACTGAAAATAACTGGAAGAAGGTATAAGAGAGCTGGAGGGGAGAAACCTATTGTTGGATCCCTGGTCTGTGCTTGTCCATGGCATGGGCCCATACAAAGTGGGGCAACGATATAGGGGGCGAGGGTAGGGGGCTTCATTTGCTTAGCAAAGGCAGAGCTTCAGTAAGGGGTTAGTAAGGGAGGGTCATTCACGGATGGCCAAGGCTTTTAAATGGTTGTTACCTGGAGCTGTTAAAAAACGACAACAAAGAAAACAAAAATCAAACAGAACATTAGAAAAGAACCAAAAAGTACAGCAGCGCAGTGATATTCAACCATTTCTGTTTCAATGACATTCATCCACATCACAAACAATGTTTTTGAATTTACTTATTCCCACATTGCCACATATTTCACTTGTTGTACAAAATGTAAATTAACTAAAGCAACAGAAAAACACAATGCGTACTAGCTGTTAAGGAACTTAAAATGGCAAAAGGAAAAAAGCCGATATGAACAAGTGAGACACAATATGTGGAAATAAGATGCGCAGCCGCGGCTGCCGGGATTCTTACAGTTGAGATCCATGTACCAGGCGTCATCGCCGTACTGGTACTTCCAGATGGTTTGGCCGACAGAGCAGATGAGAGAGATGGCCAGGAGACAGCCGAAAAGCACGAGAATCTGAAAGTTGGTGATCCGCTCCACATTGGAGAGCTTCAGAGGAGGCCGGGTGGAATTCTGACCAACATGTGAGCAGATGGGAAACAAACAAACAAAAAAAGTCCAATAAAACTGCAGTGTCCCTTCGCTACCAAGTGGGAGTAAAAACATTTGGTATATGGGTGTCTTTGTTACAAAATATCTTCAGAGAATTAAATACATTAAAGCTAAAACAGTAGTGGCTAGTTCAACCCTTTTAGCCTTTGATCAGCTACAACATCCTCTACAAATGCACAAGAATATTTCTCTACAGAACAAATGTTGGTGCACAGTACAATAAAGGAGAAATTGCAAAAAATGATTTTACCTGCATGAGTTTGGTGTCGTGTCCCGTATAGACAACCACTCCATGGATCCACTGTGTGTTCCTCAGCTGGGCTCCTCTCAGTAAGATCTGGTCTGGACCCAGAGGAACGGTGCTGAGGTATGGAGCAACACAACTGTTAGGGCTTTCAAACTTCACCTCTGTTTCACTCAGAAATCATTCCCCAAACTGATAAAAAAAAGATTAGGGCTGACACAAAAAAAAAAAATCTAAAATATTTGCGTCTGTAGGGACCTGTTGCTAATTCTCGCCTCACTTTAAACTTCACATAAATTTAATTTAAGTACATTTTTAATTCATTTAAATTTATGCAGATTTTTTTCTCTCCACTTTGATTTGTCATTGTGTGAGAGCCTGCTGCAGGCAGTTAGAAAGATAGAATCTGCCAATTCTAACTTTCCTCTCTGACCATGGTAGAGGTGGCTGCAGCTGAAAAATCACAAATGTCTTTAAATTATACAAGTGACACCTTTAAAAGATGTAGCACTTTATTAAAGAGAAACGCCAGTTTCAAGGGTGGCCGCTATTAAAAACTTAACTACAGAGAAGCTTTTTATAAAAGTGCCAATTCATTATGTGTTTGACAAACAAAAACATTGAAGTATGTGGATTTTTAAAAGGTTTATTGAGAATATACAATTTATATGACCAAAGAGAGAAGGAGACAATTAATCAGCCATAAATAAGCTGGCAAAGGCCCTATGATTATAAGGTTATTTTTTGGTCAAAAGCGATTTTTTTTTTTCCCCCAAAATCACCTTTAGCAAAAATGAGCAGCGTGAATGTCATTAAGAACTTTTTTTTTTTAAAGCAATACTAAAAAGGGTTATCAATGTTTTTTTACTGCAGACATTTGAAATCATTCCATCATGTCTTAAAAAGACCAAAGAGCTTCAATTTAAAAACATCCAAAAGAAATTAATATGACTGCAGCTGGAAATTTTTATTTATTCCCTCACACCATAAAATGCAACACTTTCTGACAAATGAGCTCCTGAGATGGAAAGTGAGACAGATAATTTGATACACAGGGCTGAAACTGAGCTCACCTGTGGCCAACCAAGCGGATGTTTCCAACAAACTCATACAGGTGCCGGTTTGGGCTTTCACATTCCATCCGCCCTGACAGCCGCATCAGGTTGTCAATGTCCTTTATGTCTGCAGTCACTTGGAGACCCTGTAGTGAGCAAAACACAGCTTTACTTCCTTCTATGCTATAAACCTATGTGCTGCAACTAAAAAAGAACTAGAGAATATACACCAACCTGTCTGATTTTAAGGTTTGTTTCTCCATCCAAATTAGATGTTTCAATGTAGCACATACCCTGTGGTTCACTGTTATGGAGGAAGAGGATACAGAATCTTAGAGCAGAAAAGCAACAGCAATTTGATGTTCTATATTCAGTGATATTCTATATCAGCGTAAATGAAATTTTGATTTGGTTAGAATGTTTCCATATCAAACTGTTAGCAGGAAATCAATGAGTAAAAAGCTACAGTAACAGATTAAGAGGCTACAGCAGAGAAACAGCAAGACTTAAGTGCAACAAACAAAGATATTGAAGCCAGCAAAAACTGACACCGATGTTTAACTTATGCCATCTGTTTAATATACAGCAAACATCTAGAGGCCAGACAACATTTTTGTTTGGGGTTGCTGTTTCCCATGGGTTAAACTGTCTTTCCAGAGCAGCAAGAATAAAGTCCAAAAGGAACAGAGAGAGGAAACATAAGAGCAGGGTGACAGGAGCAAGCAGGCATACCAAGCACAAACAATGCAAACAAATGGGTCTCAGACAGACTCTTGGCAAAGAGACAGCGGGTTAGCGCATGCCTGAGGTTAAATGTTGAGTTGGGTCACTGGTTAGCAGCCCTGCTAACAGATTAATCTTCTCACACAAAAGGCTTGATTGCTAAAAATGAACAGGAGGATGTTCCAGCGATGACAAAGTGAATTAGAACTGAACTGAAAAAGAACTAATGCGTTGCAGTAAATTAGCACAAAATAGAAATCCAAGATGGCTTCCAGATTTCATCTTGAAACATGACTGCATGCAAATTGTTCAAGTCAAGCTGATACATTCAGGCAGCCTCCCATGCAAAGATATGAATGTGAAAGAAAATATATTCACACTCAAAAGAGAGCATGATACAGAGGGAGTCTGCTTTTGAGCAGTTAGTAGTGTTAGGTTTAAAGGACATTACAAAATCATAGTGAAAGAGTTAACAGAAATTTTTAAAGCAAAATCACAATTTGAAAGTTTTTGAAAGATTTTTTTGTACAGTGCCTTTTAAAAGTATTCAAACCACATTTTGTCAAGTTACAAGCACAAAACCAACACAAAGTAGAGAATAATTGTACACCATTTAACAAATAAAGTGTGGAGTGAACTTGTATCCGCTAAAGTTACATATGTTATGTTGCTTTACTTTATTTTTCACTGAAAAATAGTCTGAGTTCAGACAAATTGGATAGAGAGCTTCTTAAAGCTTTCATACATTAAAAATGTATAAAAAATGGTTTTCATGCATTTTCAGTTGCCTTTAGGTCTGGTTGTATCTGCTTTCTTCTAACTAAAGAATATGCTTTGATGCAAACTTTTCACTGTAGCTCTGGCTGAATATCTGCCCTCCTGAATTGTGACCCTCTGCCAATTTCAATTCTCCAGCAGACTCTGAAAAGTTTTCTTCCAGACATCAACAGAACTTGATTATTTTTAAGCTGCAGAAGCTACATTTTCCTACAAGTAATCAAATGTACATTACAGGTATGCTGTTATTGCATTTAAGGCAATACAATATTTTCTTATTTAAAAAAGGAATTAAATTATGTTTATCCACAATCGTTTGTATTTTGAATATGGCGTAAAATAAGCTTAAAGTGATCAAATTAAAAATCTGCAGAATATGTTAAATTCCAGCCCTATTTGGAGTTATACTGAGATTAAATTACACAAAGGTGGAAAACTGTCTATTAGATGACTCCAGAAGGTTCTTGGTTACATTAGTATCAGCACTAAACACAAATGCACACCACATATTTCAGATTTTTAATTCCTTCCACAGTTTTGCATTTCTTTGTTTTTGTGTTGCACACAAACACAAAGAAAATTATATTCTCAAATTACATTCAAGGTCTATAGTTGTGACATGGCAAAATGTGGAAAGTGAAAGTGGTATGTAAGACTTTACAAAGGCAGTGCAATCAATTTAACAAAGTTTTTGATGACAAAAAAAAATAAGTCACAGGCCCCTTCCTTCCTGCAGAGTGGAAATAGTCTGATCCCAGTTGTAACAAAGCCCCACCCCCATCTCTCCCACCGCTGTTTCAGTTGGTTATGTTGCTGGTTTGCTGACCTGGATGACAGAAGGACGAGGTCAGCCGGGAGATGATCTCCATTTGCAGCTCTGACTACTTCCCCAACAGCCACCTGTTATTACCAACCACACACCAGCAGGGGGCGAGACGGAGGCATTGTGGCAGTAGTTTGCACAGGAGGCAAAAAAGGATGGAGGTTCAAAAAAAAAAAAAAAAAAGAGGAAGAATAGGAGAAGAAAAGAAAGAAAAAACAAGACAACTGGTTCAGTCTTAGGGAAGAGCATGATGATCAGTCCTGTGTGACCACAGGTATGCTTCTCCATGTGTTCTCCTTTTCACAAAACCATCTAGAAAAAAAATGCTGAACAGTGAAACTGCTACTCCAGAAAAGGGTCTTAGCTTTATATATTACAGAGGAGTCAAATTATGCTTTTAAAAGTCAAATCTAGACCAAATCCAAACCGTTTCTGAAGAGGAGAAGGAGATCAGTAGGATTATGAAGACATGATGGCTCAAATCTAGTTCAAAGATCACATTACTTACAACCCACCAAAGGAAATGATGGTCATTACCTCACACAAAGGTTTATGTATTTCGAATTGTGCATCAGATTAATTGTTGAAAATCTTGACTCAAAGAGTTAATAAACCATCACTTCTTTAATATGAGCTGAAAGTGCCAGAAGAAAAAGGGAAACGGGGAAAGAGATTCCTAAAAAGTCTTGCATCAGGGCTGAATCCTATACCTGGATGATAAAATGACAGCATCCGCAGGAACGAAATCACTGCCATTTACTTTAATAATATCACCCACTTCGACCTGTGAAAAATAAACTGGTTACTGCTGCGTGCTGCCTATAAAACAGCACAGGAAACGGAAAATCAGCAGTGGGAATAAAAATTCACGGCTGGGATGATAAAAAAAAAAACAGGGAGAACATTAAACCACAGAAACATCTAATAGTGATGAGAAGACACTGAGGAGCAGCTGAAGTCGTCTTCCATTACCACTGAACCCTGAACACAGTTCATCAGGCAGCAAATAAAACAGAAACATTTACATAGTTTCTAATTAACATTTTTACTGTGAGATACCAGGTTTTGACAAGTATCTGCATGGGAGCATGAGCTAAAGTATGCAACATTCATACAATTCTGTCCTTTCCTGATGAAAAAAAACAAGGAATTATATAAATGCATTAAATACAATTCTCTTCTGCACATAAAAATGACAAGAAGTGACAAAAACTTAAAATAAAATAAAAATGAATAAAAAAATACAAGTTTGTCACTTTGGCTTCATTCAAGATGCTCTAAAGAGCAAACACCACTGAACAAAAATATGGAACAGAGCATGCTTTTGTAAAATGCATGCTGTAGAGGGAAAAACTCATCAATTATTTAAACTTTGGCTTTTTAGAGAATCCCAAGTCTATAACTGGATGAGACATTAGCATGGAACCAAAGGGAAGAGGCACAGATTTCAATCCAATGGGAACTAAATTTAAAGCAAACATGATCAACACTACTTCACAAACTCCTACTTTGGGAAGATTTGTTTGCAATGATTTCAGCCTAATCTCAAATTGCATCTGTAAGGCAGAAGGAGGAAAAAACTAAGTAATTCTCACACAGGCCATGAACTGTTTCAAAATCACGGTTTCAAAATCTGTTAAAATGTGCTTTTGGACTTTTTTTTAGTGGCATAGAGCGTAGATTGCGTTGACGCTCCCCCCTCTTTCAGTTGTTGCGGCACAGACTTTTTCAGATTGCATTTGAACTCTTAGACAACCGGAAGCCCTCAATACAAGATGGCACTCTCGTTACAGGTGTTATGCACATCGTTCTGCTCTTCAGACAAATCTGCATACACAAGTTTTACTGCAGAGCAGCAATGAGAAAGACTGCAGCATGATTACATTGAGTCTGCTGATGCTTCGGAAGAAATCTACAAATACATCATGAAATAAATCACAGCCGTATTCCCTGAAAAATGTTCAAAAACATGAGCCAAGATGTTCTTACTGAGCAGCAATTGCCAAGCAGTTCTGTTTTACCTAATCACAGTCTGCTTACAGCTGGCCTGATTTTGCAGCAGAAATTAAAGAACTGGATCATGAGGGGAAACCTCCACTTTGTCCTCTGGTTTCACTTCCCAAAGGCCACCCCCATAGGGGGCATGCTGTATAATCATTTTAGAATGCATATTAAAGTGAATCGGAATATAAAAGTGTCTCAACTCCTATTAGTGAAATGAGAAATGGCGACAAACTGTGGGCGCATACCTTCTCCCAGTGCACAATCTCCCAGGCCCCGTTCCTTAACACTGCGGTGATTCATGAGTTACGGTGAGGAAGATGGAGTCAAAGACAAAAGAGTAAGTCAGTACAGGAATAAAATAGAGACAAAGAGAATTGTTTGTAGAAAACAATACTGACACTGATGTTCTGTATACATGTAGCAAAACAAATTCTATGGTTTTCAACAAAGCAGGAGAGTGTTTTCAGTACCTTGACATTCCTTTTTGTTGACAACATTGTCAGCTTTGTGGCGTTTCTGTAAAGAACAAACATTTACCTTGAGCACACTTTATGTTGGGACATAAAATAAAGGCAATTAGAAAAACAAAAACAAAATTACAAATATGTTATTTTATTAAATAAATAAAACATCTTTCAGTGTAAGAAGTTACTTTTTATACTGAAAGAAAGAGCTGCAGATACATAAATTAGCACCATAGAGCTGAAGTGAGATTAGACCATCACTATTAATCCAGAGTGATTTTCCCACCAAGCCTGTGTAACCTTTTCAACAGCCACATCATTCAGCATTTTATCCACCAGTACAGTGGTGGATAAAACCACTGCAGCGTTTTTCTCCTTTGTGGTCCCAATAGGGGTTCTAAATCTACAGCTTAACTTTCCTCAGTTATCCCTGCAGGGTCACCTGACAGATGGAGAAAAGTCAGGAGGGATTAAAGTGTTGATCTAAAAACAGTCACATAATGGGTTTAACAGAAGCATTTGCATCTCAGTCATGTTTGCTTTACTTAAAAAGAATGGAAACATTTTTCAATTTATTAAGGAGAATTTAAACATTTGCTCATTACCATGTGATTTGTTTTCTACTATGTGGTGTATCTTAGTTGTCCTGCCAACAAATTCTCCCCACCTGAGCTATATGAATCTGCAGCTCCTTCAGAGTCAGACTAACATTTTTATCTCCGTCACTGTCAAGCCGAGGAGGACAGTTATGTTTTGGTAGGTAGTGAAGATGAAGTTTATGGTAGTTACATAAAATGTGAAAAAGTTGAAGGGGTTTGAACAGATTTGTGTGACCAGGACAATGAGCTACACTTCTTCCCCTTGTGCCGCTTGTTTGCTCAACAATCACACAATCAGCTGTGATTTCTGAAGTTGACTCCAAGGGACAGCTTGTCAACCAGCATCACGCTGAGTAATAACGAGTTGCTGCACCCATCTCATTAAAATGATTACTGTGCATTAAAACTGAGCTCCTGAGAGCAACGTGTGCTCTAGTTGATTAACAAGGAGAGGACACATCCACCTACATCTCCGCTAACTACCTGTTTCACAATATTAGGTTGGATTTTAGTAATTATTTTTTATGAAGCTTTTACCCTTCAAAAAAAAGCATTTTATTTTGATGTGGGATCATAAATTCCCACCAGTAAAGTTGATGATGAACCTGTATCATCTATCAAATGATACATGAAGGAATGAAAGGCAAACCTGGACAAAAACACATCGACATTCAGAATTTCAGAAGAAAAAAAAAAACAAACAAACAAAAAAAAAACAGTCTCTGTAGAAATGTTCAAACCAGGACACCTCAAGTTTCATAGTTTTACCTTCACATGGTGTAAATTATGTAATTCTGTAAAAACATCAGATGTTTTTACAGTTACTATTTAGTCAAAAAACACTCAGCAAGAAGTCCTACACTGCACTGATATAGTAAATTGATTAGAAAAGTATTTTTTTAGCTACAGATGCAGCTTTTGTTAAAATAGTCAGGTGTACACTGAATGAATCTTGTTATTCCATTATAGGTAAAAATGTGTTTTTCATTTAATTTCTAATTAATATATTGAACCTTTTAATGTATTGTACTGTGTAAAATAGGCTTAATTTAAATAAAAGTGGTACAGAGTGCCATTTTTTTTATCTGATTAATCATTACAATAATCCCTAGATTAATCCATTATTAAAATAATTATTAGTTGTAGCCCTAATGCTTAGGGCCTTAACATGTAAACAACAGCAAACCCACAGTGATAAATTAGTATTATACTGCTGGAAAGAAACTTGGAAATTGATTTCATGTCTCGTTCATCTACATGGCTGTTTTATTCAAGGTCGACATATCGACACGGCAGGAAACGAGGATTCACGCTGGCTGCGTTTCAAAAGGACACTGAATGGAGTTATTTCCTAACCGCACAGCTTTCTCTAAGTGGGACAGTCTGTCAGCTCAAATATAAAGACAAAAACTCAGGTTTTTGTGCTGTTCCCTTCTCCATTTTCTGCTGTTTGCTGGTGAGCTCCAAACACCTGAAATTCAAGTTGCAGCAGTCTCTGCAATGCAGTGTAGTACCTTAAAGCAGCTACCTATACATTTTTCATGTCATTTGATGCATGAATAGACTTTAAAATACTGTTGCTAGTTTATAAATCACTGAACGGTTTAGCACCACAATACATTAAAGATCTGCTGTTGTTGTATCAACCTTCCAGACCTCTCAGGTCTTCTGCTTCTAGAAGACCTTAGAAAAGCAGCATTCAGCATCTATGCCCCACAAATTTGGAACAAACTTCCAGAAAATTGTAAAACAGCTGAAACACTGACTTCTTTAAATCTCAACTAAAAACCCACCTATTTAGTATTGTATTTGAAACGTAATCAATTACAAATTTAATGATGGAACTTGACTTAATGTATGTTTTTATTGTTGATTCTTTGTTGCATTATGTTTCTGTGTTTGATATGATGTACTTTGAAATGCCTTGCTGCTGAAATGTGCTATACAAATAAAATTTGATTGAGTGATGTTGAGTTAGTAGGTGTAGAATTACATGTATTTTTTTTATCAAGTTATATAACATACTGTGTCTGAGTGTGTGTGTGTGTGTGTGTGTGTGTGTGTGGTTGTGTGTACATATGAAATTACAGACATAACCTTCCAGGAAGTGGTGTCTAGGTCAATGCAAAGGGTGGTTGGGAAAAAAAAAGTAATTAACCAAATAGCTAAAATTGGATCTCTGTACAGACAAATATAGTGTTTTTATTTATATTTTTGCATCACAGAAATACAAAACTACTAAATCTTACCTGCAGGAGTGCAATGAAGAGAAAGAAAGAGTTGGCTGCCCTCCTGAACTGCGAGTAGAGGAACCGAGGGAGAAAGGTGAGAACATTATATTTGGCCGTGCTGAAGAGCCGAGTCAGGCACGATGCAACGAGGTGATGGTGGGGAGCAAGATGAGACAAGAAGGGGAGAAAACAAAATACGTTAGATTGCAAAGTGTAATCTACAGTGGAAACATTGCTTAAACAAGAGTCGTTCAGATGAGACTGTAATTTTAGCATTCTGACAACAGTCTCCAGAGTTAGTTTTACAGAAACATATTTATTTGTGTCATACAATGACAAACTGCAAACACTGGCAAACTAATAATAAAGAATAATTAGAGGCTAGGAGGTGGCAGAGGGGGCATAAAGACATCCTGGCAGAGATGAGCGATGTTGAGTGTGCTGCTGTGGGGCTGGTCATCATGGTTGAATATTGAAACTAGAGGCGCTTTCAGCACTCCCACAGCCGAGCCTCCAGCAGGCTGATTTACAGCCAAGTTAAAGAGGGCAGTCAGAGGAGCCACTTTAGGAGAAGATGTATATACTGCTGCAAGCCAAGCCAGTAGCAATGCTTTGCATACCCCTACAGACAAATACAAACCAAGTATAGTGCCTCTAACTCGCAAAGGTGACCAAAAGAATGCAGTTCAACAAGAATGATATTGCTATTTTAAACCTACCAGAAATACAATATATATTTTTTACAAACAAAAATATGGAATCTGTTAACTTAGCACACCGGAGGCTGCAAAGTTTGCCTTGCGAGAGGTTCTCAATTGCATTTAGGTCTGGACGTTGACTAAGTGGTTCAAACACATGTATATTCTTTGATTAATATAATTATGTTGTAACTCTGGTTATAGATTTTCTAATCAATCTCCAGTTTCAGAAGATTGGCAACTTCCAAAATTTTCAACCCTTTTCTCTATTCTTATTAAAAAGAAGAATCACACAGCATGATCCTCCCACCACCAACTTTAGTTGTGGTTTAGAAATTTTTTAACCTATGTATCCTTTATTTTAAACTTAATGATGCACAAATATTTGTACAACTCTAGCACTTGAGGTCGTAATAAAATATACTGATGTTTGTGGTTGTTTTAATAAAGCAAAAAAACAAAAAAACAATCACAAAACAAACATGTAACTATGTAGTTTGGTTTTGTAAGTCTGACAATTTGTATCGAACAAAATTGAGAACATGTATGCAAATGACCCTTGATCTAAAACCTTACACGTTCCAAGACAGATATAACTGTTGCTTTGTAACAGTCACATGAGTCATGGTCATAAGAGGAAGCTCAGCATTATCAAAGTGACTGGAATGATCAAGCAAACCAACAGGCGGAGAGAGATATGAAAATAAGAGGAAGTTTCTTTGTGAGAGTGACGTTTACACACAAGTACAGTAGTTGATATTGTGATCAGATCAGAGTTTTATTCAATCTTTAGTCTAAACTCATATGAGATCCCAGTGGGAAGTAAAAGCACACAACAGTGGCTAGAAAGTTTTGATGCCAAAAAAATGGGCCCATTGATTTCATTCACTATAATTGTTGTGCTTACAAAGACATCTATGACTGCCTTCTTACACATTGATTTCCATAATAGAGTAATAAACTAAAGAGGGCAGTTTCAATAGCCTACTAGTTGAAATAAAAGTACAGCCACAGTGACAAATAAAATATATATATAAACATATTTTCCAGAACATAACTAGCACCCACACTGCTTAGCTGGCACTGTTCTGCTAACAAAACACAAAGCTGAAGAGTCATAATTGTTATTGGCAATGACAGCACACTATGTTGTGTATAGCAATGTTAAGCTGTTGGAGGCAAAGTCGGCCTTCGATCACCTGAAGAACATTTCCGGGATTAAAGGACTAATGTCTCAGCCAGATCTAGAGAAACTCATCTATCCGTTTATCTTCAGTCGCATTGATTACTGCAACAGCGTCTTCACAGGTCTGTCCAAGAAATCAATCAAACAGCTGCAGCTGATCCAGAATGCTGCTGCTCATGTTCTCACTAAAACCAGGAAGATGGAGCCCATAACACCAGTTTTAAAGTCCCTCAACTGGCTCCCCATAGCTCAAAGAATAGACTTTAAAATACTGTTAGTTTATAAATCACTGAATGGTTTAGCACCACAACAGATTAAAGATCTGGTGTTGTTGTATCAACCTTCCAGAACTCTCAAGTCTTCCGGTTCTGGTCTGTTCTGCATCCCCAGAACCAGAACCAAACGAGGAAAAGCAGCATTCATCATCTATGCACCACAAATTAGGAACAAACTTCCAGAAAGCTGTAAAACAGCTGAAACACCGACTTCCTTTAAATCTCAACTAAAAACCCACCTGTTTAAGATTGTATTTGAAACATAATCAATTACAATTTTATCGATGTAACTTGATTTAATGTCATGTTTTGATTATTGATCCTATGTTGTATTTTTTTCTTTGTTTGATATGATGTAAAGCACTTTGAAATGCCTTGCTACTGAAATGTGCTATACAAATAAAATTTGATTGGTTGATTGATTGAAAGGTTTTACAGATGACTGCTGACATTAAATAGATTTAAAAGCAAAACTCAAGGCATGTACTTGGGTACTTCCTTTAAAAGGCATTACTCACCTGCATCCATAATCATTATTTGAGAGTGTTTATTTTGCAACACAGTGTTGGAATTATACCAGTATTGGGAGTAAACTTTCAAGCCTGACCTAAGCAGGTCGTGTACCTGGGAGGCTTACGTCCAAGTCTCCCACAGGTCAGGGAAGCTTTCCAATAAATTCTTTGAAACAAATTAGAGTTTAATGATGCAAACTGGGGCCATTTTCAGGCCATTTGGTAAATAGCAACCTGTCTTTCAGTAAGTATCTCTTTAGTAACAAAAAAAATTGTATTTCAGTGTTGGAAATATGTGGCAAGTTGATATAAATTGCAAACTGCTACAGCAAAAGCCAAAATTAGTCATGTATATGCCAGACCGGAATTGCAGTCTGTTGCATGGAAACTACGGTATGTACAGTAGCATAAAAATGCACATATTTGACCACAAAGCAACATTTCCTTTAATTTTATTGCCTTTCCACCTGACAAAGATTAGGTGTAAGTTGCCAATTAAACAATGAAATCAGTGAGAATCTGCATAACTTATACTGGAGATGAGAATGATCTAAATGAGATGGCAATTACATAAGTTATACAATTATATAACTTATGTGATGTGTCACACTAATATTTGCAATGGTATTCATCAGTGAAATGCATTATAGGACATACACTGTATTGCCAAGACTGGTGATACAATACCAACATAAGCATAATTTATCCTTACACGTTACAGTCCCATCGCATATACAACATTTAACATTAAGCTATGTTTCTCATTAACTTGACAGTAGTGTCTTTGATATGGTGACATGGAGCTTAGCTTTATACACAGAAGCTCACATGGATGCTTATAAAATCAGTAAAATGCATTGCTGATTTGCTTTGGAAACTCGTGATGATTAAAAAAACATTTTCCACATTATCTGGCTATTTAGTGCTTTGTGTGTTCATATCAACTGTACCATGCGTTTCACACAATAGATGGCCAACAAGGAAAAAGGCACTCTCATCGTTTCACAACACAAACTGTCAACATTAGAGATTAATTAGTCTGTCAGCAGGAAGTACAGGTGTGTAAACAATCCACAATAACATGAGCTACAGCTCCTTCACTTTGGATTTAATCCAGGTGGAGACTGAGACTGAGATGTATTTAAGTTAGTAAAATTAGTTTCACTATAGTACACTGATTTGAGAACCTAAACTGTTGAAGAAATGTTAGTAAAAGTATGCAGCCTGAATATATAGAAAAATTTTATATGAAGGTAACGTAGTTACTTGACTGTGCTATAAAATGGCACTATGTACATGGACTATGCATAATACTGGCCCCCTTTAAAGCTAACGGAGAGTTCCTAATTTGAGTCTCATTTAGTTCTTCTTTGCTTTGTTAATATGTAAATTTCTTTACCCGGCGGAGTAAATAACCTAAATGACCATCAAGGTGTAGACTACAAGTATTCTGATGATTAAGCTAATATAAAACGATGATGACGTTTTAAAGCTAACGGAGAGTTCCTAATTTGAGTCTCATTTAGTTCTTCTTTGCTTTGTTAATATGTAAATTTCTTTACCCGGCGGAGTAAATAACCTAAATGACCATCAAGGTGTAGACTACAAGTATTCTGATGATTAAACTAATATAAAACGATGATGACGATGACGAATACTTTATTGATCCCAACAGGGGAAATTCAAATCCAGGTGGAGATGTAATGTAATGTAGAAATATTAAAGCACAGGATAACTGATTACAGTATCTCACCATGCCATCCTAATTAATACTTTCTAATCCTGATCCCTGAGGCACGCTGGCACCGGACTCCAGGAGGCTTATCTGGGCTAGAGTGAAAAAGAACCTACAGCAGATGCCAGCAAGTCTCTGCAGTTAATGTTTTATACATCTTAGATCCACTAAAAATATGTTATCACTTCTTCGGAGTTGCCAATTGAACAATAAAATCAGTGAGAATCTGCATAGCTTGTGCATGTTTCCATTCAAAATCTTCTGTTACTACACCTGTTCAGCTTACAGTCATCTCTGCGTGTACATATACAGTACATATCAAGTTCCTCATGCAGGAATGCTAGCTGACGGCATTTTCCGAACAGTTCTGACCTTCAAGGCAAAAACCCTGTACTCCCTGGAGAAGAGCAACAAAGTAGAAAGGTCAGGCTGAAACATCTGCTCTAATCCATTTCTAGTGGCAACAACACTTTAACGCTACCTGTGCAGCTCATAATGTATCAGTAAAAAGGCTCCCTATCAACTACACAAGAAAACATTATGAATGTACTTATTTACAGCTTGGAAAGCCTTAATACATGGCCATATTATCCAAGTAGTAAACGCTATTTATTTCATAGTACATTTAATTCATAATTTAATGATGCATTTATTTAATTTTGTCCCTTTTACCTTCCATAAAGTAGAAGAACAAAAACAAAAATGAGAAACGGATAGAAATGTTATTGGATTGATGGATGTAGGAACAAAGCCTAAAAATACAAAATATTTTTCTGTACCATTCACAGAAAGCAGGAAAGTAGCAATTTACTCAAAAATAAAAGTTATTAGAAAAGTAAAATTTTGGGACTGAAACCATGAAGAAAAAAAAACTTTGAAAGGAAACCAAGTCTTCAGTTTGTGTTATAAAATTTCAAAAAATAAATAAATATATCCAGTTTCCTTGAGAGGACATTGCTACTGGGTCCTGAGTTTAGCGAACAACAAATCTGTGTAAAATTGTTTTTGTGATCATTTCTTGGCCACCATTGTATTGTAACAGCACTGTTTGATAGAAAAGGAGCAGTAAATAACCCCACTTAAGCTTAAACTGACCACCTGATGAAGTGGACCAGTGAGCTGCCCAACACAACATTAACTCAGCTCTTAAATATAGAGACTCCTTTGTACCTCACAGATCTGTCACTAGATATAATGCACACATAGTTATTGTCTTTGCCACATTTCAATGAATAACCCTCTTACCTAACACGATTGCTGCAAAACTTTGTGAACTGCGGCTGATTGAGGTATATAAGCCGGGCATCTTCTTGGTCAGCCAGTGACGTCTTCTCTGATGTGTCCTCAGTCTTTTCATATCCTGCATCAGGCAAGAAAGGAGGTTTTAGTCTAAAGAACAAATAAAACATCAAAAGAACCTAAAGACGTAAGAAGAAAAGCTGTTTTGAAGTCTTTGAGTTGTCCAGTGCGAATAACATCAAAGACCTTGGTAGGAGACCAGGAGTCAGGGGAAGTCTATGGAGACTTTAGATGTTTTACTGCTTATATTATTTCACTGTTTATATAGTGATGTTGTAGATGATACTGAAAAACATGGTAACTCTAGTCTTGAATTATTTGCAACATTTCCTATCAATCTATTATCTGAAAGAGTGGGTGTGGCTAAACCAAGTGTCAACTGTCACTGAATTGGTCATGAAGCAGACAATGAATTAGCAAAGACAAAGAAACATTTAGAGTTACATTCACAGAACACTCACCTAAACTTTGCAGCAATAATCTGACAGCAGTAAAAAGTTTAAAACATCAGAGACGTGGGAAGAGGAATTAGAAAATATTACAGAGTTGCCAAGCTAATTTCTTGTAATCACTACAGCAAAAGTTTGCAGTAGGAAATCATCCTGTCATATTAGATGTGACTTTTATACTAATGAAGAATGAACAACAACACTGTTAACTCCAACCGAAGGGGATGCATTTGTATTGTATAAATGAAGTGATAAAAACTCTATCTAAAAAGATAAACAAGAACATTGTCCATCTATTTTGTGCAGCTAAATAAGACAAACAGTGAAAGACTGGGAATCTCAGAGTGTTTAAGTCACCCAAAGGCATCGTGAAACACCATGGAGAGAATGTGGTCTGTCTCAATGATCATTCCTTTCTCCTACAGGAAGTTTGAGCACAGACCACCCACTCATTAAACCAGTAGATAAAAGAAAAGTATGCGAAAGTAAATGTTTGTGGTCTGATTACTTAAAACATGGTAACAAAGTCTACATTTCAATTGCTATTTTACAGTCAGGGGGCTGTTTTGTTGCTGGATATGTCTGATTATCTCTTTGAATTTCCTGTCCAGTGTGACATCCTGCTGCAGAGACTGCACAGCTCTTATGCGAGAAGATTAGCTAATGCAGTCTGATGATTTGAAACACCACCACCAAAGTGCCTTTATCAATGTGTAGTTTAACTATTTTACTGAAAATTTGTTTTACGGCTAAAGTTTCAAAAATACTCTGTTTTAATCCTGTAAAGAAAAATAACGACTTTATTGTTTTCACCCACCAACACTTTCTTTCTTCCAAATAAAGCAGTTTTAAAACAAGGAAGCAACTCTTCTGTCCTTTAAAAGCCTCTCGTTGATTGGATAAAATTCTCCTTCCATTTCTGAAATCACAAGGCGCTGGTCGGCTCCCAGCCTCCCACCGAGGTCAACAAAGTGGGATGCAAGGACAACACTACTGAGGCGCAACGGGGGCTGCATGTGGGTTGCAGAGACACTCATGAAGGTAGTGTGAAGCAATTTTTTTTATTGGCAAGGAGCCAATCCAAAACTGGCAAGGGTATCACTTTGTAAGCAAGGCTAACACAAGATGAGCAGGCTCTGTTCTGCAGGCGCCTCATGAAAAAGCCTCCTTGGTGCAGAACAGGATGATCAATGAAATTTATAAAAAGCAAGCCAAGTTTGAACTAGCAAGGTCTGACACTTATTTTTAAAAGTACAGCAAAACTAATTGTTGCCGTGTTACAACCAAAAACTTTACTGTAGTTCTGAAGGAACATAATGTGACAGACAAAGACAAAGCAAAGCATAATTGAGAAGGTGAAAGAAAATGTCCTTGTTTACTGAATGTTTTAAAGATAAAAAAAAACCCCAAAAAAACCCAATACATATATTTTCTTTTCAACCCCCTTTTTTCCAGCAGTCCTAAATTAAAATCCAGTTCCTCCAATAACCGACTAAGGTTTTACTCAGTGTAAATTCAGCTTTGTTAGAAAACACTGGTGATGAAATAGCTTTGTGAAGCTTGGAATAAAGCAAAGAGGTTCAGGGATAAATAGGGGGAGGAGGGGATTTAAAGCAGGGTTAAATTATAAAACTATATTCCAAGCTTTGAGAATCTCAAAAAGTCCAGTTCACACCATCTCTCATACAATAGAAAGAGTATAAAACATCTGCAAACATACTGGGACATGGCTGTCCACCTAAACTGACAGGCTGTGGAGGAGAGCATTTATCACCAAACAGCAAAAAGGCTTACAACTCTGGAGGAGCTGCAGAGAAGCACAACTATAAAAATCATAAGAAAACCTAAACCCTGTCCTTAAGGAAAAACAGGCAGGAAGAAATCATTGTTAATAGACAATAACACAAGAAGACGCTGTGGTGGTAAGATGAGATAGAAAATGAACTTTTCACCACCTCTTGCATACCTTCCCCAAGATGAAATAGCAGAGGGGGTGGCATAATGTTATGGGAATACTTTCCAGAAGGCAGAGGAAAGATGCTGAGAGTTAATGGGAAGACACAATGAGCTAAATACTGAGAAATCCTGGAAGAAAATATGTTAGTGGCTGCAAAAGACTAGAAACTGGGGTGAAGGTCCATCTTCAAATCACCATAATGTGTCGGAAAGACCCAGTCAAAGTTCAGGAACAAATCCATGACAACCCCTGATAAGCTCAGTCAGACTATTTTGTAAAGATGAAAAGTTTTAAGTTTGTAGATGTCTGAAGTTGGCAGAGGCAGACCCGAAATATGGTCAGTTGTAATGGCAGTGAAAGATGATTGTACACGGTGTTCACTCAGGAGAACTGAATACATATTTATGCTCTACATTTAATATTTGGAATTCAATTTTTTTTCCCATGTTAATTGTGTTTGTCTGTATACCAGTAAAATATATTAAAGTGTGAGGTTGTAATATAAACATCCAAGTCCTTCAGTAATTTAGGTCTCCATAGTTGCCATATTCTTTTCTCTTTCCACATGTCTGAATTCTTAATAAAAATTAGCTAATTACCAAAATGATCAAATGCTTGAATCAATCGATGCGTAACATTTAAACTTGTTTTTTATGCTTCTTTATAGTCACAGGAGATAAGTTGTAACTGAGCTCCAATGTATAAGCATTGGAACTGAAAGGCAGACAGCCTAGATCACACTAAAACCTGAAAAATATAAATTCTGAGAAAAATTGTATCACCTTTTTCCTTATTTTCATTTAAATGTTTGGAGTGATACCAAGAGCAGACCAGGAAAGTACCACTCAAACTTTCAGGAACACAGAGAGAATTCCCTGACTATAGACTTGGTATAGACTCAGGTTGGTCCTGATCACATGCTACTTATTGCATTAGAACAGACCTGGGCATTTTAAGGCCCGCGGGCCAGATATGGCCCGTTGGGCATGCCTGTCCGGCCCGCGTCCCCCCAGTCAAAACAAAACACCGTATTTTCGTGTGCATGCGACACAGCTGTCTTTTATTTTGAAAGGGCTTGACGCACCGTTTATGAATGCACGTACGTAAATGCTAACGCACAGCAACAGGTGATGCTAGCAGCCGAATACACGATCCCCACAAAATGTCATCTCACGGTAAAAAAAGAAAAGTTGATTCCGAATTCTGCATTTTTAACAAGGCATGGACAGCGAAATATTTCTTTATTGAAGTCAAAGGCAAGGCCGTGTGTTTAGTTTGTGGTGCGCAGGTGGCTGTGTTAAAGGAATATAATATCCACCGTCACTATGTGACCAAACACGAGAAAGAGATACAAGAACTTTTCAGAGAAAGAGCACGTCACTGAGTCGTCTGTACTCGTAGCCAAGTTGCAAGCTCAACAAACACTTTTACAAAACGCCTGGCATCTAGAGGAGCTGCAGTCAAGGCAAGTTTTGTCATATCCCACAAGATTGCTAGGAAGAGCAAACCTTTCTCTGACGGAGAGTATATTAAGCAGTGCTAATATGTCCTGAGAATAAAGACGCTTTTGAGAACATCTCCCTCTCCCGCCGCAAACGTAACGAGAAGGATTGAGGACATCGCGACGAACCTGGTGCTGCAACTGAAAGACAGCGTGAATGATTTTGAGTACCGGTATTTTTCCCTGGCTTTGGATGAGAGCTGTGACATACGGGACACTGCCCATGCTCATCTTCGCGGGATCAATGCAGAATTTAGCATCACGGAGGAGCTGGCAGGCATGCGGTCAATGAAAGGGACAACAACAGGGAGTGAGCTCTTAGTAGAGGTAAATGCGTGTCTGGAAAGCTTGGGTCTGAACTGGGACAAACTGGTGGGCGTGACAACAGATGGGTGTCCAAATCTCACAGGAAAAAAAGTTGGTTTATTAAAGAGAATCCAGGACAAAGATACTTGAAGCTGTCTATTCCTTGTAGTATTTCAGTTTTGGTTCTTACAAGTTTTCAAGTCATTACAGTTTCATTTTGTAATTACATTTTGTAATGAGTTATTTTAATGTTACCTAAAGTGATATTAGTTTTACTGCTTTGGAGCACAATGTCAGACACCAAAGACAACAATTTATTTTAACCATCAAAGCCAGAACACACACCACAGCATGTAATCTAATGGTTAACGTCGCTGTCCTACTAAGGACTCAGTGGGAAGTAGCGACTTAGCTTCCAAAACTAACCAAACTCAGCTAATAAACATAACTGGTACGGTCACTTTGTGAGAACTTTATAAAATGAAACATAGCACCATAAAACATCACTGAACCTATTATACACAGTCTGTATGTTTAACCTCACCTGTGACACAAAAAAAGTTTTTGATAGATATAAGTACACAAAAACAGCTTGTGACGCTGATCATTTTTTTCTAACCGTTAACCTACTACTTCTGCTGTAAAATGCAGAGAAGCGACAGTCAGTCGCGCTCAAAGCTAAATCACTACTGCCATCTACTGGCGCAAATAAGTATTGGCTGATTTTATGTCCAAAGTAGCTGAGGATTGAAAAATCCTGTGTATAACAACACAACAAACTGAGATTTATCTATGAAAGATTCATAAGAAGAACAAACTATTGAAAATTAAGGGTGCTGCACTTAAAAATAATAATAAAAAAACAATAGAAATTAATCCCACACTGATCTTTACTGGAGCATCTCCTGTGTGGTGGAAGGCCTCTAATCGACAGCTATAAGAGTATAACTAAATCAAGTGCCACTATAGCAAGCAGTCTGAGGTTGTGAGGAAGAACAAGGACTAACTTCAGCAAATCACTGTGCAATACTGTGGAGGTGGAGTCAATCTGCAGGAAGGCTGGACTAATGGTCTAAACAGCAAAATTCATCACAACGCACAAGTTTTCAATATAGTTTCCCAAGTATAACTTAAATTCCAATGGCTTAATAACTTCCCAACATGATGTCTACCTCTATTGAGTTGTTTTATACCACTTATTCGCCTAAGACCCTCATCAAGTTTCTGTTGCAGCAACTATTCTTATACATCTGATCCAATTTAAGGCTTTGAGTTGAACACTTTAATTGGATTGGGGAGGAGAAACAGGGTGGAAGCCGGAAAGTGGTCTAATACTGCAAATACTGATCTAACATTCAACATTAATCCTATAGTTTAAATGTGTGTGTAATTGTTCATCTCATCATCAGCAAAAACCGATGAGATGAAAATGTTTACAGTTTCAATAAATAAAGTTTTCACAGAGCCCTTTTAAAGAGCTTTTCTGAAATCTTCTCTGTTAAGAGAAGATTTCTACAACTGGTTCTACAACAGCCTGTGTAAAACATATCGAGGCCAGTGCTATTAAAGTCTTAGTGGAAGTTCTGCTTTTTATTTCCAGAAGCTACATTAGCTCTGACATTTTAGCATGATCTATATTTATGCTAAAATTTACTCTGACATCATAACTGTGCGTCATGATGTCAATCCCACTCATAATAATGATAACAAGAAGAGAAACCAGACAAAAACTTCCTGTGAGCTTTATTATTATCGTCCTGTACTATATTAAGCAAGTTAGAACACCACAGACGCTCAACAAGGCTAAATAAAGCTCAGTTGGAGTAGTGAGGAGTGGCAGACAGCTCTGAAGGGAAAGCCTCTTGGGGAAGGATCAATGCCACTGAGAGTTGTAATATGTTTGGATGCCGGCCAGATGTCAGGATTATTGCTTGTGTCAGCCAAGATGTGGACTGGTGGAACAATAGTCACGAGAAGGGACATATTTTGGACAGGGCGCCCAGTGGGAAAAACTGTCCAGAAGACTCAACTATGACATGCTGGTCTTCCCCCGTCAGTCTAGAAAGGCTGGGTGACTATTGTACGTAGCAGAGAAAATGTCAAGCAAGACAAATTCCTATTAAAAAAACAAATTCTGTCCAATATAAAGATGCTTCATTTGTCTGATTATTATTACATATAGTTTATGCACACATTATTAGAATATTTTTTCCCCATCTATGATCATCTCTCATTCATAAGCTCTGGCCACAATTTATTTCAAGATTTACATATAAATAAATTAACCAAACCTTAAAATTTTTAAGCAGACTTGGTATGTTGCCTTGCCTTTGTATTTTTATTTTTTCTCTTTTTTTTTGTAGATCAAAGGTTTACAGTTAGTCGCATAAGTGCATACCCAAAGTTCCAAACATCAAGTCAAATATGGTAGAAGACATAAACCACGCAAGTATGAAACTGCGCAACTCCGGGCATCTTACTATAATGTGCATTGCTATGAATACCTTTCATTTTATTCCAACTAAAATCTAAAGTTAGCCAAAAAAAACGTACAATTTTCAACAAAAATTGAATCTATCAGTAACCAAAGATTGTACATTTTGTTTTATTAAATTTAAAAACCAGTCAGCCTACTTGGATTTAACTATTCCATCAACAATGTTGTCTCAAATATTTATTTGAGCTGTAAAGACAAGTTATTGCTTACTAGACTTTTAGTTTTATTTCAAATGTATCAACACTAAACCTTGTAGGATGCCATATTTGACATCTTTGTACTCTGATGTTTTCATAAAGTATCTCAATTGGATTTTGTTTGTCAAATAACTACATAACCACTTATCTCTTAGGTCTGTAATTTTTAAAGTACACAGTCAAGTATGGCATTTAAAACTAAATTTTTCAAATAGGAGCAGCTATACATTTCTCAGAATACAACACATCCTGTCTAGTCTCCCTCAGAGACAAAGCTAGAACCGATAAGCCTGAAAGGTCAGTAAAGTGTGATTCAAACCGTCTGCCTGGACAGAATCAGGCTCACTCAAAGCTTATTCAATAATAAAGGAAATGGGGATATGAAGCAGGGAGGTAGTAACACTTATCCAACACCAGGAAGTGAACAACAGTCAATCCAGCTGAAAGAAAAACATCAGAGCTCATTGTTGAATGGCACTTAAACATGGGCTCCTTACCATCATTAAGAGTTCAAATTAGTTCAGAAGTGATGTCATTTGTGATCTCTTAATGGGTTTTCAAAGTTGGCTTAATATACCACATCCCTTTATATCTTTATAGCGGCACCAACTCTCTACATGATGCATTCAACCCAGATAAATATTTTAGTGGACAGAGCAGCCTATTCAAGGCTGCAGTCTATTCATAGCCACCAAAGTCCCAGAGATAAAATCATCCCTTTCTATCTTTTCACTGTTTGTGAATGGAAGGAAGGGCTGTTGGAGACTATAGGTACTGACCCAATCTAAGCTACATCCATAAGTCTCTTATCAGACCTCAGTGCTGTAACCAGCACCCACATCAACAACAACAGGGCAGCTGCAGAATTAATCCCTCCGCCCTGTTTGACTCCATCTGGATCCTCATAGGCTCAGGCAGACTGTAGCGGGACGGAAAGTCCGGGGACAACGCAGGCAGCTCGGTCTAGCAGTGACATCACGGGGATGGCTTGGCTGAGCTTAGTGAGGGATCTGCCAAGAGACAAGCCTTTCCACTCAGAGCGACTTTATGAATGATCAAACACAAGAGCATATGCTATACACTTTGTAGATCCCTGAAAACGCTTTGAATGTCAGCAACATTGATGTTATCAAGGCATCAAAACTGTTTCAAATGAGGGGCCTGAAAGATTTCTTAGGTTAAAATGGCTGCTTCCAGCATCCTAAATATAGATCATGCTAAAATGCTGATGTTATGCAAATCTTAGCATAGCTTGTTGGAATACTAATAAAGGCCAATTAGCACCTTGCATGAAAAAAAACATTGCAGGAACCGAAGACCATTATGTGCTCTGTTAGTGTTCAGCTATAAACAAAGAAAACGATGTGATGTAAAAAAAAATAAAAATTTTAAATGCCATTCTGTTGGCAGAGATTCATGAAAAGTTAATCAGGCCAAAACTAATTAGACACATCTTCTCTGGATCAGAGATAACGCCTACACTGAAAATTGAAAAGCAACCCCACTCCAAATATGTTTCTTTAAATATTTTCAAAAATATTTATGAAAATATTTTTGAAAATACATCACATTAATTGCCTCCTTTTGTTTCAAATAGGGCAATAGGAATCAGCTTTAAAACAATTTCAAATTTCTGTGTTCTACATTACAATTAGAAAATGAAAATTAGGAATAATCACACAAATAATTTAGAAAATACTTTCAACCAAAACAGAGCAGATATTGCTATCAAGACATAAGTTTTAAGGAATTTTAACTTCAAAACTAAAATTTTGCATCACATTGTTCTTATGTTTAAAAGTGCTATTAATGAGATGCCAGAAAAAGAACCCAAGCTGTAACTCAATGTTTCCCCACCCATGCCTTTTGCTGCACACCATCTGTCAGCAGGATGAATGAAGGCTGCTAAACATTTCCTTTTTGTACAAGAATAAATGTCTCTTTGGAAATATTTCCAGTCACTGTGTGAAAACGTAATTAAGCTAATAATGTTATTAATAATGTGGTTGTCAAGCTTTTAAGGGTGACCGCAGGCTCAACCTGAATAACTGACCAGCTAATACTCTTCATGTTACTCTAAAAAAAGCAGAATGGAATAAAGAGCTAATGTTTGGCATAACATCAAAATTTATTAAATTTACTTAAGTAAATTTGGAATTTACTTATGTTAATCCTAAATTAAAACCTATTTGATCAATTGTCTTGTTTACTTATATGTATCAAAATCAAAACTAAATACATTTTAGTTGTAGTGGTATGAATCAATTACTATTTTGCATAACAAGAAATAATTATTTTTTAAAAAGCAATTGCATCATGTTAAGCTTTTTTGTGGAAATACCAGTATGACTGTTTTTACTAAAGGTCATCATTCAACAAAAACCTCATAACACCCCATGCCTACAACAGACCAAACTTGTTTTTATGTTACTATTGCAGGGTTAGACTTATTAGGCATAACAACCAGGACGTTGTCTGTCTGACCGGTTTAGTAGGACTCAAACTTACAGACAAACAAGTACATCTGTTTATTCATGCTTCATAAAAAGAAGATAACCTGCACAAACTACCATAGCTCAGAGATCACGTGAAAGGAATGAATATACAACATATACGTTTCTGTCCATATATTATTATGCAATGTGCATTTTCATTTTCAAAAACCCTTAGAGTGTAATTTAAAAAATTTTACTTGGCATTTACCAAAAACCGACAAGAAAATTAATTTTTTATTAGAAAAAGACTGAGATGAAAAAAGGATAAAATGACAGACAACCAGGCTCATTTCCATCAAATAGCATCTATAAATAGCTGCAATAATGAAATAGCAGATGATAACAATTAAATTCCTAGTCAGTGTTTTAAATGATGTCAATTAACCTGATGTGTCGCATCTGATGAGACCATTTGCCAGAAACATCTGTAAATTATATTGCATGTCTGCAGAGAACAAGTCCTTTTCTTAAGTGCATTGAGGAAACATTTATGTGGACCTCATACCTCTAACTGATTCAGGCCTAAATCTTCAAAGCAGGTCATCTGTTAATATTAGTTTTGGCACTTCTATTGCAGGAGCACAGACTCTCATGAAGGCGATCACTTCATGTGCCATTAACATCACCATCTACAGAACATGACCTACATATGTCAAATATTGCAGGACTATAAATTAAAGAAAAATGTAGATTAGGTTAGAGTTTCTTTTAACCCAGATATTGCCTTAGATATCTAAACTCAGAACTATGAGCTAGTATCACAAATGCACATAGATATATGTGATACAATATTAAAAAGAAAAAGGCTTCTATACATGGATAGTTCAAACTATCCATTTATAGATAGATAGTTTGAATCTATCTATAGTTGATGGTATAGAATCAACTATACTATCTATGTATAGTTGATTCTATACATATAAAGTATAGAATCAAGTATCTATGTATAGATACTTGATTCTATACATGGATAGTTAGAATTATCCATGTATAGAAGAGGCACTATGACCTTGTTAAGCCAAAATCTAAATTAGACACAATCAGGCTCATAAAATCCACAAGCTCTGGGAGGATGGAGGTGCACAGGGAGGTGAAGGACAGCAGGAGTTTCATCTTACCCACCATTGTTGGTGCTGCTTTCCTGTGGAGAGCCTGCCAACACTTCTTCATCCGACCTCATCATCCCACAGCCTTATTGGCTGTATTCTTGCACATAACCTTGTTGCATTTTTTTGCTGTGTCAGAGACACACCCTGATCAAAAAAACAACAGACAACTGCTAGGATTGTTTGGAGTTTGATAAACTCACAAACAGGTTTGCGAGACTCTAAAGTCTCTAGTCTTTAGAAAGACTAGAGTTTGATTTTTTTTATTTTTATTTTTTGTCCACATAAGTTTAATTGCATATTTACACCTCCCCGGACATTCTAGTCAAAATACTAGATTTTGATTGAAGCGGACTTAACAGGGCTGGTGTGAATACACCCTCAAACATCTTAACTAAAATGAAAATACTTTTTACCTAGTATCAGTGCCCAGACCAAAGATTATTGTTGTCAGCATGACCTGGTACCACTTTGCACGGTGTGATCACTGACTGGGAAAAGAAGAATCATTTTTGAGTTTCCAACTGGCTGATCAGTCAGGTCCAATCAAGATGAATCTGGTTTCATGGTGCAGGAAAGCATGCATCTATGCTTTTTTTATGTTGAATTTTGTGTTGACAACAGTTGTTATAGTTTTTCTCACTCTTATTTCTTTTCAATCACCAAGATTTTCCCATCACTTTCCATGAGCTTCAGCATCACCAAACTTAAAAATCCGAGAGGACATCAACGGGTGAAAATGTTAATGCAGCTGCCCAAACATTGGCGCGCGAATGCATAGCTCTTACCAAACATTGCATCTTTGCACAATCCAGATATAATCTCTAGCCAAAACACCGATTTCAAACAAACACAAAGATGCAATTCTATTGCTTTTATCAGAAAACACTAAAATATCTAAAGAGCAAATACAACTAAGACTGGTCATACGATGTTGTGCAAAAGTTTAAAAAGTTTAACTGTGTAAATGATACACAGTTGATCATTTACCTAATTAGTATTTTATTATGCATTCTAAAAGATGTACTTTTGGCTTTCACAACACAAGGAATTTCCAAACTAGAACGCTGTAAAATTAGCAATCAGTAAGTTCAAAAAGGGCGTTATAGGCAAAACTGGGATTAAAGTAAACACTGTTAAAAACATACTGGTCTGAAGTTGCCTTTGCGTTCTCCACATTTAAGAAACTGTACCTCCTTTTTGTCTGCAATTGCACAATAGTTCTTATACCTAATGCAGCAGTTTGCTATGCACAGAGGAGAGTTATTGAAGTGAGCGCAGTCGAGTGTCTGAAGAGTAACAAGGTTAGAATGGCTGCAGGTAACCGATGAAGGCAAGACGTTAAACAGAAAGCAGAGAAGCGGAGACGTCCCATGGCAGCACATAGAGAAGGAAAGCCTGAGGGGACTTGATATATCACATTGGCAGCTCAAGACGAGGGATTTAGTGGTGTGTTGGGCTTCAGTGGTGTGTTGGGCTTCTGTGCCACATTATTATCAGCCGGTGATCCACAGGGCACACAGGTAGCTCTGGATCCCTTCAGAAGAGAGAAGTCTGTCCCCCTCCAGTCTCTCCCTTCATGCTGATACCACAATTCAGACAGACTGAGTCTTAGCTGGTGTTATTGAAATGCTACAGGGGGAACATCCCGCTTCACTTACACTTGGGAATAAAACCTTAAGACAGACAGGCAGGCAGAGAGAGAGGTATAGGGCTTAAAGAAACAGCAGATTATTTTGTGTCTCACAGAAAAAGCATGTTGGCAGTGGAACTAAGCAACAGCTTCCTGTCAGGACAGGTTTTACCAGCCTGTTCTCATCATTAGAGTAAACTACACGAAGGGATTTCACCCACATGCAGATAAGCATGCAAGCTAAGATAGCAAACTCGACGCTTGTCCCTTTCTGCATGTCATTTTAACTGTTGGTGGCATTTGTCAGCTTCTCCTTCTAGACCAAGGAAGAAGTTATCAATCACCTTCTATTGTCCATGGAAATTTGTGTTCAAGAGATCAGAATCTAAAGGTGCCTGCTTTTTGTTGCTGATTTACACATTAAATGTGCCGATCGCTTCGTGTGTCACATGTGTGCCAAGTGTACTTGATAGGGTTATTTTGGCAACACATTCCAACAGATTGGCCGAGATGCTTGATGTTTCCACCACACAGTAAAGAACAGTGACACAGAGTGAAGTAACACGTGGAGGCCAAGACCGAGGAGTGTGCGCAGCATGCAGAGCTGACGGACGGGCCGCTGATGGATTAGGTGGTAAGCCTGGCAGAGGGTTGCCCTTGCTAGATGGATGTCTGCCCCGTGTGCTGGGGTGATTAAAATAAAAATAAAAAAACTGGTTGGGGAGTTTGGTTTGACTCTCATAAAAACACCAAGAATAATTACAGCCAGGCCTGTCACAATAACTAATTTTGCTGGAAGATAAATTGCTGGAAATAACTATTGCGATAAATTAGAATATTGTTTTATTGAGATCATTTTCATGGCATAATAATGTCAGAATGTCATCTCAAACACCCATAAACTTTCATTTTTGTAAAAATCACTTGACACTGGAACTGGAAAATATTTTAAATATTCAAAATGAGCCACAACAGGCAAAACCAATAAATAAAATGGATTATGACGTCTCTGTAAACACAATGTTCCTTTACAAAAAATTTATCAAAATGGAAGTTATTTAGCTCATTTTGATTTATCATGCTACTAATTATGACTTATACACTGGCCTGTCCATTCAAATGGAAAAATTCAAAGCCATGAGGCTGCTTCATAGCTTATCAAGCTCACAGATAGGAAAAGAGCTCAACTCTTTCCTCTTTGTAAAACTAAAAAGTAGTGTAAGCATGAAAGCAATAGCTGCTGCATAATTAATGTTTTTATTCTTGAGACTCCAGTATCTACATTGTCAACAGTTTTGGAGAAAATCTATATTTTGTATTAAATTATTTAGGATTCTACCAGCAAAGTGTTTAAGAGCACCTAAAGAATAGCAACAATCTGTGATGAGACGTTGGCACAAAGTAAGGATGTACCAATCAGAAATTTATTAAGGGCCAATCTATGGTTTCTGAAAAGCTTTGCCCTGCAGATTATAGCTGATTCTAATTTCTCTTCAAATACTTTGACATAAAAGGATACAAGAACAGCATTCAAAATATTCCTATACAATCATCCTGTTATGAGTAGTCAATTACTAATATTAGAAATTGAGAAAGCAAAATGAAAAAGAAAATAAATAAATTGAGAAAGCACTACAGTATTGCCTTATATATAAGTCACTGTAAAACAGGACTTTCCTACAACTGTGCAGTTTGTCCTACAACTGTAGTTTGTCCTCATTATTTTAGAACAAGGACATGAGATTTTAAACTGACTTTAGTATTAGCATGATTAGTGCACTAAGTTTTATTAAGTTTCCGTTGATATTATAGATAGCACAATATATCCTCTGAGAATTCTACTAAAATTCTATTAACTACTAAAATTACTAAATCCAGAATGCTCTATCGGGTGAAAATGGGAAAAGTTTCCAGCAAATGATCCGAGACCGGGAATCATACCAAGATCAACTGTGATGTTGAGCAAGTTTTACCAACAAACCACCAAAAACCCCAAAGTTTCCTTTTTAAAATTGATTGTTACATTCTTGGACGTCCTGAAACTTCCTTTTTAACACCCTGCTAATTTAAACAAAACGGGAAACCTTTGGTCTGATTCCCCTAGTAACCGTAGCAACACCAAAGGCAATTGTAGCCTGGAAGAGCTCAGTGTGGCTTGGAAAAAAAAAAATTCTATTTTTTCCAACTCAAAACAGCAGGTCATCACTATGACACAAACTGAAAATTGTCCAATTTCGAGGTCATCTTCCAATTTCACTGTCCATGTACAATGATGTTAACAGTTCTAAAGAAACCATTTCATCCGTTTCTTTCAGCAAGACCTAAATTTCTTCTTTCAGCAAATAGTTTTTGCTTTTTTATGTTGTTCTGTAGCCATCTGTTAAGAATGTTTTTTGGAAAAAAAAAAAATAGTTTTGTATTTTTTCAAAACTCAAATACAGAAATAGACAGAGGTGAGAAAAGTGCCACTTGATATGAGCCTGGCAATCGTCAAGCTGTGAACTGTTTCTCTTCTGAATTATCTGTTGATAGGCGGGTGAACAGACTTCAACACCAATATCAAGTACTGCTGGCAGCTAGTTCTACTTTGCTCTGCAAAGTCAATGCATAGAAATTCACCGTTAGTCAATAACTATGAGTTGTCCATGTTTTTAGGTTCATCCACAACATTTTAGGAGGTAGATAAGCAAAAAGAAAACCCTCAATGAATTTGCTTCATTTCACTTCTACAGGGCGAGCTAGTTGTAATGCAGCCAAATAATATAGTAGGCAGCCATAATTCAGAATGGGGAATTAGCCAGTGTATAAATCAAACTTGGGCTTAATCAAATCACATCAGCACAGACTCTACATTTGGTGTAAAGAAAAACAGAAACTGCAGGAAGGGTCATAAATCACAAGATATAATATTGATCACTGCAGATATATTCAGCCCCTGTCCTGAGAGGTCTGAGGTCAGCGCCAGCATCAAATCAGGGATGTGAAGGGTCGAACACTTCAAAACTGACTGCACCTGCACCCTGTGGTGAGCATGGATGTGCTGGGCTATGCGGTAAGCTCCTGAAAAAAAGAAATGCACCCAAAAACTCAAATCTACTGAGCAACTTTCATAAACAAAAGGTAAACAAGTTTTCTCATAACTATAAAATCTTGAAGAGTTTATGTTGTACTTCACAAACAAACAAAAGAACTGGAGTGGAAACCTACTGATAAATCCCAACTGAATGTATTTTTCAGTAGAACTATACATCTGGAGAAGCCATAAGAAGTCCTGTTCAACGTTTGTCATGTAGTGAACATGGCGAGTGTGTGGGTGAAGGTACTCTGGTCAAATGAGACCAAAATAATTTTTTTATATATGCCAAAAAGCTATGAATGATGGAAGACAAACATAGCACAAAAAATCCTCAGTGACACTTTGTGGAGATTGCATCATGCTCTGGGACAGGGACGCTGGTCATAGTTGATGGGAAGATCGATGGAGCAAAAGCCAGAGCAGTCTAAGAGGAAAGTATTTTGTAAAAGATTTGACACTGGAGGGAGGTTCGCCTTCCAGCAGCAACATACAGCCTGCACATTCATTCATCCAGCTTTCTGATTTGCAAAATGAAAATGGCTTCTGTCCCTGAGTTTTGGTTTAGCATGCAAGCATTTTTGCTGAGTCAAATTAAAAGTGGTCCAAGGGCAACACATTTAGCCAATATAGTCACCATTATGTTGCTTTTATTTATTTAAGCCCGGTTTTAATATCGTTTCCTGTATTTACAAAATTGATCTGCTTTCTCATGACTATTTTTGGTATTTAGGTTATTTTCTCAAGAGGATCCTAAGCCTCCATGTTTACATATGTGACCAGTTACTAATTAAGATTGCTGCCTGTGTGTTAGAAAGGCCTAACCCTAAACTAATGTTCACTGACCGTCTCCATTAAACCTGACTGAGCTTGAACTAGTTTTAAAATGAGCAACGAATAAAAATCTTGATCTCTAGATGGAACATCATGTAGTTCCCTGTAGCTTTCAGGGAACTACATCCTGAAAGCAATGTAGTTCCCTTTACTTTACGAATATGCACTAAAATATCTCAGTCTGTCATAACAATACAATAACAATAAGTTAGTTTGCCTTATAAGTGAAAGAGTTACATTAGTATGGATAATCTTACAAAATTTCAAGTGTCAAAAAGCACTTTTTTAAAGGATGATTTTTATTTTCATTTCCGGATTTGTTTTGACACGAGACATGCCTCGTTTCTGAAACTTATATCCTTGACGCCAGTTTGCACAGCTTTAACTAAGAAGTTTCTACACTTACCCTCAGCTCATACCAGAAGGCCTTCTTGCAGCTATATTAAATAAATATTCATAAACTGCTATATATGCTCTCCAGCGGCTTCTCATTTACATAAAGCTGATTACAACTGCATTTACATACCCTCCGCTCGAGTACGAAGATCGGACATCGTTCTCTGGACGGGAGGCATCTCTCCAAGCACAGCCGAGCGACGGCACCTGTCAAGCGGCCGAAGCTCGTGGGTTCTGCACCCCGCGGCGGCGGCTGGTGCGGCTGCTGCTCGACCGTCAAGGAATGTCGAAACCCCGTCTGAAATGCAGCGGAGGAGCCGCTCTCATGCGGACTGCACTTTCTATGTGCTAATGAGAGAGGTGGGCGAATTGAAAGCAGCCTCCGTTAAATTTCGCCGTAGCTGAAGGGGACATGGTTAAGCAGCCCAGCGGTTCACAAGCCCTCCAGCATCCCAGTGTCACACGGCCAGAATTAAACCTTTACACGCCTTCATTTCCTAGGGAGTGGACGCGGACTTAACCCAAACTGAAGCGAGGGAAGACGGTGCCGCTTCACAATATGGACCGTACCACATGAGCTCACCGGGGGGGAATGGAAAAGGTCGAACCAAAATAACTGCCAGTACTCTACGTGTATTAGTTAAATAATTCAGTTAACCTATGAATATAAAAAACATCCGGAGTTTGATTAATCATTATGGCTCATAAAGTTTGACGTAAAAATTTTTCGTTTTCTTTAAAAATCTGCCAGTCGGAGTGAAGACCTCCCCCCTCTGCAGTAGATGTTTACAAAAGGGGAGTTGGCGCATCACTGATTATTAATTTTGTGTTTTTATTGGGAATAAAGCCGGAAATAAAATTAATTGATGGATTTACATGGCACTGGTGGTGAATACTGTAGACCAAGCCTTAAAGTAAATCTGAAGACATTAAAAATAATAGTTGTTTTTTTATTATTTTTTTGCTCACTGTTTGCAGTTTTTTTTACTGTATACTGTAACAATCTCTCAAAAAAGTTATTTTTATTTAGTGTTTTTATATTTCTTTGATAATCTACATTATAAGAGTTAACTAGACCCGCAAGTATTCTGTGATTTTTTTTGTTTGTTTGTTTGTTTCTTGTATATAACTTGGACATTGCACATAGTTCAATTTCTTTTTGACAGTAGTCACTAATTTGCAAGAGACTCCAGGTTTAAATTATGCGCACAGAGAGCAGTATGTTTGAGGAGCAAATGCAAAACCAAAGTTCACTTATGAAGAACTGCAGCAAAAATTTCATCTTAAGGTCATCGAGTCTGAATAATATCCATTATACACTATCTAAATACCAATCAATTGTTTGGGAGTGATGTCGGAAAATAGCCTTTTCGTTTCTGACTATTCATCAAAGATATAATCAATCTCCTTCTACAGCCTTCTCATTCTCCAGACCTAATGTCTGTAGAAAACCTGTGTGGTGAACTAGAGAAGACAACATAAGACAAACCAGAACCCTGAACAACAAAGGAAAAACATAACACCATAGTGTCATGGTTCATTTATGCATTATATAACATTATGGATATCCAAGTTCTGATTAAAATATGTACAAATAAAGCATGTATATTTCATTATGTCTTAAAATATGTACTCATTTAAACTTCTCTATTTAGCTGTGCTTTAGGGGGCACTATGGTGATTTGCACTTAGGCCTGTGTTGGTTATCTAATCTCTAATGAAGATAAGTAAGCTAAATAATCTTGGACTGCATACATTTCTATGAGCTCCTATAAATCTTTAATGAATAAATTGTTGGTTAAGCTTTGTTTCAACTAGGACATAAGGCCTAGAAGGACCTTGCTGTTTTTTCCATGTGAGTGAGTTTAAGATGCTTTAAAGCAAAAATAAAGAACCGATCTACTAACAAGGTTCTAAAAAAATCTCTATGATTTGCATTCTCTCTACTTCATATTTCCCTTTTCCTAGCAACAAGTATCTATTTTTTACCTGTACTCAGGCAGGTGAAGGTTGTTGCTTATACATTAAACATACATTTTTGGAGAAAATGTTGCTTAGTCAACCCCTTTTATGGATGATGATGCAAAACCCATAAATAAACCAGTTGAACTAACTTTCCCATAATATAACTCACAAAGTAGTGCATGTGGATCCAGACCTGGATACAGACCACAGCATCAACACTAAGCAGCTGTAAGCAGACACTGCTATCAGTCATTGTGTTGAGACGAGCTCAGCAAAAGATGTAATCCACAGGTGATTTACTCTGGCCCACAGTTTCCTTTATATCCCCCGTCAATGTGTCACGCTCTTGTCATGAATCGGCTGGATGCTCAGTGATCTGAAACTAGACACTTAAAAGATCTGCATGCAAAAACAGAGGGAGTGAGCAGCAACTACCCCATCTCTGCTGCCTATCTGCTGTGCATTGCTTTCTGTACTCATTCACATTGCGGTTAAAATGTTAATCACAGCTCCAACGCCATTTGTGCAGCAGCAGCTCCACTGCTGTTGCTTGAGAGAACTGCAGATACAGTACAGATGGATTTTTTTTTTTTTTTTTTTTGTAATAATGCTTACAGTAACCATTGTAAAACTCTGAATTTAAGCTGTTCAACATCTATTTTTGGAAAGCATTTAAGATATTCTACTTTCTTTCTTGAAATGCTCTTAGAAATGTTAAAGATTTGCATGAAACATCCAGAAAATCCAAAGCAGTCGTGTTTTCTAAGAGAAGGTCAAGCTTCATCCCATCTAAAAATAATTAGCAAACACCAAAAACATCCATGCTTTCCCATTTGCCTGCTACAGAAACATCTCCTCTGCAGATTTCCTTTCTTTCCCTCCCCTCCACCTAATTCAACATCAGCCCACCACCACGGGGATTTGGCTCTTTAGTTCCCACCGTTGCTAAGAAACAGTGACAGGAAGCCTGCCTTTTTGACTATGTGCGAGTTGCTCTGGTTTTCTGTCTTATAGCATTCCCAGTCCAAACAATGACGCATTCAGCCAGCTATCCTGATTCCTACTGCTGCTAATATCTGTGTCAGCTGTAAACAGCAGGAGTGATTTCTTGTTTTACAGCTTTTATGAGTCTGCTTTCTGAAAATTATTTATTTTCATAGAGTAAGTAAATAGACAAGGCTGTCTATTTACTTAGATAATAAGTAAATTCAAATTCAAACCTGTGACCTATTTTGTTTCCTTTTAAGCTGTCAGAAGAAAATAAATCAGCTGTAAATCTATTGATAAATGCCACATTTAGGTTCATGGTTAGGGATCTTCAGATTTTCTACAGAGGTTTCCAGAAGTAGGTTTTTTATCTAATCCTAGCAGTTTCTAAATTATATATCCAAGTTCAAATATTTTCACCCCCCACAATTATTTGGATATATTTTCTTTGAAGCAAACCATTTTTGTAGCCATTAACAAGACACTTTTCTGAGCAGAGGTCATCTAAAAGTCTGGAGCTCTCTAGAGGTCATCTAAAAGTCTAGTGGCACATTTCCACTTTTTAAAAACATGGTTCACATTTGAGAAGCATCCTGCTTTGTCCATTCTTAAATCCATTTTAATGTGTTTTTTGATCACTGATGGCATGATGCTACCATTATGCTTGACACCTTGACATGTAGCTATTGTGATGGCCATTGACCTTTCGAGTATCTGTATTAATTTTTATGTGCAGTACTTTTAGAGATGAAAATACACCGATCAAATCCTAAAACAGACAAGTGGTGGTGACGTGTACAGTCTTAATAGGTCAAGGAAATGTTTAAGGAGAAATCCTCCCATCAATAAATAAATCAGAGTTATGCAGAAAAATAAATTTAACTGTCTGAGTCTCTGAGAACTGTCAGAGAATACTTCACAACTCTCTTTTAACCTCGCTTTTAAATCCCTGCATCAAACAGCGATATATTTTCAATGTCCCTAATTGATGTTGTGTCTCATCCTTCTTTTAGCCTTTCTTTCATCTCTGTAGTTCACCCCCTGTGCCACTTTACTGCTGTTTAGAGAGGCTGCATTAGGAGGAGACCGTAGAATAAAACCTGCAACAAATTTACCGGATCCATACTTAGATGGATTTTCAATCTGCTTTCAGAGAATTACGCACAAGGTTTTTTTTTTTTCTTTAGTGGCATGAAATAGAACTGAGAGCTTACTTAAAGTAAAGACTGAACTACCAATCACAAGGATGAAACTCAGCTTCTAAAAATGTACATGACATGTCACCATTTCTGTTCCCTTTTGCTTCTGAGTGTGTTTCTAAACTGAAAGATTCTTCTAAGATGCTGAGAGAGGATATGCAACCCCTTAGAAATAGACTTCTTTTGCAAGGGACCATTTGGGATATTTTCTTTGTAAAAACAAACTAACAGATACACCATATTACTGGTTTATTCAACAGTTAAAATTATACCAGAGCTTTTGGTTTATGCTTGAGCTACAGCACCTTTATGCCACTTGAACTATTTCACATTGTTGGTCAAATCACAAACTATATTGTATTTTATGGATTGTGTTTTCAGGGTGATGTGCAATCATAAGTGCACACAGTATTTTATGCAATCAAATTTTTAATTTTAGCTTCATCTGACCCAAACATCTTCCACGTGTTTGGTATGTCTCCTATGTAACCAGGGGCAACAGCAAAAGAGGCTTAATATAGCTTTCTTTCAACAATGCCTTTCATTCAGGCACTACAAGAAAAACAGATAATTGTCCAGTCAACACCTTCTCCAAAAACCTGAGCTGTTCTTGTCTGCAGGTCCTCTGGGATTTTTTATTTTTTTTCAAATGTTTATGTATGTGCATACAAGGGAGCCATTTGTCTTGATTCTCTTTTCTTTAAAACACTCTTGATGGTTTGTAAATCAGTGAATGGCTTGGTACCACAGCACAATAACATTCTGTTGTCACTGGATCAACCTTCCACAGTACTCAGGTCTTCTGGTTCGAGTCTCTGCATCCCCAGAATCCGAACCAAATACAGAGAAGCAGCTTTCAGTTTATGTGCTCCTCTAATCTGGAACAAACGTTCAGAAAACTGTGAAACTGTTGAAACACAGAGTTCCTCTAAATCATGCTAAAAGCACATTTGTTTAGAGTTTTCTTCAATTAATGATAAATTAACATAAATTAATTTAAGTGTGGATTGCATTTCTCTTATTACTTTTCTTTGTTTTGTAATGTAGTGTTTATTCTTTTGTTTTACGCTTTATGCATTTTGAAATATTTGAAATGCTGAAATGTGTTATGCAAATAAACTTGATTTTACGTGGTGATTTTGACTACTTCTCTCATTCATTCTTTTGCCCAACCTGTCAATCAGTGAGGACCAGAATGTTTGCAGTTGTGCCATGATCTCATTTTGGGAGTAAAGAAAGCTGAATAAATACACCTGACACACTTTTCAGATCTTCATTTGAAATCAATAAATTTCAATAAGGTTTGTGTTAAAATGGGACAAGATGTGAAAGTTTTCAAGAGGTAGCCTATAAGTATATTTGTCAGGCGCTATATGAAAATACTGGCAATGTTTTTATTTACTGATTATTGATGAATCACTGATTTTAGTTATTAATTAATTGTTGACTACCTGTCAAATAATTATTTCATTTTTTTAAAAATGGATTGATTGTACCTTCAGGTAAAAATCCTATGATGGTAAGTTTGGAGGTCTTGAAATAGAATTTCTTTTTTCCCTTTTTGTTTCTGTGGAGGCATGTTGTTCTCTTGAATAACCTTGCCCTTCATTTTGCCATGAATTACAGTTTCCCTCAAGCCTGATTAAACTAAGACGATGATCCAGCCTTCTGGCCTGCAGCTGCATCTTGCACTCGTTTCCTATAGCTCTGCAGGGAGTGGCCGCTGGTGTAACGTTCAGCTTTGATTGAATTGTATTCTGCCCCCTTGTGGACGCTGGCCTGATGTCAGGGGAGGGTTGAGGAGGTTTAATGGGCAGCTTACTCATAAACACGAAGTCATTACATCGCATCTTATGCATTTGATTAAGTTATTGTTCAGTTTAAGGGCTTTTCATTTCTTTTTAAGATCTAATTTATTACAACTTATATTTACATAATTATAATTTTCCTTCTGATGGGTCCAAATCCAAATCCTCCATCTCGTCGCTCTGTTTACAGTCAAGCTGTCAGTCAGCACTAAAATTAAAGAGCGTTGCTGCATTAACCCCTGTCCTCTAAATTACTTCTTAAAGCACAGCTGTGGTGGTCTCAGAGGCCACATTAGCCTCACTTATGGGAAGGACAGGCAGATAAGCTCTTCAGGTTGCTCTCTTGTCTAAATGTGTTAAAGCGAGATAAAATGGCTGCTGGATGCAATGTGTACCTGGTACATTTCCCTGAACTCCAGATAAGAAACTCTTTCTGTCTGCAGGAGGCCAAACGAGATGGTGAGCCTGCCTCAGTGTTTTCATTTTTGCCCATAGCTGCATGGTGGCTTGACTGCTTCTGAAACATGTCATGAAGAGAAAACATTCTTAATGGAAAGACCATAATTAGAAAGGCCATAATTATTTTTGCTGTCATGTATTAATCTATTCTACATGTAACAACTTTAGAAAATGTGCTTTATTTTTTTATTATTATAATATTTGAAATTTCACCAAATCCTGACTAACAATGAAGAATCTTATTTCTTTGTCATATTTTAAGAATTTTATTATTTTACTTATTTAGATAAGCACTATTACCTGTACTGTCACTTTAAGAGAGCATCTTATGGCATCAGTACTGTACTACCTTCACTTGGCGCTAGGCTGCCTGAGAAGAGGTAGGAAATTCTCTTTGCTTTTGGTTATGCTAGAGTTTTATGAAGTATATAAAATAATTGTAAATACATGCAGCTGTGATTTGTTTTAATACATACAAAGGAGTATTCTTTTTGACAAGTTAAGACGATTTTTCTTAAATGTTAGAGAAGATATTGTTATTAGTTAGTCACAGGGTTTCTCCATGTGCTTGTCTGCTAGGGGAATTCCGACTCCTGTGAATGGAAGAGCTGCATGTTAAAGGGCATTTTTATTTCTATTTGTGCAGGTATGTGTATTTGGTTCTGTTCTGTTCTACAATGTTTAAGCTGGTTGTATTTAGGGCACAAAACATCTGATTCAGAGGTTTTTATTTTTATTTTACAAGAAATCTACCTTTTTTATTGTGGATTTATTTACAAGCAAAATAGCACTGTGCTACTTGCAGTTGGCGCTAGGCTGCCTGAGAAGAGGGGAATTCAGACTCCTGTGAATGGAAGAGCTGCATGTTAAAGGGCATTTTTATTTCTATTTGTGCAGGCCTCTGCAATAAAGAACAACCAGCAACTCCTATGGTCTGACTCCCTTCTTCATCTGAACACAACGCAGAACACATCAAGGTTAACCGACTGTATAAGACTAGGTTATCAGTGAAGAACACTAGTAGTATACACCGGTTACATACAGACTGATAAATAAGTAAATAACTTCCACATTAACAAGAAAATGTCATTAGAGTGATTTCGTCATAGCAGTGAACTGGTGGCGACCCAGAGTCACACTTACACTAAATGTTGACTCATTTCAGAGAGAACAACAGCCATTCAGTCTCAAAGAATGAAGCAAAAGAAGCTCAAAACACATTCCCAGTGAGGAATATGACTCTTTGTCCTTCTGTTTGGGTCCATAATGCTGAAATCTCACTGTCCAATCATCAGCTGTCACCGCTCTAAGATGACAAGTCACATCTCCAGGGAGTCGCTTCATCACCTGTTGAGCAGAGCATGGGCTCTCATGCTGATGCTCTCCTGTATTGTGCTTGTGTGACACCTTATATGGCCCAGTCCTGTTTGCTCTCCCCCAGTAACCTCAGTGAACAGCTGCACGCTCCCTTTGGTTGTATACTATTGAGGAATATCACCTTACTGTGAGTTATAACTTCAGACACAAGGAAAAGCTTCCTTCACTTTAGTTTTCACATGAAAATGGAAACTTCCTAATTAAAATGTAAAAATTCACAAAAAGTTAAATAATTTTTTTTAACAAACGATAATAATAATAATAATACCTCATCAGCAAATTAAATGTACTTGTTTTTGGAAAAACTGTTACAGGTAAAAACGTTAATTATACTCAGAAAAAAAGGAACATTACATCATTGGTTCCAGCTTCTGAACACTCAAACAGGCCCACACCATCACACTACCACTGCCATGTTTGACTGCTAGTATCATGTTATTTTTCTAAAATGTTGTTAGTTTTTCAACATTTTGTAAAATGTTGTAAATTTTACAACATTTTACATCTGGGACATCTGGGACAGAAACATTTCACAAAAGTTTTGGGGGTCATCAATATATATATCTATATATATGTATATTTAATTAAATCTGTTCAACTTATTTGATTTTAAATGTCTTCAATAAATAATTGAACATGAAATTAACATGTTATTTTTGTTAAGTGACTTAAGATCAGATTCTTTGTGAACTAGTACTTTATTGAATTTAGATAGGAAATGTTGGTAGAACAATTGCCTTGCAACAACACTGCCCTGGGTTCAAATCCCATACTGATGACGTAACCTTCCAGCCTTACCTCATATACAGTGATCTATACCACTAGTGTTTTTGTGCATGGTTGTTTGTCTTCTCTCACCCAATGACCTTTGGAGACAAATACCAGCACCCCCACGACCCTGCAAGCATAAGTGGGTATAGACAATGGATGGATGAATTCTAATAAACTTTCAGTTTAAACATATTATATAGTAACCACTTTACAACAAAACTGTGCTCAAATTCAACAAGTAAATAATTGCAATAAAGTAAGATAAATACCTCAATTTTATTGCAATGTCAAATTAAAGGTGTCTGTCATGCAGCAGGAAATAGAAGTTGGCTTCATATTGGTGAAAGATTTAAAATTGCTGCATTCAAACCACAAAATTATCTAAGATCGTTTTATAATGTTCTTTCAAGACAGCTAATTATTTGTTCTATTGATTTAAGAACATAAAGTTTCGTTCAAAGCTTCAGTGAAAACTCCGTAAACTGTGATAAATAATTCAACGAACACTATCACTTTACTTGAGATAAACCTGCTGGGTTACCATGGTAGGAATGCATATATTATTTACTGGCTGAGTCAATGTGACTGCAAGGCAGCTTACTGGCTCCCAGTCGTGTTTAGATCCCTTCACACAGCAAGGATTAAACGTGGTATTAATCCATGGCAAACAAAATACCGTGTCTGGGCTGAATGTTTACCTCCGAATGATAGGGAAGGAGCTGAACTGCAGTGTGCTGGACCATGTAACGTGGCAGAGAGGTTGCAATGGAGGGGACAGTTGTGACAGCAGGACCAGAGAAGCCACAGAGGCGGGTGAGGTTTCGTGTGGCTTCAGGGAACAGTGGCCGGGTCCTGAAGGAAATGTTCAAGGATGAGGGGCCCTCAGACTCCCTGGATTCAGATTGCACCTGCAGTTCAGACGCCGAGCGGGCCAGCACCCCTTCTACAGCCGGAGATGTTCAAGGAAACCTGTACGGATTCCTGGGCTCGGAGCTGGACGACAGCGAGAGTGAGCCTGATGAGCTGCTCATGTACGCCGGGGCCACCAAGGACTGGATGTTCACCACCAAGAGGGTCAACATTCTCAGCAAAAACGGGACAGTTCGAGGGGTCAAACACAAAGTCAGCGCAGGTCAGACGCTCTTTGAGAACCTTCCTGACGGTGTAAGTACCGGTTGGCCATAATCACATTATTGCCTTAGCAGTCTTAAGACTATTTTCTTTCTGCGTTCCAAATAGAAGTTGCAGTGCCTGATCAAGTCTGATTTAGAATATATAGTTAAACCTGGGGCGTGCTGTGGTGGCGCAGGGGGTTAGTACGCCCCACCTTTGGAGGCCCTAGTCCTCAACGCGGACGTCGCGGGTTCGACACCCGGCTCCGGCGACCCTTGCCGCATGTCTTCTCCCATCTCCTCGCTCTCTTTCCTGTCTGCCTACTGTTGCAAAAATACGAGCCACTAGAGTCGCAAAAACCCTTTGGAGAAAAGGAAAAAAAAAGGAATATATATTTAAACCTAAAAGATGATGTAAATAGATGATCTTCATGAAACCTCTCTGATTTGAGCTTTGTTACAACAAAAAGTGGGCATAAACTAATCTATATGAGACTAAAGCTTCATACCCTACAGACCAGCAACTTATTTTTATTTTTTTTTTAAACTTTGACTTAGTCATGTTTAATACAAGTATTAGTTAAATGTTGTTGTTTGTCATAATACAGGTAACTCTGTTTATCGGTCACAAAAAATTCCAATAAAAGTATTGATGTTTGTGGTTGTAAAGTGACAAATTTGAAGTTGTAGCTGTATAAATACTGTTAAAAAGTGGAACCAGAATAAACACTCCCAAGCGAGGATGAGCTCATACAACAATTAAAGATTAATGATCCATTTCATTAAGTGTTTCAGGAGAAACTAATCAGGTTAATGAATTCAGCACTGCTTTCTAGTATCACTGCACCGTCTGCTGCGTGTCACTCCAATGTAACACTGAGCCTGTGCGCTTTCTAACTGAATGATGTCATATGGATGTAAAAGTTATTCAGGGTTTTGAAACTCTTCAGCGAAGTCAAATTATGTACTTCAAACACATATTTATTTTTTTAAAAAGGGAGAAAACCCTATTCTAAAAAGATGGTAGATATAAAATTATCATAAATCCAGTTAGAAAATCAGTTCATTTGGGTCAAATCATAGCCAAGGACCTCAAAACAGGGATAATGACATTCAATCAACTTTGTTAAACTCACTTGTAAATGCTTTTGAGGGCACAGACAGGGTCAGATTTAAACAGCTATTGAATTCCAATAATTGAATATTACATTACATAAATAAACTAATTTGCATAAAGAAAGTGATTTTACAATCTACATCTATCTGTCATCTGTCAATGTCTGTTTAAAGAACAGCTGTCAAGCTAAACGTCCTTGACTTCCACAAGAAAGGTAAACCATATTGTAAAAGAAGCTGCCCATTGTGTCCATTTGCTTTTGTGTAACAATTTTGAGATGATATTGAAGTAAAGCCATCCCAAGGGCTAAAACCAGTTAAAGCTGCTGTGTTTTCCACATTTCTTAAAATTGTCACCATGTTGTGAAGCTGTCTGAAGTAATGCACAGCTCCCAGTCAAAAACAACCAATCACAGCTGGAAGGAAGGTCTTGTGTACATGTGAATGGTAAATGTGCTAATGGCAGAGAAACAACTTACTGCTGCAGGAAAACCATTTATCCTCCACTTCATTGGCTATGCTAAGTAGCCTAAGCAGCCATGGCAGCCTGTGTTATGATGAACCAACTGCAGCGTTGCAGAGAACATGTTTTTTGGGGGGATAAAATTAAATATTGTATTTCATTTTGGAAATCAAGATCAAAAAGTAACAGAATACAAGTTTCTTGAGGTCCAGTGAGAAGTTGTTTACCCCCTCTGTTGACAAGGAGAAAAGGGGATGAACTCTAAAGATCTTTGACAGGAGTTGAGGGAGTTTTTTATGTAAATTAGGCAAACCTGGACTTCCTTCTGCTGCAGGACTAGGATTTAATGAAGGTGACAGTGGAGGTGAAGCGTGTATGGATTTGACATGCTGCTCTGTTGGAATAAGGTGCATTTATTCTGTGACACAGTGAGTGAGATAATATACTTATTTTAAATCCAAAAACTTATTCATATGAAGATCATTATACCTTTTAACAAATTGATAAAGCCAGATGATGACATTATAGCTTTATAAGCCTCTGATAGGTTAGTTCACAACTTATACATGTATTTGAGACACAGCTATGGAGTTCTGAGTTTAAATAGGGTTAAAAACAATTCTTCAAAAAAAGCATATTGTTCACTCTTCAGGCAAATATAAATAATTTCATCAATTCCAAACAACCTAAAGCAGCAATCATGACTAGATTCAGGACAGCAAAGGAAGCATTTTATTTTTGACATACCACAACATTTTTACTTGTATTTTAATTAGCTGGGGGAATGAAGGACAACAATAACTCAATCCGCTATGCAGTGCAGCTAAGAAGCAAAGTTTCAACTTTACTCATGATGTAACATTCTCACCTTTCATTTTTGACTTTTCTCAGGTGCATTTACCACTCGAGTTTGGACGCATAGTGATCTACACCACAAGTTTCCGTGTGGTGAGGACCACTTTTGAGCGCTGCGAGCTGGTCAGGAAGATCTTCCAAAACCACAGGGTCAAGTTTGTGGAGAAGAACATCGCCTTGGACATCGAGTACGGGAAAGTTTTGGAGGAGCGGTGCAGACGTGTCGGTGAAGCCCCCTCCCTGCCAGTCGTGTTCATTGATGGACACTACCTTGGGGTCAGTCCCGCACACTGCTTCGTAGCAGCTCCAGGCGTCAGTCTCATGCACTTCTGATGGTTTGGAACTTGTTTTGCAGGGTGCTGAGAAAATACTTGGCATGAACGAATCAGGAGAGCTGCAAGATCTACTGACAAAAATCGAGGTTAGGTTTCCCCTGCAGCCAGATTTGAAAATTGTATTATTAATTATAGACTGTGGCCAAATAGATGAACTAGCTAGAAGTGTGTTCCCCTCAGCTTCAGTTTGATGCAGACAAACAATAAATAATTCAGTTGTTTGCTTTGAGATTTATTGGCATAATCAATATACCAGCAAAATTTGAATGTCCCAAAGCAATGAGGTGGATTGAGTGCAGACAGGAACAATCAGCTCCTCCCACTCACTGTGTCATCAATAAAGTATGTGGAAAGGAGCTAAAAATTTCATGCACATCAATATCCAGGCATCTGTAATACAGGGGCCCTTATTTGCTTGATTTTACACAATCCAATTGGCTCCATAGTGTCAACTATAATCCCTAAAAATAAATATTTCAGCTTCCCCCTCAGCTGTGGTTGGCCTTTCTCATCCTTTGCTTTAATTTTGAATTCAGATTCCCTCCAAAAAGAAGCCAAAACTAGATCCAAAGCTACAATGACATTTAAGACATAGTTTTTTTTAAGCCCCCGAGGGCAATTAGAAGGGTGCCGCCCTGAAAGGTCATGCATGCAAAAATTAGCCTGAAACTGTCCAAAAACATTGGTGATTGTGTGTTTACAAGCACGAACACCAAACTATTTTGAATGTTAATTCTGCGAAACAATAGGAGACTGGCATTTTGGGAAATGCACTCATTTTCTGTGGTGGATGAGGAGAAGATCACAGTGTACTCTGTCTTTTAAATGTTAAACTAAGAAGAGATTAAAACAATTAATTTGAGGGCCTTGAAAATAATAATCTCCTTTCAACTCATTTGGTCACATATACTTGTTTGATAAACTTAAGTGGTTCATAATTGTGAAATGGATGAAAGGGATACTTTGCTTTGAATAAAACAAACAAAAAATAATACTCTGAAGATTCCAAAATGTATTTCATCTTCTGAGTGTATTTTGATTACTTGTGCCTGTTAAAGAAAATCATTCCCCACAGGATGATACAGCCACTACCTGTATTTACAGTGGGGACAGTATGTTCAGAGCAATGCAAAGTGCTAGCTTTGTGACCACATTGAGCGGATAGAAAAGTCTACACACCTCTGATAAGAGAAAAATGTATTTGTTCAATTCAAATGAAAAACAAATTACAAACAGGCAATGAGAACATGCCCTACCTTTTTCCTTAAACCTTTATGTTGTTCTATCAAATGAAATCCCAATAAAGTACTCCTTGAAGTTAGAGTATGCGATGTAACAAAATGTGAAAAAAAATTACAGTTTGAATACTTTCGAACAAGTAAAAATGAAAGCCAAACTTGATAGTCCAGTTTGCAAAATCTGCATGAATTTATAAACAATGAGCATTGAAAGAAATCACTGTGGCCTGCGAAAAGATATGTAAAGTCTCCCTTTGAAATAGTAACATGATAATTAAAAAAAAAAAATTCATAGACTTGATTACGTCTTGTTAAAAAGTTGTTCCATTTTTTTCTTTTATCTGGACATAATTTGCACATGGAACATAGGCACTGTTGGCATTTGAAGCCTTTATCCTGAAACTAAAACTACATTTTCTCCGTCTCTCAGAGGGTTCAGCATCCCCAGACGTGCCAGACCTGCGGAGGCTTCGCCTTCATCCCGTGCTCAATGTGCCATGGCAGCAAGATGTCCGTGTTCCGCAACTGCTTTACGGACTCCTTCAAAGCCCTAAAGTGCACTTCCTGCAACGAGAACGGCCTGCAGCCCTGTGCTAGCTGCAGCAAGTGAGGACGGTGTGATGCCTGGACCAAACATCCCACTTCAGGACAAAAAACAGGAACCTGAAATGGACAGCAACACGGCCAGTAAAACACAACACAGCAGGATTCTTTCTCCATGGCCATTATTATTGTGAAAACTGGAATTTCTAATAAAATCTGCAAACTTTCTGATTGTCTCCGTGTCAGTTGGATTTCCCTGAAGCATATTTGATTTGTAAGAAAAAAACATCCACTGAAGGGTTGTGAACTAGCTTGCCCTCTGGGAAACATAAGCTTGTTAGTCAGGAGGCGTCGTAATGAACAAATCTCTCGTCACTAATCCTATATCAGACACTGTTGGATAACAGACACTCAGGACAGTGAAAGTCGAGGGCTCAATTTCCAGACAGTCGAAGGCAGCAAACTGGAACTTTGCTCACAGGGAAGCACAGAAATTATTCAAACAGTAACATTAAAACCCCTTCAAAAAGCTACCTGTCGATGCAATGATTAACCATCAAAAACAATATATGAGCCCAAATTTTGTTGATATAATCTCTGTTGCCCAAGGTGTGCTTGGGCATACTTGAGCAATTCAATTAAAATAAGAAGCTCATATTTCATACAAATCCCTGAATTTAGTCTTGTTTTATGACAAACAAAAAACAAAAAAAAACTTAATTTAGTCTAAAATCATTCTAATAATCTTTAGGCTCAATATTTGTGTTTTTAAATGCCAAAAATAAGAATGCTTTTAAAAAATATATTTTCTCTAACTTGTTTTTTCAGGCCTTGCAAGATCTTGTGTCTTTGTGAATGACTGTAGCTCTACTCTCTTGAGCTGAATTCTTGATCCAGGTATTATTTGAAGATGCGGGAAGAATGAATGACAATCAAAAATAAAGAAAATTTAAATGCATAATGTTTAATTTTATGAACTGTTTTATATTTTTGCTGAACATATCATGCATAAAAGTCTCAAAACTAAGGGATACACAAAGTCTACATTTTCGCACTGTGGACTTTGTGAAGAATGCAGGAAAAGAAATACAGTTTTAGCCATCAAAGAAAGTTTACAGACATTAAGATACTTTGTTTACAAAGGGACAACTATCGCCTGAATGTCCAGCAGACTCACTTTTTTTTAACAAATAAACTGATTCTTATCATCTGTATTACAAGAAAAACGGTTTTAGGGGTGGAAGCGGCAGATTTCGCTTCTGCTCCTGGCCGGCTCTGGTTGGCAGCAACTATTGGGTCTATTGAGGAAGCGCAGCGCAGCTCTCTATGCTGTCATAGCCCTGTACAATGCTGCTTGAACATTATTAGACAAGGCAGCACCGTAAAGAGGCTAAAAGCGTAGAGCAGGGTGATGGTGATCAGCAAAATGATTCTCCTTCAAGATGCTCCTCTTCCACCTGCGATTCAACCCAAATAAGCGACCATTATTAGAACAGTATAATTACTGAAGGCTGGTTCTCTTCATTGACAATAAAAGATGATTACAAAAAGCTCACAGCTTTAGTTTTGTTAGGTGTTATGAGATTCTGGGCTTTGTGATCACAGGCTTGACGTGATGGAGAAAATCTGAAGCTCCAACTGTGTGGATTCAGTGCGCCCCCATCTGTGGGGTGATTGAGATGAAAAGACAGGAGAGGGGGTTGAAACACAAATGGAAGATGCATCGAGGATTTTTACCCTTCCCCCCACCCCCAATCACATTTCTAAAAGCCTAAAACAAAATGTATTTATAAGGGATAATAAAAGCGTCATTGTTTGCGCTCAGTTGCCGGAGATGGGATGATGTATGAGGCGATCAGCAGACACGTCTCGACGCTCGTCTAATTTATGATGAACCTGGTGATCCGGTTGCTTTTTTTTTTTTTTTCTCAATGAGCATGTATTGTGTGAAGATGGGGCGATATGAACGGAAACGAGATGGGCAGTGGCGGAGCTGATCTGGGAATGGGAAGACGAGACATGACACTGATGATGCGCGCAACACCCAGAAATGTTCACACAACATTCAATGGTTAAAAACCTGCAATGGTGGGATCGTCCGCACTGCGTCCGCTCTCCAAGGATGTGCGAAAAAAGAGGTTATTTCAGTCGAGTAATCGAGCGTGGTCCGGCCGCGGTGCTGTGCGTAATGTTTTTGAATGGTCGGTCAATGCGCAGACTGGTTGGAAATGACTGTTTTTATTGACGTCAGCGTACAGGCTAGTGCCCCCCTCTCTCATCCCCACAACTGCACCATCTAATGGCTTTACATTCCAGTCAACCATCTGGGGTTCAAACAGGAAGCAGGCCCCCGATCTGCTAAGAGAAGCTTGAATTTGACTTAAAGGGCCCCAATATGTAAACATCTGCAGAGCACAATGTCACGCAAACAACCAAAGATATAATTGATAATCTGCAGGTGCAGAGTTAACATAAATTTGAGTCCCATATTAATTTTTCTCAGAGACATTAGGCACAAAATAAGCCTGGACCTCTTGAAAGGATCCGATAAATACAATCCATATTGGTAAAAGCTGAGTGCTCTAAAAAAAAACAACTTACTTGGCTAAAAAGGTGTTGCGTTTTGTGTTTGTACTGCTGATATGGGTTGAATTTAATAAACCCGATTAGGACCCCCTACAGAAAACCCGCTGTGAACCCAAAACCATGAGAAAACTCATCTTGGGGATCTCAATCACATTAAAGTTGGGTATAAACAGCTTAAACCAAACATTTAATATTTAATATAATGTGTGTACATTTCTGAACTTTAATAAATTCTTGCATATTATGTGATGTTCTCCACAGGTTGCATTAGAGCCACATCTTAACTTCCTGTATAGGTTTCATTCCCTTCAGAGTGGGCCCACATGGGCCCTAGATGCCATTTACATCCAACCTGTGGTGACAATGTCATGATCACAGCTTTTTTTTTTGTTTCAAAGTCCCAAAAGACTCATACATGAAGCAAATGACTGTCTTGCATACTTTTACTAAGCTAAAGCATATATGTGGGACCCAAATTAATTTTACTCTGGTTTAATAAGCATTAAATGGTCCTGGGCAGATGATGGATTTCTTTTATGGGTCTCACTTTTTGGTTTAATATAATTTATATCAGAAAACCCAGTTAAGTACTATGTAAACAATGTAACAACTTCAAATTACACAATCAATCTAGGGCCCATATGGGTCCCTCCTTGTACCCAAAGTTGTTTTGAATCAAATTATCGGCGATTAAAAAGGGCCCAACTTACAAGATTCAACCACAGTTTGGTTCAAAGTTCAAAATTACATTAAAAAGCGGACAATGAGTTACACAGGTAGAACCTGTCAACATGTGCATCGGTAGGGGACTTGGTGAACCTGAAGACACATTTGGGTTTATTACATTTAATTCATATCAGCAAACTCAGTCGTACAAAATCTTTGTAGATATAAATAGTAAATTGCCCTGTCATTCCGCTCACATACATCCCAATGTACTCCCTTAGATTTCTTGAATCAAGTTGGCAGTTTACATAAGTTAAATATGTTATCCTGTGGACAATCAATGCACATATGGGTCCTCTATGCAAGTGCTGATTAATCACACAACTTGCATGAGAAATGTTATCAATAGTAACAGAATAAAACACCATGATTCAATAAATTATTTCAAATTTATTCTAAGTCCTCCAGCAGTGGCAATGTCAGTAAAATATCTAACTATTGACACCTTCAAAAAAATATATATAAACCCATCGTCCATGAACAGAGCCATACGACTATGGCCCACCTCCTGAAGCAGAGACGCTTGTTGCAGGTGTTTCTGAGCTGCAGGTGCAACTGTGTGCTGACAAAGAACTTAAAAAAGAAAAAAAAATGTGAATTTATGCTGAATTGTTTTCTTTTTTAAGAATAATCAGCAGAAATACTAGGATGGGGATTGATTCTTTTGATAATTTACTGTAGAAACAGAAATGAACTGTTGTCAGGAAACCTGTTGGGAGGTTTGCTTTTGATGAAATCTGGAAAACATGAAGCAGTTTTGTGCTTTTTGCTGAAAAAGACAAGAAAGGGGCAAAGTGATTCCACCCCCTCTTAGGGATTCATCTATGGAGCAATACATTCACTTGCTGATCAGTTTAAAGCAAAAAGGAAACCTATGTAATAATTTCTGGGGATCAAATTGTCATCTTCACATTTTCATCTCCACCCATCTTTTTGTTTTTCAATAAAATGTCACAAAGACATGATAAATTACTGCTGATTTTTTTGGTCTTTCTGGTTCATTTTTCACTCTCTAGAAATCAGATGAGAAACTTTACACCCATTTAATCAGATATTTTTTTCTTCAAGCATTAAAATTATCTTGTTCACATTAACCTGCAACACTGAGCCATTTTCAAAAAGGCTTTAAATAAAAAAACAAAACAATGACTAGTCTTTAAATATGTTCTATTTAAATATGCAGAGCTCCAGTTTCCTTTGCGCTTGTGAAGGAAACACTATCACTGTGGTTCACACGTAAGATTAATGAACAAGCGTAGTAATTGATACTGGTCCTGTTCCCAGTTTTGACCTTGCTAAAATCCAGACACAAACACTGAGGAATGTAAGCCAAAGCAAACAGTGGCTGGTTGGAAGGACGTCTGTTTAGATTCAAGAAGATGTTTGACACTCTTGCTCTTTGCTGATGAACTGAGCATCTCCAACAATTACTGATCAAACATGCAGTGTTTATGCCCCGGGAAGTGAACAGGTGTAAGACTTCAGGTTTATCTGTGGTGGAGATGGTCAGAGTGGGAGGTGGGCTTGGCTTTCTCTATTCCTTCTGCTAAAGTTCTTTGTGCAGTGGGATGTTTCCCCAGCAGTCACTATAGTATCTCCAAGTCTACGTGGCGAACCTCTGGGTTACGTTGCTGCAAAAGAAAATAAAGACAGTTACAAATCTCCCCGTGATATATTTTCTAATGCACACATCAACAAAAAAACAACTTCAACAACTTTCTCCCTCACTACCTTCAGCTCCTTCTCCAGGCGATCCACCTCAGCTCCCAACGTGTCAATGATGTTCTCGCCATGTTTCAGCATGAAGTTCTCCAACTCTTCAGGTGTTTTCACCTGCTGAATTTCCTGAAGAGACAGAATATAAACAATGCCATGGCTGAGCAATCCATTTCACACCCTGATGTCTGCAGTAAACAATGCAAACATTGTGACATCAGGCAGTCTTGAGATAGATTGAAGAGTCCCAGATCTTAGCAGAGACATCTATCTAGTTAGGACAGATGACGGACGATGGTAGACAAGTGGTGGTTGAGTGAAAATCACTGATCTTTGCTTGGTAACTAAGAATGACAGTTAACTAAGTTTTTTCCCCCCATTATCAAGAGTAATGGCTGCCTAAAATGTGAGCATCCCTTAAACTGATCACCAGCACCAGGGCAGCCAGGAACTAATTGATTATATTGCCAATGACATATGACCTCCTAAATGCTTTTTAAAATCAATAAAGTTGCTGAATTTTTGGTGCTTTTTATTTCACAAAAGTGTTAAAAGCTTTCCTCCAAACTAATTTTATTTCATCCTGTTTTAAATTGCATTATGGTTTGTACATGAGCATGATGTTTAAACAAATCAGATTTAAAAACAGAAAAACTCAAATAAAAGTTGCAGTTAAACACAAGCCGTTCTAAAGTCATTGTTAGTTTTTATGTTGAGTCCTATAGGAACAGGTTCTTCTTTCAAACTCATGACTGAACTGAAGTCTATTTTTGTTTTGTTTTTTCCCCTCTCAGTCTCATCTGACATTCTAATTATTCAGGCTTTTTTTGTTTGAAAATTTATAAGAGCTTCCCTCTAATTTTACTTACAATAAATTCAGATATTGTCATCTGAATACAAGCACTTTAAACTTGACTTATTAAAATGGACATCTCAGTTATTCAGGCAAGTTAAGCCAATTGGTCAACCACTGGCCGGAGACAAAAATCACCATAAATGTTTACCAAACATGTTTAGCTATCTACTAACAGAAGGAAAGGCCATCAAAATCTGAGTCAAACAGGAAATGAAAAAATATGAAAAAGTACAATCTTTTTTTAATAACCACAAAGTTATCTACTGCAAATAGAAAGAGAAAGCTTACGTTAAGGATTTGGTCAATGTCTTGTTTCTCCAGATAAGACCGTGTCACCACTCGGCCATCGAAGTCAACTTCAGCCTTGAAGCGCACTTTACTCAGTCCCATATCTGTGGCCTTCACATCATGGATGGCTCTGTGTGCAAAAAATATGGCTGTAAAACTTCAGTACATGCAGGATTTCTGCCACGCAAGTCACAATCACATGCTGAAAATATCTGATAACCTTTACTTCCTAATGCAAAGGGCTACAAGGGCTGAATCACACAGCAAAGACAAGCAACAAACAAACTGAGGCTCAGGCGTTGTACAGAAGCCTTCCAAGAAGTCTGGCAATGCTGCACATATTCAACTAATGTTACGAAGTGCAAAAGACTTCTCCGAGTTCAGTTCACTGAACCATCACCATACAGCAGATACCTGCCTAGAAATACAGTATCTGAGGGTATTTCTTATTACTTTTTAGGCCAAAAATGTTTGCCTTTGGTATATATATATATATAAATAAAACTGTAGTTGGTAGCAGGTTTAAGGTTCATGTGAGTGAGGTAATAAACTGGGTGACTGTGATTTTATGAAGTTGAGCAGAAGGTACCTTTTATGTCCACTCCTCTAAACAGAGTGGTATATTTGAAGCCTCATTACACACCACAGCTTGATGTCTTTGACCAGAGGGGGGTAGCAGCTAATTACATTTGCTTTATGACATCATTATAACATTTTAATCAAATCAGATGTTATGATCAGTTTTTCCAACACTTGAGAAACCTTTTTACAGAATACCATTCTATTTGACTAACTTCTTAGATGGCTGCTTTTTATTTCTACTTGAGTAAAAATGTGTAGAAGTTGTGTGACTCTTACTTCAGAACGACTTTTTGGGTACTCTACCCACCTCTGCTCTTACCTCACAGCCGGGTCGTTCTCCAGGAACTCTGTGAGCTTCTGGACTTGCTCTGGCTGGATGGAGCGGCCCAGCAGGGCCTCGGTGTTGGTGTAGATCAGGAACGCCGAGACAGCGCCCAGCAACGTTCCCACGCCGAGGGAGCCCAGACTGTCATAGTATGGGTTACCTGGGACAAGGACAATTCCATGCTGAAGTTTTTTTGAACAACAGGAATTCAAACAATGACCAAATGCCTGAGGATGTTTTATGTCCAATATGAAAATCACAATTTGGGAGATCGCATATTTGTGTTCACCTGTGAGTGAGGTGAGTCCCATACAGCTAGAAGCGATGATGACTCCCAACACGGCAGCAGCATCTTCCAATAGCACCACGTTGGTGCTGGGGTCTCGACTCTGCATGACTTTACACAGGAAACATAAGGATTTTTATAAAACAAGGTTTTACACAGCAGCTCATAATTCATATCATGTTTTTACCAATAACAGCTTTTGGTAACACAGAGATTTAGATAATTGTGGGAATCTGACAGAACCTCACTTTCTTTCACAAAGATAGTTGGCTATATTTTCTGTGTGTACTGACCAGAAATCACAACAACAAACTCTTTGTCACATAATTAAATGCAAAATGTGCATACCATATTCATAGAAAGACATCCCGTGCTTGTGGGCACTCTTCTTTAGCTCATTAAATGCAACTAGTAAGGTGGCTGAGAAAGAAAAACAAACATGTTTCAATTCAAACTGCAAAACGTCAGCTAAAAATAATAAAATCTTTTATTTTATCAAAGCAACCAACCTCCTTCAGACACCAGAGAGCCCGCTAAAATACAGTAAGCCTGTAAAATTAATATGTGAAATGCTTACTTTAGTCTATAAATTCTGACTTTACAGAGTAAAGTTAGTATTAAGTTAATATTAGTATTCAGAGCAGACACTCACCCAGAGCAGAGACTCAATTGGTTCTGGGTGTAGTAATCCCATAATGCCATGGTACCAAGAGAGACCTGCTCCCATCATAAAAATACCCACGCCACTGATGAGGGAGGCGATGTAGCGCATATTTGAAAAGCCGTACCTGAAACATGGAGTCGAGACTTAGACTAGTAATGTCTACTCAGTTACAAACACCAGGTCTGTCTGTACATACAGACTGTAAAGCAAAGTTCATACAGATCACTCATTTCAAAATTCAACACATTTTCAGACCCAATTAATTTTGAAGATTAATGATCTGCAATAAGTACTGAAACACCAAGCAGCTGGACAGCTGCATTAAAAAGTTCAGGGAAGGTCTAATAACGCTCATCCGTAATGTTTATAATGCATTTTAGGTACATGCTCAAATTTTCATCAGAAAGTCCAATATTCCTAACTTCTTGTGAAAGTTTTTTTTTTTCACCGTCACTCATTCAGAAAATATTCCAATAGAATATATTTTCTAGGGTGCAGACAGAGCATGCTTAGTGATTCAAGGAATAAAACTCCTACAAAGTATTTGTTCTTTATTAACATGACAACTTAAAATTCTTTAATGGCAGATAAGGAACCAGGTTTTTTAGTTTGTTTTCGGGGAGGTGTACTGCTTACGGGTGAATGGCGTCTGGGTTTCGGACAGACTGGCTGATTCCCAGGGCGAGCAGAGCCTGGTTGCAGGTGTCGGCCAGAGAGTGGATGGCCTCGGAGAACATGCTGGCTGATCCGGTGTAGACCCAGGCCAGAAGCTTAAAGAAGAAGTTCAAGCCATTGCTGAGGACATAAAATGGAGATTCATGAAGCCAAACACTCAAGTTTTACATATATTTTGCTAAATGACATATATGTACATGTTTTGTAGAAGAACGCTTTGGAAACCAATCTGACACATCACTGGACCTCTGATGAATTTACTGGTTAAATCTTTAGGTCTCGTGCTTCATGTGACTCCACATGTCCTCTAACACAATCTCACTGATCTAATAGGCAGCAGAAGCTCATGTGATGGCAAGTTTAAAAACAACCAGATATATTGTTCTTATTAAACAGGAATTTCCTTCCACTTCACAAATATTAAATTCTATATACAAAGTTTTCAAAAAGTCTGGGCTTTAACATAAAAAATGTTTTCAAAGTCACAACAAAGGCCTCATTGTAATTTACATTATATATATGATTTTCATTAGTAAAATACTCAAACAATGAGTCTGTGATTATGGAAGGAGAAAAATAAAAGCTTAGCGCTACTTTGGGATATAGATATTCTTAGGAATCCCCAATAAAGTCTGGAGACTTTCAGCACAACAGGTAGGCTTTTTATGCATCATTTTAAAACATTTGCTTACATCAGACTTCTGCACCCATATTCTACCATAATGCTTTCTAAGGATTCTGAGTGACCCTGCAGACTGTAATTCAGAAATTGCCACTGCGTGTGCTGCAGCTCAGACGATTCAGTAAATATGAGACAAATGTTCAATAAAAACTGTACAAAATTCAGAAACAAGGCAATCTGGTAGGACAATAGAAATAAGACAAAACAACAAAAAGAAAAAACTTACATGCAGATGGCCACCATTACCACCTTCCCTGGACCTTGCAGAAATGTCGCCCTCTTGCCGGATCGGGGCTTAAGAAAGAGAAAAATAATAAAAATACAAATGGTTTTTTTCAAGGGATGATCTCGACATACCTGATAGTTATTTTTAGCAATCAGAATGCCTATTATAATAACAACAATATCAATAATAACAATATTAGAAATTTTAAATAATATTTTGTCATTTTGTCTCTATTGTTCTCTCAAAGGGCAGCAGGTTAGATGGCTCCCCCGGCCAAACAAACCAGCAGAATGTAGAACATACCACCACATACCAGCCAGGTACAGAGCAGTCACTGAAATAACATCAGCACCATACAGCAAAGACAGGGGCCAACATGAATGTCACTGTGTGTAAAAGATGCTGGTGACCTCAGTTATTGGGACAAAGGTCACTCAAACACAACTAATAGTAATTAACTATGGTACGGTGGCACAAATGTTAATGTTACACATTACCATATCAATATTAATATAGTTACTAATAACAGTACAGTGTCACGTTGCAACATTTCAAAGGTATCAATCCATTGGTTCATTTTTAATGTAGAAATGCAACAGTTCAATGAGAATTTACAGCAGATGTATCTACAGAAGCCAGCCTTTAAATACAAAACATAACACATGACGGAGAAACAAATGGATGGAAAAACAAAGGGAGAGATGGATGGATGAACATATGATGACAAATGAACAAAGTGATAAACAAATGACAGATAAACAACTGATTGATGGATTAAAAATTAACAAAAATGGATTAAAGGATATACAGAAAAACAAGTTGACAGATGGATAAATGAATAGTCGAGCAAACAAATGGAAACACAGATGGATGGCTGGAGCATTTAGATAATAAGATTGGGAATGAAGTCAGGAAATTCACAACAAAATACCCCAAAAAAGTGGGACAAAAAAAGCTTTTACCTTAGTGTTTCCCCAAAAGTCTTTGTACTCCTTTATCAGCTGCTGGTTCCGAAAAATGTCTGCAGATAAACAGACAACGGGTCAAACAAAAGCCAAAGTTAAGCTTATTTTACAACCCCAAAGCAAAACAGGGGATAGATAACTATACCAGCTGAGAGATGTTCTGGTTAGTAATATTTATGATGTAAATGAGAAAACAACATTTTTACCAATTTTTCAAACATGTAGCCTAATATGGGAACTTCAATTAAAATTTTTTTTTAAATCATTTCTGCTTTTTCGACAGTTTTGCTGCTGTAAATTGTGTGTAATAGTGTGGCTATGACAGGCATGGTTCTGGCAGTTTACCTAAAAATTTAAGTACTATTCCAACAAACGTTTAAATCCTATCTGAAAAGTTATTGAAAACATTTCCAGTTGGGACTTTGAATTGTTTTTCTACCTACATTACAAAATAGACATATTTTGAGTATTTTTATGCAGCCTCTATTACTAGAGAAAACTTTGTGCTTTTAATTTATTCACAAAGACACAAGTGTTCAACCTACTCTCTTGGTACTCTCTCTCCACTTCTTTCCTGAGATTCCTCTCTCGGTCTAGAGCTTCACTGCTTCCCCACACATCTAATGCTCTGATAGCAAGAAAAAAAGAATATAATCATAAACCAACATAAGAGAAATATGCATGTGAATGCTGGTTTAATAAATGACTTGTTTGAAGAGATTTGGTATCATGTTTTGGAGGCTCAACTGAAGAATTTTGCACTAACTTGGCCTCCACGTCTGACCGCAAAAACACAGTGAAAGCCTCTGTGTCGTCATGGGGGCTGCGCCTTCTGATCTTCCGGAGCTGCTCCAGATCACTTCAAGTACAAAAAGAGTAGGGCAAGAAAATTTGAAACAGACTAACAGAAATCCGTTCAAGTGAACTGCAAAAGCATGCTCAATTGTTAACACCAGAGGAATTTGTACAATTATTGTGGCACACAGAAATAGAACAGTTTCCCATTTTCTATAATATTTCTGTAAAAATACAAGACAAAGGAATCACCTTGGTTTGAGACAGAACTCATTCATCGCTCTGACAGCAGTGATAAAGTTGTTCTTAGTGTATTTGGCTCCATACTCCCTTTTTTTGAGGACAGCTCGAACTGTGTGCAAAGTCAAAGAGCAATGAAATAACAAAATGATTTCAATCTGAATTGGCTATCAAGGGAAACTATTCAAAATTTGACAGGAAGACACAAATGTGACCTCTTACCTTTAACTTGAATTCCCTCAGCTTTCATCAGTCCTTGAAGTGCTTTATTTATGGAAGTAAAGATATTAATAGAAATAATAATTAAGCTTAACCTTCCATAATTCTTGAACATGTAATCAGGCAGATATATATATATATATATATATATATATATAATATATATATATATATATATATATATATATATATATAAAATAAATAAAATCAAGCAGTTTGTATATGGAAAAGTTTACCTGATAAATTAGTGGTGACTTTTGCAGCACCAGTTGCCACTCTCTCTGCTGAAGGGGAATCAGTTGATTTAGATTTTGGAGGCCCATCTTTACGATCACCAGAGGTAGAGTAGTACTGCACCGATGTGAGCCCCAAAGAGGCCACACGGGAGTCAGGAAGGCTGAGCCAAAAGCTGTGTGTGCCTCCAATCTGCCAACCTGTGCACCACAGTGGCTCATTAAAGATAGTATGCAATCGTGTGTTTTCTTTTCATGAAAAAATACAACAACAGTAAAAAATAAAGACAGGCAATTAAGTATAGATATCCACAGCAGGTCTTTTACAATATATATGTAGTATAAAGAGCCTACTTAGGTAAACTCTCATTATACTTTGTGTATATTTGTATCAATGACATCATAAGAAGTACAATAAGCTTTTGGTGTAGTTTCTGAAGGTTTTGGGTAAGAGGTTGAGCTAAGACAAAGTCTGGTCTGAACATGTAATATGGCTCAAACTACATCTAACATGAAGTTTTAAACATTGTGACAACCCTCTGTAAAAATATCCGGTTTTTATGTTAAAGAATTTACACAAAACTTACTGAAAAAAATTATATTGCAACAAAATTAATAATGCAAATTTATAATAACCACAATTTTGGAAAACGATGCAGTTGTGATAATGTCCATATTCTTGTCACTTCTCTCTTTGTTAACAATGTTCCCAACTGTCATTGGAAGTATTTTTGTCACAACATGCCAGGTGAGAAGTGAGACTGTGTAGTACCAGCATGCAAAGTGTAAGTATGACTGCATAACTGTGATATATTACGTTGCCCAAACATATGTACAACAGTTTGGATAATTTGACTATTGCTAAATCATTTAAATATACACACAATAGTCTTGGTACTCATTTTGTCATTCTGCCCTTTGTAAAGTACTGCAACAAAAGCAAATGTCTAAAAATTATATTTTTTCTTTCCTGTAAGACAGAAAAAACAACTAGAATTTCATTAAAAACATGTACAATGCGAGAGGAAAAAAAAAATCTGAAATACGACAAAGGTTAACACAAAAGAACTGATTAGTTGTCATGTTGGTTGCCAAGGAGGATAAATCTTGACTCAAGATCAACTGACAACAATAAAGCAAGTAGAAAGAGTGATCGTGAAGTCTCCTAGATGTGACATAAATGATCTGAAATTAGTTGGTTTACGTAGTAATAACAATAAAAAGTCTGGCTAGGCTCCAGTTGTTTATTCCCGACAGTAAAAAACAGATTTAAAGTAGATATAACAGTAACAGGCAACTCATCCAGAAGCTCACCTCGGGGAAACCTACAAGACCACTGGGACAGCGAGGACCTGTGCTGCAGGGACACTCTGCAGAAGACATGCCATGGTCTGTGGGCCAGGCTGGGGAACATCCTCTCTGCAGCGGGGCTTGGTGTTGAAGTGCAGGAATGTGCTTTGTAAATTCACAGATATCCCAGTCACAGTTGTGTTAGCATTACCAGCCTGCCAACTTAACCCAACCACCTTTCAAACAGATTAAGGTTGAGAAATATCCTCTCAGGTTCAGACAGTGTCATTAGTTAGCAACGTTAGCGTGGCTAAAAACAAACTGACAGTTATGGTAAAACTGAATATTTTTCATTTAACAAGAAAGTACAGCTTCTGCTTGTTAGCTAGCTCTATTCTGCTTCGTTAAGCAAACCCGGTGGAAAGAGCTACATACCTAACTAGCATGATCAGCTAACGTCATTAGCCTTGGAAATAACAGGTACTCTTTAACATTTAAATTTCAGACTAAATTCAAGCAACTGAGCAACGGGTGTGTTTATAAAATAATGTCTTAAAAATGAAATACCTTTTTACGTTGAAGTTTGCTCTGCATAGTATGAATCCATTTTACAAATTGATCGTAACGCCGCTTCAGACATACGATGGAACAAAAACTACAAACATCGAATCACATGACCTATGACATTTCAGTGAACAGATCCCGCGAGAGTGATTGAGTTTGATGTCGCGATATTTTGAATTTTTTGACATTAAATTTAAAGACAGATTAACTTTACATATTGCGTATCACAAGAAAAGGAAAACGACTATCAGAAAACAGGATGACCTTCTTTTTCATTATCTAAAATAAGCATATATTTTTATAAACTTAAAGAACATGGAGATAGTTCCCTGAAAAGGTCACAATATCATGCTTACCTAGTATAGAAAGTTTTAAATGCGATGCAAAAAAGAAGCTTCTTTTTAAACCCACTTTCTTTGTAGTAGCATAATTTCACACTTAAAATTAGATTTTCTTTTACCCCACTGAGTAAATGGACGGAAAATTACAGGTGTGAGGTTATGCTACTGCAATAAAGGGTTAATTTCTTTTAAGTCTTCCAACATTAGATGTTTGTGAACATGCATGGTCATGTTTATTTTACATGCAACTTAATATAAGATTCAGTTAAATGCAATCTGCTTTAATGAATAACTACAGCATATTTGCATGAGAAGTTGCTCCTCCTTCAGTGCAATATGTAAAAAAAAAAAAAAAAAAAAAAAAGGAATGAATATTATATCTTTATAGCATTTATACTTTACGTAATTGTATATATTTAACTGAAACTGTCAAACTTTTTGACAGGATTTCAGCAATATGCACACCACAAAAAAAAGGAAGTTTTTGCAGGAAGTCTGTTAACATATATTCTGACAGAAGAAAAATGTGTTAAAGCACTAATACAGCTCATTGGTCAGGATGAAGGGAGTGCTTCTGTTATTACCCAACCCAAAATCAGTTGTAAATACAAAAGGGAAGGGCTTCTTAACAATGTAATAATAGAAAAGGGTGTTGTCACCAAGCGGCAAGATAATCTTAAGAAAGAAATATGCAGGTTTATTGCATCTGTAGAATACTACAAAGGATACAGATCCTGACTTTGCATTAAAATGGTGCTCCAAAGGGGAGCAGTGGCTTTATTATAAATTACATAAATGACCAATAAGTCAAACACAAACACAAGGAGGTGTTATTATTTGGTTATTCAGGCGGTTTCTTGACAACAATCTTTGCACATTCATTACTTTCACCGTCATTGTACTGTATTCAGAGTATTTAATCAGTAGTCAAGACTCACCACATAATTCAATAGAGTCAAAACTGAATTTAGCGTTGTTTAGGTAAAATATATAATCTGTGAAAAATATGAACACTGTTTACAATTAAGGTCACTTAAATGCAAAAAATATAAGATTATAATCAATTTTGTGAAACAAGTCATCACTCTGATAAGAGAATATTCTGGTTCTGGTGTTTTTGGTCATATAGAGAAACAAATGGGTTGGGGACAATGTCTGCATCAACGCATTGTGACAAACTCCTCGGACGAGGTGGGGTGGATGGCGACAGTGTTGTCAAAGTCTGCTTTGGTCGCACCCATTTTGATGGCAACAGCAAATCCCTGTAGCATTTCATCACAGCCAAGGCCCTGCATATGCAGTCCAACCACCTGCAAAGATGAGATGGTTGAAGTTAAAACACACAAACAACCAAACAAAAAAAATAAATAAACAGAACTTTGTGCCTGAAAAGCAATAAAAAAAACAAAACGTGGTCAACAAAAACAGACAATTCGTACCTTCTCCTCCTTGCCCACACACACCAGCTTCATGATGCATGGGCTCCTCCTGCTCGTGATGGCGTGATACATCGGCGTGAAAGACGTCTTATAGATCTTTACATTCTCCTTTCCATGGGATTTAACAGCCTCCTCTGAGAGAAGAACATGAACAAGGAAGCATTTGTCATGCTGGTTTGCTTAGTGAAGCTGGGAATGCTGGGATATTTACCAAAATATTAGATAATAGAGAATGCTGGAAGTGAAATCATTTAGGATACAGGTGTAGTCACCTTCTGTGAGGCCCACAGTACCAATGGGTGGGTGGCTGAACACCACTGTGGGGATGCTGGAGTAGTCCAACTTGGAGTCCTTCTTGCCCTCAAACAATCTGTGGGCAAGCTTTCTGCCTGCAGCAATGGCAACTGCCCCACAAGTAAAATAACAGTGAGCTTTAAATAACTTGGCCACAAAGCAACTTGTGTCGTTTTTGTTGTCTCCTACCAGGTGTGAGAAGAGCTTTGCCACAAACATCCCCAACAGCATAGATTCCTGGCCGAGAGGTGTTCTGGAATTCATCCACGATGATGTGGCCTCTTTCATCAGTGTCCAGACCCTGGTAGACAAAAGGAAGAGCACACTTACAGGAGGCAATCTTTAACAAAAAAATGTAAATAAAAAAAGAATCATTTATGCTTTTTCTAGCCAAATTCTTTGGCCAATAGATCCAATTATTTGACCTGTTTTTTGTAGAAAACTGGCTATGAAAAGTGATGGAGCGACTGAGACAATGTGGATCACTGGAACATAGCTAGACATTGTATCTTTACAGAGCAGAAAATACATTTATTTATATAGTGAAGTAAAAATTCCATATTAAGAAATAATAGAAATAATTTCTAAGCAAACCACCAATTGTACAGTTATGGACACCTCTACCAGTCCCTCTGTTAACTGTAGGATATTTTAATTTTAAGTTTACTTTTCATAGTTTATTAGAGTTTCTAGGAACTTCTAATTTGTTCAAAACAAAAGACAAGAGGATTTTCAGCCTGCTCCACATTACTTTGACACACGTCAAAAGCAAAACTGTACTAACACAAAACTACATGACTACAGACAGGAAGTGCTGGCAGTGCAACATGAGAAACCACCACAAGGAGTTATGTTGAGCCCTTTACTGTTCACACTGCTGACACACCAATGCTAAGTCAGCTTTAGAAGTAATCTTGTGATTAAGTTTGCTGATGATACCACTGTTGTCAGGCTCAATTCAATCAATGATGAGGCAGCTTATAGAAAAGGGACAGCAACTCACAGCCTGGTGCCTTATGCACAATCCAACCTTCAATACCAGAACACCATGAGTCTCACTGACACTGCCCTCAACTGGTCAAAATCTAAATCTCACTTACAGAACAGACCATGTTTCTATTGGCAATACGAAGTCAAACTCACAGTGGGGTTCCACAGGGGTCATTCCTTGTACCCACTCTATTTATTTTGGTCATGTCATCCTTCAATAAGGAATTTCATTTCAATGCTATGTAGATAACATGCATGCAAAAACTGTAACAGATGCTCCACTTTCATCATCCATTGGATCAGCACTGATCATCTGTATGGATAGGACAACTTGGACCTCCGACACAGAATTCCCTCTCATCATTATTCACCAAATTTGAGATAGGTTTGATCCTTATCTCACTTTTGAAGACCATATAAAACACTGTTGTAAGATTCACTTTCCCTATTCACAAGAAAGGTCGAGATTTGTCCCATGCTAAAGAGAAGAAATGCCTCAGTGCCTTATCAGAGCACTAACTAAAAACCAGAGGGTATTTAAATAAAATTACACACTCTTGTCATGGTTTGCTTACTTTCTGCCATTTGGTAGAAAATACCAAACCTTAAGATCAAGGAATGCATGGTTATTAAGCTGTTTTCCCTCTATAATCAAACTTCTGGATCAAAGCATGTAGAATGCACATTTAGTATTGATTTATCATTTTTAAGCCCAGTTTCAACTTACCAATGCACACTTTTCAGTGATTGTTTCTGTTCTTATTAAACTAAATACTAAGAAGAAGATATGTGAAATATATCTTCTGTTGTATTCTTATGAAACATTGCTGTTTCATAAGAACTTTGTGATAACCAGGGATGACAAAGTTAATTCATTAATCTATCAACTCCCTATATGTTAACATGATATTTCCCCCCAATAATTAAATGCACTTTATGTAAAGTGTGTACTTTTCAAAAAAAAAAAAAAAAAAAAAGTAAGGCCTTCTTGAAATCTTTACCAGAGCTGCCTATAAATGTGGCCAGCACTGCTTGTGTAAATTGTTACCATGCTGCCGATGTTCAGCCCAGATGTGTTGGGCTGCCTTCCTATGGCCCACAAAAGGCACTCCACTTCCTCAATGGTGCTGATCTTCTCATCGTTCTTCTTCTCTGGGTCTTTGGTAACAATCGTCACCTCAAGACCCTTGTCGGTCTTGCTCACAGATTTCACCTGAGAGTTCTTCCACAGGTCGATGCCGTTGTTTTGGAGTTCTTTGGTGCAATTTGCGCTTATGAATGCATCAAAGTTTCTCAAAACCTACAGAGAGAGCATTCACAACTTGTAGCATGGTCATAGATTGAGGAAACATCATTGTTTCACAAGTTTGGTCTGTTTCTTACCCCTGTTTGTCGAATAACAAGGGACGTTTTGGACCCCAGGGTGGCTAGGATGCCGGCCATTTCTACAGCAATATAGCCAGCGCCTACAATCACACTGCGCCTAAGAAGAAAAAAGATTTTTATTTACAGATAACTATTGAGGCCTAAAATCTCTTTAAAACATATAACACCTTACTTTGGAAGGGTTTCAAGTTCAAAAAAGCCATCACTAGTAATGCCAAGACTTGCACCTAAAATTAGAACACAAAAATGTTTAAATGTGAAATTCCACATCTTCAAAATAAGTTCTTGTCACTATTCCAACCTGGAACTTCTTCATCACTCTGAACAGAAGGCTGCCCCCCGGTGGCTATGAGGATGTGAGGCGCCGTCAGTTTTCTACCATTGACCTCCACGGTGGGCTCAGGGTCATCTGTGAACCTGGCGTAGCCTTGAATAGTTTCAATTTTAGCCTGGAAAACATCAGACAGAACTACAACATGAGGCCATGTTACATTTATTCATCTTTTTATTATGGGGAAAAAATAAAAAATAAACAACAGATGAAATAATTCTAACTTGCCACAAAATTGTAGCCTAAACATTGACAGAAGGTAAACTTACTTTGTCCAGGTTGCTGCGATAAATCTGGTTCAGGCGAGAAACGTAAGCGTCCCTCTTGGCCTTAAGAGTCCTGCAAACACAAATAAATAAGTTAGAGTGATTTTTATCTAAGCAGTCCTTTGCAATTACTCCTTTTTTTACAACAAAAGCAAATTGTGCAAATCACCAGAAACTATTGATTAACCTTTTTTTAAAAAATGGGGTGTGAAATGGTTTGATTACAGCGATAAAATGGAAAAAGAAAAACTATGGTTTAAAGTGACCTGGAACCTGTCAGATATGAAGTTATGTGACAGGTTCCAAATGAGGGGTACATATTATTCTCTCTGAAAACGTCTGGTTTAATTTATTAAACCTCTGTTAGTGTTGCATGTTTCCTTAGAGCTAGGAAGGATTTTTATTGTAAGGCACTAGAACAGTAGCTTATAATCCAAATGGAGGTTTGTGTTCATGAAATTCTTTTAGAACCTGTTGCAATTACATTTTTGCACAAATGTTGCCATTTCCTTTCCTTATGTTGGAGAATAAAGAATCAGTGATAGATTTCTGATTTATATTTCTCATGCAATTTTTTTTACTTTTCTCCATTCTTCAATGTAAATTACATAAACAGCAGTGGAGTTGAAATGGAAGCATATGGAGGGAAACACACCTTAAGTTTGCTCATGTCGGATAATAACACTCCTTACATACAGAAGACCTTTCTTAAACAGTCATGATGACTCAACTAAGCTCTGCTCAAACAGAGAAGTGGGCAAAAGAGACAAAAAACAAAAAAAGCATTTGAGGGAGGAATTGTGCCTGTGAAAGAACACTGATTTCTTTCAAGAACTTCCCTCCAAGCTTTCAAAAGAGCTCATTGCAGCTGACCACAAACGTTGATGCAGAGAGAGAACAGTCAAACTTACTCCCAACTGAAATGAACTTTTTCAGTTGCAAAGCCGTAATCGCTGTGATCGTGCAGATACTCAGCATGAACTGCTGCATTCCACATAACCTGTGAAAACACAGAAAGATGGTCTGATTTAAAATTCTTCGGACTATTAGTCCAAACATGACCAATCACATGAGTAAGGGAAAGTAACTACCTTTTTAGGAACACATCCAACGTTGACCTGGGAAAATATTAAAACACAGCATATAAATGTAGTGCAATCTGAGTAGACAATTTCTAAATGTATGTGAAATGTAAAAGACAATATCTTTAAGCAATGTAAATTTATTTCCACTATGATGTACTTTAGAGTTTAAAGAACAAGGATTCTGTGTTGGCTTAAAGCAAAACTGGACAGAAAAAAGGGAATTATATTATGCTATAAATCCAAACCCGCAAACAAAGGAATCTATCAACTATGTGGAAATCACTTTAAAAAGTATAGCGAAAACTATGTAACATCCATTAATTATACAAAACAAACAGACAAAAAAAAAAAAGAATTAATGCAACCTCTCTTAGTTACAGAATTAGTAAGTTGTTTAAGAGCTTTTAAATACATTAGCAGATGCACTTCTAAACCTAAAAGCAAAGTAAACAAATAATCTAAAGCAGGAGTCTGGACTTTTTGACTTTTTCAATTTTAAATAAATGTACATATAGCTGAATAACTGGCATCCCTTATGAAATATTAAAGTTAATAAATTGCTACGCTATTTACTAATGATGACAAACCTACAACTTTCACATTGCAAAAAGGACTACTCTACCCACTGCTACAGTCGAGCCTTAATGTTAATTAATTAAACTTTAATTAAACAGTTGGATTGGGGTGATGAAATAAAATAAACCGAATAAGAACAGGGAGGAAAAAAGTCTATTTAAGTAATTACGATTTTAAAATAATAAGCAAAAGAAACAACAAGCAGCAAAATAATAGTTCAACTTGTTTACTTAGAAACAAAAACAGCTTCCACACTATCATTTCCAGTTCTCACAGTTAACTTGTTATAGTAATTTACTTAATGGCAGAAAATATAAGCAAATTCCCTCAGGTTAATTAAGATATCATGTTTTATGGTGGGTTAGAGAGACACGCGGCATGCCAGAATGCTAGATAAAAAAAAGACAGAAAGGAGAATAACTTCTTATTACAAGTAACATTCTTAATCGCTGTGTTTGGATTGTCAGCAGTCAACAAAAATGAGTCCGGAGAGTTCACAATGACCCTGGTGTATGTGTGTTTGTTTGTTTGTTTGTTTGGTTTTCGTTTTTACTCACGCAGGTACCTCCGAGTTTGTGGCTCTCGATCACTGCGGTGTTCGCTCCGAGTTCCGCCGCTCTCCGAGCCCCAGCCAGACCTCCAGACCCGCCGCCGATCACCAGGAAGTCGAAGCGGGTCGTCTCCGCTGCTGATGCCCGGTTCGATGCCATGCTGCGGCGGATAAGTTCGTGTCTGCGAGGAGTGGAGACGATTAGCTTTCGGGCTGTGAACCAAGTCGAAGCTTTGATAACTGCTAGCTTGCTCAAGAATTTTGCCATAACCAGGAAGCTGTTTCAGGGAAACAAGGTAGGGGCAGAATGGGAGGGTCAAGTGAAAGCCTCTGCTGTGTCATTGTGACTTGCAACAATGATGTGCAAATCCCAGAAACAGTTTCCACAATACACATGGTGAGCCTGACATGGGCAACTGTACGGGGGCTACTATAACAAAGCAGGTATTATCTGCTGCAACTGTTCGATTAAATATACAGGTGTCGTGGAAATATGCTAAAACCATTGAATATTCATTAACCAGGCCTACAAACTATCAGAAACGTATAGCTAAACTTACCTTCGTAAAGACACACACAGTAACCTGCGAATTTTTAAAACCCCCATGCTCCCATATGTTTACAAGGGATTTTGATCCATGTAAGTGAAAGTCACAATGGGAACGTCAAAGTCTGAAACCGCACACAGTAAGGTAACTGTCTGCCTCTATAAATCTTTACAACCTCATAGATAACGGTGTATTCGCGTTAATTTCGGTTGAAGCTGCCGACAGTAAAACCTTCCTCTTAACAGCACGTTGTGCTGTCGTATAGTTAGGTCCCTACGTAAATTCTACGCTGATTTGTGAATTGCCAATCTTGAGGAATCGCACTAGCGCAAGTCAGCCTGTTGTCAAGGTGACACAATTCAGACAAAAGAGAACCGTCAAAGTAAAAGACACTTCCCGCAAACACACTAAAATGTTTGTCTTTAAACTCACAATAAATATGATTTCTGTCAACTTTATAAACATTTATGATCTCAACCATAAATATTCAATTTTCTCAGTTATACATTTTAGATCACGGTGCAATTGAAAAACATGTTATTCAAAAACTCCCAAAGGAGATTAAATGTAAAATTTTTATTTTAGTTTTTTAAAATACCAGAACTTGCACGTTTTCAGAGATTTTTATCTGTCTGGCTACCTGAGTTCTAAATATCAAATCAGATATAGTGACGATCACTTACTTGCTATTAAATCTCGTAAAATAAAATATTTTTATTTTTATTTACGTACTTTGTACATTTACTTGATTAGAAATTTATCACCACACTTATCTGAGTACAATAAAAATGCATAAATAAATACAAATAAAACGCTTCCCACTTCTGAGACAAAAACTTCAAATATAAAGTTAACATTCCATGCTCTTAATTTGAAAAGAAGACAAAATTGTTTCCGGAATTGTTTCCAATGGCTAGCTTTTGACAGCTAATGACAAGCTAACTCCGGGGGGGGATCCATTTGCTGCGGTGAAATGCGTTAAATTCACCCCGATCGAAGGTATTTTCACTGCTTTTACGATCTCTAAAACTATGTGACAGACCATAAACTGTTTCACTACAGTCAAATTAGAGGCATGCTAGACGCTTGACTCATTTGAAAACATAAACATTGGGGAAATCGGAGCGTCGTCCGGGAGAAGCTCCTGTTTGTTAGGGAGGGCCTTTTCCTTACGTTCAAAGCAGGCTAGCTCCTGGGTGCAGATAGAGAATGCTAATAGGAATATATGCTTTCAGTCTCATTAACTTCCCGATTACTGTAAGGATGTAATGATTTCTAATTTTGTGGATAAATAGCTGCAGAAATGCTGCAATAGCTGTATGTGAGGGGGAGGGGCTTTATGGGCCTCCTCTTCAAAGAGGCAGTCGTGTCTGTAAGGTTCAATGAGTGCTGGAGGTGTTCAAGCTCTCTTTTTTCATCTGCTCCATACAGGCAGGGACTCCCCACTCATTTCTACATGACTGCATTAGTGTGAACCTTCCTGTGGACCAAACCCTGGATGTCAGGTGAACATCAATCAACTTTATGGAGTGAAGAACTTCAGTTGTTATCGGCGAGACCAAATGACCAGTGGAGTTCACCATGAAACCTGTGACCTATCAAAGCATACCGTCATCTGTGAATGGTGTGCATCCAAACATGGCGCTAGAGCGTCTCTTGGGCACCTCCAAGGTGATGTACTGTGAGAAATGTGGATTTACATCCACAGACCCTGTGGCGTTCAAGACGCACATGATCGAGCATGGGACGAGGTTTTACTGTTTTTATTGCAACGCCGTGTCCTTCAGTGAGGCGGAGCTGAACGAGCACTTGAAGCAGCACACGTCAAAGTATCCATTCAAATGTCTCCACTGTGGGCAGGGCTACATGAGGAAGAGGTGTATGATGAAGCACATTGACCGTTTCCATAGTAACAGCCTAAATCAAGGACCTGCTAAGTCTGGCATGACAAAAGCTTTGCCCATTGCTGTCTCCAGTGCCTTAAGAAGTGCGCCCACTGCTGATTCGTTGCTGCCGCCTCCTCCTCGACCTGTCATCCGAGTGGCTGTGCCGACCCCAACTGCACCTGCTGCCAAATTGGGAAAAACACTGGACACAAACTTAACCAATACCACTAATGGCAACACAGAACGCTTGCCTCATTTAAATGGACTCATTCAGCCCAATAGGGCCCTTACAGTGTCTCTACCAGAGGAGGTGAACATCCCCGCTGGCTGCTTGGTGGAACTTGTTGAGGTGAAAACTGTTAATGGGACTAAGGAACTGAAACTGCGGCTCATCTCACAACAAGAAAATGAGTCTGTGATAAAGAACACAAAACCCGCAGTTCTCCAAGACCCTGGTCCGGAGAAGCCGTTGTCTTCCACACTACATCACCCAAACACAATGAGGTCAGTAAGCGCTAGCATGTGCACAGGCAGCAGGAAGCAAAGTGAAATAAAAACAATGGCAAACGTCGGCGTGAACCCTCCGAACAATCCAACGAATGTGGTAACTAAAGAGAAGGTTGTGCTGAAGAGGCCTTCGACGGAAATTATCAACCTGGAGTGTGACACGGTCATCCCAAACAAAGTTTCCAAAACCATTCTCACTCCTATGCGGGATGCAAATACTGGGATTAGAGTTACGCAAGCGGCACCTGTAAACCACCTCTCGTCGTCTTCAGGTGTCGTGTCTGGCAGAGGTCCTATCAGGTTGAATACTGGCCTGCATCCTGTCACTGTGGCAGCTAAAGTTTCTCAGAGGATTGTGGTTGAGAGGAATAATGCAACTGTGGATCTCTCTAAGAGCATTCCACCCAGGAGGTTGTCTGACACAAAAGATGTTCAAGAAGTGTCAGCACCTGTGAAGCTGGGAGCTAGGGAAGTCCACCTCAAGAGCAACTCTGCTTCTAAAGAAGACGTAGATGTAGTGTGCTTGGATCAGCAAAGCACACCAGCTTCAAAGTCCTTAAGATCTCCTGTTTCTCAAGCTTTCAAAGTGAGATCTCCTGCTGTTCTAGTCAATAAAGACAATCTTGCAAATCAAAATTTTCCAATAAAAAGCAGTCTGATGAAACCCTTACCAATAAACACCCCTGTCCTATCTAATCACACAACCCCTACAATATCGACCTGTATCCAGGACGTTGAATCTAAAAACATAGTAAAACATGGAGATGTCTTAGAGCCTCAGAGCTTTCCAGTCATCTCCTCTGTTTTTTCATTAAGCGAGCAACCAGAGGAAAACCAAGGTCCAATTGAACCTCTGGTAATGGCTCTGAGAGGAATAGTGATGCATAAAAAACAGAGCGCAAGTCAAGATCAGATCAGAAACGGCACAGATGAAAAGCTTAAGGCGCCAGCATCAGGCCGGTCCGTCCAGCAGGCTGAAAAAAACGGGGTCTTCACCTGTGATGTGTTACTCACAGAGAAGTCAACTGAGGGTGTGAAAGTAAAAAAGGAGGTTAGCCTGCAGTCACCAGCATTGACACAAAACAATATTCACATCAAGAAGGAAGAAAATGGAGCAAAGATAGGAGACACTAACAAATGCAGCCACAGTCCTGATTTAACGCCTTCCACATGTGAAGATTCTAAGCCTGCTTCACCTGTGGAGAAAGCAAACTCTGTGGATAAAGTACAGCAAGCAGGAAAAGGCAAGGTGGCCGAATCCTCCAGGTTCTTGACCATCTCTCTTAAACGGGTTCAGGTTGGCATCTGGAAAAAAAGCAAGAAAGGACTTAAGGTTCAAATATCCAGAGACAAGCCTCAGCTACCGGCAGGCAGCCTCGATGACTGTACAGTTATCTACCCCATGCCACTGAAGGAGGACCAGCTTGTCAAACGGCCAGGTCCGAACCAGCCGGTGGTGGTGCTTAATCATCCGAAGCCCCGGGCTTGTGTGCAGAGAACAAGGGCGGACTCTTTTTCAGACATGGGAGTCTCTGACGCGACTCCAAAGTGCCAAATTTTAAAAATGAGGCTAAGCAAAGGGATCGGACAGAGCTATGAAGTGATGGGATGTACTGTTAGAGACTTTCCCTGAATGTAGTGTTCCATCTGTGGACAGGAGTGTACATTTATTATAAAAGTAGTGTTATCTTTGAAGTCTTGCAAAATATTAAGGCGGTTATTTTCTTAACGCAAAAAATATGTACACCAATGTTGTAAATTGTGTTATTCTGAATATTCAAGTGCAATGCTGGTTGATGCTTTTATGCCCAGGAATTGGACTGTGTGCCACTGTAGATCCCTTCAATTAATACAGAGTTCTAAATACTGTTCAAGAAGCCTGAACGTTCGTTTGAAGTATTATTAAATGTATTTTACTTAAAACCAGTTTTTATCAGTGATGTTCATCTGACACAGACATGCAGCAACATGAAAATGGTTGAATTACAGGAGTTCATGTTACCTTTCACACAGAATATTGTGGAATATTCACGTTTGTTATTCAGCATTGATAAAATACAAAACAACCTTAATCCAAATATTCAAATCAACAGAGAAGTTATAAATATATCTAATCAATGTTTTTATTTTTCATTGATGATGTTTGAAATTGCTACCACTAGAGTCTGTGAATTTTGTCCAAAAAGTCAACATTTTAGGTGACATGTTTTTACCATTCAGGCACTCCATGATAATCTCTGTGTTTGGAAAATATTCTGTGCTTTTCAAAAGGTCATAGGTCACTGGTAAGTCCATCAAATGAAAAGCCTCAACAAGACCACTGCTGTAAGGTGTGAAAAGTAAAATTTAGACGTAGACTCCGTTGTGCGTTCGTTTTGATGCTTGTTTGGTTAAGTTAATCATCACTGGGCGTTACAGGTGGAAGCGTTTAAGAAGTATTCTTAAACGTATGAAAAGTGTGACAAGAAGTGTAATAGTTGTGTTTTATAACTTAAGTGTTTACTACTCTGTCATCCATTCATTGATGGTAGCATTTTGGGCATCACCAGATGACATGAGGTGATTGAAGGCCTTCATGACTTTAGGGGAAAGTAATAATTTAGACTTAACACTAGTTAGGATGGAGGTAGATGTGGTAGAGAAGGAAATGACTAGTTTGCTTTTTTCCTCTAAACTACCAGGTTAAAAGTCTCAATCATAGTGCATTACTTTATCTTACCATGTGTGAATTACCATAAAGGCTCTTGATTTTTGTGGACACGAACTAAACAAATCTCTTACTGTTTTAAGTTTCCCATCTTATCTCAAGCAAAAGATGTAAAGTATGACAGAGAAACAGATTAACTGTATGAGGAATAAATAGACCCACAGGTTTATTTTTTAAAAAGCTTTTTCTGTCTTGATGATGATAAATGTAATTACTCTTGAGTATTCCAAACCCTGTTGTATATATTTTCTCAACGTTTTAACTTGCATAATCTTTTCTTATGGCAGCACTATGACACCTGTTGGTTATATAATCCTGTCCTACAAGGTGCTAGACCAATGATTACATTCATAGTTTTTGGTTGCCCACGGACGATATTTATGGATGTTTTCTATTTCTTTTTTTTTTTCTTTTTTTTTGTTATGTTTTTGTAAATAGACTTGAATATATAGACCCTATATGTATGTAAAATCAAATGACGGTGTTCATACTAAATGGAGAATGGTCACCACCTCATATCCCTCCTTACGCTGCAGTATCTGAAGCTGCTGTGCAGTCACTGTTATAAATTATTTCAAAGAGTCAGAAACATTTGACCTTGCCTTTACAATACTTCTTATTTGTGCTAGAGTTAGTCATCATGTAGTCCAAATGTGTTTTTGGTTTTCATACATGCTCAGTGTTCATTATTATTGTGTTTCATCCTTTTATAACAGTTGTGTAACTCCATCTTTTCTAATAAAACATAAGAAATATATTAATAACTGACATGTTCTGTTTCCTCTGCAAAAATGTGTAACATCAGCTTTTAATTCACATTGTTTGCCCCCTCCAACACACTCATCTGTTTGCAAACATCAGACATGAGCTCTAGAAATATCACAGTTAATGATGTACAGAAAGCTTGCACAGACTGGTGAATCAGTGTTCATTAATACACTTAATGGTTTTTACTTGCTCTTGGAAAATAACAATTTTAAAATGTAAATTTAATCCCTTTTAATTTACACGGGTGTGGTGATTAGTGCAGATGATGTCAAAATACGGTTGCGAAAATGTAAATCTAGAAAGATTCCAGTTTCTGAAAAACCTTTGAAGACATGAATAGATTAACTCTCTGACTTTTTTTCTGACATTTTGTGCAAGGTCCCTCAACTGTGGGAGGTCTCGATTGCAGTTAGCAAAACAACTACTGTTCCACATTGCACAGGAACAGTAATGTTCCTGTGTAATGTGCACAGGGACATTACTTCAACATTCCTTTATTAGAGATGAAACCCGACAACAGTGAACCAAAAGCAAGATCAACTGACCTGTAAAATGGGAAACTGAATCTTGTGATACGTTAGTACTCCATTTTATCATGTTGTAGATAGACGTTGAAAGTAGGATTTAACAGTTGCCCTCACTGAACAGATTGTTAGCCAGACAAGCTAAAAGTGATGTAATTCCTTATATTTATGTATTTAAACATTGATAAAACTTTTTTATATTCAGGTTTGTGCATGTGTTTGAATATTTATTGGAATTTAAATTGCCTGAAGGGCAAATAACCTGCTCGTTACTGCAGCTGTCACAGGATTTCAAGTGTTTGGCAGCCATTTTGGATTTTGAGTTCCAGGTTAGAGCAAAGATTGTATTTCCCAACTTCAATCTTGGCAAACATTACACAAAAATTGGAGGCAAATGAATAAGAATAATTTTTATTATCATTATTAACAACAAATCATATACCAATTTCAATGTCATCATAATTAACAATAGACATAAATTGTGCAACTGAAGATAACCAGGTCCCAGCACTCCACCCTGAACACCTATGTGCAATATTTTTCTCAGAAATTTAAAAGTATTGTGGGAAATAGCTTGAGATGAAAGCATTTTCTTGGCTGGAAGATGCAGATGTTACTGCAGGAGCTGTATAACATCACTTTTGGTTATTGGACATGTCAGCACACAGTTCTCTGGGCATTTGCTGCTCGCTGCGTTTCTCCCGCTGACGAGTGTTATTGGAAAAATGGAATGGAATTTGATGATTCCTGCTACGGAGTCAAACATCTAGAGAAAAACAAGATGTGAGTTACAATAAATTTAAGGCTTTCATGAGTACAATGTCTAGATGTTATTTTCTGAATTATTATACTTACATCATTTGATCGTTGGCCTGTTCCAAGTGCGTACTTCCTGAGGGACTCAATATACCGGATTTTTACATTATAGACTTTCTTCTCATGATACACGACCAATACCAAGGGTTCACTGTTGGTGTTATTGGAGCAGTCTCGAACTAAATATGCCCCATCCTATTATCAGAGTTAGTAAAATAAGAAAGTAAGTTCAAGTTTAAAAACATTTAATTGAAAACACAGTTAAAGTATTGTTTTTCTTTTACTCTGCTGTTTGTGGAATGTGTTCCTCTTATGTTTCTGGAGAATGTATATTTTTATATATAAAAAGTTAGGACCTTCTAAATTTTCCACAAATAATAATATAAATAGTGTGGTGTGCATTTGTATTTAGCCCCTTTTGCTTTGATTCCCCTAAATAAAATCCAATAGAAATTGTTTTCAGAAGTCACCTAATTGATAAATTGTGCTGACTGAATACAAATGTTCATCACATTTGCAGATTTTCATTTGTAAACCTTTCTATAGACCATAGATCAGTTTCTTAAATAACAATGATCACATAAATTCCCAATAAAATGCACTGTTTGTGGTTGTAGCATGACAAAATGTAATAAAATATAATAGGGCCATGAATATTCTCACGTATTGATATATTGAGATACCTTGTTCACCAGGTGTAAGGCGTGCTCAGCATCTGTGCGATTACAATGTCCAACATACCAGTCTTCCTCACAGTAGGTCTGCAATAACAAATGAACTCATACTTCACTTATCAGCTGTTATTATTAAATGTAGGACAAATTCTTAGTATAAAATGTATGTACAGGATGGCTTACATTAGGCTTGTCCATTGGAACAAAATCATTTTGATCAATGTCTTCTTTGGTTTGAGGCCACTCATGGTGATGACGTCTGGATGCCATCCCTTCTTTGAATAGATGTAACGTGTGACTTATTTGACCAATTTTTAATAATGATTAAGATGATTTCTAATATAAATACTCACCTACATGTTGATGTGACCTGTAGAGAAACATAAAGCTATTTAGAAATTACATTCAGCATCACTTTTAGTCAGAAATCTGATAGTTAAAAGTCCCACCTATTTTCTAAGTCATGAGTTTCCAAATCCAAAGAATGTCGTTGATGGTTCTGCATGCCTGGAACATCTTTAGTGGACTGTGGACCTAAAGGATATTTAGGATAATTACAACAACCCAAATGCTGCATTCATGATTGTCTGAGATTATTTTTAAGCCTTACTTCTGGCATGTGATCTGAAGTCTGCCTGGGAAAATAAAAGAAATAGAAAACAAATGATGCAGGTTAAAGTGAAGTCTTAATTTATCTCTGAGTTTATTTTTTACATGTTTCTCTTAGCAATGGCCCTTTGATTTATCTGAAGACCATTTTATTTATTTGCCTTGAACGTTGGAGGATTTCTTATTACTTTATTAGAGTAACTAAACTGTTTTACTTAAAAACCTTAACTGAATTTATTTTTATTCTTGATATGGATCCAAAAAATAATTAAAGCAAAAATAAATAAATAAATAAATAAATAAATAAATAAATAAATAAATAAATAAATACATTGTTTGCTGTTTTTATTTCTCTCAAAAACCCAATGTAAAAAACCTAAACAAAACCAAGAAAATATTTTGGACACACTTTCTAATTGAACTCAATTAGAAAGTGTGTCCAAACTTTTGGTCTGTACTGTATATTAGTCAGTTTGAAAAAAATAATGAGCTGAGAAGTCTGACTCTTTGAAAGTAAACTTCAGATAAAAGAGGGCTGGCTCATGACTTTTGCCCAGTAATAAAGAAACCATTGGTAAAACTGGCTATGATTATAAAAATAAAGTAGGGTGCACTTACTTTTTCGGTGTTTCTCATTCGTCTACTGAAACCAAAAGACATCAAGAGAAAGTATTATTCCACATTAGCTGAGATTTTACCAACCAGCAGATGGCGACATTGCTATACTTTACAATCAGTATCAAACTGCATAAAGCAGTGGTGCTGACATCCTGCATGCTGTAGTTCTCTCACTGGTTTAACGCACCTGGATCAAATAATGGCTTATTAGAAGACAAAAGAATAACATCAACATGCTGAAAAGGTTGTAACTATCACCAGCGAGAGAACTAAAACACTCAGGATGCCGGCCCTTATGGACCGAGTTTGGGCACCACTGGCACAAGATTTTGATCAAGTAATGGCATCGCGGACTGTACTTACTCACTCCTGAAGGTTTCATGCACAGCCAGCCCAGCAAGGTTGTCGGATACGTCCAAGGCAGAAGGTGGGTGTGGCGAAGAACTTCTGGAAAGCATAGAGTCTTTATGAATCTGCTCAGCTGAAGTTAAGGAGTAAGACTTCAAGTAAATATTTATATGTAATTACCTGCGAGAATTCTGTCAAATTTGAAAAAAAAAAAAATGGAGAAGAATCATGTATTTAACAAGTCAAAATCAAAACTTTAAGCACCAATAAAAAAAAAAAAATATTACACAGACGTTTACTTGCTCTTCTGACTCCAAAGGTGGGGGCCTCCTATCTGTGAAAGCAGCATGTAATTATTTTTGATTATTTGAGTTTCCTATATTAACCAGAGTGATAACTTGCTTTGTTAGGTATTGAATGGTCTTACCCATTTTAATTTTTTGCCGTCCTGGCTTTATGTCTCTATTTACAACTGGAACTGAAGTGCAAAAACAGAAACAACAGAAATTAAAATCAGATGTTAAAGCACAAATCATAGTAATTAGTTTAAGAATGAATTTACAATAATACTACAGGATCTACTTGTATTTTTTGGAAGTACATTAATGAAGGGTTTTTGAATATTTGTTGTAGGAACAGGATTGTTAACTATGTATGTAGTTTTACTTTCAACTGTACAACCAGAGTTAAAAAAAAGGGTTTCGATCAAAGCACACCATGTGTTGAAATGTCATATTCAAATCAAACTAAGAGTTCATGGCAAGACTTTAAAGGCAGTATCCATCTTAAACTGGATAAGCATGGGGCAAATATTTCTGTGTTTAGACATTCACAGCTGGTGAAGACATGTCTGAGAGATCTATGAACTTTTGACTCAGGAGGCCTGAAAACACACTTAAAAAAACAAGTGTTATTCAGCGATATACAATCCCAATAAAATACATTGAATTCTGTTTCTGTAACATGAAAGAATTTTAAAAAGCACAGCATGTAAAGTAAGAAACATGTTCTATATTTCCCAAAGCATAAGAATGTCTAGTTTACCTTTATATTCAGGGCTCTCTCTGGGTGGACATCTAGGAAGGGGTCTACGCTGATTGATTGAAGAGCAGAACAGAGCATTTAAAAGCAGTATAGTGGCACAATTGAAGTAATTTACAAGCAGTGAAAACCAGGCTTACAGTAGAGATTGATGATGCAGATGATGACCACTGAACATCCCTGTCTTGAAGGCAAATAAAAATATCATCATCATATTTGTATTAGTAATGGCAAAAGTTTTGTTTGAATTTTAGTTCTTATCAAAACACTGCAACTTGGTCAGCGCCATACCCGGTTTTGCACAGAAATAAAAAATAAAAAAATCACTCTGATTGCCAACAGAGACTGCTGCAAGTGTAAACATTTAAGAGATGCATTGGGTACATGGTTGGAAACATGCAGCTGTGAAGCCCCTGGCTGATAGCCACATCCAGGCAGGAGAGAAAAGCCTGTCTGTTCCCATTACTCTTTCCCCCTCCTCGGCTCCTGGATAATTGTAATCTCCCGCAGTCTGACTCAGCCAACAGATGGCCCTGGAGACCCACTAGCAGATCATGCTCACTCAGCATGAGCTCTCAGTCAGAGCCACACTCCTCCCTGTCTCACCATACATTTAGCCAAGCTGTTTTTACTTCTTTTTGCAAGAACTTCTTTCACACTCATTCTAATTATATGCACAAGCGCATACTCAGCCCCTGAGTCTTGGCTAAAGTGTAAAGTACAACTTTAAGCTTCTGTCATACTGTTTCTTATCTTGCCATGTGTATTGGCTTTTTAAAAACCTGTGTAATATTGGTATAGCAGAAAATGTCCCCCATAATACAATGGATTTTTTTGGAAGATGAAGTCAGCATCTTGGAGAACATGAGTTGGTTTGATGTGAGATTTTGGATGTGCGAGGATTAATTGTGAGAAATTCAGATATTTTATTTCTTTTTTATTTATTTATTGTTTTAATATTAAAGAATTAACTGACCATCTGGGAATGAAACTGCAATGCTTCCCAACTTTCCCCAAACAGTTTGATAATTATTAGCCAAATGAATGTTCATATCAAGCTTCTGTTAGGTTCATTCATAACATTTGAGTTGAAATGAGGGACATCTGTTAAAGTACTCTTTGGCTACACATAAAGCACACCGTTTTCTTGTATGCCATCGAGAAATCAAAAGACATTTGCCAAGATATGAAAACGACAACTGTGGACCTTCAGATGTCTGATTCATCCTGATGCCTTAAGATGTAAGTATGAACAGGATGGAAATGTCCAGTCTAAAAACTGATCAGGAAGGAGACAAATCCTGTGTCTGAGAGAAAAACTGTATCAAAGGTAAAAATAAAAGACCTTGTGAGCTGCGTTATTCACAGTGAAATGAGTCCTTCCCCATATTGGTGAACTTCCCAAAACACACGCCATCATGAAGAAAGGACATCCTCAAAAATCCCAAGACAACAGACAGGATGTTAAAGAACAGGAAGTTTGGGCAATAAGTGTGTCCAAAATGGACAATGAACCAAAACATACTAAGAAGTTATTGACAGTAAGCCAAATTTTTTTAAGTGTCCATCAAAGAACTCATGATCTCAGTTCCACGGAAAATTTGTGAACACAGTTGAAAAAGTGTTTGAGCGAAAGATGATGTGCAAACCTGACCCAGTTAACTTAAATTACAGCATGCTATGGTAATGTGATGTCATGTAAGTCATGAGGTTTAAAAAACAAGGCTACTCAATTCTAAGGAAATTAGTGCATATTTCTAACAAGTGGAAATTCTTTTTGTAATCGAATGAAAAGCGTAGTTGAATATAAAGTCTTGCAGTGTTTTATCTGTTGATATAGTGCATAGAAATGTCTTTCAACTGTATCTGCCTTGATTTATTTAGTTTATCTCATTACTAGTCATAAATAGACATCATATATTTAATATATACAATTTTAGTACAATTTTAGTACTTGCATTTTTAACGGTCTTTTTTTATGTTGATTTGTTCAACAAATATAGACAATAAAATCTATGACAACATATTCATCTTTCTTAAATTGAAGTTTCACTCTCCCTGGAAATATCAAGAATTCATCTTCAGACTTGTACATTTTTATTTGAGAAGATATAAGGTGGCGGGATGCACAGTGGTGCAGTTGGTAGAGCTGTTGCCTTGCAGCAAGAAGGTCCTGGGTTCGATTCCCAGCCCGGGGTCTTTCTGCATGGAGTTTGCATGTTTTCCCTGTGCATGCATGGGTTCTCTCCGGGTTCTCCGGCTTCCTCCCACAGTCCAGAAGCATGACTGTCAGGTTAGTTGGTCTCTAAATTCTCCCGAGGTGTGAGTGTGTGTGTGTGAATGGTTGTGTGTCCTGTATGTCTCTGTGTTGCCCTGCAACAGACTGGCGACCTGTCCAGGGTGAACCCCGCCTCTTGCCCGGAACATAGCTGGAGATAGGCACCAGCAACCCTCCCGATCTCCCTCCCAATCTCTCTAAGGCACAAGGGTGAACAGAAAATGGATGGATGGAAGATATAAGGTGGACTGCATGTTAATAAGCAGGGAGAGCCACTGAGTTATGGACTTTATAGTCAAGCTAACTCATAGTTACAAAAAAAGAAGAGTACCCCAGACATACACTTGTATTTTAGAGAGATTTAAGTGAAAGTGAAACAATGGGTGCTAAATGTACATCTTTGTTCTTACCTGCGTACTCTCTCTCATCATTTATAGGCCTAGCAGGAAATATGCGCACATTGTGCACTTCCTCCTGGTCATCCACCACATCATACTCAGACTCCATCTTGCCGTCAGTGTCACCACATATCTGAGCTTTGTTCCGGTCTTCTTTGATGCGATCCTGCAAACACAGAATTGCAACTACTTTATACAACACTTATTTCCAGAAATGGTAGCCTGTGGTCTTAGTACGCTTAAATTCTTCTTATTACAGTACATGTACAGTAGAATATTCTGAGCCATTGCTTTTTAAAATCTAAATCCGTACTTATTGAAAAGCACAGGAAGTTGTGAAGTCTTGCAACACAACCTGCTTGTCCGCCAGAGATTTCCTTTTTTAAGCTTTTGATTCACACTGACGCACTCTTGCATTCAGCCTCAGAGAGGTAACAGCATTATGCTTCACAGTTTTAAATAATGAGCACATTGTTTCAGTCAGAAAATAGATTATGTCTCAGACTTTAAGACTAAACAACGATGGTAAAGCTGGATAAATGCATTTGATTATGACAACTGCAACAATGGTCCCAGAAAGAAAAATCAAAGTAGTTTATCCTAGTTGATATTCTTTGTGCTTTCACATGAAAAACTACGTTGACACATCAGACAAGATTGATTTCTCTCTCTTGTTTTTTTTTTTTTTTTGGTAAAATTTAACACTTTCTTCCAGGCGTGAACAACATTAGGTGTGAAGAAACGATCACACATGATGAACTCATCCTTTAGGATATTGCTTTACAAATAAAGATATCTACTTCTTTTTGTTTATATTTACCACATTTGTTATCACAGCTGTAGTTAATTAATTACTTTTCAAACCATCCAGAAAAAAACATCTACTGTTGCAATAAACAAAGGTACTGAAATTCATTATCTTGGCAGTTTTAGATTTTAAATTATTTTCACTCAGCCAATAGATTTGGTTTTGATTGAAAACATGAGAAATACATCTCAAAATATCTTAAAAAAGTCAGATGAATATGTTTTGAAAAAAGTGTTTTATTTTTTTTTCATATTTTATTAAAACATTAAAATTTCACTTAAACCCCTGATGTAAGTGAAATTGAAAACTCTATACTGCTGTCACAGGAGTCGAGCAATTCTTGACCAGCTTTTCAAATGTTTACACAGGTATTTTGACAATTCATCTTTATTATTGATGATTTCCAAGTATTTACCCTCACCCTAATTTTTTCAGGTTCTGAATTAGATTTAATTCAAGTCTTTGGTTGGGCAACTAATTTACTTTCAGAAACAAGAAACATATTGGTAAAATGAAAAGATTACATGAAACCTAATTATTACATGGGTATTAATAACAGGTAATTGCAGAATATAGGTATAGACTGTTGTACATAAAGTTTAAAATGACAAAATTCTGTACTGCTCACAGAAATCTAAAGTTTTTGTTATGTGAGTTAAGATAACTAACTTACATTTGTGATAAAAATGACATGAAAGCATAATCTGTAAATAGATGTGTTAAGGGGAAAAAGTCTGATGCAGAAACGTCTCACAGCCTGACTAAAAGTAACCTTGTATAGTAAAGTATATTAGTTATTTTGAAAATGTGAGACTGCATATATCCTGATGAGAGATGTGACTATTTATGAAGCAGGTGTCATCACCAGCTCTAGGTTAAATCACCCCTTTCCAAATTTGCATGAACAAAATTGTCATTTTGTTTGTTCCTAATAAACCATTTTGGCCTCATGTACTTAGACGATGGTCATTCAGTTTATTTATTTTTTTATTAGATATTTTTGCTAATCCTTTTAGGGCTGGGCAACTCCAGGTCTCAAGGGCCAGTCTCCTGCAACTTTTAGATGTGTCTCTACTTCAACACACTTGAATCAAATGATGAGGTCATTAGCAGGACTCTGGAGAACCTGACTGCACTTAGGAGGTGATTCAGCTGTTGGATTCAAGTGTGTTGGACCAGGAGTTGGAGCTGTGATAATGGTGAGTGTGTTGGACATATCTAAAAGTTGCAGGACACCGGCCCTCGAGGACCAGGATTGCCCATCCCTGCCATAAATAGCTATACAAGCATCAAAATCTCATTTTAAATTAATTTATGTATAATTTATATTTTTATTTAAAAAAAATCTGCTTTTACATTTCATTCTAATTAATGTCCAGTTGGATCCCTGCTGGGCACATTAATGCAAAAATAACTGGTAATGAATCAAAACCCATGTACTTTATTGCAAAAAATCTTGTGCAAGCGTAAGCCCTATGATTTTCTATGGAGTGATTAGCTTTGATTATACCTTGCCAAATGCACAGTGGCTTACCTATGCAGTTTCCAACATGCTGACCAGGGATATAAAACATGCTCTTTGAAGAGATGTTGGAATAACTAGAGGGATATAAAAATGAGGCAATTCTAGAGTTTTTCAGACATTGCGAGCTTCGTGTGTCAGAGTTTTGTGGCGTTGTTGGAGGCAAAGAAGCACCGAGACTTGATTTTTATATTGTAAATGGCAGAGACTTCACAGCTTAATTAGTTTCTTTTCTTAGTGTCTTTTGCTGCTGTCAGCTGTTAAATGAAAGTAGTCCCCTCTACAATGAGTGTTCTGGTATTTGAAACTCCAACTAATTACTTATCCTCTATTTATGCAATAGAATGTCATCATGTTATGTAATAAATTTAGTTTGTTTTGAAGCTTGTCCTAACCTAGCAAGATATTACTACTAATTAGCCTGGTAATGCTAACATCCCTGGGTGCTTTCCTCGTTGATGGATAAACTATTATCCATATATTAAATAAATATTTTTTCTTTTGTGGGATTTTTATTCATGACCTTCAAATTTTTTTTTAAATAAATGGCATTTTGGTATTAAGAAAGTGTTACTCATTATGAGCGCCACTCTGTCCATACAATTTGTTTTCAGAATGCCAGTCTTAGAAACTTTAGGCTGAAAATATTAAAATGTTCCCTAATATTACAATAATTTGGAAAGTTGTATAGTCTTCTTCACATGAGTCAATTTTAAATCAATGGCTACAAAAGCTGCTGTAATGTATAATTGATTTTTATTGATTGTGGAAATAGATAAACGATTTGCCAATTTGGTTATTTTCAACCTGCAATGGGAATATTATCAAAATGAATTAAATAAAAATGTTATCAGAACATTCTAATATATGGGTTCTAACCTATCAAGCAAACTGAGCTGCATAAGTAATTTTCCAATCATCAGAAACATCTTCATTGACCACAAGAATCAAAACATAGCAGAACAAGAACAAAGTTAATTCAGGCCAGAGTACTTCTTGCTTTGGAAAAGACAAGTCCAGAACTCTCTTCAAGTCCATGCCATCGGAAATGTGCCAATGAAGTTATTTTTAATCTTCTATTGTGTGTTTTTCTAAATTAAAATACAGAAAGCCATAAACAACCTTAGGCTCTAAATGCTCTGTGATGTTCTGTATTTGTTGATCCCAAACATTACGTATATATATAAACTGCTTTTAATGAACTCAAGCATACTTTAAATTTCTGATTAATTTACAATGGGATTTAAACATGCCATGAGATAAAAACTGACCCTAGAAGTAGATGAACCAATAAGAACTCTCAAACCAGGGCTTCAAGATGAGACGCTTGTTCAGGCCGTGTCATAATCTGATTTTCTAACTAACAGAAAACTTTTTTATTTTTAAAATCACAATATTAAAGTTTTGTTTTTTCATATTGAGGTTGCATCGTGGCAAATTTGTTTGTGCGGTTGCCTTACAACAAGAAGGGCCACGTTCTGCGTACTGGCATATGCTCTTTCTGTCGACGAGTTTATATGGGTTCACTTTATCTTCCTCCCAACTTCCAAATAATTCTTGTTAGATTAACTGGTCCCTCTAATTTACCCTTTGAAGTTGGCTCTTTGCCCTGTATGTTGCCCAGTAATTTAGACCTATGCAGTGTATACTCTGTTTGCAGTGTATGCTCTAAATGAGCATAGAGACTGAATGGATGGATGGATTTTCACATAATTCAAACGAGTGCTCGCTTCTCAAGTGTTTGAACTAACAGATAATGGTCAATGTGCCTTTTCAGCAAAAATTATTAGATCCTGCTGCCCATCATCACCATTATCTGTTCCTCAGCTCATTGAAGCAACACATTATTACAGGTACTCAACACAAAATTATAAAGAATTGCTACTCCAGCTCCATATATTGCACAATTTAAGTGTTTCAATAACTGAGAATTGTGTACACATCTCCAAACAAATAGAAAGAAGCCAGAAACACGTGACTGTGGATATAAAACAAGTTTACAAAATGTAAATTAAACAACAACAAAACAAAAATCCCCAATACAGCTGCTGTAATTTTCAGTCAAAACATCAAAAAATAATCCCTGTGCTTTCCGTGTTATATTTACAGAAGATCAATAATTTTAAAAACTTTCAGCTGACTCCAAACGATCCCCCTTGGGAACATTCATGTGGAACCAGAGTTACTGGAGCACCATAACTCTCCATTATCACAGCGAACTCATAGCTGCTCCTTTTCTCGGCGGCTAACGAGGGAGAAAAACAGAAATGAAAAACATCATTAGTTGGGTGTTCTGCTAAAGAATGTGTCCTTCCAACTCAGTTTGTTCTTGGATTTGTCTTCCTCAACAGTCAGACATGCAGAGGAATAGGGTCTTTAGTAGCAGCACGCTGTGCTGGTTGTGGTTCCCTGCTGCTTTCAACAAGGGTGCAAGTCTTTGCTCTTCACATCAGGAAGAGTCTGAATTACATTTTTTAATTCAATATTTTTTTTTCATACTCAAACATTGAACAGCTTCATTACATAATTTGTCTTGTGAAAAGTATATAATCTTTATCTCTTTTTTAATTATAAGTTAACATAAATTCACACATATTTTCTTGGTGTTATATACATCACAAGATGGAACTATTAACAATTTCATCCTCATGTTTTTTAAATGAATTTAGCACACAAAATGATCTTGTAAGCTTTCAAGTATGATGCAATGTCCATGTTAATTTCACCGCACTCTACTTTAGATTTTTTTAGAGCATTACTTCATCGAATGTAACCAGTTGCTGATGTTTTTTTCTTTTTAAACTTCAGAAAGATATTTCCTTTTAAACATACACGTTTCAACTTTCGTATCTGTTCAGAGGCTTTTCTTGTAAATTTAGAGCGATTTCAAAAGAGGCTTGAATAGAGTTGCGGCCCAGTAAAGGTCACAAATCATTTCTCAAAACATCACAGTTTATTTCAGCACTAAGCATTAATTTCACCTGGCAGTGAAATGAAAATATGAAAATATGTATGTGAAAATATATATTCTTACATTTGTCAATACTTAGAGTAATCAGACACATCACAGATTCAAGAAAACATCTTGTGCACAAAGAAGAAGAATGACGACTCACAGAGTAGCAAACGTTTTCCTAGCTTTCTTATTCATTACTATATGTCAAATAATTTAATCTTAAGATAGGAAAAAGTTATTTGACCCTGATGAAACAAAACACGTATTTATGCTTTAAAACATTTGTGGATAAAATCCTTAAGATTTTAAGATTTGTTTTAGAGACCGGCTGTTTGTAAAGAATGAACAAAGTCTTTACCTTAAAATTAGCTACATTGTGGTGGTAAACAAAAATGTCTAATTTGGCTTTCAAGTTTTATAATGCTTTATTTATTAATCACTCAAATAATCACAATAAAGTAATTTGAACTAAGCATCAACTGGCTATATTTGGGGACACTACCATTTTAAAAATTTATGGTTTTAAAGCACAGCAATGTTATATCATACGTTTCTTATGGCTTAAAAAGATTTACTGAAATGCCAGAAAATTAACCAGAGTTTTCTCCAACTGGTTGACTCATACTAAAAAGCACAACTTCCCCTTCCTCAAATGTTGCTGTGCACTGCAGATCAGCTGACCAAAAAAGGGTTCTACAGTTTTTTTTTTCTTTGTTTTGGTAATTTAGACAAGATTGACTGTAGGGAAATACTTTTCTTATATCTTAGTTCAATCCATTCTGTTGCCTTTTAATTATTTAATTTATATTCTAATTCCATTGTACAATTTCACACAAAAATAATAACTTGTAAAATTTCTTAAGTTTTATATATTTTGATCATTTTCAATGGTCTTGTTTTACAAATTATCATTTTAATAAATTATATTTTTCCACAGCACTGCGCTTTATTTTTGTATGAGACGTGTAAAAAAACAAGCAGATTTGGTTGTATTAAAATAATGTCAAATAAGTACTATGAATAATATTTTCATTACCATATTAATATTATCTTAGCAGCATTATAAACAATTCTTCTTGTTCTTCTTTCAAAAGATAGCTAACAAATATTTATATATTTTAACATTTGTCTTAAAGTTTTAGTCACAGGCCCCAGCTTTGTTTAGTTTTACTGAACCAAAGTCAGTCTTGTCAGCAAAGCACCTCGATTCTTCAGGTAGGATTTAAACCCGTGTGGATTGTCGGATTGAAAGACATTCTTTTTCAAATAAATTATATTGTTCTCTTACTGGAGTTTTTAACTCTCTAAGTGATACATAGAAGAATTCGCTCATTATTAAAACTCCCCTTCTCTGCATTTGCCAGGTTTTAAATTCACTTAGCTGTGTGGACAAGTGAAACAGAAATAAGGAAAGAAAACCAACCCAAAATAGATGCTAGGACAATTTAGCAAAAAAGGAAAAAAAAAGAAAATGCCAGCAGACAGTAAAGAACACCAGCTCGCATTTCTAAAGGAAAACTGTGTCTCCGTAGTCTCAGATTTGGCACTGAGGTACAAAGCTCAGTGGGAGCCGCCTGGCTTCTTCACAGAGCTTACTGAGACATGGAGAGTGGGGTGAGATGAGGTGTATGAAAAGAAGGAGGGATTAAATAGAAGGAGTTAGCATCTGAGGATGAGGACTTACTCTGGAAAACGAACTCTGGCCTTGTGGGAATGGGTGCAGGGGATTTTGTTGGATCATAACGCCCTGACTTCTCAAGGATTTGTGACCTGGCTTTGCTTTGTGTACCAAGAAAGCATCAGCTGTAGAGATCCAATAAAGGTTTGGTCTCAGAAATTATAGAAAGGGTATTCAAAAAGGATGTGGATAGAAGGAATATTAATAATACTATGTTGGTATAACATGTCTGTATATGCATTAGGAGAGCTACAGTTAAGCCTAAGTTTATTTAAATCCATTTAGGCTTTAAGGCAATCTTTTTAATCTAGCCAACTTCCCTTTGGTTACTGGAAATTATAATGATGTTTTGAAGTTTTACAGCAACTTGAATCTGATAGAAAATCTCTAAGCCATTTAAGATTAGGGTGATGGCCAGAGGGCTTCCAAATTTAAAGATTTGTCACAAGCTCATTGCCTGTGACAAATCATCAAATTACCAGTGAAAATGCAAAATGCTGGTCAGCAGTTGTAGAAATAGTTTCCATTACATTAATGACTTCCAACAAACATACCTTTCTTAAAATGTAAATAAAACTAGTTTATTTTTTCAAAACAATTCTCCTTTTACATTGCTTTAATACCATTCGAGAGATGCTAGTCTCATCTAAGGAAAAATCTTTTCAAAAATAAATGCCAGGGTGTGCTGTGGTGGCGTAGGGGATAGTGCAACCCATCTTTGGAGGCCTTGAGTCCTTGATGCGGCTGTCGCGGGTTCGATTCCCAGACCCGACTGACATTTGCCGCATGTGTTCCCCCCTCTCCGTTCCCCTTTCCTGTCAGCCTACTGTCATATAAGGGACACTAGAGCCCACAAAAAGACCCCCTGGTGGGAAAAAATATATATATAAATGCCAGAGTTTAATGACTAGTTTAATCCTGAACGAGTAGGAGATTTGTTTTAAATAATCACAATTTGCTTTGGTTTAATATAGTTATATTATAAAGCTTTAAATGCAACATATTTGCATTTTGCTTTGTTATTTAACAACATTTCCATATAAAATAAAATTACCATGATGCACATATGTGAGATTCTAAACTTCTGTAGGAAATCTTTAAAGTGTTTCCCATCTCTCCAATCTTTTTCATCCATTTTTAACCAAGACAAGCCTCTCTTTCCTTACTTTAGTTTATAATTTTGCAGAAATACACAATTCAAAGAGTAGGAATAAAAATTCAGTCTACCTACCTTTCTGAAGACTTGAACAAAAGTGCACACCTGTGTCAGCGGGTATCCAGCAAACTCTATGTCTTTGGTTTGTATTCGGCTACAGAAATAAAACGTCTGCAGTTTTTCTTCTTTTGCCGTACACCGAACAGCAACACTCGAGTGGTTTCAACTTTTCTGTGAGTGACGAGCAGCCCACTGCAACCTAAAATGACTTCCTGTGTGGTGACTTACTGCCATATTACTTGAGGTGTGTGTTTTAGACAATGTGTACGACTTCTTGAGTTGTGTTCTATGATAACTTGGCATTTCTCGCTGTGTTAAATGCTAGCAGTGAAAAGAATGAACAAAATATTCATCAGAAGCATTGCTTTTCAAATCGGCATTTCTCTATGATAATCATCTTCTTTAATAAGAATCAGTAATGTTTCCTATGTTCTGTTTTTGACACCTTGTTCTTGCTTTATGTGCATCATTACTTTTGCCCAACAACCAATCACAAAATCTATATGTTAATCAGAACATTACTTCTTTAAATTAGGGTCATAGCAGTATGTCACAGCATCGGTTATTTCTGTTGAGGTGACATTTCAGCTTCTGCTTTACTGGCTACAAAAGGAAGCGGGGTGACATTTGCTCTTCTCATTTCCATCTGCTTTTATTTCTGCATCAAACAAGAAGGTGAGCCCAAATTTAAATGTGTGACTACTTTTAATTAAAGGTTAACCTTTCAAAGCAACATTACTCTTCAGTGCCATAATTTTATTTCGGAAAATAAACACCAAGTTAGGTTGTAAACGGCTCCAAATAGGTTTTCTTGTAGAGATTTGTAACTTCAGAAGGGAGCTGGCAGTGTAGTAGAGACTAAAACCTGGCATAAAAAGCAGCTTTGAGTTGCGTTGTGCATATTTTACTGAAGTTGGATTTTATGTCTGAGCATAAAAAAAGCTAACAAATTGATATAAAGGATGAAAGGGCAGGCATTAGACAGGAGACGTAAACAACAAATGAACATAGTTCAATTTGTAATGTTTGGCTCAGTTTTAAAAATGTGGTTCATTCACTTCTTAATTCACCCATTCATCATCCATACCTGCCTAACATTTCAGGGTGGGCTAGTTATTATCTGCAGGGATCATTGAGCTCCACATTGAACAGGTCACTAGTCCAACACAAGGCAACACAAAGACACACAGGACAAACAACCGATGTGTCTCTGTGAACAACAACACTAAGTTTTTGCACTGATTCTGAAATACTCAGCTACGTTAAATTGAATTTGGATTACTTATGAAGCATTCATTGCATTACGTTATTGATTTTGCAGCAACACCATTTTCTGAGCAAATGTGGCAACAGTGTGAAAGAAATGCTTTCCTTTAAAGGAGAGCCTCATTATGAGCAACAGCAGTCTATTGTAAATCACTGGGAATAGAGAGAGTGGACAGTTCTACTGTGTTATCCAGGAGTTTTTTTCTATAAAAAACAGAGTACAAATATATCTATTGTAGTACTGACTTGTAACATCTCTTAACTTGGACCGAGACAAACCAAACCAAAAGAAACCAGAAAGCAGTAATTTTATTAAATGTCTGTACATTTTACACTTTTATAATAACTTCACAACATGAAAACGAGTGTACTCCAGCAACTTACAGTATAAAAAAATTTAACTGTTTAGCTCTGCTTCTACTGTGTCTTACAGAAGTTTAACTTCTTTATTGATTAATGTATGTATGTGCATGTATATATATATATATATATATATATATATATATATATATATATATATATATATATATATATATATATATATATATATATATATATGCCGATTTTCTTTTACTTGACATCTTTGTCTCTGATCACAGCTGCTTAACTATGGTGCAAGAACTAGACGCGATCTATCGTCCCTTTTATTTCCTACAGTGAATTATGCAAATGTTTTTGTAGAGCAAACCTTCCCTGACAGTACAAGGCAACCAGACCTACTTTACAATAAAAAGGATTGACATAAGCATTCATATGGAAATACGTTCAAAATCTTGTTACAACAAAAAAGAGACCAGTGTACATATTTTTAAGGAGCTTTAGGTTTAGTTAGGGATTTCAGAAACGTTTTTGACGGTTTCTTTAAAGATGTTTGACCACTTCTTTACAATCACTCTCCTCTGCTTTTACAAAGCAGAGATGTTGTAAAAATGTTGTATTCAAATTCATCTTCCTGTCTGCAGTGGGTGTGAGGCCGGAGCCTCTTTCCTAACAGCGTTGCAGCACTAGCGCACAAGGTCAGCTTCTCTCCTGTGGTTTCTTCTGCAATGGTATAGCCTGACTTCCTGTGAAAGATTACCATCTCGCCTCTCATATTCTCATTGATGCTTATCTTTTGAGCCGCTAACACCAACTCCCCAAACATCTCCACGTCTCGGCCCCCAGTGACAGTTCCATCGGCTAGTCAATCTGGCAGGTCATTCTGTGTCCTTAACCTCCCCTCCTCCCCCCAGGCTCATCCTCGTCCCAACAGCCAAAAAATGAGCCTGCTGTGTCCTGGACCTGTCAGGAAGAAATAGGATCCATAGTCCCGCTCTGGGGTGTTAGCAACACAGACGTTTAAAGTAGGTGAAAAGCACATCTTGTTATTTTTTTTTGCACATCAGATTCTGACAGAGGTTAAAGAAAAGATATTCAGTTCCCAACTCTGTAGGAAGTGTGCATTTAATCGCAGTGGTAAACCACTGAGGCAGTGTATATCAGTTCCCTGCAAACAGAAATAACCAGAAAGTGACTGCGAGCTGACATTTCCTTCAAGAAGCATAACTGCACCTTAGCAAGTTGATAAGGACATTTTTTTGAGTTTCAAATAAGCATTTATCAGTTTGTCTTCGCCTCAAAAGAGCATAAACTGATGGATCATGTGGTTTTTTCAGAGCTTCTCAAATAAACTGCACTTTAAAGCATCTCATTTGTCTTGTCAAGTCAGAGCATCTACAGTCATCTAAGCAGCTCTGTGACGCAAACAGCTTTAAATGTTCTTGTCACCATGCTCACATGCCGGCGTCTAGCTGTGGCTTTGAAGGCTGAAAAAAGTTCACCACCCACTCTTCAACTTTCAGCTGCCTGTCACAATTACAGGAGATCAAGGCTGGATTTTTAGGAAAATTAAAGTCAACAGGATAAAATCAGAAATTCTTTACTTCGTTTTAGGGTTAACAAGGAAACTCCCATGTAAATAAATCAAACCAATTTAACCACATTTGGGCAAACTCAAACAATTCCTTTTCTACTGAATAATAAAAAAAAAACCCTGACATTAAGTCAATCTGTCAGATAGATAAGCACGCAGGGGGGAGAAATGAATGACATTCTCCCTGATGAGCAAGTGATTCAAGCAGTGTGAATAATTAAAGCCCCGAGCTGCGATAGGAATCTGTAGACGCTTGCCTCGGATAATACTTGAAGGATATCAGAGGCTTTTGGTGCGAGGAGGTGGCAGCTGCGACGACATTAGTCACCCTCTGGGTGCCCTGGGCAGCCGTCAGGACACTGTGCTGAAGGTCAGGAGTTGACGGATGGCCAAAGATGGGTGCTGCCTCACCCGCTGAAGTTGGCTAGAAAATGAATGTCCTGTACATGAAATATTATCCCCGTGGAGAGAGATACCTGATCGGACACTGCAGTAATGTGTCACACCTATATGAACTTTGTGAAAAGATGTGGTCCATCAACATGATAGAAAGCCACTAAAATGGAAGAACATAAAAAGATATTTGTTTAGCCAAATATCCCATAAGTCGTTCATTTTATTTTTTTAGTCATTAAAACAGGTCAGTGTAATTTTTTCCCCCCAAATCCAAATCAAGTTGCAAGTTTTTAAAAGGCAAGCTCAAGGTAAGTCTTAAATCTCCTCTCCCAAGTCCAAATCTGGTATGGAAATCTTTACTTCAAGTGAATTCTTTTACTCCGAGTCCTAGCCAACCTTATAAGAAGCATTTCCATAATCACATCTCTAGTTTTTTTATGCCAAATCAGGTTTTTTCCCCAGAGATATTTTGTCAACACATTAGCCTTGAGTTCAAATCCAGTCTCAAAAATTTAACTCTAACTTTAAGTCACTTCAGCCCAAGTTGTAGTCTAGTTTCAATCTTTGAGGGGCAATTCTATCTTGAATCTCAAATATTTTGTTTCAAACCCAGTCTAAGCTGTCTTACCTGGATTTCTTTGCCTCACGTTTTCAAAGGATGCACCTAATGTATCTAATGACTAAAATTAAGATTATCTTAACAAAAGCATGTTATCTAGTCTTCCTTAAAATGAATTGCATAATGTAATAATTTTTAAGCTTTTAAAATGCAGCAAATGTCGCCAGGTCTGGGAATCGAACCCGCGACAGCTGCGTCGAGGACCTCCAAATGTGGGTCGCGCTATCACCTCCGCCACCACAGCACGGCCTTTTACATGGTTGATTACCAAAACGTATTTTATGTTTATTCAAACTGTAAAGAAGCAGAATGACTCTGTCTGCAATTGATTAACAAACAACAAACCAAAACGACATGCTTTTATAACACAAAAAGGAGAATTTCTGTTTTATAAGAAAAGTTTGCCAATTCCTACAAACTCCTTATACTGAACAGATTCAGATATCTGCTGCTCTTCGTGCCACATGTGGCATATTGGATTGAAGAAAGGATGAATAAAGAGCGATTCACAACAGCATAATCTTTTGTCATTTGTCCAAAGTTCAACAAACTCCTAATCTTCTGGTTTCACCAATCACAAACAGGCACTTACAAACTAAAGTAACACATTCTGTATTTTAATGAATTTAATAAAATAAATTAACGAAATGAGTTCAGAAATCAATTTTGGTAAAAATAAAAAAAAGGGGTTTTTAATGGAGTTCATTGCAGTGGACCATTGCCATAGCTGTATGTATATATAAATATATATCTATGCCTGGAGGGATGTTAATTTCACCTCCAGCGGTCATCAGGTGAGAATCTGGGTACCACCTGGGCAAGCTGCCAGTCTGTGAAAGATATAGTCAAGTCTGAAGTCTTTGTCTTTTAAAATGGACTTGAATCTGTTTAAATGTTCAAGATCTCCTCTCTGATTCATGCGCTGTACTTTAAAAGGTCACACTGACTGTTTTGTGCTGCTTTTGTGGTGTTTTTTGCTTCTCTCCTCCACTGGTTTCTCTGAATCAAATATCTCTTATATCAGCTGTAAAAACACTAAGTACTTCCTTTTTTTTGACAATGAAGCCTATGCTGAAAATAAGAAGAAGTATTCAGTGAGTTTATACATAGATTAATAAAACTAAACTGTATTTTGCTTGGGCTGACAATCACTCTGCTCTAAATATAAACTGTGGGTAGACTCCTCAGCATGCAAAAGTTAACTGAAGCAAGCATCTGTATGAACTAAACCACAAACCTCCATCTTTGAGCACTGGTGTGGTTTCACTATATGCTTGTCTCTCTCAGCCTTCCTCTATAAAGCACTTTATTCTTTTCAATGTTCGCAGCTTTTTTGGTAGCGTCTCGGAGGAACTCTGTATTCAGGTCAACTCGCGACCAGAAAAATTCCTTGATTATTCCTTATTTATCGCAGTCATCCGTCCTGCTGTGGCGTGGAGTCTCTGAAAGATGTGTGAGATTGAGAGGAACTGAGGTTAATGATATGAGAGTGAACCTGCTGATTGTTGGCAGCCCAATTGCATTTTAAGTCACACACACAAAGATATTTTCAATCTTAAAAATAATAGAGACTTCTTTAAAGTAGTTTTTATTTTGTTCACATTTCTTTAGGTATTTTCAATGATTACCATATTATTTTATAGCAAGTTGTAAAAATATTTGTACTACTTTGAAATGTTTTACATTTTGCCAGACTATAGCTGGATTTGATCTGATAGGACAACATAGACGTAGGAAGACTTTGTACACTGAGCAAAAGTAACACAGTAAAAACCAGATTGCAAAGTAGAAGGAAAATGATACATGTTCCCACATTGGTCACCACAAACAGGGATGTGGATGGCACAGCTGGAAACCTACCAAGATGCTAAGAAGCTGAAAAAATATCTGGATCAAATCAAAATCAGAATCTGGCCTATCACAACTCAGATGGACCCTAAACCTGAAAATTATCCTGTGCTTCATCAAAGTGATTATATTTATCTGCAACAACTGCAAGTAATCTATTAACCACACATAACCTCTCTTAAAACATTTAAACAGTTCATTCTTTTGAAATTTGAGGGAAAAAAAAAGACCATGGAGACTATTTGACAACTTTTAGTTCAAAAATCCACAAAAGATTTTCAAACATAACCACTATGATTAGTGCTGATGGCTTTATTATTTTTATAAGTAACATATTCAGTGTTGGATTAGAAACAATGCTTTTGTTGCTTTCACATAGGTTAAAGATGGAAAAAAAATGTTAAAACATTTCCAAAAAAAGAATGTTTATTTTATTATCTTCTCAAAATGTAATTTTATAAATAGATTTTTAATATGTATTTTATTGTGTCAGCTGGAGAGCATGACATTCATTCTGTACATCTATAATGTGTTCAAAGTAGCTTTTCTGTTTTTTAAAGGCGATTTTAATGGCAACCCTTACTCTGAAAATTAAAGAGAAATTAAGGAGTTGAACAGAATTAAAAGTACAACTTATGGAACCTAAACAAGGAAACATGCATAGCAAATGAACTGATTTAATCTACTGAACATTCTGTATCACTTCTGTAACCACATTTTCTTTTTCTTAGAATCTTATTAACTCACATTTCCTATTATACTGGTACACCTGGCAAACAGGCCTCATGTGCTCCATCTAACTGCGGTTCCAGATGCTGATAAGATCATCTCATGTTTTATAGTAAACATAATTACTGGGCTGTTCATCCTTTAGATGCCGAGTTGTTGTTAAGAGCACCAAAATAATGAATTTGCCGAATGCTCTCCTTGCCGCAGTTAGCCTTCTTTTCTTTCTCTCTTACACAAATATAATGAATGTTTATGATTGTGCTATTGTCAGGTTGAACTTATGCATTTTTGCGATCTAATAAAGACAATTATCTTTATCATGAAAATTACAGGAGGCGGATTAAAAAAAGCTGAAGACTTCTCTCACAATCAGCCAAGTCGGGCTTTCCTTCTCAACAACTTTTGCATTGTCTACTGTCACCAACTCCTTCCTAACCTTGGATCACACTAATCTTCAGGTGAAAAAGACCTGAGTGTGCTTTTTGTGGTGATTTAGGGCTAAATAATCAAAATTAGATAGATTACAAAATCTTGCAACAAGTTCAAAACTAATTTTGGCCTAGTTGAAGCCCAGTACCGTCAGTCATTGGCCTGACCACACATTTCTCAATATCAAGAACCATATAGTAGAAAAAGTCATGATATGCAGTGAGTGGTGGTGAGGGAGATGCTGTGGACCCAGGTTGTTGAGAATGAAGTGATGAATTTAATGATTAAACAAATAATAATCCAAGTCCAGGCAGCACAAAATGAGCAGAAGGCTCAGGCTCAAAACTGGTAGCAACTGGTCACACTAGATGGCAGACAGACGACAGACTTGACACAACAACTAGAGAGATCAGACAAACTAGACGGCAAGACAAGGACCCAACAAGGAACACAGGTGGGTTTAAACACACAGGGAGACAATCAGGAGAAACAAGAGACATCTGGGGACAATCAAGGGGTGGACAGGACAACATGGAGACTCAATTAACTGAAAACAACACAAAAACCTAAATTAACACAGAGAAAAAACAAAAATCTTACAGAAAGAGTGGATAGCAATAGGTTTGTTAAAGTACAAATCTTTGACCTCACCTCCTCAACAAACACCACCTGGACAGCAGAACGGACCGAACAGATCCTATGTTTTCTAGAGGGAACCAAAGCAAACATCCTGTTTCCTGCACCCTCTTTCTACAGATCCATGATTAAAATAGAGATTGGCTTCAAAACAATTTCTAGAAATAATGCTATCAGTCAAATGTAATCCGCAATCAAACGAGTACTCAACTAGTATTCCTCTATCATAAATCCAGCAAAAAACAGAGGAGGTGGTCTCAAATTTAATATTTCATATAACATCCACAGTGCAGACTTCACTTTACAGCCAGGCACACCTTGTGCCTTCTGTAGTTGGTACCTACAAAGTAAAAATCCCAGTAGATTAGCACTTCCAAACTTCACTATGAATCTTCTCTGTAGCAGGCTGACTAAATGGACTAAGTTTGTTTCATGCAATTCACTGAGGTGTGTATTAATTGCTTCACACTACTCCGTTTTATATCTTTGGGAAACAATGTCATGTTTTGATTTTTTGTTCAATATAAATGAATTAATGAAAACTGTATATGATTTTAATCTCTTGAGGAATAATTTGATCTGTGAATCAGACAAGGAAGGGAAAAAGCTGACAAAAACTGTCAAAGATAAACACAATTACTGCATTGAATAGTTGTCTAAATAAGAAAAGAAAGTTGTTCTTAATTAGCCTAGAAATGAAAGATGTCCACAGTGGCACTGCTCTCATTGAATGGGCAGGATTCTTGACAAGTCTTCTTTAAAAATGTCAGGTCAAATTAAATTGGTTCCAGCCCAGTTTCTGTAATCTATGAGATGAGTCAATTTCAACAATAGCTACAACCTTTTAACCTGAAGGCGAGACCAAATTCAGGAACGTTTCCAAAGTAAAACTGCTTTATTATCTTTACTCTGTGCTCTTTGAGTTTTCAAGCAAACTTTTCTAATACAAACTCACACAGGGAGAAAGAGCTTGGCATACCAAATGAGCTCCAGCAAAACTAGGAATAATGGATGAGCAGCAGCTCGGTCAAGTCTAATTAATGCAACCCTTCGACCACTGAATCTCGGTCCTTACTTTCCCTGCCACCTCTGCTCCGGTCACATGTGTAATAGCCTGTTGGGAGGGATGGCATCCGTCTCCTTAAACAGGCAGACGGTTCAGGACTTTACACCGGCTGTGGCCTCTGGTAAATGCGACTTTACATCATCCTGGACACAATCCATCCACATTAACTTCAGGCTGGAGGAGCTCATTTCATCCTCATTGCCTACAGTGTCTGAGTCCGACAGCCACTCCATTTATATAAAGCACAGATCCTGGGTGCTGTGTGGAGCTCGTGAGGATCAAGTGGTTTAAAGAAAATGATGGGACAGAGATGGTGGCTGTTAACTGAGGGCAGGATAAATGTCATAAGCTGATCCCAGATAAAAGTAAAGTAGTTGAAAAGAGATATTTACCTGCTCTCCAGATAGACACGACTTTATCTCAGTTTAATATTAATTGAAACAAAATTAGTTTTAAGGTTAGTTAGAATTATCAAAATTATTTCTGCATGCCAAATGAGGAAATAATTTGCCTGGATTTTTTATTGCGTACTTCAAAGTATTACGATGGAGCATCAGGGCTATACAAAAAATAATTAAATATAAAAATAAAATAAAATTCCGTCAATAAAGTCTAAATAACACAGGAATAAAGTCATAATATTACAATTTTAATCTCAAAATTTTGTTTATTTTATTTATCATATATAGCAAGATTTCTGTGATTTAAAAAAAATGGGCAAAGCCAAGCTGATGTCATTGCTCTGTAATCTTCTGATAAACTAATTGACATCATTTGATGGCAGTGGAAGTAAACCAGCAAATGTTTTCCAGATGTGTTCATCCTGTAACTGACACTGGGTTGCTGGTTTAAACACCTGCATCATCTGTGTCAGTCATGGTGTCATTAGATAACACACTTACACCTGCCTTGCTTAAGTATTTAAACTAATACCTATTTCAGTAATGATATTTTGTAATTCTTGTCAAAATTCTTCAAAGTGTGAAACAGCCACTTAGACTTTAGCAAAATGCTTCTTTTTAAAACTCTATGCCCATTCCTACAGTACAGCTTCTTCACTTGTTATTAAACCAGCGATGCTGAAAACTGTTTTCATCAAAAATATCCTCAAAAACGGGTGTCCTGCAACTTTTAGATGTGCCTTTGCTGCACCTCACCTGAATAGAATAATTATGTCATTAGCAGGCCTCTACACAGAAGGAGGTAATTAAGCCATTTCATTCCAGTGTTTTGTACTTGTGGCACATCTAAAACCTGCAGGACAGCAGCCCTTGAGGACTGGAGTTTGACACCTGTGATCTACAGAGTGCTCTTGGCAAAATATCTCGAGGTTACGGTTGGCGAACCGAAGAGCCATATCTAAAACTTTCCTCTAACTCAGTGTTTCTCAATTCCGGTCCTCACGCCCCCCCTGCCCTGCATGTTTTAGGTGTTTCCCTTCTGCCACACACCTGAATTGAATATGTGGGTGATTAACAGGCTTCTGCAGCACTTGATGGTCATGCAGTCATTTGAATCAGCTGCTCTGGAGTAGAGGTACATTTAAAACATGTAGAGCAGGGGGGCGTGAGGACTGGAATTGAGAAGCGCTGCTCTAACTAGAGTAACACAGTGAGATCATCTCACTGAGATGAAATCCTTAAATATATAATTATTTATTTTTAGCTCCAGCATCAGCTTCCGGTAGCATCTATTTGATCTAATTCTGCAGAATTTACTTCAAATACAAAATGTCTTTGATAGTTGTGCTGCAGCAGGGTATAAAGGAGGATGAATTTATTAATCTGAGCTGTGGTTTCCTTACATAATATGTGGGGATCGCTGACATTGATCAGCTCTTCATCCTGCTTGTTTATCTGTGCTCCATCTGAGCTTTTTATGATGCATTATGAAACCTTTTGAGTGGGGGAGGACGTGCTCTTAAAAAGGAAATGCGAGAGGAAATAGAAAACCATGCATATGGTAAAAGGATGTCTCTTCAAAATATCTGAAAACTTGTCATTAAAAACTAACTTTTCCTAAACAAGTGGGATCACTACATCTGTTTTCTTTTCCAAATCTGTAAACCCACAAAGTGCTAAACTTACAGAATGAAAACTAAAATAAAACATAACATTTTTGCAAAAATTTGTCTCTTTTCTGAATTTAAAGCAAGACCAGTTTCTTTTTGAAGTCACCACTTGGTGGAGCCAGTAATCACTGCAGGATAAAATCTTATAGACCTTTCCCCGGGAGCAAATGTAACATGATTTTTAAAAATATATTAAAAATGGGAGATATGTTAAATGTAATATTGCCAAACTTTTGAGAACTGAAGAAATACCTATTCAGTATTTCAGTTACAGTTAAGAAAAGATAAAATATTAACAGGCCACAAGTGACCCAATCCTGAAAAGCCATTTAAAAAATGTTATTGTCAAACTCAAGTTAATCATCTTTGAGATGAAGCAGCTGTATGACTTCTATTTCTGCAGTACGAGGATAAGACAATCTTTAAACTCCTCTGCAGTGGCCAGCTGAGGCTTCCCTTTGCTGTGTGTAACACACACACTAACATACACAAAAAAATGTCCGCTTCTCAAAGACAGAGAGTAATTTTTTTGTCAACTTTGAAGCAGGTTTGGTATTTCAGGTCCACTGCTTTTAAATTTTAAAGGTTGCAGTGTTACACTTACTTTGTTCACTAAAGTCCCTTTGGCACAATTTACACAATCTAAACCAAGCACAAAAAATAGAAAACCACGACTGACTTTTCTGGTTCTACTGTTGAGGCAGTGACCACAACTTTTTTTTTTTTTTTTTAACCATTTGGTGTTTTCACATACTGTTTTCATGTCAGAACTGAAATTATGTTTCTCAGTGATTCCACCTTTAGATTGGAGCTGAAGAAAGAGGGTGGCTTATTTTATTAAAATCAAAATGCACTTTGCAGAACATTTGGACCAGCTTTGGTTGTTAAATTTGAGGTCAAGATATTTATGCATATAGAGAAGTCTGGAAAAGTTGTAAAAATCATCTTATCATTGCTGTATCCACTGTGCGTGTTTAGAAATAATGCTAAAACTATTTGATACACTCTGTAAATTTCCAGTGAACATGAGAGTTGGCACATGATGTCAGCCTGCGTTTGTGAATATATCCTGACATGACCATAGCTAAATGTCATCCTGAAAGTGTCTTGAAGCTGCTTTAAAAATCTAAATATTCAAAATGATCAAACAATGCAAATGTGGCTAAATTAGCTCATTTAATTTGATGGCACTACTATCGAGGTGTGTTGAGCAAAAGTTAACAGATGATATGAAAAAAGAGAGTGTGGTTCTGCTGTTTTGTGAACTTTTTTAATATTTGGCTCTGTTTGTTTTCTTGGAATTCATTTGTTCTTAGTTGTAGTCCTGATGTTATCCAGCTCTTGTATTTAAGTTCTGTTTTTTCATATTTTTTCCTTAGATTCGTGAATAGTCATCCTTTATCAATTTGTAGATTTTTCTTATCTATTCAGTTCATGTCCCTCATTAACCTGATGCTCTCAGCTGTCTTAACCATCTCCCCTATGTTTATAATCTAGTCAGGTTTGGTTGCTCCTTGTCAGATCCTCATGTTTTCTTCCTCTTGTTTCACTTTTTTCCAAGACAACTCTACATATGTTCGTATTGTGTTCCTTGCCAGTGTGTTCCCTCTTTTGTTCCTACTGCAAGCTTATTCTTCATTAAATCATCACCTTAATTCAATCTGACACTCCAATTTTCCTCGGGTCCCGTTTCACCACACATGCAAAACCTGCATGTTGTCAAAGTTCTTTGTATATAAAATAAAATATTACCATGTGTTGAGCATTTTTTATCAATAGCTGTGAGCATAAAAAGGTAAATATCAAAGCTGACATTTTTGTATTTGGTTTGTTTATGCAGCTTTTATGCTGCTAAAAGGATTCTGTTAAGCAGTCCTCTTTCTGCTGAGTCATAATCCAGCCTCAAACATAGTTAATATGATTCAGAATCAGTGGTCTGAAAAATACCAATTTGGTGTCAGGATGTTCAGAAGAGTCGTCTTGTGAAAAATGAATCAACCGTTTTCAACTCAGCACTGTGGGGCAAAATAATTGATCAGAATCTTTGCCCACAACTCCCACAGCAATTAACTGAGTCCAGATTAGCTGCTGGTCTTCCACTGCAATGCCAGTGCATTAAAACAGCACAACACAGATATAGGAAGTTTGATTTCTGAGCAAATTTGAAAATCTGTCAGACTTGTTTAGTCCATTAGATTTGATACTTTACAGAATCGCCTTTGCTGTAATTGAAGCTGCAAGCCTTCAGCCAAGACTGAAATTATTGCTCATTCTTCTTTTTTAAAAATGGCTAAAACTCAGAAAAATTGGACAGAGAATGTCTTAGTGATTCTTAGATGTGGACTTTGAATAGACATGACAATTTGACACAAATCATTCTGTCAGCTTAGGACTTAGGTGAACTGTCTTGAAGCTGACTTCATGCTGAGATTTTTACTACATGTAAAGTTTTTCTTCCACTTAAAGCTGCAGTACGTAACTTTTATAAGAAATTATTTGTCTTCTTACATGATTGTTGAAGCTGTCTCTATGTTGAGAGTTTGCTATGAGACCTAGTGTGGCACATAAATGTCATCATGTGCCACTTTTTGTTGGTCTACCACATAAAATAAAATTAAGGAAAAATAGGTTCACGGTTGCAACATGAAAAACTGTGAAAAGTTTGAATACTTATGTAAGAAACTAAATCCAGGCAGAATCAAAACCCTCTTTATCTCATTATGGGAGGATTTTAAGCCCAGAAAGGATTTCAATTTTCTCCAACAAGTTCTGGGTCTGACTCATGGTCTCCTTGTAAATGGACGTGACCTCAAATTCTTCCACAGGTAGAATCAAAGATGCATCCTGGCCAGATGCCTAAATTATCTAATCAGATGTCTTCTGAGTCCTAAACTAAGCCCATTTGACTTATGTTTTATCCTCATAGGACATTTGTCATTTTTCTCCAGTGAAGCACATAATTTTCTTAAAATTGTTTTTCTTATAATGGCAAGAGCAAAACCAGACTGTAAAAAGTTGCTTCTGCAGATTTAGAGAAAAAATATGTTTACCTAAAACTTTTTTACCTATTAACCCTAAAAGCCTTTTATTTATTTATTTATTTAAAAAAGAGAACAATTCATAAATTAGTAAACTCTAAATATCAGTGTTATTTTTTTTTTTTACCTTTTTTATGCAGTAGTAGTGCTGGGGTTTCTCCATGATGGAGGAGCTTGGTAATCTAAGCTGTACTGCAAACCGTCATGATTGAGCTGTGTTTTTCCACTGCACTGCAGACACAAAGAAAAGTTGTTTACTTGAACCAATAATGAAACAGCAGGAAATGTTAGATTTGTGGCACCAGTAACTAAACGTTGATAAGTCTGAATGTGATCAATAGACGGGAAAATTGGGACGGTAATCTGAATTTTCAAAAGGAGACGATAAAGAGAAATTTCCAAATCAAAAAGACTCAGACAGAATCTTCAACATAGCTGAGCATCTCACACTCTTTGTCTCTTTCAGTTTCCTGCAGAGGTAAGACGTTTGTGCGGAGGAAAAGACTGCGTCTAGTGGGTCACAGCACTTTCGTGACCTGTTTGGGTGGTTATATTGTTGAAACTTAAGCCGTCAGATCTGGGATTGGTGCAGAAGAGATAAGACTTACAAGACCAGTTTGAAGGAAATTTTCTATTTGTAAGGAAGACTGATGAGTCTGAGCAACAAAGCAAACATGACACCACCAGCAGCAAACCAGTTCATTGTTGCATAAAGTGAAAAAAACAACAAAATTGCTCCACATGCATTGCTGAAATTGATAAGATTTACAAATCTGCCTGCTTTTGATGATTAGGCTATATTAAATTCATTTATTTTATTCTTAGTTTCTTCAGAACTTTACAATATTTCTTATGTAATATAAGCGGTGTATACATTACCTTGCAAATGTATTCATACTCCTTGATTTGGCCTACTATTTTTGGTCTTGTTAAAACTTCAAACTTCAATGTATTTTATTGGAGTCAAACTCTAAGTAGTCAATAAATGTCAAGTGGAAGGAAAATTATGAATGTTTTAGAATGAAATAATCTGGCAAATATTTGTATTTAGCCCTTAAGAGAATATTTTTCAGAACTACTAGCATTTTGGAGTATTTCTCTTCCTGCTTTGCACACTTAGAGACTGAAAGAGTTTGTACTTTTTTCTTCAAAAACTACATCAATATCTGAACCATTAATGTCAACAGACTTTCCCAGCTGAGCTGTGAATCTCTACAGCTCCTCCAGAGTCACCATAGACTTCCTGGTTGCTTCTCTTATTAATCGGCTCCTTTAGCTGGATGGCTTTGTTGTGGTTGTTTGCATCTGAACTGTACTCTTTCTAATTGGTTGATAAACCAATGTATTAAATGATTAAAGTTTAGCATATTGTTTTATAACCCAACTTTGTTTCAATAGGGAATGAATACAAACGTGCATCACATTTTTCTGATCTGCATTTGTAAAGTAAATTAAAATAATGCATATTTTTCTTTCCAATTCACAATTATGCACTACTTTGTGTTGGTCTACTGGATGAAATCCCAATAAATCACATTGAAGTTTGTTGTTTTAACAGCTAAATGTGAAAAAGTCTAAGGTGTGTGAATCTTGTTGCAAGCCTCTGTAGGGGCCTGGTTAAGCAGGTATAAGAATGTCAACAATCTGCCGAGATCAAGATCTGTCTTGCAGCTATTTTAGTTACATGCAGCTCAGAGCAAATTCAACTTTTTTTTTTTTTTTTCACGGGGGATAAATCGTCACAGGTGCCAAACAGAAAGATTGATCTCAATATAACTTCAAGTCACGATTTCCTCGAGGGGAATAGTTGGAAGGAGGAGATTCACTTGACGGGAATTCATGGACCATGAGAGGAAAGAAGGGCAAGAAGCTCCCAAATGTGCTTAAGTTGCTGAAAGTTTTTAGAAATATTAATAAAGCCAAAGCTGTTTATTGTCTTTATTAAAATATGGAAATAGCATTCCCTTTGTGCTTCTGCAAATATATGTCCATTAAAACTTAAATTATTATATTCCACAATGCATATTGCAAATTAATACTTTATGAGTTTCCAAAGTGGTTGCTCTTGGGACTGAAGAAAAAGTGCAGCAACAGCATGGCAATCCAACAAAAAACATTGGCACAGCAACAATGGATTCATATGCACATGACAAGTTTAACAAGGGTTTTTGAAGCTGACTTCATACTGAGATTTTTCTTGCAAATCCCTGTCCTACATACTGCGGCTTCCAGCCCGGGAGTGAAACTATTACATCAAACTGAGACATCATTGGGCTCTTGTTCCCCTTCCTGCTGGTATATAAGTAAAGGAAGTTTACTTAAAGGAATAATACAACATATTAGAGAGTTCTTGGAATGAATTTAGTCCTCCCAAAAAACAAACAAACAAAATAATAATAATAATAATAAGAATTTATTAGTAATAAAATTATTATTATTATTATTATTATTATTATTATTATTATTATTATTATTATTATTATTATTATTATTATTATTATTATTATTATTATTATTATTGTTATTATTATTATTGTTAATAATAATAATAATTAAAACTGATCAAATTGGACAGATACCAGAGGCACATTTGGCAGAATAAAAAGAGATCTGAAAAGAATCTGAAGTTTGGTTATTTGGACTGTGGTGCAGCTGAGGAAACCAGAAGGGTTAGTTAGTGGTTCAATTTAAGGCAACCTATATATAATAAATACAACTGCATTGCAAAGTTCTACTTTTAAAACTTGATCTTAGCGTCTTTAGGAATGTTTTCTTAGTCTTCATAAAGTGATTGTATTTAGTTTTTGTAGCCCCAAAGGCGAACACCAATGCATGACATGCACAGGATTTAAATGCATTGCAAAATTACAAAGTCAAATAGAGCAACAAAACTGACTGAATGTCTGGAATGGTTTTTATTTTTATTTTTTTATTTTATTTTTTTTTTTTTCTCTGTAGCTTTCTAACGCACAACAAGGACATTACTTCAGCTACTTCAGCCTTTTTCCCTCTGCTCCTGACAGGGGAGAGTGAAAACACAGAGATGCTTTTTCAGTCAGAGAACAAGACCTTGTATTTGTGTAGATATCATCAGAATATTTGTACTAAAAGCTACAAGCTTTGTTGTGGTCCCTGCTTATTAAAAAGCCTGAAGTCTGAAAAGCTGCTAACATTAATGACTGTTCCTCTGCTTTGCAGATGTATCTTTGGTTTTCTCCTCTTGAGTAATGTTTTGACTTCGTAGAAGGGTAAGTAAATGTTTTTAATACCTTCTTTATTTTTTTTTCATTGCAGCAGTATTATGTAATTAATTAATTTAATTTCTTTTAACTTTTAGTTAATCAGGTGAGTTATTAAGAACAAATTCTTATTTATAGTTTCATTTGGTGTGAATTTTCAGTCAAATCTTTTTATGTTTATGAGTTTAAATATTTTATCTACTTTTGTTTAAAATTGTTCAGCTGGCTGTAGCTTTATAACTTAGCCCAGAACGTGTAGAGGTGAAATTTGTTAGCTTACTTATATTGTACATTATATTACAAAAACAACAAAATTTTGTGGAACATATTCAAATAGTTGAGTGATGTGATATAAACATTCAGTAAATTAGAATATACATTACGATGAGTGTCGATTATCAGATTAAAAGCTTCTTTTAATCCTTCTTTTAATTTTAAACAGGTATTAAGCATATGTTTCAGTAAGTCCACATAGTTCCTTTCAAATAGTTTTTTTTTTATTATTCTGCCCTAATATTTACATTTTCAATGTCAAGTTTTTTATTTACTCTAAGTGAAAAGTCCTCAAATCTCCATTTGTGTGTAACTCATCTATATAATGTGATAAAGTCCCTAAAGTGAAGGAAGTACATTTTCACTAATATTCTAATTTATTGAATGGGTCAGGAGACATGCAGGTCTAGTAGGAGCTGCAGCGCCCACTATTGGTGAATAAAAGACGTTGTAATTGAACTCCTACTTGGCTTCACTAAAGGGAAGGTTTTATTTTTTGTAAATGAGGAAGCAAAGAAAAATAATGCTAGTCATACAAATGTTTTATAAAAGACAAATAAAAAAAGCAACATGAAAAAATGACAGCTGCAACAGTAAGTTAGGTAAATTGTAAAAACTCGCGAGATTACGTTGAGAGTTATGGGATTCTTTATGATTTGCTTTTCATTTTTACTAAGTTTCTACAATTCATACAGATAGCTATTGTAGTCAGTGTGCTCTGCTGGTGTCAATACCAATGTTACTTATGACTGTATTAATGGGTTTCAAACAAAGATAGTCATTTATTTTAATTTGTATTTAATTAAATTATTCTACAAATTGCTCTTTGTAGAATAATTTTATTGCAGCAATAGTGTTCAATTGCAACTTGTACTTGACAATAAATCTGAACTGAGTCTGTCAAACGTTGCCTTGAGGGAAGTCAGAGTCCATCCAACCGACCAAATGTATTATTGATGCTCAGAGCATAAATGCATGAAGTTAGAAACAAAATATTCCCACCAAATATTGGATACAAGTAGCTCCTTGCTATTTGGATGTTGTCCAAATTTAATGTTGATTGTATTGTGCAGCTCTGCATCACAGCTATTCATATTATATTGTGAGTGTTGACTTCCGAAACACTAACCCACATGGCAACACTGGTATCAGCTTGTACCCATGCAAGTAAATTTGCAGACTGAACTTTTGTATCACTATGCAGATTTTGTGAGCTCTCTGGCCTCTAAACCACACACATTCTTTGGGGCAAAGGTGAAGTTTTCCTGTAGTGACATGATGCAACTGAACACTGAGGTGAGGAGAGCTGCAGCTGGTAGAGTAGTAGTATTTGTTTCTCAAACAGCAGTCTTGTAGTGATCAGGGAACTGTGGAAAAAAGCAACCAGAAGCCCAGCTCTCCCTGCGCTCATCTCTCCTCCCTTCATCCTTCTCCTTCTCCAGAATTCCAAATGGCTATGAATGTTTTTTTTTTTTTTCCTGCCTGCTTTTCTCAGAGCTGCGTGTTAACAATTGCACATGCGCTGCAAATGGCATCTCCATGGTATGGGCTGACCTTCATTCCTCTACAGAGGGCACGCCAGTAAATCCATTTCTCCAGAGATGCGGTTCACTGAATAACAAATCACGAGGCCAGACGTGGTTTTCTCTTCTGTTGAGAAGCCTTTTGCTGGAAGCGTCCCTCGCAGGGAGAGCAACACCAGGAGTTTATTATGAAGAAACGGGAGTTGACAAGCACACAATCTGTTGCCAGGGAACTATACCTCCAAACACATGAAGCTTAATCTATTTTTCTTTTCCTCCTCCTCGTCCTCCAGTTCTCTTCTGATTATACTTGGGTAAATTACACATATTATTCCCTTCAAAAAAAGCATTGAGGCACTGTGTATAAATAAAATGCAGTTCTCTCTAATGTACACACAAGAAGCAAACACAATGACACCCTCAGCATCATCTGGGAACAATGTAGAGTCCTATTTCTTTCCTGATATCGCACAGTTTCTGCACGTATTCCTGCATCTCATTTCCGATGTTCCCCCCTCTGAACCAGCTCTGCAGAATATCAGCTACCTGTCAGAATCTGTTAATGCCCGCATTTCATAAAATGCCTTATCTCGCTTCATGACCAATGTAGCATTATTTACACCTTGCAAACAAAATAGCTGCTGCACTGCTGATGGCGATAAGGGCCTTTAGTCACATAGTAAAGTGACAAGCAGCCAGATTACAATTTGGTGATTTACCCTACATTTGTTCCTGTGACCTGAACCAAACAGCCAATTTCAACAGACACTGATGTTCAGTTAAGGACAGACCTGATTAACTGTTTCATTTCTTTGTACTGAATCAGCTTAAGATGTTTTTCTCTGTAATTTGAGCTTGATTTGAAAAGACAAACAAAAAACAGATATTCAAGTTCATACTCCTTTAATAAAATGGTGTTTTAGTTCTTGGTGATAATGTAATTTCTTAAAAACAGAGCAGTGTAATAGTCTTCATTCTCCTTTAGCAGTTCTTTACATTTTGCATTCTAGAAGAAACCTAGCAGCAAATATCTTGACACCAGGGTTAAGGTTTACCTTCTAGCAAGACAACTACCCTAAATATAGAGCCAAAGATACAATAGAATGACTGGCCTTAAGAATTTGTGGCAAAATATGAAAATTAAAGTTGACAGGCACTCCCCATCTGATTATGTTTGAGCTGTTTTGTGAATAATGACAAAGTCTGTAAATATGTAAAGCTGGTGGAGGCAAACCTCAAAGATATAACTGCAGTGAAAGACGGTCTTATACAAAGTCAGGCATTTTTCAGGTTTTTAACTGTAACCCCCAAAAAGGAGTTTTAAGTTCAATGTTTCTACATAACCTTGTATTTGTTGGTCACTTAAAATTAAATAAAACATGTTGAAATTCCCGTGAACATGCCTTCAGAAATTGTTCATGTATGGCTGTTATCTGGCTATGTAGATTTTGGAGTTTTCTTTTGGGTCACATTTCACTGGAAATAATGCCACACTCTTCATCTGTTTAGTGTATGTAATTCTCTTGCGCTCTCTAATTATTTAGAAAATGAAAATCATTTGTAAACCAGAACTGCCCTTTTTCTCTCACAGAGTGGAACCAACAATCCTCAAAACTCAACTTGTAAATAGAGTCCACTTGTGGAGTTCTGTGGAAGCATCAGTGGTTTTTGGGAAACATTAGTGAATAAACAGCTTCATGGAGACCAAGATCAGGCAGATCAGGGTTCTGGTATTTTTAGAGATGTTTAATGCAGGACTGGGGCATGAAACAATATTGCAACCTTTGAAAATCAAACAAAGCACAGAGCCAGGTTACTAGATCCAAACAGGTGACCTCTGATGATAATTAAATTCACCTTTCTTATTTAGGAATATTACCAAACATCATTCTTAAGCAAGAGTAGCATTTTTAAATAAATCTTCAAGTAAGCAGTTACTCAATTTTACTCACATTTATGTGCACCAAGGAACTGTTATACAAAAACTGTATGAATGTAGCAAGTGACTCACCTTTCCTCTGGCTTTAGACAGAAAAAGCAATAAAGACAGAAAAATAAAAATAATTAACAAAAAAATATCAATAAACAAATAAAATATTTCCAGTGAGGTTTTTTTTTTAGAACATTATTTTCTCTAAATTGCTCATTATATTTCTTCATTGTTTAGATAAATGTTTTTTCTAAAAACAGCTGTAATTTTGACAAAATATTATCCATGTTACCAGCTGTTTCCCTCATGTCTTTGATCTACTGTGTTCACAGGAGATTTATGAAAACTGAAAAGTTTTACATCTTAAGGGGGAAAAAAACAGAGAAGAAGTATTGATTTGTGACCTGACACACGAGGGACACAGACGTGCTAAGAGCCCTCAGAGTGCAAGCAGGCTCATTCCTCTTGACTCATCGGGAGATGTAGCGAGCAAATGGTCTTGCAGGGATGCCCAGAGCTCAACCTGATAAGTGCATCTAACACACTCTCCCCCGTGTTGGAGGCAGATTACACTCGAGCGCGTGCGTGGCTGGTGAGAATGGGTCTCGTACCAGCTTTATTAAATAAGTAGTGGTCCTGCCTTGGTGAAATGGAGCAGTGAGGAAGAGTTACATGCACCGCCTCCTCTGCAGTGTTGGTGGACCGCCAGCATCACCATAAGCAGTCAGTCAATAGGCTGACTCAACAGTGTGTGAAATTAAGAGGGAAATAGAAGTAGACAGACATTAAGCCTTTCTCCCACTCCTCCTCACCCTCTCAGACGCCAGACAGCAGCTAATGCACCCCCTGCACCCCCCAGAGCCCCCTCACACTGCTATCACACACCAGCAGCAGCAGCACTCTGCTACTTGTCAACTGCTTCTCAGATTAAAAAGAAAAAAAGCTGCACAGGCGACACTGACCTCCTTTGACAGCATTAATGTAAATATCATACTGAGACAGATTTCACAGACGTCTGTTTCTGCAAGTTATAGGTTTAATAAAAGCTAAAGAGAAGGAGTGTAAACATGTTCGCACACAGCCACATGGTAGGGAGCTCTAAGCTGCGTCTGCAGGACGAGGTTTTCCCTGACAGGCACTCATGTGTGGACAAACATCAGCTGTTTGTGCCATTATAACTTAAAGCAGGAATTTCATGCATCTGAAAAAGGAGAACAAACCAATACAATTCTATTTAAAATTCACACGATTGAAATATCTCCTACGGAACCAGACATCTATTGTCAGGTATCCACAGGGAAGATGTTTAGAATAACTACAATTTTCCCAAATTTCTTTCTTCTCCTTGATATGTTAATACAGGTCGTGTTTTTTTGTGTTTGAAACAAACTCCTTTCTGCTGAGAGCCTCATTTTGTCAAAGCAGGGAGGAGTCACATTTCCATACCAAATGTCTGGGTTAAAATGCAACTACTATTAAGGAAATTTTCAACAGTGGCCTGATGATAAAACAGGCAGTTGCCAAGGTAATATGCTAAACAGTTTCATTGACTGTGAGTTGAACTATGAGAGCTGCATCCAAAATGGAGTCTGGAGGTTTAACTGAATCCTGCTGAGTGGAAATAAATTCAGCTTTTTACTCAATGATATTAATAGATGGTTTGCAACAACAAGAGGCAGAATGCTAGATTAAGATATATTCACTAATCATGCCACTTTTAGAAAGTAACTGAACTGCGAGGAATTTTATTTGAATTTCAAGTCAAATTAAGTTCTTTATTGCTTGAATGGGAAACATTTAAATTTTATTAAATTTGTTGATCCAAAGCTCACATTTGGCTCTAGACTGTCAGACTATGTGGACAACATAACCCTGGTAAGGTTGCAGTTTTGACAAAGCGCTTTGAGCTTCAGATTTCACTCTGTTTGTGTCAGTTCATCACATAAAATGTGGATAAGATACAATAATATTTGTTGTTATATTCTTTCAGCAATGGCTCTTTCTTTTTCCATAAATGTCAGACCTGTAATGAATAAACTAATAGTTCAGTCCACAAATATTTACACCAGAACTGTGGATCTCTTCAGCTCCTCCAGAGTCATCTTTGACCCCTTCATATTTTTCAACAATGGATTGAACAAATAATCGTTATCTGTTTGGACAAATGCTCTAAATCTTAGGATGATGTTGATTTATGATGTCAGAATAAAGGTGGGAAAAAATTGCACTTTTCAAATTTTATTTGCAATACACTTTGAAAATGCAACATAATTTCCCTTTGATTTCGAGGTTTTGTGTTTGTTTCAGTTTGTTACATAAAATCTGATTAAACTACACCTCAAAACTTAAAAAGTTCAAGAGGTATAAAACATTTATTATGAATCTCAGATGTAAATCGGTTAATTATATAATCACCATTTCTTTTAATAAAAAAATATTTTTGGAACAACAAAAAATTAAAAGACTTTTCATATTTATGAAAAGTATGAGAAATATTTTATCTTTTCAACTATTTAATCTCAGTTTCAGAAATATTGAGTATTCAGTGTTTAAGAATTGGTTGTGGTGATTTTAATGATTCTGTTGTTGTTCTCTGCTTGCTAAAAGCAGCAGTATAAAGATAAACTCCTGAGGATCAGAACTAAAAAGAAGACAATGTCTGTGGAGACTCTTCAGATGGATATTGACCAAAGGGGGGGAAAGCTGATGGAATTTCATTGACCTATGGCAAACTGCAACGTGTTACACAACCAGATCAATGTGCTCCTTCCCTCCTGCGCCCCCTGTTCGCCTCTCTCTGGGGGACTTTTAATGCTCGAACTTGTTCTCATTGAGGAATCGAGAGGCATTGTATCTGCTGAACATGCTGACAGACGTTTGTGAGAGAGCTGTGTGAGGCTCTAAAGAATGCTTGGCTGGTGTGTCTCATCTGCGAGGATGGAGCGCTGCTTTTAGAATATTCCCTTTCTGACTCCAGTGGGAACGATATGGAGATGGGGAGATTCTATGATGTGAAAGGTTCTGCACAGATGATGCATGTGATTCTCTTGCTCTTGGAGACATTTTATATTCATGCTGCTGATGTGCTGCCTTCATGTTCTGTGACCAAGGTCAGCGAGTGAAGATATCTGATTAAATTCCTTCTGCTTGATTTGTGGGTTTTACAAGGACACCATGCTAGGTCAACATCTCTGACTTATAATAAGTGCAGATAACACAATGTCAAGGTTTCACGTGAATGCAGATAGAAATCTTTCGAGCAGGAAATTAAAAGAAAAACAGCAGCTGGAAGTGGTGTGATAAAAACAGATATCTAAATTTTAATACAAATCTTTGTTTCTTTGACTAAATACTAAAATGTTGCTTTGGACAAAAATGTAAAAATACAAAAAAAATGCATCAAAGCCTATAAGAATGTGGTGTTGTGATTGATCCATACCTACATTAATATCTAGGTTTCCATCGTCGGATGCAGGCTAAAGGCAGGATGCTTATACAGGATGCATTGTCATATTAATAGCCCCATAAGAAGAGGTTTGCACCGTTGTGTACCCATGTGAGCTGCTATCTTGATAGGAGGCTTCTTTCAACAAATTTGCAGTGTGAAAGTGGCAACATGAGATAGCCCCCATCCCCCAGTTGTTATCAGTATGTTTCATTTAGCGGAGCAAACATCATTGCAATCCATGACTGAGCATACAACATTCACCTTTGTAGAAATCAGACACTTATTTACAATTGTGTTCTTCTGTGGAACAGGACACTAACAGTATTTGCAATCTGTACAAATTAGGTTTGCATAAAAGACAGGTCAGAAACATAGCAAGTTCAGAGACATCAACGTGAATTAAACTATATTAAGGTTCATAAACTAATCAAGCTCAAATTGACCTGCAGGATAAAATCCTTAACTTTGCAGGGAGAAATATCCACTTCACTGCAAAAAAACAAAGGAGATTTCCATAGATTGTAAATAAAATGTATTTAGAATTATAACTAAAATTAAGTCAACTCAACAATTGGTATGAACTGTAACATAATTGGTTCAAGAAAAAAAATGCATGGGCATAAAATGTCGAGCCATTTCAAAAACCTTTTAAAAAATAAAATACACTCATGTAAATATATAGAGGCAAAAAACACACACACTACAAAAGCATACACTGTAAAACACAGGGAACAGACATTAAATGGCTGTGTGTCAATTAGCGTTGTATTATTATTCTCCAGGAGAGAGGCAATGCATCAGGCATGGAGGTCATTGGATTTCGAGACTCGCAGATGAAGGGATTTGGTCAATCATGGACCAGGCAATTGATTTTCCTCTCTTTATTTGCTGAACTTGGCAGGAGGCGGAGTGAAACTTCTCTCCCTGATGCACACACTGAATGTAATTTTACCCATTATCCAACAAGCACACTTACCACCTGTTTTCTATTTTCATGTGCTGACATTGGGGAGTAGGAGATATCTCAGAGAAACGCCTGTGAAAAAAGAAAAAAACAGAAAGTGTAAATAGACGATGGGAAGAAGTGTGGCTTGAATGAAAATTTTTATTTTATTTTTTTGTACTGTGGGAAGTATTAGTATAGGATTATGGAGTGAATTTTCCAAAGTGTGCCAAATGTCAAATCAAATCAACTTAGCATAAATCATCTTTAATGCACTAATCTGCCTCCCTCTAATCTCAGAAATTCTAAGATAATTTCTAAGAGTTGAATTAAAGGCTTTAGCCGACAATAAGCTAGAGAAATATAAAGTATTTTTAATTATAAGTCAAACCAATGAATTTATGCCAAATAAACATAGACTTGACTTGTTGTGGACATAAACCTTTGAAGGAGGCATTCATTGGCAGCAGCTGAAGCTTTCTGTTGTTGCATTTTTTTCTGTCAATTTATATTCCTTGATTTTTTCCGTGTTGCTGCTCTGGCACGTTTTTAGTTGCTCTTACTTTTGTGGTCTTTATCAGTTGATTTGTCGTCATATTTGCCTTCCTGTGACTGTCTATGCCATAATGTTTTGCATCACTTGCTTTGGTAGATCATCAATTCCTTATTTTTATTGCAACTCAATGGTTTCTTAATTTTAATAAACATGCGTTGCAGACATAAAAGTTTCCAAACATGGAATAGAAGAGCTGAATGTGTGCATACAAAAACCTGCCCTAGTTTAGTTTCCCCCTAATGAAACATTTGCATATGCCAGCCTGTCCTCCAGAGACTATACTGTGAGGTTTACATTTAAGTCTGCATGTTGTTTTTCACTCTCTAATTCACGCTCTAGATTTGTTCAGATATGTATGGCACAGATTAGTGATGTTCTAGTCAGAATATTTTGCCTCCAAAACCAGTTTGACTCTTTTAAAAATAGGTATTTGCCAACACTGAGTCCCAATCAAGTCAAGCATTTTTGTTCAACACATTTCAGCTAACATGGAAGTTGAACACAATAACTATTGTGAAACTATCAACAAGCATTACATTCTTTTAAATGCCATCCTCAAAATCATCATCAACTATACATAAAATACATTAATCAGTGTTCCAGTTGTTTTTAATCAGCAGCTGGTGGTTGTTATAAAATAACTACTAAAAACCAGTGGGTTTTTAGTAGTTATTATAATCAATGCCATGTATTAAAATTATTTAAAGATTATCTGTAGCTTCATGGTGCATTACAGTAATCGACTACATTTTAGGAGTTGTAGTTTGGTTATTATGACCCACTTAAATGACTCACTCGTACTATCCAGAGCCCAGTGAATGTGGGCCACGTTTTCAAAATCTTGTTCTCAACTAAATTTCTACTTGGCCATATGTTGGTTTCCGATGTACTGCACTATGGATTTTTTCCTCAGGAATAGTCAACTCCACAGCTAAATTATGCTTTTACTGCCACTTAAGGTAAAACTTCTAGTTGCATTCAGGTGCAACTAATATTTTTTTTCCTGCCATCTGTGCCTCTAAGTGCTCAGGGTGAGGATATAAAGATGAGAAAAGTATTTGTTTATGAGCAAAAGTTTGAAAAAAAAACCAAACAATTTGATTTGTAGTCTTAAAAAGTTTGCCCAATAGGTCACATGAGAGAGACGGAGAACTGCAGCAGACAAAGACAATCTCTGATTTTTAAAACATCCATCCATCCATCCATCCATTTTCTTTACACCCTTCTTCCCTAATGGGGTCGGGAGGGTTGCTGGTGCCTATCTCCAGCTGCGTTCCGGGCGAGAGGCGGGGTTCACCCTGTACAGGTCGCCAGTCTGTCACAGGGCAACACAAAGACATACAAGACAAACAACCATTCACACACACTCACACCTAGGGAGAATTTAGAGAGACTGTCAATTAACCTGACAGTCATGTTTTTGGACTGTGGGAGGAAGCCGGAGAACCCGGAGAGAACCCACGCATGCACAGGGAGAACATGCAAACTCCATGCAGAAAGACCCCGGGCCGGGAATCGATCCCAGGACCTTCTTGCTGCAAGGCAACAGCTCTACCAACTGCGCCACTGTGCAGCCCTCATTTTTAAAACATAACATCATTATAAATGGCTTTATTGGCAATACCTAGACAACAAGATAATTTGCATGGCCTTTTAATACAGTTTGCAAGTTATGCAAATGAAAATCGGCTGCGCAAGTTGTAACTACGCGACTCGTCTGGGATGCAACAGAAATAAAATGACACACAGTAAACCCAAAAAAGGTGCCAAGAGTCGATTTTAGTCAGGGTACACAATGCAGATCATCTAAAATGCCTTGATCAGAACCTGGAACTAATACTTGGGATCAGACTAGAATATCACAAACAGATGAAAACAGCAACAGTCAGGCAGAAAGATTTGCATGTCCATGTTCCTGCCAAGTGCTTTTGCATAGCTACTGCGCTGAAGTGCAAAAATCTGACAGAGTTTTAGTCAGTTTCTCGATTATGCAGGTGTTCTGCTGTTTGGTTGGTTTCAAACTTGGGTTTCTTGTAAATTTGTGGCTGCTTTTGCAATACTTTAAGGTTGTGTTATTAAATTTCTTTATTATTTTCAAGTTATAATGGTTGCTTGTCTTTCTCAACTTAATATAAACGTTTTCAGGATCTAATAAATAATTATTCTGATTGTTCTATATGTTTTTTTGAATGAATGCATTGGATTAATACAAAATGTTGTGGAGGTCTGCAACAACCCACACCTTATCTGCCCACAGACTCTACAATAATTTAATAAAGTATGATGAAAATGTGATTTTGTTTTCCAGTGGACTGGAACAGTCGTGTTTTTCTGTATGAAGGCCCTTCAGGAAGCAAGCCAACACCTGGCTTTAATGTGCAGCTGTCTTACTGTTTGAATCAGCACACACAAAGAACATTCACTGACGCTCTAACATGATACATGAATAATCTTTCATAATTTTTTATTTTTATTTTTTACCATTTGCAGTCCAATTGTTGCATGCCTGAAAAACTAATGGCTGTGTGTATGCTCACTATAATCTGTGTTTACCTCCAGGTGCATCCAAATAAGCTCAGCTGTGACATAAAGTGCAAATGACACAAATCTCAGTCACAGAACCCATTTGAATTTCATTCTTTGGGGAGCATTTGAAGCTCAGAGGTTTGGAAATCCTGCTTGAGTATCAAATTCTACATGGTTCATTGCTCTCTTTGCATGGAAACACACAGACTTCATCCCACACAATTCATGCACTCCCATGGAAACCACCTGGTTTTTCCAGTTCACACGTACGGGAAAAAACATGAACAAACCGTCCAGGTCATGCACAGTTGCGCACAGTTGCGCACTGAGATGCACATGCGCACCCAGAAGGAGTGAGAACTATCTGTGGACCCAGTCATGCTTCACCCATGCAGAGGTGTTTGTTGGCTGTGGGAGTTGTCATTGGCCATGGAGGCTTATTCCCCTGCCAGAAGACACTGTGCCATGAAATGAGTGATAACGGCACACAGCTATGACTGGCTCGCACAGCAGCAGGACATGCAGAACCTGGCCGAGATGAAGGAGGGATGCGAAAATGTGAACATACGTCATGCAGCTGAACTCAATCCCTCCCTCCCTCATTCTTTCTCCTAATGACGTGTGCATTTACGTTCCATTAGCTCTGAACAGCTAAACAGGATTGAGGAGGAAGCTCACTCAAAGCGGAAACCACATTTTTGTGACGGAAGGCAAAAAGTTATTTGTTGCGATGTCAAGCTCAAAAATGGGATGTGCGTTGATTTAATAAGTCGAGATGAAAATTGATGAGACATGAGCAGAACTTTGAGTCAAATGGGGCTTTATTTAATTCAAGTGATTCAGTTTATTGACTATAATGTTGCAATCTATTGGAAGAATTATGTTGTTTGTACAGAGAGGACTTTGAGGGCAGTAAAAATATGTCATAATTCACAATATCTTATATAGACATGGTAAAGGTATAGATTTTCCCACTGGATATACTGAGGGTTTTCCTCTGGTACAGAAGATGTGTATAAAACACATCAACTTAACAAGATGAGATGATACATAATATTTGGCTTGCAAGAAAGAGACAGGAATCTTGCATTATTTGGTAAAATTAAGGTTTGAAGTGATTCGTTTTTGCAAACACAGTCAGGATTTCATTTTAGAAACTGAATTAAAAGGAATCCATAATTACGATAGAATAACTCAGTCCAGGTTTGTTGAGTTCACATAATAATTTTTGTCTGAGTCTAAGATGGTTTTAATGGCCAAAAAAGCTTTGAAAATGTCTATTCAATGTAGGCCTATCAGGTTCACATGTAACCAGTTCATACATTTTAGATTTTATACTATAGATAAACATCTGCAGTCCAGATTTCTTAAAAGCAGAGAAACATCCCTTTATTCTACTGCCAAAGAGTCTGCAGCAGATGATACCTTTAGCAGTATCAGGAGCAATAGAAAAGCTTGCGCAAGAACTGTGGAATACTTCACTCTTATAAACTGTGTCAAGATACTTATTGAAGATGTTATTTTGTTTTGGGGGGATTTCACAAATACAATAAAGGTTTCATAAATCACACATTGTCTTAAATGCACTCTGATCAGAGAAGAATCATCCAAAGTCTAACCAGCAAAAATATTTAATATTTTGAACGAAAAGTGGTTCAATGCAACCCAAAGTCTTTAATTTTACCAATTACATCTTGATAGGCAAAACTAGGATATCGCTAGTAATTAGGATATTGCTAAAAAGCAATATTAGCATATCAAATAAATCCAATGCAAGGCATTCTTGCTGTGCTTTTGAATAATTTGTATCATGTTTGTCACCGTTTATTTTTTCTGCAGCGCATACAAAATGCTACAGATGATTTACAACTAGTGACGGCTTCTTCTAAGTTTGTGTTGCTAGATAGTCCAACCAGTGTGCAGCTTCTATCATTAATCTGTAATAAAACCAGAAACTACTTGACAACTGCACCTTGCTGTAGTTTAAAATGAGTCTCATACACAGATATGAATGTTTGTGGTTGTTATTTCAGGAGTTACTGCTGATCTCCAAGCAATCTCAAGTCAGAAGTGCAGCTCTCGGAGGAGAAACTTCCTAAATAAGCTGAAGAAGTTCCAAATAGGTACTGCAGATACACTGAGGTAAACCAGATCAGGACATTTCTGAAGAATGTGCAAAGTTTCTGTAGAAACACCAGGGGTTTTCCTGGTGGTTGGCATTAGACCAGGGGTCTCAAACTCCAGTCCTCGAGGGCCGCTGTCCGGCAGTTTTTAGATGTGCCTTAGGTAAAAAACACTGGAACGAAAAGGCTTAATTACCTCCTCTTTGTGTAGATCAGTTCTCCAGAGCCTTAATGACCCAGTTGTTCTATTCAGGTGTGGTGTAGCAGAGGCACATCTAAAAGTTGCAGGACTGCGGCCCTCATGGATTGGAGTTTGAGACCCCTGCATTAGAGCATAGAAAAACAGAAAAAAATGGAAATACTTTATGCATACTTTCAGAAAAGGAATGAGAATAGCTTGATCAGTGAAACCACTGGTGACAATGTGGAACTGGAAAATGTTCCTGTTTGTACTTAACATGCAGATTGACAGCAGGTTTCTCAAACAGAAATTACATGCCAGGTTTCAATTTAAAAATACCACATAGATACATTTTTACATCTTCTCTGTCTGGTTCATATCCATGCATGTTGATTCAGTTTCAGCACTGAAACAAACACAGTCGTTAACTTTTAGGAATTCTATAATTAATGTGAAAGAGCAGCCAATTAAAACTCTTCTCTGCTGGCTGTACACATGTGAACTTTGACCTCATGTAATGGGATGTTTTATTTTTTTTCCCATGTACGCTGTAAGTGTGCACAACTTTAACCAATTGAGCGTCAGTGAATCAAAATCAAGATCAAAGCAAACCTTTAGAGATGTACTGAAAGGTATGGTGTAAGTAAATTTGCAAGTAAAATTTGCACAAGCTTCAAATTTTACTTACAAATGTAGCACAATACAGATGGCAAAAGATTTCTAATCAAGAAGCAAGGTTTCCTTTCTGTAAAATTTGCAGAGCTTCCGCTGGCTCCTTATTGGCAATATTGCCAATTTTATCATTTTCAAATTACTTTGGAAAAGTAATTTTCTTACCTTTTGTGCAAAGTTTAGATAATAGACCTACAGAACAGATTTGTTTTCCAGTGACTATTGACTCCTGGTTAATTTTATTGTGTTCTGTAGATTTAAACTTTGTTGCATCAAATTGCATCGAGCTATAAGACTCTAAAAAACTCCCATGTTTAAGGCTAAAAACATTCCTTGACAAATTAGTGCAAGGATAAGCAACCTTTTCCATTGAGGGAGACATTTTTAGAAATAAAACTCACCTAGAGCCACAAAAAACATTTTTAAATATGTACTCCGCAAAATGTTTTATCATGAAGCCTGAACTTTGAAATAAAATTTCCTCCAATTTTCAGATTGTGGATTTTACATTAAAACTTACACAAAACAACTCCTAAAATGATAATTTCTTATTGCGTCTATGATCAAAAGAGAAGATCCAGAGGGACCAAAGTGCCACACTGGCTCTGGAATGTCCATTTGCAGGATGTCTTCATCTGAGTTTTATTTTGTTATGGTCGTTATGATGTTTTTCTGTACAATGTGATAGTCTGCAGTCTTTATGGCATCACAGAGTGAGACTGCACATCCTGAGGTATATATACTTTTCATTCGAAGACGGACATTTTCAGAGCCTCTGTAAAAAAAAAAAAACACGGCTGTCATAAATCCTGCTGCGGCGAAAATTTTAACAGCATTCAGGTGCAGTGATGCTCTCCCTTCCAGCGCCACCTGGTATTTCAAAGGATTCTGCAGTTCCAACAAAATGCTGAACATACATCAGAATGCCTTTATGTTTGTCTGCAGTTCTACTGGTACACATGAAAACTTCAAAATCCCAGTCCTTGAGGAGAAGCAGCCACTGTGCTTTGTTTTCATAATAATCCCTGAAGTTGTGAATTTTTTACCTCAATCTGAATAAACTTAAAAACTTGTTTGAAAAGGTTTTCAGGAGCAATAAAGTCAAAAAATCATTGTTAAAAAAGTGTCTGTCTTTCATTTAGTGTTTTGATAATGGATGAAATCAACAGAAGCTGTTGTACAGTAACTTTGCCAGAATGATTGTTTGATGTGCTGATCTCTGCGTGGTGATTTAATCAAAGTTGAGCATATTTTCTAAGCCCACTTTCTTTCCTCTGTTGTGTCTTGACTTCAAGGTTACTCCGTTCAAAAAGAAACAGAATTACTTCCAGCTGGAATTCATGTCTTTGAACAAAAGCTTCTTGCAAAACTCTTCTTACCAAAGAAAAGCAAACAATGAGAAACTTCTTTTATTACATTTCTACATCTAAAGACAAACTATTCACATGTTTGGTCTCCTGTGACTTTAATGTTATAGTGTTGCATTCCAGAGAGAATATTTGATCCAAGAATGAGTTCCTTCTGATTTTTATCATCTGAAGGTGTAAGCTTTTTGAAGGGGTTGTCTTAACATTTCTGAAATTCCTCTAAGCATTTTAAAATATGCCGTTTTTTCTGCAGGAACACAAGTTTCTTTAACTGTGACTTTATATCTTCTGATCGCATTAGTTGGGACTGAAATACAGCATTTTTGTGCTCTTTTTATGACCCAAAATAAAAAGACAGCCAATTAGTGTGACTATACATATACAGTACCAAAGAAAAATGTGCATGACTCTTGAACATTTTGACATTTTTCACATTCCCAACATTAACCTCAATGTATTTTGAGAGGATTTTATAAAAATAGTTTCAATAGTGTAGCAAATGCTTTATAGAAATTGCAGCTGCAACCCTGAATTTGAGATTTAACTTTGCTTGAATGGAGAACATCTGTAACCATCAGTTTCTGAAACCTTCACTAGATGAAGGTATGGACTCTGACTGGGCCATTGTAAAACACACAGATTTTGTTTTACAATGGACATAGCTATGAATTTGAAGGATAATACATTTAGATCACTATCCTTCAAATTCATAACTACGACCTTCATAGAATCCATAGATTTTTTTGTGGATTATAACTCCAAATTCTTTGCAGAAAACTCATCTATTTATGGATTCTTTCTCAGAATATATTCAGAATATTCACTTGAAAATGTAGCTTGGGAAGCTGAAATGCCTGTGCACTTGCTGATTTGCTGTAACCCCAAAGACTGAAATTCACTAAGACTGAGGATATTATTTACAATGTGAGTGCTAAGACGATTTTGCTGACCATAATAATGCATATTTTGTGAAATTTTGTGTGTCAACTATTAAAATAAGCAGTTAGAAGTGTTTTAAATGAATATTAAGTACTTGCTGCTGTCCAGGCCTTGTTGTTCTTTGTTTTGGTATATCACATAAAATTCCAGTAAAATGTCCTGAAGTTTTTGTTTGCAACTCATTAAAATATAAAAAAAAGTTTAAGGGGTGTGATATTTTTGTAAGGCACCATATGTTAAATCAGTGCTGCTGATCTTATTCAGTAGATTATTACAAAGCAAAAATGATCTGCAATGTGTACAAGCTGAGAAATGAAGAGAAAATGTTTCTTGCAACAAGCAAGGACATCAATTTGTAAGCAAGCTGAATATCCATGATACTTGATAAATGACTTTAAAAGAGCATGCTAAACAATTCCTTTGGAAACACAATCAGACCTGTGATGACTACTAAAATATTCCCCTGCATGCCAGCAATTTAGCTACTTAATGCACAACCAGCTCAATCTGAAGCTAACAAGTAGCCACAGTTTGAATGTTCCTGTTTCAGTTTGGGCCAAATAAAAACAGAATGGGTGCATGTGTTAATCCTACCGTGCTTCACACATTGACTTTGACAAACAATCTATTCCAATTAAAGCTGCAGCCCAGGAGACTGCACAAGGAGGCTGTGCTCCATCGGATCACATCAGCCTTTGAAAAAGTCCAGAATGGCTGATTGTGGTTTGGAGGAAAACGGGCCTCTTCAGGAACGAGTGTGGGCTGGCAGCCGGTGAAGGGAAGAGGAGGAGGTGGAGGCCGACTGGCTCCAAACAAGTCCAGAAACTTCTACAGCAAATTACATTACAGCAGAGGTATTGGAGGAGAGGGAGGGGCCGGGAGGAGGGCAAAGCCATTAATCCTGGTTGTTGCTTGAGTTTACTGCTCTTAGTGCATGTGTGTGAGGAGACAAATTAATTATGTGGTTGAGATTAATTAGGTGATGTGGGGGGAAATCTGTGACTGTAAAACTTTAGAGGGCTGCACAGCTGACTAGACTAATGGGGCGTTCATGAACTCTTAATAGATGCCTCTCTTACGTTGATAGTGTATAATCAGAGCAGGGAAAGAGAGACAGCAGCATCAACAGGGAACTTATTTCAACATCAGAGAGGCTCTGCACATGTTTATAAAGCAGGCTTTAGAATGTATTTACATAGTGGGCTATAATTAATTTTTTATGCAAGGGATCAAATGATTACTTTAAAGAGATGATATGTTGCTTCAACTTACTGCAACCGTTTAGGGAAATTGACTTAAACATTAAGGTAGAAAGCTTTACATTTCTATCAGATCTCCAGGATAACCTCGAAGGCTCTTGGTTTGTTTTAAGCTTACAATTTTTAAAAAAGTAAGAAACTGTGTAAGCGTACAACTATCAGCCCAAAAGAAAAATAGAGTTCTGTCCCATTACACCTTTAAAACTTTAATACCAACAATAAAGTTTCAGTAAGGAGTAGCCCAAAATTATCCTCATGTAAGAGTAGCACAACTATAACATCATTTTATCCAAATAAAATTAAAAAGTAGACATCCAAATTATTACTCAAGTAAAAGGGGAAAAAAAAAAAAGAAAATCAGGGTTTTAAATTGTTAATTTTACCTGCAAATCTCAGCTCTGTGATGCCTCCAAGGGTGTCGGGAGAAATGAGAGAAGTCATGAGATAATTCATCGATCAGAGAATTAAAGAAAATGATGTACTGATGAAAATCTTTGGACTGAATCTGTTACTGTACAATATTAATTTCAGTGGAAAGCAAAAACAGTTTCAGACGCTAAGTTTTTTTCTTTTGAAATGAAAGTTAACAGGCAGAAAAACAGACTTTTTGTGACCTTTTCTGCTTTCTGCTGCCTTGTTAGCACACTAAGGCTTCATACTCAGACTTCACAGGTCTTTGAGTTGCTAACATCTTCACCAAACTGTGAATTCAACCTTTAAACTTCCCACTTTAAACATTTTACAAAGCATTCCAAACTGAGCCAGAAATTGGAAGGATAAGTCTGTAATGATTTCACTCAAGTAAAAGATTTGCTTTTCTTCTTTCCTCTGCAATTAATCATGTCAGGAAACCTGAAGTTTATGTGGTGTCTCTTTCTTTCTCAAATATCTTTGAGTATATTTTACGGTCTATTTATTTCAGCAAGTACACTATAAACTCCACACATACAACAATGTTTGTCAAGTGATTATTTCTGTGAATTCTGAGGTTATGGCTTTATCAAAACTTTTGAATATCACATTAAACTAATTAAAAGTTATATAAATAGGACTATTATATTCTGTGGCCAACACAATCGCGAGGATGACTGCTTGACAGATGTTCAGCATTTAAGTGATGCCTTAAATAGATCATTGCAAAAGAAGGTAGTTGTGCTTTATGCAAGTGTATTACTGGAAATTCAAGTGAAGGGAAAATTTTTGTGCATGGAAAATGCACAAAAATAGCTACATTTTCAAGAGCATCGAGAAACATATTCAAGAGTTTTGTGGTAACTCACAAGGCATTGCTTTTTGCTGGAGAAAACTTTTCTAGGGCCTCCACATACAAATATATTCAATACTACCAATGTTTCTTTCTTTAAGCTAGCTATTTCTGATGAACTGATATTTAATGTTTTGTGTTCCTTTGTACAAACACTTTTAGACCTATGAAATTAACTATGTAAATAAGGCTTTAAGTGCTTGTTATAAGTGTCTCACACAACAAGGACAACATCAAATGCACTTCTCTTACACAAATGAGAAATTAGTCTGGATTGCAGCTCAGTGGTCCAAAGGCCTCTTTACAGATGATAGGAACTTTTATATTTCATCTGAAAATCATCAATGTGGGAAGAACAAAGAAGAGTAAATCCAAGTTGCTTGAGGCCAGTTTAGAGGTTTTCACAGTTAGTCATGACTTGGGGACACTGCTGGTGTTGATCCACTGTGTTTTCTCAGTTTTAAAGTGATGCAGTTATCTATCTTAGGGCACTAAAATGGCAAGCTTTATATAAATGCTAATTTCATTTTCCAACAGGATTCGGTGCCTGCACACAATATCAAAAATACCAATTTTAATGACCGTAGTATCATCGAGTTGATCAGCCAACAGGCTGACCTGATCATAATGAACCTATTCGTTAATGTGAAGAAAAAGAAGAACAACTCTGGAGCAAACAATACAGATTAACTGAAGCCTATTAAAACAATCTGAGCTTCCTTAATATCTTAGCAGAACCAGATACTAATGATGTTTATTTGAAAATAAAAACATAAAACATAACTCAATAAATAAATATTAAACATTACATTGCAATGGCAAAACCAAGTGAATTAATCAAAAGTTGAAATCTTTACTGAAACTAAAGATGTTCTGGTTGTTAATCAAAGGCAACTTTAAAGTATTGGGTTTTAGAATTGAGAGTAGAGGAACATAAAAACTGAATGCTGGTTCTCATTCTTGCGATACAGAGTAGAGCTGAACAGTCAGACCAGACCAATGGTTTGGAAGGCTGATACAATGACGCCAGGTTGTTTGGTGATTTATAAACAAACAAAAGTATTTTAAAGCCTATTATTTCAGCTACAGCGAGCAAGTGTAAGGACTTTAAAACTTGGGTTATGTGAGAACGTAAACAGCTCTTCAGGCAGCCCTGTAACGACACTTAAATATTTCTTTCCCACAATTTTTTTCATTTAAGTGGCACAGCAAAATATTGAGGGCATGTACTGTAAAAACTATTGACAGATTAAACATTTCAATTCTAAAATATTCTTTTATAAAATTCTTATGTAATTTTAAAATTTCGGGAGAAATTTTAATTTTTCGATTTCATTATGTGTAATCCATATTCATCAAGACCAAGAAATTAACCCTTGGAATATATCAGTTCTTTTAAAAAAAAGAATTACTGCAATAAATCAACTTCTGATGGCATTCTAATTTATTTAAATGCATCAACAGAAAGGAGCAAACTGAACAAAAAAGAGGATCATCAGTTGAGGCTTAGCAGGTATGCAATTTATTCATCTTCTTCCTAAATGGTAGTTATTGCAGGCTGTAGTGTGGAGGGAAAATGAATTTATCAGTCTTTCTTTGACCCAGGGGAAAGTGACACTGACATTGCTACAGTTTTGTGTCTTACATTTCAAAAGCTGCTGGATTCCAGTTCAATCCTCTAGATGTGGCAACCAGCAATGACCCCATCTTGAAAATAAACAATGTTCATTTAGTTGATTTCCCCATGCAGGCCAGATGACGCACATTTTAGAGATCCTTGATAATCTAAGATCAACCCCGGCCCCTCAAGATCCCTGTTTACCTTCTCCGCCTCTTTCCTTTATGCCTGCAGCAAAACAGGTTTTACTCCAAGGCTTCTCTGATTGGGTTACTCAGTAATCTCTCCAAAGTGAACACATGCAAAGTGCAGAGAGAGCAGGAAGATATGATTTGCGATCTCTGAGGGCAAACAGAAAAGAAAAGGAGTTCTTGTTGTGGTGTGGATTTAAGGAGCAGCAAGCTTAGCGTCCTGTCTGAAGTCCCGGATGCGGGATGTGGCCCTCAGTGCTTCCGAGCCACATCCAAATATCACAAAACCTTTTTGGAGCTGAGGTTTTGGAGCTTAATGTAAGTGGATGTGATTTGAATAAATAATGCCTTGCCTTTCTTGAAAACTAAGTAAGATGATTGCACCCTTGGGCATAAACAACTTCTCCTTTGATTTTTTTTTTTGGTTCAGATTGTGCTAAAATTTTACTTCACCTCTGTCCCCCACTCTTAATTCTCACATCCTATAAGAGCAGATAATTAAGTTGTGTAAAGAACCTGCTCTGAAAACAGTTAATGAAGCATCAGACAACAGCTTATTAAACACGCTCTAAAATCCAAATGTAGCTCTTCTGATAGCAGGCAGCCAAACAGGAAATCCAAGATAACTCATTATCTGAACAATAAAAGTTAATGCATAGTTTCCTATACGCATGACAGGTCCACTAAAACACGGAAAATACAGCTGTTATGCAAGTCACCAGGTGGAGAAATAATGACCTGAGTCATCCTACTACAAGCAAAGATAAACTGCACAGCGTAAAAATATGTAAAAAAAAAAAAAAAAAAAAAGAGAAAGAGAGAGAAGGAAAAACCAGTAGACATGTAAAAAATAAAATAACATCTTTATTATAGTGTTTACTTCTCAGTTTTATAAAAAAATATTTACAGTTTGAGTTACTGATGAGCAATATCTGGGTTCCATGTTTACATGACTGGCTCTTGCAAACAAAGTAAAGAAACTGATCACAAAAAGAACAAATTATTGTTCAATATTTAGTGTGTGTGCCTCTAAAACAATATAGCAGCAATATATTCCTTCAGAGCCTTGAATACAGTTAGATCTGAACAATGTTATCTCAGATAATGCGAAAGAAAAACGTCTGACAATAAAAAGCTGCTCAATGCATGTCTTTATGTAACATTACTGGCACCGTGTAAAACGAGTCTGCTGATACGAGCTGAGCTGAACCTGGTCCACATTCCTCACAGCACAGGGTGTCAATGAAATCGGTGTTTGGAAAAGAAAACCAGCAGTCTGCCCTGATTTTCACCTCACTGTTGGCCATTTCATACCTAATGCTTAGGGGGAACAAAAAAGAGCAGACTGCAGGACGTTTCATATCAAGCCAACAACCATTTATACCCACATTTATATTCCAATCACAGTCTTCTGTTAAGTAATTTTGTTTCAAAACTATAATAAAGAATTTTCACTAGCAGGTCACTACTCAAAGTTATTTTGGTTTCATTGGGTTTGTCGTGTTTTACAGGAGTTTATTTCCACAGTCAGTGGAGATGGTGGTAATTATAAGTTAATGGATAATAATATACAGATAAATGAATTGCCTTATCTCCCTTATTAATGAAATTGTCTAACTACAACAAAAGGTAAAGCACATCTCTATGAAGTGGTTTGTTTACAGGTGCAAAACGGAACAAACATCTGGGTACAAAGTTAAAGTATGAGCAGGCGAGAGGGTAGATTGACCCAGACTGCCCCAGTAACAAATATACTAGTAAAAAAATAAAATTTAGTTTAAATTTACATTAGCTTTTGTCCCTTCATTCATGTTGTTAATGAGCTCATTATGCACAAACTCAAACATTTATTTCCAGTTAAATGTTCTTCCCACCAGCTCAAAGAACTTTTTGTTAGGTTGGTGGAAGAACTGGTAGAGTTTCTGCAGGATGGCAGGAGCTACATGAGGGTGTGCTCTGCCCTTCGAGTCGTGCAAACACCGCTCTCGCCCGTGATCCCTCAAACAGTAGAATCCTTTTGTTTTGTTGAAGTAAAAATTTGAAGCATTTATCTGCGGCTCCAGCTTTAGGAATCTCTCCACTTTTTTCATCTCGGGTAAGGGGTCCTTGATTAGCCTGTCCCCGTCCACAACGTGGATGCTCTCCAGGGGGAAGTACCGCAGCCAGTTCTGCATGTGAACATAGTACAGGCTGCGATTCAGAGCCTTGTACCCCAGGTTGATCTCTCCGTCCTTCACCAGCACTGATTCGATGGGCTGGTAGCGCTTGTGCTTCTGGAGGCGGTTGTAGAAGACCTGGGTGTAGTCCGAGAGAACCCGCTCTGTGGGGTCTCTGAGGATGAGCAGCAGCTTGATGTTGGGGTTCATCTGATAGATGCGTTTAGGGACCTTGGCAGAAGTGAAGTAGGCCGGCGTCTTTTCCACCGTCAGCTGTTCGGGGAAGGCGTAAGGCATCTGACTGAGGTACCAGGGCAAACCTTTTTGAAAGTGATTCTCCCAGTCGAAAAAGTGAACTTCATTCTGAGCCGCCACCACTGCACTGTGCAAACTGAGCATCTCGATCAGAGCCCTCGTGCCTCCCTTCCTCACGCCGATGATTATGATCTGAGGAAGTTGCTGCAGGGTCCCATTGGGGTGGCTGGTGGTGCCATTGTCGGCGGCTGGTGAGGAGGTGGGGGGCGAAGATGACCCCCTGTCCGCCAGGGGCCTGGACGGGAGCGGAGGGGACTGCATAGCGAACAGCAGCAGCCCGAGGAGCAGGGCTGCCATGACAGAGGTCCTGACCCTGGAAGATTTCAGCCTGGCGAATGGAGCAAAACTGTATGCCACATTGAAAGAGCAGCAGCCTGCAGACAAAGGTCTGAGTGAAGGAAAGGTTGTTGTTCTCCCCCTGCAGCAGCAACTGGAAGGAAACAGCTGGATTTAGAGCACAGCAGGTGGACATGCATGAGAAAACCCCTATAGCCTCAAAGTCTACATGATCAAGGAAGTGAGTAGACTTTAACTCCATAATGATGAATGTTTAACAAGGATTCTCTGTTCTTTACAACTACAGTCTACCTCAATATTATGCTAACTATGAAGGGATACTAAATCCCATTAATGTTATAGAGTCCCTACAGATAAAATAAAGAATGCTGATAATACATCAACAGCATATACATTAAGAGGCCAGTAACAGAAGGAGGTTGGTGGAAATATATCACGCAGCAGTTAGAACAGAAATCACATTTTTACTACAACAATAAAGGACGCACGCTTTATCTTCCCCATCACGTTTTAAAGCACCGATCAACAAATCCTCCTTTACCTTTCAGACTATAATCCTCAAATCGACAAAGATCTCATTTCCTTCAGTTTGAGTCTCTCTGCTGGCAGAACCGAGGTTTTACGATCCAGTTCCGTTCCGCTGAACCTCCAGCGCGCAAAGAGAGAAAACTCCGATCTGGACAGAACTTCACCGGAGCGCGTCCGCTCTGTCTGCACGGCTTCAGACGGTCCTCCCGGTTTTTCACTCAGAAACTGTCAGCAAGCCCACGCCTACACTACGCCCTCGGGACCACTCCCCCTTCCGACACACGCTGTGGAAATGTTGGGAGGTATTAAACAGGATCACGCTACTGGTATGTGAGAAAGCAGGGGCGCTTCCAGGAAGTTTAGTAAGGGCGCCGCAGAGGGGAACTCTAATAATTGTGGTGGTGCTTCTGGCATGGGTTTTTGTATAAACATTAATACCTGGCATCTGTATATAATGTTGCATAAAAAATAAAATAAAACAAAACTTCATTTCTGCTTTACATATTTCTGCTGTTTTTTGATTTTGTGTAGCACACAAATATTTCAAATTAATATATTTTAATTTCAGTCAAAAGCTAATGATGTTTTCTAATGATGTCATTGCATTTATTAGAAGTTGGAAAAGCTATCAACACCAACCAGGCTTTATAGTAAAAAAAAAATAAAGAAAATAAAGTGATTTCCACTTACACCTGTAATCAAGCTTCAGCAAAAACTTTGATTTTAGTTTTTAATTTCATTCACTCAATAATAAATGTGAATAGTTCACATTACTATTCACATTAACAGAAAATTAGCTGCTCAGTTCGAAGGCTGTAACAGACATATCTCAAATACACAAAAAAAATCTTCACCAATGTCATATTGCCATACCAAACCGTAATTTTCTCTTTCTTGTGTCTTCATTGGGTCTGATTTGCAGGAGTCTAACTTTGTAACTCTTTTCTTGATGTTTAAAACTTTTTTGCTCATCTTTTTGTAAATATATTTAGAATAGGGCATACTGTGTTCCTTTTTGAAATCTGCTGGTCTGATTAGGTAAATTATATCTTGATTCTGCATGTTTCGCAGTAACGGCGGGCCTGGGTTTGACAGGTGATACATAGCTTTCTTTTTTAAAATCTGTGTTCTTAAAAACTGCATTGTATTGATATTTACTCAGGTTATCTTTGTCTGATAATACAGCTTGTTTGTTAATCTGAAACATGTACCTGTGACAACAAAAAACATATGTACACCACGGTATCTTACAATAACTCATACCTTGTCCAGCAGGTCATAGGGCACAAAACATAACAATCTCTGAGGTCTGACATCATCTACAAACTATTATGGGGTAAAACTGCCAAAGCCAAGATAGAAAACAAAGAACACTTTGTCTCAGTCTACCATGCCAAAAAAGCACAGCACATCTGACAGAGGAAAATGAATCCACCTAAACCTGCATTTAATACAGATTTTTTTCATTACTAACAACAACAGCATGATTCAATATTTCAATATGCCAGATGCATTTTTTTAGAAATATTCTGACACACTTTTGACAACTAATAGGTTTCAACTGTTATTACTAATGGGCCAGTAGGAAAACAGATTACTTTAATAGATGTATTTTCATTTACCAATAGCATTATTTTGAATAATAATAATTTTACAACTCTCCTTATTTTTGACCCCAATATGTTATCCTGGAATGGCCATTAACAAAGACAGAAGTTTAAAGAGAAAAACAAAGTTTATTATTATTAGTAAAAAGATAAATGTTACAACTTAAAAAGCTAGTTGTGTGAACTCTTAAATTCAGGCAGAATATGTATGTCATTGTGCTCCTTCCTCCCCCTTTTAAGCTGCCCTGCGAAGAGTGTGAACAGAAGAGAATGGAGTTGGTGATCCAGGGCTAACTTGATCTGATCTGAAAAAGTCAATTTACTTAAACCTTGTAGAGCTCTTAACTATCTACTTTCAGTAAAAATTAGCAGAGGAGACAGACAGCTATTCATGCATGGCATTCTTCCCCCCCTTTATCCAAACTGCAAATGCATCTGTGAGCAGGCACTGAGTCCAAATTACACAATCTCACCATCTGTTGAGATATTTGTTGCCCCCCCGGAGATTTAAAATTTTTCCACCAACAGTTCAGCGACAACAGGTTCCAAAAATTGTGCCAATCTGAGATGCAAATATTGATTCAAACCTCTGTTGCATTACACAATTTCCCCTGACTCACCTTTCAAGTTTCAGTGAGTTCAAATGAGTAAGCGACACATCACTGCTGTCAGAGACCTGACCGGTTTGTGTCACTTGTGCTCTACAGAGTTGAGGAAGCAGTAAAATCTCTGTGATGAACAGATTGGACATCTAAATGAAAACACAATGACAAAGACAGTGTTCTAGTTACATAGGAACATTTATGTGATAACATCACATAAAGCTTGTGTCTGTTCATTTCATTTTGTTTTTAAAAAGGATTTTTTGATTGCTATAGCTGCATCTTTTTGTGAATATGCATAAGGTATAAAAGTCTGGAGTGCTTTTGCAGCTGAGTATGGTGGTCTCTGATTTTATCCATGTCTGCGGAAATTTCTGCAGTGTTGGTTATTTAAGTGAAGGCCATCTTCCCTATTAAAGCAGCTCTAAACATATACAGTGGCACCACAAACAGCAAACAAAAGGCCAAATATGCCTCTTAAATACATCCTTCCCTTGTGGAGAATGCAAACGCATGTGCTTTGCTGCTTCCGAGTGCAGAGTCTAAGTGCTGATGTAGCCATGAGTTTCCTCACATTGATTTTTTTGATGCAGTTTAGTAATCCTCAGATTCTGCTCTCGTCTCTGTTATAGAAACGTAAATTCAGCTGAATCGTACAAAATAATCCTTCTTTGAGGCTAAGAGGCGTCCGATCATATTAACATGACAATAGCAGATACTCACAGACAGTAAATACCCTCAAAGCCACCTCAGTGTCTTTTCTCATACTTAAACACAAATGTCAAAAGGCTGGGATGAAGAGTTGTAGCTCTATAAAATTATCCTTTAGGGTGAACAAATGGTGCTCTTGAACTATTTTGAAAATGTTAATGTAATATCTATCAGTCTGAAATAAGAATTTAGATGTAGAAGTATTACTGCAAAGGTGCTTGCAGGAGACTGATTAAGTTAAATTTGGCAAGAAGTGCCATGACCAGCCAAACTATAGTGTGATTTGTAGGCTGGAAAATATCATATTTACTAAGGATATAGAGAAATTTAGCGGCATAATGTCTCACAACATTAATATTTCACACCTAAGAGAAATCTGTCTTGAGACGTGCTGTTAGATGTCATCTTTGTCTTATAAAGTAAGTGCAAATTATTGTGAGCCCCAGATATCAGGGTATGTGCTCTCAGCTTGACACCCAGTTGAAGCTGCATTTGAGATTCTTATTTTGATGTAAAAAAGGAAGTAATTCTTGATTTCACCTGCTGCACTGACAGAGTAAACAAATAAACTTCTTGTCACACTAAGCGCTGAAAGTTTCTTCCAAGACTGCTGTACAGTTGCTTGGTGGAAAACCAAAACAGAAATAAAATAGAAAAAAGTAAGAATTATTTATATAAATAAGAATAACACCCAGTAGCTAAAAGTATTCTGCTAGTGACACTCTTACTTACATTAAAGTGTACCCCTGTCTAAAATATCCATTTAAGACTAAGGAGGCTAAAATATAAATACTGGAGTTAGTAATTGCTGATCTTGTTATACATTTATTAAAAACAAGTGCAAATGGTGTAATTTGGGTTAAAAGTACAAGAAATCAAATTCATTTATTATTTAATAGTTTGTAAATTGTTTAATTTCATTAATTTTGGGTAAAATGCAAGTTATTTGCCACATATTTGAAATTTACACCTAAAAAAATGCTAGAAGAGTATCAATATATGATGCTAATCGCGAGTTAGCATTTAGCGTGTGCTGTTAGTAACTCTATATAGAGTTGATTAACCTTGGCCAAATATCTTAAGCTAAACAGAGACTTTTATCACACAGCGAACCGAGAGGACTTCTCTGGACTATTCTGCGGTGGATTGAATGGTCGAGTTTTGCAAGTTTATTCCATGGAGCCGGTGGTGACGTGATGCAAATTTCAACTCACCTGTTGAGTGCACCTGTGTGTTCAAGGACAAGGCCTCATCCATCCCTCACAGCTGAACCCAAAGGATTTGTGAGTAAACTAACGCATAGACGTTAGTTTACTCACAAACTAACGTCTCAAAATCTCAAAATTTTACTTTTGAGAAACTTTTTCAGAGTTGCGTCCTAATTTTATCGTTGCAGCTAAAAGCAAGCTTTAAAAGGTGAAATATTATATTCTTAGTGGGTTTAAAATAAAGTTGCTCTTATTTTTGTTTATTGGAAGGACCACTATATTTTAAAATCATAAAGTACTGTTTACCAGTAATTGTCTTGTAGTGAAACATTCCCCTCCCAGAGGATTACCATCACCTTGGTTAAGGGTTCCTATCTAGCTACTTGGGTTGGGTGCTACAAAAGTAAAAAAGCTATTTAACAGTTGTTAAAAAGTCTAAGTATTTTCATTAGAATACTTAGACTGAGGAAACCTGGAATGGATGGTTCTATTCTTGCTCTTTAGTTTAATTTAGTGTTGAAATGTAGACCTTGACTATGCTGACTTCAGACGGTTTTATTTTGTTGGTGCGTTTTAATATTGACGTCTACCTTGTAAAGTGTAATTGTTTGCTTCCTTATCAGGTCTCCCTCGGAAATAGAGATTCTAGTTTCTAAGGAATGGCTATAAGTTAAAAGGTCAATGTTCTCTGATGCTGAAATGGTTGTCCCTTTATGCTCATCCTGATCCTACTGCATCCTGAAGAGTGTTGCCACATGCGTGAAAAACAGTAATAAATAACCACCTCTTTTTTTCTCTCACAGTCAGGACAATGTAATCTGGTTTTAGTCACTCATAACTCAGCAAAATCTTAACTGGTACAAATTTTCTGTGTATTAGGGAAACTAACTCTGCAAAATTTGAGACGGAGGAGAGATGAATGGAAGCTGAGACTGAAATTACAGAGCAGTGCTTCATAGCAGGGAATTCTGATATTTTTCCACAGAGGTCACACTCTGACAGTGAGATCAGAAAACATTAAGACTGTGTACTCTCTGTGTCATTGTTAATGATGCATAATGCTGGGATGCTAGTTGTTTTTAATTTCCCTCAGAACATAAATGCTCTAAAACAGTGTTTCTCAATCTCGGTCCTCAGGGATTATATTTTAGATGCCTCTGCTCCAGCACACCTGATTCAAATGATAGCATTAGAGCAGGGGTCTCAAACTCCAGTCCTCAAGGGCCGCTGTCCTGCAGTTTTTAGATGTGCCACAGGTACAAAAAAACGCTGGAATGAAATGGCTTAATTACCTTCCCCTTGTGTAGATCAGTTCTCCAGAGCCTTGCTAATGACCTCATTATTCTATTCAGGTGTGGTGCAGCAGAGACACATCTAAAAGTTGCAGGACAACGGCCCTCGAGGACTAGAGTTTGAGACCCCTGCATTAGAGGCTGCACACCATCAAGTGCTGCAGAAGCCTTAATCACCCACTCATTCAGGTCAGGTGTGCAGTAGAAGGGGGGATACCTAAAACATGCAGGGCAGTGGTCTCTGGATAGCATGATTGAGAAACAGTGCTCTAAAATAAACCTTTTTAAATTCAGGAATTAGACTGGAGGATTTTCAGATAGCTGAAAGCAAAAGTCAGTGATTTAAAAAAAAAAAAACATGTGGTGCAAGCCAATTTAAAAAGTGTTAATGCAAATATGTACTATAGAAAAGATTTATGTCCTTCATCGTAAGTGAAGGACATAAATCCTTCATTTATTCCTCAAAATAAATTTGAGAAATATTCCTCAAATCATAAATTCTTAGCAACCTCACACCACAATTGGCCACTACAAAATGGTCAGGTTAGTCAAGCTTAATACTCTGGGGATTATTTCTATCCAGGTAATCTGATTGATGCAGTGGAAAAGGGGGAAAAAAAGAAATGTTTTCTCAAGCAGAAGCCCTGCTTAAGTTTCCACTACTCTGTTTTGATATACCTGGAAAAATACACACCCCTGTAAGGAAAGACATATTTTCCTGCTGGTTTTTTTTGTCAACTATTGTATACATAATAATATGTGGTTCTGTTGCTTTCATCCTCACCAACAAACTTGTCAGGTGTGATTTTTACTGCGTAGAGCCTGTGTGTTTCTAGAGATAATAATGAGTTATTCTCTCCGCTGCCAATCACCTTGAGAACATTGATGGAAAAAGGGCTCTATCTAACTGAAGATTTGAGGCAAAATGTTCCTTTGCAAGAAAATGCATCCTATGAATAACATTGAAAACACATTGAATCTGGCCATAACAGATTGAATTTTCCCTCACGGGCTTCTAGGGAACACACAAGATGCAATGGATGCATTTCCTCATCTGCCTGTCATCTTTTTCAGTATCAAAATAAACCTAGACTCATCTAAAGCACATTATTTCTATCCATTGCTTCCAATTTTTATCCTCCTTAACAAGCTGGAACCCTCCTCTATTACAGGTAAGTGGTTTTCTTATATGCAGCTGTTTGGGGCCACTAACTTACTTGCCTTGCTGTAAAGATATTGAAAAGCAATTGATTTTAACTTTAGAAATCGTAATGAATCATATATTTTTAACTGATTTCCAATTAAGTAATTGCTTCCTCTGACAGCATTTCTTCTTCAAAGATGGAAATTTAGTCTTTTGCAATTTGGTAATGTCTTCCCTCTCCTTTATACAGTTTTTTTTTTATTTGCCCAGTAGTTTTGTTTGCTGAATGAAGATGAATTTTATGTTTCTAAACAGGTGAAGATCTACATTTACAGCAACACAATATTTCTTCTCATTATAAGACTGTCTTTGCATATTGAATACATTAAGTTGTTTTATTTTTCTTATTTTAATTATAAGGATTTCACACGAATAACATGATTGTGTTTGTATTTTGCTTGAACCCTTTGATTAAGAAAGGGTCCAAGTTTTTTTTTTTTCTTTTTCTTTTTTGTACTGGGATAACTTTTTGTTGGGAATATTGCATATAATTGCACAGACCTGATTTCCTCTCCTATTTTTTGCCATGAAAGAATGTGGACACTCCCCTACTGAGTTATTTGCATGTAAAAACACAACTAATTAGACACAGCAGTGAAATCAGCAGTACACAGCCACAATTTCAAAGAATGAAACTGAAACACTTCTCAGTATAACTGAGGAACAGGAATCTTTTAACTGGGCAAAGATCAGACATCACAGCTATGAGAGAATACTTTAGTTTACTTGCAATGTTTTATTTGTCAGCCTGGTATGAGAAAGTTAGGACAATCTTTAAAGACTTTGCTGACTGAAGTCTCCTTATTTAGGCTCTCTACAAGTGTTACTCATGGTCATGATGCATGGCTGAGCTTATTTTTTGAACAAACTCAAAACAGAGCAAACATAAAATCAGCTTAATTTTTTAGTGTGCCACTTCCTTATATGTTTCTGATATCAAGATATTGTTCAGAGAACATGTTTACTAAAGAACAGAAGAAAGCAGATGGTGCACATTATAGTGAGTGGTGTATGTATTGGTTTTTAATTTGCATTGTGCCATGCAAAAACATTAATTCTTCTTGAGCTTTTACACACTTTGACAAGTCACGACCGCAATTTTTTAAATTTATATTTTACTTGCCCTTGAGACAACACTTTTTAAAACTCCCAATTGCTGCAGCAGAGCTTTTGGGGTATTTTTCTGGAAATTAACTTCTTATTCCTTGTGCAATCTTAAGCTTAATTAGATTTGATGGACAGCATCTATAAGCATTAATTTAAAAGAGCTGCCAGATTTTGAATGGATGTAGGCCTGGTGGATTTTGACTGGATCATTCTAGGACTATCATGCATTTGTTTTCTGCATTTCTTTTATGGCTCTTGGCAAACTCTGCACGTGTTCTGATGGATTTTGTTCAGTAAAGCCTTCCTTTTCTCAACTTTTCCTTCAATAGCAAATTTGCCAAAGCTTTTCTTTCAACAGAATCTGCTACTTGAAATGTGGTTCTGTGAAGCTCATCCTGAGTTGCCAAGGACTTCTTGACTATTTCTCTTGTTAAATAGGCCAGTTTGTTCAGGACGATGACCATGACATGGCAGGTTTGCAGTTGTGGCTTAATCTTTTGATTTTCAGACAATGAGTGGAACTTTGCTCCATGGAATATCCAAAGTTTTACTGTACATTTTTTATAATCACTGTTTGAAATTATGAATGTCTTTAATATTCTCTGCAGATATCCATGTCCAAGTCCAGTTAATAAACCTCAGAAATTGAAGAGTTGGAGATTCAATTCATTTTTACTGTTTGGATATTTCAACCTTTTGTGAATCTAAAGAGTGGGCCAAAGAGGACTAAATGAAATGTTTACAAAAGCCCTGCTTATTCCTAAAATATTGGCGGTCATACGTTTTGGCGGTAAAGTGGTTTTTATACATGAAGCAGAGTCACAGAAAATCCACTAGTTCCTCTCGGAAATGTATTTTTGTAGAAGGCTGAAGTGAAATCACTCAAGTGTACTTCTAAGTATTCTTTTAGATGCAAGTCTCCCTTTGAGTCAGAACAATTTCATTGTGATTTAGTGGAAGAGAACAAACAGATTATCTAAAAAAAGCCAAACTCTTCTAAACACGTTTCCCTCACTTTTATTTGTGAAAGTTGCTTTAAAATCCATATGACTGAGAACTATTTATTCTGTATTTCTTGTCTGTTAATAAAACTTATCTTCTATGAATATTTTCAATTTGTAATAAGAACATAATTTCATTATTAAAAGAGAGAGACAGAAAACTTTCAGCTGTTGTGCTGTAACCTTGGGTGTGTTCATTCATTTCAAAGAAGAAATTATGTTTTTCTAATTTAAGTCAAACGTGATGCTATGGTAGAATACAATATTATACAGAAACAATGCCATGCTTGATGAGGTCCATTAAACATTTCTGTGCAGGAACTGATTAGCTTTTGTCATAGACAGAATTTCAGTCCTGCAGGCTCTCTTGGTGTTGTCGCGCCAAGCATTGTTACACCTCATGTTTTTTTTTTATTATTATTTATTCATTTTCTGTTTACTATAGGTTTTCATATGAGGCATATAGTGGCATCCCCAGGCTACAGTTAGTAGTGCCTATTTTTAGAAGCAAATTATACATTTTAAAATATATACAGTGGAAATGTACTCTATATATAATGCTTCACTGTTATTCTAAGCACCTAAGGAGGAATCACATTTATTTCTTTGCTTAGGCTATTATTTTATTTCCACAGTTTAATTAAGCATACTATGAATCTGCAGCGTTTGCACTCAAACATGCAAATCATTCACTTTTTAATCTGTTTAATTAAATGCATTTCTTTGAGCAAAAGTTCTTCACTTCACTCATCATTTTCAGCGACCACTGGACATGATGTCATTCTCAAATGAGAAACATCTTGAAATATAGCTTTTAGATGTCCAGATATTCAATCAAAGTTTCATGTTGGGGAGATAATGTGCTGTTATCAAAGTAACAATAAATGCAGAAATAAGTACCCAGAGAAATAGTGGACTGCAGATATCCACATATGGAGGCTGAAATTCTAACTGGATCCAGTTGCACAGTTGACTGTCAAGCAGAACAGCAGATTTTGAGTTCTGTCAAAACACTGATGCTTTAAAGAAGTTTTTCTTAAAAAAAAAAAAAAAAAAAAAAGAAGTATATACATATATTTACACATTTACTTTCTGTTCAGAGATTCTCCCTGGGTCTGGCTGGGGTAATAAATGTAACAGCTCTATTAGGAACACATCATGGTTTTTGTTGCAGCAATAGTAAAGGTCAGTAGAAAATGAATCCTTATTTATATTCATATGTTTGTACTAAGTTTTTGTGTTTTGTGTCTTTGTCAAGTTGCTTCTCCCTGAGGGTATGCAGGTATTTCACATGACGGGTAAAGTTGGCATGTTGAAGCCAATTACAGTCTCCAGGTGCAGCCTCTATATTTGGATCCTTTCACAAATACAGCTACTGGATCAATGAGAGCAGGTTGTAATGCTGAAAACAGCCAACTACCTAAATGAGCATATATTTGCAACATTCTATCCTCTCTTTAAGTGATCAGAGCCCCCAGAGAAATAGATAACCAACATTTTTTAGTTTGTTTCTAATACCTAGCAAGTGTGTTGACAGGGCTGTTCAGAAAACATTTAAATAAGCATGCTTATTGTCGACCTTCATACTTTCAGTGAATTTAGAGCCTAACTTCCTAAACGTCAGCTGAATGCAACTGACTGTGGTAACAACTTTCTATTTCTGAGTTAGTGGCTTTAACCTCAACCACTTCCTGCAGAGAATATGGACCATGTCCACTTCTTCTTAAGCTTTGTCCTGCATCCAGTTTAGCTTATTGTCTCTAAGTATGTCACATTATGACCAAAAACAGTGTTTTTTGACCCTATGGATTAATGAAATTAAATGAAAAACCACATAACTTACAGATTCCCCCCCCTTTTTTTGCTGCCTCTTTACAATGATGCCACCAAGCACAATCCTTACTAAACAGAGACCACCTGTGTGTAACATAACCTAAGTATAAATAGCTATGAGGACTGGATTTTAAAACCATATCCCCAGTATGGCAGATCTCCAGGAGCAGTGTTTAAGGAAGTGGACAAACAGCAGCATGAATGTAAACTGACAAGGAAACTAGAACATTTATTAGGAAAGCAGCCAAGAAGCTACTGGAAGCTGCAGATCACCACAGTTTAAGTGGAGTGACCTGCTGAAGATATATTAATCATGCCCTCTGTAAGTGATGTGAAAGGATCGCTTAAACTTTCAATATTACCAACATGAATAGGTTTTATTATTATGTTCACATGCTCTCTGATAAAAGTTAAGTCTTTTAATCTAATGTTGCCTGTTTAAACATGCCACCCCACAATCTGTATTTAAAGCTCATGTCCAAAGGTGGTTCTGTGGCAGAGTTCAGAACCACCTTTGGACATAATGCATTACTTTAAGTTGCACAAACCTCTTTGTCTTCCCTTCCTTCAGTCTGTAAGCAAGCACAACCTCACGTGTCCATAGCAGAATTATTTAAAATTCACCAAAAAGCATTGGTAGCCCATTTTCTTCCCTAAATAGAATGGCTGAAAACCAAGCCATTACATTGTTTAATACAATCCTAAAAAACATGCTGTGCCTTTCATATTTATCAATACCTCATAATGCCATGCTGCCCTACCTCATCACGTAATGTAATGGTGCAATAAATAAATTTGGAATAAAGTCCTTTGTGTTTATTCAAGACACTGTTTACTATTAGAATAGCTGAGCACCTGTTGCCTTTTTTCTGTGTGGTGAATGATTGTGTCTCAGTACACTTGCTTTAAAATTAATGACAAATAAAAAATTGAAAAGAATGGCATGCAGGTGCATTCATTCCCCCTGAGTCACCTGAACCTCCATTCACTGTAATTACAGCTGCTGTTTGTGCATGTACAAATCCCTAAACAGTATTTACTCAGATTAAATTACACACAGGTGAATATTAAGTAAATAGAGGACTTCTAAAGATAATTACAGAGTGTATTATGTAGGGAGAATGAAAGATCAGGAGTGTGAAGATGGTCGCATGCTACACTTTGGAAAGATTTATTTGTAAATAATGTTGTATTTCATAATTTTGCACTCCTTTGTGGTGGTACATTTCATAAGACCCAAGTTAATGTTGCCTCTTCATGTATGTATATATATATATATATATATATATATATATATATATATATATATATATATATATATATATATATATATATATATATATATATATATATATATATATATATATATATATATATATATATATATATATATATATATATATATATATATATATATATATATATATATATATTGCATTTAAACCAAAACATATAGTTTAAATGCAAATATCTTACATCCAGTAAGATGTTTGGAGTGTCCCAGTTATTAGTTTTTGTCCATGATTTTGTCATTTAAGATTAAGCACATTCAAAATGAAATGCAGTGGGAATGATTGAGGCCTGAGCGGTTCTACAGGAATTTTAAGTGTTTCAGAAGACCATCTATCTTCATCACAGCAGCCAGTGTGTGTGTTCCTGCATCGTCAGTGTACTCCCTCATGCACAACGGTGTAATACATTTTGCTTTTCTTATTTCTTGGATTATATTGTGCAAGGATGCTATTTTCTTTATTTAGCATATATTCAATTGCTGACCTACATGTTCTGCAGTTTGGGAGCCTTGGAACTGCAGCACAGTCCATTTTGATCAATGAGGGCTGTGAGTTTAGGCAATTACAATGGGCAAGCCTCCAGACTACAAACCTTTTTACAAAATACAATAGCAGGGAAAGGCAACTTTCCCTGTTGTGACATTTCACTGCAGCCACTTGCATCAATGTTGTGAAAAAGTGACTCTCTGAAACATAGCTTAACAATTTCTTTGTAAAGATACTAAGTTGCAGAAATAAATGTTTACATACTGCGCTTTTTTTTTTCATTAACTTAAATGTTTGCAAGAGAAAAAACAAAAACAGACATTTCTCTCTTCGCCCTATTTAGAATTGAACCAGCACCCAACAATTTGCTTATGAGTGCAGAAAATGTTTGTCTGTTTTTCTCTTTCTTCTTGCAGTTAGCCACAACAAAGAAGCTTTCTGCAAAGCTGGAAAACATGTTTCCAGCTTTGGAAAACATGTTCTGTGTTGTGGTACAGCGATTTGTCATGTAGCAAAGTTGAAACATTTCGATTCACTGTTCATATTTATGTTTCTGCCGAAAGTAGAAGTTTCATGCCCCTGAAGAACAACAACTTTACCAGCCTGGTTCGCATTAGAAAGTGTTTCTGGTAAATCCAACTTCCTAGTTTGCACTATAAATGCAATACTTAGAAATATTTACGCTAGGAAACTGATGTAATTTATGTAGTTTCAGTGACCACACAATACAATCAAACAGATCTCTACATCTGTTCCAAAAATTAATCAAAACCACATTTGAGGCTCAGTGAGGGGAGGTGTTGAGGATAAAACTTGAGGAGAAAACATGTTGGTATAATTAAAAGTACTATAATTAAAAGTACAACCACAACAGTAATTGTGCAACAAATCATCCTTTTGTAATGTCTGTTGCAAAAACTGTTAAAACCTGATAGTTGCCTATATTTAAAAAAAAATTGACAGACAAAACGTCGCCTGCTTCAGATTAGTTGAGATTACAGAACCTGTTTAACAAACAATAATGACACATTTGTAAAGATTTTTTAAATTGTTTTTCAGATTCAAAGTTAATTTTTTCAGTACTTGGTAGAATTGTCTTTTGAACAATATAATTTAGTCAGACACAGTCCTAGCTTGTTTGGGCCCCAGGGTAAGTAACCCCCACTCCAAGTTACACGGAACCGGTTTAACTGAATGAAACCGGCTTGTTTGTCCAAGATTAAACATTTAATATTCCATGTAATGTTCTTTCTTTATGATGGCATCTAATGTATGACGTGTCACTTGCAATATTTCTCCAGGATATGGTCCAGTGATTCAGAAAAAACATCTAACCAAACTGCAATTAGTTTAAAATGGGGCAGCGGCTCTTACACTGAACTGTTCCATATGGTTAAAACACTGAACTGTTCCCATAGTTAAAAATAAGCCTGAAATAACCGTTTTATGTTTATTTAGAAATACAATAGCAGGGAAAGACAACTTTCCCTGTTGTGAAATGTTGCAGTATCTAGCTTTTTTAGCAACACTTAACACAATTTTAATAGAATGCTATTAAAATTGTAATTGCTTTTAAAGCTTTAAAAGGTTGTTTTACTTTTCCACTACGCAACAGGAATGCTGGACAGACTCTTACATGTAATGAAAACATCAAACGCTCTCCTTTCATCAGTTTCAAATGTATAAAATGCAAGAGCTTTTAAAGGAGCCTTGTATTATTTTATCAGAAGTGTTATAAATGTGTATTTATGAATCAATATACTAATGCTAAATATGCATGTAATAAATGTTTAAAGTTAATTAAAATTGCTATGACTAAAGGGGAGCCAAATTAACTAACAAAGTAGGCTCTCCTACAGTAAAATAAAGACAAAACATTCAACATTTTGGTTCAACCCCTGTAGTTTATAGCTGGGATGGACTTCCTTGTTTGGCAAGCAAAACTGTACCTGATATTATGACTGATTTGTCACTGTCACTCACTTAAGTCAGATGTTATGAATTAACCTTTCAGAAGCTTACTGAGCAAAGTCATCCTAATCTGTACTTTCCCCAAATTATGTTAAGGTGTAACCATGTCATTCTTTGTAAACTTGTATGTAGACTTCTAACTTGAAACAAAATATATTATGTTCTCAATAACATTTTCCCCTTTTTGTATTAAAATTTTTGCTAAAGTTTTGCTAAATTTTACTGTGATAAAATAGAAAATGTTTGCCCTGATTTCATATGAGACAGTGAGAAAGAGGTTACTTGTCTGCTCCTCCTTAGTGAAAGTAACAAAGCAAGGAAGTGAGTCCAACCTAATCAGTCATAATGTTTTGCAACATGGTTTAAAAGCTTTCATTGTACATAATGTGGGAAACCCTGCACTCATTGTAATATGAAGCAAGAGGATGGAAGAGGGGAAAGGTTGGGGTTCACTCATTTGCTGGGACGTGTTCTCTGACGAAAACGCGGAAGACAGCCGTGGCGCTTCGTGGGAAACTGGAGCGTTTCATAACGAGTCCTAAAGGCTCCCGTGTGAACAGACGCAGCTGAAAGCCAGGCACAGCAGATACTCACTGATCCCTGCCGATTTTCTTTTATGTCTGTTAAAACATGAGCGCTGTCGTCTACAAGGAGACATTCCTGGCACAATCCACCCAAATATTTTCTTCTAAATTAATTTTTTTTTTTTTTTTATGACAAGAAATTTAAAGGATTAACACAATTGCCTCTTTCCTGCCGTTCCAAAGGGTAATTTTTCAGTCGTAAAATTAAGATGGATTTAAAGATTTAATGACAGAGCTGTCACTTATGAGATTTATGTTCTTCTGTCAGGTAATAGTATCTTCATTATAGTTTCATCCCCTTAGGGAAATCTTAACCAATTAAACAAATAGATTGTGAAATCAGCCCCTTCATTTTGCAGGCATTTCTGTACTGGAAGGAATTGGAAGCTGTTGTTTGGTAATAGTAAACATCATTATGAAGGAGAGGCTGAAGTGTTGCGAATGCTGCTTTTCTGGACATTTACAGATGTGCAGAGCAACTAGAGATGACTATTTTTAGCCTGCAGTATACACTAAAGGTAAAAGCAGGCTCTCTGTGTGTGTAATTACTGGGGAAGACGCCGTCCGGGCCAGGTGTAAATCCTCGTACGTGGCCTTCATTACCGGGATGCTGGCAGACTGTTGCTCTGGAGTGAGGATAATGACAGCGTGGGATTAACCTTGCTTCCTACTTTTTTGCCCCCTCTGCACAGCCGCCACCGGCCCACCTCTCTCACTCACTGCTCTCAAAGGAGGCCCTTGTCTCAGACAATGTGAAAGCTTGCCGGAGGGGGTTTTGATCATGCTGGGATGCGGAGCTGTGTGACAGGCCTCAGACACAGATATTTAGTTTCCCACTCAAAGACGTGCAACTCAGGGGATTAGTGGAAAAACTTCTTACACAGCTACAGTTGATGTATTTTACTATATTGTAAGCAGCCGTTACCTCTTTCCGCAGCTCAGAGAGAGACCTACATGCTGCATGTGTTTGTGAAAGCGAGTGGTGGTTTTGCTGTGTGTTTGTCTGCTCCTTTTCATCTTCTTTCATTTCTCACTGGTATGGTACTTATGCTTCCCCCTCCACTCAAAGTCAGACTAAGGTTTACTCAGAGTCATGAATGAGGCAGCCCTTTTCCACTTAAAAGTAAGTTTTCAAGGATATGAAAAGAGGGATTAGCGGCTATTTCGTGTGGAAAATGTTTTATTTTTTTGGGTAAATCCACTTGAGGACATTTTAAACTCTCCTCCGGAACGAAAAAAGGGAATTTAGTAAAAGCAAGCGCTTGGATCTGCTCGAGGAAGAGTTTTGAAAAACAGCGGCATGGTTTTTAAACTCACACCAAGATGTTCAGCATCATGAGTTCATGAAATTAAACAAGCTGCCGAAAGTTAGACCAATCTCCCAGAAAGTGCTGTTCTAATTAAAGATTTCGTGATGGAGGCTTTGAGTTTTCACAGGAGAAAACTTGATGTTTTCTTTAGCAGTATAAGCCATAATGACATATTTTGCTTTAAACACAACATAGACTCAAGTAAACTAAAACAAAATGAAGGTAAGATCCAAATAGACCAATTTTCACAGAGGAACAAACAAAGACTTTAGACAGATAAAAAGCATAGCGGAAGGGTATTTATAGTTATTTTCAGTTCATATTTAAATGCCTGAATCACAGCCAGACCTGTCTGTGAAGCTAAGTAGATGTTGTAAAACTTCAAAGAGAGATTATCATGTAAAATATACCTTTCTCTTAGGAAAATACAAACCACATCAGCAGTACATTATCCTGCTTCTATTGCTTTAGTTTTTTTAAAGCAGTTTTATTAAAGTAAATGCATCCAGCTGAGATCAAAAAGCATAACAAATTTTATTTAAAAAAAGCTTGAAAACAGCAAGCATTAAGTAATCTAACTTTCTTTTAAACTATGTGTCTTAATCTCTAGTGTTTCTCTTATGTAATACTTAATACAAAAAAAAAAAAAATTACAATTTTGAATCAGTTCGTCATTTCAGACACTTGAGGTGTGTCTCTTCTGTAGACACCTTAAATACAAACTGAGTAGGATGTAGGAGGTTTTAGTCAAATCCAATATAACCAATTTACCCTGATAACCAACATTAATGCAGCTGTCTATATTGTTCTGCTTCTTGTGTTTCTGCTCTGCTGTGTGTGCTGCCTGGAATAAAATAAAGATTTTTAATTTTAAAAACCAATACACAGGCAGCTTTTCTCTCAGCCTGTGAAAAACAAAATGTTGCAAAAACAGTTATGCAACTTGGAGGTCCAGAAAGTTGATGCAAGATTAGCATTTGACAGTTTTTCTAATCATTATTCTCTGATACAAATACAGAAAATCTAAAATCAATTGGACTAAAGGAAGCCTAATTCTAACACAATCCACTCTAAGCAACTAAAGCAGACAGAAAGTGACAGCACAAGGTTTCTCCTACTTGAAATAAAGCTGTACTTGCTAAGCTTTCATAAGATTAATTTAATGAATTTGGTGACAAAGCCCCAAAAAAAAAAAAATCCTAAACTGAAACAAGTTGACTTTACAAATAAAAATTAATATCTGCATTAGTAGGAAAACCCATTTAATTTGGTTGGTGAGTGTTGGCTGAAATGTCCTAATTCTATTTTGAGTCTCTGCTAAAGAATCAAATGCCACAAATTCTTACACTGCTTTGCTTCACAATGAATGGTGTGTTCAGGGTCATGTACAGTGTGAGTTTTATAAATTTATATCGCTTTCAATGTAATTCAACCAGAGGACTTTTAGTTGTGCCCCAACCCAATATAAAGGCCATATTAACTAACTCATTGTTGCCATGTCAACAGCACATCTCCCTCCTGAGCTGCATAGTTCTGTAGCTGCTTCAAAGTTACTATGGGCCTCTTGGTTGCCTGTCTAACATCCAAGTGGACTGCCATGTTGTGCCGTACTATTCAGATCATGGGTTGAATAGTGCTTGTTGTCTAAATGGATTTAATGGTTAAATCAAACATTTACACAGTGAAAGATGTTACTTTTTTATACCTCCCGCAACTCTTAGGAATGGTATCAAGCTGTTTTACAGCTCTCTGTGCAAATGGCTCCCAGCTCAAGCTGTTAATTGCATGATATTTTCCTCATGCTTGAAGTTTGGTAGCTCACTAGGTGGTGGCCTACCTGCCTAGATGGGGCATTCACAACATTCACAATGTTTTATCTGTGTCAAAAATACAACAACATGGAAAGATGTAGGAGTGGTTGTGTAAAGTCTTATGGAAATGCCAAGAATATGATAGAATGTGAAAAGATCTATTTTCTTGTATAGTGACTGCTCCTTCTGATGTCACCATCTACACTAGTGATTGGATAATTAGTATTTTAAATGAGAATTTGCATCTGTGGAAGCTTGCTGTCAAGTCTCTAAAGATATCTGAAATTTCAAAATGAATGTTTTTGTCCATCACAGCATATGGAAATCTGCAAGGACACATTACAGCATTTCATTGTCACACAAATGTCAATTTAGCATTCAAAATTTAAGAGAGACCGGAACAGATGAAAGTGAAGCTTTTCTGATTTAATTTATTATTTTGTTTCTGATGTGAAGCCATTTAGACTGGTTTGAATTTTACAGATAAGTTCAGTATCACCTCTGTCAATGTCCCTATGATTGAAGTGTACTTAAAAAGTGGTATCAGTTTTACAATAAAACATGATGATTAAGGGCCAGATTGCTGCTGTAAATAGGCCAAATCCATGAACAAACTGTGGCTGCAGAGGGCAGGCCTTAGGAGTCCGCTGAGGCCAGCTGTCATACAGAGGTGTGCTGAGAAATGAGAGAAAATCAATGTCAGTAATTGCTCAATAACAGTCCTTGAATGTAGGAGAGAAGTGAGGGGACAGGATCAGAACAGTCACCCAGGCACGTATTAGTTTAGTGTATCAGGCATTGAAACTGTCCTGCTAAGTGACTATAAGTGCTGCGATTAAAAGTTCACTGACAGGTCATTCTCAAGTTCATTATCATTATGATTTTAGATAATGAACATAACAGCTGTAATTATGTGCATCTTATTTTGGCGTCCAGTAGAAATGTTTAAATTGCTTTTCAGTGTAGTGGCAGTAATATGAGCTCTATAAAACTATAACACACTTTCACTAACTTCATTATTAGGCACACTAATGAAATTGTTTAACATTAATAGAAAATCCACAATTCACACAGTAACAGGCATTCAGGTATCTACATATAGTGCAAAAATATTTGATGAGGTTCATACTGAGAATCAGGATGGAGAAGAAACATTGACTGCAGTTTCAGCCACTAATGGCAAGTGTGCTGGTTTGAAAAATATTAAAATATGAATTGTAGTTATGTGGACAAAAAGGCCTACTTCAAGTCAGGCAAGAGGGGAACATAGCATAATAATTTTAGATAATGGAAAGGTAATAGTAGCGCAAAGGACTCTTTACAACCAAGTTCAATTGCTCTAAGTAGAACATTTAAACAGACTTTTTGCCAAAAAGCTGTAGAAATTTATGATACATGAAAGGGATAAAACACTAATGAAATAGAACAGAGAAAATAAGTGAAGCATGTCTACTCACACAGGGCTAAGCACCATTTAGAAAAGCCAGCCCTGGGCAGTCAATGGTGCCAGTGGTGGTATAGTTGTGTGGGGAATATTTTCTTGCTACATTTTGGGCCCCTTGGTAATACCCGAGTACCATTTTAACACCACTACAGCCTAAATAACTACTGCTGCTGGTCATGTCCATCCCCTCATGACAACATTATCTAAATAAAGCTCAGATAATCTCAGATTGGCTTTCTCAGCGTGACACCACATAGACTTCAAAGGCTTCAATAGTCACCAGAACTCTGTCAAGTAGAGGATTACTGGAATGTGATTGAAAGGGAGATTGACTGACAAATATGCAGTAACTGCATGATGCTGTCATGTCTATATGGACCAAACTGAAAACAATGTTTCTTCCTTGCTCATTGTTTTCCAAAATTCAGTCTAGGCAAGGTGTGCCTATTAAAATGGCGAGTGTGTTCTTCATTTGTTTTTCTTTATCTTTACAGATGTCGAAAAGAACATATCACCATGACAGAGATGTTATAATGATCATGATGTCGGCGTTATATAAAAACTTTGATCCTGTGTACTTGGTAGGATGCAGCTAGAGGCATAAAGATTTAGACCACCGGTCGCATAATGTACAAATCAGAGTTCAGATATAAAACGTTAAAAAATAAGCTTTATTGAAAAACTCAAATGTGGAATACATAGTTATTAAATCCACGGGCATGAAAAATACATGTGCAGTTTTATTCCAAAACTTAGGTCAGTAACAAGAGATTGCCCTGTGTAATGTTTTTTTTTTCTTTTTTTTTTACAGTTGACTCTTGTCAGCCTGTCTTGATAAGAAAAATACCGAAAGCAACTTTGTGCAAAAAGGCCAAAACGAAAGTTCAAGTTAAATTTAAGGTTGTGAAAAGTTCTCTATGATCTTTTATCATATTTAGTTGTGAAGCCCTCACTTTGTCAGTTTCTTTTCACTCTCTTTTTTTTTTTTTTTTTTTTGGCACATGTAACAAAGCTATTTAAAAAACCTTTGAACTTTTTTTTATTGCAGTAGCAAACTAACTTTTTTTATAGAAAAATCCCACTTTTAATTTGGTTGCTACTGTTCAAAGAAAAAAAAAAATCCCTCATTAAGGACTACTCGATTTTTCCACTTAACTTTATAGTTGTATTTCAGCACTAGAATACCTGGTAGGGGCTGATTTCAATACCAGATTGAAGAATAACCAGAGATGGGATTGCTCTAGGCCATTCACAGTGCTGGTTTCTCTCTTGTGCACTTTTTTCATCATGCAAGAATCTTACTTTTGTGTTGATTATGGCCACTTTGGATCTCCTTGTACATTACCACCTTACCACTCTAAGCGTACTTGTGATTAAAGTCTGCTGACACCATCTGAGAGGAGCTCCTTAATAGAGTGAGCAGATGTACAGCATTTGTGGAAGGAAACGTAAAATTGTTAAACACTTGCAGTTGATTGCTGTTCTCTTTATTGCAGAGTGAAACATGATGACACATTTTAAAATCGTGAGGACAAAAGAATATCAACCGTTTAAAATATTTGAAAGTACAGGAAAATATAAGCATAAATACCAATCTCACAATATTAATAGTCAGAAAACCTGTGAATCTTTAAGAATGAAACAAATGAATCGAAGTTGCCTCTGCCATTGTTTTCCATAACATAAGTAATTTTATTACCCATCTTTCTGACAGAAAAAAAGTGCCTTTTGAGTCAAACTCCATATATGGATAATGATGCGTCAGTCACCATCTGGATGTCTTTCACTGCCTGTAACTGTTTACTTGATAAAGGAAGAGACATTTTGAGTGGATTGAGTGAACACTTTTGTTGCAAAAATGATCTATGAAGGAACTGTGGAAGTAAGTGAAAGCAAACCAATGAAAAGGACAGATTTCATTTGCATTAGTTTGAAGTGATTTTTGTTTTGGGCAGAACAGCATGTTATAGACAAATTTAAACAAATTTTTGGAATTATTTTTTGACAGCTATGTTACTTCTTTTTTTTCTTTTTTTTACCCATGCAAGTAAAACATAATCTGATTTAGTTGGAGAAATTTGAGACTAGCTAGATAATACAGCTATTTTATTGTTTCCAGTCTTTTAGAGTTTCCGGTCATGGTGTTTGTTACACACTGTTAGCCTTTGCTGTATTTTCTACAGCTAAATACCGCAAAATGCCCAGTAAAACTAACATAAAACATCTTTACAATTAGTTACTGTAATTTGCATTGCATTATGGGTAAAGGACATAGTATTACAGTAACTTACTGTATGTTTTGAAGTTGCAGTAATTTACTGTTTACACATTGCAGTAGTGGTACTGTATTTATAATATCTTGCACTGTTAGCCTTTACTGTATTTTTTACAGCTAAATACCGCAAAATGCCCAGTAAACTAACATAAAACATCTTTACAATTAGTTACTGTAATTTGCATTGCATTATGGGTATAGTACATAGCATTACAGTAACTTACTGTATGTTTTGAAGTTGCCGTAATTTACTGTTTACACATTGCAGTAGTGGTACTGTACTAATAATGTCTTTGCGCTGGCCATGTAAGAATTCTATTTGATTTCCAACGGTCATCATAGATGTTTCATCGTGGTTCTCTGTTTCTGTATTTTTACTCCTTTAGTGGTTAACATATTTTAAGGCAGAAAGAGAGCATGTACTTTTGTTTTTTTCACATCCTAGCTAACATTAATATGCAGTTTATCTGGCTACGTCATCAAGGGTGGCTTCGCTTCCAACGTTTTTCTGATGACGTTTGTTTTAAACTCCGAAGCTTTTTCCGTCCAAGTGCAAGTGCAGCTCTGTCGCCGTGCTGTGGGCTCACACTGCTTCAGCTCTTCGCAAGACAGGTAAAAAAAAACACTTAGAAAACTGTTTGAAGCCAATGTATATTTTAGATGGAGCTAACGTAACTTATAGCATCATGCTATAATGCTATAACTTAGCATGAGGTGAAAGATAGAAAAATATGATGGTGTTATTTTTTGAGCTGGTTCGGAATTAACGTTAGCTAAGGTGCTAATTTTACCGAAGGTTTTAGCTTGACTTTTGACACTAAATCTTCCTCGAACGACTAGCTTTGGGTTGAGATAAGCTCAGTGCTGAGTGTCTGTTAGCATTGTTGTTACATCCTTTGTCGAAGAATATAACGTTAACTGATAATTGATCCCCCGCCCCTTTTAAAAAAATACATCTAATAACTGTTCATTTGTTTAAACCATGACCTTGCAAATGTTAAGAGTGCAGATTAGCTAGGTCAACAAGGATGAATTCTAACGTTGTTCTTTTTTTTCTTTTTGTCAGATGACTTTTTTTAACTCCCAAGCTTTTTCCCTCCAAGTGGCTGTGCAGTTCTGTCCTGCTGAGTGCTAACATAGTTTCAACTCTTGAAAAGACAAGACAACAGGTAAAAAGACAGCTCTTCAAACATATTTGAAGCCACAAAATAATCTGGAAATGTAGAGGAGCAGCTAACCTAATCTATAACTTTGAGCTTGCTACAGCTAGTTAGCCTGCTAAAGTACCATTACATCTCCAACATAGTGTATAAGAGTCTGTAAATGAGGACAAAGGTGGAAAACATTCAAGTGGTTTCTGTTATTTTTTGAGTTGGTTCAGCCACAGTGGCAGGTGGACAAAAAAGTTAATTTCCAAGCCTGGTTCCATATAAGGACTGTTCACCTGTTTAAACCATGCTCTTGCAAATTTAAAGTTAAGTCAGTACTAACAGGTGCAACTATGTACAGGTGTAAATTCTGCAGCATTTGTACTTCAGAATTTAGAGAATTTTGTACTCATGTGAAGAAACATCAACACACAGCTAATTATCAGTTTCGTTGTGGAATAGAGCAATGTCCTACTTCCGTCAGAAAATAAAACATTTAGAAGAAAAGAGGACTCAATCTTCATCTTGGTTGATGTAATTTTATATCGACTCTTAACTTAAAACACACATCTTAAATCAGAATTGTTCAATTAATTTGTTAAAGGGATCAATTCACCCAAATTACAAACATTTTGTTAACCCATATTGTACTTAGCCATTCAGATACTGTATTTGTGGAATGTAATGCTTTAAAAATCATTTAGCCTCACAAACTGTCATTCACATCCGTTGTTTCAGAGTGGTAGCAGGATGTAGGGGTAAAGTCTAGTCTAGTCTCCGGGTGAGGTTCTCAAAAACCTGTTGTAATCTGGGTGAACTGGCCCTTTAAATATAAATTACTACCAGTAATTCATATTTAAGAGTTTTCCTTTTATGTTTCAAAGGTATCTTCCACCAAGATGTCTGTTGAGATGGAAATGACCTTACCTACAACACCAAGGGTAATCATGCTTGGTAAGAGGAATATTTTCTATCACTATAATTTTTTGTAGCAATGTATGTAATAGTTATGGTAGTCTGTACTTTTACTCACTAGCGTTAGCCTGACAAGGGTTTGTCTATTTTAGGAAATAGCTTGATGTCTGCTCAACCCGTGGATGGCTGTATGGAGGAGAAGGTATTTTTCGAACCTGAGCAACTACATGACTTTGCCAGTGTCCTTGCTGTCTTTTTTGGGTCATATTATGACTTCAATCTGGAGTATCAGGAGTCAGCATCCACCACGCTGGAGATGATACAACGGTAAGTACTTTACACCAAGCCATTTATGAATTAAATTTAATGACAGTTTGACTGATGATGAAGAACCATAGCTGATTGCTGTATTGTATGTCTTCATTTTAAAAAATACAATTAATATATTTTATTTCTGTTAAAAGATTCTTTGTGAGGATCAATCCAGATGTTGATACCAAATGCACAGCCAAAGTCAGTACAAGCTGCAAGACGGGAAGTCTTGTCAAGAGGAAAGTAGTCAGTGTCAACTCCCGGATCAACACCTTCCTCAAATGACTCGCTGAATTTGAATGGAGGACTTCCAACTAGGTAAGCATTTTACCAAATGTTTATTATTTTATTGTCTTTTCCTCCTATCTTGCATGTTCTGACTTTACTTTAGGCTTTTTAATATGATTTTAATGATTATTTATAAATGGCATGTGATTCCTACACAATAGCCCTTTAGAGTAGCCTGCATCTTTTCTGTGTCCGTGGTAAAAAGTGGATGTCGCTGCATCTCTTACTAAATCACAGAAATGTATAAGTGTGTAGTCGTTTAATTGAGGTGTTTTTTTTAATATTATGCAGTTTTCAGTTTATTAGGCACACCTTGCAGTAATCCATCAGCACCAACAAAATGACTAAAAGATTGTTATGACCTGTTGTCTTTCATCGCCTCCTTGGGGACATTTGCAGGGTCTCAATACAGTACGCAATCGTTTGAATTAGTGAAGACTGACTGACTGCTTTTGCCATAAACAATCCAAAAACCTGAAGTGAAGCCAGTCCTGCTCATTCTTTATGCAGCTTCTATTATCACTTCAGTGCAATTGATTTTTTTTAAACAAATTATCAACTTAATGCTGCTTTATGCCAATGATTTTATGCATTTGGACATTGTCATTTCAGCTTAATTTGTCAGCCTTCCTGTCGATTTGAAAATGTAGATAACTTCCTGACCATCTCATGACCTCCCACATCGTGTCTTATTCTTTACAGTTCAGCTTCCACAAGATGGATCCCACTGATTTTGTTTGACAAATGGAATAAAAGTTCTTCTGATGTAGGAAATGCATCTGATATAACAATATTTATTGATATGAATGCCTACCATACAGTACATTATTATCGCACTTGCACTGTTATTGTGATGTATTGTGTAACAGAGCACATTTAAGCTACTGTTAACTGCTTTCTGACAATGCAGCCTCTGCTGGTTTTTAAATGAAGTATATATTCTATATATTTTTAAAAGTCAGTCTTTAATAGTTTATGGCTGGTACTTGATGCACACATGTTCATGTTGCTACATACATGTGCCATAAAAAATATTGACATGACCTGTAGTGTGTTCTATGGTTTTGTTGTTTTATAGCACATTATATTGTATTGTGACATTGTCCATATGACATTGCGAATATATAAATGGATTTTATTTCAACAAATCTGCTGAAAATAAATACCTGTTTTTATTCACAGTACTTGGACTAAAATTTCTTTTGTGGAACTTTTCGGTTTATGGTAAAATATTCTTGTATTAAAAATGTAAACTTTAATTTACAGTAAAACTGACATTATGTTGTGAAACAAGTTTACAGTAGACCAGCTTTACTATAAAATACATTTACAGTTTTATGCTATAAACTACATTTACAGTAAAGCAGTTATAACTGCAAAGCACACTCACAGTAAAAATTAACTGTGAAATATCATGACAGTAAAGGTACTGTGGAATGGTAATTACAGTAACCTACTGGCAACACTGTTGCCAGTAAGGTACTGTAGAATGTCATCATAGTAACTTACTGGCAACACTGTTGCCAGTAAGTCGCCAGTAAGTTACTGTAGAATCAAACATCATAGTATTATTGGCAACACTGTTGCCAGTAAGTCGCCAGTAAGTTACTGTAGAATGGTAATTACAGTACCTTGCTGGCAACTTACTGGCAACAGTGTTGCCAGTAAGTTACTGTAAAATTACAATAAAAAGTCTAACAGTGCAAGAAATCACTCAACACTTTATCAAAATACAACCAGACTCAGGCTGAACTCAGAGACTTAATAAATCCCACAGTAGGGTGCCAGTTTGTTGTGTCTCCAAGCTTCTGCTCTCAGGTGACACTTCTCGTGACCTCCTCTCCCTCAGTGGAGGCTCTGCTATAACTGCTTCTTGACTTTCACAGTATGGTGAAAGTCAAATGGTGTTCCAAATTTGACATAATCTATCAATTTTGATAGCATTTCCATCTTGAGGGTAGAAAAAATGTGGTTTTCTAGATATTGTGTGTCAGCTGTCTGGTTTCAGGGAATTTTTCAGAACATTACACTTTTTAAAAGGTTATTTAAAATTGTTGTGGAAAAAGTTATTGAACTGAACCTATCAGAAAGATTTAAAACAAAGTAAATGCAAGCTGCTTTCATTGAACAAGTGCCAACAACGTTTAGCAATTCAGTTTCATCCATTGCCAGTATTCAGGCTTTGAGGACTAAATACAGAAATAGCCAAATGTCTTAATCAAAACTCTAAAACCAATCAAACGGAACAATGAGAAAATCTTTTAAATTGTGTCTGCTGGAGCTATAAGATAAGGTTAAACAGCCTCATTGTTTCTTTGAAACAGCAACCAAGCTTAACAAATGTGCTCTCCTTTAAGATTAGGGTGAAAGTTACTCTTACTCTGCTGTCACAGCTTGTGTTAATTTTTCACAGCTGTCTGTGTCACCAGTCCCCCTGGTTTACGTAGGAGCCAGAACAGCTGGTATCATAGCAACAGAAGCAGTTATCTCTACTTTATTTGTGCTGTCACACAGTTTCTGTGTGTGTGTGTGTATGTGTGTGTATGTTTTCCATGATTGTTGTGTGCATGCTTAGCTCAATGAGTGTGTGCACATGGAAATGCATACATGAGAGCTTTTGTCCATTTGTGAGGCTTCTATAGGAACCTGCAGTCAGAATGAAAACCTCCCTCCTGCTCATAATGGCTCTGGAGTTATTGGCGTCTGGGAAAAAGCTGTTTACACAGAGCCCTGCACTGTTTCCAAAGGCCCTAATAATGCTGTATGACAAGCATAGCTCAGCCCAGCCTTCTGTCCTCCCTTGTTCGCTGATGTTTAAACAATAACCTAAAAATGTGTTCTGGAGTCACAAGCACAGCAAACCGCCCATGAGTGAGGTCACTGATGGAGGGGTGCCTACTGATGCTTTCAAGAAAATGTTAACACCCCCAGTGAGGACAGTTTCAATCTGTTGAGCAAGAATTTCATAATTTAATTTGCATCAACTGGATCTAATAAAGTGCCGAAGAGTAGATGGAAAGCCCAAAGAGCCCCTGTGAGGGATTTAGTGTGCTTTTCATTGGATTTGATTCAATTAGTGCTCTACCCCCGGACTCTCTTTACATTTGTCTAAGGTCTCTTGCTTTGCACAAGCCTTCTCAGCATTAGTTTAGTTCTGCAGTGCTAGACATTTGTCCACATTATTTATGGAGTTTTAGTCCCTTTTGTTATGTCTAGATGGAGCCTTGTGAATGTAAACTTTAAACAGACCACTCTATTTTGTTTCTGTTCTTAAGTTCAGCAGCTCTTTCACATTGCATAAGTTTCACAATATCAGGGTCCTGTTTTGTTTAGGTTCATGGGTGTCTTTCAATTGCCTTCCTCAGTTCTATCAGTTTCTTCCATGTAACATGCTATGATTATCGCAATTCCTCTCAGTAAACAAGCTTGTCCTTGGTTTTCATTTTATCATTTTATTAAATATTCACCTTAATAAAAATTTCTGAGCCACTGTCCTTTGCAAACCAAAAATGGCACGTAACTTTATCATTTCATAAAGCAAATTTTTCATTCAGGATCAAAATGGAAAGAGACCTATACTATCATTGGTGAAATACTTCAACAGTGAATTCTGGAGCCACCGCTATGGCTGTCTTTTACTAGATCATACTGCTGTGACATATCATCATATTAATGTGCAAAGTGCAAGCAGAGTCAATCGATAAACACTTAGCACTCTTTGAAAATTGGTTTTGTAAAATGAAATATTAGATGTAAAACACATCAAGCTAAAAAGCAAAATGGTGGTTGGTGAAAAATAATGAAAAGTATCATTGCCTGGACTTTATTAGAAACACAGTTAAATCCTGCCCAAGGAAAACTTATAACTCACATATTTCATCAGTAAAGACCCAAACCACCCTGTAAGGGCCAGAAACTACATGAGGATCAAATTATACAGTTTTCAATAAAACTGTAGAGATCTTGGAAGAGTTGAGTGTATTTTGTGTTCTAGTATGTTCATTCTCCCACTCCTTTCTTCATCTGCAAACTGCACACTATTCAATCCTGATACAAAATAAAAATAAGTTTGTTCTTCTTAGTTGAGGTAATTCTCCCCTTGTTGAAGCTGTGCTTCAGGTAAATCCAGCATGTTACTCTGTATCCACCACAGCATACACCCATATCCATGGCTACCACAGACAAACAACTTACTGTACCCCATCAGTCTGTCTGTCTGCCCTTAATAACAAAATCAGCAGGACTGCAGGCTAGCATAACAGAAAGGGCATAACTGAACAGTTACCTCATACATGTCTTTCTTCATGCCTGACCTCCCCATCTCTGGAAACTGCTTATTTTGATTAGCAGGAACAAATTGATCATCTGCAGACTTTCTTGAACTTGTCTAACTTTACACTCAGATACTCGAAAACCATATCAAGTGCAGTGTGGACAACAGATTTATAGAAATTAGTGGCTCTCTCATCATACTTTGTATTGTACTTTTATCTGTGAGCCAGATATATGCCGAAAAGAAAATTGAAGGAGTTTTGCGTGATATCAGGAGATTCTGGAATTTGTGGTTGTTTCATGATAAACTAATGATAAAAATGTGTTAGTGTTCATTTGTTTGCAGGTCATAACAAGTACATAAATCAGACAATGAATATAGTCAATCCAGCTACTGTGGGGAAAAAAAATTAATAAATGTATTTACATCTCAGCAATTATAACTTTTTAATACTTAATGAGATTATTACCTTTCCAAATTAAGGTGAAATTGTTTGTGCTTCTTTAAACAACTAGTTCTGGAAACATATCAGAAACTTGAGACATTGAGAACATGCATACCTGGAAACAGGTGAGATGACGAGAAATGATTAGGAGTATGAAGCAGACTGTATAGACAGGCAGCAATTATGACGGCAGGAGAAATATGATTTCAGTCTACAATACATAATAGGTGACTTTTACTGATACAAATGTAGTTTCAGACACTCTTGTTTACTCCAAATAGAATTCATATTAGTGCACTCAAATTTAAATCCTCCTAAGGAATATTTACCAGACCTAATGATGCTCCAGACATGTTTTCCCATTTCAGTTCCCTTGAGGCTGTAAGGAAGACACAATCGATACGGGAATGCAAAACCAAACCTAATCAACTAAACACTTAACTCCAGCAAAGCAGCAATTCTAAGACACAATGATCAGGTCAGGTAGGAGCCCTGTGGCAGGAGCATGACATCATCATGGCAGCGTTCCTTAATTGAAACCACCAGAACCCCAAGCTATCCCATTACACCAGCCGAGGTGAAATTGCCAGGTCAGAGCATAAGAAAGCTCCCATGCGTAATTTATGGCACTCTTACCTCAGATAATCCATACGTATAAGTTGTGAGGTTATAAAGCTACAGTGCCCCTAAACCATCTGCAGCCAATTTGGCTCTTGAATAATCCTCCTTTAATCATACTGTGAGAAGATCCTGTTGACCGGACTATAGAGAAGGCAGAGGAGTCAGTTTTCATTTGAATTCTCTCTGCTTAGCTACTCCAGCAGATTTAAAATGGGGAAAAAGGAGATGTTAACTAAGTGAGCAAGTGATCTCCTTTAAAAGCTCAAACCCAGTGCCCTTCTCCTGCACCAGTAAATTACAAGGGAAGGTCCCCAGCATCAGATCAATACAGCTTATTTGCAGTTTAACAAAAACAGATGTTAGAAGTCCTGCTAGGAATGTCTTGCTACATTTTAGATGAGACAGACATTAATGTTTGCATGCGTGTGCACAGCGGCAATCCAGGAAAGCAAATAAAAAAGAAAGATGTCCTTTTGCTTGCACTGTTTGCTTCATTATAAAACACAGTTTTAGTTTGAGAGATTAGAGCATCCTCTTAAATATGAAGATTAATTCAGATTTATGAATCATCATTTTTAAAGCTTATATCATAAAGCTTTTCTGCTTTGCACATTGTGATGGCCCCTGCTGTGCGGTCCTGTGTGTGCTGTGTAGCGGGTAAACTGTTTATTAATTAGGTCCTCGATTGTAGGAGGTGCTTCTAATTATGTGGACACCTGGTTTGTATATAAGGAGTGCCGTTCCACTCGTGAAGCTGGCCGACGCAAGTACCAGATGCAGACGATACAGAGATCCAGGCCTCGCCGAGAAGCAGACTCCCTGGTGGGGAAGGTCCAGGCTGAAGGAGCGCGGGTCTATCACATCTTGGGCTGCCATCTATGGATCCCCTAGACAATTAGGTTCTTTTAAAATAAATTGCCTCTAAAAAGCTAAAACTTTGTCTGGTTTCCAGGACCTCCCTATTTTTTGTTGCAGCCAGCCGAGCCGGGCTGTAACACACATGAACAGAGGAAGATGATTTAAAGATGCCTTTGGGCTGATTTTCTGCTCCGTCTAACATCTTTATCTGAGAATCATTTTTGAGTGAGAACAAATCTCCATTTAAGACTTTTCGAAATTATTATTGCAGCCCTTGAATGTTGTGATAAAGATACAGAATGTAAAGCTGCTATGACATGTATAATCAGCCTGAGCATTAATGATTAAAGAAGGCATTTTCACGACAAACTAGTCATGTTTTGGTATGGAGTGGGAGTCTGTTATTGCTCACAAAGTGATTTCAATTTAATTCTTAGTCATTTCTTTTTCATCAATTACAATTTATGTTGCTTCTTCCCATATTTTTTTATCTACCTACCTATGTCCGCAATTGTAGATCAAGCAATGTAGAATGACTGGTAAATCTATTCACCACTACAGATCGGTGCAGCGTCCACATCACTGCAGGTGCAGCACCAATCCACCCATCAATGACCCACTCTATTCGTGGGACTTCCGGTTGAGGCAGCGCCATGTGAGGACGTGGGTTTGTGAGCTCCACACCTGAACCATTTCATTTCTGATACGGCTCTTATAAAATTACGCGATATAGCCTTGCACAAGCTGTTGTGTATATATTAGACAACATCAACCTTTCAGGCATGCCAAAAAAATCTCAAGTCAACAAGTTCGGACAAGACGCGAGGGCCTCTGAAGCGGAAGCCAGCTCAGCTAGCCTAGCTTGCTCAACCTCAACAATGACGACTGCGGCGGGCAACCAGAATGCCATTATGGAGGAATTACAGTCAATGAGGCAAGAATTGTTGAAGAAAATGGACGAAAAGGCTATTGAAATCCAAACGGAGCTGCGCAATGTCACAGATAAACTCAATAAAAGACTGGACAAACTTGAGAGTCACACATCTGAGCTAGAAAACGGAGTGACCGCTAATGCTAACTCTATTGCGACTATGGAGTCTGACTTGTCTGGGATGAAAAAAGAACTTTCCCTGCTCAGAGCCCGGTGTGAGGATCTGGAGGCCAGATCACGGCGTTGCAACGTCCGCATCACCGGAGTGAAAGAGGGGCGCGAGCAAGGGAAACATCCGTCAGTTTACGTAGCTGGTGTGCTGAAAGAAGCCCTTGGACTGGACAAGTTGCCGACTCTGGATAGAGTGCATCGGACCCTCCGCACAAAGCCAGTACAAGATGACTTGCCACCAAGGGCAGGTTAAATGTCACTACTTCACAGAAAAAGAATTACTTCTCAAAAAAGCAGCAGAGGCTGGAGTGATAACAACCGCTGATGGTGACACTATCCGCGTCCTGCCGGACTTCACCCAAGCTGTGAGTAAACAACGCGCCGCTTTTACCGAAGTAAGGAAGCTTCAAGCAGCTGCGCAGGAGTCCGCTACGGCCTCAGATACCCAGCGACGTTAAGGATTACTACGGCGGATGGACAAGAAACGACCTTCAAGGATCCAAAGCGTCCTAAGGAGTTTGTTTTGAAGGAGTTGCTGAGCGCTGAAGCGTCCCATTAAGCATGACCGTTCGCAAGGGAGCATGGCCTGGAGTTATTAGGACTGGACGGTGCCGTCGCAGGACAATAACAAACATTAGTGCTGAATAATCGGATCTTACAGGTAATGCGTGCGTATATTGAGCCTTATAGTGCGTTTTCTTTATATAAGAGACATACCATAATGTCTAATTTTGAATTCTAAGTTTTGGCTTTTTTGATACTTGCAATTATTATTATTATTATTTTTTTTTTTTGGAGCCTTGTGATGCTATATTGGAATGGGTCACTACTGCTGTAGAAATTGCATCGTTGCGTTTAATTACCGTTTGTAATTGGGTTCTGGTGTGGGCTAACATGGTAAGCATTTATCAGTTTGGATAGTGAGGAGATACACTGTGAGAACTGGAAGTATAGCGGCCTCCTTTTGAGGCTAATTTTTATTTTATTTTATTTTCCTCTTTTGCCGTTCCATTATAGGTGCTTTGTTAATTTTGTGTTCATTATTCCCCCCTCTCCTGCCCCTTGTCCTTTTTTTCTCTCCCCTGTTCCCCTCATGGGCTACATGTTGGATGCCTCTTTTGTTGAGTCTTGTCTATGACCTCTGCAAATAATAAGATACTAACCAACACCACTTTGGTGTGCTGGAATGTCAGAGGATTAAACCATCCGGTGAAACGTAACAAAGTATTCTCTCATCTTCAGAAATTGCAAAGTCGCATTGTTTATTTGCAAGAAACCAATTTGCTAAATAAAGATCAGTGTAGACTCTGCAGAGGTGGCTTTACACAATATTTTCATTCGGATTTCAACAGTAAGAGCAGGGGAGCAGCTATTTTAATACATAAAGATGTACAGTATGAAGAGTCTAAAACAATTAGGGATAAAAATGGCAGGTATGTCATCACACAAGGCAAATTATTTAATAGGCCTGTTGTTCTTGCTAATGTTTATGCCCCTAACTGGGATAATGTGGATTTTTTTAGCAATCTTTTTTCCCTCTTACCAGATCTTGAATCGCACAATTTAATACTAGGTGGGGACTTGAATTGCACTTTGAACCCAACATTGGATCGTTCCAGCCCAAAAGTTGCCACGCTTAGTAACTCAGCCCGTTGTAAATATCGCTTTATTGAAACATAATGGAATGGTGGACCCTGAGATTCAAATATCCATCATCCAAACAGTTCTCTTTTTTCTCCCAAGTACACCAAACCTATTCAAGGATTGACTACTTTCTGATTGATGAGAGACTCTTGCCCATGGTTACCCAAGTAGATTATGGCAGCATTGTAATATCAGACCATTCCCCAGTCACTCTGCGGTTAGGCTTTCCTGAAGACAAATCTCCCACCTTTTCGTGGCGGCTTAATCCCAGACTGCTGTCTGAACAAAGGTTTGTCGACTTCATCAACGCACAAATAGATATTTTCATTGAGGCCTGAGATAAGTAATGCTATACTTTGGGAAAGTCTAAAAGCATATCTGAGAGGTCAAGTGATATCTTACGTTGCTGGTGAAAACAAAAGGAGGGCTAAACGGGCCTCAGAGCTTATTGAACGAATTAAAACCGTAGATCAACAACATTCAGCTTCACCTTCTGTTGACTTATACAGAGAAAGAATCCTACTTCAAACAGAATTTGATTCAATCACTAATACCAAAGCCATAGACATGCACCTGAGGTCACGTCTCACCTATTATGAGTCTGGGGATCGTGCCGGCAAAATGTTGTCCCATCAAATTAAACAGTCAGCATCTGCAGGTTTCATTACAGCGATAAAGGATGAGCATGGTAACATACTTACTAACCAAAATGAGATTAATACTCAGTTTAAGTCATTTTATGAGAATTTGTATACTTCTGAAGCTGGTGACACTGCTTTGATTGAAGACTTTTCAGTAATCTGACTATACCCATGCTAGATGACTCGGACAAATCTAAATTGGAGGGTACTATTACTATATCAGAAATAACTCAGGCTATCACAAAAATGAAAACCGGAAAGGCTCCTGGCCCAGATGGGTTTCCCATAGAGTTTTTTAAAAAATTCGCACCAAAATTAGTCCCTTTACTGCTAAGAGTTTTTAGGGAGATACTAGATAAAAAGGCCCTACCTGTGACTATGACGCAAGCAATTATCTCACTGATACTTAAAAAATCTAAAGACCCCTTGCACTGTGAGTCATATCGCCCAATTAGTTTGCTATGTTGTGATTATAAGATTTTGGCAAAGGTCCTTGCTGGCAGGCTCGAAGATGTTCTTCCCAAACTTATCCACCCGGACCAGACGGGCTTTGTTAGGGGCAGACAGATATCCAGTAATTTACGACGTCTCTTTAATGTAATCTATCAGCGCCATGATGTTGAACCTGAAGTAGTGATATCCCTTGACGCCCAAAAGGCATTCGACAGAATTGAATATGATTTTCTGTTTACTACACTCAAAAAATTTGGATTCGGCCCAGTTTTCTGTACTTGGATCACCATTTTGTACACAGCACCACATGCATCAGTACGAACAAATAAGGTCACTTCTAGTTTCTTCCCTCTCTCACGTGGTACCCGACAAGGATGTCCCCTTAGCCCCCTTTTGTTTGATATCGCTATTGAACCTCTGGCAATCTTGATAAGGGACTCCGCTAATTTAACTGGTGCAGAGAGGTGGGCGCGTAAACAAATTGTCCCTTTATGCTGATGACCTCCTCCTTTTCCTGTCTAAACCTAATATTACAATACCTATTGCTCTAAACCTAATTGGAAAATTTGGGCAGGTTTCTGGTTATAGATTGAATCTATCAAAAAGTGTTTTATTCCCAATCAACGACAAGGCACGTCAAATTGCCTTCCATAGTCTCCCCTTTATAGTCAGTAAAGATAGTTTTGATTATTTGGGCGTCTGTGTAACATATGATTACAGTTGCTTGTTTAACAAAAATTTCGCTAAGGCACTGAATAAGGCTAAATTAGACATGGAGAAGTGGTCAAAACTCCCTCTGTCTCTTGTAGGAAGAATAAACTCAGTCAAGATGACAATCATGCCAAGGTTCTTATATCTGTTCCAAACCATACCAGCCTTTATTCCTAAGAAATTCTTCAAAGAATTAAACAGACATATATCTGTGTTTATCTGGAATAAAAACATTCCGAGAATTAGAAAGGAATATCTAGAGAGACAGAAAGAGGACGGTGGACTGTCCCTACCTAATTTCCTTTACTATTACTGGGCAACCAATATCCATAAGTTTTTGTACTGGTTTATAGATCAGACGGGTCCTGAATCCCCAGATTGGGTCCACCTGGAACAACATTCTAGCAATCCAGTGTTGCTTAGCTCATTAATATGTAGCCCTTTACCTTTGAGTACGAATAATCCAGTTGTTGGCGCTCTAAAGATATGGTTCCAATTTAGGACTCATTTTCAATTTAGAAATGCACTAACTGCATCTCCTGTGCGATGCAATGTCCAGTTCGCCCCATCCTTGATAGATCCATCCTTTCAGAAGTGGCACGAGAGAGGCATAACTTGCGTTAAGGACCTTTTTGAAAGAGGTCAATTTGTTTCTTTTGAACAACTTAAAAGGCGCTTTGGTGTCCCTCAGGCTGACTTCTTCAGATATCTCCAGGTACGTAGTTACGTGAAAACTAATTTCTCATTAACACTGCCTCGAATAATGTGGATTGATGAATGTTTGGATATGAATCCGACTGATAAGGGCTTAATATCAGTTATATACGGCAAAATTCAGAACGCTGCATCCCCATCACTTATACATCTAAAAGAATCATGGGAAGAAGAGTTAGGGGAACTATTTACTGATACAGCCTGGCAGGCCGCAATCTCAAGAATCCATTCTTCTTCAATTTGCATTAGACATAGCCTGCTACAATTTAAGGTTCTGCACAGATTGCACTTGTCCCCTATTAAATTAGCTAGAATGTATCCTGATGTAGATTCATCTTGTGTTAGGTGTGGACACAACCCTGCTGATCTCAGTCATATGTTCTGGTTTTGCCCTAGGCTCCTCCCCTTTTGGGAGTCAGTTTTTAGGACGATTACACTTATATGCAAGAGGAATATTGATCACAGTGCTCTAACTGCCTTATTTGGGGTTGTCCCTCCGACTACACCAATAACAACGCAGCAGGCCAATGCTATAGCATTTGTTACACTGCTTGCAAGACGCCTAATATTATTCAATTGGAAGAGAGCTGCTCCTCCATCCCATAAGCAGTGGATGGAAGATGTTATGCTCCATCTGAAGCTTGAACATCTGAAACATACAATACATGACTCAATCCAACAATACAATATCACCTGGCAGCCATTTCTTTTGCATTTTGAGACAGACTTCTGAGCATGTAGCCCTACCCTCCTCCTTCCCCTTCTCTCCCCCCCTCCTTCCCCTTCTCCCCCCCCCCTTTCCCTTCTCTCCCCCCCCTCCTTCCCCTTCTCTCCCCCCCCCCCTTTCGCTTCTCTCCCCCCCTCCTTCCCCTTCTCCCCCCCCCCCCACTAAATATGTGATGTTAGCACCTGTTGTCATTTTGTTTTTGTTTGTTTTATTGTTGTTCTTACATGTATAAAACAATAAAAAGATTTGAATAATAATAATGACCCACTCTATTCGTGAACAAAACTCTAAGAAACTCCTCCACTTGGGGAAGGACTTCTTGCCCAGACAAGAGAAGGCACGCTACCATTTTTAATGGAAAACGGGGAAATAACCAGAAATAGTGAATCAATTTGTAGTGTTGCAGCAATGTTTTGTAACTTAATGAAGCCACCATTTCTTTCTTTCTTTTGTATGCAGGTCATGGATGTTGCAAAATTCGCAGATTTGGATCTTTTTAAGAAACATTTAACGAGTAAATTCAGGAGTCAAACGTTTTCTAAACATACAATAACTTCAAAACTATTCGCATTTACTGTTCTCTGTCGAATGATAAATGCTGTTTTTCTTTCTTGTCACACCCAAGATAAAGAGGGTTGTGCAGTGACTTGGCCTCATTTTGACAAATGCTGATTTTTATCTGCCTGGAGGTGAGCCTGACAGCACGTGGTCCTGCCCTTCCACCAGGTTCAGGTCTGTGTAAGCCAGGAAACAGATGTTTCCTTACATTTTTCTGCTGTGTAAACAGAATTAAAATTTGTATTTCTAAAAGCCAAAGCACACTATACCAGGAGTTTACTGATAATGAGTTGAAATAATATTTCCATTTTGTGCCCAGCATAAAAAACATTATGGTTTTAAACCCAGGAAAACTTTTTTTACCTCTTTGTTTCAATTCCTTTGGCAGAATTCGCTTTCAGGGACGACTCAAAATCCTTGTTTACTTCTAACATGCCGTACTCCTTTTGAATTGATGCCTTAGGCTGAAAAAGCATGCAAAGGCTTGGTAGAAATGCCACACATTCACAGAAGGCATGCAAACACAATGCAGCTGAAACACTCAAACTCTGTTTGGCTTGTGTAGAAATTATACAACAGGACTGAGTGGTGAACCAAAGGAGTGAAAGTGTTTTGAGATCAAGGAGAAGGATTCAGATTATATAATTTGTGGAAACTGATCCCCCTGCCAGTTGCATGTGACTCTAAGCTAATATGCCAGATCAAACACTTCTGGTCAGAGATGTGCAGTGTGAAGACTGCAGAGAAACAGCTCAAGGTGCTATCACCTTTTAACACTGCTGAGCTGTGCAGACTTAAAATGTCAGATGAGCATGCTGCCATGTGGGTGCAAAAGGCACCTACTAGCATTTAAGTCATTGAGGTGCAGAAATGGTGGATAAGCGTTTTTAGTGTTTCATGTTTGGAGTTAACATTCGGTGAAGTCCAAAAAAACCCTTACTACAAAGCTGCTATTTGAGTAAAACGCTATTATGAAAGCAGTAAATTATCATGAGAGTTTGTGGTTTATGCAAAATATGCATGAACTTTAAAAAAAACATTTACACCACTGTACTTTTAACTATTGTGAATGTGCAAAAAAAAGTACAGTAAAGCTGTACAGTATATATAGTGTAGAGAATGTATGGGGAAGTTCAGAATGTCCTGAACTAAGCTGATGCCAAATATTATATAATAAATGTCAGAATAGAAAGGTAAGCCTTAGGACAGTATGTCCTGTTGTTCAGTTATATTTGGTAGCAGGGGAATTTTACGTTCCACCACAGTTCAAGGAAATGTTAGCACAGAAAATGTTCCATGCACAGAGGCGACCTTCCTGATTAGGTTGTTGCTGTAGAATATGCAGAAAGCAACACAACTGCATGTGATGAGACAGTTGCAAAGTTTTTTGAGCTTAGCGATTTGGTTTTGTTTCGCTGCTGAACTCCTTCAACAGCAAAACTTTTAATGTAAAGGACACAGCTTGACTTGTCTTTCCATATAAAGACGATTATATCTTATATAATCATCAATTATATAGAACGAACATTTTCTTTACATGGCTTAGTCAGTTTCTGTGCATTACTGTGTGTTGGTGTCACTTTATGCAGTCATTTTGGAAAAGAAAACACTCACTTAGGGCTCTACAGTATAGTGTTTAAAAATATGAAAAGAGTTGAATGTGTTGATACAGCTAATGCCTAATATAGTAACAAAAGTCTGGATATAAAAATAAAGGTTAGGCCCGTCTTTTTCTCCCCCCTCAGTTAAAGGGGGGAGCCTTTAACTGTAGGTTAAAGGCTGCAGTTAAAGGAACTTCTAACAGCCCCTTTAACTGAGGGCTGTTAGAAGCCTTTTAGGCATCTAACAGTCTAAAAGGCTGTTAGATGCAGAAAAAATCCCTCTACAGTTCCAAAAAATAAAAAATAAAAAATGTTGAAACAGTTAAATATTAAAATAGTGTAGAAAATTCCCCACAAAGCAAGCTTTCTGGATCGATTTACTTCCATTTTTTTCAGTTTTAAGCAATCAAACAAAAAAAATTGTTTTTTCTTCTTTATTCCCCTTTATTCCACCTTTAAGACCAACAATAATACATTAAAAGGCTTTATTTTCAGAACATGACCTGACAGATTTTTAACCCATTTTCCCAGAACCGTAAATCATTTAAACGTCTAGAAAATACTTCTGTATTATCTCATTGTGACATCCATAAAGCATACCGGTACTCAGTTACGCATGCATGTCGTATATGCTGATGAGACATCAGATTGAAAGTGACATCTTTCTGACGAGCAAGTGAGTTGGATGACTTGGTCTGCATTATCCTGTTGTTGTTTTTTTCACTCCAGATGAGTAAGAAGCAGAGAATGTGATTTCAAAACCACAGCAAAAAGGAATGTACTGGCATGCCCTCAAATCATCACTCTTAACTCCCCAAATTAAAAGAAAACAGAACTGTAACGTCTGTGGATAATGGTTCAACAGTTCATCAAATTATATACAAATTAGTAAAAAGGATAAGATCAAGTTAGTTCAATTAGTTGTGTACATAAGCGCTCTGAATGCTTGACATACAGAAACTTTCACAGAAATGTGAAAATCTTAAGCTATGGTTCAGTAACAAGTTTTCACCGTAGGTTAAAAACAAAACTTCTGTGGCAATGCTGGTAGCTATTCGGATGAAGTACTGCATCACTTGTTACGACTGGGGTCGTTTAACTTCATTATGCAAATGAGTATGCAGGTGCCTTTTATTGATTGCTGCCTGGAGGACGACGGGGGATGTCCGATTGGTTGCTTCCCGGAGGTGACGGATATAAAAGCTGGTGACGCGGAATTCCTGCCATCCATCCTCGGCTCATCCCAACCGACCACACTGTTCGACACTATGTAACGTTCTGGAGTTTGTAGGAGTGAGCTGCCGTTTCTGTTTCCTTAGTTTTCTCATGTTTTTCTTAGTTAGGGAGGTAAGTTTTTGTTATTTGGTTTATTTGCTTTTAATTAGGTAAGTTGGTTAATATTTAGATAGTTTCCTTTTGTTTGTTGTTTTCGGCATTAGGTCATTCTGATGTCATACGCTCCACTTGTAACATTTCAATTGAAAAATACATCTCTTTAAAATAAATATAATTGCAAAATGTTCGACTCCGTGTGTGTTGGTTGCTTGGGATCTGAAGAGGATGGATCTTTTATGGTATGATCTGGCCACGCCAGACGGGTCGTAACACACTTCATAACAGGTACAATAATTCCTAAGTTTGGTACCGATGAGTCCAAAACTTTAAAAGACAAAGATAAACTGCTGACAAAAACACTGGTTAAATACAACCAAAAAATGGTTTTGGATTCAATCTATATGCTTCATTTGTCTTGATTTATTCATTTGGAAAACTGTAAAAAAAAATTATTTTCATCTTTTTTATTTTCTGTGATTAAAATCTTTGGAAACTCAATGGCACGACAGTCTACTACAATCAATGTCGAGAAAGTAATCAGAGTTTGATTAGCAGGAATGCTCCTCCTATTGATCTGTTTCTGCAACAAGAAGCAGCTCCAAGTGCCCTGAATGAGTAGCATTCGATCGCCTAGTGAGGTTAAACACAGACTGTTTCTGCACAGGCAACTGCCTTGGACAACAAGGACAACAGCCAGAACTGAGAAACTGCCTGAATCACTGGTTATCCTCTTTGTTCATTGCGTCGCTAAGATTTCAGTCAGAATTGTGGATTTCTTCTTCTTACTGATATCAGAGTCATAACTAGATATTTCCCTCTTGTTTACCAGACACCTCTTTGACACAAAAGTCTCGTTTATTGATGGGGTGTCACAGAATAAAGCGTGACCAGGAACAGATGGATAAGCAGGAAATATCTTATTGCAGCACAAAGATGGCTTTTTATAATTTTCTGAGAACTTGACAGGTGTGAGAAGGGTTCAAACTTGTCAGCGCAGGTGGAGATGTTCTCACCTTTTCTCCCCAATGACTGACACACTGACAGCAAAGATGAGCTTGCTGTGTCTCATTATTAGAATATTGTCATTTACTTGAACAAGTTGAAACTTCTGGGAACGTCAGAGGACTGAGACGCTCAGTAGACTGACAATTTTGCTCATCAATTTCTCAGAAGTTTTAGTGTGCAAGTGAATCATATCCTTATTATCGCCCAGTTATTGCAGCAGCAACAGAGAACTCCTACCTAGAACATGATGGTGATAGGATGATGATGATGACCAGAATGTTCACACTGCATGCACTAGTGTTATCAATCCGAGCCAAAATGACTTACAAAGTTGATGGAAATCTTATTTTTACCTACTTCCAGTGTTGGCAAGAACTTGACAAGTAATGTGAAATAAATCATCAATTATTTATCATCGTCAAAAAGTTTATTTCAGTGATCCTTAAAAAAATCTGCCTTTGATTTTTACAGATTCAGTACACACTGTATTATATATTTTATGTGTTATTTGAAGAGGGCGCTATTTCCTATATTATCCACAGCCTCCCGTTTTTATTTTGTCTTGAAATCTGAGATACATCTTCATCTTTAGGAAGCATGTATTTGGACTTCTCTCTTTTACTTACTTCAGCACAGCTCACAGTTTTTAACAAATTCTGTAGTTTTTGGTGTGTGATGGAGACCAGGGGCTCCATCCCTATTATTTGATATTTATTTACAGAACAGATACTTTTTGTTTCATTTCTTTATTTCAGTTGTGTGTTGTGTTAATTGGGTTTTACCTTCCTAGTGTGTCTCCTTAGAAGGGTGGAGCATACCATGTGAGCCAAGAAGGGTAATGCTCTGAAGTTATATTAAGTTTGATTTAATTACTTGATTGACTTTAGGATTAGTTGTTTCTAATTTGCATGCATGTAAATATTTATTTGTACTATTTATTTTGTGTTGGGTTTGTAAATAATTTATTGTTGTTTTGTCACCCCTTCACCTGGTGCGGGTGGAAGTGGCCAAAAGATAAAGCCAGCTGCTGTGCTTTGCAGAGAGAAATGGGTGTCGGTGTATTGGTGACCTGCAGCACCAATAAAACTTAGTCCACCAAATCTTGTTGCGTTGCCTCACCTCCTTCTAACGCAGTGCCGCCCTCGGAGAGTGACATGGTGTACTTGTAAATCTGCTCCTTAGTTGCATCTTTTCGGGTCTGCTACTGCCTCTAGTGGCGTGGGGGTGGTAACACAACTAATCTAATTACATTACTTAACCAGAATACTACAAAGTCTTATTTATTATTCATTTTGGCACCGTAAAAGATAAATTATCTTATAAAACACCCTATTTTTCATTTTCTTAGGGATGTAGAGCTAATTAAATGGCATAAACAATACTTTCATACATTATAAATAATATCTATATTCCATCAATTATAGGAGGAACTAAAGAAATAAGGAGACATGAAAAACAACATGAGGCAGTGGAGGCAGAGTGGTTTTTAGTTTCACCACTATTTAGCTGCTGTTATACCTGCCGTTCAAAGTATTCTTAAAAAATTATATGTTAGTCTGCAGTTCATGTGACCAAACCAGCCAAGGTTTTAACATTTTAACTCAAGAACCTCTACCTAACTAGACGTTGTACATAACCTCAAGTTGGGTAACCGCAAGATCACTAGGTCTTCTTAAAGGATGGAGTCTCTGAAAAAATTTCTTAAAGATATACCCGGTGTTTTCAGCAAAGTTGAGCTGACTGTCCAGGAATGACACAAGAAATTTAAGATCTGCCACAGTTTCAACAGGCTGGCCATCAAGTGAAACTAGATTCACTTTCAGGTCTCGTTTGTCATTTAATTAGCTCTTCTTCCTTAAGAAAATGAACAGGTATGTTCTTTTGTGGAGGAATTTATCTTTTACTGTTCCAGTAATGCCAGAATTAATAATAAATACAGACTTTGTGGTATTCTGATTTAGTAATGTAATTAGATTAGTTGTGTTACTACCCCCACGCCACTAGAGGCAGTAACTGGCCCGAAAAGATGTGACTAAGGAGCAGATTTAGAAGTACAATAAAAACTACAGAATTTGTTAAAAACTGTGAGCTGTGCTGAGGTAAATAAGAGACAAACGTTCAAAACATACTGAGAGTAAAAATCCTTCCTAAAGGTGAAGATATACCACAGATCTTAAAAGAAAATAAAAGCAAGAGATCGCAAATAATATAGAAAATAGCGCCCCTTTCCCTTCCGGAGTGCAATGGTCCCATTTCCAAATAAGGTATGAGACAGTGGTCTGTCCCCGCCCCTGTGTTTGCTGCAGCAAGGTGTACTTGCTTATTTTTCAGACTTAGACATTTTTAGAAAAAAGACATTAAAATGGGTCAATGTTGCTAAATAGTGCTGAATGTATGAACAAACAAAGGACAAAAAATCTCTAAGTTCTTTAGTGAGTAGCTCTAAGCTTAAAAACTGAAATAGTTCACACAAGAGAGGAAGACTAAATGCTTTTTCTCATAGTTGAATGTTATCAACAATATATTCATGCCTCAAACTGTATTCATGTGCATAAACATGGGAAATAACAACCAAGTCTAAAGGCAATTTCACAACTTCAGTAAAAAAAAAAACAACCTAATCTTGAAATCCTCTCGACTGCATTAAAACGTTATCAGCCTTGTCACACACAAACCAGGACTTTAACTTTTCTTCTAAAAGTGTTGTGTGTTGCCTTTATGCTGAGTCTGAAATCACCCTGTGAAGGAGATTAATGCAGTTTAAGATAAATAAGAATCTTGTGATGGCATCTTGGAGGGGTCTCCATTTGCAGATCCCACCGGCCTGTGGGATACCATTTGGTCTGTTCCTATCTTTGTCCTGCACAGGTGGGTGGCTGTGCAGATCTCTTTGGCCTCTGTCTCTCTTCATAAGCTTTTTCCTCCAGGGTATCCTTTGCTGGCCAGGGTTTTATATGGCAGAGCCCCAGCTATATAATCACTGCTCAGTGTGTGTGTATGTGCTAAAGACTCCCCTTGTAGTCTCTGGAGATTTGAGAAAACTTGTCTCAGGGTGTTGGTGGTAGATATGGGTGGTGATGGGGGTACGGAGAGCCTGGCAAGTTTCGTTTCAAAGACAGAAGATAAATGTGGAGCAGGATAAAAGGAGAGGATTTTGGCTGAGCGGTAGCTTTTTGCAGAAGTAAAAAGCTGAGTTGCTCAGTTTCCCTGTCTGTGATTTTTGTCACCAGCTTTTATCTCCTCTTCAAACTCTTAGTCTTTATAATCTTTTTGTGCCAATGTGGAACCTTTCTTTCAAGGTATTGTTCCTTTTATTGGGCTCCATTTTCCTCTCTTTTGCTGTGTGAGATGCAGCTGCTTTGAGGCTTTCAGTCTAGATTCTCCTGCTGAGGGATTGGCCATGAACATGACGGCTCTCTATTACATGTCAGCAGTTACTCTTCAACCCATTTCCCATCACAATTAGTACCCTCATCCCTTCACTATTTTTAGTCTTATCATTATCTGTATCACTTCTATCGCTTATTAAATAGTGTTGTGACCAGAAACTGCTGAAAAGCAGAACTTAATGGTCCTTCAATTATGAAAAGTTGCTGAGGTCATGAAGCATCAAAGAAGTCACAGACCATTACACTGGTACCAACATGTTTCAGTATTGGCATTATGGTCTTCTAATGTCTTGTCAGTTTATAGAATATTTTCACAAAAGTCTTGAGGGTCACCACATTTTTTAAAATCAAAAATTGAGTAAATCATAAATGTAGAAGCAGGTGAGACCTGCAGGCCTTCAGATATTGTGTCCTCCTGGAAGAATGGTCAGTGTGGCTTTGAGGTCATTTTAGCAGGTTGGACACTTCTGGGAAGGTTGATTACTGCTCCGTGGTTTCTCCATTTGAGCATAATTTCTCTAACTGAGGTTTGCTGAAGTCCCAAAGCTTTAGAGATTTTACAGCCCTTTAAATCAAGGCATTTTGAGGTCTTTTAACCTACTTTGCGTTGTCAGACAGGTACTATTCAAGTTTTTTCTCTAATATGGCAGAAATTGAGCTAAAGTGTGGTAAATGAAACCGTATTCAATGGTGAAAACAATATGTGGTTCATAATATTGAATTTTTTTTTATTGTTTACACATATAACATGTTTTAGAAAGCTTTTTCCCTTAATAAATGGAATCATAATTTAAAAAGAGCATTTGAAATCTATTCTCGCTATTTCTGATATTAAAATATCAGTATCTCAAAATTTTAACAGGGACATCAAAGCAAAGACAGCAAATATGTAGAGTGGAAAACAAAATTTTTCTCTGTGTGTAAATATGTGTGAACACTTCTGCTTTTCTCCTTGTAATCAAATGGGAATGTAAACACTGTTTTTTGTAGTTGGCACTGATTCCAAAAGTAATGGAAGTCAGAAAAATAAGATCGAGTTTTCAGTCACACCTCTGACCAAAACAACTTCACAGTTTTCAAATTATAGTGTTGACAGTACACACAAACACTCCGACTATTATTACTATTCAACAGGTGTCGCAGCTCTGTAATCAGTTGAGGGCTTCCCAACGAGGTACCACGATGATAAGAGTAAAATGTGAAATTACTTGGCAGTGGGTGCAAACTGCCAAGTAGACTTTGCTTTGAGCTGTGCTCTGTTGGAAAGGCAGTTAGATTCATGTCGTTGCTTCAGGTGTTTTTGCCACTCATTTGCAACAAAATTCTGTGGATTTTCCCACTGTGGGACAATAAAAGATGTTTCTGTTCTATTCTAAGCTTGAGTGCCAGTGGTGTCCCTAGATGGAAGACAATAAATGCTAATTTAAGGCTCATTAATAGCAGCAGGACTGGGTGAAGTGCTGTAAAATAAAAGGCTAATGTAAGGCCTTGTGTTAGTGTTGCCCAACATTTTATATATATTTTTTGGTATCAGGTCCATAATGCTGCAATCAATAAAAGCCGTAGAGTTGAACATAATACCAGATGTCCATTTGTTATCATTAGGATGACCAACGACTTGTCAACAAAATGTAGTAGGGAACTATGTAAAACAAAGTAACATGTAAATATTTACATTGAAAGTGTAAAAAAAATTAACCCCAAAAATCGAAATACAGAAAATGTGCATCTTACAATCTAGTCTTTTAATATCAAATAATTATAGTTTCTATTAAGTGGTGTATTTCTCCAAATCAGTTGTAGTCAATGTCTTCAACACAACTTTGTGTGATTAACACACTGACCTTAAAGCTGCACTCCACTGATTGTGGCTGTCAGTGTTGCTTTTCACTATTTTATGAAATAATTTTTCCTTCCATTGAACTTTCCATTAATTTGTTTTGATGTAGCACTGAACAAACAAGATTAGTTTGCAGTGACCTTTTCTGGCTCACCATGCTTGTGGATACTATCAGTGACTGTCTGAAGGGAACTATCAAGTCAACAATCGTTCATATGATTATAGAATATTTATAGTATTTCAGATAATTTTTCATTGCTCTTCCATAATAATAGTAAAGAAAACTTAATTTTGGGTCACATTGGCTGTGAGTCATTATCAGAATAATCAGAAACACTTCCATAATTTTTTAATTGAATTGCTGAAACAAATAAACTTATAATATTCAAAATCTATTAATATCCACATCTGTATTCCACAAATATTCAGTAACCTGTTTTGACTATAAAAAGGGAATTCATTTGGATGTTATCATTGAATATTATTAGAGAATTGACCATGTGAAGATTTATTAGATAAAAATCATACAAACTCTTTTTTTTAATCTGTTCTAAAGTGGCATCTAAAATGACCAAAACCCTGAACAAAAGAATAGAAAGCTTCTGAAGTGTAGCCAGAGAACTGCAGAGCAATTCGGTGTTTACTACAGAGGTAGCCATTTCCTCGCTTGGGAGATAAAGGGATGATGGATCATTTGATACGGCTGTGTTTTCAGATAGAGGAGGTTATGTGGCTACGCAAAGAGAGGGACTCATTTTCTCCTCAGTGGGAGTCTGTCACTGCACAGAGACCAGCACTAACAGTGTGGCTGAGACCCCAGTGCTTCTGTGTCCTTATTACCAGGTGGATACCTCCATCAAACAATCATTAACTCTAACTTCAAAGCATGTGTGAATATGTGAACTTAGAAATTTTGCATGTTTGTAAAAACAGCATTCAGGATAATGCTGTCCTTCTTCAGCATTATCCTGAACGCTGAAGAAAAACAGCTCTTTCCATGCACCGAAGTGGTTTTATGCGCTGCTCTGCTTGTGTCTGTGATTAAGGAGGTGTTGGACTATAAACTTTTACAGCACACAAATAATTGCCGGCTGTTTTTAGGAATACAGCATCTCTCAAAGGGGGCCTAAAGAATAAACCTGCAATAAACAATGTCACGGCACAAAACATTGTGATTGGTTGCTGCAAAATTCAGATATAAATCATACAGAAAATAAAACCCCTCTAATGTGAGCAGTAAATAATGTATGACATGCTATTTATTTTGTTTGGTTAGCTATTAATTACATAATTCTTCAATAATTGCTGTGATCTATAAACAGCTGTCTCCTAAATGGATGTGGAAAGACTATGATCCCTCTTAATCAAAAACAGCATCAGTATACACCCCACTAAAGCTCTTACTATGTACATTCTCTGTAATGGAAAATAAAACACTTTATATTTCATCATCTAGTTTTATACAATGACTATGTATTAAAAAAATCCACAGAAATTGCTTGTCTTTGTCCAGATAATTAGAATGCATTAGGTCTGTCTGCACAGTGGTGCACACAGACACACATACCAGGCAACACACAGACATGCAAGGCAACAGTGATGATATCACAGCAAAACAGTTCAGGGTTCAAATCCCAGTGCAGGATCTTTCTGTATGGTGTTTGCATTTTCTCTCTCTGGGAACATCAACTTCCTACCACAGGCCCACTGCACATGTAACCAGATGTCTGAATAGATTTTTATGCCATTTGGCCTTTCATTCACATGTAAACTCTAATATCACTAAAACTGATTATTGATAAAAAACTTTAATCGAAGTAGACATTTGAGAATTCTCCTTTATTGTGTTTGCTTGTATACGTTGGAAAGCAGAGACTCAGAGGTCTGCACATTACAGTCTGCAACAGATAATGTGTTGCTGGCTTCACATATGTGACCATTGTTATTGTTTGGCTGTGCAGTGAAGCAAACATGACAATCAGTAAGGTGCTGATTGTTATGTTGGTTCAAACACTTTTTGCTTGTCTTCTTTTTTTTTTACAAGCCCACCTGTTCCAAAGGAGAAGGAGCACTTGGAGGTCAGCTGATTTGCACCAAAAATCCCTCCCAATAAGGAGGGACGGTGCCTTTCAGCGTCCACGTACACACTTTGACACAATTCCCAATTAACACTGTCTTGTGTTTTGACTTTTTATCCTAACATGAAGTTTAAAGTAGTTCAACCTCTTGTCTGTCCACACAAATGAGCCTCCTGTGGCTGTGTTTCATTCCTAATGGGAAGTCATGGTTGCTTTGAAGAATTGTGATTGGCTGAAAGGTTTCAGCTTTCCACGCAGTAGGTTTGACATGTTTAAAACAACACTCAGTGGTGGTATTCAGTGGGTTTGTGAGGAAAAACACTTTTTTTTTTCCCCACCAGGGGGTCTTTTTGTGGGCTCTAGTATCCCTCATTCAACAGTTGGCTGACAGGAAAGGGGGGAAGACATGCAGCAAATGTCGTCGGGTCCGGGAATCGAACCCGCGACGGCCGCGTCAAGGACTGAGGGCCTCCAAACGTGGGGCGCGCTACCCTCTATGCCACTGGAGCACACCCCGAAAAACACTTTTCTTAAACCGATCTCGTGTGTACAATATTATTATTTTTTTTAAATAATGCAGCAAAGATATTCATTTTTATAATTACACACATTTATAATGAATAACCATTCCCATTATTCAGCGTTTTTGTCAAGGTGATAAAATCGATTTTAAAAAAAGCAAAATTATCCACTTAGTTCTGGGTCTTTGAAGCCTTTGAAGAGTTTAGTTTTCCCGTAAAAAGCATTTTAATCTTGACTAATGTATATTAATTAGAAACATTAATCAGAACCCACATTTAAGTTGCTTTATGTTTTTCTCTGAGAAGGCATGCAGTGTTTGAATTGTGTAAATGATGTAGGTTTTGCAGCTTATAGGAACAATGAAGCTTGAATACCAAACAGTCTCTGCAGTGAAGGTCAGAGTGATGAGAAATACCTACTGGTCTGTAATCACACGGTTGCACTTAACATTCCCAGCAACCTTACAATCAAACAGCAGACAACAGGTTGTTTTGAACTCACTTACAGCAAATGACACGTCAGGCAAGCAGTTATCGATTATAAACAACGGTTCTGGCTGAAGAGGTCCAACGCTGACAAGTTGATTACAGTGGTTGAAAGACTCAAAAAAGAAATAAAACATAAATAACAAGATATACATTTCAAAGCGGGTGGAAAGAAAATGCCAATACCTAAGGTTAGCCCTGAAGGATGTCTTTAAAGTAATTATTTATTTCAGTGTTTAGATAACCACTTAAAGTATGTGATGCATTAAAGTTAAGAACAAAGTATAAATAAATACCACCCTTCAGCTCAACATGAATTCACTCAGAGAAAATGGCATGTCAGTCAAGTGGTTACAGCTTAATTTAATATTTTTAAACAAGAAAAAGACTTGGGATTGACGCAGAAATTCAACTTTAAAAAACTTAAGACAATAGCTATAAACACACAGCCAGAAACACAATAATGTTTAGATCAAAGCATGTTTATGTCAGAATGACCCAAAGTCCAGACCTAAATCCAAACGAGGACGTAAACTGTTGTCTAGATGCTTGTCGTCAATCTGACTGAGCTTCAGCTATTTTGCTAAAAAAGAAAAGACAAACATTTTAGTCTCCAGATGTGGAAAGTAACTATTCAAACTGGCAACCCTCCGATTACAGGACGAACTTCTGCTACTGCTGTCCCAATAAGTTTAAAAGGGCTGCAGGGTTGTGCAGTTGTGCAGGTACTATAAATAATGTATTGTTAGGATCTTGTGATGTTTTTTAGTTTAAATCATTAAATCATCAACTCTACTTCACGCCTCAGTCTGCTGCATTTAGGTGCATCAACAACACAATGTGACATGGATGGATGGACAAAGTTAAAAATATATAAATTGTTCAGATCAGACTGATTGTACAAATTTATGCTTTCATGACAACAGCTGAATAGATAAGTGGAACTTTATGTTAAATAATCTTTATTTTTTCGATATTACTATAATTTCTAAATAACCACTTTTGATTTGGATTACAAACTTGCCTTGCTTATCAATGTATAGACTGGAGTCATCTGATGTGGGAATCTATTTAATTATGCGCTGAATGAAGGATAAAACCCTGAAGGGCTCGTGTGAAATGTTACAGCCTTTGGACGTCTGCAGAGTTAGATCTTGCTAACTCAAAGCATTTATGTGAAATGCATTCAGTTGGAATGGTTATACACCCACAGTGTTTAATGAGGGTTCCTGCAAGGTTCACTTTTTACCTTGAAAACAGTACGTAACCGGCTGCCTGTCACGGCCGGTTACAGTCAAGGATTTTAAAAACATTGTTGACGTTTTTAAAATTGTGTTCCAGTTTTGTTACCGTTTTATGTTTTCTGCAGATGTACTAAACTGAGTCACAGCCAATTATTCTTTGCTGCTGATACTGTTCTGTGAAAGGTTTTGGCATTAAAGCCAAAAATGTTTTAATCATTTCACCCTGAAATGATTAAAACATGTACATCAAAGTGAGGTTGTTTTGTCATCACCTTCCTTCATGACACAAAATACTTTTATGCAGTGTTTAAAACTTGAACCATGCAAGTTGTACAACAGAAGAAGCACAATAAAATAATGTCTCCACATGAAGAATGTTTCGTGACACCTTCTCATTTGTCTCACTGTGGAAGAACCACCGTAAACAGGTTGCAGACAAGCTGCAGTACTTCTGCAGCGAGTCGCCTGGGACGCTGCCATCTGTGTGCTCATACAATCTTGTATGTCTATGTCAGAAGACGAACCAGTGCTACAGTCACTTCATCTTTGATTTAGTGTTCTTGTGTAACTAATCGTAAATAAACGAGAAAACATTTCATGATCAAGATTTTTTACTTTCTCACATGGATGTGACTGCTTGGAACTAGTCATGATTGTATAGACCTGCAATTGAAATACTGTTAATTATGGCAATCATATCTTTTTTTCTTTTCTGTATGTACCTCCAATTAAAGAAATGATGCACTTCATGTCATCTCTATTTAATCAAGCAAATATTTTAGCTTTAGGGAATTAGAAATAGCTTTTTGTCAGGGAAAATTGCACTTACTTTTAGTCTCCCAAATCTTGGTGCTGCATGTTTGATCATGGCTCTATATTAGCCTCATATTTGTTGAAAGCCTTCTCTCTTTTTTGACAAATTTGGGCTCTGTTGTTGGGAGTCTGAAACTGCAATGCTGCAAATAAGTAATTGCAGTAATTTTCTGTTCCTTACATTTTTTTCAGGAGGCCCACTCAAATAATAATACAGACCATATTAACATTTCCGTCAGTGATTTTGACTGTGGCTGGATACATTCTCATCAAAATGATTCTGTAATAAACTTTGTTAAACTATATGTTTAAGGAAGTAAAAGGAAGAAAACAAATAGAAAGACGGTGTTTTTATTACAATCACTACTGCCACTTTAGGTGTTATCTCTAATCTTAGTAAAATGCCAATATGACAATTCTTGATCAGGCGCTCTTTGCAGCTTTTCTCTTACAGGAAAATTTGGAAATTTAGTGTGACAACCACAATACACTAAAGTCCTTTTAGTGATCCTCTTGTAAGGTACTGTAACCAGTGTAACATAAATAGAATAAACGATAAGGTATTTTGGGAATTCACATATTCACCACAAAAACAGGATTAATGTTTGAATATTTTCTTGGCTTCAAATTTTATTGGTTTGGCACAAACGTTTTTTTCCCCAGTTGTTTTAAAATCAAAGTCTGTTAACTGTTTCATCCTTGACATTTTTAAAATTGTGTTCCAGTTTTGTTACGGTTTCATGTCTTCTTCAGATGAACTAAACTGAGTCACAGCCAATTATTCTTTGTTGCCTATACTGTTCTGTGAAAGGTTTTGCCATTAAAGCCAAAATTTTTGATCCAAAAAGTGGAGAATCTAAACGTTTACTTGCAATTTTCTCTTAAAAAAGAACTTGCATTGTATTTGTATTAGCTTCTGTCTGATCTTTGAACAAATTGTGGTACATGCTGAACTCACAATAATGAATGGCGGGGACTGAAAGTAGGTGGACATAAAGTGTGAAAAATAAGAAACCGGTTTTACAGCAAAAGGGAGATTTTTTTTCCTTTTACTTTCAGCATTGCTCTACACCCACTAATGATTTAAAGATCATACAAACTAAAAAAGCTCTTTTTGTCAGACATTTCAAAGGGATTCAGGAGGTTCTTCTGGCTTAAGTCAGGGGCATATCAGTGCAATAATATATCAGAATTCAAAGCTTTTATTTGATCTTTTGGAAATTGAGAGAATGTAAATAGTATTTATAAAAACCTTATCTGTTTGAAGATTAGTCTGAAGCAACATCAGAAGCTTTGCAATTAGTGAAGTGATCCTTGCTTTATCATATATTTTAGGCGACAGCCAGCTGTAGATTTGATGATTCAAGTCAGCAATTTCCTGTCCATGAAGACATTTTCAATGAAACTGAAAATGTTTAATTGTTTCATTAAAATACACGATCCACTATCTGGGCCACACTTCCACAGAAAAGCTTAATCTCTGACCATTTGAGCTGAATATGTGAAATGCAGTAATTGCATGACCCACAATGGCTTTTCAAAAATAACGCAAACTGTAAAAGGCATCATCCATCCATCCATCCATCCATCCATTTTCTGTTCACCCTTGTCCCTAACAGGGTAGGGAGGGTTGCTGGTGCCTATCTCCAGCTACGTTCCGGGCGAGAGGCGGTGTCACCCTGGACAGGTCACCAGTCTGTCGCAAGGCATCATCCTACAATAGAAAATATGTTTGCTTTGGTTTGAGGGTTTGTTTAGAGCTGTGATCTTTTACCCTCCTTAGGTTGTTCAAACCCAAACATCCCACTGTAGATTAAGCCATTATGGAGTACAAAACATATTGCCAGCAACTTCACATTTTCCACAACTTTTGTTGTGCAAAATGACTTATTTGGAAAAAAAATACAGTTTTCTCATTTATTTTAGTGCAATCTAGACTATTTTCATAAAGAATAATAGAACTTGGGTCATGTTCTATTAAATTTAGCCAAATTTAATGAATTTTTTCACAAAAGTCTTCTATTAACGTCCCTTGATTTGTGTGGCCAGGTTTTCATTTAATTAAAATGATAGCAAAACAATAAGAAGCACACCTAATAAAATACACAGCTGTTATCTCTAACATTTAATATTTCAGGAGAAATAATTTTTCAAGAAAATAATTGCCCCAAAAAGGTTCGAATTTTATTTTCTCAAAGGAGTGTGAAGTTACAAGCCAGATACAAGCCAGTAAATTTTAGCCATTTAGCAAGTATTAAATATGATTTTCATTAATACCACATTTCAGTAGTAAAAATGTTTTTTTTTAATTACTTACTAGCCTGATTAAATGCTCAATAAATCATGTTTTAATTAGCTGTATATATGGAATTAAACACTTGAAACATTAATCTGCATGTAGTTATTCTATGTATCACTTGTTCTCTAAATTACTTAAATTACTGAAATATTGACCTTTTCACCAATATTCAGATATATTAAGTGTGAATATATGTCCATAATATTAATGTGCTGAAAGCAGAACAAGCCCCCTGCAATGAGATTATGAATGATTGACTTTTCCTGTCAGTTATAATTTATGACTAATGTGCATACACGATAATTGTTTCATCAGTGCCGCCTTTCCCAAAGCTTTTCTGACTACTTTTATTGATCTAATGGATTTGGGTTTACAGAAATACCTGCATGACAATGCAAAACCTGGACCATATAGAGAAACTGCATCCAGATAAAACCCTGTATGTAAATGCGTGAGTTGACATTGCTCCAGTTTGTTGCTTCCCATCTCTGTTGCTTTGCATGAGCCAGCTGGCAGGAGTTCTTTGAGAATGCCTTGATGGTGCTATTTTCTCTTACTGGCTAGAATCCATCACGGGATGTTATAAAAGTGAACACCTATCCTGTACATATTTCACTTTCCTTCCATTTACGTGCACCTCCATGTTCTTTAAACAACCACTCTTGTTTTTCTCCCCTTGGAAGCAAAACAGCCTCAGCCCCCTCAGTCAGAATGTTTAGGATCCAGCTTCATTCTATATGAGCCGACTGTAACGGCAGTGACTTTGAAAAGTTGCTGAAACTGGCTGTGTACTGAAGCCTGAGCTTTTGTAAATGAAAACAGAAAGTGAATCATTGCGCTCAGGCTCTGCTCTTAAAGTCTGCAGACTGAAAGAGTGATGGCTCTCCCTGTTGATTCAGATCTATTTGAGTGATTGCTTTATATCTCATATTGTCCTTTGCTGTAGGGTCAAGGTGCAGCACAGACGAGACTGTGTCTCTGCTCTAAGTAAAGTGGGCTCAGTGTATCAAGCTTTTCGCCACAGATGCATCTTGACTAATGGAGACACCTCTATCACATTATTGTATCTCATATCACCAAGGTGGCAGACTGTAAACCGTAGAATAACACGGTCACAGTGTTATTTATACTCTGTGCACTAAAAGCAAAAGCAGAAGAGGATAAGAGGATTTTCAAGGTGTCCTTAATGCCATAAACGTATGTTCTCTCAACAATACATTTAAAGCCTGTGAGGGTTAGTGTTTTTACACTAATTGAAATCAGTGGAAAAAACACAGGTTCAGGCTGAAAAATAAACAAAAAGAAAAGAAAAAAAAAACTGAAGACGGTAATGGAAAAAGAAAAACCTCTCTCCATTCCTTTAAAAAGCTAATGAATGAGCTCACAGAAGCATCTCATTTCCTTTTTAAAGGCTGTAAAGTAAATGAGGTGACATTGCTTTTGTGCATCTATTGATGTTTTCCTAAAAAAAGACATTCAGTGCTTTCAAGTTGTGACTTATTTACGATAACAACTGAAGCAACACAGTGGGAAGAATTTACCTTTAGAAAAAGTGTCTTCAGGTGAACCCATTAGATGTGCATGTGTGGGGGGGGCGTGTGCGTGTGTATATATGCGTGTATATGTATGCATGTGTATGTATACATGTATGGATATATATGTTTGATGAAAGAGCCCCACAGTTTTACTGAAGCACAGTATGAACAGTACAAATGTTGTTTGCATACATACACACTAACATTTATTGAGAAATAAAGTGTTTTTTCTTCTTTTTTTTTTACCTGAATAGAAATTTTGGAAAACCTGGGTTGCTGGAGAGAGAAAACTGCTGTGCGCTTTCTGTTTTTTACAACATATATTTTTATTTGCTTATTTTTATAATATTGTTTAATTTTAAGTTAACTCTCAAAAGCTTTACAATATACATGCTATTATGTAACATCCATATTCTTCGATCTGGAGCTCAAAGCCAGCTCCTGTTTACTCACCTACTCTGCTCAGTAAAGCAATCCAAATATCAAAGCGTGAGGAGTTTTCTGGGAGCATGAAGTGTGAGTTTTTAATTACTTAGTATTTTTAATTACTAATGTATATACATAATATTATGGAGATTTCAGTCAGTCAATTTCCAATGCTGTTGAATCTCCAAAGGAGTAACCATTTACCCCAGCAATTTTAACATATACTGCTTTCAGCAAGAGGTAAGCTAAATATGCATCTTGGTCAATTAAAATATCCTTGAATATTATTATTTGAGTAATTAAATTCAAAAAGTAAGAAAATCAGTTAATTAAAAACAAAGCACAATATTATTCAAGTGTTTATTTGGTGTAGTTTTCAACATCATGGCTAGCAGTTAATAAAACTCCAAAATTGTTTATTAAACCCAGATAAAATCAAATGTTGTTGTAACTCGAATTACTGTCTTCAAAGTGTTGTTTGTTTAGAGGATATATTTACAAGGAGGATGAGCCACAGGATTACAGCTGAAAAAGGTTCCTTTTTAAGGAGTGCTGTATGCAAACATAATAATGGAAGTTTTAATGAAAGAAAAAACTGTAACAAAAGGGAGAAGCAAACCCTATTCAGAAATTTAGTGGGGTGGAGGGAGACCATTTCACCAGAGCCACCACACAGAAAAGAAGAGCAGCAAATAGAGCCTGAAAAATACATTTAGTTTTACAAGCAAATTGCTCATTTAACATTTACTGCAAATTGCTAATTACATGTCATGAAAGCACCTAAAAGTACAACTTATAAGGCCAAACAAATGTAAGGAATATACTTTGGTCCGCTGTTCAAAATGAAAATGGCAGTGACCATTGGTCAAAAGATGATAACATATTATAAAGATTAGTTTTATGTTCATGCCAAACATAATTTGACATATTTAAGATTAAGAGGGCCCCTTTCTATAACGCTACCTTTAGTTTGCTCCACAGATTCTCTGTCAGATTAATGTTTGGACCATTCCAAAATCATATTGCTTCCAGTAAAAACTATGTAAAGAATAAATACTTTAAATATAAGTCTACTAAGGGTATGAATAATGTTGAAAACCATCCATCCTTGTTTCTGTCAACCAGTGCAATTCACATATGCCACTATTTTGAAAGTAAAAGTCCAACAACAATGACAAAAAGATCCAGTTCAATTCAATTAAAATTAAATGCTAAAGAATCAGATTTATGCCATTTAATGGGATTGATCAAATCTGCACTGTGGTGCAATTTTAAGCAAACATGCTGAATGGCTTAATCAACATGCATCAACAGCAAAGCTAAAGACTTTGTCCAAGCATTTTATCTACAAATGTTTTTTTGTTTGTTTGTTTTGCAGTCTCCAGAAACTAAACTAGTCAAAATGAAAATCAATTTACATTTTAGTCATCTCCCTTAAACTAGTAAATTTGTGAAGTTAACCAGATGATAAATTGTTGAGTAATGCCAAAGAATACATAAATATAAAATGTTTTGCATTTATTTACGACCTCTTCTAAAGTATCTAGAACATCAAAGACTATACTGTTAATAACAGTATAAATCCCAGCTGGTGCAGCCCAGCTGCCAAGAGGCTAAACAATGGCTAAATTTCAATGCATAGCTAAATGTACATTGTAATGTAGAAATTGAGCTTTTCTCTTAATGTATATTGATTATCTAAGTTTCAGCATGCATGCTCAGGATAAGGGATTACCTGGAAGTGAATATTTGATTCAATTTGCTGGTTTATTTAGGCAGATTTTCATTAATTAGGATGAATCTGATTGTGTGGTATTGCATTTTAATTGGGCTGAACCTGACTGTTTTCTATATTATACTGAAAGTAAATGTTTGAATTTTGACTTAAACAAATTCATTCAAAGTTATTGTATGGTTTGATTTATAATACCCTCAGACCTGGTTATGATTTGACAAAAAATATACAGATAGACAGAAATTAACAAGTTTCATCTGCAAATTATTTGGTCTTGCTGAAAGCAATCTCATTACAACAGCTTAGTGTTTGCAGTTTATTTAATTGGCCAAGTTATCTAGCTGATGTTAATAGGTGGAAAATGAGGGGGTTAAGTTGGTGAATGAAGGGCAAACAAGAACTGATAGAAATTTATCTGCCAGTCACTATGATAACAGAGTGAGCAAGTGGCAGGATAGATGGCAAGTGGGTTCAGTGGTGTAGGAAAATGCGCAGCTGGGGAAATAAACAAGAAAATCCTCTGCAGTCTCAGAAGACATAAGCATCGGATTCATAAAGTGGCTGTGTATAAACAGAACATATGTAAAAAAGAATAAACAAAATAGAGTGGTAATGGCAAGATGTTGGAATTGTGTAGCAGGAGAACAATAAAATAAAGTAGAAAATGTTTGCTAATAACAAAACAGGGGCAACTTCTTAAAATTGTCAGTGGAAACTGCAGTAAATAATGGTGGTTTAACTCTAGATAACAATAAAACATATGAAGATAAATTGTGACCATAAAAAGCTAATATAGACTTTAAAACAGATTTCACTGAAGCCTCCATGGCTGATTCTAGACAGAAGGATGCTAGGATGCTATGTAAAATGATGATGCTAGTAGACAAGCATGAGAACAAGCTTCATAACAGAGTGACTTACCAATAGAGGGTCTTCTGTCAGAGGCTTCTTCAGACCTACTTCAACACAGACAACTACAGGAGATTAGTGTTTCCTACACAAGTAACCATCCAAAATGACTGCCTTGTCACTGCAGTAGTAGCTTCTCCTGCGTTATTTGATCATCAGAGAACTGGCTAACCAGTCTAACCATATCTTCAATGGCCTGTCATTTTTCCTAATATTTGCAATCTGCTTTCAGTGTAGTTCAAACACTTACAAACTCTGAAGTTGGCTTTGAATGTGGACAAGACAAAAGCAATGTTTTTTTTCACACTGTAGAAAACTACCAGAAATTGCTTACAACTGCTATAGGTGCACAAATTGAGTTTGTCCATAATTATAAATATATTGGTTTTATTCTAGATACAGAGCTTTCTTGAAAAAAATAATATAGCAAATTTGTTATGAACATTGAAAATGAAGATTGGGTTTTATTACCAAAATGGATCTCGTTTCTCTCTCAAAGCTAGAAGTAAATTGGTAGCAGCAACATTGCTGCCACTCCTGGATTATGGAGATGTTTTATGTATAAATGCGTCGACCAAATGCCTTCAATCACTGAATACTGTGTATCATTGTGCTTTAAGGTTTGTAACCGGCAGCAGACGACTTACACATCATTGTGAGTTGTATGCAAAAGCAGAATGGCCTCCTTTATGCGTACGGAGAAACAATCACCTAATGATCCTGATTTATAAATCTCTACTCAGCTTGGCTCCAGCATACTTAAGCACTCTCTTACGTAGATCTGTTATTTCCCATTCTTTATGCCCTAATATTTTTCTTTTGCATGTTCCACTTGTTCGAACTGAAAAAGGTGAATCAAGCATACAGTGTGATGGCTCCTATACAGCCTGGAATCAGCTCCAGTCTGAACTCAAGATGTCAGAATTGATTTAATTGGATTTATTTCGAGCGGTTCTTAAAAAGGGCAAGATTCTATTAAACAGTGTCACTGCTTTTAAATTGTTTTTTATTGTTTTACACTTGTGCATAAGTATTAATTAGTTTTATTTTGTAACCAGGTTGCTGTGTATTGCAGACTTCTGCCCAGGTCCCTCTAGAAAATGAGATCTAGATCTCAATGGGGTTTACCTGGTTAAAAAGAGGAAATAAAAAAAAGTACTTCATTGTAATTTACATGCTACCCAGTTCCTCTTATGGTGGTAATAAGGAGCATCCCTCTAAGATGAGATAAGTAAGCAGTCCATGTTCAATCCAGTACCCAGATTCCTTGCACAGAGATCAGTATGCATACAGCGGGTAATAAAAGAGCTGCGGTTTCACCTCTAATAAGGGCATTTAGGCCATATGGTGTGAGAAAGAGAGTAGTTCTTAGTTCCTCAAGCTGCAGTTTAAATAATTTTTTTTTTTTTACTTTATCAGAGTTCAAATAATACATTTAATAAAGAAGAGAGAGTCCAAATTTTATAAAATTAGTAACAGGTAAAGATAATAAATTTACCTTTACCTTTAAGTGCTCATAAAAACATGTCAGCCGTCCCTGGGTGAGTGTAATCATCTCTCAGTGAACAGTAAAAATAAAATAATATATTTAACACTGTGTAAAAGAGACAACCATACCTGTCTCCTCTCATTTGATCAAAGTATTGATAATGTTTCCTACTGTCCAGCAAAGCTGATGGTGTAGGAACCTTCCCTATATATACAGAAAAACTACATTGCATTGTTACAGCAAGGTAAGCCATAATGGAAAATATTGATTGTTCACACACTAAGAGTTATTGTAAGGAACACTTCAGGAGTTTTTGACAGGGCCGTTCAGAGGAGTTAATCTGAAAAGGTCCGAGTTGGAAGCTGTTCTTCAGCCTTGATGCTTTAAACTTCAGACGGTTTACCTGAGGGCATGAGGAAGAAAAGACTCCTGGGCAAGAATGTGATCACTGATGATGACTGGCTCTGTAGTGGATCCTCCATTCATAAAAAGTATACAGTTATATTAGTGGTACTCTGATAAGTTTCTCTTTATTTAAGTTATGAACCATGAATGCCATAAACAAATTTGTATTACTAAACCTTAGGATTATTCACCTGACCTCCACTCCTTTCAGCTCCACACACATTATGCCATTCTTGTTATTACACCTATATTATTTAATTTTCCTTTAACACAAGAAGAGAAATATCCTCATAAAGTAGGTTTTTAGCTCATATTTTATTAGCTTATCTAATTGAGTCAACATTCTTGTGTTTGTAATTTTGTTTTGATCAAAACAGATTTCTCTTGTAAATGATTTCTTGGATCTCAACATAAACCATATAAAGATCAAATAATAAAATTAAAAATCCCTGTAAGTGGATCAGTAAATTTAGTAAGACTGTTTACCATTAATAAATCTGATGCAAATTTGCCACATGTTAAAGAGTTAGTTCATGTCTGGTTGTGTAGTGCAAAAGAAAAAGCTGAGTCTGATAAGTGGAATGCTAATGAGAAAATCTATTTCTGATTGCCACTGCCTCAGATACCAGCCCGTCTTATTCTCTCATCCGCAGTGTAAATTTGCAAAATAAACAGACATCCTTCATGGAAAGGCTTCCTGTATGAAGGGATGACTTAAATCATCTCTACAGAACGGGAGCTTTGAGAACTTAGATCCTGTTATGCACTAATCCTACCCTGAAGGCAAAGGAAAGGAACACAGGTAGCTGTGCCAAAATCTCTGCACTTCTGAGGAAAATATATCTTCTTGCTACTTCACCCGGGGAAGGAAGACATTTTTTCTAACATATTTTCATATTCCAGCATTTAGGCTGTCAGAAAGCTTTCATTCTCCCAGTAGCCTTGAATTAAATGTGTATGTTCAGATGATGGTGTGCAGGATGTCACCGAGGGCTGACAATCTGAATGAGAGCCTAAAATTCAAATGTGTTCAAGGACTGCCTCAAGGACTCTCGTAAAACATTTTTTTTAATTGACCTAAAACGTGTTGGAAAAATATTTTTCACATTATTCCAAATATGTGCTCTGACAAAGTTAAGTTTGTGCTATTTATTTTCTATCTTAGTGTATTTTTAAATATGCTTGTGTTGTCAGTTTATGCTTAACAATCAGCCTGGCAGAAAGATTTGACACTTTACGCCATTTTATCCCCCAACCTTGTGGAAAATTGGTTGGTGATAAGTTTTATTTTCTGTCATACTGTTGCAAACCTGCAAATGAACAAGGAGTTCTAAGATTGCTGGAAATATTTTCCACATTTATTACTTTCCTTTTAAAGGATATTTAGTGTTCCTTTGAGGTGTTTTCCGACTGCGATGACATTTCTTCGTAGGTGTGTTGATACCGTCAGAGGTGCTTTTCCAATGTGGTGGGAGTGAACAGCCTTTCAACACAACTCTTATCAGGGGCACACACACATCCACGGTAGGTCAAACGGGAAAGCCGAGTGTTTTCAGTTTATCTTCCCCAGCTCTTGTCACGTTTAGGTTATTAAAGCAGCTCTTGTAGGTTTTTTTTTTTTTTTTTTTTTTTTTTTTTTTCAGCTTCTTGCAGAAATGGCATCAGAGCATCAGATTTAAGGGTAAGAAGAAAAGTTTGCAGTAATCAAGCAAGTCTAAATGGCTAAACAATAATTTATGCCACAGTGGAGTACTTGATGGTAAAATTATGCAGATGGGTTAGATTTAAATAACTTGAGGCACTGAACTCTTGAACTTAGCTGAATTATTTCTGTATCTACCAATTTTATTACTCTGCCTGTATAAGAAAGATTGCAAACAACTTCTTCTGAATATTTCAATTACCATAAAGTTTTGACTCTGTTGAAACTAAAAACATTTGCTTCATTGTAAAACATAAAAAAGCCCTCCTGAAATAATATTAAGGCAAATAAGTAAAATATTTATTAAAATACTAAGGAGAAAATTCTGAAAGTTTGAAAATGTAGCAATGTGGAAAGACTTTTGTGATGGTTTTAGAGTATTTGTTGCTTGCTTTACTTGGAGGTCTGACATGCAGATTTACTTCAGAATAGTTTATTGATGAGTAATTACAAATATTGCATGGTTTTATTCTGTCTTGTGACACTCGGCTTCAAAAAAACCCTTTGCTGCAGTAGCTGTGTCCATTTATTGTCCAGGAGGACCTAGAGAGCAGAGTGAGACAGGAAGTTAGCCGACGTGCCACTGCAAACTCTCCATTGTCCTAAGGGTCATGCAGAACCATGTCACAATATAATTAATACTGGAACATGTGGTAGACAAAAATCTGAATAATGCATTCCCAGTGTGTCTTGGCTGTGCTCCAAATCCTTTCCTTTCCTTTCAATTCAGTCTCACATCTTATGCATACAATAAAAACTTGTGTAAACTTCCCTCCACTTTAAGTGAGTTTTTCCATGTCTTGCTCTTCAACATCTCAACTCCAACTTGTCCCAAATTCTAGGTCTTGTGGAGACACTGATTTTGGCTAATCCCGATTTCCCTCTATTTGACATAAAACTGAAAACTTTTTAACATCACAGAGATACTGGGATAGTTCAACTTCAACTTCTACCACATTTCTGAATTTTCTTGATGCAACATTTAAAAAATAGTTTCAAAGTTGCTGCCGAACTCTGTGAACATTGAGTGCAATGCAATAACTCTCTCTTATAAATCTAAGTATGTGTGTTTCTCCTTCATTTAATTTGCGATTGTATTTCCCATTTTGATTAATTCAGCCCAAGAAAATTTGTTTACTCTTAAACATCCTTTTATCAAAGATGTAAAGATGAAAATACTAAGAATACTCATGTACAATATCTTAATCTTCAGGGAGTAGATCTGTTATTGGCAGTATGCCTTTTTGCAGAGCAGCAACTGGTTGTTGCTCAGCTGTTGCCAATTAAAAATGTAACGGTGTTTTACTGCTTTCTGTTTCCACACAAGCACACAGTGAATAACATGCTCCCTGGGGGTAAAGAAAAGGTACTTGCAGATGATCCTAACTGAGATTTCTTTTAATTGGCCTGCCAAAGAAAAAAAGATATCAAGCTTTGACTGAGATTCACCCAGGACAACATTTGTTTGGCTGTAGGGGACACATAATCTGGAAGCTATCGAAACTCTTAGAGAAAAGGGGAAAATTAGCTAATGTTATTTAGCATGAAGGTGAACATAAGGAAGTACACAGGATAGATGGAACAGCAAAAAATATAACTGTAAGCAGTTTATCTTTCTGGCAGTTTACGTCAGTTTTACAATGTTGGGAATGCATAATCATTTTTCCCACCATATCCAAGTTTCTCTCCAGTTTCTGTTAGTTTCATCTGTGTAGTTTATAATGCATGGCTCAGTGAAGAAGGAATAGTGAAGTAAACATAATTTACCACTGCTTATTTGGTAATGTCTTGCCATGTTTCTGAATGTGAAACATAAACCTCCAGTTTGATGAATTATAAAGAGATGTTTATGTTGGTCCTAAATGTTTGAAAGTCAGCCCAAGATATCTGAATCTGCCAAGGCTTAAAGTTCTCCCACTGATGCCAGCGAAGCTGGAGAAAACTCTGCCAGACTACAAGCAGCTTTCCTGCTGATAACATTAGAGCTGCACCCCAAACCAAAACAAGCAGAAGAGATAAAGGACGACAGGGGGAAAGCTCTGTCACTGGCTGGGTGTGCACACAAAGAAGGGGCAGGCAACACTGGCAACCTTGAAGGAACAATCCTGGTGTTATAAGTGTGTTTATCACTGTTGCTTGGACAGCAGGTTTATTATGGAGTCGCTTAATTAAAAAAATATAAGCCCTTCTCACCCCACCCACAACCTTAAAATACCTTCGAGATTACTTTTATTGTAAAAAATTCTAAAACATGTAAAGGTGCTTATGAAATTTTTATTTAGTATGCCATGGTTCAAGTCATTTTCTGCAGAACGACTGAAAAAAAGAAAAAAGGAATTAGGAAATCTGACCTTGTAACTCCTAAAAGATTAGCTTGGCTCTCTGTAGGCCTCCAAATCCTGTTAGAGCATGCTTGCAGAGGGATGGTTGACGTCAGAATCTCTTTCACCATCCAGGTTGAAGGAGGTTCACAGAAGATAGATTTGTCCAAATGACAGATTGATGATAAGGAGTAGATTTCAGTGTAAGCCCACCACAGAGTTAAATCCTGTTTGGTCCAATCCCTTTTTCTCGCTGCCTCTACACATTCTTGCTGTACCGATTAGCCATAAGAAAGATGAACGCTCAGCATGAACCCATGGCTCCTGACTTTGGTTCTTTGGATTCCGTTCATCTAACATTTTGATCCAAACACCCTGGGATTACGTAATCTGATCGTCTCTGCAATAATACCAGCTGTCAACTTTTAGACTTTCACAGCAAGGGTTTTTCAAATCACTTTCTCTCAGATTACATTAAGATAAAATTTATTTTGAGATTCACTTTACCAAAAATATCACACTTGGCGGCTGTTTGTGGGTCTGACAGAACCCTGGGAAAAAAAATTTGTGAGAGAGGCTCATCAACACGGCAATGTTTCACTAGATTAGTAAAATAGGTTTCATTAGTTAATAGGTTGCTAAAACATATTTTAGTGATAATTTGTGGAAAGTATGTTGAAGTTGTTTCTATAAAACAAATAATTGTGACCTGACCTGCCGCAGATCCACAAGGGACAAACAATGGTAAGTAAGAAGGAACACAAATATCATGAATATACTTTGAAACAAAATAAACAAGTTCAACCAATAGTCCAGAAGTAGTAGCTTCAAACTAAACATATAAATAGATGGAAACGGCAACATAAAGCTAACACAAACAAACCAGGGATAGTAAATGAAGCAAAGTTGCAAATTAATTTTTAAATTTAAGCATTATGACCAGCTACAGAAAGTAAATGTGTCAGAAATAAGAATAAGGGAAGTGGTGAACACAAACTGAACCACTTTGTCACAGGGGATTATAAGTTTTAAAACTTTTAAGACTATTTTATTTTCTGCCTGACATATTTTAAGATTTTTAATTTAATTTTTTTTATTCATTTATTTTTTTGCAATTGTTCTTCAGTTTTGCAACATTGTACTGATTAACCGCCAAATATTGGAATTACAACAATGTGGGATGTGGTGTCAATAATTTCAGGTGACTGCTGCAGAGAACTGAAAGACTCTGGAAACACAAGCCTCATTAACTAAGTAGTTAATTACTGAAATTAAATACTTAGCAATAACACATTTATTAATCTGATGAAACTAACATGAAATGATTCTGTCAGTGTGGGGTGGGAGCTTTGCACAGTAAAAACCATATTATTGATTTACTCGGGACAATTTCCATCACAAGCCTTCTATAATGACGTGTTGAATTACAAAACAGATACATCACTAAATCATTTTAATTGGGAACATGTTTATGATTTATCAATAAAGCTTTCTGTACTAGCAAACTGTAATAAATTAACTGGGCTGAGAAAGGAGCAGAAAGCTTCAAGAAGATGATCAATACCACATTACTTCCATGTCATAATTTTAATGAGCCAAGGATTTCTGATGGCACAGAAAAGTCATTATGTGTAGCTGTAGTAGCTTGGTAAATTCTAGGAATTAATGATGATAGTGGGCATATATATATTTTTTGGTCATTCTTGTTGCATCCCTGCATTTTGTAATTTTCTGTTTTTATTTATGAGGATGTAGATGAAAGCTTTTGGTCAAAGTTCTTATTTTCTTTCTTACTTTCATTCATTGTGAAATATAAGACATAAAAAGAACTATCCATTAGTATAAAAATGAAGCGTATTCAGTAATATTTGAACAGGTGGAAGCAGATTCATGAACTTTGATATTTGTAGAAAAATATTTTGTACATGTCTGTCAGATCTGTAACCTGACACAGGGGATTTTCTTTTACAGTTATTAAACATATTCTTACATAAATATTTCAGACATATTTGTGCATGTTTTATCCTATCCAGTTGGAGCTGAAATAGCTGGGGCTCATCCTTACAGGGTTTAAACCAATGACTAACTTGTTTTTGCACTTCAGAGCTACTGTGTGTACTGCATATTCTGATATTAACACATGTGAGACTCACCTGAGTCCTTTTTTCTAGTTATTTTCTGCAAACCTCTTAATGGGATTGGTGATCTATAATAGTAGATGTGGAATAAGAATAAATCCAAATTCACGTAGCTCATCAATGGCACACAGTTGCCAAAGATTTTAACTAATAAAACAACACAGAAACAGAACACATGCAGAATCCCATGTTTAGCTTAAGTATATCCAGACATGCGTGGTAATTTTTGTTAATTGTTTTTATGTTGATTTAAGCTAATTTAGATAAAATGGGCTACATTTACAGGCTAAAATGGATGATAAGTTAAAAGGTTAAGAACTCTCAGACATAAGGAAATGTAATATGAGAGACTACACTTTCTAGGAAATCTAACATTTAATTGCTTATTGGATGCTGAATGAGATGTTTTGGGGTGTGGTGGAGCCACTCTTTTTTTTATTGTTATCTGGATCATTTATGTCTGTACTGATTTTTATTTTTGAAGTAAACTGCTAAATATAAGAGGATCCAGTCTGTTGGGATTTTTTGTCATCAAATGAATTGCTAGAGGACAAGATAATTCATCAAGATAATGGTTTCATGTTTCAAAGGCGCAAAATGCAACACAGAAGGTGCAGCATTTTGCACCTTTTGTGTAAGTAATACATAAAAGTGAAAGGCTATATTAAATGTACATCTAAAGTGAGGTTATGTATTTTCCAAAAAGCAATCAAAATAAACTACCCTGCAGTGAAACACACTGATCTAAGATGCTACATGGTTTTCAGTGATCACTCAAGTCCTGATCTGTGACAGTATCATTTTTTTTTTTCCATTAAGAAGGATCCCAATAGGGAGCTTATCAAATGTTTGATCATTTTAGGGACAGTTAGGTTTATTTTAAATGTCTGTTTTTAATAATAATGTTCAGCAACTAGTGGAGTTGTGCTCTATGATTATAATAAAGTCCATCTGATACAGGTCCATCATGGTGCACCATTGGAGTAAACTCGCTTTATGTCTCTCTTTCTGTTTGACCGGAAAATGTATATTTTTTTATTAATCTTTTTTAAAGCTGAAACCAGGTTTGTGATTGCTTCAGTGTGTTCACTTTAAATGTTTTCAGGAAAAACAGAAGAGCAGCCGATGGATTTTTTTATTTATTTTTTCTTACCTGAGTTTGGGGATTATGGTGGTACTGTGTTGAGATTACAAGCAGGAGAAATTGAGTTCAACTCTGCAAAGAGAATTAGTGGGAAAGTCCAGCCAAATAAGGATTTAGCAACAATAAAACAAGAGTCCAAATGATTTCATGAGTATGTTCATGTCTGTATGGAAACATGCTGCCAAATGCATACATATTTATTTATATTTAACACCCCCAAACTCCAAATCTACGGTAATTGAAACCAGATATTACCACCCTTTTTCATTTTCACACATCTAATCAGTCTAAATATCTTATGATCAGAATAAACACAATTATTTATGAATACTGAATACCAAAATAATGACAGAGAAATTTGTAATTTTAATATTTGTTCAGAAGTTTGCATCAATTTCTTTAATGCTTGATAAATTAAGGACTTTTTTCCAAAAATGAATGTGTTGCTTTTTGAGTAATGACTTCTTCCTCTGAGTGGCCTTTCAGCCACTGTTCAGAACTTTTTCTGTATAGATAAAGACACTTTCTTACCGTTGTTAGCCAGCATTTCCAAAATGTCTTTTGGAATAAAAGCGAGTTTTTGTGGGACACAGAATCCAAGTCTTTCCTGAACAGTAAGATGACATGTGGTTTATACTTCAATTTAGCCATATGAACAGATGAATATGGTGTATTCAAACATCTGGACATTGTACTGAAGGAAGACCCAGACATGTGGAGGTCTGTAATTATTTTTCTGGGTTTTTTTGGCTGATTTCATGTTATTTTTCTATGATGTCGTGCAAGGAAGCAATGTGTTTAGAGTTCTGCCTTGATTAAATCCATTTACCTCATAGGTCTTAAATTTACCTGTCTGTACCTTACCAATGACATCATCATCTGGACGTTCCCATACTTTACAAGGCATATTGATCTTAAAGTATGTAAAAACCATAGCTGGAAGAAAATAATAAAGTAAAACTAATATTTATTCTGACATTTTGTAAATGGTAATTTTAACTTGCCTTTAAGAGCGAGAGTTTAGTCTGATTTATTGTTAAATGGAAAGGAGGAAAAAAGATTTTGTGTATATATATATATATATATAAAGATATAAATGTATATATATATATATATATATATATATATATATATATATATATATATATATATATATATATATATATATATATATATATATATATACATCAGAAAGTCCTACCAATGGCTGGAAAAAGCTGGACTGAAGGACAGCACAGAGGCCTAATCATGGCCGCCCAGGAACAGGCCCTAAACACCAGAGCAATTGAGGCCCAGATCTACCACACCAGACAAGACCCAAGGTGTAGGTTGTGCAAGGAGGCCCCTGAGACAGTCCAACACATAACAGCAGGGTGCAAGATACTGGCAGGGAAAGAATACATGGAACGACACAACCAAGTGGCAGGGATAGTGTACAGAAACATCTGTGCAGAATATGGACTGGAACCCCCAAGATCAAAGTGGGAAACACCTCCGAAGGTAGTGGAGAATGACCGAGCTAAGATCCTGTGGGACTTCCAGATCCAGACAGACAAAATGGTGAGGGCGAACCAACCAGACATAGTCGTGGTGGATAAACAACAGAGGAAAGCCGTTGTGGTGGATGTGGCAATACCAAGTGACTGCAACATCAGGAAAAAGGAGCATGAAAAACTAGAGAAATACCAGGGCCTAAGGGAGGAACTGGAGAGGGCCTGGAAGGTGAAGACCACAGTGGTGCCTGTGGTCATCGGGACCCTCGGGGCAGTCACCCCCAAACTGGAACAGTGGCTACAACAGATCCCAGGAACAACATCAGACATCTCAGTCCAGAAATGTGCAGTCCTAGGCACAGCCAAGATACTGCGCAGAACCCTCAAGCTCCCAGGCCTCTGGTAGAGGACCCGAGCTAAGAGGAAGAAGAATCACCACCCGCGGTGGGTGAGAAGGGAATTTTTTTTTTTTTTTTTATATATATATATATATATATATATATAAAGATATAAATGTATATATTTTCTAGAAATACTAAACTGATGAGAATTTAAATATCTTATACTTCATTTTTGATTTAAAAAAAGTCGTCTTTAAAGCATCACTGATAGACACTCAAACAAATGTCAATTCTCTCACCATCCTGTCCATCATTTCTGACTTTTTCACAGAGCATGGAAAATGGTAATCTGCAAAAGACAGACATAAAGTCAGAAAGTGCACCACAGCACACAGTGAAAGCTGAGTCGGAATATAACTCCTGATGTTCAAAATATCTACTTGAATGAAGGTCAGAGTATTTTTGCTGAGAAACAAACGTTTGGATAACAATATTCTTCTTCTCAAAGAAAGTAATTGAAGGCTTGTGTCAGTGTGAGGTCCACTTTAAGATCAACTGCATGGAGAAAATAAAATATAGTCTACCCTCAGGAGGAGAGAGATCATTTTTAAACCAATCTGTGAAATAGAAGAACCTCCCCTTTTCACCTCCTGCTGTGGCTCCTGGTCACCTCTGCTGAGTACCACTTTAGAGCGACTGATTGCACAGAGAATCTGTCCACAGACGGCTTGGTGGATTGATCCAGCTGCAGCATTAAATCAGGTGGAGTGGGTCAGAGTCGTCTCTGCTTTTCCACGTTCAAGTGCAATCATCTGCTGAATCAACGGGCCTCTTAGCATGGAAGGATTATGAAAGCAGAAAGTTAACTCATCATTATGAGTGGGACCAGGTGTTATGAAAATTTCACCACACTTTTACCATCGAACAGACAAAAAAAAAACACACTAGGATTTTATACATTTTTCTGAGCAGAATGGATAGCAGAAATTGGACTGATTTTAAGCTTACCAAAGATTATAGCTCCAAACATTTTTATTTTTCAACGTTACAGAATTTATTTGTATAGAAAACGTGGTGCAATGTGCAGTCAAGCAAAACCTTCTCAAAATGTTAGTACTTATTAACAAGAGTATTGTCTTGTTGTAAAGAACATTCTCTTTTCATCTTCAGATTTCATTCTTGGCTTGTGATCTTATTCCACAATTAGCTGTTGTTTATTTGAATCCAATCTTTCTCTTGCCAGTGAGCTGTTGCCCATGTCTTTCTGGCTGCAACTCAAGTCCAAAGCATGATGTGTCACAGCCTCAATTTGCAAATGGAGAAATGTTCTTTTCCTGAAAACGTCCACCAACATTTCTCTAGCTATAGCTTTGTTCATCAGGACCAAAGCGCTTTATTTTAGGATCATTTGTTCAAAGGATTCATTTCCATATCACTCTCACTGAAAAATTAGTTTTCAACTTTTGATGCCAGGTGCTGTGATGAAAATGAAGTCTCTCCTACTTTCATTTCTCCATTAAATTACAAGAGTTTTATCAATGTTACTTGACAGAATTAAAAAGAAATTAGTTGTAACTAAAATTTTCAAGATTGTAAAATGTTCTGTCACCAGTGGAAGGATGAACGTACCACCGTCTGTTTGCAATAGTTACAACTCTTTTAGCTGCATTTAGCACAACCAGCAGATCTCATAAAATATTGTCAAGACACGTCATGTCAACCACAGACTGGAAATGCATAACTCTGTTAATCAGAGGTTCATTTGTAACCTCTGATTAATCAAACACAATCATAAGAATACAATTTCAGAGCCATTTCAGATTTTAAAGTATGTTTGAATAGACAAGTGATGGATATTTAAGGACTAGATGACTAAACAGTTCAGAAAATTATATTCTTTTTAACCTTTTCTTTTTACTGAATTCAGGTCTCATTACTTTCCAGGTGGAACCTTAAAGGACTGCCAAATTTTTGATCTCAAATTTTCCCCTTACATCCCTTTTTCTTAAAAAAATGTCCACTTATGTGCAGTAGGTGGGAACATTTGCCATTCAGTGAAGGTGTGAGAGTGATACTGCTTGTGTGAGTGCAAGACTTAACCTTTTTCTTTCACAGTCCAGGTGAGACTGAGGTTTTACAATGATTCCCTGAACGTGGACCATTGTGTCCTTTCTGACCCAGTCAGACGGGTCAAACGTGCGGGTTGAGTCCCAAATGAGTTCTGACACACTTAGAGGTTTTAATTATTCAAGGCTGGAGCCAGCAAGACGCTCCAAACATCACAGCAAAAACAAGGTGGATCAGAGTGTTGCTGTGAACCGAGAATAAAAGACGCTTCTCGTCTCATGTTCCAGCTTGATGGTTTTACACAAAGCCAATCTAACAAGCTTCTCTGGGGTTTTGCACAAAGGAGTAACTGTGGTTTATGCCAAGACCTGAGGATCACATGATTTAGATTTCAAGATAGTCTACCATATGTATGCATGTACAGTATGTATGTATTAGGTGCTGTTTCGAATGAATTTAATCCTGACAACAATTTAAAGCAAGTAAAAATATCCAGTTATTATAATCTGTAATTGTAAATAGTATCTTTGGACAGTCCACTATTTATGTTGACATTTTTTCTTTACTTCACAGCACTTTTTATTGTTTATTCTGTTTTCATATACATTTCTTAATTTGTGTAAATCTACTTGCTGTGATTGCTCATCCCTTTTGCTGGTTATTGAAGTGAAATAAATATTTAAAAATTCAGGAGGTTTGTGTACATATTTCACTTACATTGGTTTCAGAAACATTGTTAGTAATGGCTAAATTTAAAAAATATATTTTACGGGGGTATTTTTAAAATCTGAAAATAACAGTTTTCCCTCCTCCATCTCAGATTTTATGGTAGACACGATGTGTGAAATTCAAACTAGAAATGTGTAAAAGAAAAATTCACCAAGACCGTGTTTTTTAATGAATTATCTTATTTTTACTTTGCAGGAGAAGGGTTGATATCCCTATCTGTCTGTTTCAATTTCTTAAATCATCCATCTTTGTCCCACACATATTTTTCATGAAGCAGAAACATTAAAAAGTATGAAAGAATATATTTTTTGGGGATGTTTATCAGAAAAATCAAACAATGTTGAATCAAAATGCTCAAGCCGTATGTTTATTTAAATCCATAATTTCCAATGCATAAATGAAAAGAAACAATATACAGATTTACTAGGATACAGTAAATCTGCTTTAGTATCCTCACTTAAAGTGAAAATAGAGATTCACACATGCCAAATTTATGTGGTAAGCCACATTAGATTATCGCTCACGTTCCCGGTGTGAAACTGAGACGTCGCATCTTTAAATAAAGTACATCTGTCTTTTGTTTTCCGTTTTTTTCTGTGTTGCATCTTCGGCTCTCACTTTGTGAATCTGTCCAGCTGCTTTCACAGCCACACAGCTGTGATCCTGTCACACCTGCGTTTCCACGCGGCAGCTTTCTGAATACATCAGGAACAAATGGGAGAGTGCAGATTGTATCAGCTCAGTAGTGCAGAGGCAGAGAAGGAAAAGTTTTTATTGATCAAACCAAAGGATTGGTCAAATCTCAGCCAGGAATCTATGAGAAGATAGTCTTTTTGATATTTATAGAATAATTTACATCTTTGATCCAGGGGGGTTATTTAAGAGCTTAGTTTTCTGAAATCTGTTTTCATAGGTGTTTCTTTTTTTACTTTTTCTTTGCCAAGTATTTTCTCTATCCAGGAATATAGAAAATAACTCTTTCCCACTTTATCATAATATCTTAATTAGCAAATGAAATAGGGACGTTTTGTGAAGTTAGCAAAGTGACAAAATGACCTGACTTACTTCAGCACATAACAGGACAGCTAACTTATATTTTTACACTTTAAGTTCCCTATTTGGGAGCTGCTGTTTGCAGCTTTTTGGAAATTCTGAACTGAACGAAAGTAGATATCTACATTTTCAATGTAATGCAAATGCAATTTGCAATGTGAGGCGATGAAGATAGTTTAAGAAGTCTAATTTCACATATTTATCTTGCACTTTCCTGTTTAGGGTTCCTATATGTTTTCCATTGCAAAATTTCACATATTTCCACACCCTTTTTTGAGCTGTATTAAGACATCCCTAGCATTTTAAACAACAAGATACACATAATTTAGATTTTTTTTTTATAAACGCTAATTCCAAATAGAGCCCACAGTTGTTTTAATGCTTTTTTTGTCATCTACGTAAGACTAATTTAAAGAACCACAGATCCAGTATAGGGACATCTAAATGTGTCCATTGACTATTTTTTTTTATGAGAATGCATTATTTCTAAGATTATATCTTTATCTACAAAAGCAAAATATCTTAATTTTTTTAGGTAATAAAACTTGTAATAAAATCTGTAAAACATCTACTGTAATGTTAATCTTTGTGCTTTTTTTAGACTTTCAAACACTTAGACTTTGTTGAAAGTGCTGGAAGTAAAAGTAGAGAGGCTGTGTTTTTGTTCATCTACATTATTATATTAGTAAAGCATTAAATGAGATGCCCATTACCTGCTAACAGTCCTGTGGTGATTGCTTTTTCAGTGTTTGGTTCATCTAATGCCACATCACAACTGTGCTCAGATGTGACCAGGCTCAGAATATTAATAAACTTTCTGAAGCCTGACATGAAAAATGTTTGTTTAAAAATAAAGATCTGCTCAACAAAGTGAGAGAGTCAATTAAGATGATGAATGGCTAAAGGTGGTTGGTTGTAAACAAAGGCCTGAACATTTAGGGAGCCATTTCTGTTTCATACATCAAGAAGTATTAGTGAGCAGCTAGGTATAGAGTCTCCACACTGAGCCTGAGGAGAAGACAGAGGGCGAATAATTGAGTTTGTCACTAAAACTTGTTCCCATCATGTTCTTAGAAGGTTTTGCAAGGAGAGGGGAGGCCAGTCCATTAAAAAATATTTAAAAAGGCAATAAATTCCTCAAGGAACCACTTGCCTTGGTGTCATTTTATAACAAGAATAATGAGATTTTTCTTCATGAAAGCTTCTACAGCACTCCATGTGGCGATGCTGCAAAAGCTACAATTTGCTGTAGAGATGGAGAAAGCTGCTTTAATAACCAAAGTGATTAAGATAGTGCACTTAGCTGTATTTCTTCGTGGTCCTCTCTGATTTTGAATAAAATATAAATTTAAAAAGTGGTGTTGGATTTTTGCAATCAGTAAACCACTCTGCACCTCTGCGGGTGGTATATAGGCTCATTTGAGTATTTTCTTTTCTTTACTTTAAATCAACACAACCTGAAATGTAGTGTTTTACTAAAAACACTATTGAGGAAGGGTAATAACCTTTACATTTTCCCATACAAGTGGATTTTCTTTTGTAGCCTAAAGACAATATAACTCATGAGAAATAACAAAAAGATAAAAAACCAGAGCATGATTAGGAATGATCATAGCTTTTAAGATTTTTTTTTTTATGTTTAGGTTTGACACTTAACATTTACTGTTTAGGAAACCTGTCAGTGGTAAGCTAATTTTATATTTACAACCTTAAGCAAATAATAATAATATTGTCTAACAGTAATATTGATTTGCACAGTCACTTGTAGCCAAGATTGCCAACCTTCTTTGTTTGGGGTGTTGGCAATGGGCTGCACAGTTGGAAAGTTGATAGCATGATTTACATGTTCTCCCTGTGCCTGCATAGTTTCTCTCTGGGCACCCTGGCTTCCATTCACAGTAAAAAAACATGACTATTTGGTTTATTGGTCTCTCCAATTAACCAAATTGGTATGAGTGTGTGCACGCCTGGTTGCTTCTTCTGTAGTGGACTGTCCGGCGTGAACCCTTCCTCTCACCCAATGACTGCTGGAGATAGACACTAGCCTCCAGGTGTTCATATACAATGGATGGATGAATCATAAACATTCAGCAGCTTTAACATTTGTATAAACATATATAGAGACCTATGAGGTATACGTGAAGAACATAGAGATTAATTTAGTCAAATTTGTATGTTGTTGATACAAAAGGTTTTTATTGGCATAAAAATAATTTACAGCATTTTTGACAAGTGATTTGTTTTTTCCTAATGTTGCATTTCCCAAAGACGTAGTAAAAACTAAATTCTCATTTTGAGGTCTGTGTGATTTGAGTTACTTGTGAATTGCGGCACATTATTGTGTTAACTTATTGTGTAGTGATTTTTTTTCTGGCTCTTTTTCTTTGTAAGTTAAACAATTTGATTTTCACATTGTGTAGTTTATTTCCCCTAAGGCCAAAAGATATATTTTCTTACTTTTTTGTTAGTAACCTGATGTTTATAATGCCCAGCCAATCTCATATCATTGATATTTTATCACTTTAAATGCAAAAATATGTATGTATGTCAATCAGATAAAAACAGTTAAAGGTACTTCTGCTAAAGAAGATGAGTAAACACTTATCAAACACACAGCATCCCCCTCTCAAATGTCTTGCTGACATTAAATGTTCTTCTTGCTCTCGAGTCCCTTTATTGAAGCTTGTTTTCCACAGGACTCTGCCCCTGGATTGTTTGATGTCACTATTTTGTCCATGATTCATCTTCTGTGCCCCTTGTATACATTCTTCCTTAAACGTCCCATCCACAGAGAGCAGTTTTTCAATATTTTTGATAGTCAATATTGTCTTTGTTTGTTTTTTGCTTTGTCTACTGACATGCGTTGGAGTTGTTTTCTCCAAAGGTTTTGCTGTAGGACATAACCCAGGAATGCTGATAGTGTAGACAATACTTCTGATTGGCTGTAAGAAATATAACCTTAGGACCAATGACCAATAAATTTCAAACATGGCAGCTAGCCTGACCAAGAGCAAGACAGCCAATGAAAACTGCTAATTGTTTTATCCATAAAAGGATGAAACCAGGACACCAAATGAAATCTTCCAAATGAAATCAATGCAAATGTGTTCTTTAAAAAGATTGGCAGTGACTCCTGAAAATAAAGTATTTTACATTCATTTAATCTAGAACATCTCTTTATGTGATACTGTATCCTTGTGCAGATGGCACTTTGAGTCAAAATTGTGTCAAATATATAAAATAAATAGATTAAAATTTTCAAAACTCTAATTCAAAATGTTCGTCAAAGATTTGTACTGTGAATGTTAAAATCTGATCTTTGTATTAATGATTCCAACTTTTGAGCCATTTAATTTGGAAAGGTGCAGGTTTCTAAGAATATTTTACATCATATGAAGTATTTTCTAGATTGTTTAGTTTTACATTTTAAAGATTAAAATAGCATTTCTGATATTTTTAAGATGTAGCCTGGAGTTCAGTATGTTACTGAGATGTATCAGTTTACAATATGAAGTTACTTGTCTTATGTTTTTGCTTGAGCCAGCAAAATCCCAGAGTGGAAGTACATGAATTTTAAAAATTTGACAGCACCTGCAGACCCAACTCTCTTTCAGAAAAAAATAAATTCTTCCTTTGCCTGTCGGACTCAAATCTGTTTTGAATGACATTTGTGGTTGAGGGACCACACTGACAGACAGATGGGTCTGCACAGCTTGATCCATCACTTCGAAGTGAAGCTGCTAAAACTGTCCCGCACATGATGAAAGTTGAGCAGGAAATTGTTCAGTGGCACCAGTGCCTTCTCATCAGAGACGAGCCACGTTGGCTGAGGACATCAGCCATCATTTAATCAGCCCAGTGGAGCATCTGCTCTCTGGTTTTTAAACAGATCATGTAATGAGGTGAAGAAATCCCCTCTACTCATGCCATCTATTCACAGCAGGCTGCAAAAACAAACCACAGTAGATGTATGGGTTACAGGTGCACAAAGGATCCAGCCGGGATTCTGAGATGAAGGTGGTGATCTGCACAGCCGCCAAGTAGCAGCTAGGAAACAACAGTTCACCAGATGGCAGCTTGACTAAATGAGAAATTGAATGAACTTATGTAAATGCTTTTAGGAAAAAATTCATTCATCCTTTGGATAGGTCGACCTAAGGTTGGGTCATTGTTATAATGACAGTAACTAGTCGGATGGATTTGCTGGCAGAGCGCAAGGCCTTTGTCTCTAAGACAACTGTATCAAGGAAAACAGATGCTGTAATTTTTGCCCACAGCTGTTCGTACAGCAGCATGGAGTTTAGAGAAGAGAGTGTTTTAATAACTAGTCCTACAATTGAGCTGTTCCCTTGCAGCAAGAAGGTCCTGGGTTCGATTCCCGGCCGGGGGTCTTTCTGCATGGAGTTTGCATGTTCTCCCTGTGCATGCGTGGGTTCTCTACAGGTTCTCCGGCTTCCTCCCACAGTCCAAAAACATGACTGTCAGGTTAATTGGTCTCTCTAAATTCTCCCTAGGTGTGAGTGTGTGTGTGAATGGTTGTGTGTCCTGTATGTCTCTGTGTTGCCCTGCGACAGACTGGCGACCTGTCCAGGGTGAACCCCGCCTCTCGCCCGGAACGTTAGCTGGGGATAGGCAGGGTGTATAGAAAATGGATGGATGGATGGATGTATTTAGGAAAACTGAAAGCTGAGGTTGACCCATACTGGTCAATGGAAATCTAAAGTCTTTCAGACAAACAATATTTCAAAATTAAAAAGGGTGGAAAACAAAATCAACACTTCAAAATAAAAAAGGTTGGAAAATAAAATCAATACTTCAAAATAAAAAAGGAGCAAAATAAAACCAATACTTGAAAATGAAAAAGGGTGAAAATTAAAATCAATACTTCAAAATAAAAAAGGGTGGAAATTAAAATCAACACTTCAAAATAAAATATTGCTGGAAAATACACCTTTAAGCATGTTGATTTTGAAAAACATAACAGCATTTCTTCAAATCTGCCTTGTAGTAAGAGCATGTATGTTTTTCTTATATTGACAAAGACAGAAGATTACGTGTGGCTGGTTAGCTCAGTTGGTCTGAGCGTGGTACTCTTAAAGCCAAGGTCGTGGGTTCAATCCCCACATTGGCCAAAGGAAACATAACGTGTTTCATAAAGTCAACTCTTCAAAATAGCTTTAAATTATACCATAATTCATGTTGATTTTGAAAGACTTCAGAATTTCACTGCTTTTGTCAAGATCATGTAAGTTTTTCTTACATTGATGAAAACTCAACATTCTGTGTGGATGGTTAGCTCAGCTGGTCTGAGTGTGTTGCTTATAATGCCAAGGTCGTGGGTTCAATTCCCCCCACTGGCCAACTGAAATATCAAGTCTTCAAAATAGCAGGAGGCTGTATATTTAACCATTATGCACATTGATTTTGAAAACAATAGAATATGAGCTCTTTTCTCAAATCTTCTTTGTGGTAAAATCATGTAAGTTTTCTTAAATCCATGTAAGCATGCTGAGGTCATGAGACATTCTGGGGGGAAGGGGCATCATGTGACCGGATTGGGGGATTAATGTGACCGGAAATTAAAAGCATTCAATTAGGGTCATTAATCACTCATCAATCATCCTCCAATTAAATCTTGACAGAAGGTTGCCTATATAGTTTTTTGGCCTTATATCTGTCTGCATAAAAAATGTAGATCTTCTCACTATAAATTCTGAGGACACCTGGATTTTTGTACGAGGTCTCTTCTGTTCATGGATGTGTGCAGCTGCACCTGCTGAAATCTCTGGAATGCGGAGAAATGGAGAAATAATCTATCAAAACCATTTAACTGCACATAATAGACTTTTCTGACCGGAGGTTGGCTCTCACAAGGAGATCATCTCGACAAAGCAGTTACTTTGCCTCATTTGGTTTTATGAGGTATATTAGCTGACTGCCTCAAAACTCTCACATACATAGTACAACACATTTACCTTGGTTTGTAGGAGTTCTCTTAAAGTTGTTTTCATCCACACATAGGTAGGCTTTATAAAATGCCTTGATTTTTTTCCCCTTTTTGCATCCATCTGTCCATTAATCCATCTTCTTCAGTGATACCAATTTAAAATGAGTTTTAGGATTTTATTATGAAGGTTTTTGTGGGGTTGTTATGAGCAGTCAGTATCTTACCGGAAGGAGACTCTAATTGACTTCAGCTTTGAGTCGACAGTCAACTTAAAGGTCAATCAGTCTGGGGCCAGGCCAGTACTTGATCAGATGTCAGAACCTTTAATTTTTAACTGGACTCAAATATTCGTCATGTTTGTTAACTGTCACACAACCAACACATTTAGATTAGGTGGTTATAAATCTTCAATAAATAGGACTTTAGTTTGTCGCCCAAATTTCTTATTCAGCTTTTGATTGTTGTGGTTCAAAACTGGCCAGCACTTGAAATTGTAAATTAGTTTAGAATTTTGACACTGACACTCCTGTATGTTGTAGATGGGATGGCTTTTCAACCTTCTTACTTTATCCTCTCAATATGAAGATGTACAAAATGACCTACTTGTTGGTTTCATGTTTTTTTTTTTCCCTGAGTGGATATTAAAACTGTAATCTCATGTTTGATGATTGCTTTTGGGCTTATTGCCTCCTTTTTTCAGAGTATGCTTCCAACCCATGTAGGTGCAGGACTTATTCATTATGGATAATAACATTCGTTTGGTTCCTGCCTGCAAAGTCTTTTGTGTTTATTCGCTGCTTGATACACACAATTCACACCAAATCATTTTCACCCCTTGAATGCAGAACCTGCATCCTTCATGCACAACATGATGGCTAGACAGTCCCATTGTGCATAATTGTTTGAACTGATGAACGTGTCCCATGTCACAATCTATCTGAAAATTTTACCAATATCTTGCAAAGATATTGGTAAAATATCATTACAAAAGAGACATATTTCAATCAAGAATGAAATGAGAGTGGTTGTCTCTAAATATATTTACAGGTTTACCTCCATTTTGCTCATTTGCTGATTTCTTGCTGTATCAAAATCATAGAAAAATGTTTGCACCTTCTCATACTCTGTGTACAGTAAATATGTTGTTTTGAACAGCCTTATAGCCTCAAAATCCAAATGATCTAAATTCTAGATTACAAGGCTCTTTATTTTTCTCCAGATTATTATGGCTTGATGGCAGCTGAAAATATAAAAAGACTAGTTGCTTAAATTGAATAACTGTTTTTTCCAAAAAGTAAAAAGGGTTTGAAAATTTATGGAACCAGGTGATGGCAAAGTTTTTCACTTTTTAATAAATTATTTTATTGAATATGAATTAAAAAGGGTGACAAATTAAAGATGAAAAAAGTCCGGAATTTATTTTGGTCTTTGTCACAAAATCACAAGTAGGGTTTTTTTTTTTTTTTTTATAAATGCAAAATATAATTTATATTTTCTCTAAACACAGTAATCCTACATTTGTTGTATTTCTGTAGAAAGTACTTAAACATTGTCATGGAGAGTTATTTGTGGGTTGGATTAATACTTAAAATACAATTTGGATTATAGGATTAAATAATCTACAACAAACTGCATAGGGATTAAAAGGTCAACAAAGAACAGGACATCTGCTTGTTTTGGTTGAACAAAACAAGCAGATTGAACAACCAATTTTTTGGTTGAACAACCGATTTTTTTGGTTGAAAAATTGTTTGAAGGGGGCAACTGTTAGTTTTTATTATAGTTTGAAAAATAGTTACTGACCAGATTGGGCTGTTATAGATAAATTAACCACTTCTGATATTGTTTTAAAATACATGAATTCACTTTTTAAATAAATCTGGTATATTTCTGCTTATTGCTGCAAGTTTTATTTGAACTGAGGACTTCAGTACTCACTGACTATTACCATTGCACTTCATGCCTCTGTTAACTTTTCCCTTCACTGATTCAAGCCAAAAGTCCTTTCAACCATGAAATCCCAAGTCACAGGTTAGTTTACTTCAGTCAAACAACTCCCCCACACTCTGGGAGTCCATCTGTCTCACCTGCTGACATCAGGGTGATGCTCTGTCAGGGTCGATGATAAAATGATATTCCGGATCACGAAGAGGAGTTCAATCCCATCTTTGAGGTATTATGGTGATTGCATTGTTAAGCAAGCATTTTTTAATTCAGAGGTCACATTTTCTCTTGCCTCGTCTGTCCAAGTGAACTCTGTGATCATCATTCTATAAAAAAATTGGTCTCACAGCAACAGTTTTGGTCCAAAAAAAAAAAAAAAAACATCACGCCATGTGGTAGTCATGAAATCTCTGTAGAAATGAAAGCAAAATCCACAAATTAAGGTGAAGTGAGCTGATAAATTGAAGATGATTTCATCTCAGTTGGAGAACTGCCCAGCTGTTACTTTAATTTTTGTACATGCTTGGGGACACTGAACTAAGCCTGATATAAATCCTGCTTTTCACTGATTAGTTTTAGAATCAGGCCTACTATTGCATGCTGTAATCAACAGTATTTCAATATTTACCTTTTTCCTTTTACAGAACAGGTAGAAATTCTTCAGTAATTTCTGGGACTCAAACTTCTCAGAAACCAAGTGCTTATTTTGTGAAATTCAACTATATGATTAATCCTAATCAAAACAACAACAAAAGCATGTAGCTGGAATGACTGTGGTTAGGATATCTGTTTTCACCTTCGGAAAAAAGTATTTTAACCTCCTGGTGACTTTGGGTGCTGCAACTTCTAACTTGATGTGCAGTCCCATTTAGCCTTAGATGTAAATTTAATAGAATCTAATCGTAGACCTCATTAAGATCTGATTATGTCTGACTAAGTTTAGACTGCTTTTAGCTCAGGCCTTGTATCTTAATTTTTTTATGAGACACGAACAACAGTAACATCACCAGATGCACAGCAAAGTTAACGATGCACAAACTCTAAAGAGCACCAACTGGGATTTTAACAGCAACTAAATTAGGTGAATTACTCAGAATATTTATAAACTTTTTTATAAGGTTTTCTATTGGCATTATTAAGTTATGACATCAGTGAGTCAAAAAATATATATTTAAGTGCTGAAAATATAGATAATAGAAGCTTGTATGGTTACATGTATTTAATCAGCAGGTGTTAAATGATACATGTAGCTCCAGTTAGCGTGCTGTAAATCAAGACAAAAATGGAAATATAATAGAAACAGCAATTGTTCAGCATAAATCATGAACTCAGGCATGAACTACAGAGCAGACAGTCTGTTTTCGGTCTTGAAATGTGTTAGTAATGTAACCGTGTGGCTGCTTGGATCACTCTCCACAGGCACATCGATTCAATGTTTAAACGTTTGGCTCAGTATCAATGTTTGGTTTTCAAAACAAATCAAATATTCAGTTAGCCAAATTTTGCTCAGTTTGAGAATTCAGCGCTCTTCTGACATTTTATTTTCACCAGTTTCAAATGAAATTTTATGTTGGAAAAAGAAAATAAAACAAAGAACAAAAAGATCAGACACCTGGGGAGGGAGATTATGCAAAATAATTCTGCTTTCATGCAGGATCATAAATTTGGTTTACTAGAGAGGGATCACTATTTCGCTTTTACTTAATGATAGTGATTATAACCAAGCCAAAAGCATATTTCAAGGTCTACATAAATGTCAAGCTACCACACTTACCAAATTCTTGAGATAGAATAGGCCACCTTAAGCCTCTGGGAAGACTCTTCTCATTAACGCACTCAGCATTTTCGTGAGACAAAAGCCACAAGACTCCTTTCTATTTGCAAAGACAATGGAAAGAAAGCAGTTTGCCCTTCATCTTTCCTCTTTCAGTGTGTAGAACATGAAAGATAAATCACCCTGCAGACTAGGTCACTGAAGAAAAAGTTTACTGTGCAAAACGTGATGACTTAAGGTAAATTAAAAGACCAGGCAAAGACACATTTAATTAAAGAAAAACACAAACTATCAGTCATGAAATAATTCTATAGTCGTTTGCTAATTCAATATTTTAACTGTTTATTTAGCACCACATTAGGAAAAAATAATCTGAACACACTCCTGCAAATGTCCAATTTCTATACAATTATTTTATAATTGGTCCAAATTCAGTTATAGTTAAATCAATCCATTAATCCATCAAATTAATTGTGTCTACTTAATTTAGAACAAAAATAAATAATTTTAAGTATAAATGGTTGAACTCATAACAAACTTGTGGATACTTTCTCAAAGACTACAGATCCCTATTCAGTGTCACACTGGTCTGTGTTTGTTCTTCGCAGTATGATGGATGTTTGTGTGTTTTCATGCTTTGTATACTGTTATACTACAGGCTCCTCCATCTTGGCACCGGCATTGCTCCTAAATGTATCTAAGAGAAATCAGAGTTAGTTTACCCTATGTTTGCAGTGTTCAGATATTTGACAGCAGCTTTACAACCTTTGAAAAGATGCCAGATTCAATTATCTTTGGTGCACTCAGCAGGCCTGAAGCGACAAAATCTTCAGCTGATCATAAATCAAATCTGATCTCTCTTCTTGAGGGTAGTGACCCAAGCTTTAAGTTTGTCTGTGCTCTGAGAGACAAACCGCTGTCTTCTTCAATTTGCTTCATGAAGCAGCCAGGATATACATTTCGGGCCTTATCAAAGCAGGGAAGTTTAACTCTGAACCACTGTTTACTGTTGGAGTTGTTAGGTTTCCTGCTGGTATTCATTAAGGACACAATGTGACCGTTTCTACTATGGCCTCTCTCTGTCCCTGCAGGCCTGAGAGGCCATCATGCAATTACCTTTTCAAGACCTGCAGTGATCCCCGAACAATCAATAACTACAGTTCACTGGCTGGGGTTTCCAGCAGTGTTATTGGTTCTGATACTGCAGATAGCTATGTGCGTGGGCTGAAGTTAGAAAACGAGAAATTCATTGTCAGAAAGAATAGAGATGCCTTTATATGCCTGGGGACATCTATAGAAAATTGGAAAAAATCAGGTAGCAATACGAATGTAAAGCATCATCATGATCTTCACTTCAACATCAAGGTGGAGAGTTGACAGCTTCTAAAGAACAATGGTTTGTCCAGTCCACAACTGATTTTGTTCACCCAGATTCATACTTAAAGGGTAAAGTGTGTACAGTGTCTTCAGCCGTCATCATGGCCGTCAATGGTTTGAGTCCCGGCCCGTTGACACAGAACCCACTTTCCTGTCAGATCACTGTCAATATAGGCCCATACAGCCAACAAATCCTTTAAAAATACTAAAATATTATTCCAGTGCAATTTATTTTATTATAAATAGGTAAGTTTCATTGATCTTGTTAGATTTGATATGGACCTGTAATTATTCCTCCAAAACAAGTTTTATAACAGCAGTTTTCACAACAAATAAAAAAATTGTTGTGAAAACAATTCACAACAATTTTTCAGATGAAACAAAGCTAAAAATTGTTTTGGAAAAACTGTTGGCCCACATATCAAGGCAGTAGAATGAGGACTTAATGTTATGAACACTTTCTGTCAAAGATAATATCTAAGATCATTCAGATGCTATATTGACAACGTCTGTGTACAACAGAGACACAACCAGGTTAACAGTGGGTGTGGGAATAGTTTACTATCTCACGATTTGGTTCATTTCTGATCTTTGGGGACACAATTTGCTTAAAAAGGTATTTTTGATTCAAACTTTGTTTCAGAATTTCTATTTCAAGCAATAATTTTACAAAGGATCTTCATGATCTACTCCATTCTGCTTTTGAAGACTAACAAATGGGCACATTAAAGATTGTCTTACATATTATTAAGTTTTATGCTTAGATGGAATTGTTGGAAGTTTTATTATGTGTTAGTGCCACTCTAACCACTTTGCTTAAGCCCTTGCGATCTTTTGAGTTACTTGGTAAAGATGTTGTAAAGCAGTATCAGTAAAAATTGATGGCATGGTTTGCTTTCACTCACTTTTGCTCTAGGTTAACGCTGTGGATTTCCAGTGTTCCTCAAGTGCTTAATCTTTGTTTTGCAAACCTTACAAATGGTGAAGCTCAGATTGAACTTGACAAAATCGTAGTAAATGAGACTGGTGGATTTTATGTAAATTATTTTTTGACACACTCCCTTGTTGTTAAAAGTCACAAACTGCCTATCTCAATTTTATTTTGGAAACAAAAATCAGCTAAGCCCTCGCAGGATTTGGTAGGAGTTAATGGATGACAAGGTATGAAGGATTTATTGACAATTACTGATAGGCTAACATCTTATTGGTGTTTTTACTGATAATATCAGAAACAGAATACCTAAACACAGTTCTTGATAGATTCCCTATCTTTAAAACGGAAATGTCTTTGTGGTTTTATCTAAATCTGGGAAATGTTTGTCCTATTTTTGTATGACAGCTCACAACTCTGAAGCATCCATTTCTCCTGTGAATATATGCGCTCAATGTTAACAAGCTGATACAGTGCAAATCAACTGACGTCCTGTTCCTGATTTATATAAGATCCCCCACCATGTTTTTGCTATAGCTGATATATTGCTACAGTAAAACTTGTTATACTGTGGATGTGTCTCAGTTGTGAGATGTCAGAACTAAACTCTGTGAAATCAATATTTCATTATCACTTCATCATCTGACAAAATAACTAAAATGAAACTCGACACTCGCTGCATAAGTTCCACCATGTGGATGCCTAAAATATAACAAAGACAGCTGGGAGGGAAGGTGCAGGCTGGTGATATTTATTGCACTGAAGACACAAACAATTTTAATAATGCAAACCAACATCAGAATTGAATAAAATGGCTAAACTCAGTGTAGCTCAGCCATGTCCCTGTCCACATATAGTAAAAGTTATTGTAGTTTATTGCTGCAGTACATCTTCTTTCTCTGATATAAAGTCATCTCTTGACATTATTCCCATAAATTGAAATACATTGTAGTTCATTTTTAATAGGATAATATTACATCATTCAAGATAAACTTCATAGTCCCCAGTGGGCTATTTGTTTTGCAGCCAGCAGAAAATGCAAAGGAAAATGCAAATACAGTTGACAGAAATACAAAAATAATCACAACATCCATGGCACAAATAAAGGCTGCTACAGTCTCTATTTAGGCCTGTTAGGTCAAATGAAGCTGACACTAACAGGGACAATTGAACATTAGTACATTTTGTATAGCAGTTTCTTACCCTATGTATGTTAGGAAGGCAGCAACCTGTGACTACGGTGAATATAATGTTTTGAGTCTGCAGTAGCTTTCACTTTTCTTGTAACTGGTTCTGTACAGCGGGGGAAGGTATACAAGCATACAAGCTGTGCATCTTTCCAATGCTGATTAGCCTGTTCATAGTTTTTAGTGAGAAAGGCTCAAACAACACATAAGAGGAAATGTTCAAGCTGATTCAATAAAACAAGAGTGACGCATTTTTAGTGTAAACCTTAAGATTTTTTACATCTTCTGATGAAATCATGCGCTGGTGGGTCTTTGCACAAACTGCATCTGCATTGACCTCAAAGGTCAAGTGGTTGTCAGTAATTACACCAATGTATTTAGAGTGTTATAAAATCTTAAGTGTCTATAAATAAAAACAGGTGAATATCGGTAGCCATATTGCAAGGTCCATATGCAGCAAATTAAATTTTTACTTACAGCCAACAAATGTTGCCTCTCTGAACTGGGCCAACACGTTCTGAATACTGAAACAATCTCTGCTTTACAGATGGTGCAGACTGAAACACTGCAGTCATGTGTAACAAATTCTAGTCCCATATGGGGCTTCAGAAGTTATGGCACAGATGTGGCTCATGAAGAACTGTTTAGCAAAGAACTGAGCTTGAATGAAAATGGACTTAAGAAAGGATAAAGAAAAAAAACTTCCAATCCGAAACTAAACATTTTATTTAACAAAACGTATAATCAATAATCATTATGTGTTCAAATGTATGGGAGCAGAATAGTAAGCCGAAGAGAGAAAATCAGACATAAAAAGAATGAAAAGGAAAACATACACTGTAAAAAAAAATAAGTATTAATCTAAAAAGACTTATACAAAACACAAACAAAGAGATTTACCAAAACCAAACAAAGAAATGATCCAATCAGAAAATTACAAAAAGTAAAAGTCCAAACATCTATGGATGTTCATGTTTCTTTTGAATCTCACCAGGAGTTTATGATTACCTGAGGATAATTCTCAGATGGTACTCTAGTCTGCATAGTTTCAAATTAGAGTAATAAATTGAGTTTTTTTCTTCACCTTCCCTGGAAGTGTGACTATTCTACTTGTGTGTTTTTGACCAAGAGAGCCTAAAGCTGAAATTTTACAACTTCTCAAAAGGTGAGAGGTCATTCCAAGGCCTGCAGTAAAAAAGAGGTCTTCCTTAGATTTATTGAAAGACTAAACTTCTTCAAATAAAAAAGGTATTCTGTTCTTAGGGCTTTGTGTGTTACAATGGTTCTGTTGTTACTATCCAGGAGGAGAATCCATCTGTATGACAGAAGTGACAAGCAGAAGTATAAAACTGTTGTTTAGTGTGTCACTCCTTACTTTTCTCATTGAAAATCGTACAGGCAAAGTTTTTGTTAAGAGTAAACTTTCACTACAAAGTTTACTCTTGGTAGACATTTTAAAAAGTTTAAAAGAGTTAGTCTAAGGACTGTCTCAGACATATTAATGTCAGGTTCTCTAAGCCATGCAGGCTTTGGGCGTGTGTGTAGGCGTGTCTCCTATATTCTCCCTCCCCAATGTTTGACAGGCAAGACTGGTTCCATGTTCCAGCTGGAGCTCATCAGGAATCAGTCAGGAGCATTATTTAGAGGAGCAGTTTTTCAGAGGCAGGGGCCAGATGGTTCACTCACGTCCAGTGGTAATTAGTCCAAAAGCAATGTTTGGTTTCCATTCTGCTGCTCTGGTTTCCCCCATCAGTCCCTATTCTGATCTTTGGACTATTCCAACAATAACACCTACCTGGATTCCATATCCAGCACCACATACCTGTCCTCCATAGCCCTTCATCACAACCCACCATGAAAGAATAGACAGTCACCAGTCTCACACTTATCCTCTCTGCCTACCTCAGCCTCAAATCAGCCTTACCACCTCCACAACTTACTGTCATCTCAGTTTACCGTAATAGCTCCTCCATTGTTTCTCCTCCTGCTCAAACTACATCCAACCTTCAGTGTTCCTATTATCACTTACCTCCCTCCTACTGTGCAGCTGGGTTGATCCTTTCCCTGTGCTAGTGGCTCATGCTTTCCTGGAAATACAAATCCCTTCATTAAACTGTTGATCTATTGTTGACTGCACCAGTCTGTTGAATACCATGGTGACAACTAAGACTTTAAAAAAAAAAATAAAAAAAAAAGGACTGTACTAAATGAGATGAGAACAAAAGCAGAAGTTCAGCAAGTTTACCAGAACCTATCAGTACCGAAAATCAAAGGTTTTATAATAAACCAAAGAGAAAGCACATTTCTGTCCTTGCTTTGTCCTGGGGTTCTGGAGATGATACTGAGACAGTCAGCAGCTAAATTAGCACCTGTGGGAATTTAAAATCCTCAGTTAAAGTAAAGTACAGGTTCATGGATTATAGAGGAACCTGAGAAAGAACCTACGCACACACAGGCAGCGCATGCAATGCCCTACAAAAACATCCTGGCATAGATTTGAAATTTGAAACCAACACTGATGATTGAACCCAACTGTGCTGGAGAAGAGTTTTGCCAATACACTGCACATTCTCAACTAAATAAACAGATTCCAACTTTTCTAATCAATACCTCATACGTGACACCTTAACACATAAACAACTGCAGGGGAGTTATAGCAAAGGAGACTGTTTTGTACACTTTCAAATTCTCTTATATAACTCCACTCTGCAGGAGTTATTGTCTGCAGTCTGTCTCACGTTACTGTTGTCTGCAGAGACATGAGGAGAACTCACAAATATCTACTTCTAAATGAACTTTGTTACCTTTTATTACCTGGCAAGTCTGCAGAGCTTCTGGCATCCCCTGCCTCACAAGTGAGTTTCACTGTCCCCAGTGTAGCTGAGGCAAATTAATGGGAAACCAAACATACACTTCAAATACATGAAAGACACACAGAGCGCCGTTAGCAGACACACTCTCTGCAGTTTCACAGCTGGAGGCTTATATCTGCTAATTTGATATAATATAGCATAATAATAATGCTATGATGCTCATGTTCTCTCCTTCATGATAAACACATAACAGCAATAACGCACAACAGCACCAAAACTCATAACTTTAAGAAATATTTTCCTTTTCTACTTTTTTCCCCATACTTAACCTTTTACCCATGGCACTGATGATTATCAAAATCTTGTTGTCTTGAATGTCATTTTGTGAGAATACAGTTAAACTGTTATTATTGAATTAAATTGGAATTATGGTGTATCAAACTGAATTGAAGTGATCTTCCATCAGTCTACATTGTTGGTTTCAATTGACTTTGATTTATTTTATACTTCTAAAAATACTCACCAGTCACTTCATTAGGGATACCTGGGAAATTGCTTGTTAGCACAAATAATGAACCAGCTAATTAGCCAATCACTTTGTAGCAACTCAGTGCATATAGGGCTCCAGATGATGAAGTTAAAACCAAGCATCACAGGAAAGAAAGCGGATTTAACTGGCTGAATATGGTGTAATGGGTACTCGAGGGTATTAGGGACAATAGCATTACCCAGATAGTTAAAATCTGCAAATACTTTTCTAAACATAGTTAAAAATGCCTATTTTAATAGTTCACACACCAAAGACTCCCTGGTATGCATTTAATGCAGACAGTGGAAACAATCTTGACACTAAAGTAGACACTAATATCTACAGTGTAATTTATTTATCCACTTGGAGATAAAATCAGTGAGAAGAAAAATAAATGCAGCTCCTTTATTGGCTGCATTGAAAACAGCAGTGTGACAAGTAGCATTGCGTGAAGTTATTACAGCTTCCCAAGTTGCATTTTCTTTCAAATATTTTAGATATGAACTTTTAAAAATCTGTGTAAATAGGCATATTTTCAAGGAAAATCTTTGAGTCAAATACCAAGTTTCAGCCAACAAATATACAGCAATAGCATGATGCTATCATGTCAATATGGACAAAACATCACCCTAAATGTTTTTGAGTTCTTGAATATTAAAGCAGTTCTAAAGAAAAGAGTGGGCCCAATCTGGTTCAAGTTGCTAGTGAGTGTAAGCTGATATGAATTACACCTATTTATCTTGTTATCTGCCTTGATGTAGTATTTGCTGCTAAATATGTGCTCCATACAGTACAAATTCACAGCAATCATTTGACATGAACTGCATGTATCTGGATTTCAATTGGACCAGACATTTTGTAAAATTCACTTAGCATTTTTTACTGCATTAAGTAGTGACTCCAATAGTCATTGCACTCTTTTGCATGTTTCCCTTTTCAAGCTTCTGCTGATCTTGATGACATGCTGAGCTGTTGATTCAATTATCTGAATGAGATGTGATGAAGCATGGACATATGGGATAGTTTTTTATATAAGTACTGTTTCTGTGAGAGGGATAGTGTGTACAAGGCGTTGGTTGGCAGAGCTAGCTAGAGGTTATTTGCAAAGTATTTTTTTAAACCCCTGTTTGTTCATCAATACTCTACAGCAGTATGCAGCAACAACCTAATGTTGTAGATGTTGCTGTGAAGCTTTAAAACAATGTTTTGTTTTTATTTTATGCATTAATTTGTTCATTTTTGCTTTTCACTTAATTTTTGGTTTATAAAAAACGCTCAGCCCAAAGTAGGACTTCTGTACACTCTCTGGTTATGATCAAGGCTGTCCCAAGTTCCCTTAACTGTTTTTTTTTTTTTTTAATGAAATGCTCAGTAGAGGCTTTGAAACATATTTTGCATATACTTTAAAGCAATTTGCTTTATTTTACAATCATCAATTGAAAATTCCAGGTGCATCTTTACACAGAATTCATGAATTTTGATTCCAGTTCATCACCTGCTGTAGCATTACATCGAGGAAACTTAATATTTCAATGCCATTTCACTGCAGGACTGCTGTTTCCATTCATTAGGACTGTATAATGTGCCCAGGAGTGTGCACACTAAGCTCAGGCAATGAAGTGTACAAACATGATTGAACACAGTGGAACAATGGAGCGAACACTGAGCTCAGGAAACAATTGTCTTTGAGGCTGTGAAAATAAATTAGCTTCTTCTGTGGTAGAAAATTTCAGTCTGAAGGCAAAGGCATGATGATGTGTGGATCCTTCATCCTTCAAGTCGTTGTTTTCCCACAGGGATGGTTAAGAAGCAAAAATAGCATAAATTCTTGTTCACAAGTGTTTGATATTTGGCTTATGTACTTTATGCTGCTAGAGCAAGTTTTTCTGAAAGGTCAGCTGCTTGCAGTTATATGTGTCTGCTTATCTTTGATTACTCAACTGATGGATTCCATTTGCCTCCTATGTGAGAGATGAACCTTTTATTTTGAGAAAACCAGCTAAAGACAAGTTATTGATAAATTATTTTTAATTAAAGCTCCACAAACATAAATAAAAGAGGCTCATTTAAATGTCAAGTCATAAAAAATTGTGGCTGTAGTGAACATGCTCTGCATTAGTGGCTGTGTATCTGGCTGTACAATTATAAAAGCATTAAAACAAAGCTGCTTTCTTATCTAATGCAGTAAATGTCAAATACTTCCAGTGCTGTCAGCTGACTACAATGGTCAGCTCTGATGATATTGCAGATCATTTGTACGGTAACTATTGCTTAACAGTTGCACTGATTACATAATTATGTTCATTTTCAGACTATTCTAAATCTTATTTTCATGTATTGTTAAACTAAATGGACATTTAGCCAAAACTTGTACAGCTGCAGTCAAAATTAATTTCTAACTTTGCATCTTTTGACAGACAAGCTGCTCAGATCTTTGCAGAGAAGATCTGTTAAGCTCCATGTTACCATCAGGGCAGATGAATTATTTGTCTACTCTTTCCATTAGTGAGTAGGGGATAATGAGACATGGCAACCACGGGTTCAGCAGAGAGGCAAAGACATCGACTTGAATCAGTAAGACTGCTAATCATCACAGAGCACATTTCTGGTGCGGGTGTCATTTGCATGACTGCTGTTATGCAAAGAGACCAGCTTTCAATGATGTTTAAAGTTCTTTGATCTGTAACTGGCTGAATGGGTTTTGTTTTTGTTTGTTTTTTTCAGATTCATATACTGAACATTTTCTTTGTTACACATTACATTTTTAAAAAGTCGATTTTTCTTGTTTGATTTGTCATTAAAGTTTTTTAGTTTGCATCATGTCCATGTCTTTACTAAGTTTTGTTTGTATATTATTTCAGGCAGTTTGAATTTTTTGCATCAAGTCACCAGCAGGCTTTCGCATAAAAGTCCTCGTTGAATAAATCTTTTACTAGTGTCCTTCTGCAGTGCACTCAGATAGGTGTGGGCACAGGGAATTAAATCAGCTCACTTCACATGACATTAAGTGGAAAAGGTGAGAAACAAATCCTCCTGGCTGCCAGCACAACATGCGCTCCATCAAACAGGGCCAGTCGGGGTACAATTTGGGAGAGTCGAGGACATTCCTTGTTCAAATCAAGATTGATATTGCCAAGTTGTTTCTTCTGTTGGGTGCTGATTGCTGAAGTGCTTTGCAAGATTTGTTGTATTCGGTTAGATGAACAAAACCTGATCTGAATCCAGAAATCTTCCTGTTTGCTTTGTACAGCTATTTTCTTATATCTTGTGGATACAACTGGAAAGTCTAAACATTTTTTGTCTGTGTAAGACTAGAAATTATAGTCATTTTATTTAATTTTCTCAAAACAATGTATTTATTTTTATTTTAAAGAATCCCAGATGGTTTTATGGACAAATTTCTTACTAGTGACCGGAAATGACATGCAAAGAAAAACACACCTGTTCAATTTTGGATTTATTTCGAACCATGTTGAAAATATGTGCAAAAAAGCCCAATTATTAGTCTGGGTAGAGTTCTAAGAGTCAAACTGAATTCATCAAGCATTTTGCTCAAAACTATAGTTTTAGCACTACTAGAAGTAAAAAAAAAATAAAATAAGAGTGAAAATGTAAAACATTCCTTGACATTTATCAAGTGTAAGTTTGAATTTTGCAAAACTACTATTTTTAAAACTAAGACACAGAAAATAAATAGAAAAGAGCTGGCACTTCACTCTTCACTTAGCGATCAAGTTATATCCTGATTTTATTTTGCATTCTGTCTGTCATTGAGGGCCTGATTTTTCTTTGCGTGTTGATGCTCCCTGACCTATATTCGCAAAGATGTTTGCAGCAGTTTTTCCATATGTTTTTAACACCACACTTTGCCAGGAGATGCAAAACGGAAAACATGATTTCTGCATTAGCAGTACTCTGTTGTATATACTGTTTCAAACTGCTGTATTGTGGAAACATTATTATTTCCTCAAACAACCTTTTTACTTCCAGCATTGCTTCAGCTTTGTTAGTAATATCACAGTAAAAACACAGTTTTGTGTGATTCATAATTAGAAAATGAACTGTATACAGTACAGTCAGAAGAGGAAATTTGCCAATTGAATTTAGTTGATGCATGTGTAATCTACCTGCAGAGTAAAACATGTTTTAAAAGTAACACTACTTCCAATTGATTGGTACAGCATTTTTGTACTCAGAGGTTGCATTATGTAAGATCAGAAATATGACAGTAACAAGTTCGGAGAGGGAATGACGACCTGAAAAGTTGAAAGTCCTTGAAAAACCTAGCATTAAGCATCTAATATATATTCCATAATAGTTATAGATCTAAGCTATTTGTTTGATAAACTGATGATTTACATTATGAAAAACAAAGGGTACACAATGTGTGGTACAACTTCAATTTGTGAACTTGTTCTATTAGTTCTTAAACGCATTAAAAGTGGAAGTATCATATAATTGTTCCTAATGATGAACCAGACTTATGCAGCTGAACAATTCTCACATCTTGGCTGATTTGCTTTGACATCATGATCTGGACTTTCCCTCATGATTTAAAGAGACAATAATAGTTTCAATGGGAATGTCTGATTTTGAAGACTAATGAAGGCATTTCTAACACATTCTCCCATTATTGTAGTATTTAGCAAATGGAAATATTTTTGTGTAATTCAAACTGACATAAAACAGGAGTTTGGTGTGATTTTACTTCATACAGTGAGAAAAAAACAAGTGTGTTTTCAGACTCCTCTTTGACAGCTGCTATCGCAACCAAAAAAAATCCTACCAAGAAGTTTAGTTTAAAAGTGATTTAGTCAGCTGGTGAAAATGACTGACGGAGGAGTCGACAGACGTGAGCTTGACTCCATTGCCAGGTGAGACACTGTCTTCTGTTGACTGTGATTGGTTGAGACAGTAAGCAAAACAGGACATAAAAACACAAATATGACCCCCAGCAATCAATTGATAGAATCCATATATGGACTTAGAAAAGCATGTCATAATGATGAAACTATTCAAAATCAAATTAACAGCTTCAACATGTTTGTCTTATTTACATCCTCATCAAAGTTTCAATTTATGGATTGCTATGCTGGTCATTTTAAACCAACATGAAATATTTGTGTAGAGGTTGGAAGAAAACAGAACAAGACCAAGCAGTGCCTCTTGTTGGCAGAGCTCTATCCATTTAACAAAAAATGTCTCTCCTTTGCCTTGGTCTTTCTGCCAAATTCATTCCTTAAAACGGACTGAAAGTCTGAAAGCTCCAAACACTTTGTCCTGTTCGGAGCTCATTTAAAGGTGACCTACTATGCTCCTTTGAAGAGGTTACAACAGGTCCATGGGCTATACAAAACATGTTCCTTATCATTTTTACACAAAATCATTCTTAGATAATGAGAGTCTATTTTGAGCCTATTTTGAGCTCCTTTCAGAACAAACTGTTTTAGGACCTCTTGTCACTTTAAATCAAATAAGCTGCTTCTGGCCACAACCCTCAACTCAACGTTTACACTTGTACCTGAAAATGGCAGCAAACAGATGCGCAGTTATAAAGCCATATAACTTTGAATAGCATAAGTGTATTCTGCCCAACCAACAAGAATGATTTCTAAGTGGCAAGTTAACACCCAAGCACTTATCCTTTCCAACAGCCATTAAACTTCTTGTTACTGTGCACTATTTTATTTTATTTTATTTTTTTATATTTGTATCATGTTCGAATAAACTTCATTTCATTTTCATTTCATTTTCATTTCATTTCAAAACACCACATGCATCAGTAGAACCAGCTGAACAAACACAGTAGAGCTCTGCTTGCATTGCCAAGTGACTGGCTGGGGTCACCTAGCAACTTTAAACTTTTATCTTTCATCTAAACTTTTAAACTGCTACTTTTATCTTACCAAGGTTACTAGGTAATTAATTGTGATTCAACATTCCTGAGGTTTTTGAAATGGCTCAGTTTCCAGACACCAAAATACATTAAGATGTAGTCAAAAAATGGCCGTAGGTGCTAATGCTGTTTTTAGAAGCTGGTGAGACCCAAATTGAAGTATAAAAATGTGCAAAAAGTGAATTTTGCATTATGGGTCCTCTTTAAGACTGTAGTGAATAACTTTTATTTTATCAATGTAAATTTATAAGAAAAATCACTTTGAGAAATTGTAAGAATTTTCCCAGATGAGGTTATTCTTGCATGTGATCACATCAATCACACTATTTGGAAAATTTAAATAATATGAAACAAAAAAGGAATAAGATGTTGTATAAGATAGTTTCAAGGTTGAGAAAAACTGGTATTATTTCTGGTCAATAATATGCAATCTGCACACATCTCATCTCTCAAGTTTAACCTTTAAAGGAAGCAGAAAGCAGTTGAGATGAATGACTCTCATCTCTTTAGCCTGTTCTGAGTGACGAAGGTGAACTTTTGTGTCATGCACATAAATACCCTTAGCAGAGAAATAGCAATACATCTATTCAATCTTTGAAATGAAATCTGGGCCATTGGAGAGACTTTCAATAGCTGCAACAACACAATAAATGGCTAAAATAAAGAAGAGGCAATTTCACATACACTCACCAGAAAATGGTATTTGGACCTTGGCAAATGACATTTTAAAAAAAAAATCAGCAGTACAATTACAAAGCATACTTTAGATACTCTGATCTTTCAAACTGAGATAATTAAATGCCTCTTTTTGTTATTATGGCAAGACTTGAACAATGACAGATTGACAGATGGAGAGTCTAGGAGACGGAGAGAAGAAAAGGGGGCTGCTGATATGAAATTTCCGATGCATTGTTATGCTACAGGTCAGGAATTAGCAGCAGAAGACATAATAGGATCAGTTCAAAGGCCTCTTGTCTGGCTCTACCCAATGCAGCTATAAAAAAAATGAATCATGCAAAATAAATCTAAGAAAGCCAAACTTAGAAAATACGTTACAGAGAATTTTAGAACATAAAAGCCAAAGGCGGTGTTGGTTTCAAATTGCAGGGAAGATACCATTGAAATTATTAAGTACAGTCTGGTTGGACGTTTACATAAATTCATTGTGAGCATGAATGTTATATTAAATGTGAGCTTTTAAAAATTTGCTTGAATTTCTCTTGAACATGTCAACGTTCTAATTTTTACAAAATTCACACCCGATTTCTGTAACAATCCAAATATTCCACAAAGAAACAGCAAATTATTCAAAATATTAAGTTAAACATTGGAATGACACAGGGAATCAGAGTTGGATACATTTGGTAATTCATATTTTGTGGAAAAAGCGGTTTAGGGTAAAGATTCAAGAGATTAAATGTCCTTTCTTGGCACTCTAACAGCAGTTAGCAACTGAATTAGCATTGAACAGTTGATGGGACATCCACAGAAAGAAAGAAAAATCCGTTCAACGGGTCTCATCTGGTCTCAGCAGCAGCTTAAACAATCAAATGAGAAAATGCTTAAGACAAGAAGAGACAATGCAAGATATAAATATTACCGTACACTTAAAAATCCAATCTGCAACAATTAAATATAATACTTTTTTTAAGTATTACTTGTTAGCTCTGCACAACTATCCACTCAATTGTTTGCTCTGTTTATTGAACAGATCGTCATCATTTCTAGCTGAGAATAGCTGTTGCAGTACAACCACAAACAGAAACAACAATCTGTTGCTATCTATCTGCGTATCTAATTCAGTGAAATATTCAATAACAACTAAATTTTGAACCTATTCAAGTGATTAAGACCTTCATTGAACCACAGCTCTTTAATTTCATTTAATTCAAGTTGCTGAGTGAGACTAAAACTTCTAAAGAGATTCCTTGTCTGTCTTTTTGGTACTATTACCTTATACAGATACACAACTTTGTTTCATATTTATAGCTTTGTCAATAATTTATAGGTGCATTTCACTCTTCATCCACCCTTCAGTCATGTGAAATCTACCAGTACCATATGGTGTACCAGTACCATTTGTGCTGTTCCCACCAGCAAACTTCACTTTAGGCTTGACGTCTTTTGGGTTGATGTGCAGAATTATTCTTAATCCATAGAGTTCAGTTTTTACCTCCTCTGACCAGATTACATCCTCCTAGAATTTCTCTGGCTTTTCCAAATGTTCTGCAACAAGCCTTATCATACTTTTTAAAATGCTTTTACTTCTGCTGTGGAGAGCATATGCACAGGGGCCATGGTACATGAGTGCATTACTTTTTCTTGTGGAAAATCATCTGAAGTTTCCTGTAAACCTCAGAAAGACTTGACCTAAAGTCTTTCTGACTTTAAACTGTCACTGACCTGAACTGCCCCTCAGAGGAAAGGAAATTACTTGGGAGATTCGGGAACAACCTAGAAACCTTTTAGGCATGCCTGTGTTACTTTGCAGCTGAGCCCATGGAAAGGTAAAAATGCTTTGAGATAAAAAAAAAAAGGTTTCAACGTCAAAAGAAAACAAAGACTTTGAGACATGGACAAGACTATTGTTTTGAGATTTAATTATGATGCAAGAACATCGTTCACCTTTCAAGAATGGTGATGGTTGGAGTATTGCTTCTTTTTTTATTTATTTGATCAGAATTTTTTACCATCTGTAGTTAAATCAAATCAAATGTTTATTGTTTTAGTTTAGGTGGAATTACCGAAATTATTTCTATTTGCGAGAACATCTTTTAGAATTTGTTTTGGTAACTTTTGTCAAATTCAAAAGTTTACATACATTTGGTCAGTATGTATCAAAGATACAAGCAAGAAGGTTGGCTGCACAAAGAACTGAGCTCTTCAGTTTATACCACGAAAGTGTTAAAAAAAAAAAAAATTCGTCATGTCCAGCAGGTTAGAGGAAAAACAAAACTCCATGCATGGATTTATGATTCCTGTTTTGGTTTCTGTCCCAAAGGCTCTGGATGTCTGAGGCCAGGTAACCTTAAAGCTTCAATGATTTCAGCTGAATGCTTTGAATAAAAGGGGATGTTTTGAATGAGAAGGGCCACAGCCCTGCAACTTTTAGATGTGCCTCTGCTGCACCCCACCTGAATAGAATAATTAGGTCATTAGCAAGGCTCTGGAGAACTGATCTACATAAGGAGAACATAATTAAGCCATTTCATTCCAGTGTTTTGTACCTGTGGCACAGCTAAAAACTGCAGGATTGCAGCCCTTGAGGCCTGGAGTTTATAATGCCTTTCAAGTCTTGATGAACAGTCAACAGTTTAATGTATTTTACAGCGCAAGTTTTACTTTCCCATTGACACACACAAACTCACCAGTTCACAGGCCAGTGGGGATTTAATGGTTTGTCCATGGATGTATTAAGATGTAATTTTAGTAAAAGTGGTCATGGGAATCAAACTCAACCAACTACAAACATGTCTCCTTCTGGTCTCTCACAATTGCAGCCAACCAATAAAGGAAGCCTTGTCAACTGAACTGAAAGCAGCTTTCAATTAAGTGATTGTGTTCAGCAGGACATATCTGAAAAAAAAATCCTATAAAACACTTCAGTAATGAACTAAAAAGGATTCTGAGAAATACTATTGAAAATAACTCCTCACCATATTTCGTTCTGTGTTGAACTTAGTTTCTTTTTGATTAGCTTAAGGGTCCAAGCTGTCTTAAACCTTCCAAAACAGAAAATTATTCTTATTTGAATAAAAGAACCACATTGAATCACATTATCACCATGGTGAGAAATCAGAAGCTGGGAGATATTTTACCAGCCAGTCTTTTTAGGAAAGAGGTGTCACTCATTCCTTGACACATGGATATATGGCTCCCAACTCTAGTTTAAATGTGCAATCTGCTTCAACTCCACTGGGAAGATGCAGTTGTGAAAAATAATGTGTTTAGACATGATACCACATTTTGGCCAGGACAGCCTTGAAAAAGGGTATTATGCTGGTTAAGTCAAGGTCAAATTAAAAGAAACTTCAAACCAATACAAAATAACTTTACTTTAATTTTGTTTTGTGACAGTTGTCATAACATATGAAAGGCATAATTAGAGAAATTAGTTGTCAAAAGTTATAAGAATTGACTGAGTGACTTGTCATAAATGATCTGGTACAAATATCTGGAATATCTGGTACGAGAACATCTGGTACAAATAAGCTGTTTTCTAAGTCACAAAACAAAAAGTGTTGTGTATGTTAAACTTTACTCATGCTTTTTTATGTTGGTAAGGTCTGTTTAGAGGAACTGTCTTTTCTGTCACAGGCAAAGTAAAAATAAAAATTAACACAGGAAAGAGAATGTCAGTGGTGCATTACACATTAAAAGACTTTTCAAATGCATTTCACATTTTGTGTTTCTGAGAGGTTTAAGCTTTTATCCCAGTTATTTCTACATAAATCAGCTAAACAGAGGTAAATAAATTTTCCCTCCAGAGGGAGAAAATACCCATCTGAGAGCTCAAGCAGAAAAATGTAACCATTTTGCCCTCTATCACAGCAAGGTTCTGATCTCGTTATCATCGTGAGAAAAGAGAATCCGAAACGCATCCACAGAGACCTGAAAAAACAAACAAATCCCCTCCTGACCTTTCAGAAATGGATCCTGAGAATAAACACTTGAATAAAAGCCTGCACAAGTGTTTTTTGATGAATGTCACAATCTGAGATGTTGAGTAATTTTATTTTCACAGATCTCAAGGGAGAGGGCCAAATGGAGGAGTGCATAATGCACTTTGTCGCCTTTTTCAAACCACTGACCTTGACCATGGTAATCTAACCTCAAATATCCCTCTATAATCCTATGAAAGCACACTGGGATCTCAGCCTTATGATCTTTAACCATTTAATCATAGATGGCTTGAATAAAAGCTGTTCTTTGCAACGGTTGCTCCTATAAAAGTAAAATGTGAAGGTATTTACAGTTTTGTCTCTACAGCCTTAGAGTACAGAGTTAGCGTCTCATTTGTCTGCTTGTGAAGACCAAACTGTCTGTAAACCCAAAATGATGGGAGGTTTAAAGATAAAAGAGGGTTTGAATGACAAACTCAGTTTCCTGAGTATTTTTATACTCACAATTACGAACACCCTTGTAAGAATGAAACTAGCTAAATTTAAAAGTAATTACTGAAGGTATTTGCTGTATATTCATTCCTGATTACACCCACAAACATACACAGAAAACGATTACCACACATCGGTTCATTATCACAATGAAAACACTTTAGAAGAGCCTTAGAATCTTCAGGATAGAGGTTTTCGTGATTACAGACGGAAAAACTGAGGCAGCCACTTGCTACAACATTCCTACTCATTTGGATTTCTCAAGCTTCTAATACTCCTTCTTCCTTGAGAGTAATTCTGATTTTATTGTTAGATAAACCAATACATCATGCAATGTTAATGACATATTTCTAATCTTTTAGATAGATATAATTCCATTCATACAAAATTGGCACAAGTATTAAAAAAAAAAAAAAACAAGTCTTGATTTTTGTTTCCATTTTTCTCTGGAAAGTTGCTTATTATTTTTGTTGCTTTTTAGCAGCATGTAACAAGGACAGGTAACATTAGTCCTGTTGGTCTGGTACACTGCATGTCTGGGTTGTTTCAGTACTTGAACATACCAGACTTAAATGATTGGGTCATTAGCAGGCTCCTGCAGAGGTTGGTGACAGTGGGTGCACTGCTTAACGGTTAGCCAGCAGATGACCCGTGTAGAAGTGATGACAAAGCCGTGAAGGTCATCATCTGCTGGAAGTAAATGGGGTATAATGAAGATGATCATTCTACCAAAAATCATCTGCTGACTAATATGCTGTTAATATTCTATATTATCACATTTAAAAAATTGGTTTTAATAGTGAATAAACAACCTTTATGTTGACTTCTTCTATGTGGATGACAATGATCTAAAAGGGCACACCTAGATGTGCACCCTGTTAAGTTGTTTCAAACAGTGTGCAAACGACTCCTACCATGGCACACTGATTGCCTTATCAGGTATGCTGCCTGACTGAAAAAAAAGCAAGTGTGTTGAAGCAAAAGAAAGAAAAAAAATCAGAAAAAAACATTTGCACTTCAGTAAATTAGAAATCCACCAGGAAGGAAACCAAATAATAATCCAAGAATTGATCATATTTTTAAACCAATAAGAAGTTTTTTGATTGAATCTTTGGTTCTGCTTACGTATGAAGTGACAAATAAAGTGAAATTGTTATTAAAATGAAAGTTGACTTTAAAAATAGAAAAGGAAACACTGTAGCTGGGTAGTTTTTGACTGCTAAGACTACCTTTCTGCTGTTTTGACTTCATCTCATTGTTCTGTTAGAATCAGTTTACATGCACTAAATAATATAGCATCATTTAGTGCATATAAGGTGATTGCCTACGTTTTATGATTCTGAAGGAGAAGCTAGAAGCTGACAGATTACTCAGGATCCCCTCACATCATTTTTGTCATGTTGGGTTGTGAACTCGGCTGGGCCATTGCAACAATACATTGTAGAAATTATTGCTTCAATAGAAGCACTCACAGAGAGGATTGGTTATTAAAATAAATTCAATTAGAAGCACCTGGTGGATTCTCTACTTCAGAGGTAGCAGTGAGGAAGTACTCTGTTTTTCCAAATACAATGTAATAATCTTGGCTTAATCTTTGTTTAATTATAACGACACTGTAAAATTGACATTTCAATGTCCTCCTCCAAAATTCAGTTGCAATTAACTGTGTACAGCATCATCAAAATGAAAACTAAATGTGTGAAATGTGCCAATCTCTGTGAAGTGAATCTTTATAATATGATTTTTGCTTTCTGAGTTGAACATAAAAACTTTTTAATTATACTGTAATTTATTCAGATGCACTTGTATATAAGAAATTGGCCTTTACAAACCAGACAATAATATTTTTCAGAATTACTATTTGAAGAGTAAAAACACATGATAATTGCATAAAGCAACTTAAAACCCATTATTTTTTATCAAATGTTTAAAAAAATATCTAAGCAGCATGTAATTATGGAGGCTTATATAAATGTCAAACCTTTAGGCCGTAAGAACATCACAACATACCAGCAGTTAATCCGATGAACAAACCGCAGTTCATTGTCTAACCCTGCAGCTGGATCTCTGGCTTTCCGTCACACTAAAACAACCACAGAGGACTAATACTTTTATAAATCAAACTATTACTCTTTTACACAACAGATCTTTTAATGATACTGCTAATGTTTATTTAAAACTGCATTATTCCCCATCAGTGTTGCCACCGGGGTTCTAAATGTCAAAGTGACTGCACTCTCTGCCTCCACTGTTGTAATATGGGGGAGTGATGAGTCGCATCAAACAGCATGGGAATACCATTTGCTGAGATCATTATCATCGGCCCCTGGAGACTTTAAAGAAGGAAAAAAAATTGTCTAATGATTTAAAATGTTTGTTTTTGAGGCTTTCAAAATATAAACATTGAATTTGCCATATATCAATTATAATAATTAGCTCCACACATTACACCACACAACACACATTTTCTTTTATTTTGAGGCTGGCTTTTTTCAATGTCTTAAATGCAACAAGAGAGACAGTTTGTCTCATGTCAGCTCAGGAGTTGTCCACTTAAGATTTTGTGATCATTTGAACTCATTGGATTTAAAGATTAAATGAACCAGATGTGACATTAAAAACACACACTGAAGCAGAGACAATGTACCTTAAATAAATAACCCATGCAACCAACAAGAAAACTTATTCTGATTTGTACAGTGACTTTAACATTTTGCCATATCACAACCTACAAGTTCAGTGATTTTCTTGATCTATTTTAGCAGATCATGAATTGCAGGGTTTGTCAGCTCTAGACTCTTGTGTTGGATATGCTACAAATGCATCAAAAAAGTAAAAGAAAAATAAATATTCACAAAATTCATGATTCCTTGAGCACCAAATAAGTCTTGGAATTTTTATTTTATTTCATTTTCATTAATTATGCCTTTGGAAAACATTTCTGAATTCATTGAATATTGTTCTAGCTTTCATTTTTAGCAGGTCTTCTTCCCAAAATAAAATATAATTCAAGTCATGATTTTGTCCCACTAAATTTAAATGGTTGAAACTTCCAACTTGATTTACTGCAAATTTAATTTTAGGTAGTATTTTGTATTTTTTGAGGATTATTTAATTTATTTGTAGTGCATAATGATTTTGTCTACAGTGTGAAACTGAGTATTTTTACTTTTGTCCTATTCTTCTGTAGTTTTAACCTTCCAATTGCTTCCTGTCTCTCCAGAACATTCTGTTGTTTTTTCCTGTATTTGCTGTGAAATTATGGGCATTTCACAATAACTAACTTGAAATGTTTCATGCTTTTTCATGACAGCTGTGTAAGTTTTCTGCCGTTTTCTCTCTGCAGGCAGACAAAACATTTTTGTCTCCAGCTGATAAACCAATTTCAAAGCATCACTGAACAAACTCAGAAATGATCTCAGTTATTGCTATTTTCAAAGCGTTATTTCCTCAGCAGTACTTGGTGTCTTATTTTATAATGTTTATTGACTAAGGCTGAAGGGCAGTAAAAAAAACTATTGATGTGCCACACCGCTGTCAGCTCTCATTACCAGCATCTCAGTAAACCAGTAAGACATCATTCTTTACCAATGGACTATTTATGGACACATTAATTTGCAATGTAGATGGCCTCTCGGGTGATGCATTTATGTTTTGTTATTTTTCTGCACATATGCTAGTGCTAATGCAAACATGTTCCATGAGTATTATCCAGAGGGACAATTAAAGCAGGTAACAACTTAATGTTGGTGGAAGAAAGTCAACGGTAATTACTGATGACTATGTAAGCTCAACTTTTTCAATGAATTATATTAATTCTTCCTGTTCAACAGGCGCATATGTTTGTAACTATTAAAAGTCACACATCTTTGGAAGAAATGTGTTTTATAGTGTTCAAAAATATTTGCTTTTACAGGTGCAGGCAGATTTTTGAACTGTGTCAAAAATCATTGGTGGGAAACTATAACAGAAAAATCAACGCTTTCAGTCAGAGGCAAAAAAAAAAAAAAAAAACTTCCACAGAAAGATGTAAAGTAATACAGAACAATATGTTAAAAAATAGCTTTGCATATCGCTCAAAGTTACAAAAAAAGTTTTTCAGTGTATCCTTAATGAATTGAAGTAAAGCTGAGCCATATGTTAGGTGAGTTTTATGATGGACCACAGTGCAGACAGGAATAATCAGGTTGAAAAGACAACTACAAAAACTTACCCACAATGCAAAAGGAGAACAGAAACATGAAGAATGGGAAAATAACTGTCAGGCAGGTATTTGACATGAAAACAGGAAGATCCAGGAATGAACAATGATGTTGGTAACACCACTGTATGTCACTGAGAAAGGAGTGGAGAATGACATTGTCTACAGGTATGGAAAATCAGGTGACTGGAAACGGCTGTGCAGAGGAGCAACTAGAACTCAAAACAACTAGAAGAACAAAATCAACAGACAGAATCAGATAGATGGGTAGGTGGGCTGAAATGATGTCTTCAATTCTGGACAGAGGCCATCTGATGATCCTCTGTACTGTTTTGGTAATCCTCTCCATCTCCTCTTCTCAGTTGTTTTACTGTTGGAGTACCACACTGTACACTGTACAGCATTAAATCAGTGTGGACTTCATTGTACATCTGGTCAGCAGCTTGTGGCTGAGCCAAATGTGGCTCCTGTGTACCGGATTTATGTCAAGCGTATCAGAGTTGGGTAGTAACTAGTTACTAAAAAATAAATTTACCTGAGAAACTTTTCTGAAGAAAAAAATTTACTCTTAGGAGTATTTGTACTACTTTTTACTTTTAATTTAGCAATTTTATTATGTAGTATCGCTGCTCTTACTTGAATAAAATGTCTGCTTTCTCTACCCACTGAATGAAAAACAAAATACTTTTAACCTAACATTCACCAGACACAGACACACACCTGCATTTTTTGTTAAAGTTTCATAAGTTTAATATTGAAAGAATCTGATTTGGAAACATTTTGTTTTACCTGATTTTGTTATTATTTGTTTCCTATGTGTACTATTGTCATATTAGTCCTTTAAATTTCAATATTTCCTCTTAACTTTATATTTTAGTCTGTCTGATGATGGAACTTTTAAATATTATATGATTGATAATTTAATCAGTTACTCAATTCATGGGTAGACGTTTTACCAAATACTTTTTGCTCATTGAGTAATTTCTTGGGCTGCTACTTGAGTAAAACTATGTTGAAATAGTGCTACTCTTACTTGAGTACAGTTTTTGGTACTCTACCCACCTTAGCATTTGCTTTCTGTTGCACAAATATGAAGTAAGGATCTAAGCAAAATATATTCAGTTGTAGTTAAATCCAAAAATGATCAAATGTTTGCTAAGGTAATTACATTTTTTTTCTGAAATATTAAAGTAGTGTACTTCTAACTAATAAGATATGCCACAAGGGTAGGAATCAACTTAACTTAATCAACTTAATTTATTCATATTAATATATCCATGACATATGGTGGCACAGCTGGTGTCAATACTTTCCATGAATCTCTTTTGCTGAAATAAGTGCATGCCTTCTGTTCCTGTGAACCGTCATGCAACTGGAGGATACAGAGTAATAAGCACACCGTATAATAGTAATAAGAGTACTGCGTCCTCTTTAGTGCTCTTTTCTCTTCAGCTAATACCACAAATTTTCTATAAGTTTAGATACGAGGACTAAGATAACTGCGTCTGGCGAGACATTTCTGTGTCGACTTGAACTTTTCATAGTTATTCTGGATCAGTGACAGCTAATTTTAGGTTTCTGCCATGGACCATCAGACTTGTGTCTAAAATATTCAACCTTTTTAAATAGTTAATGATGGCGTGTACTTTAACCTGATTTTCAGACTCTTCAAAAGAGAGACAACATCATAGATTCTGCATCAGTGGATATGTGGGCAAAGAGTACTTTTGCAGATGGCTCATTGTAACTCTAGACTCAACTGGGGCTTACATTAGGACTTGTTGGTGGCCTAAAAGTGCAGCTCCTGAAACGTTCTTTACTTTTGGTTAATTTTACTTGTTTTATTTGCATGTGTTCTGTCTTCTTACTCTTCCAGTTCCAGGTTTCTAGAATTTGTCAGGCCCAGATAATGTCATCATGGACTATCAGGTTTCCTACCATAGTTGGGCCAAATAGACCAAGCTCTAATGAGATGCAAGTCAAATTAAAATGAGGTTTCAATTTGTCTCTCTGTGTGATGAATAATTTCTGTATTTTATTTATTAATTGTTTTTCTTTTTGATAATCAAGTAAAATTATTCCGTCTCTTCTGCTATCATACACAAATGTCTGTGTATCAGAAACCAGCTCATTCTTTATAAAGAAGTATTTATTAAACAAAGTTTTATCAACAAAAAAGTGGTATGAAATTGAACAATATAAATTAAACATCTCTGCTTCCTCGGGGCTGGCCATCCAGATGTCTGTGTTTCAATGTAGCGGCTAAGCAAAGTTACAACTCAGTGCTCTGTCCTTGGCAAGTGAAGGCAATGCTGATTATCATTCAGCAGTGGAGAACTCCCAAATCCCTTTAGAGCCCCTGCAAGTGGATACACTGTCGAAGTCCGGTGGTGACAACAAGACTAATTACTCCATAATGGGAATCATCCCTCTCTTTCAGGCCAAGACATCAGTCGGGGATCGCAGGGAACAGGCCAGATGATTACAATGTGGCCTCCAAAGCTTTGGCCATACATACAGATTAACTGTGGTCCAATCCATCAGAAACAGGGAGCTGGTTGTTACCACAGCAAGCTTTTCTTCAGCTTGATCAAAATTACCCAGTTTTAGACAATTCTGTTTGGTCTCATTTAGTTTACTTGAGACCAGTCTGTGTTTTTGCTGTGTACATGTGGTACTACATATTCAACAGCACTTAAATCATCAGCAGCATAAAAGTGAGAAGGGCAATTTCAAATAAGTATTTGTTCTTATTGACTCATTTACATGGATACAAGGTTTTTCTGCAATCAGATTTTCCTATTTAAATGTAAAACGGCATTTAAATATTTGGCACAAAGTGAAACTAGAGACAATGTAGATGTACACTGTCCCTGTAAATTCAGTTTGAATGAGGTAAATACATTTTACAGCCATCTAAATGTTGTCAGAAAAACTGAAACAAATTATATAAATTTAGTATTCAAAAAACAATATTAGATTTCTTTTTACATGGTTAGAGTATTATTTCTGATTTTATTTACTACTACCTTAAAGGAAATCTTTCTCCACTACCAATTCTTTCTCACATAGGTATTCTCTCCAGAATTGTTGTTGTCACATTTTTAAGATATTTATGTATTTCTTTGTCAGAAGTCGGCTGACATGAGGTTTAAACTGACATTTGAGAGTAGATGGAGGGTGTCCGTCTACGGCAGTAAGTGTAAGAGACAAATGTACCGAGCAGCGAAGCAGAGAACAAACTCATTCTGTGATTGATACAGGTGCCATTGCAAGAGGTCACAGCAATGTCTCAAAAAAAACGGGGCCATCGATTGTCCTGCCCTTTAAACAAACAGAGAGACTTCGCTGCACAGAGCCTCTGCTCTGCTGTTAGTGGCTCAGACTTCTGCCATCCCAGATAAAATAACTCCCCACATCAATGTACACCGCCTTGCAAAAGTACGATTACTTTACAACCACAACGTAAATGTGTTTTAGCAGGATATGTATGTGATGTCACATCACCAAGTAGGGCAATGTTTTGATGTAGAAAAAGGATTATATTGAAGTATTTTAGGAACATTTGTATAATCACTTCAGGTGAAATTTCCTTGCCCTCTGTAAGTGGAAGTTTTTGCCCATTCTTCTTTATAAAGTAGCTTGTTGAGATTATATAGAGACCATCAGTAAATTTCAATTTTCAAGTCTTGACAAAGAAGGTTGAAGAGATTTACGTCAGAACTTTGACTAGGCCATTCTAATACTTAAATATGCAGTAATTAAAGCCGTTCTATTGTATTTGGCTACTGCAAAAGTTTTTATCCAATATTGCCATGTATTTATCTCTCCTTTCTGCAGAAACTCATGTACACAGTATGACGCTGTAAAAATGGGGATTTTAGCCTAATCTAAAAAGAGATCCTTCTTCTTCATCTTTGCTGTGTCCCCTAAAAGGTTTTGCAATAAATTGAAAAAAAACAACTTGTTATGCCTGTCGTTCAGGAACCGATTTGATTTTGAAGCTATACTAAATAGAGCAAGTGCAAAACAAAGAATTTTCCACACCACATTTATGCTTTTTTGAAAGAATTTGGAAATCAATATATCTCTTACCTTACATTTCACAAATATGTCCTCTTTGTGTTTGTCTGCAACATTAAATCTGAAAGAAATACACTAAACCTTTGGTTGCAAAATGACTACAGCTAAGAAGGTTCAGGGGTGTTATTATTTTTGTGAGGCAATTTATATCCCTGTTCTCACCACATGTGTTGAAACAACTACATCTTTTTCCATGAAGTAAATATCAGTATTTCTTCATTATTCCTTCACCCAGATCTGAAAACTAATTTTGTCGTATTATAGGAGAAAAACTGTTGCAGTGTTTTTAGCTTTAGGCTTTTCAATCTCAGTTTGTGTTCTTTCTTTTTTTTTTTTCAACAAATTTTTCTGCTTAGACTTGCTGATGAACTCTCATCTATTCCTCTTGCTAAAGTGAATGTTTAGAGGATCCTACTAATGAGAGAGGATTGCAAGAAAGTCATCATGTAAAAGTGGGTGGCCTCCTTTCCCTCCGTCACCCACAGCAACAATGAGAGAAACCACAGTCAACACATGAAAATGAAAAACAGGACTTCATCTCCCCCTGGTCTCAAAGGGGGCTGATAAACTGAAAAAGGCCCATAATTTATCACATGTGTGCCACTAGTGCAGGATGGACACATGTTGGTTAAGTGATTATCTGTATAAATGCAGAGAAAACTGAACGTGCATGGAGCAGCTGGTGGTCTGCGGGAAAGGTCAGGTCTTAGGAATCAATGCGAGAGGCCTAAGCCACTTCAAACGCCAGAGTTCGTGATACGTACATGTTTCAGTTTTACAGCCACATCTCCCTGCGGTTCAACCAGCATATGTTGGTGCTAGATAGCCTCAAATCGAGTCAGAATGCCACAGTCATCTCTACTGATGACCTTCTTTCTCATTTAGGAAATATGCCTTGGCTCTAACTGTTGTTTGTAACTGAAAGAGTGACATTTTGATTTCTCCTGCTAAGCTCTTCCTTTTGATATCTTGGTTTTACTAAATTGAAAACAAAATAATCTTACGGACCATTATCGACAAATGTGTTGTTTACTTTAGTTCGTTTTGACAAAATACAAAGTTCTGTTAGTGAAAATAGGTTAAACCCAGAAGAGACTGTAGCATATATCAATACAAAGAAACTATAAGAAATGACCACACCTAGTTGCCAATCACACAATGAAGTGGATTTTATTGTTCTTTGCCAGTATTTTACTGGGCTTCTATGTGATGGACAAACTCAAAGTAGTGCATTGTTGCGAGGTACAAAAGAAACTGAAGCAAGATGCTGCCACCACCATGTTTCACAGTGTCCAAGTTGTGTAAGGGTTTGTTTTTGGCTTCAAATACACAAGGCTAAAAAGTTACTAATTAGGTGACAATGAAGCCAATAAGTTTCACAAAACTCCATGTTGGGTTATCAAAGTAAAGAGTGTTGAATATAAAAAGTGCCACTTTTTTCAGTTTTTTGTTTTTAAAGAGTATTTAAAAATAACAAATCTTCATCTCTCTAGTTATGAATGACTTTAAGCTTGTCTGCCTTATAAAATAAAGTAAAAAACAACATTATTTTCTGATTATCAAGTGATAAAGTTCAAAATTAATCTCAAGGCATGTGAATATGTTCGCAGCCAGCAGAATGTTGGAGAAAATTTGCTCATGCATTTGAATATTTTACTCACTCCTCAATTTGTTTTATCAAGTTGAGCAGTTTAAAAAGTTATCTGGGACATGTTAGGATTGGAGTTCAGGTGTGAAAATGACTTCTGACTGTTATCTGAAGACCTCAGCAGGGCGCCACACAAAATATGGAGGAACTGTCACAGCTGTGATATCTCCACATAGGGGTTCATTTTATGGCTTTGCATACTGCATGTTCTTAAAGTGCTCTTTGTTTTCAATGTAGGTTGTGTTTCTTTTTACAACAGATGAGGCTGCAAAAATAGTTTTTAGCATATAATTAAAATTAAATCTCTAAAATAAAATGAATAATTGATTATGTTGCTTATATCTGCTCTCATGTTGATATTCATGATAAATATTGTGGTTCTCTAAGAAATATATTTCCCAAATAAGTGAATAATTGATTATGTTGCTTATAACTGCTCTCATGTTGACATTCATGATAAATATTGTGGTTCTCTAAGAAATATATTTCCCAAATAACTAGGTATGTTGTACTTTGTGTCTATATTTGTCATGATTTAGTTTTAACCGGACAGTACATTGAATCTATAAACATTTAACATGTTACATATTGGTGTTTTGAAGGGAGATCATTTGTTGACATTTAATGAAACAGATTGCAGTATTTTATTTTTATCTCCCAGCTGGCTGTGATATTTCCACTCTGACAGGGAAACATTAATTTCTTGTGATTCATTTAACAGGAATGGACCTGCACACTTTACCATATGAATCCAATAAGACCTTTGCAGAGATGAATTTCTGCTGCTTACTTTTGTTGGAACGGAAACAAAGTCTATGATTAACCATGCTCTCTGTACACAGCTCTACTCTGTTTACAGACGTAAAGGTTAACGGAAGGCATGTCCACAATCTTAAAAAAATATTACTTTGTCCTACAAATTGAACTATAGCTATTCCAATAGGACCTTCTCATCATTATGTCTGTGTCACTCTGATTTCCTTATCAACATTCGTCCAGAGTGCTTTGACACCAGTGGGTGTTGGTGTGTCATTATGATGCAAGAGGCACAATGCAACACAATGATACTGATGTACAGTAAATTGTGTTCTGCTCTTTATTTAATGTAACTAACGTTACGGTTAATCTGAACATCCACAAAAAATGCTCTTTTTTTACATTTTGTTTTGAATATCTGCTCTTTCAAATCTGCCCTGTTTCATTTGCTTATCTTGGTTTGAGGCCTGTGTGCAATGTTGAAAAAACAAAGTTGCAATCCATCTGTAAACTGGTAAAGATGCAGAATGTTTATGCCAAGCCTTCAGAATGACAGCAAAGAGGAAATAAAGGATAAATCAACATCCAAAAGAATCATTTCAGTCTGATCTCTGATATTTTGTATTTTCTACTACTTGAGGTGGTAAAGAAAATAGTGGGTAATTGGAAATTTTAGACAGAAAACAACTATTGTTTCCAACTTTTGTGCTCCAGTGGATCTCAGTGGCCACCTTGGTGTGGAGCTGTGCTCAGTTTGGTGTATCATGAACTTTGTTGCAGGCAAATTTGAAATTTGTTGAACTCTTACCATTGTGGGCCAATAAATACTGAATATCTGTCTAGAAAATGTTTGGGAAAAAAGTTTGTTTCCGAGGCCCACACTATGCTCTATCAGATATTTCCTCATGTATTTTCTCCATCCCTTGTCGCCTCTCAGCAGCTTAGGCTGCTCTACTGTTGGTTAGAGCACAAGACGAATGCCGCATCATGGCTGACGACAGAGCAGCCTTTCACATAAAAAAAGAAAAAATTGGTGTGATGCATGGATGTATAAATGTGTGCTCCTGATTTCTCTTTTGGTCAGAAACCTGTTAAAACTGTGACCAGACTTGTTGCTTATGCTAGCAGCAACACATTTGGTGTGTTGTCTCACCTACAGAGACATGACCCCAGGGTGTCAAATGGCAGCACAGAGAGATCCAGGCAGGAGAACATGACTCTTTCATTTGCCTTTGATAAGAAATAGCTGTTATTCTTTGACTGTACCTTATATTTGAGAGTTTAATTTCAGCAAGGAAAACTGCTTTTACAATCAAAAATCAAACAAGAAAATCAAAATTTGTGTTAATTTTAAAGAAATGAGAATACTGATTACCGTAATTGTTTATTGTCGTGATGTTGAAGATCATTGCCTGTAATTTGTTTTGTTTGTGTCGACGTAAAGGTGAAATCTTTATTTAAAAGAGTCTTATAATATATATTTTGAAAAATGTAGCCTATAATTTGCAGTCATTTAATTCTTTCTTGTTACATTCAGGGAATATAGCTAAATATTAACACATGTAGCTTTGAATTTTTCAGTTGCAAAAGAAAACCCAACAAATTTTCTGTTATACTGTTTCAATGTTTTGTAGTCCTTTTAGTGAAACCCCCGAAAAGTAACCCTAGTACCTACATAGATCATAGAATAATGCAGCACATCCATTCCTCTTTCTGGTTCTGCTCACCACTGGTCAGCTGGCTGAAAGAAGTCTAGGCCACTTTTTCTCTCACATACAAGAAAAATAAATTTCACTGTTTAAATAGTTGACAATATATTCTATGTCTATATGTCTAAAAAGGTCAAAAATAACCATATATGTCATTAATAACATTATTCTGAACATACTAATGCACTTGTCATGCTAGTTTTGCAAATTAAGAAGTAAGTAGTGTTATTTCTTTGCAAATGCCATCCATCCATCCATTATCTAACACCCTTGTCCCTAATGGGGTCGGGAGGACTATGTCCCCACACTCAGACCTAGGGAGAATTTAGAGAGACCATTTAACCTTAGAGTCATGTTTTTTGATTGTGGGAGGAAGCCGGAGTACCCAGAGAGAACCCACCAGGCATAGGGAGAACATGCAAACTCCGTGCAGAAAGACCCTTGGGCCGGGAATCGAAGGCAACAGCTCTACCAAATGAACATACTTCAATATACTTTCTTTTCAGAAATGTTGTGGCACTCGACACATGTTCTGTTTTTGTTATTTTTATAAAAATCTCACACTTCTCAAGAATGATTTTGTGTAAAACGATATCATTTTTTCAGGTTTTGCATACAAGTTGATGAAATAAGTTTTTCCTGAGGTGCTGATAAAGTAGAAAACAAAATGGAAAGATGAACAAAAAATGTTAATGTAGATGAAACTGTGGATTTTGTCAACACTTTACCCATGAGAAATGTAACTCTGTTAAAACCATTTGCTGATGATCAGATTGGATGTGATACTTAACGTGTGTAGTGGACTGTACGGTGTGTGGAAAGGTCATCAGTGAGAGACCCATAAATTGTTCTGACACTTGGGCACATGTTTCCAATCAGTTTGCACTCAAATAATGTTATGGTTGAAGAATTCAGCATGGCAGTCATTAGCTGTTCTCAAAGGCCACTTTTTCTGTGGTGAGTCTCTGGGAGCTTATATGTGTTTAAGGCCGCTGGGAACTGAAAACATGGGAAATAATTATGTCCTTTCACAGTGAGTGGGTCCGGCAGGTGCAATGCTTTCTGCCCTTCTAATCAAGCTCGCTTGTATTTTCAACTAAATGATTAAACACTGTAGCTAAAATGTTTTTTTGAAACACGGTGCAGCTGGTTTTCACAGTCACGTCTCACACCATTATCACACTAGAGCTCCTCCAGCTGTGAATGAACTTTCACAAAATGTTGAGCTGTGGTTCAAAGCCTAAAAAGTTTCCTAATTTCTTCCCTCTTGTACGTAAGAAGGAATAACTCCAAATTTTACTCCAGGGAAGATTGTTGGGATTTTCATTCTCCACTTGGGGATGAGCTTGGCTGGAGTGTTGACAATCATTGGCACAGCAAACTCCTTCTATTCAAACAACTCCAGCTAGTAATTTGCTCATACATCTTTTGGAACAGCTCACACAGCAAGAAAAAAGCCTTAAATCTTGGAGCTAAAAGAGGTTTTCAACACTTAAACAGGCACTTTTTTTGTCATTTTTGTTGTTTGTTTTTGTCCCTGAAGGGAATTATTATGCAGTTTGGGAAGTGAGCCTGTTTCTATAGGAATCTATACTTCCTGTGTGTTGTGGTCTCCGAGGTTAATTATGACAGCAGAGACAGTAATTTGCTCTTTGTATTGGTACTTATCTCCCCTCACAGCTGGTGTGTTTTGCCGAGTGGACGACCATTAATCAAACCTTTCTCCTGCAGGAAGTTGGACTATCCATCACCTCTCTCCTCCTCTCCCTGCACTCCCCCTGCTGTCCCAGCAGGCACTAAACCTTTTCATTTTACATGCCCAAGTGCAACCTTGAATATGGTTACCGCATTTTGCTGTGGTGATAGACTGAATGAATCATCTGTGCACTTTGGAGAATTTTTGCAGAAAGAGTGTGTAGTTTCTTAATGTGCACTGTGCTGTCTGTCATTCTGAAAGAATGGCTGAGAGAGAGCAATCAATTTAAGTCTGCTCGGCTGATCCTGAAATGCTTATTTACACACAGCGCTATTAATCAGTGAAGCTGCTAAAATCTGCTTCACTTTACTTTCCCATCTTCACAAAGCTGGAAAATTGAAACATGACAGAGCTGTGTGCACCTGCTGATTGGACTGCAGCACCCAGCATTATTTTTCAATCTGAGTTTGGGATTTAAAAAACAGTTTGTGCTACATTTGCAGCCTCGCATGTTACATTGGCTATGTCCCAGTTCCTTGCTTCATGCTGTTCGGAAAGAGGTTTGGGGTTCCTCCGCTCAAAGATGCCTGCACGTCTACCTTACAGTGTGCTGCAAACCATAAAGAAAATGGAAAATAACTTCTGGAGAAATTGAAAAGCAGAAGGCAAAAATTAGGCTCTTAGAAAGAAATCTGCTCCACATGCATTAAACATTTTGTGCTGAAAAGAAAACAGACAATGTGTCAGTGTCAGAGCTAATGTATACGGGGGATATTCATGTCCTGCATACTAATTTATCCTTGTGTTTGGGACTTTTAGCTCAGGACATTTATATTCAGTATACTGACTTTCTTAACTCAAATTAAAAGACATGTTAAAAAAAGAAACACACAAACAAAGAAAAAGTAGAACAGTATTTAAAAAAGCAAACCATTGAAAGGTACAATCCTGTGAGTATAGCAAATGTTCACCCAAATAGAAGTAGTGGTGACAAAATATATAGTTTAACTTTGGCTTCATAAAGTTAAAAGATCTGACACTCCACCACCGTACAAAAAATTTAAACTATATTACAAGCTTTGAATCAACACAGTGGCAAATGGCCACATGTGATATCAGCGGTATATTATAACACTAATATTGTAATATCTAGAGAAATGTTATGGTCATTTGTTCAGCTCCAGTTTTGATCAATATTTCTACTCTGAAGTTTAAAGGCTTTGGTCAGCATGTTTCTCCCAGTAATTGTGCCACTGCAATAAGCTACTTTCAACATAATTCTAAAATTAAATGCAAATTTGTAAATATACCTTGAATAAAGTATTTGCTAATATAATTTATAATTTGCAGTGTAACATGTACATTTATTTGCAAAAATAGTTTTGGAAGACACTTTTTAAATTAGGATCTATAATGGATCAGGTGTAAAGTTTAAGATGCTAACAACATGTAACTAAATCAAGGCTGTATTTTGGTACAGTTAGTAACTAAACAGCAAAATAAAAGATAAATGTTGTTTCAGTCTCATTTTTGTTGCTGATAGATCATATGAGAACATTTTTGCTGATTTTGGTAATCCTTCTTGGGAACACGTTTTTATGACAGTATATGTTTGCATCTGCAAATCCAATGTTTTCTCAAATACAGGCAAAAGACTATTTGGACATTAAGTTAAAAAAATATATATATTTTCTTTGAAAAACAGTTTACTTTTGTATACATTTAAATGTTTATCATTATTTTATCTAACAGAAAATTATTGTATTCATTAATGCATAACAAATAGCATATGTCATGATAGACACAAGGTTACTCTGTCTTCTAGTACAGTGCTTCACAATCCAATCTGTTTTCTTCCTTTTAGCTCTGCAACTCTACAGCAGATCTGTAAAACAGTGGGTGATCTGCCAGCCTGAACCTCTAAAGACCCTTCCGAAGTCTTTTGTCTTGCATTCAACTCTCTCTCTCACTCACATGCACACGCACACTTCGTGCACATAAGGCACAAAGACTCTTCATGAGGTTTATGAGTTGTAAACCTCCTGCATCATAAATAATCCAATCTCTTCCAAACAATGCAAAGAAGGGCCTCCTAGGTGTAATTGGTCCTCGATTCAGGGTGGATGGAGAAAAGAAAACCTCATTACAAAACAACTAGAAAAACTAAAAAAAATAAATAAATGTTGGACACAATACAAACAGTTTTAGTAAAAGACTTAGAAAACGGAAAAAAAAAACTGAAAACTACTTTGATGTTGACCTGCCAGATTCTGTTCTCGCCTCGAACCAAGATGCACTTATTTAATTTTCTTTGTAGGAGAAGAAACATACGGGCTCAAGCTGAGAAAAACAATGATTCAAGGTTGTGGTGAAAAATGAGCGTGTCTGTGCTGATAGCGGAAGGTCATGTGCATCGGCCCCCAGTGTGCGTCTGCCATCTAGCACGCAGCGAGGGTGCTCTGCTGGCATGCCACGACACGACAACACTTCTGCTGCAGCTTCAGCGAATGCCACGGGCCACTATTATCGTTTTGTGGATTCAGCTCGAAGCACAAGTTGGATGAGCCACAAGCAACTGAACTCAACTCATCCAGGAGATGTTAAACTTCTTACCATATTAAGCAGACTGAAAGCAGAACTATGTTTGCCCTGTGGAGAGGAAATGTTGGCAGAGATGCCAGTTCTGTCAAAAGATATAATAAGAAGCCATTCTGATTGTCACTGACGAAGTATGTTGTTGAACTACAGTAAACATCACTGTTTCTACAAAGAAATCCGACTGTAACTTACTTTCCTGGATTAAATCAACTTTCTAATTACTTGTGTTTTAAATGAAAAATATGCTACAGTCAACAAACAAACCTTTCAACAAATTCTAGTGTTTTTTTAATAATCACTTTCTTTATTGTTTTCCTTTCTTGGCAGGGTTAAGCACTTTTTGGTTTCAACAAATCAAACATTAATGAGGTGCAGCTTATTTTCTGTGAATTGCCCATTAAACAAGTTCTCATTTGAAAATGTTTCTTGTTTACATTATATTTCCAAGTACATTGGGTTGTGTGCCACTTGGTCAACAAAATGAAATGGACAAAAACAGTCTTTGCCTAATAATGATATTTGAAATCGTATTTCAGTCTCACTAAACATAGCAAAGTTCAAGAAATGCATTTATTTTTCATCAAGGCGTAAATGATATAGTACAAATAAAATATTTTCTCATTTTACCTTGTCCTTCACAGTCATTTCCTACCTTTCCAGTGGTATTTCTTCTTTTTATGCACCACTTTTCTCCTGGGTACAGTTCTCTGTGTAAAAGTGGTTTAGTCCTTTCAGCTTTTCTTCCACAAACAGGTCAGACGGAGATCAATAACGTGTGCAGATAGACTCTTATCTCAGGCTAGAGGAGGCCTTATCAGCCCCCCATAAATGGTGTTTCATGAAAATTCCTTGAAACATAATCCTCCTTGAGATGGGAGACAAAAGACAGAGCAGGCTTCTATCAAAACCATCTAAAGTAAGTTTTACTTTTCTACTCACACATCTGTGAGTAGAAAGTCTGTTACGCATCACAAGTGTAGCAGGAAAGACAAGTATAAATGAGTAATGCATTGAGCTCTCACTCACTGTATAAAGTGTACCTGAAAGAGGTGGAGTAAAGAATCTACAGGAATCTGTATTTCTTTCAAAGTCCATCCACTGCTAGTTGTTTAGGACAAGATGTTCTTAAAGTAGGCAGAGAACTGATAAAATTTAAGTCTTTCTTCTGTGATGCATGGTGGTCTACATGTTTGAAAGCTTTTCCTTTCTGAATAAAGCACCTCTTTAGGAGGAGCCATCATCTGCTCACATCTTATTGAAAGTTGAATCTCTGCTGCTTGGTAAAGCAAAGAAACGCTGTAACATGCTGCCAAGATCAATTACTAGGCTGCTTTGGAAAACCGATAAAACTACCTACCTCCAGGTTTTAGCAGTTACATTAGTTACATGAGCAACCTTTCTAAACAATGCAACTGTTTTTGCCAAATTAAACCAGCATCAGCACTTCAAACAAATGAGTTTATGCACACAACTTCCAAGTACTGTGGTTTAAATGTTATTGTACTCTAAATGTGTTTTTGCTTTTGGGAGTGGATTATTTATGAGTACACAGTATTTTAGCCGAAGGCAGTCAGAAGGAAGCCCATTTGGGCTGAAAACATTTTCAGGGGTGATCTACTGAAACAACATTTTTGAGATTTAGAACCAGAAACAAAAAAGGAGGAAAGTTATCGTATTACAATTACCAATTGTCAGCTATTATTTTGCACTTATTTTAACCTTAGAATTCCACATTTTGCCAGCAGTATTGAGTGAATTGTGTCTAGAATGAATCCTGACTGTAACCAATAGTACAGTGATAGGAAAAAGTATTCACCCCTTTTCAATTATCTGCTGTGTCTGCTTGTTTAATCTAACGCAAAAGTAGAAAAAAATATGAGCGCAAACCTTTATGAAACATTTGAGCTCGAGTTCTTTTAAATTTCTAAATCCACTTTTGTTTCTATGTTCAGATCTTCAGGTGAATTACTTCCTGATTTACCAAACTGGCATTGTTTTGTAAATAAGACTCTGACTCATTAGTAAGTCCTCAACACAGCCACATTTCAGCAAGTCCAAGAGCAGCTGCTTGCAGGAATTCATTACAGAAAAACAGTCAGATATAATTACAGTTTTTAGGCTCAATTGAGCTATTTCAATGTTGCAGAAAGATCCCTATTTAAAATCAGAGGTTCCCTGGTCCGTTTTCACCTCACTGAGGCATCGTTCCTTTGCCATTTGGTCCACAACCACAGACAAAAGCAATTTATTTTTTTGAATGCATTTGTACCAGTGAACCCATGGTATGAGTACAGCAGTAGTTTCACAATTCAGGGATTGAATCTATGCAATGACATCTTATCAGTAGCCAGTTTTTTTTAGGTCATGAACCCCATCATGGCAACGGAAAGCAGTTTAATCCATTTAATCATTAATGTGCCATAATTCCATTTCTAAGCGCATTAAATACCAAAACAAAGGAATCTAAACTGTGGAACAAATTTTGGATTGAAAATAAGAAGGGTAATGTTCAATGAACCTCTCCTGACCCTCTTTATAGCATTTTTCCACTCCTGACATAAGTTCATGAGAATCATTGGGCAAATATGGTGACAGTCGTAAAAGTATCACCGTTAGCAGAAGTTCGACTGTAATAAACACCAGAAAACAAAACAGGTATTTTTTCAGAGGCTTTGCTATGAAATCTTCATTTTGTACTGTGAAATATATATATTTGTCCATCTGTTATCAGATCATACCAAATATTAACAAGAGCTTGACAAATCTAAGTGCTTTTTTGTATCATTACTTTTGATTAGGGTTCATTTTCAGTTTAATGTTAGTTTGACAATGTTGCAATTATATCTTTTTTAAAAACTGCATTGACAAATAAAGTATTTTCACATGTGTCCTTTCATCAAGTTTGTGTTAATCAATAAAAGTCCAGACTGTGAAAATGAACAATATAAATAACCATATGAACCAAACATTGTCTCTTGAAAGTTTGAGCAATTTCTGAAGAACGGATTAATATTAAAAAAAACATAATTGCTTTGTAAAAGTAATTGACAATTTTTTTTGTCTACCAGAATGGTAATTATTTACTTTAGCAAGGGAACAAAGTGTTACGATTAAATATATTATTAAATAAGCAAACTTTATTTACTGTTCATCATGAAAACAAATCCTATTGTCAAAAAAAATAAATTTGTCCTGCATGTAAACAAGCAGATGTCATAGAAAATGTCATAATGAGGTCAGACTTTCAACATCTTTACTTTTGCCAAATTTGAAGGACAAATGTATGCTAAAAACAAAAATGTTTGATGGATTTTCCTGCGACGGGAGCTATTGCTGGCTGACATAAAATAATCATGAAACGGACACTGAAGGATTTTGCAGATAGCATAGCTTAACTGTATGCAACTTTACTTTTAGTGCAATTATGTAAATTCTAATCAACTTACTTATCAACTGAAATTATTGAACCGATATAGACTACAAACTGCAGAAAAAACAACAACATTTATTTACTGCTCTTTATCTGTTATGAAGAATTATTTTTTATGCAACACTGTCAGGGTGGTTTTACTTATTATTATTAAACATCACATACTTCAGCCTGCCAATGGGACTAGGAATGGACATTAGACACTTGGCTTTAATTTCATGTATTTGCATGTAAATGTTAATTAATACGTCATTTCCCATTTTAAAAAATACAACTTGAAACAATCAACAATAGTAATAAGAAAACAACAATAAAAGGAGAGTTTCTGTCATCTACTGACATGAAATGTGGACAAAACCTTAATCTATGAAGGAGGGTGGCCAGGCAGGTTGCCCAATCAGGTGCTCCCATATATTACAGAAAAGTGACTGCTAAATTTAATAATGCAAATGAATGGATAGCAAAATCCTGAGGTCATGTGTCTATCTCTGTCTTGTTAGTATTTTTAGCCATGTAAGGTTCGTATTTAATAAGAAAATAAGTTGCACTCATCTAATTTTCCAACTTCTTTATGATTATGTTCTGATGTATTAACTAATTTCCGTAGTGTCACATTTATTAGGAATTGGATTTATTAGACATGTATATAGCTGGTGTGGTAACCAACACAAAGCTCGAGATAACAATATTTATGCAAAGATAAAAATGCCAATGCAAATGCTGCAGATTTATAGAGCAGAACAGATAAAGAATCTGAATCCACATAACCCCTCTCTGGGTTTTTTGGGATGCAGGGGAATTTCTTTGTCCTGCTCTACATCTGTCTTCGTTCAAAACAAGTCTATGCCCAAGGCGTCCTGTAATGAAGAAGCTTTGAAACTGAGTCATGAGGGTTCGTTCTTAAGCTCTTTGTCTTAATCTGCAAAACAGTTCTTTATCTGATCAGCCAGGTCTCGATCAGATCCATTTGCATGCAAAACACTGGCTGTGTCTCTACACAAGACAAATATTTCTGTGCACACAGATAAAACTCCTCACAGCAGATGCAGAGCTCCTGTTTGTTGCTTCACATATCAGTACAAGATGACTTTACTGGGAAAGTCAACAACAGAAATTGTATAGCACAACTGACAAGGTAAATATTATTAATCTGATAAAATGCTATGACTTTCTATACCTATAGACGTTCCTCAGTCCTTCACTGAAAACAGGGCATATAATTAATAAATTCCCTATTTAACTGGCTGTAGTAATTATGTCTTAAATGAAACATCCTTAAACCGAAAACATAAAAGCAACATTAGCTGACAATTAAAGATGCACCAAAAACTCCTGCCTTTCTTCTATCAGTGAATGCAGGAAAATGTATTACCATCCCACAGACATAACAACACTTCAGTGTCAATGTTGAGTGAAGAAAACTCAAAATAAATAAAATTTGTATAAGTTATAAAAGTTAATTACTGATGTGTAAAATGGTTAAATCATCCGCTGATATAAAGTAATTTGTAAAGATTGTAAATGACAAATTTTCCCATGTCAGAATGGAAGATGTAGTGTTATAAAACTTCACAAAATTTATCTGATTTTGGATTGTTGTCATGTATGATTCAAATCATCAAACTAGTATTCATATTACACAGAGATGACCAATGTAAATGCAAAATATAATTTTCAAATGATAGGCTCATTAACCAATAAAAGAGCTACTGTGTAAATCATACACCAACTCTGATTAACTACAGATTAACTACTCTTCAGCTTCATTAACCACACCAAGACCTGCTTATTCCCAAACCTGTAAAAACAATAAATCACTATAGATAAAACCTGTCTGAAGATATGAAGTAGGCTAAAAGATCTGAAGAAATATTACGACAGGTTCCCCATGAGGGGAAACAAAGTTATTGACAGTCAACATTGTGGAAAAGGTTACAAAGTCATTTTTGCAGCTTTAGGTCCCTGTGAGAGTAATTTTACAAATTTGAGGAAACATTAAAAAGTGCTAAATCTTCCCAGGATAAACTGTCAAAACAAACTTTGTTCAAAAGAGCAACAACAACTCCCCCAAGAGGTCACAAAATAACTCAGAGCACAAAAGCAAAAAGGCCTCACTTGCCTCAGTTATGTTCACTGTTCATAGTTCAGCAATGCAAAAAGAGATACTAGGAAAGATAGAAAAATTTCAAACTGAAAATACACTATTAAAAAAAAAAAAACATACACAAAGTCCCAACTCATTGTTGCCAAAAAATTTCTACGTAGACCAATGAAGTGTGTCTGATGTTACATTTGGTTTGAAACAGTCAGACATGAGATTAGTATTTTGATGGTCTGATGCAGCAGACCAACTACCTTTCCAGGTGAGATGTTGTGGCTTGTCCTGAGACAAGCTGTTCATGCTCCAAAATCCTCCAATGAAGATTCATTAAAACAATTCTATAGTTAGAATTGTTGGCAAATATTCCTCCTTTATCAAAAATGCCTGATAGCAGAAGAGTTGCTAGATTTATGGTGCAAATATTTTTTCAATCTGTGAGGTGGTGAAGTTGGTTGCTTTGTTGCCTTGAGCAAGACAGTCTGAGGTTAGAATCTTTCTGCATGGAGTTTGGGTGAAATTATTTGTGTGTTCCTGTTGGACAGTTTCGTTTCAAATGTTTTCTGTCATTTTAATATTATTTTAAAACTGCTTTGCATTTACTCGGATTCTCTTTGTCTGACATTAAAACTTGTTCATCGATGTGAAATATTATATCTCCCAGGGACAAATCATTTTTTCACACCACTGTAAACAAATTATAGATACTTTTTGTGGCATGTGTAGGCAGATATAAAGAGATCTTGAATTAAACTAAGCAGTTTCAGATTAGAAAAAAAGGTTCTAACGAACATTTTAGACGCAAAGACACATTAAACACATTATAACTTTCAACTAAAAATGTGCACAGTTTAACAAACTTAATAATTTTTCAAGAATTAAACAGATTTAAATGACCCACAATATGTGAAAGGTATGTGACTGAACACTCAATGTGACTGAGATTTAAACTAAATTGTGTACACTAGCCCCCTCTTGTGGTGATATAACATACAGTCTATATCCAGAGATGATTAACGCACACAAACAACCCATATGGGTCTGAATAAAGACATGTCTCAACTGCATCCAAGTTAGAGTAAGCACCAAGGTGATTATGTCTTATTTATTGGGTTGTCATGACAATAAACTTAATTAACTAATTATAATATGAAAAGTTTCAGTTACTAACCATGATTGGAGAAATATTTTATGTTTATTTCTTAAGCTAATAAAAGTAAGGATCATTACAAGTTTGAGCTCATTTCATGTTCTTATTATTCTGGAAGGCTGAATAAAATGAGGCCCACACATAAAAATACATAAAGAGTTGGCAGCATTTAGAAGTTGGCCAAGACTTAGCTCAAACTAAATCATATTTCCCCATACTCTGGCTAGTTCTCTTCCTCACATAGTGCATGTTTTTGTCTGCTACAGGACCATGGACATAAAAGATAATTTGATCACTTCTTCTTGGAATTTATAGGCGTACTCTAAAAGGTTATATTATATTTTATGTGCAATCCAAATTGGAGGAGAATTGCTGAGACCAGGGAAAAATTAAATTGACAGTACTAAAAGCAAGACAGAAGCAGCCTTCAAAACAGTTTTTTATTATTATTTGACACATAAAAGTTAGTGTTATATTTTAGTTAAAGGTAAGGATTTTGCATCAAAATGATTCTTAACCTATATGGTTGTAGTGAGCGAGCCGAGGAATCCTACTTTGGTTGATTTTTAACTCGATTTTAGTAAAACTTTTGTTAGGAAAACAAAAATAGATGTCAATTAATTTATTATTAAAGGATAACTCTTAAATAGTTCTATGACAGAACTATTGTTTCATGGTCCAAACAGTTACTCAGTAGCAGTAATTATTTGCTTATGTCATAGTGAGTGTGACTTCATGGTTTAATGTCACACAAAGTTTAAATACATTGTTAATGACTACAACTTTTACTGTGTTTCATACGTCTGGAATCCCTATTTGGATATTACACTTGAGTTAAATCACAAACGTTCAACTTTCAGGGATCCCACTTTTCCAACTGAACTGTAAAGTTTTGCCTTCCAAGAACAAATTGAATACATAATAGCAATTGTTCCTTATATGAAAGTTTCTATTCCGATTTGTAAATATAAAAATTATAGCACTTTTTTTTTTTTTACTTCAGCATACAAATAACATTTTGAAATGTCTTATTCTGTTTGGAACTTTAGATTTTGCACTTTGATTGTCTCTTTATTTCATACTTCATTAAATTTAGTGAAACAATACTAAATTGTAGCCTTGGTTAATTTCACACACTGATATTTAACATTTTGGATACGTGATGACTTAAATAGTTCATAGTTAAGCTGTTCTTAAAACCTATTTCTGGTTTTGCATTTCCTGCAGTCCAGTTGCAGTCATGCAACTCTCCTTACATAAACCATAATTTCTTTACGGAAGACAAATCAGAGGCTTACAGACTCTTTCCATCAAATATGTTATTTTTTTCCAGATTATATTTGAAGAATAAATGTCTGCTTAATTACAAATCTTTTTGTCAATCCAGACCTTTTAGCTTTCATCTCAGGTTTCTCCAGCAATGAAAACATTTATAGGGAAAACATTGATTTCACAGATGCTCTGAAATGAAATGAGCTTATAGACATCTGCAGCCAACCTTAGCAAACTTTTAAAATATCCATTACTGTTTTTATTATATTTTTATGACATTTTGATGAAGTGAGTCATCAGCACAGATCTGTTTAACCCTTGTCTTGTATTACAGATAAAATATTACGGTTGCTAAATTAATCTCCTGTTCAGCTGGCAGATTTCATCTATGGTGCTGGTGACTGGCTATTCAGCAGTGCAAGTTGATGCACAGCTTCATTCTCATCAGGATTTGCAGCAAAGTAAACATTTTCATGTACCTGCTACCAAAGCATAATAATAAAAAATGGTACTGGAAATAGTGAAATCAATAATCTGAACTCTGTCTCTTGTGGAACCATCTTACTTAGTTTCCTTAATTTGATGTGTAAATTAGCCCAGTAAACAAAATTGGTTCTGCTCCACTAATGTGAAACGTCTGGAGATGATGATACAAAGAAGCATTTTACATAAAATCAAGAAAATTATGAACAGTCTTGACAATCCTCTTCAGGTGACTATCATAGAAAAACAGAGCATCTTCAATCAGAGGCTTCTTCAAATTTACTGTAATACAGACTGCTAAGGAGATCCTTTCTGCACACAATCATCAACATCTAAAATAACTCATATTAACCTTGAACTGATATGAGTTACATTACCATTTATTTTCATTTTGGAATGAATAAAGTAATTTTAACCGAATTGATAAATAGTCAAAACTAAATAATTACACATTAATTTCTCAGTGTCAGATGTTAAACTTGACTAAATTTTACTTTTTGGCTTCAGTTAGGAATGCTAAAATTAATTCCTTTAGATTATTGGCAGAATTATGACCTTCTAACTAAATTTAGAAGGTTAAAGGTATGTTGTCAAAATGTTTGCATTTAAAATGTATGCAAAACTTTGTTAATATTTTATGAAAGTCAAAAAAGATACATTTTTAATTGTGGTGTGTGCATTAAACAAGAAATGCAACAGAAATCACACAGGATAAGTCATTAAAAAACATGCCGCGCCGTTATCCCCCACAATTTTCTGTTGCCTTCTTCATCATTTCTGTCAGTGGTTACATACTGATGTTAGTCACATGACTTAAGTATTTCCATTGCAGTTTTGCAAAATGCACTATTTTTAATACAGCTCAAAAATCACCTCATCATAACTTTATATGAAAAAAAGAGATTTTTTTTTTAATTGGCTTTTTTCCATTAAGCAGATTTATTTTTGAAATGTCATTTTGCCCAATTTTAAGGTTAATGGAAATGCAGCAACAGTTCTGTAGATGTAAGCTGAAAGCCAACTAGACTGTGATGTTTCTATCAAGAGAGGATTAGACCACTTAACACTTCCCATCTTCTGTCTGGAGAAAGGTTACATAAGTTCAGCAGCAACACATCCCTCCATTGGATCCTGAGTCTCCATCTGTAATCGCTCTGCTGGTAAATTTGGACGTCCAACCTCCTTCTCGTCCAGCAACACCAGCGGCAGCACAGCTGTGTGTGGTATTCAGTGGGTGGCGTTTGCTGTTCAGCTCGTAAATTCACGGATCAAGTGTGCTGACTCCTGTCCACAGTGGTATGTTAGGAGTACAGTCCTTCTTTCCAGCCCGTAACTGCTCAGCAACGCTCAGCACTCGCCCGGTGGGGCTGTGAACATCTGTTCTGACTGTTTTAGGGTTAGTCAAAATGAGACCTGCTCTTAATGCTAAATTAACTCGACTACACCCCTGCCTCCTTAACAATCCTCAGTGGGATTTGAATCCCTCTTATATTTCTGCTCATACTAAAGTCACTGTGCTATTTTAACAGGTCATAGCACCATAAACTGAATATTTTTGTCATTTTACCATAAATGTTTGTAAACTACCTTGATCAAATATTAATGCTCGTTGACTTAGTTGTAATGGCAAAATTCAGAGAAGGCAATACAAGCATAATTTAACATAAGTAATTAGTACAATGAGTGTCTGATGAACTAATTGTTATCACACATAAAGTGGAGCTCTTGTATTTTAGGCCAAAATTTTAAAATCTTTTTTTTTTCCATTGGGGAAAAAAAAAAGATGATTTTGATACGAGAAAACAAGGCCTAAGATTCTCTATGACTTTATTCCTAACCAGTCTGTTTGCTACTTGGTCTTCATGATGCATATTGTTCACTTATTTTACTTAGTAACGCTATTAAGCGAGTGAATTTATATTTTTGATTCAATAGACACATATTACTTTAATGAACTCTGAATGTTGCGTTGGATTTTATCAGAAGAAATCAGAATGTAAATGGGCTAAATGGAAATGCTCAGAAAGCTATTCAGAACTTTAGTATAAAGAAACTCACAAAATATAGGATAATCTTCCTTCCTCTTTACAGTCACTCACTGTATAGTTGTTTTTGTGTTAGTAAAAGATCAAACAGCACATGTGCATTGAATTTAGAAGGAAAACATAGGTTTGACCTAGATAGATGAAAAAATAGTAGCCACACACTTCGGAGGCTTTATGTTCAGTTCTCCAGGTAAGCTTAAGAGAACAAAAACATGACCTGGGCAGGTGTCAAAATTATTTCAAGGCCTTTTATGACTTTGAGCAGAAACTTTTCCAGCTCAAGGTTTATGCTACTTTCAAACATCACATTCTTTGCATCTTCCTTTTATCTGTTATGTGCCAAGCCGTATTGCTGCACCAGTAAATCACAGCGCGCTAGTCTTTGTCTTTGTGCAGACAGAACCCACAGCTGCCATGGCTGCCTACTTAAATACCTTATTTATGCTCTCTGCCTCAGTGCACACTTCTCCCAACACGGCCCATTAATCTGAAGAAGAACTGGAAGGAGCTGGCTCATGGGGGCACATTATATCTCATGGTGTCTCATCATTGCTGGAATGGGTAGAGGAGCTGTATAATCCTTTTAAAATAATCCCTTCTATCCTCTACTTTCTTACACACTCACCTCAATCATTGCATAAATTTCCATCGATTTTCCAGTAACAAACGATGACAAACATGCTTAGACATCTGAATAAATAACCACGCAATAAAAAAAAATGTGGTGGTTTGTTTTAAATTCTGTTTCTCCCTTTGCCCACTTTGTTTCCCATCCTGGTTTATTTATTTCCATTGTGATCATCTTTCAGCACCATCTTTTACTGCTTTCTCAGTTTATGTTTTTATGGAGCCATAAGAAAATACCCTAAAATTCTCTTAATCATCGGTGAGTCAACGGAGAAGAGCCATTAAATCTGTGTGGTCCACACAGCAGTGTCTAAAAAAAAAATCTCCAACTGTGCTGGAAAACACTCATCTCTTTGGCCGTCACACCTAAATGGCGCTCTTCTCGTCGCAGCGCCGCGGCACATCAAATGCCTGGCTCGAAACTTGGCCGCTCAGCACTGAAGTTTGAGGAGGAGTCCTGAGGGTTTGTGAGCAGAGTTAACACCAGGGTCACTGACATCTTCATCAAATGGCTCCAATCCAGACAGCTGAAGGAAACTTTAGGACTCTGAAGTAGAGACATCTCTTTGAGTCTGCTGTATTTTTGGAGATTTATTGGACAAAACATGTGCAGGTGGGTTTTAGTTGCTTTTACAACACAAGTAAGAAAAATGGCAACGCAACACATACCTCACATGCTAAGCACACATTCAGAACATGTATGTGTTAGTCCTGCCAAAAGGTCAACATTTATCAAATGTGCCACAATGTGAGAAACTCTGAAGATGGCATTGTTTGACTACAAATATCAATACAACAACTCCTGCCAGCATACACAGGCCTTGCAGGTTTAAAAGTTAATACGGGTCCCGTATTCAGAACTCCTCCATGCCATGGCCACGGTGTGCTTTTTACCAAATGTAAACTCGGTTAAAATTGATAGGCTGCCAGTTTTGTAATGGAATGGTTTTAAATTTGATACCCGTTGTGGTGGGAGCAGTTCTTGGTCTGTTTGTGATGTTTAACAACCACCCTTTGTCACCCTGCCCTTTTGATTTCATTTGAATTAACATGCAAGGAAAACATGAGTTATCTGGGTCATATGCAAAACAGGTAAGGATTTAGTTGAAATTATTATTTTTTTATCCTAATTTCCAATCTATAAAACTACAAAAATCAGTAAATGCTTTGGTTGTAATGTTTAAAGTTGTTTTTTAGTTGCTTTTTTGGATTTTTCATGGGATTTCAATGATCAGGTTTCCTGACCAAAAAAATAATAATAGTATTATTAATGCTGCATCAAATGGATTTTAGGCCAACACTGACAAAAATAAGGTGAGTATTTTTAAGGTAGTAGACATTTGTGAAATTAAATAAAATTGGAAAGATTTATTTATTTTTCTGCTTTGTGGGAAATCCTGTTTGCCCCAGATTAATTAATAACCTTGAAACTTCAATTTGAGGAATTTGACAGAAACCTGAAAGAAGAAGACAAACACAGTTCTTATCATTCTCAGTATAGATGCTTTCACAGAACCAGATATGTTTGTTGCCCATATGTATTAAACTCTGCAGATACAGAAATGTGTTGTTTTTCAGTGGGTTTTACTTTTCTGATGTCAGTACTCACTGCCTCCTGTTTAGTCAAATTGGCCTGAAGACATCATATTAAATGTTTGGAAAGATTGTCGCCAAGTTAAAGATATATTAATCAATTTGAATGAACACAGCAGCTTTTATGCACATACAACGTAACAATTGTTATTGTTTTTAGGTATGAATTACGGGTCCCTTATTCAGCTTGCCTCCATTTCTTGTTCTTTCAGCAAGGTGAGGCTTCTTAAAGCTTCCTGATTCAGTGCTCTGAACATCTGATCTCATTGTGGTGAAAGGGGTGGGTAATATAAGTGCCAAAATTGACTTCTGTTGCGAAATACTCCACTGGAGCGTAACACTGATTTCACACATAGCTCAGTTATAGTACATCTGTTGATCATTTTGATGATTGCTTTAACGTGCAGACAAACTGCATTAGTCATTGGGACTTGTCTTCAATATTCAGTCAGAGAGCAGCTGAACACACAAACATCATCCTGGAGCACACCAAAAAATCTAGTCTCTGCATGCACCAACCTAAACTTATCGACTTCCTCACATCACCAATCCCAAAAAGAAAAGAGCTCATCTGGGTCTCTTGAAGGAGGATGGTGGAGCAGGGCAGTCTGAGCTAAAATAAGTCAGGAAAAAACAGATTTTTTGCCTTTTATAGTAAATTTTGAAAAATGTAACATTGTTTCACAGCAGGATTTAAATAACTTTTGTAATTTATATAATTTATATATATATATATATATATATATATATATATTTATATATATATATATATATATATATATATATATATATGTATATATATTTTTCTCAGTTTAGGTGAATTGAAGCATAAACCAGTGATTTAGTATGAGCTCCCTCATTTTGGGTTTAGGAAGACAGATAGCATGACGATGAGCTGCATAGGATAGAAATGTGTTTGGTTGAAGAGAAATCTCTATCTGATCAGCACAGAAGACATTGTTGAACACTTTCCATTCATTTCAATATAACTGCTTTTATTTAGAGAATAATACTGAATAGCAGTAATATATTGCCAGGATGGGTATTAGATCTGGGCTTAACAGTTTATGCTTCTAAAGAGTCAAACTCTGACAGCAAATGGAGACCTACATTAAACCCTTAATGCTTGTTTACATCTTCTCACAGGGTTTATATGGACTGCCACTTTGACAGCAGCTCTGTGGTGGCCTCTAAGTGTTTGTGTAAGCAGAATTGGGACTGTTTTTGTATGTCTGCATTAACTGACAACATTAAGGCTTGTAAAAGCCCCCATACTTTTGAGATATACACATCATTTAAGCTCAGGAAATGATACACATCATACTTCAGTGTCAGGAGTGTCCTTGAGTGTACCTAAAAACCCTAGGTACACTCAAGGGTTTTTAGCCCTTGAGTGTACCTAAATATTCACATGTTCACATATTTTAAAAATGTGATAAACTTAACACTTTATGACTGACTCCAGTCAGGAAAGAAAATAAACTGCTGCAACCTTTTTTTCATGTTCAGCGAAAGGTTTATTTTGCTTTATCATTTTAGGAATTTTATTGAGTGTAATATTACCTCTGTTTTTGATTAAATTCATACCCAGATAATATTCAAAGTTATTTTAAAGCATCATCATTTAACAAATAACTTCTTTCCTTTTGTAAATTAACAAAATTAATCTGAGCACTGGATTCTTTCTTATCACGGGTCATAAAGTGAAATGGAGGTTAGTCTCTAGTAGTGTCAACAAACAGACTTTCTCAGTGACAATCCAAAAATATTTTAATTTTGTGGAGAAAATCTGAATAAATTCTTCAAGATGGAGCATTCAGAAATTTTAACATATTTATGTTTAGGTCGTTATCGAGTCATCTCTGTAGTCTCTCCCTGTAATTTGGAGGCATTGTGCTGATGTGAAAAGGCAGTTGTTGTTTCTTGCTGGCCGACCTGGCGTCCCTCTGCCTCTCCTATACATCCCAAAGCTTTTCTAGGAGGCTGTTTATGTGTTGAGTGCAGCACTCCGTGGAGCTTAGGGCCTAATGGAGTGTGAGAGAGGGGCCTGGGCTTCTTCAGCTTGCGCTCAGCTGTACAAACATGCGCCACAACACAACTCTGTCTCGCTACGCTCTAGTCAGTGCTTCTGCCAATCCATGTGTCTACTTTATTCACAATTTGTCAAGTTCATTTTTACTTTTATAAATTCATTTTTATTGTTTTATGTACTGTCCACTCCACTTTTGCACTTCTTTTTTAATATCACTGCCAAAAACCAACAAGGCAGAGTAGGAAATAGTCTGGTTTCTTTCTTGACATGCTGCTTCAAGATGTTTACAGAGGTGAAAAGGGGGCAGGCTCGTGTGGTATAGCTCTCTGGGTTGTAAGGGCAATGTTTATTTTTATGGTAAAACAAAAGCAGAAGGATGACGAAATAAAGAAATACTCCCTGGAAATTGATTAAATCATCTTTTACCTTCTTGACATTCTCTGAGCACAATGTGACACTTTGCTGTGCATTGCACATTTTGTCATGTCACACATATAAGAGCAAAGTATGTTATTAGGTCAAACCAAGAAAAAGTCATATGAAATAGAAAGGAACTTATTAATACTACGTATTAATTTAAAAAAAACACGTGCAAGTGTATTCAGGACCCTTTATTCTGATAACACTAAAAAACTCCAAAGAAACAATTTTTTCCTATTAAATAGAGCTAACATCTGTATAATTTAATAAAAGGTTAAACATAGTTGTTAAGTGAAGTTTGAGAACATTGGTTAAAAATAGCATTAATAACAGAGGGACACTACAGACATTTTAAGGACAAAGTCGGATAAAATGGATGAAGAGAGACATTAAAAGAGGAGATTTTAAACCTCACGCTTACCTTAGTAGTGATAATTATAATTCAATTGCAGACAGTGACTTACCTCCACGTTCAAATTATGCACAAGGAAATAGTGAGTCTTTAAAATTGGTCATTCCATAATTATAAATAAACTAGTAGGCTTGAGGAGATAGGTTTCACTCTGGATGCAAGTGATTGAAAAAATCCTCAACTGGGATACCAAGATAGGATCAAGAGATCTAGACTCACTGAATTCAAGTATCAGAATTGGGGAGAAAAGGGGTTTAAGGAACTTTGAGTGTGTCTGGGCTGTTTTCTATGAGATGACTGACAGACAAAATTAGAGCAAATAACTACTTGTTACAATCGAGGTTTACTATCTTTGTACAACACAAAACTTTGATGAGGATGAACCACAGTGGCAGACGACTAGACAAGGTTCCACTCCTGTCAGCGCTGAAGAGAGAGATTAGTCTATATTAAACAAAGGCTCCAAAAACATACAACATGGACCAAAATCTTAGGAATATTAATCATTCCTGGGACGTGCAAGGTGTAGCAAATTAAGCGTTTCCTCTGGGGGGGAAGCAGAACTCAACTTACAAATGTAAAACCTGTGGTTACAGACATAACGTTTAGAATTTTATGAAACATTACAAAATCATTTACAGTAACAGCCATGGAAATATCCATTTAAAAGTTTATTCAATTAGTTTTCACTAATGTGGACACTGTCATAATGAATAAATTTCAGTTAATAAATAATCCAAAAGATGAATGACAGAAAATCTGTGAGAACAGGAAGTAGATCTACTTTATAAATAACCTTTGACTTATTGACCTTGTGGCTGTTAATGACCTGCTGCAAATTAGCAGTTTCTATGTGTTCATGTTTATATGAAAAAGCCCATCTTCCATGTCTTTAGAGTTCCTCCTTTCCAGCAGCATTAATGGACCATGTCATGATTGATTATTGCATCATTATGCATCATCCATTGCCAAGTCCTAGTCGACACATGCTGCCTTCCCAGAAGGCCGTACTCTGGAGTGAGTGTGGCTCTGTGGAGTGGAAATCTCTAAGGTTGTGGCTCACCATTCTCCAAAGTACAAGCACCTGAAAAAATAGGCCAGCCTTCACTTTTCCAAGCAGCAGCACCGCTGAGTTAAATATAGATGCATTATGCCTCAGATTTAACTGTATCCAAACACATTAAAAATGACTGTCTTACAAGATACTTACCGCACAGAGATGACTGTCATTAAACAAGGGAATATGTGTATGCAAGTAGCATAAAATATCATCCAAAACAGAATGCTCTGTGGTGATTTCATGAGAAATTAAATGCCTTCATTAATGATTTTTGGGAACATGTAGAGCTTCCACAAGGACTGTCCAACTCAAAGCTGCTGAACAAGCAGTGCAGGTTTCTTTTGGGCACTTAGTGGGTAACAGCAAGAGCCAGGTTCAGCTTTGGCCAGCATGGGAAGAAAGTGGAGCTTATAAGGTTTGCAAATACCCAAAATGGCTCATTACATTACTATAAAAAAGAAGTACATGTACAGATTTCTCTGGCCACTCTTAATGTGTCATTTAAGCGTTTTATTACTATGATTCCTTTCTCCCTGCATTTCATTTAAAGCATCTGGCATTTTTAAATAATTTTTATTAGTTAATATTCTATTGTTAGCACTGTTGGCGTGCAACAAAAAGATCGACGAACCTGGGTTTGAATCCAGTCTTTTTGCATGAAGGCGTTCTCCTGGTGGATGTGTGGGTTCTTTCCAGGTACTCTGTCTTCCTCCCATAGTTCAAAAACATTACAAAAACAAGTAGTTACTCTAAATTGTCCAGAAATATGAGTGTGTGTGTGTGTGTGCATGCATGTGAATGGTTGTTTGTCCTGTGTGTCTCTGTGTTTGTGAAACTTCTGGACCAGCAACTTATGCAAAGTGTTCCCTGCCTTTGGCCCAATTACTTTTGGACACAAGGACCAAAGAAAGTAGTCAATTAAATGGTAAATTAACCTTCCCCCCACATATTCCTTAAAAGTGGAAGGAAGCCAGAGTACCCAGAAAAAATTATTTTATTAACAGGAGAAATATGCTGACTCACAAACTATAAAAAGAGGACAAAAATTAATGCATAATACCAGACTGTCTGTCATGAATTAATGACTAATTCTTTGAACAAAGTGTGAATATATAACATAGCTTTGAACAAAGCTTCTGCTAACTACTTTGCAGTTAAATATTAATGCTATCTGGAGAGAACTAACTTGTGTGTGAATTAGTCTTCAACTTAAAACTTAAAAATACAAAGTTTCTGAAATTGGTTTGATATTTTTGCTTTTATGAACTTTTCTCAAAAATTATGGGATATAATCAAATGTGTATTTTTTATTTTTTTCTGGTAATATGCCTTCCAGACAACAACTCTAAATCATATTTTTTGTATTAAAATTTAAGCTAAACATTTTTTAATCAGAAATTTGTGTCAGAAAAACTGTCTTGCAGGTCAAAACTCTACATTAGGACTGTGCATTACCTGCGCAATGCTGCACCTGTTGTCCAAGTGTTATTGTCCAATTTTCTCTTGGCTTTTGTCCCTCCACCATCAGTAAAACAACTTAACGTGTCTCTGAAATAATTGCAGAGCCAGCTCTCTGACCAAAGTGCTTAAATTCCTCTCACTGACAGCTTCACTGCTTCATAATGATGCATTACAAAGAAAAGCACGTTTGAAGTTACATTAATCCTCTGTGTCTGGTTGTGTATGTGAGGGAGTGTGAGTGTTTGTGTCATTATGAATAATCCCAAATGGATTTCCCTCTCAATATATCTCACAATGAAGCATTTCAGGCTAGTTGTTACATATTTTCCATTTTAAACATCTCGTTCATTTCTCATACTTCATTACGTCCTCACTGATGTGTTTTTGGCTGAAATTGAAACAGTGGGAGCTTAAAGTAATGGTTTGTGAAATGAAATTTGATTCAGCATGCAAGTGTTTTAATGGTTAATGAGCACATATAACCACATTGGATTGGAGCAGAATGGGGTGAAGAAAAATTACATTTAAGATCGGAGGGAAACTATTGAAGATATACTGGTGTCCAGTATATACCTTTGTTGCTTCAATTAACAAACAGTTTCCGAGATATTACTAGGGATGATAAAGTTAAGCTGCATTTGAACTGAAATATTTATTTATTTATTTATTTATTTGTTTATAATTTCAGTGTGATCTGCTCAATGACTTATGTGTTTTTCTTTTTTTAATTCTAGTTTATCATTAATTTGTTAATAATTACTTTCTGACAAATATTGAAACATTTAAAATTTAAGTTATCACTGGCACATCATGACATATTATCTGCTCCTACTTTAATATATATTTAGAAGTTATATTTTGTATTATATCTTAAGGCCGAAAAATAGCAAACTTCCTGAAACTTCTTTATCTTGTGGAAACATTTACGACAGAAATGGATGAAAGATAAATACACATTGTTTTCATAGATAGAATTAATTTTAGAATATTAAAAGCATTGTAATTAGATATTTCTAAAAGACAAGTTGTACTTTTTTTTTAACAATTTACATAAAATATTTACATGTTTTACCCTTTCTTCTAAAATGAACATCTTGCCTATGTTTTCCCCTTTCCTATCGTCCCTCTAACAATACTTTGCCACATGTGTGAAATGGACCTAAGTGAGTGAAACTGGATCCTGGATGTTAAAGAATGTGTAAAACACATAACACATGGCCTGTTAATGCCAGCTCGCTGTGCAGGATGTAAGGGTCATCAATGTCTCCAGGACAACAGGACCTCTGCCAAAACCATCAGTTTTTTTGAAAAACATTGTTAAAAGCTGTAATGTTGTCAGAAACAAACAAGTATGTTTTAAAATAAAAATCACCTGATCAATAAAATGTAATGTCATGGCACATAAGCAAAGTTGGTCACATTTATTTGGTGTTTTGGTTCCTATCTGTCTCTTTTTGTAGCATTTTTAAAGCAAAATTACCTGCCTTAGAGAACATTATTGATCTTATTTTATTTATTTTTTGCTTTTATGAGCAGATTGCTTTCCAAGTATGAATGCAAAGAGTCAACTGGTGTCATTTCTCACATTTACCTCAATTTTTTACCTATTTGCCATCTTTATGGCAATTTTTCTCAGCATTTACTAACAGTGCGTGTAATTCTTTAATCTGGAATTTTATTTGTTCATTAGTTGAAGGTGCAAAAATCAATCTTATTGATTAAATAAATTATTAAAAGTTTTCAAATCTAAATGTTATGTTTTCTTATTAGTGATACAATGAAGACTTTCCAACTGCACTGAAGTCTTTTTTTTTCATCACACAAACTGTTCTCATCACTTATAAAACCCAGATTTAACAGATTTGATTCCTTTCAACCTGTCAGCTGATGTGCAGTGCGTCATACGCAGCCGCGTAGGACCTGAAACCTGCCAGAAGAGGGCACTCCATCTCTGTTTTTGCTCCTCCAGCTGTAACAGAGCTTTAATTCTCTCCTTCACAGCCCCACAAGAGCCCCAGTGTGACAAGTTTACATAGACCATCTGCAGACCTCCCTACAGCCATAAAAACACTAATCACAAGGTCATAAAAAGTGACTCCATAACGACACCCAGAATGCAGCGACTGGACTCAGTGTTGCAGACGCCAGTTTGTGAGTGTAGCTCTACATGAATGTGGTTATTGAAGTAGTTTTTTCAATAATGATTTTAAAACTGATCCCAACAAGCTACACAAGGTGGTAGAGAGTGTTTAGGTAAGCAGTCTGAAGCTAAATAACGACCATATTGACTGAGCTGTCAATAAACTCATTATCAAAACTTTACGTATTTTCCACATTCTTAATATTTTTGTTTGTACAAGAAAAACAGACAAGTGTAGTCATTAGAACCTATGTAAAAAAAAATTGTAAAACGTTAAGCAAAATGCGCAAATATTACAATATTTTAGTCAAAATAAACGTAAAAACTGAGTATTTTATTTTAATTCTTTACTTTTCTTTTCCTTTTTGTATTTTAACCAAATCTACACACCATTAGCAGTCCTGCTGCAAAGAGTGAAAGGAAAACTGCGTATGCCAACCCTATATCAAGTTAACATTTTAAATTGGCTAAAGCTGAAATAAGTGAATTTAGGTGCAAAATGTGTTTTTACTATCAAAATGCCACAGAAAGATACATTTTTATGGAATGTTTTTACTTTTCAAATTTGTGAAGACCTTTATAATTTTGTTTTGTAGTTTACTGTTTTAAATAATCTCACCTAAAGACTGCTGGAGAAATGCATTAGCCCTCACTGTGACCCTGCGAGCATAAGTGGGAATGGATGGATGTTTTTAACAAAATGGAAATTAATTTGGTTGTATGTTCACCATTATGACACTAAGCTGAGTTCAAGATCAGTTACCACACATTACTCCCAGACCTTAAGAATAAAAAAAAAAATCATTGAAATAGAACTTGTCTGAAAACACAAATTGGGGTAAAAGATTGTAAAAAGAAACATCACCATGTCCCATTATACTGAAGATCAGAGATTCATCTGTCTGCAGAAGGTTGCAAAACAATTTCTAAGCTCCTTTGCAACACAGATGAACCAGTGACAGTCATTTTCCACAAATGGAAAAACATTGAACAGCAGTGTCTCTTACCAGGAGTTCAGAGTCTATCGACATTTGAAGTTCATCAACGACTAATCCAAGAGATTACAAAAGACTCCAGAATGCTTGCTCAGTTTAAGGTCAGTGTTCATGATTCAATAATAAGGAAGAGAAAAGGACAAAATGGCATCCACTGGAGACCAACGCTCATGTCGATCACAAAGAACAAATATCTTCACTATCCAAAGATTTTTGGGAAAATATTTTGTGGCTCATGAGAATAAAGTAGAATATTTTAAAGGCATGAATTTCTTTACATCTGATATGAAACTACTAGCATATTAAAAAAAATAAAAATATGTTAAAAATGATCATGCCCCCCCGAGTCAAAATTTTTAGGTTCGCCTTTAACTGCATTTTTGTTTATTACTTTAATGTCTATAAAATTAGGCTTGTGTGGACTTTTTGTATGCAATTTAAATTTTGAAAAATTTAAATTGCTTTAATTGAAAGGCCCAAACTTTCAGTTGTTTCCAAATACCCAAAAGTTTATATCAGTTTAACGCACATTTAAATGATGCATCACAAATTTTCGAATGTTTGTTTTAGGTGACTATTCCATATTTTCTGCCAAACATTTTTATTCTAAATTTTTGACTTCACAATTAATTAAACCTGCACAAAAATCCTAACTTCAGTCTTGGAAATAAAACATAAACCCAGCCTGTCTGGCCAACCTGATTCAACCTCTTTTTGACTTTCCACAGAAAGAAAAGACACAGGAGAGCGATTGACAGACAACCACCGTGGAGCTAAAATTTATTACATCAACAAGCTGCCCAATATGAGAAATCAAACATTGAGGGATGTTATCGCGGTGAAATCATTACATACCACCCACCTTGTTCTCATGCACAGCAGGAGGGAGTCCGTGTAACAGACGAAAAGAGAAGAAGGAGAAGTTTTATGATGGATTGTCTGGGGGCAAGCGGGGCTTGGCTCATCGCTCGGCCCCCGAACTCAGTGGGCCAGTGAGCGGGCACTTGTCATCTGGAGTGCAAGGCAGCTGGGGTTATCCTCAGAGACACAGCAGGGTGAAGTGGGTGACCGTGTTTGAGGTCCGCCCAGCTGTTATTGCCCCTAATATTCAACAGATGTCTGGGATCTCAATCCGCTAAGTCCTCGCACATGCGGAGTGGAGAAAATCAAAGCGAAGATCCTGCAGCCGGCTGAGCAACAGGCTGTGTGCATTTATTCAATCCCTGTTATTAACCCTTTAGTGGGATATATGTTGTTTTTCTTTTACTTTTTAATATGATGCATTTTAATTTTATACTTTATACCCCTGTCTGTCTTCTGGTTTGTTTTTTATCACCAATACATTTTTCAGCCTGTAACATCTGGGAGGGGGACCTTGTAGTTTGGTGCATTTCCATTTTCCATCCATCCATCCATTTTCTTACGACCTTGTTCCTAGTGAGGTCAGGAGGGGCCTATCTCCAGCGAACATTTCGGGCGAGAAGCGGAGTACACCCCAGAAAGGTCACCTGTCTGTCGCAGGCATTTACATTTTAGTTGTTAAAAATACTCATAAATGCACAATGTCCCTCTTAAACAAATAATGATTCACAATTACAATGATAGATGCATTTGCAATAATATTTGTGTGAAGGGTGAGTAAAACTGTAACACCATATGTTTTGTTAAATAAAGCTGCTCATGTTCCTTAACATTATCCAGAATTTAGCAACACTCAGCAAATCCTAATTCTGAATTTTTATGTCATCGCCTCCAGAAGATTTGCCTTAAATTTGTTTGTAATGGCAGTGTCTCTTACACAAATATATATCACACTTTGCTTGTATGGCCCTAAAAATATTACACATCGCAGTCATGTCAAGCCCTCTTCTCAGCGAGAGAAATCCTACGCTTCCAAACATGCATGCAAAAGAAAAAAAAATGGAGCTAAATAAAAAGCAGCACTGTGCTCAAGCACATAATCCATGCAGAGGCTTTCGTTTGAGGGCGAAAATAAGAAAGTGGAGAGTTGCTTTGCTCCAAGTGGTCACAAGGGGGTTGAGCATTTCGAGCCTCGGCTCACACAGCTCGCTTACTTTGGAGAGCGCTTCAGGGAAAGCAACATTAGATATAATGAAACATTCACTGGCCCTCTTTCCAGCCTTCGCGCTCTTTCGCTTCCACAGAGGATATTCTGACTGAAACCTTTCTACAACCTGCTTTAGTGCCCATTTCAGAGCATGTAGGGGAAACATGGAACAGTATGAGAAAGAGATTAGATTTATTCAATCATTCTTTCTTTTTTAAAAACCTTTAAGTTTTTGCCTCATATGTGCGAAACATTTGCTTCTCCATCAGTCTGTCTCACTGATCTCACTGCGTATAGCTGCCAAAGATTGGATTAGAAAATGCAGAAAGCCCTTAAGATGAGGATAGTTTTTCACTCTTAAGTGCAAACTGTAAAATGTTATGTGGGTCAGAAGTTGATCAAAAACGCACCACCTTTCAGATTTAGAGTTTAGCTTGTGAGGCACTTGCCTCAGCTTGTTTTTGCAGGAAAAGGGGAAATATAGGATTTCATTATGCTGAATTACTGCTGGAGACGAAGTTCACATGTTATGTTTTTACTTATTTCCCCCTCCTCCTGAATTAATGCAGTTTTTTTTTCCTGGTTTCCGCTGTGGTCCTGTGTGGGACACACACTTGGCCACAGCAATGGCCGCGGAGACACTCCCAAGTATATAAATTCACTCACTCGCTCTGAGACGCATTGATTCGCTCCCAAATACCCAAGCAACTGTGAAAAAGATGGACTCCACAAATCAAGCACTGGTTCATAACGAGCATTTCTTGCCATCTGAGGAAAATATTCACGATTTGAGGACCTTTTATGAGGAAGGTGATGGCAGATTGACACCAGATGTGTCATAAATTATCAGCAGAGAGATGCCAAGCTAAATAGTCCAGTACAAATATACGGCAACTCCAAATATACTCGTCGCTTCAAATTCAAAAACTTCTCTGTGTAAGTGTATTTTAAACGACTGTGACATTTCTGAATATTTGGAGAGGGAGCCATATACCTTTTTGGCAGAAACTAATATTGATTTATTGTGATCAAATCACTGGTAATAGATAAAGAAAAATCACATAAAATATTCTTTTGACATTTTTCATCTGCTTCCTGATTTGGGTCTAAGTCATTACTAATAAGATAATTGTCAGTGTATGTCTGAAAATTAAGTCTGTTAATTTATTCATCTCATAAATCCACAATTTTTTTAGTTTCAGAAAAGGACTGATTAAATGTAATGTTTATTTTTCACTTCCTTTTTTAGAAAATTAATAAGTAAAAATAACACACAAAAGCAATTCAAGGAAGCTTTACTTACTAGTTATAAATAAATAAATACATAAATGTTCTTGCTGATTTTGGAAGTGGAAAATTAATTACATAATTTGTACTTGCTGTTGCACTAGTTGTTCCTAGAAAGAAGTTGAAACACAGAGAAGAACACACACACATTCTACAAACAGTGGGACATAAAATTATCCTTTTCTGGGTAAAGACTTACAAAATATGCTATGGTAGCCCTGCGACAGAGAACTGAAATAAAATTTTAAAAAACTGATAGAGCTAACAGTAGATCTGTGGTTGTTTACATTTAACCAAGTTAGTTTTATGACATTTAACCATTTAAAGTGCTGCTACAAACTACTTCTTCACACTTGTTCTTGAAAAAAAAAAAATTGTCTTTAAGCTAATTAGCGTCCATTGGGGTTGCGTTTGTGTTTTTGGGTTATATGCAATGATGTAGTTACAGAAGACTGGTGCTACACTCAGGCTAGGATAAATTTAGCATTTGAGCTCCAATACTCATTCCTACTGACCCCAATGACTCTGGAAAAAAATTTGTAAGTGCAGCAGCATTGATGACGTTCCTCAACAAGAACGTGTCTCCCTAGTCAAAGTGCCGGGGCCTGGCCAGCGTAGGTTAGTGTGAATATAAATAAACCCCATTATTCAGTCATCTCCCCGGCTCCTGTCGCACTCTGGAGGTAAACACAGAACTTCCTGCAAAGTACTTCTGGTGCAGTTAGATCAGCCACAACAACACTAAATCTCTCCAACCCTGCAGTGAACAGCGATGAAAACAAAGAGGACCGATCCCACTCAGAGGTGAGTAACCTACAGTGAAAAGGTCAATTAAGTAAGTGTGTCAGCAATATTTGTCCAAACACCAACCGAGTCATGTTTGGGAGCAGCAAAGTGGTCTGTGTGACTTAATGAAATGTGACAAACTGTTTCCATACAAACAGCAAAGTGTTCTCACCAACACGAGTGTTATTGACATGACCGTTAGGTCACTCAACACACTAAAAAAAATTTTACTTGGAAGTAAGGGGATATCTGTAGAAAAACAGATTATCAACATATCTGAGTCAACGCCTTTCTATGCTTTCTATGCTCTACAAATTGTACCTTAGTTTTAATCAGTGTGTCATCCTAACAAAAAGTCATCTTCAATATGATTTTTGGAATATTGTGCAGATTATCAACAATCTTGCTTGTGTTTACCTTACATGTTCTAGCTGTATATCTCAGCATAAGATCAGAGAAATCAGCTCAGTAAATAAAATCTTCTAAAGCCCACACATTGCAGAAATGTTCATACTCTTCAAAGCTTTCAATATTTATTTCCATTTCAAACACACTTAATGTATCTTAAGTTGTATCTTATCAACATATTATGCAGTAGAAATGTGCATAAGTGTGCGATGTGAACAGAAAAATACCAAATGGTCATTAAAATGATTGTTGACAAATAAACTTTTTTATTATTTTTTGTTTACTTGGATGCCTCAAATTGAATTTAGCTCCCCTTATTGGCATCTAAACTCATGTAATTAGTGCATTTAGTACTTGGGTGTGTAATTATGGAACATTAGTGATAAAATAGCTCCCTGAAGACTCACCAAACCAAGGAAAATATTGTGGAGAAGCTTAAACAAGGGTTGGGGTATTGGCCATGTCACAGACCACTGTTCAATCCTGGATAGAAAGAGTTTGATTAATCTAACAGAGTTTTTGACAGAGAATAATAGAAACAATGACAAGCTATAGATTTATAAAGCTGATAAAGACCAAATGATTTGACTGGATTTTACTTAGGGTTATCAGAGTAAAATTGAGGGATTTTATTTCTTATAAAGTTCCTTAAGGTCCAATTTATTAACTGAATTAAACAAATTAAGTGCAAATGCAGATCACAGTTTTTAAATTATAACTTCTAACCATTTTGCACTTCTAAATGACTTTATTTGCTTCATCACATAAATTCCATGACAATTTGTGAAAAATGTTAAATATGAATCAGGATCTGTAGGTTAAATGCATGTAGACTGTTTGCACTGTGAAATTAGCATTCCAAACACTTTAAGATTTGATATTTGTTTACATGGATGAGAGGTTGTGCGATAGTTCAGGTTGTTCACAGTGACCAGAGAAGGAGTATCTTACTGCAGTTGCTCTGGTAGGACCACCTAGATCCTCTGTTTATTGTTTGAGAAAGTGTTGTGGTGGAGAGGATTTGGGTACCAATCCTAAGGATGTTGAATGTGACCATCCGAGGCAGACCTGACGATGGCGAAACCCAACATGGACAAGGTAAAAGAACCTGTGAGGACACAAGGATGGCTTTGGACATTGGGGGTTTCTGGCGTTTGAGGCCAAGAGGGCACAAGGGAGCCATGGCTTGAGGATGGATCCCAGCCGACCTCCTCGTAGGTGTCAATGTTATGACATGTGTACTGCTTCAGTGTTTTTTCTCACAACAAGCACACTTCATCTTCCAGGGTGGCCTGGCCTCATAAAAAAGATCTAGATTTACATGCTGGGGATCCAACCAGCCACCTTCATCTCTTCCTGTTGCACTTATGCTTGACTTCCTGTGGGTACGGCCCAAAGTCAGAGGTGATAAATAACTGCAGAATAGAGTGGGGAAACGTTCAATTACCTCTCTGATGTACACCAAGCATAACTACAATGTTTTATTCTTCTATTGTTTTATGTTTTTTTTCAAATCCTTCACAGTAAAACAGTTTTTGTGCTACGCAGAGATGAGTATTATTAACCCCTTGTTGAGTGCTGTTTCTCTGAGTTTTGTTTTATTACATTTCTGTTGCTCATTACATAAATACCAGAAACTACATTGTTCACAGCAATAAACAATTAGAAAATGTACAAATAGACCTGATTAATGTTGAATAAAAGTGAATAAATGGAGCATGAAGAGGATTTTTGATGTATTTTCCGTCTTGGCACAGAGAAGTAGTCTACACATGGAAAACATAAAGTTGGTTAATGAGGATCATGTGCTGTGCTCAGGCAGAAGATCACTGCGGTTGTCAAAGAGGTTTCAGGACATGATACTTATTGTCATGTATAATGACTTGTCAGGATTCATTAGGATTTTTCCTGCTTTGTACAAAGTTTTGGAATATGCAGACTGTGTTCTATTTATCTTGATGAAACTCACTTGACACGTTAAGTTAGGTTGATATGTCTTTGAACATTTTGATGCTTTTTAAAAAAAAAATAAATTCACTTTATTAATCACAGATATGTCATCCATTTGAAATGTTTTGTTGCTAATATATAAATTAATCTGTCGAGTGAACAGAATCTTGTGATTTTTTTTTTTATTATTATTATTACAGCAGAAGGTTTTTATTATTTCTTTATATAATACCATGGTCTTAGTATTATCCCTCTTATAACCATAGTGGCCTCCTAGAGGCAATGAAACAGAAAACGCTGTGGTAAATAACCCTCGGTTTCAGATGAGCATCTATAAGGAGAATAAAGATGGAACATTATTTTTAAAAAGTATTATAGACTTCACATAAAACTGACATATCTTATTTATGAACAATAATAAAATTTATTTAACATTAAATGAACAAATTACTGCTTTCCACCATAATTTGCACATCTTCACTTGTCTGGATTTCACATCACTGGAGGATTAGATCCTGATTTCTAATGAATAAAAAAATTTTTCAGATATGTCAAGAAAAGAAATAATGAAGTAGACACATCCAAATGTTGTTTATTAAGACTTTATATTGTGATGATACGCTGAAGGCGGAGTTTTTAAAGGGGTAGGAACTTCTAAAAGAGACAGTGATCCAAATTCAGTGTTACATTACAACGAAACATTTCCGCAGTACAATTGATTTCTGGACTGTTCCAGAAAATTTGCAACCTTCAGTTCCAGAACATTTGGGTTAGAAGCAGGAAAATAATCCAAGCAACACCAGCGAGTGTATCTCTGAAATAAGATATAGGCTGACCAAGTTAAAGACTAAAATTTGATTGAGATACTTTAAAAAAGTTATTAAATTATTTGAAACAATTCTGCTGAAAAAAAGTGGGACAACATTTTTCCTCGGTCTCATCAGTTGCTGCTGCAAAGTGCAGCATAACCTTATTTCTTGGGGTACATTTCTTTTTTTACATGTTGCTTTTTTTGCTGACTAACCAAAATTATCATTTCACAACTGCTGTTTGGTTCGTTTAAGTTATTGCTGTGTGATATTAAAATTTATCTGATGATTAGAACATTTTTATTTCAGAAAAATGCAAAAAATCTATAAATCTTCACAGCAAAGGGTATGTTTAATTGTCACCCATTTTGTGTCGTCTACTACTCTAAAATAAAAATAATCCCCACAGCCTCAGTAGAGGAATACCCTGGGAACTACCAGGAACAGCAAAAAAAAAAAAAAAACTGATTAATTGCAACCAGGATGGATTTAAATTTCGAAAGTTTTCCCCTTTGCGAGAGGATTACAAGCAGCTGAAATATTAAAGCCACTCTGTGTTTAAGTAGCAAGCACCAAGACAAGGTCTGCATCATTTGTGCCGGTCAAGAACTGACAAACCATCACTTAGTTCATACTACAAGAAACACCTCACCCTTTCCCCTGGCTGAATCAAGCCGCAGATCATTGTCTCCGCCACTGAGAGCGATTTTCCATCATGCCGCCACTGTCAGCACGAACATGAGGTCGACCTTTTAATCAGCTCATGGTTCACAGGGCCCCTGGCGCCAGTGAAAGGAACAGCCTCTCATCTTGTGGCACAAATAGTGACGGCCTTATGCCCCGTTGCCATTGCCAATATATTCAAACTGTGATGATGTTCCCACACAAATATTTCATGTTGTACCTTAGCATCCAAGACTCACAGTGCATGAGCAGGAGAGGAAACCTGTGTTTTATCACCCTTAGAAGGCTGCAAGCCAAAAGTCAATGAGAAGAAGTCTTTTGACGCGCCCCTGCACAAGGTTAATGCTCCTAACACACTTCAGTGTTGCAGCATTTCTTCACCAGGATGACCACATCTATTTTTCTTCACATATGAGGTCAAACTCTACCCACATGAAGCAGTCTCTGATTGCAAAGATAATTAAAGTGTTAATTTTAATGGCCATTTCCATTTTGCTAATTAAAGCAAACATTGCCTCAAGGACCTCTCGCTGCAGTCCCACAACATGCTGGAGTGTTTCTTAAATATGTTAAATATATGCACCAAGGCGTGTTATAAACGAGGTTTTCTTTGCTAAGTGTCCCGGTCTATTTTTGTATGTCAAAGCGAATGATTGACTGCGCCGAAAAAGAAAACATCTTAATGTGTGATGGTCCAGAAATAAGGTATTTATTCCAATTGGCTAAAAGAAAAGGGCTTTGAGTGTGACTTTTATCTTGGCCACTGGATTTTTCCAGCAAAATTGTAAATGCATAAGTGTATAATTAGGATATAAGAGAAGTATAAACATCTTTAATTATGTAAGTGATTTCAGCTACTGCTGCTCTATTTATCAAAACCTTCTGCTCCTTAAGTTGAAATTACTTTTAAACAGACTGCAAAAAAAGAAAAAAAAAACCTTTTTGTGAATGTACATGAAATCTCAACACCCATGTTAAACTAATTAGAAATCATTTAAGACCTATCACTACTTATTATCACTACATCTTATATCTCTGCATCTGAAAGGAAATTCTAATCTGAAATAAAATCTCCCATTTAGCAGTTGGTTTGTTTTAAAACCTGGCATTAGTTTATTTAAACAGCACATCTGTCGGGTCCAGCTCACAGCTGGGTGCAGTTCATTCTATCAAAAGCTCTCTTTTTAGTCCGTTTTTTGCTCCCTTTTTCAAATTCATTTTCACGTTCACGGTGTGTACTCTCAGCAACGTTCGCTAGAAGAAAACATTACTGTAAATGACCATAGGTAGGGTTTTTTTTTTTTTTTTGAGTTCACCCTGAAAACAGAAACACTCAGTCAGGTTCACGTTCGTCCTGTCAAAATATGTGATTGACCAGTATTTCAAAACATCACCTTCAAATGTCAATATGTGCAGTAACACAAACTGCGAAGTGACTACATGTGGCTGCTGGACAACAGCCCACTTTGAGAAAGTTGGACGAGTGGGCGAGGGAGCGTTTCCATGTTTTCGTTTCAAAGTTCAACATCAGACTTTCGGGAAAAAAGGCTTTCCTCTGGTGATAATGAGACATCTCTGTTCTCAAATTCTAGCATTTACAACTTGTACAGTTGACTTGCAAAAGTTTTTATAGACCTTGCACATTTTTTTTTACATTTCCCCACGTTGCAATCTCTGTCATTTGTATTTTTTTTAATTAGATCAACATAAACTAGAGCATAAATTTAAACTGAAGACCTGAAAGGTGTGCCCTGTATTAGTTTCAGTCTCTTTATTTATGCCCATTTTACTTTGCACAGTTGCTAAAGCTATTGGATGTGATTTTTGAACATCAGTTTATGACTCATGTAAGAAATTTTCATCGTATTTCACATTTGAACTTTGATTAGGTCATTCTAACATATAATATGCTTTGATCAAAATCATTTTGCTGTATGTTCACCTGCATGTTTAAGGTTTTCCGGCTGGAATATGAACCTCTATCTTCCAAATCCTCAATTTCTGAAGGATTACCCCGTATCTTGCTTCATCCACATTCTCTTAAAGTCCATGTTAAAAATAGCATCCCAGAGCATGATGCTAACACCACCGTATTAAACAGTGATGATGTGAATTTTTATTTGACACATTTGACCAAAGAACCTTCTTCTACAGCTTTCCTGAATCTCTAGTGTCTCCTGAACATTAATGTTAATCTCTGTAGCCCCCTTAGAGTTATCATTGGCCCTTATGGCTGCTTCTGATTGATCCCAGGCGGTTTGCTTTAGGGTCCAGCTCAGTAAGTTTGTAGCTGTCATGTTTGGTTTTTGAAAGACTTTCGTCATTTAACAATTACAGGCACAATGATTAGTTTGTAAACGATTTAATGTAGAAGGCAATAGTTCGGCTAAAGGCGGGATGGATCTGGATCCTCTCTGGAAAAAAAGGTAAGTGGTAAGTTCTTTTTATTATTATTTTTGAGAACTGGGGAGATTAATTATAGAAAACAGAGTTTTCTTACTGTTTGTGAATGGACACAAAGATCATGCAAGAGGTATGTACATCCATCCATGTCTCTTTTCTTTGTCACAGGGGGAATGAACTCGAGGAAGAGTATGAAATCTCAATAAGATCTCACAAAATTCTAGGAATGCCATATTATGACATCCATACTATCTGTTGTCTGTTTCAGGGAAAACACTCATCAACTCATTCCTAATTAGGTCAGATGTGTCCAGCTGGGGACACCTGCTAGTCATGCCCTGCAGAGAAAAGGTAAAGGAGACAAAATAAAAACCAGCACAACATTGTGGATATAGTAGTATACAGAACACCTGGATTTATTCTGAGATAACATTATATAGGTAGGTAATTATAGGTAATTTCTGAACAAGAATTTTTGCAATGGATTTTATTTAGTGGCATCAGAGGAAAAGGGTTCTGAAAACACATAGGTTGGTCACTTTTCAGCATTTTGCTCACTTTGCTCACTTTCCACTTCATATTTATTAACCACTTTGGCATAAAATCCCAATAAAACACATTAAAGTTTATGGCTGTAATATTGCAAAAATTTAGCCAGCTGATATGAAAAAAAGCTTTTCAAGTTAAACTTATAGTACAAAGTTACATAGTTTGCTTTAAAGTTGTTCGAACAGGCGAGCAATGTAATCATTTTTAATGTATGACCTCATGTCTGCCTGCCTATTAGAGCTGAGCAGTGTTTCACTTCTGGGGCAAAGAATCATAGTCTTTCTCACCCTGTTTTGACAGGGAGAGTTATGCCTCATAGACACCAGATTCACCACCAAGCTTCATGAGCTTGTGGAGAGCATTTAGGGCGCCACAGGGGCCTCTTGACCTAAGAGGAAGTCAGGAGTATAAAAGGTGACAAATTAGTTTGTAACTAAACAAAGACATGTGCAGAAATCCCCATGCTGAATCGTAAGTGATTCTAAAAAACCCTAGCTGGCAAAAGGTGAGAATCTGTCAGGAAATAATTCATTCGAACTGCTTTGATTTAAAATTAATGCCAACCTTTGGCGCTCTGCCCCTCCTGTTACAAGAAATTTAAGAGCAGTAAGTCTCCCTGCACCAGCTTATGATGAATGGAGTTCTATGTGGGGGGAAAACCAACATGCTCATTTTAGAGATGCAAAAACTGACCAGAATTCTTTTAATAAGGCAATAAAATGAAAGGGGTGTGTATTATGATTCGTGTCTTTTTCTGTGCGAGGCGGTCAGAAGGGGCCTGATTATGTGACAGGTCACGAAACGCTCGGGGAGCGATCGTTTGTGGTGAAAAGAAAAATCAAGGCAATTTGTGCACTGTGGTTGGCAAAAGGTGCCACTCTTAGTCCTTTCCAAAACCCCTCACCACAGTTTTCAATTCATGAGGCCTCAGATGTGAGAGAGCCCCTGTGGGAAGTACGAGCCTGTGCATCTCCATCTCATAATTAGAAGTTTCCCTCCAATTCAGATACTGAGTCTTTTGTCATCTATCATACAGGTTGTCTCCTTATGTCTTGTATCTCTTGGATTTTTAGTTATACTTAATAAATACGTTTTTATTTGCAGGTGCAACTCAAAGAACTACAATTTCATCAAACTTAAACTTAATTGACTTAATTCAAACAGTAAAACCCATGTGTTTGTTCAATATAGAATGGGATGTTTCCATCATTTATTTATGTGTATTTAGAATTTATCTTGACAGGTAACATAACCCCGAAACCCCATTTTTTTTGTGTGTGTGTTGTTCTCTGTTCTCTAGCAAACTTCAACTTTCATATCTTCATTTTTCTCTCATAAAGCAAAGATTTCCACCACCAATGAAAGTGAAACTTGTGTAGATTTAGTTCCATAGTAATAGTTCAATAGTTCCATTCTTTTAGCAGCTTCCAATCTGCTTTCAGAATAAATTTCAATGGATTTGAACAGACTTTACATTGGCAGTTGTATGTTGGTAGTTGTTTTGCATATGTTCCACTTGCAGACTATTTTGCATACAGTGCAATGGCTGATTAATTTTTTTTTCAGACCTCTTTCAGCCCCTCACCAGGTTCATAAGTTACCAGTCAACTCACACGTCTCGCTGTTTTGTTTTCTCACACTTCAACATGATGATGTTCTTTCATCTACAGCTTAAGTGATTTACACATGTGCTACATTTGCCATTTTAAGTAGGAATAAATACATTATTAGAATTCAAAATTAACATTCCTTTGTTTGGTATGTTAAAAAAAAAAAAAAGTAGGGTTTCCAATATTTTTCAGATGAATCTTTCTTTACACCTGCAAACAGTACAAAGTAAAACATGCCACCAGTATACTCTTCCAGCAGCTTGTATGTTTCTTTTCCCTCTGGAAAATAATGTGGCCTGTCAAATCATCTCCCCGGTCGCCTTGGTGGTCTTTGGCAAAGCCGCTGTCAGGGAATCCCCTGGTGTGCTGCTGACCTCTTCCTCAAACCTCTCCACTTATCTGCTGGAAGGGAAACAGGCTTCGCCGCCTCAGCCGGTCCTCCTGAAAGATGAAACCTGAGCAGGTCGCTCACTTTATTGTGAGGGCAGACAGGAAGGAGTACCTGGTGGTAAAGTCATCACTGGAGAAGAGCAGCTCCATCACTCGGCTGCTGGTGCAGAGTTTTCACACGTAAAAACAGCTATGATGAAACAATTTCTCCTTCAGATGGTGACTTCAGTTAGTCTTTGACTCCTTTTAACACTCTTCCCACAAACTTAATTGAAGAACACGTTCTATTTCTAGGTTGTTTTTAGAAAGATTTTGAGATGCCGGAGTGTCTCGATTAGCTCATTTTATTCATATAAATCTATTGCACCATAATCTTATCCTCAATTTTACTTGGACCAATCTGCTGGGAAAGGATTATTTAACTAGGAGCCCAGTTTGTGTGAGATTGGAGGCATTTTTTATCACAAAAAAAAGAGATGTTGTAACTCTTCCTGTAATCTGCGAAATGCATCTTCACTGATAGTATTTATTTTCCTCTAATTTTACAAGAAAGTATCTTCAAAAAAGTATTCAAACTTTATTCTCATTGGGTGTCTATGTACTTTTTCATTGAGGTAGAAAACATCCCTCTCGGTGGGTGCGTGTGCAGGCGTGTGTGTGTGAGTGTGTATAGAGAGCAGAGAGCAGTCAGAGTAGCCCAGAACCTGGTGGGTCACAAAGGAAGCTTTGTAAAGGAAGTTAATGAGTGTTTTGTGAATGTCTCTGGATGCTCAGCAGCTCTGCAACATCTCTGCAGCTCATCAACCTGAAGTGCATTTCTGTGTGTGCAAGTATGCTTGTGTGTACAGTATATATGAGTCGAGTTTGGAATTATTTATTTCCACTTTTCAGAAATTATTTCTAATGTTTGTCCACTGTTTAAGCTGCAGTGTTTCTTCAGGGAGGTGAAGAGTTTGGTGGTAGATTTTCACAATGATTTCCAAATACGTGCCAGGAGTAAAATCCTATCACACTAAAGAAAATCCAACCAAAGCTCACATGATTCCTCTCATGCTGCACATCTCTTCTACTCCTGTGGTCAAGTACCTTGCAGTTATTATAGCTTATTTGTTCAAGTGGTTAGGAAATATTAAATATCACAGGTTCTCTGCAGAGACTGGCCAATAATTATCAACAGATGTCTGCCAGTTGTGCAAATTGCATTTAAGTGTGTGAAGTGTGTGTGTGCGTGTGCATTTGTGTGTGTGTGGTGGTGGTAAGCTGGACAGAGACTGATGTGCATTAAAATGAGAGGTTGTGTTATCATTACCCTGATGGAAGAATATGACTGCATCTGTGGTTTTGAGAAGTGAAATAAAAGTGATTGAAAGCCATTGAGTGGCAGCTGAAAGACAACATGGCTGACCAACTAGTCGGTCATCCTGTGTTGGATCAGTGTAAAGGTAGCAGCTCAGTTTTATTACATTTTGAACATTATATTAACCTTTTCTGCATATCTTGGATGACTAATATGAAACGTGTGTCAGGGTGATCTGGAAACATCCAAAACAGTGAAAATATTTTCAGCAGGTAATCTTAAATATTTGTATGAATATCTTTTAATAACAAAATAGCTGCAATTTTCCTTTAAGATTAGGGACATTTCATTAAAAAAAAAAAACGTAATATTTTTACATATCCAGAAGATTTAAATATTCCACCAGGTTTTAAAATTATCCAAACTTATATGAAACTTCATGAATACAACTAACAGATTCTGCACTGTTTATTAACTAACAGACATCAAATTGATAGCTATATGAATTTTATAGATTTTCTAAAATCTGGAGTTGTAGCTGTGTGCTGCTCTGAGGCATGCAGGTGTGTATATTAGCATAATTCCAAGATGAAGAGACATTAGCAAGGATCTGAGAAATGTTATGTCATCTCCAAATTATTTGAAGTGCATGACATCACAGACAAATTATTAAAAAGTGGAAAGAATTAATAAGTTTGCCAATCTTCACAGAAGTGGAAAACCCTGAAAATTCATCCTGATAGAAAGGAAACGTGAAATTGCAATAAATTAGCACGTGTTAGCATACTAAATTAGCTGGAATATAATTTTAAAATTGATGAACCAGTGGTCCTCCATCATGAATGCACACATAAATAACTAACATTTTAGATTCTTTATGCTACTCTTAGTCCAGCAGTCCAAAACGCTGCCCTTACAAATCCAAAAAAACACCACCACAAAATTAATTGGACCTCATTCATCATGTCAATGTTAAGGCAAAGACCGTCATTAAAACTGATTTCAGTCCGTCGTTGCAGTCATTTATTTACCCAGATTTTATTATTGATGACACAGAGTCCCAAAGCTTTATGAAGTCTCCTCCAGCTCATTGGAGAGACTCTTGATGAGTTTAACATCTGGAGTCTGGCGGACAAAACCTTTCTTACTCTGATGTTGATTCTTACTGTGAATTGGGAATTATCTAGACACATCAGAACAAATGAGCTATCTCATTGAGTTCAATTTTTATGGTTTTTATATTAACCCTGTCTATGTTTGTCTGTTAAGACAGGAGGGATAACCTAAAGTGTGTCAAGCCTGCAAATGAAGAAGAAATAATCTGAAAGGGGCAAATACCTTTTATTGGCCTTGTAGTCCTTTTGTTTATTTTTGTTTGATTCTGACCAAGATCAATCAAACATCTCACAAATATTTTTAAACTATTAATAAATACAGAACTGAAGTAAAGCTCTTACTTGCTTGGGTTGATCTCTCCCGAACTTTTTTTTTTACCAAAGATTTTAACAGCCAGTTAGCTGAAACACAAATACAATATTTGCATTAAACATTTTTTGTTCTTTGAATGTTTCACATTTCCCTGAATTACAACTTCTGCTGGTATGAAGTTGTTGAATTTAACAGAACAAGATTGCCACACTTAATTAGGTAAAATATTAAAAAGAATGTTTAGTTTGTTTTTCTATTGTTTTTATATTGATCTGGTTATAATGTATATTTATATATACAGTTGTATGTCTATGTATGCAATTTTGTTAAACCGATTTATTTTATCTCCTTAGGTGACTGTGTTGTTAACAGAAAGTAAAACACAATGAGGTGTTTTACACAAGCCTTTTCTACCAAAGTGAGGCTGAGATCAGTGGTGTGTCTGCACAGGTAGGGTCAAAGGTCGCCAGGGCCCTAGAAATGTGTGCTGAATGACAGGAAGATCCCCCACACTTTCTCCACACGTTCCACCCAAAACACTGACCTCTCTTGTCCCCCGTGGGTGCTCGCCCACCACACTCATTTGGCACTTAAAAGAAACCTTACACCAGATGAAGCACATTGGAGCATGTGCCAAATTACATTAAGAGGTGACACCGGCCGAAACATGTGTCGATCCGCCACACTCCTCCGTCGCTCCCATCTTCCACTTTAATCTGCTTGAGTCTCTTGTAGGGACTGTTGTTCATGGTGATTGTGGCTAAGTTGATTATAGGTTCAAAGATGGACAAATTGACACCAGGCACTCTGCACATTTCTTAGCTGATGGTGATACTGGGGAAAGAATAAAACTATTTAATACTACTAGTTAATAAAAAATAAAATAAAATAAAAATAAAAAATAAAAAAATTATAGTGCTTGACCATATCTGATCCTAAGATAAAAGAAAAAAACTTTCAATAACTACTTTGTAGACAATAATGAGAGTATATATGTCTCAGAAAAACTTTACAAGTACTCATAATTGGTATGAATGTCAAATTGATGTTGCATTTTTCCAAAACTAGGTGATAACACAGAAAACAACTGCAGCGATTCAAACTTTGGTGCACAAGTTTGTATTTGTTTTGGATTTTCTCAGATCCAAAATTATTTACATACATTCCACCTATTGTCCTTTAGCAAGATGATGAGAAGTCAAGCTTAATCTATGAGCTTCAGGCATAAATCTGGAAATCTACCAATTTAACCAGAACTGGTAAAATGTATTTGAATTTACTGTTCCTGTGAAAAGAATATGCTAAAGCATAGTTCTCATTTTTTTATTAGGACTGAGGTCAGGGCAATTCATAAAGGTTGTTGTTATTCTCCTCAAAATGTACATATGCATTTGGAATCAATGTCCTAACCGTGTCCATATTTCAACCATCTGACCTAAACTGTCACCATCAGATGAAAAACAATTAATTTGAACAAACTAAAAACCACCAAGGTTCATTCCTTTCATTTTCTGGAATTCATTGATTCAGTATTACTCAGTTTATTTATGTAGCACCAATTAGCAGCAAATATGATCTCAAGGCACTTCAAAACAAAAATGGCCAAATTTGATTCCAAATTTATGGAAGTACACAACAAATCAAATTCATACCTATGCATCCAATCATACAGACAGATTAAATTAATGAACAAATTTCTGATAATCCTGCCAAATCCATCAAGTTATTGACTTTTCAGCAGTTCCTCATAAGGGTCAAGAATCCACTGTCACTCTTGATGCCAGTTTAACATCAACATGATATATGAAGAGGCTGACTAAAAGTGAAACCCTTGCTCCAAAATAAAACCATAAAAGCTTCACCCAACGTAACAGCTGCTCACATGGAAAAGTCAGATGAATGCTGAAGAAACATTTAATTTTATTTCATTTCATTTTATGTTTAAAAAGACTGAAGTATTTGGTAACAATGAATGGGAAGAATGTGAGGACACCACCAGACAAGGCCTTCAGGCCCAAGAGCGCTGTATTTATTGGACTAACATTGTTTGTAAACAAGGTGATGATACCGTCATAAAGTATCACTGATAGTGACAACGTTGAATTAGGAAAAATGGGAGGAATAATAAATAAAGAGGACAATGTCCAAATTTTCAAAACTTAAACCCAAATTAGCAGCTTGATTGTTGAAACATGGACAGAAGAGGAATTTCCAACATTACAACGATCTCAAATACAGATCAGACGTGGAGTTGGAATGAATAAAACAGACTAACATTAATTTTCTGGAATGTACTTCCCAAAGCTCAGACCTCAAACCTAATAAAAATTATTAATGCCCACAACCCAGGTCTGAGCCAGGAACGCAAACACTCTGATTTGATGAGTGGTCAACTATCCAGCCTGATTTATACCAGAGATTTGTTGATGGCTTCAAGAAACCATCTGCTTTTACAGTGACTTACCAAAAGCCTTATAGTCAGATATTAGAAGAAAACCCCCAAACATGAATGATGAATATAAGTAAACTTCTGGCTGAGTTCATCATCACTTCACAACTCAATCCAGTGCAGCCAGTTGTACCACCTGTTGTCTCTCTGAGCTTACTAAAGCATTATTTTACTAACCTAAACTAAGTAGTTTTTGCAGACAATTAAATGAACAACACTTTTTCTTCCCTGTATCCAACTCAAAAAACTGAAAATGAAAGCATAGAAAGAAAAGATCTGCTATCTTGGAAAGTGATAACAGAAGCTGAAAGTTAGATGTGGGAGGGATGTTGTAACCAAGTTGAGAGCATGTTTGCACTAAGTGAAAAATCTACTGAGATTTCATGTTTTCAAGTCCAGACAGCCTACTATTATTTAAAAAAGCAGATAAGTGTGCCTGTCTCCAAGTTATTCCAAGTGGGTTTTTTTTTAACATGCTACTGGTTTAATTTAATTGCATTCAGTTTATTTGTATATTACCAATTCAGAACAAATATCTCAAGGCACCACTGAAAATAAGAAAAAAAAGAGATGTATGCCATCAGAAATGAGAATAATTTGTTTAATAATCTGTGGATTAAGCATAAAACAATGTGAAAATTTTGTGTTAGGATCAACATTATCCTAGTTAACATGTTAAAATATGCAAAAAATGCAGCTGTAAGCTAATTTACTAACAGTGATGCCAGCAGCACAACATAGTAACATGATGTTAGATATGCATATAATAACAATTTGAAAAACTACCCTTCATCAAACACAGTTGGGATTCTGCAGGCTTCTTGAGTTTTTGCAGACAACAAAAAAAAATAAAATACCATAAGCAATTAATATTTTTTTGCTTCTTGAAGTTCAGGGTACAAATACTGGGAAGGTTTTCTAGAGGTCCTTTTGTAGTTCATCTGTTGTTAAGAATAACTGTTAAAGTAATGCTGCAAGATAAAAGATGTATTATTTTGGCAGTCCTGTTCAATATTTGCAAATACTTTGATGCAATAATTAAGTCCAAGAACACAAAAAAACAAGTGAAAAACAGATATAGTGAAGAAAGCAGACATCCGGTTGAAAGTTACTTTATTGAGCAATAGCTTCCTGCATATCATGAAAACAAAATCCTCTTCTGCCCTGTAAAGTTAGAAAGTTCAAGTACCAACAACAATAACTTTCAGTACTCTTTGATGGTGGAAATATTCCTTTTTACCTGAATATCTGAGAAATTTTTGTTATTATTATATTTGTTTTGTTGGTTATTTCATTTCATAGCACTAATACCAAGTGTAAGAATCTGCATCATACATTTATTTTATTCCTACTGGGGAAAAGTGATTGTTTTGTCAGGGTTTATAAAGCTTTTCAGTAGCTCTGGTTGTAAACATGTGTCACTTCATGATGTTTATGCATGATAATAAAAATACAAAGTCACCACGTTCAGATTTTTTAAATTATTTTCTTTATGTCTTCTTTTTTCATAGAAAACTCTTTCCTTCTTACTATGCTCCACTGCTAACACTGTTCCCTTCCACTTCTACGCCTCCCTACAAGGACATGTCAAAAAATACTCTTGATTATCTTAATCACCCTCTTTGCTCATCTTTAAGCTTTTCCAGCTCTGCCTGTATGGATGCAACACAAAGCCTGCTGTGTTGAACAACCGCCTGTCCTCTGAGAGCCAGCCTTGCTTTTTTAGCTGGAGAACATAAGTGCTGACCCCAAGACAGAGCCCTTTCTCCCCTACTGTGAGTGACAGCCCTGTCTGAAATGTGGACACAGGACCTTGTTGCCCCCGATGGGAGGTAAGGGGCGCGCTCCCTCACAGCACCGCTGTCTGGGTGGCCTCAATCACAGAGGACATCTTCCGTTGAAAGTACAGTACATGCAAACATCTCAAATTTGAATCAGTATATTATGTTACGGTGAAAGTCCCTACCATTCAGCTTGCAGGTTTTCCTTGTGAGGGAAAAGTACAACCTGCTTCAGCGCTTTAAAATTATCCGTGACGATCAAATTTCTTGTTTCTTTGCTCTGCAGATTAAACCCAGTTTGTGAAAGAAGAACATTAAATAATCAACCAGCTACTTTGGCCGTCGAAGAGGAGCTCTACGCATGACTCCTCCAATCCATAATATCGTATGAAACTCAAACTGACTCACCCCGACTTCTGCCTTTTTAAAACAAGCTCACTCTTGGGCCAAAATCATTAGTAAAGTAATCCATCAGCCTAACCCTAAATCAGTGACCCAAACCACAATGTCAGGTTATACAGATGGTCTCATTCACAGTTCAGAAGACCCTATTTGATGTGATCAGAGGAGGACGAATACACAGGTTCTAGAAGAAAAATGACAGAAAACATATTTGCATAAGAGGCAAAGATCAATATGTCGTTTTGCAGGAACCAGAAACTTCAATATATTTATTATGATTTTGTGTGACACATTAACAGAAAGTAGTCTAAAGTTGTGAAGTGGGAGAGAAATACTGAATAGTTCTTAGTGCATTTTGAATTTTGAGAACCACCTTTCACTTCCAATACAAAGCTTTGGTTAGCTTTGCAGCTAACAAGGCTGGACTGAGAACCCGGCATTTTTTGGCCATTGCAGTCCACCATAATTATTTATACGATATTAAAAGGTACACGATGTACCACAGGAAATATTTGCACTTTGCGTTGTGTCATAAATGAAAAGAAAGTACAGCAACCCACACGGAGGAGAGTAAGCATGTTAAAAAAATTGTTCTTTCAACACTCTTCAACTTGGGAGAGAAGACCACAGTGTCACATTTAAACACAGTGAATGTCAGAGAAACTCTGGTAGAGATAAATTTTCACTGTTTTATGGAATATGCTGTTTATATAAAATGATAATTATGCTCTTAGGAAGACCATATATCCATGTAAAAGAAAGACCTCTTCATCAAAGTGGCTACTTAAAGTATGAAAATTTCACTAGTGTTATTTCTCTGGTTACTTACCAATAATAAATCGTCCATTTCAGTAATGCAGAGTTTCACTAGTAGTAGATGATAATAACTGGCAGCTGCAACAATACAATTATATTATTATACAATACTTGCCAGTTCAATCCTGGCTTCAAGTGTTTTAGTATATCACCATCAGCTTTAGCCAAGTGCAGACTGAACACTTTGTACATTCTACTTTGATAAATATCTGTCAGTATCAGTTTACAGAACTTCTCTGTTGGATTCAGGTCTAAACTTTAATCTAGACCATTTCATTACAGGTCAGGCTGCATGTTTAGGATTGATGTTCTGCTTGAAGATGCATCTGCTTAGGTGTCAGGTCTTTTGAAAGGTTTTTTTAATTGGCACCATGGATTTTTCCATTAACATTGAAGGTTTAATGTTTCTACTAAAGAAAAGCATTCCTGCAGCCTGAAACTGCCTCCACCATGTTTTACAATGATGATGCATTTTGGGTGATGTGAAATCATATTTTTCTGCCATATGTAAAAATTTGTAAGAGGCTTAAGGTTGATGTAATCTGAGCAGAGCACTTTCTTCCACATGTTGACCGCTAAACAGCTTGTGACAAAATGCAAACAGGATTTCTCATGGGTTGATATGATAAGTCTAACTGAGGAGTGGATTTCTGCAGCTCCTCCAGAGTCACTTAGAATATTGCTTACCCATTTAGGTAGCTGGCGGTGTCCTGGTAAACTTGCATCTCATTGTGAGAGTTACAATTTATTTGTAATTGAGTTACATTGTAAGATGTTTAAACCAGAAAAGATTGTAGTTTGACATAACCCTGCTTTAACATAATCCTTTACTTTATCCCTGATAAAGGGATGCTGTTTTTTATGTTTTTTTATATAACCTGTATTCCTATAGAGCCCAAATGCCACACAGGTGAAATCTGTTTAATAATAGCTGGCTTCTGATGACAATTAGTAGCATTAAATTTTATCAATGCAACAAAAAAAAATCTAAAAATCACTTTCAAAATTTTTATTGTTCTATCATTTTAAAACCATCAAAAAGTTATCTTCCATTTTTTTATGAAATGAAAGGGAACAGTGTTTATGTGACATTACAAAAATAGTTGTTTTTGTAATGTCACAAGATGCAAAAAAGCTTTGGGGGTGTGAATATTTTTCACAAGGCTCTGTGACTCCTGCATTGGGAAGGAAATGTCTTGAAAAACATTGCAAAACTGCCATCAGGCGAGCCAAGGAAACGACAGCTTCACTAAATCCAGTTTTCTTTGGCGCTGAACAGAAGAAGCTAGAATACACCAAGTACTTACTGCATGACATGTCTGTCACGGTTTACTGATGTTCTTGCATTGGATGAAATGTCATAGTGTTTTTTTATTTTTTAATTGTCATTTATTTGAACCTCACACTGCTTCGGAGTGTGAAATCAGCCAACATTTTAAAAACCTAAAATGCAAAACCCTTTTTAAAACCAACAATAACTCAATCTAAAAAGAATCTGTGGCTTGTTAAAATAGCAGAGAAACATTATATGTACAGATTTATGAGTGAATTAAGCTGTTTTATGAACTAATAAGTTGCATACTGTTTAAAGAGGGCGGAAAAGCTCTGCTCTACATCTCGCCAAGTATGAAGCTGTGTGGTGTACAAACAAATAAGGCCAAACAAGTCCAAATAAAGCAAAGTACTTTGGCTCCATTTATATAACTGGGCCTCTTACAGTTGGACTGGACTCCCCTCTTTGACCCCCTTTGATGCGTTCAGCGCTGTGGTGCAGTCAGATCCCATCAGACAGGCAGCCATAATGTAGATACAGTGCACCTGAGCTGCTGAAGCTACCACAGAGAGCAAGTGGGCAGATGTGCTGGTATGCAGGAAAAACCAGCTCTATTTCAGGCTCTTCAAAAATCTCTGAGAGGGCTTCCTTGTAATCCCATCCGTCATATTTACTCCTCTCAAAGCATACAGGAGGGCCTGAGCCCACCCCTCTTCAAACAAGTCCACTGGATCAGAATCAAACATCTCAATCAGAGGTGGGAAAAGTCAGCGTTGTCGTGCACATACTGCTCACACATCAGCAGAGGGAATAAGCCCTTTGCATAAAACACAATGCAGTTCTTTTGGATTTTGGCGAGCCGCTTTATTCAGAGCAGACGTCCTGCCTCTGCATCCTCAGGGTCCAGCCAGCTCAGCAGCCTGTCAACTGGTCAGACTCTTAAAGAGGTATTTAAATGTGCGCCTGCAGCAATGCGCTCTCTCAATGACCTCTTTATTTGTTAAAATAGATTATTTTAAATAAATTACAGAGCACTTTCACTGAATAAACAGAGACTATGGGGCTGCGGCCTGCGTTACATACTTACCACAGCCACAGAGATCTTAAATGACTGGTGAGCTGTGTAATCGCCTTTGATTTCACTGATAGGACTCCGATTCTTTGGGCGAAAGGAACGGAGCCGCTGTGGAATCTGAAAGGCAACACCACTAAATGGGGGAAAGGCAAGAAGAAAGTCTCATGTGGGGAATATGAACTTATGATGTTTCTAACCTTGCCATGTTGACGGAGGAGTCCATTAGAAGAACAGAGGGGAGCTTGAAGGAGTCCTGTCATTTCTTTCTCCCCGCAGCCAGAGAGGTTTAACACTCCTTCAGCTTGGATGTGTGCCAAACGCTGAGACGCCACCCTCAGTGAGCGGGGGGGAAGAGAAATGGCCGGAGGAAACGATGCAGACCAGAGTTCTTCCTCCTCTCTTAACCTTTAATTCCTTTTGTTCTGGCCAGTCACTTACAGGACATATATATATATATATATATATATATCTATATATATATATATATATATATATATATATATATATATATATATATATATATATATATATATATACATTTTCCCTTTTCCGGTGTTTGCCCTTTCAGTTAAGTTCAGACTCATGGCTCATATTTATTTTCGTAACAGATAGATAGAAATATGCAAAATAGTGTGAGAGAAAGAAAAGTTTAGAATAGTGAACCTGAAAGTTACCAGAACTCATGATATTACATTTGCAACACCTAATTTGGACTTCAGTGGAGAAAATAATGCCTGAGAGTCGCAGCTTGAAGACCCAACAAACCGGCACCTTCCAGAGGATTTGAAAGAGCCTTTCGCATCTCCAGTCTGCATGTAACTCATTGCTATGAAAAATGGCTGCTTTTAATATAAAATGTAATTAAAAAAATTTAAATAAATGTAATTTCTGCTTCAATGCTTTGTAAGCATTGTAAGTTTAATGTCCACAGACATGCCTATGAGTACGCCAGAATGGCCTACATTATATCAACAACTCATACAGAGATGTGAAAAAAAGGTTAAAGGTTAAACATACAGAATTATAGTTGGGAGAGAGCAGTTTTTACTTGATTAACTTTATGTTCACACACAACATGTGTGGTCTGACTGTTTACTCTCTACCTTCAGCTTTCTGTCCAAGCTGTGGCATCAACTCTGTTTATTCCTTCAATCTGAGATTTAGTTTGCAATTTATCACAAGGCCAAACTTGTGTTCAATATATTTGTGTTAAAAATGACTTTTTTAACACAAATTTACTTTTTTAATCAAAGAATTTATTTTCCTATGTACAACTTTATTACTTATGGCAAAGATCATGTAGGTAATGTAGACATATCATCCCCATCCTTCATATATAGAAATTATTTCCTTGTTTTAAGAGACGTATTTTTACAAAGGTAAACATGTTTTGCAAATTACTTCTCTGCTTCAAAAAGCAATGGAAAGACATTCTGAGATTTATTTTTCACCTTTCTAATATTTTCACAGCTCTAAAATATAATACTGTTTGCCCTTTAATCACATTTGAGGTTAGAGCTGCTACTAATGAAGACAGGCTTCTACACCAGCACACTAACCACAGAAATGCAGAACAAAAAGAAAAGAATCCAAATGTGCGATTCCTGCCATACCACATGTTGCTGCAACGCTACATTCTTCTAACGTGTTATGCAGAAGGTGAGAAACGGATACTCTCACTCTGCCCTACATGTGTTTGCAGCTATTTCAGTCTGTGGAGCCAAGTTTTGCATGGATCGCTGTTGCACAGACTGAAATATATAATAATAATATGACAGCAAAAGTGCAGGACGACCAAAGCAGAGAAACCATAAAGAAATTACATTTGATTAACCTTGTGAGTGCTTGTGTTCAATTCTCGAAGGTCTATTTATTTTTGAACATGTGGTCAACATTCCTTCGGCTGCACGTTTCCCGGCACATCTATTAAGTCTAATCTGTGAGTGGCTCAGAAAAAAGAAAAACTGCCGCATGTATGTGCGCATATGTCATACATGCAATTTTAAAAAATTGGTTTTTAAATAGGTAATATTGCCCTGACTGTCAGTCGTCATGAGTACACAGAATAAAAATAGAGAGAGAGCAGCCTGTCTTCGTACCAGATGTAATGGAATACATCATTGTGTCACAATTCTGTTATTTACATCAGTGGTAAAAAAGTTCTTGCCTTTCTGTGGTTTAGGAAGAGACGGCAAAAATAATATTCAGTTATTTCCTGATTTATAAATGAGATTTTTGTTTATAGATTTTTCTGGGTCACAGCAACATACTGGTTTTTCTTGGAGGTTTTCTGTTGTAATCTATATTTTTGCATTGTATCTGTATTTCAACATAATTTCATTATTAGATAATATTTTGGTCTTGCAAGGCGCTCAGGCTCCAGAACAAGCCCAATGTGTCAGAACTCAATGGCCTTCTTTGAGCTGTTGTTAAGAAGCTTCCTCCTGACATCCAAACAAAATAGGTTGTTTTAGTGTTTTATAAATGCAAATATCTATTATTTCTGTTAGTCATAGTAGAATCTGAAGTATCTCTTTTGACAAAATTCACTACTTTGATGAGTTCAAGCTACCCTAAATGTGATTTTCTTGTGGATAGCCTTTCCATACCAATGATTGAAACTGAAAAGTTTGGCGTCACAGTAGGGATTTGGCCAAGAATCTTTATTTTGTAAGTCAAACTTACAAAATAAAGATTCTTGGCTTTTACTTAAAGGCTGGAACCCATGAACGCTCTCTTTCTTATATTATCAGTGGTGTAAGCAAGCTTGCAAGTACAGCTCATTTGAGTTACAGTAGTGTTTACGTATGACTTTTTATCATGGTAACATTCAAAAACAGTATGAATAAGAACTCATGACTGTGAAGTGAGGTAACAGCAGCTTTAGAGATAGATTTTGTTTTCATTTGATTATTAGTAACTCTGTCCTAGACGATAACTCTATCCTCTCTCTAGAACGTAAATAGATAGTGGGATATTAATGACCTATTGAACCTATTTATGATTTCAGCAGCATCATGATATTGACCACATGGATGTCTCTCAAGCTGAACTTTGTAAAAAAAAAAATTAAAAATTAAAAATCAAGCTGTTTACTCACTCTATTAGTGAGTGTCTTAATAAGCATCATTATTAAGACACTTCCTGTGACATTTTCTCAGTAATTCACTCTTCTTTCTCATTCACTGACTAAACTGCTCTGTGCCATTGATTGTCATTCAAAAAACACAACAATGGTTTTCAATGCAAATTTAGCCAAAGATTTCTGAATTATGCCTGACTCAAATTAAGGAGAGGAAAAGAATAAACTTTATATGAGGGCATATAGTTGAGTAACTTCATTAACTTGATTAGTTTCACCACAACACACTTTTTACTCCTACCTGTGTAATATTATTTTGAAGTATAGTGGACCCCACCTTATTTGTGGATTTTTCTGTGGAACGTAACTCCTGATTATTCAAGAACATTTTTCTGTTATTTTTTACATGCAGAACCTGCTTTGCAGAAATAACTCACTCTAGTATTAGTCTTAAAAGTATTATGTTAAGTGAGATTAAAATTTGTATTTCTTGTTTTCTATTTTGTAAGAAAAAAAAAAGAAAGAAAAGAAAAGGCTGCCAGAATTTGCACACAATTTCCATCTATCTGATTACAACACTTTGGGAAAATAAATCAGACTTTTTGACCAAACTTCCAGTACTGAAGTGATCAATGAATAGATTTGTAGTGATACTTGAGTAAATTTTTATTTTTCACTAATATTTAAATTCTAAAAACACAAACTGCTCTTCAAAATAAGATAATTTTCTGTTGGGTACCTTCATAAATTTCACCAGCTTCGGCTAGCCTCCTAACAGTTTTTCACCTAAATGTTTATTAATAATTTAGTGTGGTAATTTGTACACGGACTATGATAAATATGTCAAATGTTCAGGAGTTAAATTAGTCCTTTTAAGACAGTGTATGAATTCATAATTAACAGCAATGCAGAGTTATTGGCAGACTAGACATTCATTGGAGACCTGAGATCTGAGTTGGACTTCAAAAAGATTTGCAGTCCTTCTCAAACTGAAGAAGATAAATATTTGCTTCTCTTGAATCATTTCTGAAGTATTTTGCTTCTTGGCAATGAATGAGCCGGACCAGGGAACTCTCAAAGCATCTGTTTTAAGGAGTTGATTAAACTTGTAAGTGGTCAGTTAATGAACTGTTTTCATCAGAAGCCAATGACACCCACTTACCCTCTAAAGTACTATTAAGAAAATTAGAGCACTTCATTTTCCACACAACATTTATTCAGTTTGACAATTTTTTAAAATAAATTGTCACATTGTGGAAACAAAATCATGTAACTACCTTCCAGGTTTTATTATTATTATTCATAGCCGTAGGAACAGAAGTAGTGATACATCTCAAAAATACATTGAAAAGGATGTACTAAGAGGTTCAAAAACCATCTTGACATGAAATGAATAAATTTCAATTTCATTACATGAAACTATTTATAAAATGGTAATTAAAAATGTTAAATGCTGAAGATAGAAACTGAAACAGGTCAACTTAAAAGAGGATGGCTTTTTTGACAGTGGACATGATGTTTTTTATTATTATTATTTTTTACCACATTTGGTTTCAGAACTTTTGTTACTGCAATTTTTTTCCAGGGATCAATTTCCTCTCTTAAAGCTGTAGCAAAATTATTTTTAAAAAATTGATGTTATAAATCTTTTATTGCTTTTTTTCTGATGCAGAGGGCAGCCCTTGATCCCAGCATTGCCGATGAATGTTTTTGGCAGTTTTGCACAGAAAAAGGAAAAACGCGTCTAGTGGTTTTCACATTTGTTATCAATTTACTGCTGACTTATTATCAAGCTTGATTCCAGGCCTTTTAACCTGTGACTCCTCGAATTAAAGCTGCCATTATTCGTTACACATGTCTGTCAGCTCAGCCGAAGAGGGGATTTTTTTTCCCCCTCAGAGATTATGGTCCTTTCATAAAATAATTTCTAAAGGGAATTTTTCCTGTAATTCAGTGTGACAGAATGATCACATCTCTGCTAGGGTGTTGTCATTCTGGATGATTTCACAGCAGGAAAGTTTGTGCCATGCATCATCTTCTGCTTGTGTTAGGATTGTTCGTAGTCAGGGTACCAATAAATATTTTTCTTTTTTGATGTGATGTGCTTGTGCACAAGTTTCATGGAGAAAATGACTTGCCTAGATAACCACAATACAGCAGGAAAATGATCATGTAACAATTGCTAACATGTTTGCAATTTGTCTAAATAAACCAGAGTTTTATCTTCTCTTAAACAAAAATGTGAATGAAACCAAAGTCTTTGTCACCAGTGTTGCTTATAAAGTTCTAAATATCTTTTCAATAAAAATGCTTAACCTGCAGGAAAACAGATAAACTACCACGTTTCCTGAGGTCTCCAAAGCCAAACATGTCATTACCGTTTTTTGTTCAGTCTGATTATGAATAATTAGAAGGAAAACTTAATTCATAAGCTATTAAGTGTTATGAATAGCAATTTCTGTGACCCTCTCAGTGGCTCTTTAAGGCCACTCTGAATGCAGCGCACAGAGCCGGCTCAGTTCTCCCTTTTTCTGGCAGCTTTAATTGAGCCTAATAGCTGCAGCACAGACATAGGGAACTTCTTTGACACCTAGACCAAATTTTCTAATGAAACGATCAAATAAGCATCATCCAGCCTGGGCATATCAAAGCCTCTGGCAGCTGGCAGCATGTCATGGGCTGACATTTGATTTTTTTTAAGCACTGCCAGGCCTGTTTCCCCTCCGTGTCCTCTGGCCTTGTATTAACACTAATAATAGGGAAAGGTCTACAAGCAGAAGGGACGTAGTGATGAATGTTGGCAGCTTCTGCCAGCTGCTGCGCTGGAGATGGTGACTTACATCAAGCGTTATTTATTTTGAACTCCATTTTTATTTTATTTTATTGCGATTATATGTGATAGACTAACAAAATAGTGCACAAATTGTTTGGTTTTTTTTCCAATAAAACTCTCAATTGGTCTAGAAAATGCAGTATTTAACTGATAGCGCTCTGATACCCCTAAATAAACAAGAGGTTTATTAAAGAACATTTGTGAACACAATGAACAAGAAAGGGCAGAAATATTTGGATTTGTCATGAAATTTGAAACAGACCTAGACTAGAAAACAATGCAATCTTTCATCCATCTTCCAAAAATCAAAATTGTACTACAAAACTGCAAATCTTGGGTCATTCACCGAAACTGATTCCGGGCAAGGAGAGCATTAATCAGAGAGGCTGTCATGATAATTCGGGATGAGCTCTTAAAATCTATGAATCAGGAAGGAATGTTGACAAAACAACTATTAATCATGCCCTTCACAATTTAGGCGCTTATAGGGCGGTGGAAAGAATCAAGTCATTGTTCGATGAAAGTCAGAAGAAATCATCTTTGCAGTTTGAGCCAGGAAGTCAGGAAATGAAGCAGCTGAGACATGGGTGAATGTGCACAGATCTGATTAGACAAATGTTTTGTGACTGAAATGTCCAATTTTACAGTGAGACCTGGTGGTAACAGCATCATGCTGTGGAGACCCTTTTCTTCAGTAAGGACAGAAAACATTGATAGATCTGATGGAGAAATGAATGGAAATAAATAAGAGAATACTGGAAGAAAATCTGCTAGAGTCTGAAAAAAGGCAATGGGTCTCAAACAAACAGTGTACTATAAAATGATGCAAATCAAAGAATATTTATGGTTTAGAATGGCCTAATCAAAGTCCAGTTCTAAATCCAAATTAGAATCTGTGGCAAAGGTTAATGATTTATCTTTAGAGGCTCTAACATCCAGTCTGATTGAGGTTAAGCTTTTTTTCAAAGAAATTAGAAATAGTTCTTTGTCTTTAGATTTGGTGCAAGAGACACAACAGAAAATCCATCCACAACCTTTCACAAAGGCACTTTAAAAATATGTAAAAATAAATAAATTAACAAATAATAATAATGTTGCTGGAAATTCGTATGGTTATCAAACTTTAGAGAGTTTAATGTTGTTGTTTTTTTCTTTTAAATTTCTTTTAGGCACGAAAATAAGCAGCTCCCCTCCAAAACAGGCAGTGATAGTATCATTATACTCTTACACTTATTAATATAGCAAGGCCTTCAAGAAAACATTTTCTGTGTTTAGTGAATTATTTTGCGTGAATGACGGTCTCACCCCGGCCACCACTATGAAAATTTTCCAGCTCCTCGAGGCAGAAACCTTCCCAAAAAGAAAACAAAAGTAGATATAAAACTGGAGTAAGCTATTTCCCAACAAGTCATTGATCATAAAACTAATTCATTTGTAAATTAATTAGTCAAGAAAACATTTTGCTATAACATGTTTTCTTGTGAGACAAGAAAAGTTGGGATTATTTTATTCTGAAGGCATTTTATTATATTTCATTACTTTCCATAACTGTTCATTTAAGTAGCATGTCAAATAGTTTAAAAATAGAGTTTTTGACAGGTTCTTAATAAAAACCACACAGAAATTATACACAGCAGAAAACACTGATGGTGCTTGCAGTTTGACAGTTTCTCTGAAAAGAAAGAAAACCATTTGCTGAACCCCAAGTTCCCATGTTTGACACAGCAGCCCAACAGGAGTGGTTGGAGCTTTCCAGGAATCCCCCATGGAGCTGCTCATGTCGTCAGCCCGCCGCCTGCTTATTTTTCAAGCTTCTATTGGGACCGAACACGTGTAGCACGGTGCCCACTCCTTTCTTCCCTCTGCACTTGTTTGGTTACATTTGTCACCTTGCAAGATAAGAACCAGATTTAACAGTTGCAACGCTGAGCAGCATCTGGGCGAGGGGACGCAGGAGGATTGAGCCGCTGAATAACTTCTTACAGGGGCCATGCGTGTATAGTCTGCTTTATCTCTGCAGAGTTGACCCGATTAAGTTACATTTCAAGTGCTTTGTCACAGCAGAGAGGGCTGGCTATTCTGGTTTGCTTCTCCTGAGGGCCTCGGCATCTGAAGGGCGAGTTTTCTGCAAGCAGGAGAAACTGGAGAGTGTTTCCAGTTACCCTCTCGCTGTTTGTTCATGGAATGTTTTCTGACACCTACTTACGCCATTATCGTCTTGCATTTTTGTTTTAACAAAGTCTCTGAGTTTTGCGTCTAAAAGGTCCAGCCTCAACAGACAAGAAAATCGACCTCTTAAAACAAACTGTTTCACAATTAGTGATTTTCAGATTATGCTAATTGTATTTCTATATATTTTTTACAGATATGCCAAACATTAAAAATTACGTATGCAAGTATTTTAGTTACCTGTATTTTGCCATCATGTTTTATTTCACTTTGTTACTAATAAAATTACGGCAATGATGTTTAAAACTTTTTTTGGTAAGAAGCATATTATTTATTTAACTGCAAATGGTGACAATCCAGACATACAGTTATAACTGTAATCTGCCAAATTTGATATTTGTGCAAATGTTTATGTTTTCCAAGCAATACTGAATAGAAAATCTATTTTTGTTCTACCTTCACAAATATAAACATTTACCACACTGCTTTGGTCAGTCTTGAGCTTTTTAGCAACAAACACTCCAGGGGGTACCATGTGTCCACTGTTAGGCATGGCAGAGGATCCATGATGCTCTGGGACTTCATGAAATACCAGACAATCTTAAAAAGAAAATCTGGTGGACTCTGTTGGTAAACTAGAATAGAGATGAATCTAGCAGGATAATGATCGCTCTCTTTTATTTTTGTGCCAGTGCTTACTTTTGATGCCAGTTATTATTTCTTAATGACAAATTCTTTTTTCTATTTACACATCTTTACCAGCGGGGCCAAACCAACCCATTCTCACTCCCTTCTCATCATGTATTGACGCTTTTGCAGGTTCTCTCAGCGTCACATGTTAACGTCACATGTACCCCCGTCGTGTAAATAATTGACACAAATGTTAGGGTAACTTTACCCTAACCTTAACCAGATCGTCGGTTTTGGACGCTTAGGGAGTGGTACAGTATTCAATCAGAGAACCCTTATCCTCAATTATTGATGCAAAGTGATTTCCCGACGCGTCAACATGTGACGCTGAGGGAACCTTCCCAATTAGTCAATTATTGACGGGAAAGGGGTACCCGACGCGTCAACATGTGACAGTCCCAAGTGTGAGTGAGAATGTGTTGGCCAAACATGTGACCAACATCTGCTATCTTTCTCTGAATAACTTTCATTAAAAACTTGATGTTTGCAACTTATTAAGGGAATATTATATAATATAACAATATGAAATACTGACATGAGTTCACCCTCATTCAAAGATTTTAAATTATGTTGTTGCTCTGAACATACACATTAAAATAACTGAGATTTTTACCTCTACATCATATACATAGTTTATTACAAACATGCAAATACGCATTGAATAATTTGTTTAAGTGATTTTGCAGCGTGGCTTGTCAAAGTGCAATACACACTCACACACACACATGCCCACCTACATACACACACATATCACATTACATTTTTCTATCTTCATAAGAACTTTGCACAGACGTTCAGGACTTCCATTCATGTTCCTTTCATTTCTATCTTAATCCTTATCCTACACCTAAGCCTAAACTTAAACTCAGTTCTCAATTTAGTCCTGAACCTAATCTCTAATCCAAAACAGCAATTCTCCTAGGACAAGCAGTGTGTCCTCACAATGTAGTAAAAAGGGGCCTTACAAGATGAGAAACCCTAAAACTACTCTATTATACACACAGACTCACATCCACAAGTTCTAAAGTAAAATACTTCAGAATGGAAATCAAATACTGAGCCAGTTTATAAATACGCAATATTTTGGATTAAACACATAGAAAGTGTAACTGCATGTTCTAACTGTACAACAAAAAAAAATAAAATGTCTGGAAGCAACTTTTTGCTTTTGATTTCTACCATCAACCATTTTTGCTCACAGTCTTAAAATATTTTATAGAATTTGATCCAGTCTACAAAGTCCTGTTTTAAGTTTGATTAAATTACATTTTTTTAACTATTTGCAGAGAAAGCTTGTTTATATTTAATATTTAGTGTTAACCTATCATTTAATGCACACTTCTGTATATGTGTGCTTTTAAGAAGCAAAATCCATCTACAGGCAAAGAAGTGAACAAGATTTGAAGAAAATTTCAAAATGATTTAGCAGAATAAAGACAATCCTGTGGAAAAGTTATTGATCTAGCAGATAATATTTTCTGTTTATAGATGATATGATTCTATTTTTTTTATCTGCAACATTTTACATAAACTGTTAAAAACAGAAAAATAACACTATTGAAAACAGACTTACATGCCTAAGGTTATCTGCAATGTTTTCACACTTTATTAGTCACTTTTTAAATTGATAAGTGGAAAATAAATTGTAATTAGTAATCTGTTTTTTTCTGCTTCATCTAAAAATTATTTTCACATTTTCTTTCATTCAAGTAGAACAAATACTGTTGATCATAATAATCCAGGATATACTTAGAAAACAACAACTAGCATGAATTTACCCACTTATGCAATCAGAGTATTAGTTTAAAAAACAACAAATTAACAGATATTTCAGTTTTATATTATGTAGATGGAATATAAAATTGTTTTAGATTTTGGGCTTTCACATTCATGCGTGCTGAAGATACAGTGCTAGTGAGCTTGGATTAATAAAGTGATTTTATTTTTTACTTTTTATTTTTAGTCATTTTATTGAAAAAAGATGTTTTGTAAACCTGTTGTTACACTTAGATCAACTTGAACTAAGTTCAAGCCCCTTTGTCCATTTATTATTTGTTTCATTATCACTATTATTTTTACTCCCTCCTGTTTTTCCAAACAGGGTTAGAATAGTTGTTTTATTTGTTTCTATTCGGACTAACTCTGCCATCCGTGGTTTACCAAAGGCTACGCACAACCTGAAGTCCAAACATTTCTCCAACAAAGAGGGATTTTCCAATCATTTCATTGGTAATTTTTACTGCCTGAAGATTGTCATCTTGATGCATTGGGTGCTAAAGCCAACTCAAAGACAGGGAAATAACTCTAATTCAATCTGTTTGACGTTGTCAGAAGTCCTCTTTCTTCTCTTCTCCTTTCTTTTCCCCTCCCCTCTTTTCTTTCTCTTTGCTCTCTTCACCATCTGGCGTTCGGCTCTGACCTCCTTGTCAAGGACGCAGATGGGAATTAGGAAAAGTGGACTTGTTTCAAACAATTATGGAAATTACTTTAATATCTTAAAACAAAAAGACTGAGCAATATATTTGTTTGAGATGTTGACTGTCAGCTTAAATTTCCACTCCAGTGTGTGAGCGTGTGTGTTTCTAGGTGATAAATAAACTCCAGTAAAGCATCCCACAGGTGTGTTTTTAAGGGACGTAATCTTTCTGTTTAGTTGTTCTAAAAAAAAAAGAAAAGAAAAATTAGGTCTAACATAAGCACCTGCCTGAGGAGCAGGTTGTGACCTTCAGCCTCCAACCCTGAAATGAACACCAACTAATAGAGACCAGTCTGTTAAATTGTAATTGAATGTTACATAGCTCTCTGAACCTTTTTTTCCATAAGCACGCGGGACTGAGGCAGATGCTCCAATGACAACTTAATTTCGTCATCGAGGAGCAGCGAGTGTTTCAGTTTGAGGTTCTGCTTCGAAATTCGGCTCCTATTGATGGTAATTAGCAAAAGAAAAGGTGAGTCATGTCTGAGTTTTGTTTATCTTACATTTTGGATAATTTGAGACACACTTTTGCCAAAGAACAATTTAAATTTGGAAACTCCCAGCACAAAGAGTGTTGTTGTGTTCACCTCATATCAACTTCTAAATTCCTCTGAGAAGTTGGACTTTTACAAATAAGATCTTTATCAGTATGCATTTTAAAAGGACACTTTTGCCTTGAAGAAATGTTTAGCTTCTTTTTTGAATTACTGCACAAAAATTTTTAATTGAAAATGTGAGATTCCCAGCAGTCAGTTTTTATATTTAGTATTATTTTTTTGTCATTTTCTTGATGACATTTCATATTTATGCTGGTGATTTTCAGAAAAGGTAGCTATATTATTAAACTGTGTAAAGATAAAAAAAAATCTCTTTAGCTAAAAATGTCCCCATTCATTTGATGATCACAGCTGTTGCATCCGTTTTTTGCATCTACCAAATCCAGAGTTTATACTGTGGGAATCATTTTAATCCCAATCTAAAAGTATAATCCAACTCATAATCTTTCTTCTGTCAGAAAAGAAACACTACAAATTTCAGACCTGTTTTCCCATCAGTTGAACTTGAAAGAAATATTTCAGCTTTTCCTAAATTTATGCTCTTGCTATATCTTGTTTATTGGACTAAACAAAGTTTCTCTTTAGCACTTATAAATCAAACAGATTGTTATGGAAATGTCACTGGAACATCCTAGGCAGTTTATATATTTATTATTTTAAATTAAAAGTAATAATTTCTTCCTGAGTTTAGAATTTATTTTTAAAATATTAACCATCACATATAAAAAATTTAATTAAAGAAATAAGAAATGTATCATACACTGAGAGTAATAAATGATTATAACATAAACATAAAACAGAAAGAAATGTTAGTGCTCAGCCAGGCACTAACATATTTTATTTTCAAATTAAGTATTTGAAAATGTTATCTTTTATTCTGTTTGCAAAATCAAAATGTTTTAGTTATTCTCAGTCCAACACCAATAAATATAGGAGTCTGTCCTGCTGTGGCTTCAAGTCTTGGGAAAAAATCTTCTTCCTCTGATAGTTGATTCATTGGATTCATAAATCTAATCACTTTAGTCAGAGATTTTCTAAAAGGTTTTGTACTTTCTACTACCATTTTAATTATTTTTCCTTTTACATTTTCTATGTCTAATTAGCTTCTGAGCATAATTTTCATGTCTTGTGCTTTTTACAATCTTATTATTTTATCTTTTGCTGTGCATTGTAACTTTTATGTTGTTTCTTTTTTTCCCTAAATTCAATTTATTTAGACATGTTCAAGTTGTTGTCATATACATTGAAAATTATTCATTACATTCACTGAAAATGAAGCTGAGCTGGATGGAAGGAGACCCTGTTTAATAATATATGAATATATGTATATATTTAGCGAATCTCACCTTTCAGTGAGTATGAAGGTTTGTTGCAGTTCCTGTCTCTATTGAAGAGCCCGTATTATAATTACTTAGAAAAAAAATACTAGCAATATAAAAGAAAAAGGTCAAAAACGCATGAATTAGAAGACTTTCCCTTCTTTTCAAAGAAAGAAAAAGTGAGTGAAAATGGGTGACGAAGGAAAAAACACACCTGGATAATCAGATCCAATAATGTCAAAATGTACGTAAAACGCTGATTAAATGGACTGAACAAGGGTCAATTTTAAAGTTGCTGGACAGACTCAATTTGGACAAATGACATAGATGGAAAAGTTTCATTTTCAACTCATTTTTCTAGTTTTATGTTTAAGTTTGAGCTTGGTGCATTTTTAAAATGTTCTTTTTAAAAGAAAAGATGAATTTCACACACCGCTGTGCACACTCCAATAGCATGCTCTACTTCTCTATATTTTGGGACGAATCATTTATTCTAAAGGCCATAGATGTATCTAGTCTTTTTTTCATTTTGATAGCTTTAATAGTGTGTTGTTTGATTATAGATTCAGCCTTTTGTGAGTACATTAAGGTGACAAAGCAGCCAGGGGGAGCTGTGTTTACAGAGGAGAGAAGGAAACAGCGCTGGGGATTCTCTCGGCATGCCTGTCTGGTCCAAGTATTGTTCTTCTTATTTTGTCACAAATATTTTCAAATATTAAAATGTGGTGGACTTGTCTTCCTCACAAATCTTCAACATATTACTTTCAGGTTTGTTGCTGTGAGCTAAAGATAATTTGTAAGTAACTTAGGGGAGAAAATAAAATTAAAATGATAAAAAATGTATAGACACAAATAATTTTTTCAATGCCTACCATTAATAATATTAACTAATAATATTTGATTTTCAAATTTGATTATCTGATTCATTATTTTTTTAAAAGAAAACAAGAAGAAATAGCAAAATAAAGATTATTTTAGTCACTACTTTGTAGTTTAAACTTCTAATTTATAGCCAATAGTGCAGTTTAAAAAGCATGAAATGTCATATTATAAATCATCATTATGATGATATTAGCAATACTTATTATGTAAAGATATAATGGCAACAATCTTTTTGCTTTATATAGAATTTGAGAAACACATTAAACCTAAAAGTGTTAAGTTTACATTTAATATCCCCTTTATTTATAAACATTATAATTTCATGTAATTTGGAAAAATGTGTTCTTTTTCTTCCTTTTTCTTAAAAAAAAGGACCAAATATGTTTATGCTTTTTTCATTGAAGGTGGTTTCTTAATTTTACAGTAAAATAACTTCTATTGAATTTATTTATGTTGGTCCAATTCATAACAAATACCTTTTTTTTTTACAAAAAAGAAATTTCAAATCAAACACACAGACTGAGTCCAAGTCCATTACACACATTGCAAATTGATTCTAGTTATCAAACAATGCAGTCAGGTTCAGTTGATTATTCAATAAACCGTATAAATCTTGTATGTTTTGATTTTTAAAACGTAAATTTGTGTGGATGATTAACGTTTGTACCGTTACACTGACGAATTCAGACCCGCAGTTTTCTCTCCCAGACTGTTTTTATCTATCATAATAAAACAAATCATTAAAAAAATATGAGAAAAGAAAATCTAGAACTGAACTTTTCTAAAACTGTGCACTCTTAATAGCCCCATAATTGAAGCGCGGGACCCCAGAGGGCCCGACTCCTTTCAGGTCAGCTGCAGACAGGAGCTGCCAGACCCATGCATTACAGGCTAATTATCTACGTTTAAACATTTCCTGGTTTAAAGAACTTAAATACTGGGATGGCAGTCACACAAACAATAGCCTCTCAGCTAAATGAATGAATGAGGTAGTTAAAAAAACTGAGAAGAGTCCTAAAGCTCATGACCTGAGAGGAGCCTTTGAATTTATGACTTCAAAAGGTTTATTATAGTGAGTTGTATCAACACTGATCACTCAGAGGTTTATAAAGGAAAAATTCAATATTTGTGATGTTTATCACACGTTTTTTTCTATTAGTCGTGTGCTCTTTGTTGGTCCATGTCTCAAATGAAAACTCACAAATTCCTACAGTCACTTCTAAATTTAGTTTTGTAACAAATACAGTACAGACCAAAAGTTTGGACACACCTTCTCAATGAATTCAATTAGAAAGTGTGTCCAAACTTGACACTTGACTTGAGAGCTGTGACATAATCCAAAATATTAATTAGATGTACCAGTAAATGTCTAACAAATCTATGGTAATCTAGCAATGGAAGCTAATGCGTAGTAAGGCAATGCTGCAGTTTTATTTACCTAAGGCTGTGTATCTTATTACACCATTGAAACATAATCTAGATGCACAAGAGTGTCACAGAGGGATAAGTTATCCACAAGCTATATTTGGATTGTGACAATACCTTTATGCAACATCTGCCTGAAGCATAGGAAAACGCAGTGGCCCTCGGTTCAGCCCCCTGCTGCACAAACTGACCATTGCACCAATTCTAATTTTGTTTTGATTGACCTTAAATTATGAGAATGGAACCTTGATTGAGGTAATTTCCTGAAATGGCTAGATAGTCATGAAGACTGTAAGAGGTTATAAATAGATCAGCAAACCACAGCCTTGACTTTTACCATCTTGTGTTTATAAAAAACTAATATCTTTAAATACTTTATAAATGGGTCACTCTTCTGTGCAGTTTCTTTACTTTAGTGGCTGGGACCTAAAACTAGTCCTGTTACACACTTATGGCCTTTGTGAACCAATTTCTTACATCAATTAGATGTACATGTATTCCTACTGCAACTCACTTCTTTCGAATAAAGGTATCATGAACAGACTTCAAATGTTCTACAGTATTTGTGTTGAAGCAAATACACGACAAAAAGTGAGTTGTAAAGACAGGAATAGGATATGTTCCTGCTCTGACACAACTGAATAAAAATAATTAGTTAATTAACAGACCTATGGAGAACCAACTTTGCTGCTCCAGCCGGGTGTTTTGAGCAGGGACACATCTAAAAGTTTCAGATCTCTGGGCCCTGAGAACTAGAGTTGGGGTTCCTTGTTGAGAACCATTAGAAGCCGGATGAGTTTCAACTTTCCCATTGTGAGCAGCGTAGTGGAAATCAGTGTTAAAGGTCACCATCACAGATAATTTATTTTATGGATCCTATTCTGCTCCAAACTTTAAAATAGTATGTTTTTCTGCACAAACAACTAAGAATAAATTATTTGTTTGGCATCGTAATCCTCCATTAGAATAAAAGGCAGTTATGGAATATTAGGAGATTATCTGCAGGTGCAACATTCCCTCCTGAATGCCAGCTTGTCTGGAACATAAATATTTTAAACTGCAAACCCCCCTGAAGCTGTTTACACGTATTGTTTGACCCAGGTGTGGATGTCTAAGGCCTTTTATAAGGGGAGACTGACCCACCTGGTTTGTTGAGTTGATTTGCAGCATGATGCAAACAAAACAAAGCCGCATAAATGTCAGCTTTCCGAAATTAATTTGACTTTCTTTTAAACAGATGTAGAAGAATTTTTTTTTTAAATGTTATTTTCTGTGCATATTTTCCACTGTCATCCAATGTGGCCACACCGAACTTAAGTGTTATGTTCACACATCTCCACTGTGTGTTTCCATGCTGAGCCCACAATAGGCTTAATGAATAAACACCAATAGATAATAGAGCAGCTCTGCACAGTGCTCTCCTGACTGAAGAGTACACCCCTCAACCGTCTGTTGAGATCATCATTAATGTCCCATCACAATTTTTCTCAGCTTAGACTCACACACACACTACTAAAGTAAATAATCCTTTTCATCAGCCAGTGCCAGATTCTCAGTAATCAGCATCCCAGTATAGGATACTGCGAACCAGTATCACGCTACGCTAATTTGGATTCTAATTAAAAAGGTCTCGGACGGTTTACTCAAATGATCGCTTGAAACTGATGCTGCAGATTAGAGCTGCAATGCCTCGTTTAATCTTTACGTGTACAGCCTTTGTGATTTAAGCTCTCGCTACTCAGGGAACATGATGTGTATGGAAACAGAAGAGTTACGTGACAGCAGACAGTGAGTGTTTTAAAAAAAATTACTTTTTTTGTAGTGCTATAATCTACTCAGTCTTTTCCTTTTGCTTAAAATTGTTTTAAGTACTATTACCATGCTAACTTAAATTCCTAAAAGATAATTACTAAATTAAAGAAATGGTGTAAAATGAATCAATTAATCAAATCAAATCAAATCAAACTTTATTTGTATAGCACATTTCAGCAGCAAGGCATTTCAAAGTGCTTTACATCAAATCAAACACAAAAATACAATGCAAAAATTTATTTTTAAAACAGTTGCCAACTTTCAGCTGAGACTTTTTAACAATTTAACTCAAGTTTCAAACTTCAGAGCCTCATGCTTTTCTCACATTCTCAAAGGTCCAAAAAATGAGTGGACATTCAATTGTTTTAATTATCTGTTTGTTCTTTTTTTCTTTCTTAGTTACCTTCTTTTTGTCTCTCAGGGATTTAGTGTTCATCAAAGTCTCTCAGTTGAATAGCTGGAGTGGACTTATATATATATATATATATATATATATATATATATATAATCACCACCAGCGGTGAAGAAGAGAAGATATATATATATATATATATATATATATATATATATATATATATATATATATTTTTTATTTTTTTTCCACTCTCTTTTCAAAATGAGACAATATTCAGTTTCTCTGAAAATATTTATAAAGGACTTGGTCAGAAGTGTGCAGATCAGGGGCTGTCCAAAGTTCATAAATTAATTTGAAGGCCCACTTCCAGCTAAGGCCATCTTAGTTAATACTTGTGAATGTTGAAAAAGGCTCAGATCAGAAATCAGAGATCTGTCTCTGTTTCCAACTCTTTAAAATGGGAAAGACAAGAGAATATGGCATTCAGAGATGTGGTGACCCTCATGATTCAAGAAATGGAAACATTAAAATAATAATGATAAATACCTACAGTGCGCATCATCAGCAATAATTACTAAGTTGTAAAAACATGGAAATGTGGAAAAAAGCAGTGAAATTGACCAAAACTCTTTGTTTTCTTTCACTGTAGCAAAAAGTGGTATGCTGGGGTCAAGTATTCATAACATTAGTTCATTTTCAGGTCTAATACGCAGCTTTTCAATTGATTCTGGAATACTAAAAAAATTATCATTTGTAATAATTTAGTCTCCTTTTGTTTGCCTTCATATTTTCAAACATCTTTACTGGTTTGATATTTGAGAATTGTTTTTTTATATCAGCGTACTACTTCCTGTGTTCATCATCATAACAACAGTTTCTTCTGATCTGTGATCTGTTTGGGTGACCTTCTGCTAAAGCCGAGTGCTTTGTGCTCCCACCTGGCCTCAGGTAAGCTCCCTGTCCGGTAAGCAGTAAACAAGCTCTCCATTGGCTTGTCTGCTCCACTTAACACCTGACATAGCCCCTCCATGCTGACCTCAGACCTCTGACCCCAAACTGACAACCTGGGAGGCGTCTTTGGAAACTTTCTTTTCTCCGCTCGCTCCCCTTTTCTTTTCAGCCACTTGCTGAGTGCTGCAGAGTGAGACAAGGTGAAAGGTATCCTGAGAGAGGGGGGACTGGGAGGGAAGGGGGTGCAGGTGTTCATGCCTCCACACCTCTCAAGTTCAAAAGCCATTGAGTCCTTTGCAGCCAGGTAACATTCAACAATGTATCACCCCTCCACCCCCTTTACCCGGAGGCGACACTGTCAGAGGGCTTCAAGGAGGCAAAGTCACCCATCCTCTTCCACACATCGGGAATAAAAATATACCTATTACCCCAGCTGCCAACACTTGGATATGCATCTAATTATATTTAATAACATCTGTCATACAACTATCTGCTAAAATGCACGAGAGACTTGTGCTTATCTAACAAAACACCCCAAGAATCTAAACTTGTCACATTTGCCTTAATCGTGTCCAGTATTTCTCAGCTCCCGCAGTCATATGAGTTCAAAAGCTGGAATCAGTCCAAGCATTACTGGTAACATTAGTGTCAGTAATTTAATGCGCAGGTGTGAATGGATTCTCAAACAAGCTGAGGAGGCTCCCAGCAAGGCCCCGCTCAGCACTGCCAGGGCCAGCGGCAGGTTTAAATAAATATGCCGCTGAGCAGACATGTCGGCAGCTGGGGCCCGGTATGGCTGTCACTGTTTGTGTTGTGGCTTTGTGAGGTCACTGATGAGAAAGCAGAGGGACGCTACTGTCCTCGCTGCGAGAAGACAAGTAGACGAAAGAAACTAATGGAGGAAACAAGCAGCACCTGAAGATACCTTCTGAGCAAATGCATATAAAAATCAGATCATGTTCTGGAAAGGGAAGTTCTGGATGAGAGCCTCTTTTTGCCACCCCACGCAAAAAAAACATGCACTCGGGCCTCCTGCACAAAAAAGCTAGAGTTTCAGAAGCAATAAGAACTAAAAAAATAATAATAAAATTCTGACTGATATAAGTAGACAGAGAGAGATGAAGTTATATGTTGATGGAGATTTCAAATATATATTTTTAAAAACTGTCTCCTTTTTCACATTTTGCAGAGTCAGGGTTCATCTTTGAGAAACCTATGTTATTGTAATTGTTTAACGAGGTCTAATTAAGTCAAAGTGCATTAAATGAATGATTCAATGTGTTTTTTGTGTTTTACAAAAATAATAAAAGTTTTCTGAATCTCAAATTCTTTCTTAAATAATTTATGTATTGTGCAAACAAATTTTGTTGGTTTCTTTTGAGCCAATAGTGAATACAGAAGATCTAAGACTCCTAGAAAGACCAACAAGTTTTCATAAACGTTGTGCTGAATGATAAGCTGCAAATACAAATAAATACTTGCTAAGTGGACATTTTTTTTAAAAATAAGAAATTTTATTTTACCAAATAGTATAATTATTATTCTGTTTTAGTTACACAATTTTGTCAATACTGTGGTATTTTTAGGATCTCTTACCTTGAAAACGTCACATCGTCTATATTTACTATAGTGTCATTTTTATTTTTCATAATAAATTCAAATTCATACTTATTTTTTAGATTGTTGAATCTTGAACCTCTAGTTTCAAATTGATGAATACTACAAAAGTTTTGAACAATCCAAACGGTAAAGCAGCAACTTGTGAGGCTAAAAGATTTTTTGTTTCTTCTCATGTATGTCCAGCAAAAAGTGTGTAAATAGCTGAACTGTTGCTGGAATCTGCACAAACTGAAGAGAAACATTTTTATTTAAGGATTGGACTTGAATGACAAGATGACAGAGGAGTAAAATAGGCAGTGGAAATGAAAGCCTGAAAGTTGTGAAAAGTGAAATTCCAGGCCCAGAGAAGACAAGAGCTGTTGCTGTCTGTCGGCAGCAGAGTGGGGAGTCAATTAGGAGGTTAGCTGTGCCAGATGAGATTGTTCAGGAATGGTTTATGGATTGAGAATTGAGCAGAGGAGGGCCAAAGGAGGAAGATCAGTTTCAGTGTTTCTTTCCAAGCTGCCACTGCGCCCTCATGGATGTCTTGAAAGCTGTCTTGAAAAAAAAAGCCAGAAAAGTTCATTCCTTCAGGCACACTGCCAGAGAGGAGAGTGCCCCTGTAAGTCCTGCAGTAAATCCTGTGGATTCATACTGAGCTCCAGAGAAGACACCTGCAGGATATATGATACTGTATATTTCATGTTAGCCTTTGAGCTCAGGTACAAAACCAACACTGCGTATTAGCTCAGCTTTAACCTGGAGAATAGCTTTATCATCACTCTGTTTTGCAGTGTCAGTCCTGTGGGAAGTCTGCATGATGGTGAACTTTGTTTTGGCAATAAGATTTGTTTTTAAATACTGTAGTTTCAAAGACCTGAGAGGAAACGTTTATTTTATGTCCACATCCTTTTTTTTGTTTGTTTTTCACTAAGCATAAGATTGGATGCTACTTGTTTATAGAGGCAGGATACAAACTGATATAGTGTATTTTAAAGGTGTCATGTTTCTATTGTTTCATGAACTATTTCAGAAAAAAAAATGTTCCACTCAAAATTTTGTTCTGTTGACCAATTTATAAGTAAAACTCCATCATTTTCACTGGTAGCTTCCTCCTTTTCTTTTAAATTGTTATATGTCAGACAATAAAGCATAGTGTGAACTTGTAGCTTTGAGTTGTGAGTTATACGAACGGGGCAAGGAGTGCTGATGAGATGGTTAGTGTCAACATGTCAGAGGTCGGATCCCCCTTAACCGGGTTGCTTCAGGAGGAGGATTTAGATAAAAAGGAGTCAGGATAACAAATATGGATCTCTATGTAATGTTAATCAACAATCTTCTTGTCTGATCTTAACTCTGCTCTGTTATAAAGCACAGGGTGCAGAAAATGTAAGAATAAGATGTGTGTTTTTCATGTTTTTTTAAATAAATGTTTCCCTGTTTTTGGGTGTACTGTAAATATAACATACCAAACAGGTTCTCTTTTGCTACTGTCTAAAATGGGCTTCCATAACAAAAATAGATTTTAAGAGCCAAATATAACAGCAATATCTGGAGCAACTGTGGTTTAAGAGGTAGGTTTAAACGTGGAAGGTTGTAGGTTCATTTTTATAAAGGATTAAGATTGGCTAAGTTGTCTTTGCATCACATTTATCACCAAACAGATGAAGACTTATAAGGAAGAAGGTGGTGTTACGATATTGTCATCGCTACTTTTACTGTTGCACTTGAGTCCAATTGACATTATTGTACTTTAGATCACTTTACTTGTTTTTTTCATTAGCAGGCAATTAGTGAATCACCTTTGGAAAACTAAATCTGGAAAACTTTTACTAACCGCAATGAACACACTTCCTCAGATGGTGTTCACACACTTGCAGCTACATCTTGTGACACCACCAACCGTGCCAATATTTACAGCCTTTACTGTCAGCTGATCCAACCACAGCAACCCACCAGCTGTGAAAAGTGTCCCCCCTATAAGCTCCTGCTACTGACTGACAGTAGCTTTAATGTTTGATGAAGAACCAGGCATGAACCAAAGGCTAGACTCCTAGAGTAAGCGATGCAGGGAACACCCAAACCTCCTGCTATTGTTATCGCCCTTGGCTGCCCTGCTATTCATAGAGCAGAGGATAGGGTTCTTCAGTCCCGGGCTGAAAGTTTCACATAGGAGAGATACACAATGACGCCAGGATAGCAAGGATTACCGTGCCCTTCAGATCCACACCTTGGGGAATCTTCTGTAGTGGCCCTGCAGAGTCACACAGAGGACTCCACATTCAGTGTTACATCTGGAGATTAAATGAAAGACAATGTAAATCTTTACAGATAAAATATTACATTTTTTAATTTGTTATATTAGATTAATTAACTCAACTCAACAACTCAAGATACTACAGCTGAATGTGCTGTAGTACCTAGCTTTATGTGCAAAATCAAATCATTTCCTTCAAGATTTATATCTTCCAATAATAGTTAGGGCTAAAATTTTTAACCTCATCTCTGCTGACGAGGCCTCAAATGGCCATACTCTATCCATACCCTCCACCATATTATCACTTGTACAAAGGACAATGAAATACCTGACACTCAGCCCTGATTCAGAAGGAATGCTGCATTTTTCCCACTGAGAATCATGGACAAAAACATTTAATTAGCTGGAACTGCTTCAGCACACGGAGAGTATCACAGCTTGAGGAAAAGAGCAAAAAGTCATCATCCAGGAAAAAAACCCAAAAGTAAAATCCCAAGGATCCCAAAAAAGAAACCTCTATACCTTGAGGTCCTCTCCATGAACGTCACAAATAGGTCTTTTGATTTATTTTTTTTGCTCATTTAGCAATACTTTGTACTTTGGCCTTTGATGTATGGTTTAGCGTTTGATCTCAGATACAGTTTTCCTTTATAGACTGTAATTCTTGATTTGTTTTGTAATCTGTTTTCTATCTACTCACTCCCTGGTTTCCTTGTTTCATCTGTTTTGTCTATTTTGGTCATTTTCTTTTCTGTGTTTTATCATGCTGCTTGGGCTGCACAGTGGCGCAGTTGGTAGAGCTGTTGCCTTGCAGCAAGAAGGTCCTGGGTTCGATTCCCAGCCGGGTATCTTTCTGCATTTCTGCATGTGTTCTCCTGTGCATGCGTGGGTTCTCTCCGGGTTCTCCGGCTTCCTCCCACAGTCCAAAAACATGACTGTCAGGTTAATTGGTTTCTCTAAATTCTCCCTAGGTGTGAGTGTGTGTGTGCATGGTTGTTTGTCTTGTATGTCTTTGTGTTGCCCTGCGACAGACTGGCGACCTGTCCAGGGTGAACCCCGCCTCTCGCCCGGGACGCAGCTGGAGATAGGCACCAGCAACCCTCCCGACCCCATTTAGGGAAGAAGGGTGTAAAGAAAATGGATGGATGGATGGATCATGCTGCTTCATTTCCCCATCTTTCTCTTTTGTGTCTATCAGTCATTCTGATAGACACAGAATGTTTTCTCCCATTTCACCCCTGCTCATTTCTCCTCTCACAGCTGCATCCTGTAGTTAATTAAACTCCCATGTTTTTCATGCAGTAACTACCATCCTAAGATGGAAGCTGTTTTGTATCACTTTCTCCTGAAGCAACAGTGTTTTTTGTTTTGTAGACTTTTTATTTCTAGTCTTTTTATGTTTTCTTATTGTTATTGTTGCAATATTCTTTTATGTTTTTTGATTAAATATCTTCTGCTTTTTGCTTACACTTATGTCTTCCACAAACCCAGACAAAACAAACAATACAGAGTTTTCAATGGTGCTAAATAAACTCTCACCTTATTTCTAAAACCTTTAGCTGCATTTGTTACAGACAATGTAAAACTCGTTTTTCTGGATTTGTCTCAATGGAATAATTTCTTTCAAATGGCTCTCCAGTGAGTTTATTCTGGTCAAGAAGAAAGAAAGCAGATAAGGAAACAAAAAAAAAGCTTTCCTCAGAGCTCCTCTCCACCCTGTGTCTTTGTATCAGTTTTAAGATTAGTCACTGGATACCGCAGATGTTAATGAATCCTGTTTAAATGAATATTATGTGTCATCAAATCCCCTGTTGCAAGATTTAATTTCCACACCCCAAAAAGCATAATGGTTGAAAATAAACCTCCCAAACCTGTCAAAGAGCCTGTAAGTGGTGTTAAGTCCTGTCAAACGAACAAAAAGGAGGAAAATATTTTTCACAAGCTCCATCACAGCGATTATGTTTCAGTTGACATTCTCCCTCGATTCACCTGAGACAGGTGACTTTTTGCGTTGAGGGGATTAGCTGTTATGGTGTTTGAAGAGGTTTCTATTGTTCAACTCCAGGAATATTAATAACCCAGGAGTTGGCATCGCTGACGGGGGAAGACGTGGTAGGTACATGATACAATGACCACATTATTTCCCATCACAATAAATGAATCCGTAGCACATAGTAGGGTTCCCTCAGAGACGTCGCTGTGTACCACTGCTGTTCTTTATCTGAACGCTGCATTTCGAAATATGGCTCAATAATTCAGATGATAACTGGTTCAGTTTAATTGCGGCATGAAAGATTCAAGGTGTCCCTTAAGTGCAGCACATCAGGTGCCACTTATATAAAGACAGATGGCTGTTTGTTGGCTTGGGTGTCACATAGGGAGGCTTTGTCATATTCACACTTCCCCTTGTTGGGAGAGGGATCAAGTTTTTCCTCCCTGTACAGTTTCTCTTTTTCATTCCCCAACTGTGACAATGATGAATTATTGAGACACAAACTGATGAAGGAACAGCCAACATTCATCTTGCAAATGTGTTGCATGTGTTATTGTTTAAGACTCAAAATAACTTCAATAAATAATTCATGGTTTGCATTTATAGCCAAATGTATTTTGAGTATGTTAGTTATCACCAGGAGTACATTACTGTGCAAAAGTACAAATATCCCTTGAATTTCTATGTAGTTTTTGAGTTTTAGCTGATATATCAAGACAGTATAGTGCAAAATGGTGAAGTAGTTGGTCTTAATTGACTTTGCAAGTTAATGCCATGAAATTTGATCTCTGTGTCTTTAAGAAGCTCCTGCTCCTTCCGACACTCTTAACTTCAGGACATCATCACAACATTTCTCCATCAAGCCTTTAGCTACTTGAAATTTTGCCAATCTTAAAAGAAAACCTGCTATATGCTGCAACTTACTTATTTGCGTGAGATGAAATGAAAAGGAATTAAATTTGGATGTTCCCATACACAGATAAAGAAATTTACATACACTGAACAAAAAGACACACCCTTTTTTTCCTCACTGTCTGAAGATAAATCAGACTAAATTTCTCTTGTTTTAGGTCAGTTAGAATTCCCAAAATGATTTACATTTGCTAAATGTCACAACATTTGTTTTAACTGTATATACTTTTATTTGAAACAACTTAAGATTAAACCTCATATTCCACCTTTCTACACATCAAAGATCTGATTAGATTTTCTATTATAGTCATTTTGGTTATTCTATTATACTTAATAGGAAATAGATCTTCATTCTACTTAGTATAATCCTTTTTTTGGTATATTCAGGTTGGAAAATACATACCAAAGCATTGCTGTTTTGTTTTCTTTTCCACATGAGAAAACTTCCTCTTGAATGAGTGAGCAGAGTGAAACCGCACATCATGTTTGGAGTTCTCTACATTTCCTGTCTCTAACTGCAGAATAATTTTAAAAATAGTTGACTTAGTTGTGTGTGAATACTTAAAAAGGGGAAGCACCTGCTCATTTAGTTAATGAGCTGCAAAAAACATCACTCTGAGGAAAACAAACAGACATTGCATAGTGTTTCAAGACAGACTCATCTGTAAAAAGACCGCAATAGAATAAAAAGTAAATATCTGCACTTATGCGTTTGTTAAACCACCAGCAAAGACTGGCTGAGGCTGCTTTCTGGGGCCGTAAATCAAGCGTTTCCACACTTTGGCCTTCCACTGGAAAAATAATGAGGGCATATGTGAGGCCTGAGGCAAAATATCCAGAAATACAAGAAACGGCCAAAAGATACAGAGAAGTGAGGGTGAAACCAAACTGGTGCCATTGGTGCCAAAAGTGAAAGGGAAGTAAGACTGCTGAGGGTCTATGTAGTCTGGGAGGTGTTTTAAAACACATTAATGTTAATACTTTTACAAAATATGCTCAAACAAGTTTATGTTTTTGGTACCCATATTTATTTGCTGTCTAGACCAGGGGTGGGCAACTCCAGGCCATGAGGGCCGGTTTCCTGCAACTTTTAGATGTATCTCTACATCAACACACCTGAGTCAAATAATGAGGTCATTAGCAGGACTCTGGAGAACCTGACTGCACTTGGGAGGTGATTCAGCTGTTGGATTCAAGCGTGTTGGACCAGGGAGACATCTAAGAGTTGCAGGACACTGGCCCTCTAGGACCAGGATTTCCCACCCCTGGTCTAGAGAGAAGGAAAGGTAGGACACAGTCATTGCTGTAACATTGGTGTAAAGCTCTTAAGACCCTTGAGGTGTTCAGAATAGTCTCTCAGGGACCTTTTAAAAGAAAGGGAAAATTATATTTGTTTTAATGTGGGAAAATAATGAAAATATGGTGCTTTTTAAAACATATAGGAGTATGTTTCCTAGCTCAGCTCTGTAGTTTTGTTTGGTGAGTAATTATTAAGTCAAAAATGTATTACTTATCACTCAAAATCAGATACATACACTGAAGCAATAACTGCTACGATGTGTCAAAATATGGAAAATATGAAAATCTTTCATACGCCTGAAAGATTAAAGTTAATCTATGAAAGAGAAAGCTGCCAATATAACCGTTGTGGTCATGCAACACATATTGTAATTACTGTGTGCTCCAGGCAATATTCTAATCAATAAATATCTCTCTAGTGACATCTGTACAGACTTCACAATTTAAGGGTCCATTCATACCCTTAAAATGGACCTGAACTGGAGCTTTAATCAAACTCTAGTTTATTTGCCTAGAAAGTCTGGTTTGTTTGGGGAGAAACTCTATGCAGACCACAAACATGAACGCTTGTCTGCCTAAAAACCTAGGTCTTGGTTTGGTTGCAGTGAACTCTGGTATGATTAAAATAAATTATGTTAATATCAAGCAGAATGGGCTGCACAGTGGCGCAGTTGGTAGAGCTGTTGCCTTGCAGCAAGAAGGTCCTGGGTTCGATTCCCGGCCGGGGATCTATCTGCATGGAGTTTGCATGTTCTCCCTGTGCATGCGTGGGTTCTCTCCAGGTTCTCCGGCTTCCTCCCACAGTCCAAAACCATGACTGTCAGGTTAATTGGGCTCTCTAAATTCTCCCTAGGTGTGAGTGTGTGTGTGAATGGTTGTGTGTCCTGTCTGTTTTCTGTGTTGCCCTGCGACAGACTGGCGACCTGTCCAGGGTGAACCCCGCCTCTCGCCCGGAATGTTAGCTGGAGATTGGCACCAGCAACCCTCCTGACCCGATTAGGGACAAAGGGTGTATAGAAAATGGATGGATGGATGGATGGATGGATCAAGAATGTCGACTAAAGAGCAGAGTTTTCTGGGTAAATACAACTGAAACAAACCTGTGTCTAACACTACAGAGAAAAACGGGTCATGGTCTTCTACCAAAGACAAAACAAAAACTATAACCACTAAAATGTGATGCCACTCCATTTTGTTTTCATTTTGTGAAATATAAAGTTGAGCTTATGTCTTCTTCAAATGTTTTTTATCGTGTTCTTCAGTGGTTCTTGGTGTAGCGCCGCAACAGGCGAGGGAGGAGACGGGTTTTTCAAAGGGTTTGATTCATTTGACACAGTGCAGTGTGAGAGTGAAACACACCAGCTGAAAATGTAACAAATGTTTTACCAATCAAACCGAGTCTACCAGACTGTTAGATGTGAAAACACCTTAAGGTGTTTGAAATTTCTTTGGAGAAACAGGAAATTCTAACTCCAAAGATCATAAATATTAAAAAAGAAATTTGGGCGAAATAACTAAACATTATATGCAAACTTGGCCTTATTACCAGACAGTATTATTCCTTCCTTCAGCTTGAGACCAACTGCAAGTGTAATGGTACAATTTTCACACACCTCTCATTGATCCTGTCTCCGATGATCGATGAGGTGACTTGAGGATGGAATTGGCCAGGGCAGCGTCACCCTCTGCCATCTTCCAGCACCTTTGGCTCACACATCTCTGATCTGGAAACCCAAGACCAGGGACCACAAAGGGCTCTGTAAAGCATCTCACCCTTCCCTCTCAGTATAGTAATTAACCTGCCTCTCACCTCCCTGTCCAGCAGCGTCTTCAGAACAGCTTGGCAATCATCAGACACTTCACACAACAGCCTGCGCTCGGGAACCTGACCCTCACGGCTCCTTTTCTTCTTTTGTGACACTTTTCTCTGTGGCACTTCTCTTTCCAAATTATGGCAGCCAGCCATGCCTCGCACACGCAATGTCATCACATTCTGTAATGGCTGCATGTCTGCATAAAACCAGTTTGGCAGATCAATGTGAATTAGTAGCTACTTCTAAGTGATTTCATATGTTATTAAACGGGTGGGGGTGGGGAAAAGCTCCTTGATGTTTAGCTCAAGCAACCGACGTCAGTAAATCACAGGCTCCGCTCTGTCCGAAGGCAATTTTCAAAGTAAGAAAATATTAAAAACTTATTAACTTTTAGTGGACATTCAGTGCAGGTCAAGAAATGGAAACAGAAGCCGCCAATATAAGCATGACTCCTTCTTTGGCTCGGTGTATGACAAAAGCAGCCCGTAAATCAGATGTGAACAACTCCTCCTTGTTCATCGTGCGGCCTGTCCAGAACTCAACATTAAGTATGTTTGTAAGGGTGAGCCTTCAGGGCAGCGCACCACCTTTATTTCCATCAATAATTTCCTCTTCTTGGCTGATGACCGTTGAGCCCCTGGCGCAGGCTGGTTTTGATTAACACTGCTGCGTACAATAAGTGAGACCTGCAGCGTTCGTGATGCTGTGATGGATACTCTGAAAAAAGTCACACCATCCAGGCTCTCCACACTGGCCACATTGTGTTGGACACAGCGAGGAGTTCTAACGTCACCTCACATTATATCAGCGCTGTCGTGCTTCACGACGTAATCCTGCTACTTTTTTCCAACATGCAAGTTTCCTTACTGGCAAAACAGTGGTAGGACGCTGTCCGTTACCTCCAAGAAATGACCCACGCACTGTCGCGGCACATTTCTTTCAAACGCAGCAAGAAAAATCCCTCAATTTAAACATTTCTGCGCCGCTCTGAGGCGTGCCAGTCGCTCATTTAGCTATATATTGTTGTTGGCTAAACCAGTGGGGTGGGGTGGTGATTGGTGTTATGGTACTTCAGCCAAACAGCTGGGGCTCAATTCCTCTTGACAGCCAAAATCTACCCTGCTGAGGTGCCCTTCAGCAAGATATGGAATTCCTTCCAGCTGCAGGGACGCAGGTCGGAAGCAGCCTTCACCTGTGTTCAGGCTGACGTGGCTTTATGAAAACAAAACACAGCCTTTAGACCCATCTGAAAAAGTGCAAGAAAACAAAAATGTTGCGTTTGGACCTGCTTTGGGCTTTTCAACGTTTTACATTGCAAACAAAGTGGCAAACTTTTCAGATTGTTTAAAGTGTTTGGGTCTCGTAATGAAGTGTAAACCTGAAAAGTCTTCCTCTCAAACTGAATTTCCTGCATTTGTTTACACTCTCACCATCACCTGAAACAAGAGCTTACCGGTAAACTTTTTATGTTCCAGGGTTGTTTTCAGTCTGAGGATCCTGCTAAGATCAAACTACACAATATCAGTCCGACTGTCCAGAAGGAAATGAGCATGGGGTGCATGCTGATGGCATTTAGAGTAACTCTGTGAACATGTGAGGAGCTCTAGGATAAGCTGAACATGTTTTAGACATGTTAATTTACAACATGTTTAAGTGTTGAGCAGTTTATCACAGGATCAAACACCTTCCTAAAAGCAGCTGAAAGCTGTGACTATTTCATAATTACATTTTCTATAAGCCCTTTATTGCAATGTCACACTCTATATTGAAGAAACACACAGAAATACCAAAACTATGACAATAATATTGGGATTTGGATGAATTTTAGTTTAGTGGGTGGCGTCCCGTAGCTTTTTTTGTAAATCCAGTGCTACGCAGAGTAATTTCAGCCTCCGTGTTGTCAAGTTCCAAGCACAACCTTAAATGGGTTTCATTGGGGTAAAGACAAGAATGTGACAAATTAATGTGAAAATTAATTTGTTCATAAATTTTTACATAGTAAAATCTGAAAAGTGTGGCAGCTCCCTTGAAGCTATATTTCATAAAACACTATTTGCTCTAATTAAAGCTACAAGTCTTCTGGGATGCCTCTTTGCCAGCCTTACGCAGAAAAAGACTGAAGCATTTTGCCCACTGTTCTTCTCAAAATAGCACAAGCTGTTAGTTTTGGATCTAGACTTTGGCTGGTCCAATCGAAGAAATAAAAATCGTGCTTTGGATTAAACGTTTCCATTGTAGCTCTTACAGCATTGTTTAATCTTTCTTGCCAATAACGCTGATCAAATTATTTCACTGCTAAAGAAAAGCATCCTGACAGCAAGATGCTGCCACCACCAGGTTTTACAATGAGGAGGATATGTAGTATTATAATGTGGATCCCAGCAGCTCTTGTCTTATTATGGGATCTTTTGCTGCTGACTAATGTTCTTTATGACCAGTTAGTTAGATTACATGGTCAACCACGTCTTGGTAGGTTTTCCAATTGTGCAACACTCTAATTTCAGGTGAATAGTCCTCTGGAAGTGTTCAAAACCTGTGATAGTGTTTCATAACCCAAACTCACCTTTAACTTCTTCCTAGCCTTCTTTCACGATTCTCATGATTCTCTTTGTTAAATAATTTCTAACAAATCTATAAGGTCTTTATAAAACAGCTGGATTTATACAAAGATGAAATAATTTTTACTCATCAAATGACAACTTGTTTCACCAGATTTTATTTTAGAGTTAAAATAAATGGATTAAAAAGAAATCCATGCCAAAATTTTCATTATTCAATTCTAAATAATAAGAACAATCATTTTATCTCTGCTTCATAAAAACAGGCTAATTTGTTAAAATCCTCAACAAAATACACTGAAGTTGTGTTTACTGTTCTTATCTCAGGATTACAACAAACATTTCCAAAATCTTTGTCGATGAGAAAAACATTTCCATCACACAAAAATAAGCTTCAATAGCTGACAAGTTGACGTTGTGGAGGTTCACTGATGATGCATGCCCTCTGTACACATCAGTACACCATTTCCCAAAAACACCTGGTGGAAAAATTAAGATTTATGTCCATATTTGCTCTTTGGGAAGAGGCAGGTTAGACAGACCACATGTTTTCAACACAGCTGAGCACATTTGTGCTAGTGGAGCGGTCGTCCCTGTTGGGAAGCTAACACCTGAAGCAATCACTCATGGATGTCAACAAAAAGAAATGAAATTGTGATAGTGTCATCTTCATAGACTATTGTTTCTCCACTGAGGCCTGAACAAGAGGCTCATTTTTGATGCTCTGCACTGAATGAATTTTCCAGTCAGATTCAGTGAAGTTCCACCCTGTTGCATGTTAAATGGGACGAAATTTGTGGCTCAGATCAACTTATTATTACTATATTTCCAAGCAACTAGAGGGTATAAGCCATATATGCCATATGTGATTACCAATAATGTTCAATTCATTTTGGCAGTCACTGTTGTCGCTCTAGTTAAGTCACAGGCTACTCTCCAGCCTACTGTATTATAAAAAGAAAATACGTAGCGCAGATTTATTCTGTTTTTGTTGTTTTGTCACAGCTAAATATATTCCAATCATCAAACTAACAAAAAAATTGGATTTCAAATAATGATTTTTTCCATAATTTTTTTTTCTTTTTTTTTTTTTTTACATCAGGCCATGTTGAGCTGGATAGCTTAATTCCTTAATAGAATGAATTATCAAATGAAATCTGTCTTTTTATTTGCTGTATATTGTCTTTGTTTAATGAAAGAAACTAGTTAATGATCTGAAAAGTCTAAGTATGCCAAAAGAGCAAAAACAGAGGAAATCTATAGAGGAAGGAATATTTTTTCACAGCAATACTCACCTGTAAAGTCACACTTTGTAGTGCCTGAAGGCCCTGCAGAAACTCTTGAGTTGCTTTTGTAAAGCCCACTAAGAAGTGTCATCATAAAATAAATGCTATTTCCAGTGGTTGGTAATGAATATCACTTAAAACTGAATAGCAGCTGTATAAGGTTTGCATACAGCATTTTTTGAGGGAACAATGAAGAAGGAATTACAAAGTAAGTAGACAGAGGAAAGCAAAGTTGAGTAATGATCCTGTAATCTGCCTCCCTCTTTATATTTTCATTGTACTCCATCAGCTCCTTTCTCCTCATGTCTCTGACTAATGATACAGTAAGAAGTGATACCCAACTCTGTTTCCAACCAGCAACGGTGTCTCTGTCTGAAGACGAGCAAAGGCTGAACTGAGGAGCTAAGAAACAGGTTAAGTGTCCAGGTAAATATAATTAATATCACTTACATGGCAACATCACTGTGTTTTTCTCCAACAGAGCATTATTATTATTATTATTATTATTATTATTATTATTATTATTATTATTATTATTATTATTATTATTATTATTATTATTATTATTATTATTATTATTATTATTATTATTATTATTATTTGAGGCTTTTAGTGAAATAAGAATTATCTTATTGCTTTCCTTATTTTTCAGTCCTATTTAGTGTTTCTAGGTTCATTCTTTAGTTACCTCAAGTTCTGTCCTTGTTTATCTGAGTCCCTGTCAAGCCTTCTTTAATGATTATAGTTTAATTCTATTTTATCCTTCTAGTTATTTCTTATTTCAGGCTCCCTGCAGTGTTTCTAGTAATGTTTATTTCTTAATTTCGTCACCATGGGTTCAGTTATTCTTCCATGTCCGAGTCTATGTATATCTTCCTTTAGTTATTCTAGTTATGTTATTTATTTGTTTAGATCTCCTAGTTCCTCTAGCTCTATGTTCCTTAGTTCTAATTGTAACTAGCCTGTCTTTTAATGCTCAAAGAGTCATTCACATTTTGTACAGGTTTTAACTAACCAACTCAGCTGCACATTCCTCTGGACTGGAGTACACTATTTTTGTAACTACACTGTATCTGCACTATATTTTTTTGTTTTCCTATTTCATATTCTATCTTTATGGGTCTATCCCCTTATATTGCCTGTAACTTTGATGCTGTTGCACAGAAATATTCCCATTGTGGGACAATAAAGGATATTTCTATTCTTTTCTATTCGGATTACGCTGAGAAAGCACCAATGCACACTTTCTGGAGTGCGTCAGACTTTCAGTTTTGTGTCCCCTGGGCGTCTTTCTCAGAATCTCTGCTTTTTCTGGCCTGACTTCTCACCACACCAGCAGACTAAATATACGACCCCTCTGAATGGCCACATCCTTACCCCTAAAATAAGTCGAGTGGCTCTTTGCTGGAACAGACACAGGGCACCTACCAGGACCTTGCCACTGCTCTACACAAACAGCAAATGAGATGAGCAGAATTAGCATTTCTTCAACTTAAAATGCAAACAGACTTTCTGAGAAACCCTGCAGCAAAAAGAGTGTAATCTTCCTGTCGCATCGTGGGAACTAAGCGCCGTCGACTCTCCTTAAGAGTGCTGAATAAATGGATGCAATGTTTTCCTATTTCAGGTTCTGTATCTGTCTTGCTTGTCAATCCAGTCACCGCTGGCTGGCCCAGTGCAACAGCGGATGGGAACTAATATAGGAACCAGCGGGACCAGAGCTCATGAGAGGGCCTGACTCAGTTCTGCCTTCTCCCACAGCACTGTGGGTCTGGCACTCTACACAGGTGGAAAACAGATGAGAGTGAGAGGGTAATCAAGAGGGTGTTGGCCCCTATCTGCCCAAACACAAAACGAGAGCCCAGCCCACAACTATGGACCCTCTTACCAGCTTGTCGTGTGGATTTTGAGACTGTCATAGCAGAGTTTCAGCAATGAGAAACCCAGACGAATAAGAATGAGGAAAGGGAAATCCAAAAAGGCATGAATTGTACATACTGATTTTAAATAAGCAGGTTTCTGGGACGAAGAAGTGTTCTAGTTTTGGTGGTAAACCGAAACACAAACTGAGATCATAAGTCCCGAGTAAATTTAAAGAGCTGAGTACATAAAAACATTTTTTGTCAGTTTATTTCTGCCTCTTTGCTGGAACTAAAGTGATTGTAGTGACCACACAAAAAATCTGACCGCTTACACACATCTAAGTTATTAATAAGAATGATTTGGTTGTGACTTTGTACATCCTGAAACTTTCAATGTGTAGGTATTTTTAAGCTATTACGCTTCCTCTATTAAGCTTCACCCTGAGAAGCTGCTAGTGCAGTGCATTATTAAATAAATGCTATTTTCATTTAGAACCAGTAAGAAGAAAACCAAATGCGTTCAAACCAAGCCTCGTCGACTTACCAGTCTATTAATATTTTTGTGTATATGCAACAATCTTCTGTAAGAAGTTCCCACAAAGCTGACTGTTTTTCCATCTTTAAAATGCTTGGCATAGTTCAATTACTTTATTCATAATTAATTTTTTCTTCATTTGAAATTTCAGCATTTTAAAATGAGAAAAAGTACAAATATTCAATATTCCAAAGTCTGGTCAACCTGCACAAAATGTCCATGTCCAGATTAATTGAAATCTTTTACTTTAGAAGTTTATATATATTTGGTAAGTATCAGGAATAAATGTCTTTTAACTGTATGACCTGAGTCAAACCTTTTGGGTTTTCTTTCACAAATCTCTGATTGACTGGCTCATTTGAGTTAATTTGAGGCACACATCCAATACTTGATGATTTGTGACCCCCAAAAAAAGGCCCAAGCCCAGTTTTGGAAACCAACAGTTTAGATGATGCTTTCACTTTTTCTTTTGTAGAAGCAGATGGAAGAATTGTATTAGAGTGTATTTGTATTATTTTATTCTGATTTTTACCTGAATATATGCAGACTCTCCGTTCCATTTTTTTAAAAGTGACTAATTTCTCATGATAGGTAAAGTATTCAGGTGATAAATTATGAAACTGAATGAGACTGGCTACATATATTGATATAGAGTCACTTATTATATCAGTTATCCTAAAACTGAAGAACAAACCTAAACATTTGCAAATATATATTGAACTAGAGTCCTTGATAAATGAATTTAGACACCAATCATTTTTGTCTTTTGCCAATTCTACCCCAGGAATTATCCTCGCTCTGATATTCTATTGCTGCAGTTGTTTTCCTTGCTAAAACACCTGTCTAAACAGCAGCAAAGCCAAGAGCCAGACTTGCCTGTCAGCGCCGGTGACAGCTCTGGACAGGAATTCAACAGAGACGTATCCTAAGACGTCCACTCAGGCGAAACAATACACGTGCGTAGGAATGACCCCACCTGGGCTGCTTCACTCGCCACTGAGTTTCATAGCTGTTTGCAGTCAAAGAAAGTCCCATTTAAAGGCACCTGGGGGAAATGTATGTGAGAAATATGCATGAAAACATGCTGTTTGTTTTGTTTGTCTCAGGGTTTCCAAATACACCTAATTCCCATAAAAATGTCATAATTTTAGTGGTATTGACTTGGGTACCAAAAAAAAAAAAAAAGCTCAACTCAAACCTTGTTACAGTTGTGTGTGAGCCAGGAAAGGCTGGACCGTGAAGGTGATTAATTAATACAGCTTACAACCATTTATAAAGCCATCTGTATCATCTGTCCTGAGAGGATTTAGGTGCTTTTTCAGAGAAGATTTACTGAACAAAGACCAGGTGCCTCATTAGCTACTAGAGATTAGCCAGGTCTGTGTAGACGAGGATCACTAAGGTGGTCAGGTTTCTGTCCCTCACGCTTAAATTTCATCGCATGGACCTTTAATCTGTGATGCACTCATTGGCAATGGTCTAGATCCCGTCATCTGCTGCTCACATGACCTCCTCCGGGGGCCTCTTCCTCTTAGATTTTGTTCTCAGCACGAAGTGAAATATTGCGGTGACACCCAGCCCTGAATCTGTTACAAGCTAACAAAGGTTGAGTAATGACAAAGTCTGCACACATTCACCAGAGCTTCATTGAGGACGGTAAAACTATACCTCTCAAATGAGCATCATTTGCTGTTTCAAGGTTTCTGCAAAGTTTAACAAATTAGTTTTTAAGGCCAAATAAAATATCATTTAAGAGTCATTCACTGTAACATGAGTCAGATAATGAGCTAAGGAAAAATGTGCCCATTCAGTTTTAAATCTATTACTATAAATACTCCAATATTCTGTTGACAGTATATCCTTAATCCTGAAGTGATTGTCTAGTGCAATCCTCCTTGCCATTAAAGACAGAATAAAAAATAAACATGGTTTCAAATTTTACAAAGAAGTACTAAATAGAGTGGAATGGTTTGCTGGCACCTTTAAAGAGACAATCAATCCTTGAATTAAAGTGATGTTTCAAAGTGTTTAACCTTGATTAGTATCATAGCATTTAATGTCATTCAGTCTGTTCAGAAGCAAGAAACATGCCTCTGGTGAGTTCTTCTGCAGTAAATTTGACAAATGAAGGCCTGAAGGAGACTCCATGGCATCATCAAAAAGTTATCTTTTTTGGTCTGATGTGGACCGAAGCACCAAACTCTGGTCCACCTAAAAATCTAGGTCTCAATTCGGCTGAGCTGAATTCTGGTGTGATTCAAATTCATGACAATGCAGGCAAACCGGAGACTGCTCCAAAAGCAGAAAACAAAATATAGCCCAGGGTATTCTGAGCAAGTACAACCAAAACAAATGCATGTCTATCGTTAGAGGGAGAAGTAGCACGTGGTCTTTTACCAACAATAAAAGTGAAATCCTACAACTAAAATCTGACACCACTCCATTTTTGCTTACATTTTGTAAAGAAAGAAGTTGCGCTCATTGTCCTCTTCAGAGGTTTTCATGTCGTTTCTAGTGGTTTGTGATGCAGTACCACAATAGATAAATGGGTGAACAGAGTTTTCAAAGGTTTGGTTCATTTGACACAGTGCAGTGTGAAAATGAAACAAATCAGCTGGAAATGAAATCAAATGTTCCAATCTTGGTCCCCAATCATTGAGAGTCTACCAGACTATCAGGTGTGGAAACAGTCTGTAGTGGTATAGAAATATATATATATTGCTATACAAATAGCTTTCAGGTGCGGGGTTCCGGTTGGGCAAAGTGGGCGTGGTATATAAGAAGCCGCTGCGCCCAATCGGACACACATGTCTTCCTCAAGCTTGGCTGTGACTTGCGTCTCAGGGACTGACAGCCAAAAAGGCATAACATCAGGTGCACGCTGCTCTGATCTTGTGGTGGTAGGTCTCCCCTCTCTCTGCACTATTGCTGTTTGTTCACAGAAGATCTAAATCCAGGTGTGATCATAGGCAAAACGCTACTCTGCGGCTCTCCTCCTCCTCCTCGTCGGTTTGTGTGTGTGTGCGCGCGTACATGAGTTTGTCTGGATTGGGAGGTAAGAAGTAACGCTCATTGTTAGCGCCAATTTGTTGCAGTTCTGTTAAATAGTGACTAATTAACTTTTACAGATCTCCCCCATATTACCATTGCTGCTCTGTTGATATCCCGGATTCTGCGCATCAACCTCGGATCGTGGTGGCGGCTACACGCCCTTATTGAAGTGGTGTTTGGCGTGCGGCATTGGCGTGTGGCACCGGCGCGCTCAATTCACCTCCTGTTGCGGCGTGGCCAGAGGGTCGCACCAGATTCGGACATTTTAATTTGTTTTTCTTTATTTTTGTTCCAGCCTTTTTGGTGTGATCTAACTATTTATACATTTAGGCTGATATTGTTTTCTTTTCGTTGTATATTTTGGATTGTTGTCATTATTAATTGTTCTTTTCTCTCTTTGTTGGCAGTGCTGAGGCCCGGCGGCGGTGTTGGTGTAGTGACGGTGTCTTCTTTTTTTGTGTGCCGTGATTCCTGAGTTTGGGTTGTCTCACTGCGTCTGGTGTTTTACAGGGGTTTTGTTTGCTGTGTTTGGATGGATACCGTCTTATAGTGGCCCCTTCCGGGTAACCTCAGCTACTGTAGTTACTTTTCTTTTTTTCCCTTTAGTGTTATAAAGAATTGGTTTTAAAAAGAATATTTTAAGAAGCATTTAATAAAAAGCTGTTTGTACATTTTAAACTTGTCTCAGATGTCTTAATCCATGCATGAGTGAACTTGTGTGTCCTATCAAAAAGGGGAGTAATATTCCTTGGGTGAAATTCCCAAGGTGGCGCTGTGGAGCAATTTTATTTGGGTTTAGAACTTTACAATTTCCCGATTTCAATCTAGTCTCGCCACATTTTTGGCGCTGTGAGCAGGATTCATGCTTTTTATGAACATCTGAGACAAGTAGTTTTTTAAATATTTGTATTTTTTTTGTGTGTTCTTCTCTTCTTTTTTGTTTGTGCAGATTGGCTAATCCGTCAACAGAGCAGCAGTGGTTTCGTGCAGAGCATCAAAGCGGTGGGTGAGGTGTTAACAGTTAACCTTAGGTTGTAATTCTGCACTGTAGTAATCACAAGAAGCAGAATAAGCTGGTGATAATTATGGAAGAAGAAATTCAGGAACTTAAAGATCTGGTAGCAAGCTTAAGAGCTGACAATGAGCAGTTGCGACAAGGACAGGCTAGTTTAAGTGCTCAGCCATCCACTTCATCAGCATTGCCTAATGCCCCTTCCACACCTAGTCTCCCTGTAGCAGAGAGACTGATTTTTGTGCCTAGAGATAGGAAATGTCCCATCTTTAGAGGAAGGACAGGTATAGGTTTGAGTGAGTGGACTGAGGAAGCGAGGGTGTGTATGAGAGCCCGACATCTGTCTGTAGCTGACCAAGCGTTTTTCCTGTTTGACCACCTGGAGGGAGAAGCTAGAAATGAAATAAAGTATCGCTCTAGTGCAGAGAGAGAGGACCCTGCTAGAATATTTGAGATCCTACAAGAGTTGTATGGTTGTTCTGAGTCCTATGTGGCTCTTCAAGAGGCCTTCTTTTCTAGAAGACAACAAGAGGGAGAGAGTCTTCAGGAGTTCTCCCTCGCATTAATGGGCCTTATGGAGAGGGTAAAGCAACGTGCACCTACTGGTATGTTGAATTCTGAGACGCTGTTAAGAGATCAGTTTGTTGAACAGGTGTTGGACAGTTCCCTGAGACGCGAGCTGAAGCAGCTGGTACGCACGAGGCCTGACAGCACTTTACTTGAGGTTAGGGCCGCAGCAATCCAGTGGGAACGCGAAGGGGTACCTCATGGTGGGAGGAGCCGTAGCCAGTCGTTTCCTTCAGTTTGTGGCGTCCAGTATGGGGTACATGGTGGTCCTCAGGTAGCTTCCTTAACATCAGCAACGGAAATGAGTCAGATAAGAGAAATGCTTAAGTGTCAGCAAAAGCAGCTCCAGCAGCTTAGTGAGAGCATTTCTCATTTGCAGAATCTCCACCGCCCTAATCATCCACGCACCACTGGTCCAGTAATCTGCAGGCGGTGCAACCAGCCAGGTCATTTTGCACGAGAGTGTGATGGGGTGCGTGTCCCCCGTCGAACCCAATGTCCGCCAAATTCAGCTGCCCAGTCCCGTGCTGCTTCTGTGGCGGAAAACTAGTTCCCACCGAACTGCTGAGCCACAGTTTGGGTGGGGATGCTATTGGCTCACTAGCCACTATTGGAAGTTTGGGTGCTTCTAAGTTGATTTCAGATTGCCCTCATGCAGATGTAGTCATGGGTGGGGTGACAGTCCCATGTTTGGTGGATACTGGTTCGATGGTGTCCACAGTTTCTGAAAGCTTTTTTCGTCAGCATATGGAGTCTTGGGGTTCAGAGCACCTCCAGTCGTGTCATTGGTTGGAGCTTAGAGCTGCCAATGGTCTTAAGATTCCTTATATTGGCTATTTGGAACTTGATGTGCACCTCTGTGGTAAATTGATTCCCCACTGTGGTGTTTTGGTTGTGCAGGACCCGGGTGGTGAGGTCCCAGCTAAAGTCCCAGGTGTTTTGGGGATGAATGTGATCAGGAAGTGTTACCAAGAACTGTTTGGGCAACATGGTGTAGCTTGGTCTTCTGTGTCTGGTGTTTCAGAGGCCCCTCAGTCAGTCATGCAGGCACTGCAGCAGTGCCAGTCTGCCAACTCACGAGAGCCTCGAGGTAGTCCTGGAAGGGTTAAGGTCAGGGGTAAGAAGGGCTGTCGGATCCCTGGTGGAGTCATGAAGATTGTGGCTGCCACATGTTCTGATGTGTACTCAGGTTCTACTGTTTTGTTTGAGCCTTTAGAGTCCGGATTGCCTTCTGGTTTGCTTGCTTCCCTGCCTTGGTTCAGGTAATCAGGGGTACAGCTTATGTGCCCATTATCAATGTTGGTACAACGGAGGTGGTGGTATATCCCCGCACTATTGTTGGCACCTTAAATGTTGTCAATGTTGTTAGTCTCCCTGCAGGAATTACAGAAGTCCCAGCAAAGGTAGCTACGATGGTGTGCCAGACAGCCTCAGTTAATGTGCAACAGCAGGTGGAGGACCTGGATTTGTCCTCTTTGTCTGTGGAAGGACAGGGTCAGGTAAGGTCATTGCTCAATCAGTATATGACAGTTTTCTCCTCTCATGATGGTGACCTGGGCTGTACTAATGTGATAGCCCACACATTCCTCTGGTTGATGATGTTCCAGTTAAACAACGCTATCGGCGTATTCCGCCTTCTGATTATGAGGTGGTGAAGGACCATATAAATCAGTTACTTGCTTCACAGATCATTGGAGAAAGTAGCAGCCCATATGCATCTCCCATAGTCTTAGTGAGGAAGAAAGATGGGAGTATTCGTATGTGTGTTGACTATAGAAGACTAAATAGTAAGACCCGGAAAGACTCTTTCCCCCTTCCACGAATAGAAGAATCGTTGGATGCCTTGTCTGGTGCATGCTGGTTTTCTACCCTCGATCTCGCTAGCGGATATAATCAGGTTCCAGTTGTGGAGGCAGACCGTCCAAAAACTGCTTTCTGTACTCCCTTTGGGCTGTTTGAATGGAACCGAATGCCTTTCGGGCTCTGTAATGCGCCTAGCACTTTCCAACGGCTAATGCAGCGGATTTTTGGGGACCAACAGTACCAGTCTGTCCTGTTATATCTTGATGACATTGTTGTTTTCTCTTCAAGTGTGGATCAACATCTGGAGCGCTTGAAAGTGGTGCTGGGTCGACTTAAACAACAGGGGCTTAAAGCAAAGCTCAGTAAATGTTCCTTCTTTCAAAAGGAGGTACGTTATTTAGGACATGTGATTTCTGGTGAGGGGGTTGCTACAGATCCTAGTAAAACTGAAGTTGTAGCCAATTGGCCAACTCCCACTAAGGCCTCAGAACTTCGGTCCTTCCTTGGTTTTGCCAGTTATTACCATCGTTTTGGGGAAGGTTTTGCAAAATTGGCAGCTCCCTTGCATAAAGCGGTGGCTCAGTGTGGTGGTACCGGTAAGAAGCCTGATCGTGGACTTGTTGCATGTTGGACTGATGAATGTCAAAAGAGCTTTGAAGCCTTGAAGGCTAAGCTAACAACAACACCAGTGGTAGCCTATGCAGATTTTACTCAACCATTTTGGACTTGGAGGTTGATGCCAGCCATGGTGGCCTGGGAGCAGTCCTCTCGCAAATGCAGGCAGGCAAAGTGAGACCGATTGCTTATGCTAGTCGAGGCTTGAGACCCACAGAGCGAAACATGGCAAATTACAGCTCCATGAAGCTTGAGTTTCTGGCCCTCAAGTGGGCCATGACTGACAAGTTTAGAGAGTATCTGTTGGGAAACAAATGTATTGTATATACTGATAACAACCCTCTCAGCCATTTGTCCACTGCTAAATTGGCTGCCACTGAACAGAGGTGGGCTGCTCAGCTAGCCTCTTTTGATTTTGAGATCAAGTATCGGTCAGGGCGGTGTAATACCAATGCTGATGCACTTTCTCGTCAGCATCCACCTGATCCGCCAGATGTGAAAGCAATGCTCCCAGGTACAGTTTTGCCTAAAGCATTGCAGGATGCTTTGGGGTTTGAAAAGGTTGAGGCAACCCAGGCGGTTGTTGCAGTTTTGCCGCAGTATACTACGGCCGAACTTTGTGCTTTGCAGCAGGCTGATCCTTTTTTACAGGACGTGTTGGTGTTCTGGAGGAAAGGACAGCATCCCAGTCGAGAGGAGCGAGCCCAGCTGTCCCCGTCCACTTTGGTTCTGCTGCGGCAGTGGGACCGGTTTGTCGAGAGAGATGGAGTTCTCTATCGAAAGGTATTTAGATCAGATGGTGGTGATGCTGTGTTCCAGCTGGTGTTGCCAAGTGTGCTAATTAAGGATGTTCTGACTAAAGTCCATGAAGAGCATGGTCACCAGGGAGTGGAGCGAACATTGGCGCTCTTACGGTCCCGGTGTTATTGGCCTCATATGGCCTCTGATGTGGCTCAATGGTGCCAGGCTTGTGAGAGATGCCAAGTGGCAAAGGATGTTCACCCTAAAGCTTATGGCTATATGGGACATTTACTGGCATCACGTCCTAATGAAATTTTGGCCATTGATTATACCACCTTAGAGCCCACCCATAATGGTTTGGAAAATGTTTTGGTCTTGACGGATGTTTTTAGTAAATATACTGTTGCTGTCCCTACACGGGATCAGCGAGCGGCCACTGTGGCTAAGGTTTTGGTGTCTGAATGGTTTTACAAGTTTGGTGTTCCTGCTCGGTTGCACTCGATCAGGGTCGTAACTGAGAGCTTGCTTATCCAGCAGCTGTGTAACTTGTATGGCATTGTAAAATCACGCACCACTCCTTACCATCCAGAAGGAAATGGCCAATGTGAGCGCTTCAATCGGACACTGCACAACCTGTTAAGAACACTGCCTGTGTCCCGAAAAAGAGATTGGCATGCCTGTTTGCCCCAGGTTCTTTATTGTTATAATACTACTCCTCACCAGTCTACTGGAGAGTCACCATTTCTCTTAATGTTTGGGCAGGAACCTAGATTGCCCCTGGATTTTCTTTTGGGTAGAGTTGAGAGTCCAGTTGGTGGTTCTGTCCATGAGTGGGTTCAAGAACATCAAGCTCGGTTGCAGGTAGCCTTTGATGGGGCCAGAGAGCACCTGAAACATGCTGCAGATCGCCGAAGGCAGACTCATGATACTCAGGTGAAACATCGTCCATTAAAAGAAGGGCAACTTGTGTTTTTGCGTGACTTTACTGCTAGGGGGCCTTATAAGACAAGGGACCGATGGAGCTCTGTGAAGTACAAAGTATTGAGGGCACCAAACGAGGACGGCTCTGTTTACACCATTGTGCCTCTGGATGACCAAACTAAAGTAAGACAGGTGCACCGTACCATGTTAAAACCTGTGGTTGGTGTTGTTCCTCCTGATCACATTTCTCCCCATAACTTGCCTCCTGTAGAAAAGGGACTGTCTGAAGATAGTGGCCCCTTTGATTATGATCTGTTTGTTTGTGAAGAGCAACCCCTAGTGGTTGCTTCTGCCTTACCTTCTGGTAGGTTGCTGCCTCAAACTCCATCCCAGGAACTTGGGTCACCTTCTGAACCCTCTACATCTTTGGCTGTTCCATCTACCAGCTATGCTGACCCAGTGGCCCTACGTCGCTCCAGACGTCCAACTGCTGGTCAACATACTAATGTGCACCATCTCCCACGGCCAGCAGGAGACATTCATCCTGGGGGCTCTTCTGCATCTTTGTCAACTGTGTCAGCGTTGTTTAGACCTTGGAACTAATATTAGTTTTGAATCAGCCATCGTCGGGTCGACGATGCAAGAAGGGGGGGTAGAATGTAGTGGTATAGAAATATATATATATTGCTATACAAATAGCTTTCAGGTGCGGGGTTCCGGTTGGGCAAAGTGGGCGTGGTATATAAGAAGCCGCTGCGCCCAATCGGACACACATGTCTTCCTCAAGCTTGGCTGTGACTTGCGTCTCAGGGACTGACAGCCAAAAAGGCATAACATCAGGTGCACGCTGCTCTGATCTTGTGGTGGTAGGTCTCCCCTCTCTCTGCACTATTGCTGTTTGTTCACAGAAGATCTAAATCCAGGTGTGATCATAGGCAAAACGCTACTCTGCGGCTCTCCTCCTCCTCCTCGTCGGTTTGTGTGTGTGTGCGCGCGTACATGAGTTTGTCTGGATTGGGAGGTAAGAAGTAACGCTCATTGTTAGCGCCAATTTGTTGCAGTTCTGTTAAATAGTGACTAATTAACTTTTACAGATCTCCCCCATATTACCATTGCTGCTCTGTTGATATCCCGGATTCTGCGCATTATCAACCTCGGATCGTGGTGGCGGCTACACGCCCTTATTGAAGTGGTGTTTGGCGTGCGGCATTGGCGTGTGGCACCGGCGCGCTCAATTCACCTCCTGTTGCGGCGTGGCCAGAGGGTCGCACCAGATTCGGACATTTTAATTTGTTTTTCTTTATTTTTGTTCCAGCCTTTTTGGTGTGATCTAACTATTTATACATTTAGGCTGATATTGTTTTCTTTTCGTTGTATATTTTGGATTGTTGTCATTATTAATTGTTCTTTTCTCTCTTTGTTGGCAGTGCTGAGGTCCGGCGGCGGTGTTGGTGTAGTGACGGTGTCTTCTTTTTTTGTGTGCCGTGATTCCTGAGTTTGGGTTGTCTCACTGCGTCTGGTGTTTTACAGGGGTTTTGTTTGCTGTGTTTGGATGGATACCGTCTTATAGTGGCCCCTTCCGCCGGTAACCTCAGCTACTGTAGTTACTTTTCTTTTTTTTCCCTTTAGTATTATAAAGAATTGGTTTTAAAAAGAATATTTTAAGAAGAATCTAATAAAAAGCTGTTTGTACATTTTAAACTTGTCTCAGATGTCTTAATCCATGCATGAGTGAACTTGTGTGTCCTATCAAAAAGGGGAGTAATATTCCTTGGGTGAAATTCCCAAGGTGGCGCTGTGGAGCAATTTTATTTGGGTTTAGAACTTTACAATTTCCCGATTTCAATCTAGTCTCGCCACAAGTCTAATGGTTGCTACAAATGGCCAAATTCTGCAAAGACTGATGCAGATTATGGAAAGGTGAAGTTCTGGGGCCCAACAAAGCAAGTTTATCAAAAACCCTGGAAATGTAGTAGTTTTAAAAATGTCATTTTAAAACTACAAGAGTTTCAAAATGACATAAACCACAGAAATGTTAAATTTTTTTAAGAATGTTCATCATTATTTCACAACCATCCATATTTAGGCAGTGGTATTTGATATCATAACTACAAATGATACAAGCAAGTGTATGCAACTTCATTGTCTAATAATAAAAGAGAACTTTGAAAACTTCAAAACTCACCATATGGAACAGGTTTTGTATTAACAGAGGGACACAAGCACATCTTGTTTTCCATGTTGCAACTTTTTATTTGGAAACAAATTTTTCTTGCTTTATAATGTATATATCTCTACATTCAAAAAGGACATTTTGTTTACATATTCAGCATTTGCTAAATGTTCTCTGACCACTTAGATGAGTTACTGTACCCATACACAGAAATCAACAATGTAGTTTCAAGTTTCAACAGCATGCTGACATATAGCATCATGTAGAAGCTGATTGGGAAAGAAAACATTTAAAATTTAACACATTTAAGGGACAGACAAGCTAAAGAACAAGCATTTAAGACAGCAAAATTAAGACCTTATGCGTCATTACCATTCTCCAACAGGGACATTTAGTTAACAACTGAAAGTCCAACAACTAATCTAAAAAAAGCTTAAATGACTCATATACTCAGATATTTGTTTTAGGATTATCAATGTTTCAACAACTAACAAAATGAGAGTGGAAATGTAAAATTATATGAAGAGCTGAATCACTAAAATCCAGTGAACTAAAACAAATTGGATAGAACTACTTTGCAGGTTGTAACTTATTGTTGGATAAAAAAGAAAAAGAAAAAAAATATTTAAGAATAAATCTTGGAATATCTCTAAGTGAAATAACAGCAAACTGTTTACACTGAGCAATCAACCACCTAATTGGCAAACAGTAATTGGAGTTTTATTTCAGTAACAGCAGCATTTTCACTCTACCTTTCAGGTTTGCAAGTAAACAGCACATATAGAAGAAAAGATCTTAATAAAAGTATGAAAGATATTGATTTTACCTCTGCCTGTCCTTTATTTGAAATTTTCAATAAAAAAAAACTAACTGAAAATATGTTAAAGCTGAAATATGCAGACTATCACACTAAAACCTAAAGCAAAAAAAAAGTCTCTATAGCATTGTTTTCAGTTGCTATGTTGCTCCTTTAAATTACCACCTTCACCCTAAAGTATCAATCAGGTAATAGCTTTAAAGGTGTAGAAGAAATTGATAGCTGCACATAAACTTAAAAAACTGAGGTCCCATTTTCTTTTTTGATGAACCACCCAAGAACTAATTCCTGCTAAATATCCGAACTACATGCCAAGGCCTCGGAGCCACGCAGTCTGATCTTCATCCCAGCAACATGACTGACACACAGGAACACAGAAAGCTCACTCCGAATACTTTCTCATCCAGTTCACTTGAAGTTCTAATACTGCCTGAAGATGATCGATTTTACATTTTAATGTGCGTGCTTTTGTGCTTGAGAGGATCACTGAAGCACACACATGGAACTGCGAGGGGTGTTGGCTGTCCTGGCTACGGTGTCCTGACTGTAGTTCACGATGTCTGCCTTCACAACACGCTGTAAAAATGGAAACATAAGCAGAGGGTTAAAAATCTGCTGCAACAATTTCATCAGATACCATTACTAAAGGAGTCTAAAAACTGGAAAGTTAAAACCATGAACTTACACACTTTAAAAGGGAACCTTTCTTTTTCAGCATGACATTAAATCAAACTTAACGTTTCCTGTTGTGGGTCAGTTAGGATTACAAAACTTATTTCTATTTTGCGTAATGCCAGAAAAATCTTAGATTATTATTATTTTTTCATTTTTAAATACAGAAGTGCACATACTGCACAATTTCTTAGTACTTGCAACATCTGCCTTTTATACGGCATGACTTGGTTAAAACATCTGGGCTGGCATAAAGCATTATCATCAAGAAAAAAGAGAAAGAAAAAAAAACATCTAAAATTTTATTGTCCACCTCTCAATTTACTGGAAAGGTAATGCCTGCCACCTGGCCGGTTCCGTTCGCCAATAAGTAGGAACAGTCCAGGTGATGTTTACACATTTGTTTGGTATAGCAGGCTCAACATCTCAGTAACATCTTCAAGTGCCATCCTTGAACTGCAGCATCATTTGCATAGTCAGATCTGTGCATGTATTTGTTTTAGAACTGCATATTACAGAATGTGCAACTAGTTAATAAAACTGCTGTTTTTTTGGTTTTTTTGCTTGTTTGTTGTTGTTGTTTTTTTTTGCTGCAAAGTAAAACAACTACACATTTTTCACACAAAGGAATTCCATAATTTTGAACAAGGATTGTAAAATGAAACATTTAATGGGGGGTTTTAAATGTGTACAGAGTGATTTACTACAGTTTCTGACATGTTGTGTACAGAGTGATTTACTACAGTTTCTGACTGTGGGAACATATGCAGCATGCAGACATACGTGGCGTTGGTCTGACTCTGAATAAGCATGATCTCAAACTGCTGAGCTGTTTCTTCAACACAAGGCTCAGTATGCATGCCAGAAATTAAAACTCTGGTTGAAACGAAGGTCTGGAGGTACCTGAAAATTTAAGTTACCATCAAGGCAGGTCAGTAAAATATAATTGAATCACTTGTGGCAAAATGACAGAGAACTAATGAGTAATCAGGTTCTATTATATTTTTCTAGAGGTCATATCTGAACTACAGGGAATAGATTACCAACTACCGAGCTACAGTGTCTGCATTACAGCAGAGTTTAGATCTACTCAGTAACTGAAGTGGCATACTTTAAGTTACTGAAGCAAACAGATTTTGCTTTGCTGAGCGTTGTCCTGTCTAATTGGGCCTTCATCATGTGGGTAGTCCACCAGCTCAGCTTTCACGATCCTCTGAGCAGTGGATGAATGCAGAGAAGGAAAGATGAAAAACAGAAAACAGAAAAATGGCAAAAGAGAACAGTGAGAAAGAGAAGAATGAACACCAAGTTTGAGTAAAGACAACAGATGGGAAATTGATTAAAAATAAAATCCAGAACATGAAAAATAGCTCCAGTGGGCACATCTAAGCCAAATGTACAAAATCAACAAGAAGCAATGCCTATATACAAGCAGTACAAAAATTTAAATTCAGACACTAATATACATCCATCCATCCATTTTCTGTGCACCCTCGTCCCTAGTCGGGTCAGCCTATTTCCAGCGAAAGTTTCGTGCGAGAGGCAGGGTACGCCCTGGGCAGGTCGCCAGTCTGTCGCACTAATGTACATTAGTTTTAAATAAATAATTATTAAACTAAGATTATTTAAACTAATTTAAATTGACTTTAACCAGGATAAAAAATTAGAAACAGGATCTAAAATATATTCAGCCAATCATTTTTAACAAACATTAGAAACTCAATTGTTATTGATGCTGACAGGTATTACATATGACTTATTTGCTTCTCAATTCACTTTATTTTTTTGGACGGCTGCAGGCTGAGTTTTAAACTAAAGTCATGTTGCAGTACTCTATTCTTATTAGGGTCATTACTTCTTTTTATTGAAATAAGTATATATTTTATGGCAGTTTTACAGAAGTCAACCCTTTTTTCTGCATGACCACTGGAGATCCGTCCACCCTGCTGAATTTCTCGGCTGCTTGTCTGATTAATGAGCCGCCGAAGCCTGGTGTCGGGGTTACTGAGTGATCTGCAGCCTCACTATCTGATCCGGCAGACAGAGAACCAAGACGGAGAGGGCTGCCAGGCAGATATAATACCGTCGGGGGGTTGTGACCCTCATGTTCAGCTCTCTAAACATGACAGCTGATAATGAGGCTTTGCTGGGCCTACAGCTACAACCAGGGCCATGACCTGCTCAAAGCCTCATCTCTGGATGCATGACACAAACATTAAACTCAGGCGTTCTTTAAAAATGCTCTTTTTTTTTTTTTCTTGGAAGAGAAACGAAGCACATTCCTTTTCTAATGCTCCATAACATGTATGGTTATTACTTTTATTTCCCTCCTGTGTTTCCCAAACAAAACAAAGATCTCAGTCTGCAACAGTTCTTTAGTAAAATTGTGATTTTCGTATTTAGCAATGTGTTTTTTTGTGTTTTTTTATCAATAGTGATTGACTGAAAACTCCAAATGCTGCAAGGTCAACAATTCATTCCAACCAGCTGGGCTTCCATAGAAACAGCTTTTCATAGCTGTTATATGACGAATTGACTTTGAGTGTGGTATAATATACCTGGGATCTTAAGTACTTGAACCTGAGTGTCACTGTCCAACTGGACCCTGTTGGAATAAACTGCAGTGATCTAGACTGATTTTGAATCAGTACTGGATACCACCTGGTTGTGTCAAAGTGACTTGGAATAACATTGATAAATGTTATACTAAACATAAGTTAATTGCATTAGCTGAATGCATTAAATTAATTTCAAATTGATCTACATTTTAAAAATGTGTTGAAAATATAACAACTGGTAATCATATTTCTGAACTGTTTTTTTAAGAGTTTTTCCTTGTTTGCTCTCTTAGCCAGGAGATTTGTGTTGTTGTCTATTGTTGTTTATTTGCATCTGAAAGACTCCTTGCCTCCTTCATGTTCACAATGGGTTATTGAAGTTATGCAGAAAAGATTCATGTCCACACTGAAAGAGCACAACATCTGAAAATATTTTTATTACTATTTTCTGGTGTAAATGTTAGTACACTTGAAATAAGGCAAATCTAACATACATGTGACTTTTCAGTGTGATAAAGGAGGTTGTTTTAAGTCAATAATTCCTTAAAATTGATTTTTTTAAAGTACTTGTTCCACTGGCAGATTTTTCACTTTGAACAAAAGATTTTTTTTCATAAGTGAAAAAATCTGTGAAAAAATTGTACGTGGTAAGATTTTGCGTTTTTGCAATGCAGCTTTTACACCGCCTGGCAACAATTTCTGACATTTACTGATAAAAGGAAAGACGGACAATAGCTGATATGAATGATATGAACGATAATGTGTGCACATATGTTTCTAAATGTCATTTTCTATATAACTCTGCTTAATTTCACCCACTCCCCAACCCATCTGCCTTTCCCCTTCTTTTTTTCTTTTGGTACATTTCTCTAAGTCTAGCAGATAAGCAAGTGGTTCCCAGAGAGTTCATTTATAAGCAGTTTGATGTTCTATATATGTTTCCTTTGTTTGTCCTAATTTTTTAAGAACTTCTTTTTCAATAAAAAAGACCTTGATTAAGATATTCAATTGGAGGGAACCTCACCTTTAACTGCTGTAGCACATTCATATTTTAGAAATATTTGACTATAAAAGTAATCTTGACTTAAAGTCTATAGTTGTTTATTTGAATTGCTCCATTTTTTGGCTCATGTCAGATCATCTCAACCCTTTTCCTCAAGGTGTAAAGTGGATTCAGTCAGTCACCCAGCCTGATTAGTCTGGATTAAAGCACTTTTCTTAAGTGACAGAACTATCAAGGGAGGCCTGGGAGAGGAAAGTAGACGGACAGCTCTATTAGCCATTTTCTGTTAGTCAGCAGCCCTGTTGGTGTTGGGAGTGGATCTTGGGAATTTGGTCAGTCCTTCTTCTATATGCTCTCCCTTCTCTGGGGGTCCTGACCTCTCTGTAGCCCCCATCCTCATCAACCACTGCCCAGCCAGTGTGGCTCCAGCCGTTCATATCAGACCCAGGATTAATGCTTCTGGGGGAGGTGGCCTTGTAAATCCTACAGCTGCCACCATTGGGCACCTTGGACTGACTGGCAAGCAGAGACCCCGTTTCATCCTAAAACGGTGGGAGATAAGCTAAATAAATCAGACAACCCGCCCTAACCTTCTCACCCTTACAACTGCCTACCTTTGACCCCGGACTTCATGCATTAATGCAGTCAGCGTGGTTCTATTTACAGAAGGACCGTGTCAATGGTAGAAAGACCATCACAGAGGAGCAGACGTAACAAACTCATGTTTACACAACAAAAAGTACAAAAAGTCAGGGTGTGGTAACCTTTGATGACCTAACACACTCTCTGTGACCTCCCTTAAGTTCAAGCATAACACAGAATGCACAACCCCTTGCTAAAGTATTGATACCCACTTAACTTTTCTACATTTCATCATGTTATCGCAACAAATCTTAATGTATTTTGAGGGATTTCATGGACCAAAACAAAGTGGTGAATAGCCCGTAAGTTGAAGGAAAATGATGAATGTTTTTCAAATTTCTTGCACAACTTAAATGTGAATTTTATTGAACCTCCTACAAGAAATATTTGGCAAAAGATTTGGTGAATTACTCAGGAGTAAATAAGAATTTTAAAAATATATGTGCTTATGGCTCACCTGGGACTGCTCTATTTCTGCTTTATTTAGCTTTATACCAAGAATTTCAGCTGCTACTCGCTGGAAACACAGATAAACCTGGAGAAAGACAAAAGTAAAAATAAAACATACAAACTTTACTAAAAAACATTGAGCATGACTCAAAGGAGGGTTTTACAAACCGAATCCCCCGTCTTGGCCGATACAAACTGACTGATGAGGCCGTTCTCCTGGCACAGGCGTTGGTGTTTGTCTGCCTTTATGGTCCTCATGTGCTCCAGGTCGACTGCAGAGAAAAGACGCCCTAATGTGAGAAATCTTACAGAAGATGAATGGATGGATTTATATAGTGGTTATAGAGCACTCTCACCGGGTTCACCGTAACATATCAGAACATAAACAGAAAGGATAACTGTTTACACACGAGTTAAGATGGAAGACGTCTGCCTAGTGTACAGAGGTGGTATACATAAAGTCACTGCAAAACAAAACACATTCCAATAGTTATGTTCAACCGAAGTCATCTTCTGTAGAAGGCTTTGAAATTATTTATGGCAGAAATTTCAGAAAAGGAATGAAAAACGTTGTGGCCCAGAGCCCCCATTCCCAGCTGGTGTTAAAGCTTGATGAGAGACATTCCTTGGTGTAAGTTTAGCACGGTTCTACCCTAAAGCCATGAACCTCTTTTTGACCCGAAAAAGAAAAAGCAGCCCATCTGTGGAGAAAAACATAAGGAACAATACATGAATGACTAAAGACTTGAGGCTACACTCATATTGAGAGAGGAGATAGAGAAAAGAGTTTGACTTATGACCATCCTTGGCTTTTAAGGCGGACGCAAGGATCCAAGAGCTGAGACCATTACCTACACACTGATCCAGTGAGAATGCACAATGACAGCATCCTTTATAGTTATTGTCAAGATATTCCTGTGTCTTTAACTTCTGTGCAATGACACCGAGAGCTTTCCTGCTCTTTTTCCCCTCACTAAGGGGGTCATGCAGGGGTCGATAAGGAAGGTCACCTGGGGGTCCTGAAGCTGAAAGCAATAGCTTCGCTCTTTATTTCTGGCTTTGTGCGGGGAGCTGGCCACGCCCGGTATCTGGTGCATACATGTCTGTGTTACCTGGAGGAGGTCAGGCTACTGTAAGGTGTTGCATTTCTCTCGCCCCGGCTCTGAGTTTTAGTCTTTGTGTGAGGTTTCATTGAAGTTGTCAAGGATTTAGCCCGTTCTCATGCCCCTCAGAGTTTTTGTGAATATGTGTATGAGAAGATGGTGGGAATAAAGATAAAATCAGAGAAGGGTAGTTGATGCACGGCAAGAAATGTAAACTGCAATAATTTTATAATAATGTCTTAGTCAAAGTCAAATAATCTATGGAGAACAATTTTACCCATGAAGCCTTTCTGATAACTACTCAATGTGACTGTTTAGTTGTGCATAAACATTGTTGCCTCTCACAGCAGGTTATCAATTCTAGTCATTGCTAGAGGAGATACCCAGCATATAGCAAGAAGTAAACGGTGGTAATCCATTGGATCCTGTGCACTTGGGAAAAGTTATTCATCATTTGTCGCAGTCAGATTAACCACCACTAACACTATAGTCTGTGAGCTGGGAAAGACCCATCATTGTTTGGTAAATGGAGTTGTGTTTGTAAATTCAACCCACAAAAGTGTGCATCAATGGAAAGATCTAAGCTGCAGAAAAATCCTGAAACTAGTACTTCATCTGTTTTTATTAAAAAAAATCAAGACAAGACTTTATATTTTACACTCACATGCTATGGCAAAAGTGAAGAAAAGACAGGAGATGATTCTGTAAAAGAATAATTAAGAGAACATTTGAAATTAAATTTGACATTGTCTTGTGTGAAGTGTCACAGGCAGAGAGCTTACAGTTTTATAAGTATTAGCCTTTTTATGAGATACCAATAGCTTTATACCAAAAGTTTTGTTCTGCATAAAAATGTACAACTTTAAAAGAAAAAGTAGCTTAATAGATTATATTATGTAGAATAGTAGAAAGTTAAATATGTAACTCTAGAATGAGAATAAAGCTACTGTTCAGGAGTGAGTTATTGCAGAAAGGTAGATGTTAGTTAAATTTCTTCAAACATTTGTGAAAAGTCTAATTATTAATTTTGTACATGGTGAGATTTATTTGTCAAAATACTGTTTATCTTGATGGACAACTAGACTACCATCAATTCTGTAAATGGTAAGGATCATAGGCAATAAAGACTTATGTAGCTCCAATTAGTCAGAGAATAATGTCTACTTTTGTACATAAAATGTTTTCTACACTGTGGTCTGTGTAAACTGAATACAAGGCTAATCCTGGAGTTTTAGTGTTTTACTCCATTTTTCTCCCTAATGTACCCTTCTGTACTTATCAGGTCAAAACAATCTTCCTCCAATGATCTGGTTTCCCTCCGTTTCTGTCAAACTGTACATCAGCTTAACAGCCTCTAGGAAGTGACTGCAAACACGAAATAAACTGTTTAGGCCTCCAAGCAAATAGAGATAGTAGAGAGGATCATCACTCGTCATGAGCGATTGCCCTCCCTCTCTCTGGTCACCATCAATGTTTATTTAAATGGTCTTTCTGTGGTTGGGCTGAATGACCAGACAACGGTTAGAGATTAATATCTGCTGGATGAATTAGGCTTTTACCGTAAGTAATTAGTTTATTATAGCAGTGACCTATTAAATGAGGGTAAGACCAAATGAGAGAAAAATATCTCCTCCACCAGTTAGTCTAATGTTGATCTCAGCTGAGCTCCTTCATGGAAAGAATCCACTCACTGGCAGAGCTGATCATCCTGAATCCCGACAGACACAGGTTTTTATGTCTGTTGAATATTAGAAAATGAAGTTTTTTCATAACATGATTATTACTGATCAAAATAATTTTATTGTGTAGAGACAAAGCAATCTCTTGTCTCATTCATTTTGAGAATGAAAGAGAGACAAGAGGATCATATTTGTAGCCATATTTTTACTAAAACTCATATATAAATAACAAAGTTTATGAAAGTTGATCTAAAAATTATTATGGAAAATTATTTTTATTCAACAAAGAAGCTTGTTTCTGATAGGAAATGAGATACGCCTATGTCAAAAGATAATAAAACAAGGTCCAGAATGCATTACCGTGTCTTATATTTAATTTTAATTGAGGTTGGAAGGTCTACTGTCTTTGACACTTCTAAATATGAATATTACTTCAAATCACAAGAAATATGTTGGTCGAATTAAAAGATTACTTTAAACTTAAGTCTGCCAAGGGCATGAATTATGTTGGGCATGCACAACTATAAGTAGATGAAAGACAGTAAATAACAAATCCAGACATCCAGTGTCCATGACATCAGCTTTACTTTTATTGTCAAGCAGCCATCATGCAGAGGTGAGTCAGTCTTCATTAGGTCAAAAAGAGTGATAGCATTGAATTGCGTGAGATTAATATGCAAATTACAGATGTACTGGAAGCATATGTGAATGGTACACATGGTATACATATCAGAGCTGTGGGGCTAATGCTACAGGCTCTCTCTTTGAAACAATGTGTCAAGGACATAAAGCCTAAAAATGTATCAGTGCAATATCACTATTCAGTCTGATACAGCTGATGATAATTCTTGACCAAACTATTACCCACTATGCTGTGTTGGAAGAAATATTTCAATCCAGTCATCAATATTGCAAAACTCCATACTCTATTAATTTATTGAAACCGATAAATTAAGTGGCTGTTTGTAGAGAACATCCCGAATTACAATTATTGAAATAAAGGCCCAGTGACATAAAATGAAAAAGGTTTTTGGGACAGTTATGTAAACCTAGCATTTTATTGTTAAGATGCAAAAACTACTGTTATCAGCAGCCCATCAAAGTTTTATTTAGCATTTTTAATCTAGGCCTTCATAAGGTCTGAGTTACTCTGATACTTATCTGGCTTAGAGCTATCTCCAGCTGATCAGATAAATTAGCATGAAAGTTTGGTACCAAGTTTGGCATACTGCATTTTTAAATCAAAAAACATTGACAGATCCAGCTTTGGTAAAACTATAAAATAATAGGTTAACATTGGCTAACCAAGCTGAAATCATAGACTGAATTGGACTAAATTGTGAAATCATTGGTGTGTTATTCAAAACCACTCTGTGATAACAGAAACACCTACTCACTGGTCTGCTCAGTTGGCTGCTGGGGAGCAATTGGAACAGTTTATTCAGTGAGCAACAGCTAGAGAATAAGCTTGAAATAACACAGTTAATTGCCGACAGCCCAGTTTTAAACCAAACAGCAGTTGGTGCGTTAGGGAGTTATGAGGACTTAAGGTGGAATGTATGAAGTGTGTGTGCCCCTATGTGTTTGTGTGTGTTAGTAATGGCTAGTTGTGAGTGTGCAGTCAGTCTCGAGGCTCTGCAGGGTCATATCCCATTAAGAGAAAGTTACAAGGTTGAGCTTAATCAACCCCAGGGGAGACCCTATCACTTCCAACATTACCTCACACTATGCCTTTAAAACCCTGTTGCCTCAGTTTCCCAAAAATATCAACCATGAATCTATAGGCAAGGATAATCAACTTTAATACAGAGCTTAATGGCATGACTTACAATGTTGCAGTCCAATTCTTCACTTAAATCTTCATGGACCATTGACTCTAAAAACATCTCTTAACAAATCTCCAGGTCTGCAGTTTAATAAGGCACAGTGAACCTTAAGGGTAGCATTAACCATTACGTGGTTGTTAAAGTTTAAAAGAGCTGTATAGTTCTTGTATAGCATTATTAGATGTTCCAAATATGTGAAGAATATTGTTTGAACATTTTTCTAAACTTAATATGCATTTCACTACATGGTATAATTTTTTTCAAAAGACAGATTTTAATGATAGAATATACTCCTAAGTGATGCTTGGAACTACGAATGGGATGGTAACCAGTATCAAGGTATATCAAGGTCTCAACAATTCTAGTTCTTAAAAGGCTGAAACTTTCTATCATGTACCATTTGTGCAGTTCAAAGTTCCTTTTATGAAATGTCTAGGAAAGTGCCAGAGACACTGAAGTATTCTTCAGCTGTTTGGGGCATAGAGTAACACAGCACTGACCTGCCTCACTTGTTACTTACTGCTCAGTATCATTTAGCTGGTAAAAACAAGATTGAGACACTTGCTCCTTACCATAAAAAACAACAACAAATCTCCCTGTCTGAATATATCTATTGTCACAAAGAACAGTGTTAGACCTAAAGTTGCTTTAAGGAAGAGAAAAGTGTTTTTATACTAAATCAGCCAGGCTACAAACTGCATGTTTTGTAATAAATGGGTTTTCTTTGATCAAGAAACCTTAATGCAAAAATATGGACCAAGGTTGGTTTGATCAATGCTGTGCTTACCTGTATTAATGTGCTTTATTCAGGCTACTGTTTATTTATACTGTTAATAGATATAACTAAAATCAACTGGTATTACCGGAATTATTTAACTATCACCTTTATTGAACTGCAATACGTTTCAAAGGGTTTTAAAAGAAAATCATAAGGACCTAGTTATTATATTTGACATTTACAACATGTTGAATATTAAGGCTTTTTATATAAATAGAAAAAAATATGGGGACCATTTTATTTATTAACTTTTTTTTCTCATGCTGGAGTTGCCACTTGATCCTATTTTGTATGTTATGGTGTGTTATGCCATTTTCATCTTTTCCAATTCCTGTCACGTCTAATAAATTGCAAATTATGCTTTTCAAAACTAAACCACAATAAATTTCCCTTGGATATTTTTAGGGAAGAAAATTGTTTCATTTAGACTAGACGATCTGCAAGTTTGCTTGTTGCATGAACAGACAGAAAACAAGCATACTATGAAAAACCTACAAACACTGTACAGTAAAACATAAATACAAACAACTAAAAGTACAAGATATGCAATTGAATGCACAATATGCCCTAAATATAAATTATTGCCAAACTGACTTTTAGAGTTGAAAACAAAACTTTGCTACAAGAAATCAACTTTCCAAAACATATAGATAGCACTACAGCCAGAGGTCATTTTTGGAGTGTAATGGCAGAAGAGGGAAACATTTTCAGTTGCTACAGCTGTGGAATTGAAGAAGTATGTTGAAAATGTGCTTCTCGGTTCATCCATTGTGAAAATAGCATTCAAGGTTACCCATAATAAGTAACCTTAAATGAATAATTAATCCAGAAATTCCAGAAGAAATTCTCCACCCCTTTGCAACACTAAAAGTATGTTGCAAATTATTTTTTAATCATACTCTGAGAATCTAAAATCATTCACTCAAGGTAAAACATGAGGCAAAACACCTAAAATCAAGGGATTGTGGTCATACAGCACACTAAAGAGGTTCTATGTTTGCATTTTAAGAGCCATTAGTGGAACATAAAGTAACTAACTATGCAATTACACATTCAGTCACATAAGTTTCTTAAATTTCACCACATACTTCAATACATTTTAAAGAGCCACAAAACATAACAATGAGTACATGGTCACTTAGGATGTTAAGTAATCCACACTTGTATATAACTGCAGGGGTCTAAAAGAAGCAAGAGTCATTTTTCCTCATGTAAGATTAATTGTAAGCGGCATCTTATTCAGTCAATAAACTTTCTGGTAGATGATACAGGAAAATGCTTAACAGTTTAAAAAGTCAGTAAAAGTATAATAAATCAACCTGATGTGATGTGTGATTGAATTAGACGCTGATTTAACTTTCACAGCACATGCGGCTAATAAAACAAAATAACTGCTGGTTTTTATGTGAAGCATTTAAATGACTGAGTCCAACATGACTCAAAGAGAGCTCTTAAAACTGTGGTTTTTATACCCAGAGCAGAATTGTGCTGAACATATAATACATGCAACATAATGCAAAAAAATGGCTACCTTTTCCCCCTTCTAAAAATTACACACTGGTGCTTATTTTCTCATTTGAGAAATGAAGTGAAATGATGAGAAGTTTCACTGATTTCTTTAGACTAAGGACCTTTTCAGAAATCAAATAAGAGTCTATTTCATTAGAATGCAACAGTGTAGGTATTGTCTGAAGTTTGCAGTTTGTTTTTAAAAAGCTGGAACATTTAATTTACTGCAAAAGATTCTGAAACTTACTGTAGTATAGCCCGGACAGCCAGTTATAGAAGAGGAAAGTAAAATTAGAGCAGAAATGTCCCTGCCCAATGTGGTAACAATTTTTCACTGACTTCAGACATTGTCTAACTTCATCTAAACTCGCAGCAGAATTATTAGAAATAATAATCAGTATGTTTAAGTGTGAAGGTAAGTTGATAATATTATCTTGGCTTTTCTGAATGAGGACAGACAGATGAAGTGCTGTTAGTTAGGCTGGGTGTTGTCGAGGAGAGCGAGGCCCGTGCAGGAGTCCTCCGGGGGTTCCTGACAGAGACAGAGCACTCTTTGTGTAGCGGTACCCCTGCCCCGGTGGCCTGAAACGGGCCAGCACCGTCGCGGGACTTGCTTTTCTCTAGGTCAGAAGTGTTCTGTCGACAGCTCATTGATCACAGATCATCTCGTCATTCGATCGCTGCTCGCCAAATGATGTGTGGACACAAACACACGTGCAAACACGCGCACATGAATTCACACTTTAAAGCATAATCAGATACTCCACGGCGGCTATTAAAACAATGCGGTCTTCCTCCCCGGTGAGGGAATGTATAACAAAGTGTCCAGCGGTAGCTTTGCAGGCAGAGAGTGAGCTGGAGCGCCGGGCTGTCACTGGTATAGTAAAACATGGGGCCAAGGGCCTCGCAGGCTGGGTTTACGGGCTCTAAGGACTCATGAAAAGTGAACAAAAAGCCCAGTTCTGAGCCGACCGCACAAGATGCAGCCGGGGGTTTCACTGGCCATGTCCTCTGCTCTCTCCTGTTGCTGTTAAACTAAGTGGACTTTTATGGGAGAGCAGTAATGGTTGCTTCTGTGAGCCGGCACCATAACTATAATAATTATACAGGGCATGGGAAGGTTTTCAAAATTATATGCATCTCATTTCCATACGTCTATCTGTGATTATGAAGTCTCCACATGGACATTGATGCGTTAGACTGGCCACAGATGCCTCAGCAGTGAACCCTAATGTGGAAAGCTTTCTGATCACATCTGCCTGAAGAAACAGCCTCCAAGTTAAAATGTGAAGCAGAATCTAGTTTCAAAGATATGATGTCATATTTCACATTATGAAAAACTAGCAAATATAGCAAAAAACTGTGGAAGACCTGTGTTGCTTTTTCGCATACATATATACCGTAATATATGTCTGTGGATTCACATCAATCAGTTATTTGCCCAGTCCTGTGTCAGCATGGGCCCTTCCAGGAATTCCTCCATATCAATGTTGTGAAGCAGTGAAGAAATAAAGTATAGGCTGAGTGTGATGAGGGTTCCAGGCTGCACTTCGGTCAGGTGGCTAAGCTGTGCTGTGCAACTCAAATGGCCCATGACTTACCACACAAGAAGCTATTCGAAGACTGATCATCTACTGCATGTGCAACAATATTTGCTTTATGGTTGGCTACAATGAATGAGGACTTTCCATGTTTCAACAGGCGTAAGAATCAAGAGAGACGAATGCAGGGTCAAAAATTTTTACAATTAAATCCCAGCACTTACATTATTCTGCATGGACAAACAGAGCAGAGCTATAAATGAGAAAAACTACCAATACACTGTCAATCCCTCATAGCCCCAAAAATAGAAAAAAATGTCTTAATTATCGGTGAGTACAAGTCTCTGCAGTAGTGATTTTACACTGATTTATAACCCACAGCATAATGGAGCTTTAATTCTTTATTCATCTCTCTCCATCTTGTAATCCGAATCCCCATTTTCCATCTTTTCCAGATTTGCAGACAGACAGCAGCTTACAGTCAGTGCGGTTAGCAAGAAAATTTGATACACACATTCAGTATGACCCTTTACCTTAAATAAAATGTGGAGAGAAACAGGAAAGATTGGATTTGCTGTAAACTGTAAACATTCCAGGTCTCTACCCAACCATACACTACGCCTTACTGGGTCTATATGCTGTATATATAATGTTTTACAGCGTTGAACCTGTGGTCTTGCTGCCCACAGAGCAAAACAGACACTGCTGACGTGTTCATCCCTCCTATCTGGGGTGGGGGGGTTGTTGGGTATGAGTACTGGGCTTTTGTCCCACCACATGTCTATTGTGGCTAAACCTTTCCCCTGGGGGCAATTAGGGCCTTTTAGTTTGTTGTAAGAGGACCTAAGTACGAGTGGGTTGAGCCAGAAAAAACATTTTTGAGCTAAACCAAAAACAGAAGTGCATTGAGCTCCTCTGCGCTCCTGGACTTCTGAGCATCTCTCTATTAAGAAATGTGCAGGCCTACACTGAACAGACAGGAACTGTGGCAGCTTTACAGGGGCAAAGAGGTGACAGGGTAGGGAGAAGGGTGGGCTTCAACTCCACTAAAGACCAAGCCAAGAGGGCAAACAACTCAAGACCAACAATGTTGTTGGGCAAAGACATGCTTGGTGAGAAATGTGGAGTTAGAGGATATCCATGTTTTATTTGAACTTTCACACAGCTGAACGGAAACCTGGGGCGAGAGAAGTGCAACAGGTAACGGTATGCAGTGAGATCTGCCTTAGCATGCAGAAAACAAACATATGCATGTTGTTTAACAACAGAGAGACAGAGCAATGAAAAGACATTATTGTAAACAGAGGCAGCAACAGCTGAGGTGTTAGTCCACCCCTGTGAGAGATAAGCATAAAGAGTGGGTATAAGCACGTAATTGAAAGAGTCTGTTTGCACAAGGATGAAAATAATTGCGCAAGTATGTTCTTAGAGATGTTGACAGATAGACACTTGAGGAAGTAAAGAAACTACAAGAGCAAAAGAAAAAACAAGGTAAGCCATCTTTAAGGGTGTATATTCTCTCAGCGTTGAGTCCTTATCTCTTAGATAACATTTCCCATGGCAGGCCTGAGTGAATCGCCAGTGAACAGTGATGGAACCACAGAGCAAAAAAAACATGAGTGATGAGGAGGGGTTAAGAGAACTGAACCCATTTAAGTCACCCAAATAAGGTTCTGTGCAAGCCTGTGATAGATGCTCCAGAGTTCCTGAGGGAAAGAGAGCATGGCAGTGGGAATGGTGATGGGTGGGAAGTGAGTGAGGGGTCCTGCGATCGCCACTTAATGAAAACAAATTGGGCTGACAAACGGCACAGGCTTAATGTCCAAAAAGAAATATGTAAACTAAGTTTGAACAGTCACGTAAACCACTTCGAAGTAATACTCAACCTTTTAAATAAATGTATGCTACATAAGTAAAAGAAATATGCTAAATATAAATACATGTTTATATTTAGAGTTCCAATGATAACTACATTTTCCATGTGTTTATATAGTCATAATCTGACTGAAGAGGCAGTCAAAAACAAGCAGAATGCATTTGACATAAAAAGTGACAGAATTCTACTTTTTGGAACTTTTGTAAAAAAAAATAAATAAATAAATAAATAAATAAAAATCAATAACTAAAAACTACACCACAGTTCCCCTGCATATATTAATTCAGTTTCTGAAAAGTACACTTAGATTTGAGAAAATACAGACTCAAAGTTGATCAAAATTTCCCAATATAATTCCTACAATTATAAGCTCATTCAATCAGATTCCAGAGAGACTGATGTTTCGTTTTTCCCCCTGACTTTGTGTGAGATAGGAAGACTTTCCCCCACCTGTTGGTGTGCATTGCCAGTCAGTAGGCTGAAATAAGGCTACAAGACAGTTTCAGGTGAATATACAGAAGTATGGTCCATCACTCTGATTAAGGTAACACTGTTTAAAAACTACAGCAAGTTATCAAAACCATGTCTGTTAAGCAAACTTAGGGTTATCGCAAGAAATGATAACCCTAAATAAAAATACTTAGGGTTATCGTTTCTTACGAACATTACAGTGGTCTATGCCTACTTTACTATAAAGTTCTTGTGTAACGTACGGAGTTGCATGAAGCAGCACTGTAAGCACATTTGTAGTATGTTTGAATAAATTGAGCACTCTTCCATTACTAACGTGTTCTCAGAAACTTCACAAATGTGTTTTTTTTTAATCAAAGCGTATGTGTACGTTTTGATGCATGTGCATAAATAATGGTGTGCACACACATGTTCTCTCAGAAATCTGTTTCAGTCTGAATTGTTACAAGTGGTGCCATTATTTAACAAAAGACTTAAGCCAGCATTTAAAGGCAAGAATGACACTAATAATTTAGTTACCCTAAATGATTTACAAAAACCAGATTGCAGTCACAGTTATTCTGGAAATGTATTTGTTATCAACTAACAGAGGTAATGCCAGTAATAAAACACCATGGTGTAATACCTCTTAAATTACCCCATAAAAACTCCAGAAAACCCTCAAATACACAAAACTATGCATTTTGACTTGTTCATTAAGTCTCACTAAGAGGATACCATCTACAATCAATATTTTCCTTAAGTTTAACTCATTGGAAAGCCTATAAAAACAGCCCAAGTGGTTAAACACCACAATCTCCCCAGATAGGAGCCCTCACAGAGACATAAATCTAAAGTGTTTTGCTGAACTCCTTGTTATGGCTGTACGTCTATTTCAGCAGTCACAAACATGTTGCCCCTCTCTCTCTCTCTCTGCAACATCATGGGAACCATCTGAAATCTAAACTTTGCTTGAAAAAGAATGTGGCGCATTCATTTGCCCAACTTACTGTTAATGTCTGCCAAGGATAGAAGTTGGAGGCAGAGCAAAGCTACAATTCTTGGAGAATAAAAACTCAGATGCAGAAGCGAAAAAAGAAATTGGAGACCATACATTGTGATTTAAATACATGAAGTCAAAATGAAATAACCTCATTGCCGGTGCCTTACTGATTTTAATTCTTGAGTCCACAATTAGACTTTCACAGTTTACAAGTCTTTTAAACTGTACAGTTTGCACATGTAAAGGCTAAAAATGTTTTTAAACTGTACGGTTTGCACATGTAAAGGCTAAAAATGTTTGCCCATGAGTTAAACAACTTCAGTTCACAGGCCTGACTGTGCTTAGGTTACACAATAGATCAGGAAGAAATCATCCTGTGCACAGTATTCATAATGTAAAGGACTGTTCAAAGTGCAGAAATTGTTGTTTAATACATTCAAGGTGTTATAAACTTGAATTTTACATGGTAATGCAATATGTAGACAGATGGGCAGGGTCTCACATACTCCTCATCTCCCACGTTTTAGTGTTTTACAGGCTCTGAGATTAATTTACATTTACCGCCATTTATTTTATGCCAACTCTGACAAGCAAAAGAAACACATGTTAATCCTTGTTAATGAAACACATTCCCACACAATGATGGTACCACCACCATGTTTCACTGTGGAATCTGCACATTCTGGGAGAGATTATGGTTTAAGCTTCAACTTTAGTCTAATTTAGTTTTTAGTTTACGTTTAGCTGTATTTTTAGTTTATGTTGTCTTGTGCCTCTAACAGTAACAGTATGGTCCAGAAGATTGTCAATACATCTTCATTAGTATTTCTCATTTTTGCTCTTTTTGTTTGCCATGTCTGGTGTTTTTTATGTACTGAGGAGAAAATTGGTAAATCTTGACCTCACAAGCTTTATCTTACTCAAAATGTTTCTTGTGTCCCTACATGGCTTTGGGAAAGCATTCCAAACATGTTTGACATTTGTTTGCAACTATGAAAATTCTACATTTCCTTCCACTTTACAGTTATGCACTACTGTCGGTCTATCCTAAAATCCCTGTAAAATTACTCAAGTCTGTGGTTTGTAAAAAAATAAATAAATTTTGAGTCATCACACACATCACAAAACACTGTGTCAAACTTCAAGATCCCTGAAAAATGACGGTCTTTGGTAGGGTTCAAAGATTCATGCAGTCTTGTAAAATAACTGATTATTCCTGAAGGTGCAATCTGCGTGTGGTTTTGTTTTTCTTTTTTCAGCCTTTAGGGAAAAAAAAAAACATGGAGCATGAGCAGGACCGAAGCCATTAGGGTGAGAGCGTAAATGTAGGTGGGAAGCTGCAGAGCCTGACAAAGTGATGGGACTACCTAAATATTACAGTATGCACACTTAACCTACACATCTAAAATCTAGCCTAAATACAGAGGCGCCCAGAGCTTAAGCCAGGGTATCCGAAGTTGCAGCGGATGTGAAGACAAGAGAATCTGCTCCAGACAGCTGAATTAAAGCATGACCTATGGTCCCTGTTGAGTAACATTAGGGAGCTTTCAGTGTGCAGGCACCGCTCTGTTGACTGTTCATCATTGCTCGGGAAAGTGGACAGTTGCCATTACATGCACACACACAAATGCCTTACTTTACAATAACACAGTGGCAGCCATGACTCCACATTTGTCAAGAGGATGTTTAAAACGAGTCTTCATTATTGGTCTTTATTTTGGAGATGGAGGAGAAGGCGTGCAGACCGATAGGAGAAGAATCATCTGGTTAACATCGAGTTCCTCACCTTAAGCGACTACGTGGGACGAGATAGGAAGGGTGGGGGGTGTCGGGGTTGAGCAGACGAATACCGACTAGGAGGGAAAGAATTGCTGATAAGAGGTAACCTGTGTCTGTTGGCTGAGGGATATTAAATCATAGTCAGTCACTCCCATGAGTTCACAAACACCAGCATTCCCATTGCTCTAAAACTCTCTTATCACACCAATCAGTTATCTGGATGCTCCAACAAACATGTCTGCTATCATCAAAACACTCACTCCTCCACATGCAAACACACACATGCAAAAAATATGCATCAGAAAGCAATTCATCCAGACAAGCTTTGCCTAACAAATTGGACCTAATTTTAGTCATAACTAATTGAAATAAAAAAAAATTATAAACAATATGAAGCACAGTGTTTAAAGTGAAGCATTGAATTTACAGTGTCTAGTAAAATTACTGAAACCCCTTGAACTTTAATGACTTTTTTGAGGGGCTTTTTATGACAGAGAAAGACAAATTAGTGCATAATTGAAAAGCTGAAAGAAAGCTACAGACAGTTTTGAAATATTTTCCAAAGTAAAAATCAGAATTTTTTAAAGGCCAATTATTGGCCTTAATTTGTAAAACTATTTTCTAGAATTACAGTTGCATGTCACTACCAGCAACCATGGATCAAGCTCAGTCAGACTGAATGGAGAAAAAAAATCTATTTTCAGGTCCTTCCTTAAAGCCTGAGTTAGATTTAGGTTTGGACTTTGGACAAATCTATCTTTCATTGTAGCTTTACGCTCTGAGCCACCGTTCTGTTGAGAGGTGAACTTCTGGCACACCTTTGTCTTTTGCAGCTTCTGTTTTTATCCAGGATTTCACTACATGTAACTCCATCCACCTTCCGATCAGCTCTGACCAGTTTTCCTGTTCACGCTGCAAAATAGACCCCTCTTAGCATGGTGCTGCTATCACTCCATAAAGGAAATTCTATGTTCTCCAGAGTTACAACAGGCCACTTTTTGGCCACTTCACTGATCAATCTTTGTCACTTTAGGCAGACAGCCATGTCTTCACAGGTGTGAAGCCCCCCCATAACTTTTCAGTTTTTGGAAGGTTGTTTGAACAGTCCTTTGTGAGATTTCCAAAGCTTAGAATATTGTTTTAAAATCTAACCTACTTTCTCCCTAAGCAGTGTGGTTTTATGAGACTGTTGGTCAGCCAAGGTTCTCTAGGAAACCTCTGAGGTGTTCAAAGAACAGCTGGTAGGTGACTTCAAGGTTTTCAGGTTAAAAGTACAGGGGAGTGAATGTAAAAAAATAATAATAATAATATCTTTATTTTTTCTTAGACTTCACAATAATTATCTACTTCTTTTGGATCCATAACATAAAATATAATTAAAATACATTGAAGTTTGTGACTGCAACATGACAAACAGGGGTACAAATGCTTTTATAAGACATTGTGTATGTAGGTTAATGTTGTACTTACTTTTGTTGCCCACCAAGAAGACAACAGGCTGGATATCAGACTCTTCATTTGCCTTCTTCACCGTGCTGAACCAATCCTCCAGGTTCTCAAAGCTCTGGTAGTTTGTGATGTCATATACTAAAAGAACACCCTGTACGGGAAAAGGACAAGAATATTATTTATTTTTGATTTGACAAACATGCATTAAATTATGGCAAAAAGGAAGTAAAACATAAATTTTTGTTTAATTTTATCTGAGGCAGATTGATGATACATATCAAATAAAAATAGAAACAGTAGGTGGCACTGCTTCTCTTTCTACAGTGAAGCACAGTCTCGCTTAAGCACAGATAAACAATTTCCCACTGATATTATGTTGATATGATTACAAGAATTCAAGAGGATCTCTTTAAAAATAAAAATATAGCTTTGCATATAAATAACTTCAGAATTTGTCATTCAAGATTCAGATTTACTGAGGTCAATTTAGGTCAATTCCTCTGGGCCAATGAATGTAGGCTGTCTACGCCTGTTTTCTCCACCCTCAGTAATCCAGAACAGCGTAAAAAAAATAAAAAATAAAGTCACAAGACAATAACAGACTGATGTTTGGGTGAACAGTCAGGTCAAGAGATGTTTACATGAACATAAAAATAAAGTAGAAATTGTAGAGACAGAAAACCTGCGGACTGAAATTAGGATCAATAACATCGTTATCAATACTAAAACTTTTATTTTTCAAAGAACTGGAAAGCAGCGAGTGCAGAGGAAAATAACTCTCCTTTTACAGCATGATGCAACATGACTGAAAAGCTTTTTGTTGCTTTTTGTTCAACTGACACGCACTGTCACAACACGTAATGTTAGTGATGACAGGTTAGACCTCCGACAATTATCCAGAGCCTTTCTGAACAGCCATGATTGATTACAGGATATTCAGTGCCAAACAAAAGGCGTTAAGTTTTATGCAACTCTTATGAGAAAAGGTAAAGTAAGCAAAGTGTTATAAATTGGCAAAGATGTATGACAAGAAGGAAAGAACAGGAAAAAAAAACATGATTTATGATTAAACTTTTAGTATGTTTTGAAAAATGTTGAGAAAGTTCCCCTATCAAAGCATAGAAAAAACACCTTTTTTGTCTTATCTGGCCTCTGTTTAGATGAAAAGTTATACAGCTAGTACACTGGAACAAACATTCACAGTATAAGTAGGGCCCCCTAATTGTGTGTACAATGGACCTTACCAGAGGGGCCGCTTTTCATTGGCTGATGCTCATTCTACGTGGTCACGTGGTTGGCGGTCTCACAAACACACGCTTCCCGTTAACTAAGTACAGCATAATAGCAGTACTGATACAACTTCTGCACAGTCTTACGTTAGCTAAACAGCTCAATATGCAATGTATACTGTATGTGACATACACTAAAGATTTTATTTTAGCAGAGAAGGCTTTGGACTAAACTGTTACTCGTGTTAGCCACAATAGCACCAAGTGCAGCTAGTCAATCAACCATCGCTGTGTTCAGGGAAGCGCTGATTAATAATCGAGAAATAAATATCAAGCCTGGAAACTTGATATCGTAATGGACTGAATATTAACGTAATCTTTGCTCGTCTTGCGGGGCGCAGGCGGTTGCCACGGTAACAGGTGTGCTTAAACTACAAAGAGAGAGAGGGTAAAAAGGTACGAGTGGTTTTGAGTTGATCACCTGTTCGGGTTATTTTACCTTTGTTTACCTTTGCTGTGGCGCATTACAGCCGCTGTAGTTTTTAAACGTTGGACTACGTTGGACTCATTTGTGACTATACGTCATTCACAACAAATATTAAATAGAACAAATATATTTCATAAAATTTTAACAAACAAATGGCTTCTACCGCGATAATTATGTGAAATTAAATTAATTATATCCCAGCTTGAGAAGATTTGCCTTTACCTTAACAGAACTCTTTGGATCCTTCTATCAGTCTGTAGCTTCTCATATTGAAGTCATCAAACCAAAGTTCAGATCATCCATAACTGACTGACACCTGCTAGCCTCAGGTTTGCAACCAGCTTGTGACTGAGAAACCAGTAACTTCCTCCCAGATGATGATATGAACTTGTTACCTCCTCTGTCCATTGTAGTAGCTGATATATTGTGAAAATCCGGTAGAAATGATGCACTAATGGAGTCATTTTTACATAGAAACAACGCGCTACGAGGCTTTGCTTGTGAGACTTGTGGTCACGTGGGTCGGTTGTGGGCGGAGCTTGGTAAGGTCCATTAAGTGCCTGTAGCAATTAAGTGCCTGCAGCACTTAATGCTACAGGCGGCTCTGACTTTATTAAATGCGATTATGGATGCATTTTCAATAGAAATAGCACCTTACAAAAGCATTCATATACCTGGAACTGTCATTTAAAACTCACTTAATGTGAAAATAGTCTAGTAGTGGGTATTTTGAACTCAGTATAAGTCCAGCTGTTCTGTCAAAGATCAAAGAGAGAGGGAGGAAGTTCAAACCGTCTCTTCCGTCAATCAACATGAGCAAAAATCAAATCCCTGACTCCACGTCTCTGCTAACCGCACAGCCAGATAGAGATTTAAACAGGAGCGGCAAAAGCAAATGAGGTAGACTGGCAGTGCTTGCAAGACATGTTGCTATGCTGGCTGGATAGCAAGGTGTTACTATGTCATAAAAGTCATGAGATTTTCATACAACAGTCTTCAGTCAGAGCCCTCTTCAGATTTGTTTGTTTCAGTTTTTACTTGTAATAATATAAAATGTATGAATATCCTTTTTCAGATTTTTACATAGGAGAAAAGGGAAAAAACAATATACATTCATAATCTCAAAATATTGGTTCAGTTTCAAATTAACTATTAGATTATTACACAAGCAGAAATGTTCCTGTTTAATACTTTTTGAGATTCAATACGAACTGCAGATGTTATATTTTATATATTATTTAGCAAAAGAGCAAAAGAGTGACAGGCTATGATTTTCTGCTGATGATACTTTGAGAACGGAAATCTAGGACCATATGATTGTACATTAATAGTTATATTTCTTGTGCTTCAAGTGGTTCAACAAAGTACCCAAAGCAAAGAAACACACTGTACAAAGATCAACAACATAAAATAAGAGTGAACTTACATGAGCTCCATATACATATTTATCCAGCATTTTGCCCCCTAATGTTTGGCCTCCAATGTCCCACACTTGCAGGGTCACATTCAAATTGCCTGGAATAAAGACAGAAGACAGAAATAGGCTAAACATTAAGAAAGATTACATTTGCAAGAGAACAAATAAACCTGCAGCCCACCTTTTTCTTATTGGTTACAGTTCTTAGAATAAAAAGTTGCAACAGGCAGAAAAGACATAAAAAACTTGAATTATACATTGGTCAGAAATAGACAGATTACTCCAGCATTACAAATATTTATCAAGATATAAATATCTTGATCAAAGTTACTTTGTTAATGCTTTGTCAGCTAAAAAAACGATAAAATGTGATCTGCCTGACATTTAAGGATTTCTTTCCAGGATTCTCTTTCAGTAAACACCATAGTCCTTTGGAAGTAATGGATGAATTCCACCACAGCCTATATTAAGCACAGCAGATTTTTTTTTTTTTTTTTGGTATATTAAAGACTTTTTTCACACAAAATGAAAACAATAAAGTAGTAATTAATCTTTCATGCTAGGGGCTCCTAAACTGGCAGATTATATGTAGCTAAGATCCAAGTATATCAAGCAGAGAGATAGAGGGGAATGAATATGTCCGCTTACCCTCTAATTTTAAAAGTCTCAGTGACTTTTTATTTCCCTGTTTGTATTATGCCATCGCCTGCCAAGTAGGTAAAGTGAGGAGAATTATGTGCTGTTAGGAGAAATAGCAATAATTAAATGCAATAGTAAAGACACAGAAGACTGTTGTGCTTATGCTTGTGGAAAGAGAAAAGAAGAGTTGAATGATGGGAAGTGAGAGAAAGACCAAAAACCAAATAAATATTTTCTTCCTTCGGAAAATGAAAAGGGCTTAAAAAGGAAGAGGGAGGACCGGACAGTGAGGAATTTGTGTTTGAGTGACGGCCTGCAGCTCCGATGGGGATGAGAGCGTGCGCTCTGGACACGACTGGATGAGTCGACCCCTTCAGAAGTCCTCTTTTTAAATAAAAGACAGGAAGCGTTGAGGTTCACAGTCTCTACAGCTAGACTATACACCGTCAACGTCAAGTTACACCAGAGAACGCAACGAATTACAGCTCCCTGGTGTCATAAAGAGCCATCCCCACCCACCCAGCATGCTCAGACACCAGCTTTCTTTGGGTTTTAAAAAGGCCTATGCTGACTAAACACAGGGACTGTAATTCTGCATATTTACAGCAAAAACACAAAATGCCACTATGAGCAAGACCGAAACACTAAAACTAGGGATGCACCGATCTGATTTTTGCTGGTCGATATTGATTTCAGGTCTAATATACTGATTCCATTTTTTTGTGGCACAAAAAATTCTCATAAATTATTTGTTTGAGCTGGGAAGTTTTAATTCAACTGAAAAATAAAAGAATTATGAAGCTCCCATATTTCTGGGAGTACAAGTTACAGTTTTTTTTATGGTTTGGCTGGTCCTGCAACATATACGTTTTTTCTTCTTCATGGCACAATTTTTTACTTTTGAGGCTTCTACTGCAGAGTGACTAAGCACTTCAGAAAATACATTTTTTTCTTTTTAAATGTTAAAGCATATATCCCTAACCTTTCTCTGACTTTTTTATGATCTAAAATAAAAGTTCAATAAGAATATTATGCTGGTTGATGTATTTATAGACCAAAAATGGTGGGAGCTTATTGTCCTAGGTTTTAAAAGTTAAGTAGAAAGAAATTTGTTTTCTTCCTATTTCACCTACAGATCCAATGTCAAATTTTATCCTCTGGCTATTTGATTGTAAACATCAAACAGACAGTATGTTGCTAATATCACTTATCTTAGTGGGATTTGACGTTGACGAGGAGAAAAAGGGCCAATAGGTCTGACAGAGTTTATCAAGTGGATTTTAGCTCCTGTCAGGCCCCTCTCCGCTGCCTTTACCTCACTGGTTTGGCAGGGACATCTGGAAGAAGTATTGTTATAAAAAGCACACACAGAGGAGGTTGTTGTGTGCCAGTCGGCCTCCTCTCACCTCTGCCTGCGTTGGAAAATGTACATTAAGTTTGACAAGCTGGGCCTTCATGGGGAGAGGAGCCAGCGCTGGCTATATGCTACTCTTCCCCCTGCTGCAGAAGGCCCTTACAGCCCCATAGAGACCCGCACAACCTCTCCAAAACGAGGGCGAGCGGGGGTCCTGACAAAATTTGGGACCACCCAGCTTGAGGAGCCACACTCCTCTTCATCAGCTCATCAACACCCGATTCCCCAGAAAATGGGCCATTTAACAACTTGGGTGTTGACTCCAGCTTTGTTGCCGCCCCAATAATACAGACATCTGAAATCTATATTTAAACTGAGCCAACAGTTTTAATGCTGGGTTTCAAACAAAAAAAAAATTTTTTAATAAATAAAACACTGAAAAGAGGGAGAGGTCATACAATTAACAGCATTTGTTCAGATTCACATTAAGTAGCTCAGCACAGCCTGAGATGATAGTTGGCTCTTTTCAACCAGACTCCACCGCAACATTTTTGGGGGTTTAGTTCTCCTAAGCCTTCTGAGCTGAAACGGACACAAATTCAAAACAGAGTCCCTCAGCCAACTCAGGAATCAGCATGACTTTTACTTTTAGCACTTAATTTGCCTTGCTTAATCTTGTTTTATTAGTAATGAAAGAATGGAGCTTTCTGGATTTTAGGCTTTGGCTAAGGATGAAAAAAATACATTTAAATGCAAAAAATTCCTATTTTAGAAAGAGAGACTTTAAAAGAGGGTTGAAACTTTCTTTCAAACAAAGCAAAAAGCCATAAACATTTAATTTTTAGATTTGACGAGAATATATAAAGTGCCCTTATTTCAAGTGAGTTATGTATAAACACAAAAATTGCATTTACTCAAGCATAAATTGTTACTTTGGGCATAAATCTGACCAGTGGTCTTGTGGAGAGCATAAAAAATTGTGCCGCTTGCTCAAGAGAGGAGAGCTTTCAGAGCGAATAAGCCTGAGAAGTGGCAGACACTCGACAATGAGGAGCTAGCAGAAAAGACACATTCAGCTCACACATTGACGTTAATGAAAAACTCTGCCTGGAAATGAAAAAACGAGGAGAAATAAGTGACAGAGACTAATAGGGAACAACGGGCACCTTTGTGTCATAGATGTTTCTATTAAAGTTGAGGTTATATAAAAGAAATACAAAATTTACAGTGTTGTACTGGCAAGGTTGACTGGTCAAGCTCTGAAAATACATATTCTCTGCAGTTGTGCAACATATGTCTGTGCAGTCTCTCAAAATGAGAAGCACTCCCTAAAGATTATGAAGGTGTCTCACCTGGAAGGCTTATTCTCTTCAGAAAGAAATCCAGGCCGATGGTTTGTTTGTACTGCTTCCCAAAGGCCTCCTGTGCAAATCTGGTGGCGAGTGATGTCTGAAACAGAATGACAAAAGGACAGACGTAGAGAATTAGAGCCAGACATCTCTTGAGTCATCAAAAGAACTAAAAATATGCCATTCAAAGCAGAGCTATGGGTGCAAAAAACGATTTAAGGATACAGGAGAAGCCTTTATTCAGTGTGTGTTATTTATTTAATTTAGTGTCTATGCACCACAGTGTGAAAAGGGATGAAATCGGACCCTTTTCATTGAAAATAAACATAATGTTAAAGAACTTCCTGAAAAGGTGATATTTTGACCCATTAAAAAAACGCCAGTCTGTTTCGATTTTCTTCAGTTTTTATTTTTTATTTTTTGGTGAATGATTGCATTTTAAAATATTCCTCACAATTCAAGAAAACTACAGTTCCCTGATTCTTCATAAGGAATCCATGCAGCCATAATTTATTAGAAATGTTAGAAACTTTACGACAAGTTTCATCTTTCAAACAGTCAGAAACTCTGACTGATTTGAACTGATTTTGAAATGTGAACTGATGTAATTGTCTGCTTCCTCAGCCATAGGAGTGACAGTTCAAATCATAGTAAATTACAAAAACAGGTGTCAAAGAATGTGTCATGTCTCTGGACTGAAGACCTAATAATTATTAAACAATTATTAAACTTCCATCACTGTCATTGTTGCATTTGAGAAAGCGGAAAAAATAGCATGTCAAGAGCTCTCCTAAAATCCGTGGGAATTCATAGCACAGTCAGTACATGCCAACTGTAATTCATTTTGATGGATGAGCCAAAGAAAAAAGCATGAAGAGGTGGATGTCTATTAGCTATCTTTAGAGCAGCGTGCTTACATAAACACAACAGAGAAGGGAAGCAGTGGGATTCCCTTAGAGTTCATGACTGTCAGTAAATGAATTTTAATGTGATGTCTGACAATCACTGCTAGTTGAGGGATTTAAAATTCGATTCTTTCTTTCAGTTCACTAAGCTTTAAGCTAAGCCTGTGTCCTTTTCAGCTGAAAGGGTTTAGATTTAGTCTAATGGTCTTACAAATAAGGCAGGATGTCTTTCAAATTAATCCAATAAGAGACAGTATAATATAGTGTAAATAGGAGAGCCTCTTAAAATGGCTTACTGAAGTCTTTTAGAGACATACAAATGTGTTTGATTTTCTAGCACTGCAATTTATCTCTTAAGTTAAAAATGTACCTTAAATGGGATCAAAGGAATAAAAACGTTCCTCATTTATTAAATACCTAAAAATCAAGAATTGCAAACATTTTCAATCCAGAAAACAGGGTGTACTGCTAAAGCATGTTTTTTGTTTAATAAAAAATTTATTGTATATGTTAGAGTCATAGCAGGTCAAGACTTCAAAGCAAGCAGAATGTTAATATCAGCAGTAAAAAGCCAAATCAGTGCATCTCAAATCTAAGTCTTACTGTTTCGCCCATACAGAGTTTTCACAAGTAACATGCCCATTAAAACTAATGTAAAATATTTATTCACTGATTTTTGGAAAACATTTGCTGGTTGTTTTTTTAGTACTACCTACCAAAGAACGTGTTTCAGTCTCCAGCGTAAAGAAGAAATTGCTAGGAGTGACTGACGTAACAAGGAGAAAATCAGCCATTTAAGTAGCTCAAACAATCAGTGACAACATAAGACTAACAAGCCTGGACTGCAGAAATGTATTCCACATGCTCATGTTGGGCCTATTGGCCATTTCTCTTGGCATTGCAGTAGCTTGCCTCTCTTCCTTCAACACAGTTTTATTTTATTTAATTTTTTTTACCATGGTACAAATGGAACTAACCAGCAAATGTAAAAGCTGGCGTAATTCTGACACACAGACAGAGAACAGCACAGGGTCACCACTGATACCACTGCCGGGAAACTGGAGGCAGAAACTTGCAGAGAGAAAAAAAAAAACATGGAACATTGACAACAATCATGTGATTCAACAAAACTTTCTTTTTACTTTTAAAAACAGTAAGCTGGAAATGTTGTCCAGCTAACAGTTTACTCTTCTGTTACTCTTCTGTGCCTAGAGTTCCTTTTTGTCCTATGGATCACAGAGCAGCAAATACTAAGGAAAAACTGAGTCTTCTAACTCAGGTTGAAAAATAGAGCAGTGTGTAAGGTCAGCCCTGCGTCTTAAAAGTCTGGCTATATCTGAGATTCCATATTTTAAAAACATTTCACTAAGGTGCACAAGTCTCTCCACATCTCCCCATATTCTGAACGGACAACAAACCGCAAGCTAAAATACCAATGAAAACGCTGTCCAAGAAAAACTGATCCGATTGCAATTTGCTCAGCAAATTGACATTAATAAGGGAGGAAACGGCATTCAAGATGTCAGTCAGGGGTGCCTAGTCAAAATGGGGGGGCAGGGCTGCTGTTTTCTGTCCAAAACAGACAAGCAGGTAAGTCATTGAGACAGAGATGAGCTGACACCTGGGAGCAATGTGAGCGGGGGTTATTAATGTAGCGTATCTACAAAGAGTTGTGTGTGTGCGTGGGTGCATGTATGTGTGTGTATGTCCCACACAAGGCAGTGCCTCCCAGAAGAAAATGTCGACCTTCTGGAATGAGAACACTAATTTTTCTCTTCGTGTCTCCCCTTTACAGCAACGTTCATTTTCTATCTCCCAAAAGGAAGGAGAGATTAGTCACAAAAGGGGATGTGTGGCTAAAAAAGCACTTGACAAGCCTGTCTTAAAATCACAATCAGTCTGGGATTCAAGATGCAGTGAAGAAGAAATGTGGCTGAATTGTCATGACAACCTCCTCGCTTTACTGCAAACAATTGTTTAATGTCACAAGGAGAAGAAAAATTCCCTGCTGTTAATGTAGGCTTGCCTATTTTTACAAGACTTAAACATAACCCGGTGTATCAGCTACAAAGCTAAACAGGACATAACAACGGCATTTAAAATTTTTAAGCTTTCAAAAATAAAAGCTATCTAAAAGCAAAAGCCATACATGTTAACTTGCACAACTAATACAAAAGTCTATGAATGACATCCAATGTTTTTTGGTCATAATTAGGGAACACAGAGGCATTTTCTCACAGGAACTGATACAGCATAATTTTTTTTAAATGAGGCCTCTCCCTGCAGCCATATGCATATGGAGTTTGCATGTGCATTTGCCAGGAGATCCTGCTGATGGAAAGCAACCACAAGCTGCAGGATTTGGGCCCAGCAAACTGAGGTCTTTATCAACTGTCACACAGCAAGTAGTGCTGCATAGTGCACAAGTTTTACTCAAAAAGGTTGGCTAAAACACATGACTTTAGAGACACATCTTTTTAGATATGAAGCTTGACAAGTCAAATATACATTTATTAAGGTAATTAAATCTTAACAACATAGGCTGGTAATAGTTTTTTAACCACTGCATGAGAGACGCTTATTTACTATCCTCTTGTGTGGATATAATATGGATTAAGGGTCAGACAGACTTAAGAGGTTTAAAGCAACAGATCTGAGTAAGATTTAACGGCACAAAATACTCATTTTGCATAGTTGATGTCACATAAAACCTGCAATTAGAAAGGTTTTATTGTTCCTTTATAGAAGACATGTTTAGCTTGATGCCAAAATATTTAGAAAATAAAACGTCAATGTACATTACTAATTGTAGAAAACATATAGGTTAGATAATTAGAACCTTTCTATGAGCCATTTAAAAGAAATGAGTGGTTTTATATTTGCTAAACATACAGTTACCTTAACTAATTTTATGAAACATTACTTGAGTAAAGGTGATGTTAATAATCAAAAGCAAGTTATATTTCCAATCAGTCTAGCTTTCCATATTTCTAAGCACTGCAAACTATGTTAACATCAAGTGAGCTGTTACCCTCTCTAGATTTTTCATCCAAAACATTTTTTATGTACATCACATAACTGAGCAACCTGTTGAGAAACAAAATTGTAATGTAGACCCTCGCATTTAATGATAGTTTAAACTTTGCATAACATGTATATTATGATTTTTTTTATTTTGACAGAAGTAAACTGATTTACAGGTGACAGCTTAAGAAATTTTTATTAAATAAGCTAAAACAAAATACATTATGCTTATTTTTACATGAGTAACAAGTTGTGTATGTTTTGAATGTTATTCATTTTAAATACGTTTGTGTTTTATGTATAGGATTTTACAATGACCTGCTCAGCCTTATTAAAATGTTTTTAATCAGTCAGAGGTTTAGGAGTGCCAATAGGAAGGGACACCGTCAAAGATGACCGTAAAGGGTCATCATCTATTCCCACAGTGTTTGGACCAACAGAGTCCAAAACTGTAAATACAGAAATTGTTTAGGAACAATTTCAAGACACTCCTCTAATTATTCCATCTTTACAGCTCATCTTAAAGGACCCCAAATTACATCTAAACATTAATAATAAGTGTGCACCTCCATGATCATCTTTGTATGTTTATGTTTATTTTATTATTCTGTTTTGATACTTTGGCTTCTCTTGTGAGTGGATAAATGAATGAGAATTATTTATCAACTCTTTCTTTTTTATTTGCTATGCCATCAATCTTCCAGGGATTATGAATAAAAATAAACCTGCATAGTCAAATCTAGTAGATCTGCATGGTGTAATCCTTTGCATACACTGTAAATTTAAACTGAATTAAATAATATGAAAACTAAACTTTGTCTTTTGCAAAATCAGAACTGTGCCAGCATTTTCTTTAGTACCTATTCTATGTTTTAGACTGTTCATGACGTATATCTTAAGCATTAACTGAACTATGGAAGCCGAAATCTCAAACAGAATCTCATACTGAGTAGCTTAATCTGAGTTGAATGTTGTTAGCTTTGTTGTTTTAGCCTGTCAAGCTAAGTTAGCGTCGGTCGCCATGGTGACCAGGCGGGGACAGTACAGCGTCAGCGGGAGCACGAGATGGATGCTAATTACAACGTTCAGCTCCCAATAAAAAACAATATGTTGGCGTGAAAATAAAACACAAGTCAGACTTCTCTAACCACGCTGAAAGTGGGGAAGGTACAGTGTGCATTTTACGAAGGGTCTCACCTTCCCACATGCTCCGTCTCCAACCACCACAATTTTAAGCTGCTTGTCCTGGCTGTCCTCCTCCGAGTCCGACATGACACTGCCTGTGCTCCAACCCGTGTCAGTCCGATACGCCCTGGTAACCAGTTACAGGTTGCTGTCCGGCTGTCGGAATAATCACAGATGGATTAAAGCTGAGTTGACTGGAGAACTAGACGCCATTTTGACTCTATAAACGCAGGCTGCAGCTGCTCTCCTCTCGGTATGATCCACTAACGTACCGCTGCCCCGACCGTTTTCCTCCTGAAACAGACTGCAAGAAAAACACACTCGAAGCCAAGGCTTGGCATGTCAGTCTGTAAACACGGTCAGAATCTCCATGAACCCCTTTGTGTTCACAGGAAACGGTTCGAACCGGAAACAGAATCCTCCGGCGTGTGTGGGGTCCAGTCTGTGCCGTGTATGACGTGCTGTCGTTGCCATGATAACGCCGGACAAAGTTAGGGAGTGAAAAGTGAAAACCTAAAGATCAAAGAAATACTTAAAACAATTACAGCCTGCAGGATTTTAAGTTGTTTTACAATTCACATTTTTGGTCATTATTTATTTCAAACTCTAATGCATTTTTGTAATTTATGGCAGAGTGCGTTTTATGAAGTTTTGGTGCCGTGAAAAACATTAAAGTACCCAAATATAAGCGTTTTATAGACCACGTTAACAACTCTTTTGTTCTTATAGAGGAAAATGTACATCATAAAGTGTTTTTGCCCGCTTGTTATTTCGGCTTCACGAATTATTGGTGAAAGTGTTGGAATAAAAAACATTTACTGATTTAAAAAACAAATTAAAAAGTTAATAAATATGAAAATAAATAGCAAATCCTATTAGTGGCACGAACAAAGGGGACCTTGGGTGGATGACTACCCTTGTAAATGTAATCCCCCAGCTGGCAAGTATAATATGGTTGAGATGTTTATATGAATTTAAGATAGAAGAGAAGTGAGGAAGAATCAAGAATTATTTTTTTCTATTTATTCCTGTGTCCCTTTTCTATTTTTTTAGCATGTCGCTTTGGAAGTGCATGTAGCATAGTTCTAGAAATTTTTATATGACTTTTGGTTTTATTAATAATTATATGTGTACTTCACCTTGTCCTCGCTTTTGAAAACTCTAGGTGCCCCTGAGGGATACATTTCAGCTTGACTTTTGGCAAGTCAGTTCAGTTCAATAAAAGTTATTGTCATGTACAACAAATACTACTGAAATAAAATTCTTGAGCTTCTCAGTTTTGTGTGGTAAAGAATGGTAGAATACAATCAATAAATTAGAATCAATAAATTCAGTAAATACAAGCAAAATGTTATCCATCCATTATCTACCTTAACTTTAGAGGGTCATGGAGGTCTTCTTTTAAAAAAAAGAAGAATATTTTAACCCAAAAAGCAGACCCAAAAGAATCTAAATAAATTATGTCTTTCATGGAAGTAAAACTAAGAGGAATTTACATGAAGGTATGTGCCCAGATGCTTGTGTATTCCTAACCTGATGGAAACAGAGTGGAAAGGGTCAGAAATGGGTGGATTGCGACAGTTGTATTATCAGTAGTTGCCGGGGAAAGTTGGTTGCAGTTGTTGGAGAAGTTATGTGGGGGGAGGCTTCCCCCACACAACTATTATTTATTTATTTTGTCCCCCTGCACTGACATTTTGAGTACTTGTCACTTGTTCCTACTGTAACCTAAGCCCCCACTCACCCATTAATGACAACGTCTTAATAAAACTCCTGTAATTTTGGTTAGGATGTTTGGTTTTGGTGCGGCATCCCTGGACCATCAGTGATTCCCATCTGGGCACCACATTTGAACACCTATCAAAGGCACACATGGCAGTAATATATTGAGGGTTTGCACTGAATCATTGAAAAGGTGTATGACTGTTATGCATCCTGTTGACATACTGTTGAAAAAACCCTTTTAATTCAAAAAGACATTTGATTCAGACAGGCATTCTGCTTTTCAGAAATGTATTATCACTCTGCAAACTGAGTAACTGTATATTTTTGTAAACATAATCAATTACTAAGGGATATTGAACTGTGATATACAACAAGCAGTCTTACTGGGATGAATTATTACATTTTCAGGTTTTACTTTTGCTTAAATATATCAAGTTTTGGTGACGAAATAAGTTTGTAAAGTAAGTATTGAACTCAAAATGTAGACAGTCAAAACAAGTCTTGAAGTAATCATTTGCTTGTGAAACCAGGTGCCAGGCTGTAGAAGAAATTCTTTGGGGAGCTGTTTCTGAAAAGGATTTACTTCAGGTCAATGAAATCACACAGGCTCACATCAGCATTAAGTCCAAAGGGAACTAACAAACTCACAGGCTTTTCTGAAGGATTCTAGCCCAATAGAGAGTAAATATACAGATGTTTTTATAAATCCTTCTAGCATTACAAAGACAAATATTTTTGCAACAACTTGTAGCAGCTTAACTTAAGAGAAATTTCTCATATAGTAATGCAATAATTTTAGACAATTCACTTATGCTTTGTTGATTTAAATCCAGCTTTTACTCCAAGCAGCATTCAGGGTTCCATTTTCTCCTTCTTTCTTCTTTTTATATAGCTGCAAATTACAGCTATATAAGCTATTACCCTCTTAAGGTAACTTACAAGATAAACAGGTACAAATCATATCAAATATAGATGTCCAAATTCAATTTAAATCAATAATTATTGGCAAAAGTTTAAAAAAATCTTTAAAAATATTATTTTGGGACTCTAAAATTTGTCAAACTACAAGCTGTGAAATAATCACACTGTAACTTCATGTGTGATGCCAACCAATAGTTGGTTCTCCTCCAATTTACAGAATTAAAAATAAAAATTTGTTATGTCAAGGTATTTGGGTGTAACTCTTTTTAAAGCCTCCAGCTGTTTTGGGGACAGTGTTGTTTGAAAGTGTGATCCATGTGGTCCAGAGGTTGAATCACAGAGGATGAAGAGGAATCTGCTCCTGGGGCACTGTGAAGCACATGGCTAAGGTAAGGCAAGGTAAGCTAAGGAAAGGAAAGGAAAGGAAAGGAAAGGAAAGGAAAGGAAAGAAAAGGAAAGGAAAGGAAAGGAAAGGAAAGGAAAGGAAAGGAAAGGAAAGGAAAGGAAAGGAAAGGAAAGGAAAGGAAAGGAAAGGAAAGGAAAGGAAAATTCTGCTGCAGCTTGTTATTATTTTATCTAATAAACCGATATACTTACAAACAACTAAGCTGATCAATATCTATTTCAAATGTCTGTTGATAAAACATTTGGACAAAAAATATTTTACACTTGACTGCCTTTTCTCTCAGATTTTTTCTTTGCGGTTCTCCTTCCCAAGTCCAGGGCTCTTGATTCAGCAAACCATCATACATAAGTTAGCATAAAGAAGTGTCAATAATTTTCACTAATTAGATACTTAAGAGAGAGACTCAACTATATGGATACAGAAGACATTCACAATCCAATTCGTGTTGCGGGACTATATGACGTAGATGTTGAAAAAACAACATTGAAGAAAAACAAATAACGATGACCAGTAAAATATTTATTTGATTTAATTACCTCGTTCATAATTTATATGGAGCAACAATTTTGATTACGTGACCCCAGACTCATGATGCGCCAAATTACGCACGTTAAACTCAACATTGAGTATTTAAATGAAATTTATTGTTAAATAGCAATTAGTCAGATATTTTTATATATACAGAGGGGCAATTAAGATAAATACATAAACCAAACCAGAGCTGATCCCAGGGGTGTAAATTTTTTTCATCTTCTTCTTCTTCTCCTTTTACAAATACGTATCGCAGCGAAACAAGAAAAAAATAATCAAAAATCCCAAATATTTTGAGCAGGAATTAAAGTCCGTGAATAATTTTCTTGCAAACTTTTTTTTTTTTTTTTGGATTATAGAAATAAATTCATTTTACTTGCAAAGAGTATTTACTCATTTATCGCTCAAATTGGGCTATTATTGTGCCAGTAGCGTTTACGCAATACAGAAATAATGGGGAGACAGGATGTTAATGGACGCCAATACGGGTGTTTCCCTCCTAAATACAAGGCTGAAAGGAATACCTGCTCCTGTATGTCCCTCTGTATCAGATATATACATATGCAGGTACATATACATGTAAAGTATATGGGACGGTCCATTCGTCACTATCATCACTGTGTTTCATTTCGAAATCTGAAGCAACCAAGAATGCGTTGGCTGCTCTGGATCGCATGCCTGCATCAAACAGATCAGCGGTGCGTAAAACTGTTGCGCAACAAAAATGAAGAGAAACAGTTGATACACAGGCATCTGAAGCAGACAATATTAAGTGATTCAGTACGTTTTGACTGATCTGCAGTCCAGTGCTTTCAAGTAGTGTCAGTAAGGGATTGAATAAGCCTTTACAAGGTCAAAGATGAGGGAGTATTGCACGGCAGCTCCCTTCTGACCTCAACTTAACACCCAGGCTGTAAATATACTCGGAACAACAAGTCTACGCGACTCCTGCAATATTTCAGTTCCAATATAAAGACCTCAGTTCGCGAAGAAAGAGGCGTTTAAGCGTTTCTTTAGCATGAAGGAGGGAAAAAACACTCAAAGGGCAAAACGAGAAACCTATTCTTTGTTCAAATGTAGGTGAAGTGACATGGGCCTCCTTAACCCCGGAATACTCCTCTATTTGTGATGACATAGAGCCGTAAAGGTAGCTGTCAGTTCGGCCTGTGCAGGAATTACAGAGCAATTCATCATGGAGTGACAGGAGGAAAGCCACCATGGCTCAGGTGAAATAAAATCTCTGAGGGATTATGTTAGAAAGAGACGAGAGGGTGAAATAAATTACACTTTATTTGCTAGGTAAATCATTGTTTTTGTTTTTTTATATATATCAAACCCCGGGAGTTTTCCAAGGAGGAAACATAGAAAAACCAGTTCAAGGCATGGAAATGATTTAACCAAATCAGTTCATCGCCCTGGTCACTGCAGGTGGGTATATCATAAACTAAAGAATACAATCTAGAGAACTAGTAATTACTATTACTGATCATGCGTACATTTTACCTGGCCAAGTTGCAAATTAATCCAATAATTGAGATCCATTAATTAATGCCTGATATGTTTTAATGTTATTCGATCTAAGCAACCATTCAACACAAAAACATGCAAATTTCAGTCAGAAGTCGCTTCGTGCCACTCTCAGGCCCAACAAGCCCTTCTTTTAAGTCCGAACCCGAGCATGCGCGCTGCATGCATTTTGCACGAAGAAAAATGACATATATGCTCAAAAGTGCTTAAATATCTTACCTTTACAAACACAGCAAAAAATTAATAAAAAAAAACACAATTTCTAACAGAGAGTTGTTTGTTTTAAAAAAAATGTCAACGGAATATATCTATTTCCAATCACTGCAGAGGTAGGAAGGCGCTTGTAAAATTATATGAGGTGTCATTTTTAGTCTATAGGGTTCTTGAGGGGGTCCCAGCATCGAGATAAAATGACACAAATCAGTTTTTCATATCATTCCAGATAGTTTTTGAGGACATCTGCAAATCAGACACAGACTCTTACTAAAATATTATTTAAAGTATTTGAGAGTGTAAAAAAGTCTAGGAACAATCCGATGACAAATCAGGGACGCAGAGCTGATTAACTTTCCCCTCAGGGCTCTTCTTCTTGTCAGAAAAAAAAACCGTAATGTTATGTTGGTTCCCGGGAAGAGAAGCAAACAAATGAATAATAAATAAAAGTCTCAGGGTTCTCACTGATTCCCCGCACACGTAGACAGTGTCCACGCAGGGAGGCAGTATGCGTACGGGTAATAGTAGGAAGGCTGCAGGGAGAGCAGCGGGGGTCGCAGGATCTCCCCGGGGCCGTACTGTCTCTGGTCGTCCCGCACTAGAACCTTCACTGCTACCTTTTTGGCCGCCGGGGTGGATGCCATCAAGTCTGCGGCCATCTGCCGGCGTTTCGTCTTGTAGCGGCGGTTCTGGAACCAGATCTTGACCTGTGTCTCTGTTAGTTTCAGGGAGGCCGCCAGGTCCGCCCGCTCGGGCCCGGAGAGGTACCGCTGGTGGTTGAAGCGGCGCTCCAGCTCGAAGACCTGTGCGTGGGAAAAGGCGGCTCTGGAGCGCTTCTTCCGCTGCTTGGGCTGCTCCACGCTCTTCTCGTCTGGGTTGCTGGAGTCTGCGGAGAAGATACACAAATTGGACGTGCATGTAATTTCTGATATTCGGCAATAATTTACGTCGTTCGCTTTTTTAAAAATAAATTATTTGGCTTCGGGTAAATAAATTGCATTGAATTATCTTGTTGAGATTGTTCAGTTATAAAGAAACATCTCCAATTTATCCAGAAGATTTGTAGAATATTATAATAGCCTATGAAAAATGTCTCATGAACTCCGCAATTCTATCTTGCAGTAGGCTATAAATGAATATTAATACAGGAAACATACATATAATAGTGAGGGGCTTAAAAATGTGCCAGACTTCCCATTCATAATCAAGCATAAGCAGAGAACAATTCGTGCGTAAAAGAGAGCAGAATGTGGAAAGGTATTCGCAAATTAGATCCAACGTCCTTAAACGACCGTCGTGGTCGACACATCTCTGGCCACAAAATAAAACATCTATTATTAACAGTTGTTACGCAGTTTGACTCAAAATTTGTAGCTTTAACTCAAAAACAGTCGCTGTGACACATTCAGGTGTATTTACGCACGTATGCGCGTCTTCTAAAGGCCTACCCACCCGTAGTATTGTTGGGCTCACTGTCACTCTTTGCATTCTCCGCAGCCGCAGATTCATGGTCCGTCTCCTCCTGCAGGCTCTCCTCCGGCACATCTGACCCCGGCTCGCCGTTCCTCTCAGTCTTGCGCATGGCCGGAGTTTTTCCGTCGTTGTCGTCGCTGAGTCCGGAGTCCGAGTCGTAGCTTTTCTGCTCTGTACGCACACAGGACGCCTCCTCGGTCCTCCCGGACTCGTCGTTCATCTCTCCGAATATTTTCCAACACGCCGCTTTGGAGAAACATACGTCCAGCTCTGGTAAGTGTCTGCTGCTGTCCTTTTTGTTCAGGATGGCCTGGATGGAAAAAGGCATCAGCGAGTTACCACGGACGGCCATTTTTTCCAAGGGGAGCGACGCTTTGCTCGGTGTTGAAGTTGAGTAATCAGCCCTGGTGGAGGAGGAAATGTCAGTTCATCCACATTTTAGGCTGCTCCCTCATAAGAGTTCTGCTCAAACTGAACTTTTTCCCTCCAGCGCTCCTTTCCGCTCTCATTCCCGCAGAAAAAGAGGAGACTTTGCAAAACCCGCTGGCGCGATGCTTATCCACCGCACAGATCTGCCATCAGCTCAGACTCTTTCCAGACTCCGGCCCTTTTTGCCCATTTTTTTCAACCAAACAGCCTCACCTGTGACTCGCATGCACTCCCCTTTGACGGCTATTGGCTAAACTGCGGGGAAGCCTTTTTAATGATTGGGCATTGCATAAATGACGTCATGCTGCCTTCAATCGGGTGGGGGAAAGTGAAGAAAAGTTTAAAGGAAGCTTTTTCTTTTAAATTATTGGACCCTGAAGTGACAAGCAGGTTGGATCTTCATCTATTTCTTTAACATAGCACTTCTCCAAATCAGCGATCAAACTATATCTTTGTAGGACTGGATTTTGCTTGTTGGTTGAGTTTGGATATTTTGAAGTCATGTAAAACAATTTGTATTGTCAGAATTTAGCATTTTATGGAATAGACACATTAAAGCACAAAGAGAAAAATAAAACAATCCAATATCACAATAAAACAATAAAACAAATGTGAAAGCATACCCAGGTTTCTCCACATCGCCTAAATCCAACATTATTGTGCTTTATTACAATCTACGCACAGGGGTTTATTATTTATTTTTACTTCATCATTTTGACAGCTCTGTCGGTAGCCTAATATGAGTGTTTCCTTAAACTGGGAAGCAAGTCTAGAATTGACGCAACAAAGTGGGAGAAGCATGCTTTCCGGATCACTCGGGGTTTGTTGTGTTTTGTTTAACCTGCACCACAGTCGAAGTGCTGCTACAAAAACAAGCAAAAAGAAAGAAAGAAAGAAAGTAGCAGGTAGACCTCAACATGTGCACTCTGTTCCTGATAATATGGGCCTGAATGCAGCTGTAGACTGCGGGGTGTCTCAGTTGAGGTGGGTTTAATATCATTAAAGCCTCAGATCATATGTAGTGACCCAAAGATGCGTAAAATTGCGCGCTGAGAAAATATTTGAGAAATAAGAAAACCTGAGTTTTTTAATAGTCTATAAACATAAGAATATACAAATACTTGACATGTTGCCCATAGCGACATCACGGAATCTAGAAATTTGAATATTTGCCCAGAAGACCCACATCAGGACCTTCCACCCTCCGCCTTTCACAGCTTAAACCGCCACCAAATTACAGCAGGACGTGTCTGATTAAAAGCAAGGCGCATTTGCAAACCGCAGGTTTTGCCTGTTTAAGTGCGCAGTGCATAATAAAATGACCGCATAATTAGGATCCAAATGCTTTGCTTCATTCTCGCCTTTCTGGAAAGGCATTTGATTTAGGCGAATCATTTCTGGCCTCATGTTTGGAGGCCAATTATTATTATTATTATTATTATTATTATTATTATTATTATTATTATTATTATTATTATTATTATTATTTGTTTGTTTATTTATTTATTTTGTTATCTATAGAGTTATTCTGTCACATTTAAGTTTTCTTTATTAAGCCTTTATTAAGAGAACCTGGACCTGGTTGATTAAAATGAAATGTATTAATTAAACTGAGGGAAATTATAAAATAGTCTATTATTATTATTATTATTATTATTATTATTATTATTATTATTATTATTATTATTATTATTATTATTATTAATAACACTATTTTAAATTAAAGTGTATATAGTTTACACTTGTTTGTGCGTTGTGCACAAGCAAATCGTTTGAAGAGACAAAATATACTACGTGTGTTCTTCAAATGTTATATATATATATATATATATATATATATATATATATATATATATATATATATATATATATATATATATATATATATATATATATATATATAAACACTTACAAACAATTTATCCCTGCTGCTCGTCGTTTAGAGAATATTTGAAATAGTTTTTTATAAATCCCAGGGGGAAAAAACACGCAACCCTCCTTAAATAAAGTCAGCATCACATTGATGTCATAGCCTGCACATAACTTAAGGGAATTAAATAAATAATAAGTAGTGCTGAGTTTGAATTTATGCTGAATTTCAAAGAAAATGATCTGAGGTCAGATCGTCCAAAGCCGACAGATCATACCATCTAGTGGTCACTCAATATACCTCTCTGATTTATTTATTTATTTATTTATTTATTTACATCTTTTACGTCCGTAATGTCTTGTCTGACCAGACATGGTAAAACTAACTTTGCATATTTTATGCCAGATGGTGAAAATTTCACCCCAAATCAGCGGCAGATTTCTTATATAAACAATAACTATATGACGTAGGATTGCTGTGTGGGATAAACGCGAATTATAATGGTGCGTAGACTTGTGAGTCATTGTCTCAGGACTGCAGGCTCCTTGGGAATAAAAAGTCTGTCGCCGCAACATAAAAATCACAACTGAAATTGGTGGGAAACACAAACCGCAGATACATCTGGAGATTTTCACACACCCTGCCCTTGTTCTATCAGGAACTCCTCATCCCGCCCAAGGCCAACATCACACCCATTTTCTACTGACCACTATTGGAATATGCTTAGGGTTTTTTTTTCTTGGTCATTTCTTTGTCCTTCGTACACTTTTTTTAAATGCCACACTCTTGTTTTTTCTTGTCCTAAAATCAGGCTCCCTGACCCGCTGCCGCTTTACAAACTGGGAAAAGTGGAGGGTAACTAGAGATGTCCAACAATGAGAGGCCATCCTGGTGATGTGGAGCAGAGCACTGCTAGTTGATCTGAACCTCACTGCGAGGAAGAGGAGCAGTAAGTGGCAGGAAATGTAAACAGCAGCTTGGTTTCTTCTTCGTCTTCTTCTTCTCTGGAGAGAGCATCGCCATTCAATGTAAACCGAATTAAAAAAAACGTCATGGTGTTCCTCTGCTTTACTGCAGTAAATCCAACAGTCATTCCCCTTTCTGTTAAATAGTGAATCAATTATATTTTAAATAATAATAATAAAATGTCGCTGCTCTCTTGTCTATCTAAGCAGATGATAGGATGGACCAACAGACTTTTACTCTCAGTGGAAAACCTATGAATGAATTTCAATATGAAATGGTTCCCGTGTCCCGTTTAATCTAATTTTGATTTTCCTCAACATCGACTGCAGATTTATTTTCCAGTATTACATGTTCATATCGACAACACTATGGTCGACAAATAAAAGCAGAGCAGTTCGAAGTATTTTAAGGAATACACTGTGTATTTATGTTAAAAATTAAATGGAGCAGTAAAAGACAAATTAAACTTTTAGGTTTATGATCAAATTTTTCTTATTTAAATACACGTTTTTGTAAGATTTGTGATGACATAATTTTTTATTATTAATAAGAATGCGTATAATTTGCATATATTTATTAAATGGTCACAAAGAATTTTCTTTTCTTTTTTCCGTTTATGACATTTTAACAATTTAACAATTTATTGTGATTTTAAATTAACTTTTTGTGTTACTAAAACCCAAAAATGTGTTAAATATAGTGTCGGTAATATTTTTTGTTCTGTAGTTGACGACGAACAATTGCTAAGATAGACGACGAACAATTGCTGAGATGAAACATTTTTTCGTTTATGTCATGTTTCAATTTATTTAATTTTATCTTTCCAGAAAAAGATACCGCATCTTTTAGGAAAGCACTTTACAAAGGAGTGACATATTTTTTATTAGACTATAAGTTTCAAATCTTTCAAAAATGTCAACAATATATGTCAGAGTGAAAAGAAAGATATAAACAACTCAAGAATTTTGAGAAATTCTTGAGGTCCCTTCTCCAGAAATCTGACATTTCAAACTAAACCTGAACCAACTGGGTCTTTTGTGAGTGCTGGCTCCCTCTGGTGGTAGGAATAAGAAACATCTACAGCAGAATGAAACTGGAAACATTAGACATTTATTTCATAATGGCAATGCCAGGAAACTGTGTATTTTATCCCCCACCACCACTGATGACATGAATCCTTTGATATTTTCAGATTCTTTGGCTGCTCACATTCATTTTAACTCTGAGGTGAGATTCCTGCCACGCTTCCAGTAAAGAAATAAACTTTAATGGCAAATTACACCATTACTTTCACCTCTGCCATCCTGACTCATGTTTTCTTGTCACTTCTGTTAACTTTAATCCTCTGATTTTAAAAAATCTCACCCGATGCAGCAGCACATCATGTACTCTGGTAATGTCTCTGTTTCCTCCCCTCTTCAGGCTGTGTTTATGACAGGTTTTGATTTTCTTCTTTTTCCTCTTGTGCAGTATTAAAAAAAAAGGAGAAATGCACCAAAATTATACCCAAGCCTCCCTCTTCCTTTTGATGCCAAATTGTGATCAGATGGAGCAATATTAGAGAGGGCAGTGCCAGGAGTCATTTGCAGTAAATGCTCCCAAACGCCCTCTAGATTTCTCATCAGATGTCTGATCGCACACTTGATCAACTTCAGCACTGGAAAGTGGGGGCTTACTGCCAGCTCTAAGTGCAGTTTTAGTCGCTGAAGCTACAACCAGAGCTTCTTTTTTTTTTTTTTTTTTTTAAAGAAATAATGATCCTTGCATGCAACCGAGCTTTAAAATGGCAAAGCACTTGAGACAGAACACTTAGCAGCAAATGGAAGCAAGACTCAAGCAGAGAGAAGGATCTGCTGTCTCCTGGAAGCTTTTTAAAGCAGCCCAACAATGGTTGCAGAACTGCAGACACAAGAGCAGAAGCTCCTCACTGTTACAGTCCAATTAATATGTGTAGATAGCACAGGGGTGATTTATAGTTTATTTTCACCGCCGTCGTGCTGACAAACGAGCTCCCATCAGACTCTGGCATGCAACACATAATGCATGCAGCTCAAGCACATCATAAAAGGCTCCTGGGCTCTGAAGGGCCTTTGGCTGCCTACTCAGGGCTCTTTTCTCCTCCGCTCACGCCTAAATAAAGATGTCCTTCAAATCCTTTCACCGGGTTCATGTCACATGCAAAAAATATCACTCTTGGGCGCGGGAGTGGATGTGGTTATGGATACTTCAAGGGCCATTTAGAAATTCTTGAGATATTAAGGCTCTCTTCTTTTCACACGGTGAAGTGGGAATCAGAGACAGCAGCTGCAGTTTGGTTTCATGAATGCAAGCGCTGCATTTATCTCTCTCAGAAGTGTCCGAGGAACAGCAACCTCGATCTAATTCAGGGACCCAGTTTGTGAAACTGATTAATCACCTTTTTTGTGGAATGCAGAAAGAAAAAAAAAGTTTAAACCTGTCCAGGTTGTCCAAAACAGAACCATGACAGGTGAAGATTTGTCTGTTTTAACTCACCTCTTTTTTCTGATACTGCAGAGTTAATAAAACACGAGAAAACTAAACATATGTTCATGACTAACAACGCTGCAGAATTGATCTAATCTGTGAATGTCAAATGGTGGCTTGCAAAATGATTCAGATCACGTGAACTCTTTACCATTTTGTCACATTACAACCACATATGTAATGTGACATATGCAATGCATAGTAGAGGGACCAACAAAGTAGAACATAACCGTAAAGTAGTAAGCCAATCATATATGATTTTCAAAAATGTTTCCAAATTAATATTTTTGGCACATGTGTTTTTTCCATTCTTCTTTGCAAAGTAACTCAACTCACATTGGTTGGATGATGAGATTCTGTAAATATACATTTTTGCGACAGATTTTCAACTTTGTTTAGGTCTAGACTTTGACTAGGATATTGTCACAGATGAATATGCTTTAATCTAACCCATTGCAGCTATGGCTATATATCAAGATATATAGATATCTATATCTAGGGTCTTCAACATCTGGCTCTGGAACCACACAAGACCCTTCAAGCCCGCTGAAGAATCTCTTAATAATGGTGCCCAAAATTGATATAGAACTGCAGTGTTTCTCAATTTAGAAGCAATAAAATATGTCAATTTTACAAGATCTCTAAATCTAAATATAGATCTAAAATCAACAAAATTACAGATTGTTTTCAGCCTGTATTTAGCTCTATCCACCTTCTCATCAACCCCATTGAGATTCTCTGTCCCTTCATCCCAGCAGCTTAATGCACCATGTTTTATTCCAGGGTTCATTTTCTACCTTATGCGCAGTTCCTCGCTTGAATTGCACTCTGCTAGCTAGAGTAAAATAAAACAAGAAATTAGTGTTTTAAAAGAAAATGGATTTAATAGAAAACACAGTTGAAAATGGCATTTGAAAGTGCCAGCAGCAGTAAAACAAAAAGCCTAAATAATATGCTTCTTATGAACTATTAAGCAAAGAAGTAACACATGTTGTTTATACGACTGTAAAAAAAGTTACAGCTACTTTGCAAAGAACATCACTCCACACTGCTGTGAGAAAACAAAATTCTAACATGTTTTTCTGTGCTTCTTTACTTCTTGAAAAAGAAGCTGAAAACCTCAACGTCACCGTTCCTCCCTTCTGCCTGTCGCTGGCTATTTCCAAGACTGGTGTATTAAACTCTTTTGACATTAAACACCTGTTAACTTTTATGTTTTGTAAGAGGAGTGGGTCCATGTTAAAGCAATGCATTTAGTGCCAGCGGGCTGGGGCAAATCCCCAGTAGAGGAAAGACCACTCCCAGAGCAGAGAAACAGGGGCAGGAGAGAGCCCCTCTGTTCCCACTGCAGTCGCCTTCGGGGATCCCCGGCGCTCAAACCAAAAGTTAGCTCAATTCTAGTTGACAGCCATGCGAAACCGCCATCTTTTCACAGCTCTGCTGCATAAACTATACAGTTACCACCTGCAGACCTGCTGAAGGGGGGAAAGAGCTGTGAGATTGTTTCTTCTGTACCTGTTTAATATTGTACTTTGTCTTTCGTTTCCATCGTTGTAGTTCAGGTGAAAATGGAAAGAGCATATCTATGTATGTTCTGAATTAAAAGGGGAAAAGAGCATTAATCCGAGAAGCAGCCAATAGCTCCACGGTAACTGGAGGAGCTGCAGAGATCTCAGTTTGTTGACAGGGACTATGATTTGTCTTGCACTCCAAAAATGAAACCTGAAGCCTTTATTGAAATGAAGCCACACATCACAGTAATGTTTTCTCTCAGTACACCATCTCCAGCAACATTAGGCCACCTCAGATGCTTCTCTTCAGAGGCAACAGGGAAGCTTTAAAAATACTTCAGACTGTGGCAGAGATTGTTGTTTTTATTAGGAAATTAACAAGCCAAATCTTGCAAAGACACAATTATTTTGTAAAAAAAAAAAAAAAAAAAAAAGAAAGAAATAAATTAAGGAAGGAAGAAAGAGAGAAAGAAAAAGGCTTGGGCAGGTATTTATGTCTCAAGTATTGCAAAAGTATAGAGGCATTTTTTATTTAGCTGAAATTCCACCAACAGGTGATTCTAGATAGTAATGACTTCACTGAATGCCACACTTTTCAGTTTTGTATGAACTAAAATACTGACATCCATGTATCCTTTTCTATGGTAGGGTTGCGCGGGTCCAGTCCTGTAGAACTACCATCCTCCAGTTTTCAGATGCGTTCCTTCTGAACACACTTGACTCAGATGAAAAGCTCATTAGAAGGCCTCTGCAGAGCAGAAAGAGGTGCATCATTCGTGTTGAAGAAGGGATGCATGTGAAAACTGCAGAGTGGTTGCTCTCGAGGACTGGACTTGAGCGCCACCCACCCCCATCTATTGCTTAGGATCTGAGCAAAATTCATAGAAGTTTGTGGTTGGAATGGGTAAAAATGCAATCGACATTTACAAAGTAGCTCCAGTTTGAAGAAAAGGATTTAAATTCATTGATTTATATTTTGGTCCCAGTTTGCTGCTTTTTATGCACCCCTTTAAATCCTATTCTAGCTGTGAGGTCCTTTTATAATCCATTTATGAAAATGGTGGCCCATAAATCTGTCTATGTGCCCTAAATATAGGTGTAGAAAACCTTCTTTGGCAAGGATGACAAAGAAAAAAAATACAAAATTTGGACTACAATGTAAATAACTCGCAGTAATGACATGAGTGAGTGAAAGGTGCAGTGTTTGTCTGCCAAACCTTTTGGCTGAGTAAAACCTAATCCAAGCCTTTTAATTTAATTTGTTGGTCTGATATTTTAGCGCTTGGATTGCAGAATCAGGAAATACCTGAGAGAGGTACACCTTTAACGACTAAAAAACCTAGCAGCCCACAGGAATGGCTGGAAAAATCTTCCAATTCTGGCTTTTCATCCCCTCCCTCCTGGATCCTAAAGGTTCAGGTGCAGCGATTAAAGGCTTCTAATGTGTTAATGACGGTGGAATATTTCACTCGGAGTTTGTCAGTTTTATCCTCCATTAGCAGGCAGGAATGTCCTCTCTTCTCCTCTGCACAGAGGTGATTGGCTAAGGTCGTTGCTTATTTACACACGGCACACAGCACATCCATTTGGGGAAACAGAGTATAATGTTTCAGATATAATGAGGGCAAACTAATGAAAATAAATCAGCTTCGCCTTTTGATCTTTTCACAGATTCAAGAAAGAAAAGGAAAAGAAGACCAGGAGAATGTTTGCTTACAGCAGCTTGGCTCAAAGAGAGAAAAACTGAATGTTCATAAAAGTAATAATAACCCCCCTTTAATTTTTTCAAGCAAATGTAGTCGGCGGCCCCTGTAAATCTGATACCCTTCAAGAAAATCCAGTGCTAATGATAGCCATCAGAAGTCACTGAATCAGTAAAGAGAGTCCATTTGTATAAATCCAGCTCATATGTGAAAGTCTCAGAGGTTTGTTCTGAACAGCATCAGAAACACCTGCAGTATGTAGTTTACCGCTATGGTATGTAATCTTTACGAAAATATATTTTTGACAAATTTGTTAAGACTGTCACTATATCATGACAGCATGGTATGAGACAGACAATGTGTGAAAACGATTGAGCTCCTCCACCTCCTCCCAGCGTTACTATTTCCATCTGAATAAATACACCAGTTCCAGTCAAAAACAGTCAATCAGAACCAAGAGGAAGGTCTCAGCGCTGTCAATCATCCTCATGTACTTGCGCCAATGACAGAGAAGTAACTTACAGTTACAGGAGAACCTTTTATGAGCCATCATCAGGGGATAGCTAGCCTTAGCATTCATGGTAGGCTTTGCTGACCTAGAAAAGCTGCAGCAGTAGTAGAGAGCAAGAGGTGGAGAGGAAGGGGGATAAGCAGTACGCAGTGACTGACAGCGCTAAAACCCACCTACTCACTCTGATTGGTTGTTTCTGATGGAGCAGTGTATTTATTCAGTTAACACCAGGTCTACAAAGAGAAAGTAGAAGAGCTCAATTTCTTTTCACAGATTATTTGTCCTATATTGTACTGTCACAATGACAATTCTAAGAAATATGTTAAATGAACTTTCTCTAAAAAATTAAATAAAAGTTACATACTACAACTTTAAAGCAGAGTTTAAGCTTTAGTATGTAAAGCTGCCCACTTAAGCAGACAGGCTTGCAAAGTTAATTTCCTGCCAAAATGTTGCACACAAATAAAATATGTTCTACATATTTTATTTGACATATGTTTTATTAGAACTGGACTTAAGTAATTCTACAACAGATGTGATTTATGTCTGCAGTGTTTGAGGACAGTTTATAATGCTTTATTAGTTTGCAACATTTTGGCAGGAAATTAACTCTATACAGGCTTGACAATGAAAAAGAAAGCCAAGACCATGTAGGAGCTCAAATGAACCACAGTTCTCGCCTCTAAAAGTCCAACTGCTACGGAAGAGTGAAAAGAGGAAAACTGTTGTTGTACCAGGGACCTAAGAGGTCCTGTTTGCAATCTGCCTGCCACAAGTCATGCAGGAAACACTGCAAACACATAGGAGAAGAGTTCTGTTACAGTCAAAATAAAACTTGAGGTTCACCTTCCAGCAGGACAACACTAAATGGACACCTAGAGCTAATGTGTTAAAATGGCCTAGTTAAAGCCCAGATCTGAATCCCGCTGCGAATATGCAACAATATTTGTCCTTTCTTTGTAAAGGAGAATTGAGCAAAAAGTAGGTGGAGAAAGAGCCTCCAAAACAAGCAGCTGTAGTTACTGCTTGGTTGGAATATAAATGGGCCCCTTTTGATTCTTACTAGTAAAAATTTTGAAATCCAGATATGATTTTCCTTTTGTTTATGCACGGCTTTGTGTTGGTTTTTCACATCCAATTCCAGTAAAATACATTCAAGTTTGTGACAAAATGCAGATAAGTTCAAAAGAATATGAACGCTTTTGGCATTGTAAATTATGAATTCAGTGAAAATTTATGAGACAGTCATGTGCTAATCAGGTAATGTTTGTCTGATACTCGACTGAATGTATCTGTGGATTGATACTGGGGAATAACTTCAGTCTCTAAATACAGGAATGTCCAAACAACACCCAGTTTAAAATAAGATTTAAAGACATTTCACTAAAAATGGCATTTAGTTGAGGGTTTGATGTATATGTCATGTTTGTATCTGTTGTACAATGTCTTTTTTGCTGTAGTTAGGCATGTTAAAGACCAATGTTGAATATTTATATTAATATAGGATGCCTGATGGTTCCTTTAGCATGATGAGACAGGAACAACTTTGATTTTGAGATACTTGGATAGAAATGAGTAAGTTTATACTTCTTCCTATCCTATTTCAAACATCCACTGATATGTTAATGTTGTGAATAGAGTGGTTGCTTATATTTTCTCTCTCTTAAGCTAATACAATAAATACAAAACAGAAACTACGTAAATATCTGCAGATATTCACAAAGAAGGTCCAGATGAGAATTTATTATAAAAACAAAACAAACAAGAACTTATTTAAAAAAGCAAAAAACAATGGATAAACATGAGAACCCAAACAAATCTCTTACTGACTACTTTACAATTATGAAACAAATGTGTTTATTGGGATCGGGACAGTATTTTATTTGCAGCAGCTGTTATTAAAAATGCCAACAGGAACACAATGTTTACATCAAAACTCCTGCAGCTCTCTTTCACTAATACTTCTTTTTAAAGGCTATATAAAAAAAAGACAAAAGTGATGGGAAACCTGTTTACTTTTCATTCACAGAATGAATAACAAGAAATAAAACGCACAGCAAAGATTAGACGCCTTTAGCACCAAGTGTGTGTCAGGGTAACAGAGTCGTCTGTGACTGAGATGTGGCCTCTCTGCTGACTGACAGTTAATTCTGATGCTGCCTCTTTATCTCAAAGCTCAGCTCGGCTGCACATTAGGCCTTTGATTGGTCTGAAATGCTCCGGTTCACTGGGAATTACTGAATAAACCGTGGAATGACGAGTGTGATCCGAACCATATGGGCGCAGGGCAGCAGAAGGCATTCTGAGGGATTCCTTACTGATCCTCTGGTTTACACTCAGCCATCAGAGCAGAGTGCATAATAACATCCAGAGGCTTTCGATACCAACGGTCAATGAAGCACAAACCGTTTCAAAATGCCGACTGACTGTGAAAGTCTCTGAATAAGCAGAGTAAAAACAACTCTGAGGGGGTGCGCTGCTCCACCGCTGTCAGAGGTCTCAGCGTTTGGCTCTCTTAGAAGGGGGCTCCTCTGATTTCTGTCCTCCCCGTGTTCGCACAGCAGGGGGGCTAGCCTCTGGTTTACGGCCCCCCTTGGCTGAACCCTGGGCCCTCGTCCCGCTGCACGAGGGAAACAAGGACAGAGTGTAGGTTCGTTTGTTAATTCAACGGATTTTGTGAAGAAGTTGCTCAGTACCTATTGCATGAACACAAACTGAAGACTTTCCACCAAAAATATTATTGTTGTCGTTTCAGTCCATAAGTTTTGCCAGAAACTAACTTCCCTTAAAGAAGCCGTTTCAGATCGAGAGTAAAAAAAAAGATAATTGTGTTACCAAAATAAATAAATAAATCTGCTCTAAAAACCAGAACTAAGAAAAAAAAAAATCTTAAAAGACACAAAGAAACATATGATCAAAATTTATTTTACCATAAAAATACAATCTTTCCAATCACAACCAGAATCATAAAGTTCTTTCAATGACAAAAATTCTTTTATGACTTTGTTGATGTGGAGAAATAAAGCTACCGTACTTTTAGTTTTAATGAAATATGTGGACTTAATGCTGTGGCTTATTACTGCATAAAACATGCCTCATTACTGCGCATTCAATGCAAATAACACACAAACAGTTACAAAATTCCAACTGACTGCGAAAGTCTCTGAATAAGCAGAGTATTCATGTTTTAGTTTCATGTTTTTATTTTAAACTTTTATTTGAATACAAGTGATGGCCTGATAATGACACTGCCCTGAACAAACTATTATTTTGCATAAAATCCTGAACTGATTCTGACTGAATGGTGTTATTCTACACTTTCTATGATCGATTTATTACATGTTGGATTCATATTATTCTTTGAATAAAAAGAAAAAATGAATGTCGTACATCTTGATGGTAGCTAAATGGGTCTCGACTCCAGCATTATTGTAAAACTTTAATGTAAAAAATTATGACAAAAATAAAATAAATAAATCAGGAAAAATATTGGATCAAAAACAGATTTTTTTTTTTAAGCAATGAACTTTTTACATGATATTACTAAGCTGAACTTGAAGATGAATGTGTCAAATAATTGTTAAGATTAGCGGGTTTTTCCCTGAGAGAAAATTCAGGAAAGAAATCGTTTTTTATTATTATTTCTTTTTCCTGAAAAGCAGGAATGGACAGCTTCTCCAAAAAGCATTAGAAAGCCGATCAAAAATCCAGATCGTATTAAGGCGAGTTTAACCTGTTTTCCTACAGTTCACGGGACAGATTTATTCTTTTCATTCTGGGAACTAATAACGCGAGATTCCAGGAAAGCTTTTGAATAAAATGTTCTTTTTAGGGAGAAAGGGCATCCGGTTGCAGTCGCTTTTGGTCGCCTGCTCCTGAAAGCTCGTTGGTGCTGCTGAGCCTCAATGAGACGGACTCACCGTGTGCCAGCTGTGGTCTCCTCTTTACCGCTCTGTCGACTCGCCCGGGTGGAGGGTTTACTTGGCTTGTTTCTGAGGAGCAATAAAACAAAATTATTGCTTTAGTGCTAAATCTTCCCTGCTCTCATTAAATGTGATGAAACGGCGTCAATGGGTTCTTCAGTCTGAAGATATTAAGACCTTCACTGATCAGATATTTGTGTGCCACCACAGATGAACGGGTTCCTTTTTGCTTCAGCTCTTTCCAGCAGATTTAAGAAAAGGGACCCACAGCTGAGGCTGATCTATACAGTTAATTTATTAGAGAAAACTTAAAATTACCTTTCAGCTTCGAGGCGAGCTGCAGACCGAGTCGTTGCTTTGGTTGCAGCTCCCTTCTCCCCGTCTTCTTCGTTGTCGCTTTCCTCCCCCTCTTCATCGTTTTGCTCCTTTTCCTTCTCATCTGCTTTACTCTCCTTTTTAACTGTATAAATAATTGTTAAAATTTTTATTTTAACATGCAAAAGTTACTTTAGAGATGTCTTGCAAATCATTTAACAACACAAACAGCTTAACGTTATCAAAGTTATTAGACAAAGTATAGATTTTGAAATATCAAACCCAATTTTGTTTTTTTGAGGGAGTGCAGGGATTACCTAGATAGAGCTAAAAAAATATTTTAAATGTTTTGCTCTTTTATTTTTCTTCTTTATTTACCTGAATCATCTGCAGTGGTGGGTGTGGGTGTGGGGGTGGCGGCGGCAGCAGCTGCCTTTGGTGGCCGTCCTCTTCGTTTCTTTGGAGCTGCCTCTGGGTCTTGCTGCTCCGCAGACTGATCAAAAATAGATTTCCACATAAAAGAGAAGTACTAATAACAGATTGTATTAAAATTTGCAGCTAAATATAATAGGAAGTTTCTATTTCATTGCCAACATACATTTTCTGGCTTCTTCTCACTGCAGTTTTGCTCTTTCACATCTTCTGAATGGCTCTGAGAGGCAGAGACTGCTGAAAAAAGACTTTTTATGTTTTATAAGGATTCATCCGTAACACTACAGTAACCGATCCATGCTAATAATCTGATTGTTTATTTCTTTTTAATGATGAGCTTCTCACCTTCATTTTTGCTATCTTGTTCCTCACTTTGTTCTTGTTCATCCTCTGCCAGCCCCTGCTGAGCCTCAGCTTCCTGGAGAATTGAAAATTGGGGAAATTAAAACACAACAGCAGCAGTTTGGACCAAAAGTAAAACGAAAAAAAACCTTCTCACCTCTCCAGACTCCTCCGTTTCCTCTGATCTCTTCCTCTTAACTCCTTGTTTACCTGGAAATTAATCATGGCTTACTGTATGATGTGCAATGACAGATAAGCAAACTGCTCTTCACAAAAGTCCTCTTATACAAAGATTTGTTAGTGGTTATTAAATAAACTTTTATAACCAAGAACTGCCAGAAAACTGTGAAAATCAACTGTTAATTTTTAATTTTGGAGATGTTACAGATAATATCTCTGAGCCATAAAATCTAATTAACTTAAAACTGTATTTAATAACTGAGTGTTTGTATCATTGTCAAATCATTTGTCAATCATTTTGTCAGAAACCTCTAATTGGTATTAGAGGTTTCTGACAGTATTGTTGTTTTTCTTCTCATATCAGAAGAATTGTGTTAATCTTAAATTGCTGAGGCGAAAACTGTTTCTAAAGAAACAAGTTACTTTACATGTTAGTGAAATGTGGCATAAATTATATTAAATGTTTTGGCTAATTAAAGAGAAATATAATTTATTGCAATGAACTTAATTTTAACTGCCATAGCTTTACATTACTAGTTCGGATTGAGTCTAATAAATCATAATCAAATTAATTATCCTGAGAAATTAAACATGTCATCTCAGCTCTAATATTTGCCCAGATGAAAACAAAGGCTTTTTTGGAATCATATAAAGAATTCAGTTTGCTTTTACATTGCAAAGTATAAACTATATTTTACAATGTAAAGTATAAATCTTTAGATTTTATTTTGAGTTATGCATAAAATTTTAAAGTTAGTATAAAGAAAAGCTAAAGACATAAATATTTTATTGGAGGAATCATTAGATTAATCAATAATCAAAACATTAAGACCAACAGATTAGATGGATGAAAAAAACTTGAATAATAAGACATTTCTAGTTTGTGGTCTGAGTAAAAGAAGTCCAGTGTTATGTTATTAGTTACCAAAAAAAAAGAATCAAGTTTTATGTCTCCAGGAACACAGTTTTCATTCTTCATACACAGCAACTTTAGGGCCTGCAGAAGCCCAGTTTGCATTTCAGTCAGCCTGAATCCACACATTTCCACACAAGAAGAGGGAATACTTTCTAAAGTAAACACATTACAGCCATTTTTTTTTCTGGGACTTTGTACTGCTACCAGAGTTTCCTTTTCAACTCAAGAGCTTCACTTTGCCGAATAAACTAAAATTAGCCCCACTGTGATAGTAAAACAAACTCACGCGTGTCCCCGCTCTCCTGGGGGTTTGGCTTTCCAGTAACTTCACGTTCGTCTGCAGCAGGAGAAGGCAGGCTGACTTCACTTTCGCTTTGATTACTTTTCTGTGCTTCACATTTATGTTCAGGGCTCTGAAAAGGTTAAAAGTAAAACTTTTTTTTTTTTTGAAGGAAATGAAAGTATTTGAAGTTTTGCAGTTCAAAATTTAGTACATTTCTTATGCATTATGTGATTATGATGTGCAAAACACTTGCTATAAAAGCTGCAGCTCCACATAAATACATAATATTCTGAACCAACCTCTTCTTTTTCTGCTTCTTCGAGCGATGCTGTTTGACCAGCGCTGTCCTCGACTTTTGCTTCATTTTTCCCCTGATTATCTAAAGTTAAAAATTTTGACAAAAACATCAGAGAATCAAACATCACCCATCACCAGAAACAAGCCAATATATACCTCATTGTCAAAATTGCGGGGTTTTTTGTAATGTCATCATTTTAAAATTTGAAATATCTTCTTCATCAAACATGGCCGACCCACCATCAGTTGCCTCTTTAGCTACGGCTCCTGGACGTCTTCCTCTACGACCCGGCATCTTCTCTGATTTCTCCGCTTCTTTTTGTTGCTCCTTCTCCAGCTGCTCGGCGTTTCTGGATGATCGCCCTCTGCGAGGTGTTTTCACCTCCTGCTCACTTTCCTAATGATTTAAGATTTCATTTAAATACTTTAGCCCCAACGTTTTTTGACAACAAAGCTAAAATCTGATCAAGGTCATACTTACCTCAACAGGCTGCTGTTCATCCTTTTCATCCTTAGTGCCGTCTACTGTGTGAAAAATAACAGCAGAACTTCACCATGGCTCAATTTTGCTCACATTCACTGTTGATGTTTTTATTTAGATGGATTTACTGTTGTGACGCATACAGTGGTGCCCTTGTTTTTCCTGCTGTTGGATTTTGCAACACTGAAATGTTTTAGTGAGTCTCATTACATTTCTTGTGAAACTAACATTTTAGAAAGAGATCACAATACAAACTGTAAAGGATGGTGGTTTAGAGTGATGACATTTTCCAACTCCAACTTAAAGACACGTAGAATAATATTGCAATCTACCTCATTAGTATTAATTAATTTCCTATAATTAAAAATGTTTCATCTATAGCCAAAACAAGAGGTGTTTTGGCTATATAATCTTAAAGTTTGATTAAAATATAACGATATATTATACTAAACGCACCACTTTTAAGTGAAAGCTTTCTTTTACGTCCTCTTCTTCTTTCAGTCTTCTCTTCCTGTAAAACAAAATTGTTCCTGATGAAAGCCGAGTCACCAAACAAACATTCTCACTTAAAAATATAAAGCTGGATGTTAAACAGCCCACCTTTTGTGACACATCTGAGCTTTTCCCATCTTCCTGACTGTCTGTGCTCGAGACATTACCTGCAAGATTCAGGCAGACAGCAAAAATAGATTAAGTGCAAAAGGAAGAATATTTTGTGGGAGGAAGAGAAAATCACACTTAAATATACAATCATAGATGTTAGTAGAATAGAAAAATAAACATTCGACTCACTGATTTGTTTGACTAATTTGGCCTCTGAGTTTGTTTCTCCAGGCTCAATTTCGTCAGATATGTCAACTTCCATCTACACCAAGTTGAAGCAGAGAAATATATATAAATTATAATAATAATGAATACGATTGGTTGGAGGGAACTTTAGAGTTAATAAAAAGACGATTACGTACCTTCTCCACATCACCTTCCTCTGGTGTCTTACTCTCAGGTTCACCTACATGATTAAAAGAAAATAATTCCTTACTATTTGTTTTATTTAAATAAAGAACGCATTTGATAAACCTGGAATGATTTTTTTTCTTACGATCATCCATCCTTGTCTGGTTATTTTCACTATCCTCCTCCACCGTTTTACTCTGACTTTCATCTATATGTGTATATGATTAAAAATAAGTGGCTAAATATAATTCTTTGATTCAATAAAAACAGCATATATGATGAAACCTTACACTGATCATCTTTTGTCTGGTTTTCCTCCCCTTCTCCCTTCACTGCCTAGAATTTAAAGGTTGATAATTGTCAGAATTTATACTTGAAATAAACCAAAGTAAGTTATATTTGTTTCACTGTAGCGTTGTTCTCTGCTCACCTCGCTGCTGGTTTCTAGGACTGCAGCACTTTGTTCTTCTCGTTCTTTAGGACAAGACCAGGTTAAAACAACAAAATGGCAGCTGGAACATTCAAGTCAACATCAGTCTGTCAGCACTCACCAGTTTTACTGGGGATCTGGGAGATTTGCTGAGTGCAGTCAGAAGCCAAGCTCTCTCCTTTGCTGCTGGTGATTTCTCCCGTTTCCGGCTCAACAACAGGTAACAACGCTGATGGAAAAAAAGGTTGTCAAATAGAAAGCATTTTTCAGAAGATCTAAACGACAAAAAAAAGTAGAATAAAAACCATGTTTAAGAATTTACCCTCATCTTTGGCTGCTTGTGCTGCTATTATTACTATTCTGTCTGCTGAAATCTCAGCAGCTTCCATTACTTCATCCTCTAAATGAGCTGGATGTTTGTCGGAAGTGGATTCATCCTCCTGTAGAGAAACACAGCCGTAGTTTTTCTCTGATAACAGTATTAATCAGTGAATGTTTCGGTGATTAATTACCGGCGGTGGAGCCGTCTCCAACATCTCCGACTCAATTGTGTCCATCTTGGATTCTGAGTGTTCTGAGTCATCAATAAAAAGACGCAATTTACAAGGAACTTTTCAGCAAGATATATGAACTTGTTTTAAGTCAATAATTCTTTAATACTGACAAAAATTATCAGTTCCACTGGCAATTTTTTCCCCCCACTTATAGGATTAGAAAAATGTCTTGTCAATATTTTTTAAATTGTATTCATTGACTACTTTATGGAATAAAAAAAGGTACTTTGAGATTCAACGATTGATTAATTTCTACAAACCTGCAGCAGTAAGTTGAGATGCAGATGATGAAGTTTCAGTGGGATTCATCTCAACCTCAGCTGCTGTTTGAACCTGAGAGACCAGCTTCTCTTTCTCAGCTTGCTGAGAGGCAGCTGATGCTGCAGGACGCTCGGCTTCTGGTGCCATCTGAACTGGAGAGAACTGCTTCTCGTCCACATCTAGGTGTGATGCAGCCGGTAAACTTTCAGTTTCAGTGTGCTCAGTTAGAGGTGCTGCCTCCACTGCAGAGAGCTGCTGCTCCTCTTCTGCTGCAGCAGTTTGTTGAGTTGCATCTGGTGTCGCTTCAGAGGGAGTAAACTCAGTTAAAGGTGCCGTTTCCTCTGGAGACATCTGACTTTCCTCTTCATGTGCAATAGCTTGTTGAGGTGCATCCACTGAGACTTCAGTTGCAACAGGCTCAGTTGGAGGTTCTGCCTCCACTGGAGAGGGCTGCTTCACCGCTTCAGTTTGTGGAGACGCCGTGGCCAGGGCTTCAGTTGCAATGAGCTCAACGTCTGGTTCTGTTTGACAGGGAGAAAGCTGATTCTCCTCTTCAGCCGCAGCATCTTGTGGAAATGTTGTTTCTATGGTTTCATTTCCACTTGCTGCATTTGGTGGATCCTCCTCCTCGTTTGTTGCAGTCTGTTGAGATGTGATTAGCGAAGTTTCAGTAGGTTGAAGCTGAACCTGCGGCGCTACCTCCACTGGAGAGAGCTGCATCTCTTCTTCGCCTGATGCAGCTTCTTGAGATGCAGTAGTTTCAGGCTCAGTTTGAAGAGACGCTTCCTCTGGAGAGAAAAGAGCGTCTTCTTCTGCGGCGGCTGATTGCTGACTTGATTGATTGAGCTCCGCTGGAGTGAGCTGCTTCTCCTCCTCAGTTGCGGTCGTTTCAATCTGTTGTGGATCCGGCGTTCGCCGCGCCGACTCCTCCCTCATGTCTTGGACAATTAGGGTGGATGAAACCGTGCTGTCAGGATCCATGGAGAGCAGCGTCAGAGCAGCCTCCTTCATCTTCATGTCGGCGTCCTGAAGCTCCATCTCGGGAGTCACTTCCTCTTTCAGGCCTGCAGATGGAAGCCTGGCCTCGGCCGACGTACAGACGTCCATGAGCGCCAGCAGGGCGTCGGCCTCAGCCGGTACCCCCAGCATCTCGCGGAGCCGTGACTCCGTCTCTCCCTCTGACGGCTCGGGGGTGATGTCACTTAAAGCATCGCAGGTGTCGTCTGAGAAGGATGCAGTAACCGTGGCGGCGACAGGATCAGACTCGGTGTTTGTGTCTTGTAGAGGATGTTGTTTCGTCGGTGGATCTTCCGTCTCGACGACTGAAGACTTGGCGGATTGATCCGAGGTTTCCGGTCCGTCGTCTTTCTGTGGTTTATCTTCTGGACTCTCGCCCTTCTTTTCTGGAACTTTGTCCTTCTTCTCCAGCTTCTTCTTCGAAATTTTAAGCTCTGGTTTCTCATGTGAGGCGTCTTCAGACACTTTCTTCTGCTCTTTAGTGTTTCCATCTTTTTTCTTCTCTTTTGCTGCTTCAGGTTTACAGACAGCAGATCCTCCAGCGCTTCTGATGTCGGGACTTTGAGATTGCTTCTCTGTTTTCACTAAGAGGGAAGACTTTCCCTCCTCTTTGGATTTTGCCTTCGGTTTTTCTGCACTCTTCTCTTTTTCTGCAGGCTTAGCTTTTTTAGGATCTTTGTCAGCGTCAGTGTTTGGTTTCTGTGTCTTCTGGCTCTCTGCTTTACTCCGTTCTTTCTCACCGTCGAGCTTAGATTTGGATTTGTCTCCTGCTCTGTCCTCAGAGTGACTCTTTGACCTTTTCAACCCTTCCTTGGAGTGCTTCTCTCTCTTCTTGACGTCTGAGCCAGGCTCCTTGTCAGAGCGATCCTCAGAGGATCCTGCAGAATCTGGGCGAAGCAACTGCTTCAGATCACTTTTAAAGGCAGATTTGTCCAATTTAGCTTTTTCCTTTTCTTTGCTCTTCTCTTTTTCTCTTATTTTCTCCTTCTCCACAGACCCTCCTTTTATCTTCCTGGCATCTTTAGCCCCTCCTTCATCAGTGCTGTCTTCAATCACCTTTCCTTCTCGAATACTTCCAGAAATTTTTTTCTCAGTTTTGACCTTAAGCTTCTTTTCGACTTTTTCTTCGGAGGAAACTTTAGCACTGCTGTCCTTCTGCAGAGGTTCTTCCACCGTATACTCAGATTTCTTCTCGTGTTTCTGTTTGAGCTTGGAACGTTCATCAGACTGGCTGCGCTCCTTCTCCTTGCGTTCTTTGCGAGGCAGACGGTCAAATTTCCCAAACGAGCGATGCTTGAGTGCCTCTTGGGAGCCTTGTTCCAGATCCAGGATGAAGGAGTGAGTCTGGCTTTTGTCAGGAAGCTTCTTTGTGTCGCAGGGATCTTCAGAGACACCGCCACTCGTCCGCCCAAGCCGGTCGTCAGACGATGCAGACTCGGACAGATGTCGCACTAGTTTAGCTTGTGGGGTCTTTGAGGTTAAGGGTTTCACTTCCTGGATTTCAAAACAAGAGAACAAAGTGGAGGGTTGTAACAGCTCACCCATCAAAAATGACAAAGATGTTTGATCCTCTTTCTGTTGGCGTTCTCATACCACTTTCCTGGATATTTCTCCTGCTTCTCCTTTTTTCTTGGTCGAAACATCTCCCTCTTTTCTGGAAGACATTTACAACATTTTTAAAGCTTAGAAATCCTCAAAAAAATTCTAAAGCGCTGGCTGTTTTTAGAAGTGGAGCTTCTAGTAACACACCTCGAGTCTAGTTTCCTCTTCCTGTTGAGCGCCATTTTTTTCTCCAGGACCTTCTTCTCTTTGCGAGCTTCTTTTGCCTTGGGGCTCTCCATGCCAGCAGCGTCAGGACACTTTGCTTTTTTGCTGTCTGTTTAAGATAAAAACATGCTAAAACGATGCAGTAGATTCACACTGCGAAGGGAAATTACAACATGGTATTCAACACTTTAAGACACCTGCAAAATATTTTAATTTAGCTCGTCTCAGTCCCGCTCTGGTTTAAAGGAGTGCATCTGTGAACATTAATTTTCTAGTCTTCTTGCAGATTCTTGGAGATAAAAGTCTGAACTTTGACTAAGCCATTCAAACACATGAACAAGCTATGATATAACAACGTGTTAGCTTTCTTTCACATGTTGTGTTTTCTGCTACATTGACAACACACAAAATCTTACTAAGTATTTTTGGTCTAATTTCTAGTGCAAATATCTTAGCACACTTCAAATAAGACAAAAGTAACTTACAGTAACTTTTCAGCAAGATATAGGAGTTTGTTATAAGTCAATAAAAACTTCATATTGATGAAAAGGTTCTAATTCAACTGGCAGATTATTTGCACTTATAACATGGGAAAAACTCTAATATAAGGCAAACAATATAAAATTATTTCTTTTCAATATTGAGGAATTATTTACTTACAACAAAGTAGTTTATATTATTTCAAGTGTACAAAGATGTTTGCACTAGAAACTAGACCAAAAATACTTAATAGGTCAAAAATTTCAATAAAAATAATACACAAAACAATTAAAAAAAAAAAAAAAAAACATGTATTTTCCTTCCACTTCATAAAAATTTCACTGCAATACATTGAAGTTTGTAACTGGAGTGTGGCAAAACATAAAAAAGTTCAACTATTTAACTAGAAAATGTGGGAATGAAATAAAGAGTGCAGAAAAGTAATTGTTGGGTGTAACATAGACCTAATTAAAGCCTGGGTTGAGGTTGAATTAGTTGGAAATAACATATGTTCTAAAAAAAATTTAAAAATCAGTCTGTGTTGGCTGAAATTGTATGAAGAATGTTACTTTTATGTGTCATTCCAAGACAAAGATCCAAATAAACACACCTTGCTCTTCAGCCTGCACAGCTTTCTGTTTGCGCTTCTCCTCCATTCGCTCTCTGTTCTGCTGCCTCTTCAGCAGCCTTTCTTCTTTGTCTTTTGCCTGATAAATCAACAAATCCAAAATTTACATTTTCTTTGTGCGACCGTGCAGCTTAAAAATTTACTATCAACATGAAAAACAAAAGTTCTGGTCATTTAAACCAAATTTTTGTGAACTCACAGCAGATCTGCGACGCTCCTCCACAGTGACCTCATCATCCGAGTCGCTATAGTAACGAGAGTAGAGGAAGGGTTTGTGGACATATGCTTTACGCCGGGGTTTACGCTCCCTGTCTTCGCCTTCCGCTTCCTCACTGGGGTGTTTCCTCTCCGCTTTCTCATCTTCATCTGCAGATAAATCAATATGCAAACTAGAACAAAAAAGCTCCAACTCTGACTTTGATTCTTTATAAAAAGTTTTAAACAATTTTAACAACAATGGAAAAACTGGAGGTAGAGACCGTCTGGTGGAAGCTGGCCCTCTTCGGAAGAATCAGAGAGCTGCTCCTCCACGTCACTTTCCTCCTCGAAAGAGGAAAGGTCGCTGGTGTGGACGGAGCTCACCGTGATGTCACTCAGGCCTTCGAGGTCCGAGTCCTCCAAAGAGTATTCTGCAAACCAAATAAATACAATCGTTTCAAATCTTTTAGCCTGAAAAAACATATTGGTTTATGGACTAGATTTCTACTGATCTCGTTCCTTTGGTCCTCATCTCATGACCAGAGGTAGGAGCAGCAGCAGCAAAGATTTTTGACCCACCTCTTCCTTCCTGACAATAACTGAACTCGGGCCCACATTACTGCAGATGAGCCACAAATATATCTATCCACCTACTTGGTTCATAAGAATAGTCACCTTGGAATTAGGCACCAAGGTTTTTCTATCATTTCAAAAACAAGAATATAAACAATATAGGAAAATAGCTAGATTAGATAATAAATTATTCTTTTCTTTTTTATTTTACTTTCCAAAACTAATCAATGAATGAACACATTTAAAATATAAGACGTAAAAATTATGTCCAAAAATTGTATGTTTACAATGGAAACACCCTTCTTAAAAAAAACAAGTCTGATTCACAATAAAATGCTTTATTAAGAACTATGATTCAAAAACAAGAAAATAAATATCTCTATTAACACAAATGCACTGTACTCAGTGAATTATGCAGCTGTTTGTTCATAAAACATAAAAATAAAAAATAGCTCACCTTCTTTTATCCGCTCTCTGGCTTTCTGCTTGGCTTGACTAGTAGATTTCACTGCCTCATCATCAGACTTGTCATCTGAGACCTTCCCACTCACTTTGCTTGCAGGTTTTTCTTTCTTTTCCTCTGCTTGCACCGGAGCTCCTGCTTCCTCCTCTTCAGTTTTAACCTCCTCTTTTACTTGTTCTTTTTCCACTTCCATCTGCTCTTCTAAGCTTTCTGTCTTCACTTCTGCTGTGTGGATTTCTCCTACCTCTGTCTCCTCCAGTGACCTTCCTTCCTGGTTATCGTCACTTTCTTCAACAACCTCCATGTCTTCCTCATTTTCCTCCACCAGCTCCATTGGTTCATCCAGAACTTGGATTTTACCGCCTCCTTCGGCTGCTGAGCTGGTCCTGACGTTTGCCTCCTGATTAAGAGAAGTTATGGTATCCAGGATGGACATGGCGTTGCTGCCGGGAGTTGAAGCTGATGATGAAGCTGTGGACACATCAATATGCGTTTAAGATCATTTCTGAATTAGTAGAATAAACAGAAAGAGATTATTCTGCAGTCATAGAAGGCATCAAGAGAATATATGAAAAGTTACATACGTTGTTCAGGAACGCTGCTGTCCGTCTTTATCTCTGCTGCTGTCAGAGGAAGTGGCGGCTCCTCGGAGCAGCTGCCCGGAGACAGAAATTCACGGACCACCCTTTCCACCTGCGGCCTGAAGATGTGATTAACTTTGGGATCAACCACCTGGGCCACTATCCTGTCCACTCCCTGCTCCAGCATTCCAGATCTGTAAGGGAAACAAATACAAAAAGTGTCAGAAAATCATATATTCATGTAACTGAAACCAGATATTAAAAAAGATTGCATAAAAAAAAAACTATTATAGAAAAACTACACACCACAACTCTTTTTTTCACTGAGATTAAACCAGACAAAATTTTTCCTGTTTTAAATCATCAAAATTATTTCGATTTCTTAAATGCTAGAACAAATTTTCTTTTCATTACACCACTTTGTGACTAATTTAGTGTTATACTAAGGAAGACCCAATGGCTCTTGAGATGTTGCTTCAATACTTTTACATAATATACTTTTCTCATGCTGCTGTCTGTTTTAACTTTCTTTGCTGTGGATAATGACAGTCTTAGCAGCTTCAGCCAGGATTTTCAAGACGTTTTTTCCTTTTGCCCTGTAAAAACAAGTGTATTCTTTGGACAAAGTAGCCACCACCTCCTGCCTGAACAGCAATGTGTCCATTCTCATGGGGTTTATACTTTCAGATAAACGTGGCACTTTAAGGAAAATTGCGTCAAGAGCAATCTAGTGTATGTATGTTTCTGACTTAATAATAGTAATAAAAGTGACTAAAACGTTCTGGTATGTGTTTATGGTAAATATCTGGCTTCAAAAGTACTGATTATTACAAAGACTCTGTTTCTTTTAAAAAAATAAGAAAAATATACAGTTTTTTCCTTACTGCAGGACGAGTTGCCGGATGTTGTTTCTCAACTGGTTTTTGTTCAGATGAGGGCTCCATGTGTGATTAGACAGGTGATTAGAGACAAAGTTGTCCACTCTTTGTTTCAGGTTCAGGTAAGCTGGCTGCAAAACATTAATCACAAGTATTTCGCAAATATCGACTCACAGACAAACAAAAAGCTACAAAGTCATCTACAAAGTGGGCATGCTGACAATGGTTGCTTGAGTACCCCAAGAAACTCATTGTCACAAGTATGGTGTGACAATACGGTGGGTTTTGTAAAGACTTAATAATCTTGTATTTTTCATTTACAACAAATTTAGATTCAAATTAAACTGAAGACTCATTTTGAAACAAATCCGATGAGGAGAAAATAGCTCACGTTGAGGAACTCGTAAAACATATTTACTAAACATGCTACGGATTGAAAATACTAATGAAACACAACAGGACATCTACTTAAACTGTAATCTTTTCATGAGCAGTATAAACACCGATAAAGAAGAAGTTATGATTTCGACCGTTACCTTTGTATCAACGTCTGCTAGACAGTCCCTCCTGAATTGGTCGAAGAGTCCCTGTGTTTTTAAATGACTGACGATCATTGAGACCAGCTGCGGGTCCCCCGGAGGCAAACCAGCCATGTTTCGGGGAAACCTGGCTTTATTTTATGGATTAAAATAGGACAGAAATTGAATAAACATCAGGGGCTGTCCCACTTTAAGAGCACAAGCTATCTGTTTGGGGATGTGACGTCCACTAGAAGAAAAGCGCTTCGAGAATGAGCCGGAAGAACTTGGTAATAGTTTTCCCCACCAAAATAAAAGTCTAACATTTAGATAAAGAACAAAATTAAAAACTTTTGAAGGATCTTTTAAAGATCTTTTAGAATTAAGTACGTTATGTCAGTGGTAGTACTGTATTACAAATTGTGTTGAATGTAAGATTAAGGTTAAAAGCCATCGTTTTTAGATGTGTCTTTTCAGACACTCAAGCAGTGCGGATCAATCGATTCTATCGAAGTATCCAAAAACCTCTTTAACCTCTCCTTTGTCGAGCTGAATAACCCAAATTTACTAAAATGGCATCAGGGAAGTTGTGCTTCACTTCAGATTTATCACTCATCCACTTTAAATGTTTTTTTTTGTTTGTTTGTTTTTGCTGATTGGGGGCTCCGTATTCTACCGTTGTGTATTACTGGAAATATTTTTTTCTGCTGTCAATGTGTATGTTTTAAACCCAGAGCGCCCCCAAGTGGTGACAAATTCTGTCTACTAATAAAAGAAGAAGGCATGTTTCAGCAAATTAATTCAATTCTGAGAAGACAAAAACCAAGTTAGAAAGAAAATTAGACCCATTTCAAAAACGGTATGTTAAATACTGTTTTGATAAAAGTGTATAATTCTTGGCTACCAAATGCGTTTTACAGTTGACTTAACAGAACGTCAAACAGCAAAACACTCATGCGTGAAACTATTAGAAGAAGATTCTAGCTAAATTAAAACCCTAGACCCTTGTAGTTTTACTCGAAAGCGACAAAAGATACTTGGCAGCGGTGGGATTCGAACCCACGCCCCCGAAGAGACTGGAGCCTTAATCCAGCGCCTTAGACCGCTCGGCCACGCTACCTTACTGCCTATATGTACGAAAAATTGCTGTCATAAACAGCTCCAGGGCAACTAATGACTGCCGACAGCTTTCTGTAATTGCTGTCACTATTAGTACTAAACTTTATTGGAACTGCTATATTAAATACAAAGATCAAAGTTGATTAACATATTTAAGCACAAAAACAAACAAAAAATCTGTTAACTTTTACATGTGTTGCAAAGACACATGTAAAGGTGTCTGTGCCATTTAAAAAGAAAAAATCTTTTAACATAGTACAAACTTGTTTACTGTAAAGAATATCATTTTAAAAACTTTTAACAGAAGATAAAATTATGCATGCTTTCCATTCTGAGCTACAAAAACCCAATCTTGATCTGGAGAAAATACTTGCATATTATTCAAAGGCAGTATACAACATCTTAAAAGGAATACACTGAACAACAATTAAACCACCAACGTAAATAGCAGAAATACAAAAAAGAAACTTTGTATTAAAAAAAGCTGTTACATTTGCAAGCAATAGGTGCAATTTAATCAATTACAATAATCATGCATTTTTACCTAGAAGCAAAAGAAGTGAACCTTAATTTAAAAAAACTCCTATTGAAAGGTTTCAGCTAAAAGAGGCAGATATCCACTGCTTATCAGAATAATGTATCCCCAGTTACAAAATGCACCGGAATCATGGCAGTGATAAGACTAGTGCAGAACCTTTAGAAGGACAGTTAAAAACGTTCAGAAAACAGGCCGCAGGTGAGGGGGCTCAGGGCTTCTTCGTAGGGCAGGTGGGAGGAAGGAGTCTGTGTGAGTTGGCCTTCACCCATGGATGGTCAATAACATTCTGAAGAGGCAGACGGTCTATGGGGTTGTGACGGAGCAGCTTTGAGATCAGGTCCCGTGCACCATCAGAGATGACTTTGGGGAAGTTCAGATCCACCTGAGAAGAAAGAAAAAAAAACTGATCAGCATGTGAAAAATATCTAGGTTTTTATTTATTTCACAGGGTATTTAGAACCAATACTGTCATACAATATATATTTAACAGGAAGCAGAATTGTCATTTTTTAATTAAAGACACGTTTTAAATGTGAAAGTACCATATCACCATAATTAGTTTACATTGTAATAACCTTATACAGAATCATTCCTACTTTGAAGCCAAATATAGCAAAATGTATTCTTGAAGCACATTATTTACCAAGTAACCGGACTTTTCTGTGCACAACTACTGAATTCAGCAGTCTAAATTTATTATACCTGCAAAGAAACACAAACCTTCATAATTTTCTTGTAAGTTTCTGAATGACTCGCTGTTTCAAAGGGGGGGTTGCCAACTAAGCATTCGTAGCATAGGACTCCAATGCACCACAAGTCCACTTTCTCGCTGTGAGTGTGTCCCTCAATCATCTCAGGAGGAAGGTAATCCAATGTCCCGCACATAGTGCGACGTCTGTAAGGAGGGTTAACAAGAGCATAAAAAGCTGAAATTAGTTGCTTAAAGGGGCAGCATAATCCAACAGTGGTTCTCAAAAATGTTATGTTCTTACCTTAGAGAAGGTGCATGGACAGACCAACCAAAGTCAGCTATTTTCAGTTCTCCACGAAAACCAAGAAGTAGATTCTCTGGCTTGATATCACGGTGGATCACTTTCTTCTCATGGCAGTATATCAGTGCGTCAGATATCTCCTCCATGTACTGGAAGTTTAAATCAACATTTGATTAATGCACTGAAGCAAATATGCAAGGAATTGAAGACAACATCTTCCGTTTTTTTTTTTTTTTTTTTTTAAATCAGCCTTTACCGTTGCAGTGCGCTGATCATCAAACTGTCCATACTTCTGGAGTTCTTTGTACATTTCTCCACGTGGAGCGTACTCCAGAATCAAGAAAACCCTCTTGCGATCATGGAAATAATTGTAGAATCGCAGGATGTTTGGGTGTCTAAGAGAAAAATATATAACTGAATAAACAGACTTAACATGTGTAAAAATGGTCAAATAAGATATGCCCTTAAAGTAAAAAATAATTATAAAAAGAATCTGTCACTGTTATCCATTCAGTCCAACTCAAAAACCTGTTTCAAATTACAACCAAGCACTTCAGTGTTTTCTATGACATTTTATGTGTAGTTGTACTATAATATCCATATTTGGAAGATAGATAAAACAGACTCTGTTAAATGCCCATGGCTTAAGATACTGCTTTATAAACTAGCTCATCTTAAAACAAGAGACGTTTGCACCGAATAACGCACACTTCATCAACATAATTTTAAAAGAAAAAAAAAAAAAGAACAAACATGTATAATTTGCCCTCCACTTGAAGTTTATACTCTACTTTGTATTGGTCTCTCTAAATTCTAACAAAAATACATAAAATGTGGTAAAAGTATGACTGACTTTGCAAGCTTTATACTGAAGAAACAGACACTTAGTTGTAGTCAGAATTTTTACCTAAAATCTTTCCAAAATAGTCAAATAACCATGACAAAGATAGTGTTTTACTACTAAATTAAACTCAACTAATCTTAAGTGGTGCAACCAATATCTTTTAGGTATGCATTACTGATGTGAAATATTTACACAAATACCTTAAAAGATAATATTATAAACTTTGTTGTGACCATGTATAAGTTTGAGATAAGTTTTGAGCTGTCCAAAAATGCTATAACAGTAATTTATATAATTTACGTAAAATACAACAAATACAACATAAAAAAATATGACAAAACCTGAATTACTAACTTCAGATGTGATTGAATTTCGATTTCTCTTCTTAGTTGATGCTCCACACCTTCCTTCTCCATCTGGGACTTGAACAACACCTTCAGCGCCACAACAAATTGGTGCTTCTTCTCCTTTGCGAGGTAGACATTGCCAAACTTGCCCTTTCCAAGAGGTCGACCAATGTCGAAGTCGTCAATTGTAAGTTTCCTGATATAAATTTTCAAAATGTTTATCATCATAAAGAGAAATAAACAGACAAGATGCTTTTTTTAATGCACTTACTTTGGGGGTGAATTTGAAGATGAGCTAGCACATTCTCTCCCAGGACCTTAAAAGAATAAATCATGAAAAACTACTACAGTCGTGAGTTTATGCAAATCTGATTTGCACATAAGAGGAAAGACTTACCTATAACATAACTTTTCTCTGAATCAACTTTTGGCTTCACAAGAACACGTTGTGGCCCAGTCACACTTGGGGGTGCAAACTGAAATTCAGAATAGAAAGAATGGTACAATCACACCTTATAACAAAAGTTATTACTTCAACCAATATGGAATCCCATAATGCAAGTAAATGTATTTTTATAGGCTTACCACAAAGAAGGTTGATCTTATTTTTTTTTAAATGGAGAATTACCACTAACCTGTCTTTGAAGACCCCTGGGTTCATGATTTTCCTTATTCTGTGAACAAAGGGGGGGGAAAAAGGATCAGATTCTACTGCTCCCCTATTCTGAAGAAATAACAGATTTGAATGCCGAGTCAAATTCATCTACAGCTAAAATTTCCTACTTTTTGCTTTTTTGCCGACAATGTAGGGGGTAAAGTAAAAGTCAGAATTGTATTACGTTGGAAATTGCTGGCAAAATGTTGTTAGTACGATCTAGCCTATTTAAACAAAGATAGGCATTTACTTTAAAAACTTTGAAGAACGCTGACGTTAAAGTTAATATTTCAGACCCAAGAGTTTACTTTAATCACCACTGTACATCATGTTTGCTCATTTATATAAAGTTTAGCTGAAAATAGGTCATTTTAAGTGTACAACTTGGCCTCCTGCTAATGTTATTTGTTTGAAGACTCGAAGCTAAAATTAGCTAAAGACTGCATCAGCAACATATTCCGAAAAGCTGTCTAAAAAAAACTACAATTATATCTACTTGCATCTAATTGTTGATATAAAAACGTAATAATTACCTGCATTTCAGAAACAAATAAAGGTTTTAATTTTAAAACCGTTGAGAGCCCAGCTTTGACTTTAAAACTACTCAGGCCGCCAACGTTTTCAAAATGTCCGTTTGCTCGCATAGGATTTGTCAGTCATTTTATACACAAATCCATTCCATTGGTTGGAACAGCTAGCGGAAGGAAGTGCGTGATTGGTCCTTAATATCATTTGACCCGCCCTATGTTGTGCTCGCATGCTGTTGGACCACGGCATGAGGAGGGGCTAGGTAGTTGTTGAAGTTAGATCTGCGACTCTACCCGTAAACCGTTTTGATTGGACAAATCCTTCTTTCACTCTAAATGTTCGGTTGTACTCTCATAGTGGTTGTACTCCTGCAGTAAATTTACTTTTAAGTTGGATGTTTTACGGACATTGTCTCTGTGATGCACTAGACTAGAGGCAGCAATGTGTCATGACGCCGGTTAGAGAGACCTGAAGAAAGCGTTTGTTTTGGATTAGGGACCGTCAACACATCCCAGTTGGTCGAAATATGTAAACAAAAATACCTCCCAAATTTAATAGCTTTCACGTGGCCTATACACTAAGAATCAATGCAGAATTGTGTTACTTTATATTAATATTTGTACGTAACTTGATGAATTATTCTTTAACAGTTGCGAGCTTCATGTGACCAAAAGTTTTCAAATTGATATAGAATTGTGTTACTACGCTGAACAAATGAGATCCACAAATTTCTGTTAATTTTAACTAATTTCTTTCTTTATGTCAAAATGTTATAACTAAGAAAATCGTTGATATATTTCAAATAGGTTTCGAAGTAGCTAAATTTCTATGTTGGATTGATTAAACACATTTATTTTTATTACAATAAATTGTATGCGAGAAGGGAATTAACTTTTTTATTAAATGGTGGTTGTGGATGTTTTCTTCTGCTTAAAAATAAAGATCAGCACTTAAAAATTGTGTTGCATTCGCTCTTGTAATGTTTGTCAGATGTTAAATTTTGCTTCATGATGAAAAAATCTTTCAATGGGAGAAAAAGTCAAAATAGAAGGAATCTACAAGGAGGCAAATACTCTTTCTTGTCACTTAACATGTTAAAACCAAAGTAGAGACACTTTACCTAAAGAAAAGCTTCAAAAAACCTGACATTTTCAAAAACAAGAAAAGACAATTTATGACTCAGAATTTATTTGCAAAAAAAAAATGTTCAACAATTTCATTACAAGATTTGAAGTCAAATGCAACATTATTTAGATCCTTACTCCAAATCTTCCATGATTTTTGTTGATAGTAAAATAAAAACACTGATATCATTTTGTACTCATCGCCTTTAAAATTCACATCAGCAAAAACTCAGTGAAAGAATATAGTCATAAAAATGTTAAACCAGCCTTCACATGAGAAAATACATGATTTTTTGAGTGTATACAAAGTTAGAAAGCAGTTAGGAAACAGGAAACAGGTGGATTATTTCTTATGACATCTTCAGTGCTTTGACTCAAACACCTGCATGTCTGTTGACAGCCAACAAGTGAATGTTCTGCTTTCACTTGTTGACATTAAGATGTTCGGCAAATGGTTCATTTTTTTCGTGAATGTGAAAACATGTTTCTCCGTAACCTTAGTTACTTTAAACCAACTGGTTTAAATTAGTATAGTAACAGTAAGATAATACTTGTAGTTAAACTTAACTGTTACTTGATGAACATGCAGCTCAGAAACAGAGCTGAAGAATTTTGTGTTGTTTCATCAAACTGTTCAAGCAAATCGATAAGTTTTGAAAAAAGTGATCTTTTAAAGATCTAACTACGGAAATCTGAAAGATCAACATTTTCTTTAAAATAAATTTCTTTGTTTCTATTTTTATGTGGCTTTGCATGTAAATGTTAGAACTTTTCCTGCTTGAAATACTAAATTATGTGCACTAGGTGTAACAAAACTAAGAGCTCTACAATGGAGGCCATATCCAATCAAGATTGTCTAGCTCTATTTCCCTATTACATTGACAAATTTTATAAAAACATATTCACAAACTGTTAAACTATAGTCTATAGTCATTGCAAGACCCTGTCATGTTCTCTATGTTGTCTATAGAAACTCCAAATTCTCCCAGAAACTGTCTTGTAAAGGGAATAAATGCTTGTTAGCCACTTGAATAGATTCAGTCTACATTTATCTGAACAGAGCAGTTAGTAAAAACCAGCGAGCATGATGGCAACAGACCAGCCAGTGAACGGCGCAGACTTGGGAAGGGATCAGTCCCCTCCAGTGTCCTGTTGTCATCATTACTTTCTCTACCAGTACCTCCCTCCTCATTCTGCTGCTCCTCACCACCTTCCTGCTCCTGTCCTTCCTCTGCAGGAGGACTCTGCCGAGGCTGGAATGTAACGTCTAAAAACTCCAGCTGGCGGAGCCCGCGGAGCATCCTGCAGCTCCGCACGATCTGCAGCTCGCTGAGTGTACAGGCCCAAAGGTGCAGACATTTTAGGTCCTTCAGACGGCTGGCACAGAGCAAGCCCGGTCCCACCTCCTTCCCACCAAGACTCAGCTCCTCTAGTCCAAGCCACCCTGCCCCCAGTCCAAGGGAGGCCATCTGTAACTGGTAGCCCTGTCGTCCTGTAATGCCTATTTCAAGATATTTGAGTCGTGAAAGCCCTTCCAGGCCTGACAGGCCTTCTTTGGCTGCACAGCTCCTAAGTCCATTTGCTGTTACACGAAAGGTATCACGTAACTCCAACCGACTGAGTCTCTCCCAGGATGCCAAATTCTGCAGATGCTGGTCTGTAAAAGATGGGACGTTGTTGAGGACCAACCTCTCGACACCAATTCCTGAAGGAGAAGCAATCCCCTTCCCTTTCTGACAGCGTCCTTTTGGTTGAGCACCAACACTACATGTGGCTTCAGCTCGTTCATGAGGTAGAGCAGGTGATGTAGGCAAGCTTTGATTGAAAAAACTACGAGGCAGCTCACAGCCACGCAACTCCAGCACCCGCAAAGATCGGGGCAGGATCTGGCAGTTTGGTAAGCTTCTGAGATCAGCATGCAGAAGACAGAGTTTACTCAGGCGGGGACATTTGGTGGACAAAGCCTTGAGCCAAGACTCAGAAAGAAAGGTGCCACCTCGGGCAGAGAGCAACAAACCACGCAAGCGAAGGCACCTCAATCCACAACCCAGGTACTGACGCAGAAGGAACCACAGGATCCGAGACGTCACCTAATACACAGAGGACAGACCATGAATGGAAGTGTGAGAGGTGGAAAGAAAAAAAATTATTAGTTTCTATCACTGACTGCACTATGTCACTATATGCACCCAAACACATATAGTGACATAGAAGGATAATATAGTATCTGTAGACAATAGCTTCATACATGAACACAATGTAAAATTGTTTCACACACAGAATTTTTAGAAAATAAAGAAATTAGTATTTTCACAAACATTTTCCGTAATAAAAATGTATAGTGCTAGTCAGGATAACTTGTACTTTACACAGTAAAAGAACAAATTAGAAATGTACTTTAAATATGGTATATTCTATATCACATAAAACAGTAGTGGGAAAAAAAATACATAACGTATACATTCTGAATTAAACACAGATGTGAGCAATTTATTTGGTCACAGCTTTTACAAGTCACGTAAACGTTTCTAATTTTTCTAACACTTCACTAATTCTAAAAGCTTGTCCTCATCAATATGGCTTTTATTCAGGTATATCAGAGTAAAAAGAGCAGATTGCAAATTCACACCAATCTTTTCAGATTTTTATTTGTAGAATGTTTTGAGATCCCTATATCCGTTAATGCCCCCCTCCCCCAATTATGAATTATTTTGTATTGCTGTAAGAAATACAATCCTAATTAAAATATATCGAAGCTTGTGGCAATGTGGAAAAGTTTAAAGGACGTAAACACTTTTGTACAACAAATTATAAACAAAAGTCTACTCTTACCCCTTTCCATGCAGTCAGATCAACTGTTCTCCACAGCCTTTGGTCTTTAACGAGGCGTTTCCATCTCTTGCAGACTCTACACGGCAGGAAAAACAAAAGCAACAACAAAAAACTCATTTGAATGAGTCACAACAAAGAAAAAACAGCTTTTTGTTTCACAAGCAAAAATACTTACCTCCCAGCTCTGACGAGCTCTCTGACGCTTAAGTACGAGAGTACGTCAATTAAAATGTTCTCTGGGAAGTAGTCAAGATTACAGCCTTTAAATTCATCCATTTTGTAAACAAAACTCTCAACACGGACCTATATCCTGACGCACAAGGGTTGCGCCTAAATCAGCAATCCCCAAGAAACAGTTGCCCATAAACTGAGTGACCTAAACAGGTGATGAAATCACAACTATGTATTAGTTTTCGCTGGTACAATAGCGACTCGGTCGATGCAGCCTTTCTCTAAATGACACTGAAAAAAGTATTTAAAAAAGAGCAAAGGACTGGACCTTATTTAAGAAGACAGGCAGAGGAAGTGTTCTTCTTCTTCTTCTTTTCTATTATGGCGGATCACAAGCAAATTTAAGGTGCATACCGCCACCTACTGTACATGAGTATGTAGCAGCGTTACTTCACATCTATTAGATTCTATTTTTTAATTTTGTATTCTTAAGATAGATAAACAATGCTTTACTTCATTTATGAATATCTGTTATGTTTCCTTCATTTCCTAATATACCTTTAAGATTCCATTCATGCCCTATACTTTAATTATTTACACTATTCTCTTTAATTCTTCCCTTTCGAGTTCATATGACTTACAGTTCATCAGTATGTGTTCTACATTTTCTTTTTCTCCACATCTCTCACATTTATCACTATTTTTCCTCCCTATTAAATAAAGCATGTCATTTAAGTAGGTATGACCTATTCTTAATCTACTAATTATTATTTCTTCTCTTCTGTTTCTTTCATCAATGCTTCGAATTCAAACTGACTTTTGCACTTCATATAATCTTCTTCCTTTCTTATCTTCATTCCATATTTTTTGCCATTCCTCCATTTCTTTACTTTTAATAAGTGATTTCCCTTCCCCTTTCCCAAAAGGAATTGAAATTGTTATTTCCCCCTCTAAAGCCCTTTTAGCTAATTTATCTGCCTTTTCATTGCCTTTTACTCCTTCATGTGCTGGCACCCAACAAAACCAAACATCAATGCCACCCCTATATAATCTAAATAAAATATGATGAATTTCTAATACCAAATCTTTTCTATTATTTCCTTCTCCCTTAATACTTTCCACTACTGCTTTAGAATCTGTGCACACCACCACCCTGATTGGTCGAATCTCCTCCACCCATTGCAAGCTTAATATAACTGCCACCATTTCTGCTGTAGAAAACCGACAATTGATCTGATATTCTTTTATAAATACATTTTTTAAACTCTGGAATATATATTCCTATTCCCACATATCCTTTTAAATTCTTAGAACCATCTGTATAAATTTTAAGGTAATTATTATATGTAGTTCTTAAATAAATATCAGTCTTTATCACTATTTCATTTAAATTCCAATCATTTTTCATTGTATTAATTTGCAAATCTACATTAACCTCTGGTATCAGAGGAAGTGTTGCCACCAAACGTTCATTAAGCGAACAATCTCTTGCGCTTGCGCGGTTTACCGGTGTTGCGCTGAAAAAGGTACACCAACCGTAAGCATGTTATTCAGTCACCGGAAGCGTCTTTTTAAGACATTTGTATTGATCAATAAATTCTGTTAAATTCAAAAATAATAAATATACATGCGCTTTCCAACTAACAGTGAAACCATAACGTTATATACATTAAGTTATTTATTTTTGGTGGCAATAGACGCAGGCTCAGTTCCTAGGATTTTCACCCGGAAATTCTCTTGTAACTCCCAGAAAATAAATTTGTCTAATAATAGACTATTTGTCAAGATAGTTAGAGAACTGATATCAGTATAAGGCATTTAGCAGCACTGGAAAACACGCGTTACTTTGTTCATTCAACTGCGAGAACACACTAACAAACGTAAACAGGAAAACCAGCGTCTTGAAATGATCTTCCCCTGACGGCGATGCTTTTGTCGACACAACACCGGACAAGATGGCGACCAGCAATGGTGGAGGTATGGAAGTGGATGGAACAGGCAAGTAATTATAATTTAACCCACCACATAAACCTAGCACCAACACGAATGACCATGGAGATTGCATCCCGTGTTGTATATTTTGGTTGTAAATGATCGTAAATGGAGATTTTGTCGTGTTTTAAGGTTGCTGACACAACCAGGACAACGTTCACATCTCTGTCTTCTGTTATTTTTCACTTTGAATGTTAAACAGCCACTTCTCATTCACTCTGTTCCCGAGACTGAATTTATTGCGTGAATCTTAATCTTTCTCCACCGACAATATTTTAATGAATCTTTGTTTTACTTGCCTATTTCAGTCGGCAAACAAAAATGTCACTTGAAGATCACAGCGCAGGCATAGTATTTAATCTGTGTATACTAATTTTAACAATACATTTGGTATTAAATACGTTTTGAACAGTTTGGAAATGTATTTTCCCCCTGGTTCGGTGTTATTCACTTAATTGTTCATGCACTACCTAATGTCAGTATATATTTGGTATATTCTTGTTAGAACATGTCTTTAGCAGGTCTTTGTGTGTGTGTTTTAAATTACAAAATTCAGCTTGATGATGTCACTTTTTATTATTACTGTGACATGCAAACCCCTCGGGATAAACAGGGTTTTGCTGATAAGACACTAGAGGTAGACATAAAAATCCTGACAAGCAGAGACTCTAAAATTCTAATAAATGTTGAAAATGAGATTACAAATAATAAAATAATTTAGTAAATAAAATATAAGTCAATTAAATTGTGCAATTGTTTTAGGGAACTGCAATAAGCATTTATTAATGAACAAAAAATCACAAAAAAATTTAATTGTTATAAAGTGTGGTAAAACTAGAGGCATAATTAAGGTAAGATAAAATTCAATTTTAAAAAAAAAAACAGCAGCCAAAACACACTGAATAATTGCCAGACACTTAAAGTTGAGGTTGATCTGGATAAAGTAACAAGCAATTTAGACAGCCTATATCTAAGTCTGCTAATTATTGGGTTAAACAATTATAAACTAAATTTGACTGTTCTTAGTTATCACCAAAACCAGACTGGAGTGAATGCAAACAAATTTAAATCTCTATATAATTATATATAGTTTGATTAATCTGATTACCAAAACCGCATGGTTTTGGTTTATTGGATAATCTGATAACTGGCACCACCTCCTCTGCCGATCTCTTTTCATTCTTGTCTGTAGGCATTATTAATTCCTTTGTCGGTGTTGTTTTTACTTAGATAGTCCAGATTTTTGTGTGTTTTAGTCAATTTCCTGCTAAAGCCCACCTTGTGTGTTTCTTCATATATTTGCAGCCACCCCCAGTGTTATGGCCTCAGGGGTCACTGGGAGTGTTTCTGTGGCCTTACACCCTTTGGTTATCCTCAACATATCAGACCACTGGATACGCATTCGGTCCCAGGAGGGCCGACCAATGCAGGGTAAGAGTCATTTAACTTCAGTTCTTTACTCTTTTACATATGGTTATGTATTTATAAAGACAGTACCATCTTAGGGTTTTTTTTGGCATATCTTGACAAGCATTTATATTTAAAAGAACAACAGAAGTTTGTCTATAGCAGCATCAATTTAGATACACATCTGTTGTTTATTGTCTGCTCTGTCTTCTCAGTGATTGGCGCTCTGATCGGGAAACAGGAGGGCAGAAACATTGAGGTGATGAACTCCTTTGAACTAATGTCTCACACCATAGATGAGAAAGTGCACATCGACAAGGAGTATTACTACACTAAGGAGGAACAATGTAAGAATCAATTATTTAGTTATCAATGCCAAAGAGAACAGTTTGACACATATAGAATAGCATAAGACAATTTCAAGGAGCCTAAATTCAACATTTGTGAAAATGTTGAATTTTAACATTTTCACAAGTTAAAATTTTAATCTTTTTGGAAGAAATAAATAAAATGAAAGGATTATTTCTAGTCATTTTTTCAGCTTTGGTAACCTGCTAAGGAGAGTCAGAAATGTTTGCAAAACTTGTCTTAAACCAAGTAACTTCATGAGTTGGAAAGAACTGAAAGGCATGAAAACAGGTTACAAAAGTTTCTGAAAAATCATGCCTTCACGAAACAGAGAAATAAATAAGGAACTGAGATGTCATGTCCATAACCCTCTACTTCATCTTTCTTCTTTGCTCTGAGGGAAACAACCCTCTCTTGCTAACATTTTTCTATGCCTGCCTGCCATTTCTTTGCAGATTAATGTAACAAAATTGAATTACATTTCCAATAAAACATAGCCTTAAATCTTACTTTTCAGTGTAAGTGAGTCTTACAAATGAACAATGGCACTGACTTTACCCCTAAATCAGTTACAAAGTGGCTAAAACACAACAGATTTAATGTTTGGGTGTGCCCATCACAAAGCCCTGTAGAACATTTGTTTATGCAGCAATAAAACCTTATAAAATATGACACCAGTTTTATGTCCCTCAGTTAAACAGGTCTTCAAGGACATGGAGTTCCTAGGTTGGTACACCACAGGTGGTCCTCCAGACCAGTCAGACATTCACATCCACAAACAGGTTTGTGAACACAAAAGCCAGTGGCAGCAGTTTAAGGCTGATTTCAGTGATCAAAATGATGAAACAACAGTATTTATGTGTTTCTGTTTTCCTTTTGCACCAGGTGTGTGAGATCATCGAGAGCCCCCTCTTCCTCAAACTTAACCCGATGACCAAACACACTGACGTAAGTCTACCTGCATTTCCAGTTCAAGGCTGGAGCAGCTGTGGATGGATTTCATTTTGATCCCGTCGCTTCTGTTTTGTTTTTTTCTTCAGCTTCCTGTTAGCGTTTATGAATCTGTGATAGACATCATCAGTGGCGAGGTAAGACTTCCTACCCAGCTCAGTCGAAATGCTTTTTTCCTACCATATTAACTTAATTTCCTATTTATTTATGGGGTTTTTGTTGTTATTTTTAACCAGGCCACCATGTTGTTTGCTGAGCTGACATACACTTTAGCCACAGAGGAAGCAGAGAGAATTGGTGTTGACCATGTGGCTCGAATGACAGCCACTGGAACTGGGGAAAATTCAACTGGTAAGTAAGCTTATCGCCATAAATCACTTAATTGGTGCTTGATAAATTCCATTCTAATGATTCATATTTTTTAAAGGGCAACTGTGTTTACAGAGACTTCATAATCCATTTCACTTATGGTTTTGGTGGTTTGTGACTTTTATTTCCAATTTATTTATTAAGTTGTTTTGTTTATATTGTATTTGATTATTGTTTCTTTGTATTTATTATTTTATTTAAAATATCTTCCAGTTCCAGTGTTTAGTGATTTATTTTTAACAAAATTAGTTTATTGGTCTTTGAGAGGGCAAGCTTGTATTATTGTGCAATTATCATTATATTTATTGAAAATGGTCTTTAAGCAATCATTTTATCGTTTATTACAATAATAATTATTACAATGATTTCTAGGATTATCATCGAAGAACATTTGGTTTTACGACAGGCCTTCTGGTCGAACGATTGACTCTTAAAGGGATGATTAGAGGCTGGTTACAAACCGAAACCAAGACAAACATCCACATTTGAAATTATCTGTTTACCGAACATGAAAGATTAATATCGTTATTTTTGTAGACAGGCTTGATTAACAAATGTGTCTTGATTTTTAAAATTTTTTTTTTGTACATGTAGCACAGATTACATGAGAATATACAATTCCTTCTCATTCAGATCAGTTTGATGGTACATATTGTCATTTAAATGAATTTTATAGTTGAGTAACTGGATGCTTTGATACTTATTTGTCCCTCTGTTTTCTGCTTTAGTGGCTGAACACCTCATTGTCCAGCATAGCGCGATAAAGATGCTCCACAGCCGAGTAAAGATCATTCTAGAGTACGTCAAAGCCGTCGAAGCAGGTAAGCAATCATATTTATGAGGCACAGAAGGGGAAAGAAATATACATACAAAGCAGCTGTTACCAAATAATTCTTCTCCATTTTTTATTTTTTTTTCCGCAAAAACGCTTCCTTAATTTTAAGTTGCACTGAGACTATATCCTGAAACGTTACCTCACTGGATTCATCTTTCTTCTGTGTTTGTGTGACAGGAGAGGTTCCGTTCAACCACGAGATCCTGCGAGAAGCAAACGCTCTTTGCCACAGACTGCCGGTCCTCAGCACCACAAAATTCAAAACTGACTTCTATGATGTATGTAATCCCCATAACTTGAGGATTCTTCTTCTTTCTTTTTTTTTAACAAGGATTTGAGTTCACTTATTTAACTACCTATATTATGAAGTAACACAGGCAAAATTCTTAATATGAACACTTCAATCAGCTGATACTTCATCTGCACGAGAAATACGAGTTCCACAGCTTTGAGAGCAATTTTTTCTTTAACACTGCCTGATTATATTAAAAGACCAACAGTTTTATAGAGCTGAGTCAGAAATGGGGTTTATGGATTCAGGAGAAAATGATGAGCAGTACGTGGCGCATTCACCTATTAAAACTCCATGACTGTGAAGAAAATTGGAGACAGGCTGTGTTATTGTGACGTTAACTTTTTTTTATTTTTAATTCAACCAATCAAAACAAATAAATTCCAGATTTTTAAACTTGGCACAAAAATGATTCGTTCCTCTGGTCCAGTGGCTCTGGGTCGGAAAAGGTCAAATACTTTTTTACACAACAAAATTAAGGCTGCATCTGTACAATATCAGTGTGTGCTAGTTTCTTATTGCAAGGACTGTTTGGACTCCAAATGTTATAAACTTCTAATTTATATGCTGATGTAATATTTAGTTGGACAGAGTCTCATGCCTGCAGATGCTTACACTGGACATAAATGACTTCCCAATATGCTAAAGGTAAAAGAAGGTCAGGAACCCGAGGTTATAATGAAAGGAAAAAAGAAAATTGACAAATATTGCATCTGATATCTAATATCTAAATATTGTCAATATTAATGCCATTGCAAGATCTTCTGAAATTGTGCAACTCAAAACAAAATCTGACCATTGTCCTAGAGGAACTACATAGTTGGGTTAGACAAAGGAAGTTAACAAAAAAAAGCAAAACTAATGGAAATGGCCTTTTGTGGAGCATTTACTGTAACTTCTGTAGAGAAGTTTGTTAGGATGCTTTGTCAAACCAGCAGTGGTCTGTAATGTGCCACAGTGATAGAGCTCTTTTATAAGTTCATAGTTATAATTTCCAGCCATTATTTATGTCTGCATTTACCCCCATCTGATATCTTCAGGTGCAGAATTGTGATGCATGTCTCACTTCAGTGTTGGATAAAAAGCATCGGGGCCTTTCTGATTTTTCCGAATGCAGATCCAACGTAGTAAAACATAAAGATGTGGCACAGATCAGATTTTTTTTTTTTGGTGAAAAGGTCAGAATTGGTCCGTTTAGATTGCTGAGAAAAAGTTGGATTTGAGTCGGATTTGATTGCCGTGTGAACGTAGCCTTGGTGTTTTACTGAAAATTCATGGCTCAACAGAATAACATTTTAAGGCTTTTGAAATGGTGGCAACAGATTAGTGTTCAACATAACAACTACAGTAAGTTCAGAGATGAACACTTTTTGCTGTTTCTCACTGTTTTCATTTCCTGTTTCCCTGCAGCAATGTAACGATGTGGGGCTCATGGCCTACTTAGGCACCATCACCAAGACCTGCAACAGTATGAACCAGTTCATCAACAAGTTCAACGTCCTGTACGACAGGCAGGGCATCGGCCGGAGGATGAGAGGACTCTTCTTTTGAGCTGACAGGGAGGCAAACACTCTTTTCTGTTCTCTCTTTTTGTTTGTGTTAAAATAATAAAAAAAGATTTTACACCTTCAATCTATCCAAAACCACTCAGATCAGTTTAAAACCTCTCTACAGCAGTGAGATCGCTGAACATGGACGTTATTTTACCCGGTTCGTTTTATTGTTTCACGTTTCTGTATGTAATAAAATGGGTTTTTTTTTCATGGTGCTTTGTGTCTTCTTCCAGAAGGGCATTCTTTTGGGCTTTTACTATAGTAATTATAAAGACCCCATAAATGTATATGTCTGCAGTTTTAAACAAGCCCATGAAAGTTTTGTAATGTGAAGCTGTGGGTTTATTATCTGGAGCTTTGACGGTTTTACAGTCAACTCGTTTTTGTTTTTTGTTTTAAGTTGCGTTCCTGCTGCGTGACTGCCTGCAGAGGGGTTGAAGGAGGCAGGGAAACGTGGCAGCACAGGAAGCCGTAGAGACTAACGTGGATAACCTGAGTCAGCATTTGCTTGGGTATTAAATGCACAGCAGAAGCCGACATAATGACCCCCTGCTTGTGTGTTAAGCGTTTACAAGGTTTGTTTTTAGCTGCCATGTGGCTCTGGGAGGAGCAAACCTTGTTCTTCCATCATTTTGCACCTTTTTAAAGGGCGAAATTCAGCTCATTAACTGATGAAACCAAATTTATCTTATTTTATTGCCTCTTTACTAAAACACTGGCTGACAACAAATTTTTTTTTTAACATTGTGACAGTGATGATAAATACAATAAGATGTCTTTTTTAACATATCAACACATTTCTTTGAACAATGTTTCAAAGTCCGTGGAAACATGACTTTTTTTTTTCTCTCAGCCAGTGAGAGGACTGCTCACTCGTCAGCAGGCTCGTCAGCAGCATCATCTGGCTGGGGGTACTGGAAGCGGACTGGGTCGTACAGTTCATCCCTGGGGTCATAAGATTTGGGGTGGAAGTAGGGGTAAGGCTGGAAGCTGAGTTTCTTCTCTTTGAGCGGAGGAGGCGCTGGCTCCTCTACAGCTTCCTCTTCTTCCTCCTCTGGTGGAGGAGGAGGTGGGGGACCCATGATCTTCCCCTTGATAGGTCTTGGAGGGTTGTCAATCAGGCAGTCTGGGTCCCAGTAGGGGTCGCAGTCGTACTCCATACCCTTGAAGACGCGGATGGGGGCTGGAGGAGGAGACTTCTTGACCAAGACCGGAGGAGGCGGAGGCAGCTTCTTATAATGAGGTTGCTTAGGAACCATCAGCGGAGGCGGCGGGGCTTTCTGCGGGGTACAGTGGGGGTGGTACCGAGGGTCGCAGAGCACCGGAACAGCGCCGGTGGGCAAGTAGACGATGTGCGGCTTGCAGAGGGGGTCCTTGTTGTTGCACAGGAAAAGCACATCAGCCTGGGAAATGGCTGGAGCGAGAGGAAGAGGAGGTGGAGCCTCCGTAGGATTGATGGGCTTTGAGACTCCTTTCATTGGGGGTGGTGGAGGAGGAGCGGCATATTTGCACCTCTTGTCTGTGACTGGGTCGCACATGATCATTGGCACACCCAGTTTGCTCTGGAAGTAGGAGGCGTTTGGGCCGTAGGCATGCTCCAGGTACCTCATCTGCTGGTAGAGCATCCGCAGCTTGTCGATCTCATAGAGCTGAGGAGAAAGGACAGATCAATGTGGTTGTCACAACCTACAAATATGTAGAACACTTTGTCAATATTCTGTTAATATCAAAAAAATATACAATTTTGCAATTGTGTTTCCATGAGATAAGAAACTCAATTAAAATCTCAGGTGAATAGGTTTCTTCATGCAATGAGGCATTAAAAATAACTTCCTGTCGTCTTCTTCATCTAGTAACATCCGGTTACTAATAATGTGACTCGTGTGACCCAAAAAAAGTGTTTCCATTGGTAGCATTGCAAAATGCACTATTTTTTATACAGCCGAAAAACCACCTCATCGTAGTGCAATAACTGTTTAACTTTTTAAATTGTAGTGTTTTCTATTAAGAAAATTTATTTTAATAATTTCAATTTGTACAATTTTAAAGTCAATGGGAACTTAGCTAATCCCACCACTTAGGTAGGGGTGTCATACTCATTTCCACTTTGGGTCATATCAAGATCATGAATATTCTCATAAGGCCAGTTGTATCAGGATGTGTTGGAAAAAAAAACATTAACAAATTGTTCAAACATTAATAAATAGCTGCCTCTGTATTCAGTAAATACTGCTTAAAATTTTTTTAAAAATGAACATTTTATTACTTTGATGTAAATTGGTAGTATAGGGATAAAAACTGCTTTGATTGTTTAAAATACTATTTAAGAATTTTTATCTTGAAGGTTCTGTTTATGTTGTCCTCAGAGGTCCACATAAAAACCTATGGCGGGCCGGATTAGGCCCCCGGGCCTTGAGTTTGACATATACCTTAGGAACTGTCTGTGTGTGTGAATCTCCAAGCAAAAGTCTCAGACTAGATACATTTTTAGTTTAGCACTTTGACACGGTGAGAGGACTTTTTGTGATTTTCACGCCATATTAATGTAACTTTTGAGTATTTTTGTGTTCCTTTTCAGTTGTCTTTAAACAACAGATTTAGAATTAAACGCTTACTAGCATTTAAAAGTACAAAAGTTATAATAGTTCTATGTGCTTGCTAGCACAACTGCTAGCCAAAGATTTCTGTTGGGGTTGGTTGTCAGTCACGTGACAATTAAAAAACAAATGACAAGTATTAAACACGTAATAAAAGAAGAATCTATTTTTTCTCTAGCTGAAAAGAAAAAAAAGTGAGCAAATAAAATAATAGAAAATTGGCTTGGAAATATTCTGTTTCATTGTAAACAACTTGATTCTGGTTTTGACACGTTGGATAGCATATCAGTTTATGAGGTGTTGCTTGGCGTTTAATTTAAAATATTAAATGAAACATTATAATTTGAAAGCTAGTGAGAACTGATTTGATTTTGACATTATTATGGAAGATTACCCCCTCGGTGTGCCCGATGCTGCTGTAGTATCTGTAGTACGCCTGAAAGTCCGGGTTTCCTCGGTACCACCTGGGATCCGCCGCGTTGCGCTTCGGTCGGGAGTGAGACAGAAACTCGTGGGCTTTCTCCGAGTGGATACTCACGTCACTCAAAGGCACCATCTCTGTTAGAAAGAAAAACACAATCTATATGTATATAAAAAAAGATCAAAGACTCTGCTTAGATTAAAATGCTTTAAGATACTTAGGATCTGTACCTTCCTGTTTGATGGCACTGAGCAAAGATTTGGCCTCCATCAGGCCTGCGACAGGAAATACGTTTATTGATTATTGAATAGTGGTTTCCAAAAATAGCTGCAAAGTGAAAGAAATCAACACTGACCTGAGAGAAAGAGGAAACCGCATAGCGGCCCCAGCAAGCAGGGTAAAGAAATCATGTTGAACCTGCAGCCCATAAAACCAAAAAAAGGTTAAAAAATTTGCAATCTAAATATATATCTACAGTATACAATAATCAACTTACTGATCCTCGTCGTATTGGATTGGCTTAAAAATGTTTTCTATTTTAAAAAAAATTCTAAGAAATTAGCACATATTAGTATTTCTATTTAACATATAAAAAAAAAAAAAAACTTGTACATCTCCTAATTTTTAAAGTACAGCTTAAACACAATTAACTGAATATTGTAGCTGCAAATTTGTTCATGTTGCAAATAAATGTTCCACTTACCAGGCCGAGGAGGTTGTCTCCACTGGTCCAACAGGACCAGGTGGGCTAAATATCAAACCCCTCTGTCCTCCTTTCAGTAATTTTATCCTCTGTCCAATTGGATTTCCCCAAACTTTCAGACCAAAGTCTTGTCTCCTCCTTTTTAAAAAAAAAAAAAATGTTTAAAGTGAACCCCCTTCAGCACCAATTAGGAATAAAAAGCCTCTGGACCAAGGCCATAAACAACAAGACTTCAAATGGAAACACCCCATTAGTTCTGGAAGGAAATCATCACCTGCTGGGACCAACTATAAGCACAGAGGAAAAGAAATGCCTCAGCAGAAAAAAAAATCTAAACGAAACCATAGATCATAATCATAAAGGTATATTTATAAAGAAGTTTCCCAGGTTTTTAAAACATAGCTATGTCCTCTAAGTGGTTATTGCAGTTGTAAGAACACCTGCTTTCCCAACAGCTCCGCATCTGAGGACAGCTATCGAAACAGCTGCATTTTCACACTTTTTGCCTCAGCATGTTCACTATTAAATTTAAAGTGCTTAGCATTGTGAAGCATTCTTTCACAGAGATGTCATTCCATATAAACCTGACTAGTTTAATAGCTGCTATTTTTCTACCATGGAAAAGTCTCATACCCATGTAGAAAGCTGGTAATCTCAATTACTGCAAGGAATACTCCAAGCACACGGGCGTCTTGAAAAAGTATTTTTAACTAGACTTGAATGTTTATTTGGATTTCAGGTAAAAGTGAATACTTATGAGGTGGAAGAAAATGATAAAATGGTTTCACAAAGTTTTTCAAATAACTTGAAGTGAACTCTAATATTCTTAGAGTATCAGTTACCTTTTCAGAGTAACCTTCTTTTCAGTAATAAAGGTCACTATGTGTGTAATTTCATATTAGTTTAAATTGTTAGCAATTACTGAACATATAGAGCTACAATTTAAGAGTTTGGATCAAAGCTTGCTGTACTTTTGTGTTAAAATGGCTTAGTCAAAGTCCAGACTTTGATGATTGAGATGTTAAATCTGAAGCTGTAACTACAAAGTTGAGTCAATGGGGAATTAATTTAAAAGCATCTTTTTTTTTTATGGAAAAGTTTTTATTTCCCACCCTATCCATTTCAAAATTATCCATCTGTGTTAGTCTATCACATAATTTTCAGTTTCTCCTCATCATGTGAAGATGTATAAGGTGTATGAATACTTATGGAAGACAATTTCTTCAAGAAGAAACCGAGAATGTGTTGACAAGTAATTGAGCTTCCTTAGTCAAAAAAATTGAAATGATTTTTCAAAAAAAGTTGATGAGGTTGACCATAAGTACCAGTCGCATCTTTTCAAGTTGGTTTTGCTGCCTGGTTTAACTGAACAGAACCAGGTATCAATATTTTACTTTCCATGTGCATAAAGAAGTCAAAGTGAACATGAGGCAGAATATTGATGCATTTTTTATAACTCTCCTCAAATACAGGGCACAATATTAACTTTTTTTGCATTACAATGTATAAAATATACAGAAATTCTCAATGTGAACCAGATGCTTCTGTCAACTGCAGATACAACACGATACTATGTTCTGACATACATATTTACAAGCAGTTTCATTGGTTTCTGAAACATTAGCAATGGGGCCTTAAGAGCACAAATTCTTTCAAAACAGACGGGCATAAGTGAAAGTCCATGTTCTGCCTGACTTGTGTTACAAAATGCAGGAGAAGGAAGAAAGAGCGGGTCGGAGCCTGTGGAAGGTTCAGACGAAGGTGATCCTGGTGCGGGCCTGGTTGATCTGCCACACGTTCAGCTCCTCGTACTCCTCCAGCGCCTCCTGGAACTGAGCGGGAGTGAAGCCGCGAGAGACGCAGCGCTGCTCCGCTTCGGCCATGCGGACCACGCCGCCGCGGCCCGCAGCGCCCTCCGTGGCGAGCTCACGCACCAGCGAGAAAATGACGTCTGCCGGACGCTGGGTCCTGCATATCGAAAGGGTTCAGATGTTAGAAGATTTTGAAAACTCATTTTAAACCGGGATATTATGTGAAAAATAATCTGAAACCCATTAAAGCTTCAAACTGTTGATTTTTAATATTTTTCCACTTCAAATTGTCATATTTTGTTCTTTTCCTCAAAACAAATTTTTAGATATTCCCTCAGCAAGAAGAAACATTTTCCTATAAAAACCCAGCAATAGAAGTAATGTTTTATTCCAGGTTTTTCACAAACATTTCATGAAACATCGCAATGAAGATGGCTTCTGATTCATTCACCTTCCAGTTCATAACTTTTCTAGAATCTCAACTTATTCAGGTCTACCTTATATTACAACATGCTTTACAAATCGAGGAAAGTTTTTCAAAGAACATCGAGACTTTTATTTATTCTGCCCATTCAACACAAAAAGCACTAACACCGTTTCTATTTTGAGAAGGTGTGCATTTAAGCTCAAGCTTTAAGAGCTCCAAATCAAGTTAATTATCCTAACGTCTATTGTCAACTTCTTTTCTAAAAAGTTAGGAAAAAAAATTGCTTTGCAAAGGACAAAGAAGCTGTAAAGTGTCTTTCAAGATAGGAGACGGTAAACGGGAATTTTCAACACTGAGGATTTGAAGCAAATCACCGCATCACAGGCGATAAGCACGTGTATCAGAATGGAAAACATCCAGAGGTTACTGAAGAAAGACAAAAACAATACCGCTGCAAATGAATTGTGACATTCGAATTTTACTAGTACTACATTTTCCCCTTAATAACTGGTCTGGAAACGTCTGGATGAAAGTTCAGCTGAAAAACAAATCTGCCCGCATACAAGTCTGCAGACGGCCATATCAATTTCATGTTATTTCATTTTTAAAAATCACATTTAAGTGTGTAGATGTTAAAATCTAAAAGAAATTTTTTTATCAAAGTTTAGCACATGTTACATGTGAAATATGGAAAGTCAATTTCCACATGAATCAAATTTGAACATTAAACTTAAAATTTATTTTTTGGATAAAAATTTCTAAACTAGATCAAAAACATTTGACAGATTAAAAAATATTAGCAGCAACACTACAAATGTTAGTACAGCACTTCCTTTGGAAATAAGCAAAAACAGATTTTGTCCAAACTAAATGTTCCAATTTCTTTATCCAGTCTTAAGAAATTCTAAAAAAATTAAAGGATAATCTGTGTCTATTCTGGTCTACACAGAAATCCAGAGCTTCACTAAAAGTTTCCTAATCTGCACCACATTTAAAAAGAGTCAAGTTTCCTGTTTTCAAATAATTAAAACCCTGACGGCGATGCAAACATGAAAAAAAAAAGTGTGAACACGTTGCTTGAAAAGCCCGTCTCTCCATGAAGTGCCATAAAAACCCAGAGAGGTTTTACAGCTTCCGCCAGCAAAAAACAGCTACTGTGATCAAAACACAAGCAGCCCATAAAAGTGGATTCTGGGTCAGCATACGTCCCGCCACCTGCGCCTCAGTAATCCCCAACATGACGACGTGACGCAACACCGACCTGGTGGTGCCGGACTTGTCGGCTTGTAGAGAATCCTTTGACATCTCCATCAGCCTCATCGCCTCGTTGACGTCCTCCTTCTCCACAGCGTCCATCATCCGAAGCCGGGCCTGAAGAGTGGGGAAGTGCAGGCGAGTTAGAAAAATAAATATATAAATAAACGAAACGCTTCAAAATATTAATGTGGGTCCAGGTCCGTGTGGGCTGCGCTATGCCGGCACTGTCAGACCGAGACAAGTGCAATGCCCTCTGGAAAGGCCGGCAATTGCCCAAGTCTCCGCCTCTCAAAACCAGCTAGTCTCTCCACAGGTGGGGAACAAAATCCAAAACAGACAAAGCGATATAAACATCTGTAGACTCCATGCGGAGGGTGATGACGGCTGTCCAAGCCATGGTCAGTTTTGCATGGGTTTGCACAGCTGCTGATTGAACACAGGCTGACTGCCCACCCTGCAAAGCTGACCAGAACCAGGCTGGGAAACAAACTGCTAAAGGAATAGAATAACAGTACAAGTCACCAAAACTTACTAAATCAAGCTGATGTGTGGCAGCAGTGTGCCCCCTAGTGGCCATCTGCATGCAGTACATTGCCCACCTGTTTACCTGAAGTGCTGGTTTTGCAGTAGGAGGATGATTACTACCTGCACAAACAGCACTTTTGACAACCAGAGGCAGACCAAAGCTAGACCAGGAGAAAATTTATGTACAAACATTACCGTTAAATGAACTGAGATTCTTTCTTTCCTAAAACATTTCCATATTTGTTCAGGAAGAGTCTATACATTTGATTCCAAAACATTAAACCTGGAGTGGTTTTATTGTCACCATTTTCCATAAATTATGAAAATAAAGAAAATTATCGTTTATTTTAACAGTGTTAAAAGTTTAGTTTTAAACAACATTTTTGGCACCTGGATGAATTTAGACACTTAAAATGTTTTTTTGTACTCTTTGAGGTCTGACCTATAAGCTTTTAAGGGTTGTAAAAAAAAGAAAAAGTTGCTTCAAGTTTGAAATTGGAGGCAATTTTGGATACAAAAGAAAGAAATTACAAGATTAACCAACTAATGCTTTAAAATGTATATCCCAAACTTATCTGATGTTTTGATATAATTTAGAAACCAAAAAAATTGTGATCTAAAGAATGTATTGATTCTGTCTATACTGTGGACTCATTTTTCTTTCCAAATGAAGAAATTTACTGGAGCCAATTTACTGTGAATTTTCTCCATTTAAATATTTAGTTTGCTGTTTTTCCCCTCAGGTAAACCATCCATAACTGAAAATCTAAAATGTGTTAAACAGAAAAGTTTCTAAATCAGGTAACTTCAAGATAAAAGTCTTAATTAAAAAAATTGTGAGAAAATATTCTCCCTATTAAAAAACGGGGGAAATGTTGAAACTCAATGACTTTGTAATGCGTTTTAAAATGACAGAATCAAATCCTGTTGAGGAGACTTTAGGAGTTCTCAGAAACTCGAAACGCGTCATGTCTGACTAAAACCCTCTGAAGAGTCGGTCCGGCGTGGGAAAGAAGTGCTCACACTGCAGTAGACCAGGTAATCATCACTACCTGCACTGTAAGCACTTTATCACACACCGGGCTGTCGATGAGCACAGATCCCTCCAGACTGAATATTTAACAGACAACAGATGTGAGAACCGACTTTCTGAAGCAACGCCAGCGTTGGACGGTGCAGAAGGTTTATAATGACTGATGGTAATCCTCACCAGCGCAGTGGACAGGCGCAGGATGGAGAGGAGGGTACGGGCCGAGGTGAAGGTGGTATCTTTGCTGACCCGAGCCTCTTTTCTCATTTCTACGTAAGCGGCGGTGATGTAATCCGCCAGCATCTCCGGCACGACTGGCTGACGCTTCTTACACAGAGCGATGTAGCGCCTGAGAGGAATAATAATCACTTTTAACTCTTTACTAGTGCCAGGATCAGATGGGGATCTTATCCAGACTTGTTTTGCTCACCTCATGAGTTTCATGTCGATGGGGGTGAAGTGAGTCGGCGGCTGGCGGGAGTGCTGGTGGACGTATGTGATATGCTGCGCCAGCCGCAGGTCGGCGTCGGCGTCCGGTTTGTCCTGGATGAGCCACAGCAGATCGAAACGCGACAGCAGCGCCGCCGGCAGCTGAATGTTCTGCTCAATGCTCTTTCGTGGGTTGTAGCGGCCGTAGGCGGGGTTAGCGGCGGCCAGGATGGAGCAGCGGGCGTTCAGGGAGGTCATGATGCCGGCCTGGAGAGAAGAGCAGCTGCTAGAAACGAGGCCGGTTTCATCTTCAGATTGAAGTTTGGTTAGAGTCAGTAGTACCTTAGCGATGGAGATGGTCTGCTGTTCCATGACCTCATGGATGGCCGTGCGGTCGGCGTCGGCCATCTTGTCAAACTCATCAATGCAGCAGATGCCCTGGTCAGCAAGCACCAAGGCGCCGCCCTCCAGAGTCATTTCACCAGTCAGAGGGTCCTTCATGACGGCGGCGGTCAAACCAACACCAGACGACCCCCGACCCGTCGTATACTGACCTGAAAACCAGAGGAAACAGCAATGAAGTAACAGACAGAACTGGAACTAAATCTGGGCTGAATTAACTAAATAAAACTTAGAAACCACATAGAGCTGCAACTAAAGATCTTTTTAATAATCAGTTTGCAGATTTTACATTTAACTAGTTCAACCTATTTTTATGCAATATTAGAAATATATTAAAAGATGCAAACAATTCAATTTATTTTCTAAATGATAAAATAACACTATTTATTTTCCAAAATACATTAACAGCATTTCTTTGGTGTATGCTTTTTAGATGAACTTATCAATAATTAAAATAGCAAAAGGAGCTAAAAATTTGAACCAGGTGAGGCTCTGGGTAGAAAACATTTACAGACAAAGGTTTTTTTTTTTAAATGTAAAATGTATAAACCTTTGTACATTTTTGATTTAATTTCTGCTCTGACTGTATTCTTCATTAAGCAAATGACCTTTTGAGTGTATAATCCAGTTAACAACTAATCGATTACTAAATTGTTTGACCGTTATTCCAATAATCGATTCATCATGATTAATCTTTTCAGCCCTAGAGAATTGCTTAGTAAAGTAAATAAAGACTGCCCCTCCCTGGTTGAGACACTTTCTAAATATCCAACCAAGCTAAAAAAAAAAAGAAAAAGAAAAAACAGCAGGCAACTATAATGCTGTCATTTCATTATATAAAATGTAATTTAATGTTATACATCCATTTTAAATTTGTGTGAATACTATAATAAATTCACTCCAGGTTTTACCATGAGAACCTTGGTCTGTGGCTGCTCATTAGTGGCAGACGATTAGCAGGAACAGGCTCTATTCCACATGGAAAGTTAATATTTCACCATGAAAGCCTTAATAGAGAGAAAATTCCTCAGTAGATCAAATATTAAACAGGAGATGGGACTTACTTCTAGGAGCCAATCGGTCGATGTAGGACAGCAGCTGAGACTTGGCGACTCCTGGATCGCCCATCAGGCAGATATTTATGCTGCCTTCAGGGGAAATGAGTCAAACACAACAATTATTTAAAACCATTATTACGACTTTTTATGGGGATAACTGAAGCGCAAAACTATATTAGATTCAAACAACATTCCTTCTGAGTCGGCTGATTTCTGCTCACCTCTGATTTTCATGCCTTTTGGAGCTTGTTCCACTCCTCCAACCAGCAGGAGGAGCAAAGCCTTCTTCACGTCTTCGTGTCCGTAGATCTCCGGCGCAATCGAGCCGGCGAGCTTTTCATAAAATCCTTCCTCTAAAACACAAAACAGGTGCTTTAGTTACAGGGAGAGGATCAAATGTTGGACCAGGTGACCAGATCCCAACCTGTGATGCTGCGAAGCTCCTCGTCGGTCAGCTCTTCGTTACCGAGCTCATCATCTTCCGTTTTGTTCATGAGGGTGATGCTGTGAGCCTCAAGGTACGTTTCTGACAGAAGTCCCTACAGCGGCCATTTTGGGACATATTTAATAAAATGCATCTGCATGAAGCTAAACTGAAGTGATTTTACCATTGGTTTTACCTGCACAGCCTGGCTGTATCCTGTACGCAGGAGAGGGAGGAAGATCCCTGTGATGGCCACATGGTCTCCAGGCTGAGCAAGACGCGTGTTTTCACCGCGGGCGTACACCGTCATGCTTCTGGGGATATTGCCAACAGGAACCTGGTCACTCTGTAGAATATCAGACGGCACAAAATCACTTTTTCGCGACACTTTGACACGTCCAATTATGGACCAATCTCCACTGTCCTAGGTTGAAAGAGGAGATTACTGAAGATATTTTATTTAAAGACCAAATCCTGTTCTGGAAGAATACAGTTTCTTCTAACAGCTCCCCCATAACAGGAGTAATGGCAGTAATGGCAACAATTTGGGTTGGTTGTGGAATCGTTTGACTCTGAGACGATGCTGTTGGTGAAAAAGTTGCTATCACAATGAAGCAAAATCACATTCTTGTGTAATTTGTTAAAATACTAACAGATAACAGTAAATTTCAGATAATTGCAAAGGGTCATTAAACTGCAAAGGTTTGAAAAACCATGTTTAAGGCAAATTATTGAAAAATGTAGATGTTAAAAATATAAAACTAAGTTTTGATGATTGTATGCGAAACATAATTTGTCTCAGTCTAGTGTATACTTTCAGACCCTTTTTTGCAGTTTTTAAAATATCTGCTGCCGTTATTTATTAATTTTTTTAACCAAATCTAATCAACTTTCTGAAATTCCTTACATGCTCCTGAATACGCAGTTCCTGGAATTTGATGAATTTGGAGCCTCTGGTCTGCAAGTAAAGCCGACCTCCAGACTTGTTGGTGACGCACTCTTGGCTGGGACACATGATGAGGGGCATGAAGGACGGAGACTGGATCTGATGAACACAAAGAAGCCGTTACAGCGGCGGTTTTGTGATAACGTCGCTGCTAGATTTTGGTGTTGGGAGCAATAAATCAAATCTTACCGGTTGGTAAGTTTCAGCACCACACTGGTCACACGTGTACGTCGCCACAGCCATCATTGGCTTCACCTCAGTAGCCCGGGTCACGATGCCTCGAACTGCGACCAGGTGGCCGATGCTGTCAGCCCGAATATCACGCACCACCTTGGGCTTAGATGTGCTGGGAGCTTTAAAGTAGAGCTCACTGTAGAAAAAAAGATCATAGCTCATGAGCTCCAAAGATCAGAGCTCCAAATATAAAGCAAAACCTAATGTGGTCCTACTTACAATCTCCTCATGAGCTCAGGTGGGTACTGGTTATGGGGGTCTCTGGTGTCAGCAGGGTCCCGACCTCTTTGTTCCATTATCAACCTGTGCTCAATATACACATCCAGAGAGTCTTTGGCCACCACCTACATGCATGCAGGAAAAACAAAATTAACATCATCCACCTAATAAAGTCAAAGCTTTTATTCATAAAGTATTTTTCTTAAAAACTGCATACATCTCGTTCTTTGTATTCTGGCAGCAGCTCATGGACGGCGTCAGCAAACAAAGCTGTGTAGCGCTTGGCGTTCTCGCAGACGCTCTCCACAAGCTCAGGGTCTTCCTCTGCCACATCGTCCAGCTCAATAAAGAGAGACACCTGCTCCCGGTGGGCCAAAGCCACCTGAGCAGACAAGCAATTAGATGAGTCGACAAACACAGTTACACCCACTTTTTAAACCCTCATCACCGCCTCCAACAGAACCAGACTTCCTCAGACAAAATCTAAGCCGCTTGTCCACTCAAACATGCAGTTTGTCTTGCAGAAAGTTGATAAATGTTGTTACTATTAAAATTGACCAAAATTGTTGATTTAAAAATAATCCAGTATTAACATACAATTCCAAGAAAATTCCAACCTCATAATCTAAAGGGAGCTGCTTACAACCTCCCCTGCATTCATGCTACGCCGAGATTGTGATGTAAACAAAACAAAAAAAGGAGTTACTATTTACATCACACTAGACTTTAAACTGTGAAATAGTCCAGGAAAATCGTAGTCGACAAACTTCTCGCATTAAGTGACGAATAACAAAAATTATAAAACACAACTGATGCAAATTTTTTTTTAAATCTTGAATATATAATAAAAATTAAAAAGAATAAAACAGATAAAGGATTCTTAATTGTCTCCAAATTATAACCTCATTTGATCTTTTATACAGAATTAAAAAAAAAACCCTTAACTGCTGAAAATAAGCAAGTTGGAAGCAAACCATTATTAAAATATCTAACAGAGCTAAAAAAAAAATAAAGAATGAAATGGAAGTTGCTCCTTTTATTTTAAGTTTTTTTATTAGACTTGAGTGAGTTTTTCATCAAAAATTGTTTTCTGAAATCGCCAAAGGACTTTATTGTAGGCAATTTACAGTTTCCGCATGGTCTGACCTGGTGATTAAAACATATTATGACTTCCAATAGAACAATACATTTTTTTCAGGTGATATTTTGGTTTGTGTTTGACCTTTTATATATTTTTAAATTGTGGGTTAACTACTTCATCTAAAAACTGGAAGACTTTGGTTTAGGAACTGAAGAAAAAGAAATAGTCTTTGTTCCAAGACTTTGTTTTTTGTCCTCAGATTTTAAAAGTCCAGTACCATTTATTGTGAGAAATGGGCAAAAATTAGGTCTACATTCTGTATACAACACTATACTCACCAGCTGTACTCCATATTTAAACACCTTCTTCCCATTGTCATCCTCTGTGTAAAACTCCTGCAGGAACCTTTTGCACTTCTCTGCAAGACATATCACACACAAGCTTTAATTTACTTACAAAAAAACCCACCACATCCTGTAAAGAATGATCTTTTCAACTGAGTGTTATTTAAAGTCACAGAAAAAATCTGATGTTTTGAGTTGAAAACAGGAGAAATACTTGATTCCCAACAACAGCGGAGGGCCTACATGCTGGGAGCTAATTTGTTGTCCTGCACCGACCCCCCCTTTTGTTGAGTAACATGGCATCCTGTAATCTCGATGAGTCACTATTGCTACAGTACAGCATAAACTGCCTCTGGGAAGCATATGAAGCATATTTCACCTGGATGAATCTCCTATCACAGTTTCAGAGTGAAATAAACTGGCGCTGCGCAGCAAATCGCTCCAGGGCAAGTAGGTAAATACAACAACAAGCGCGCTCAGTTCGGCGTCCCTTTTTCTTTAGGAAATATCCCCTCACTTCTCAAAAGAGCCACAACTAAAAACAATATTCATTTCCGCGTCAGGAGGAACCAAACTCCTATTAGAATAGCACTTAAATGTACTCCACTTACTTTGACGCCGCCGGAGAAAATTCGCAACGCTGCTGGTTAATTTCCATGTTCGAGGATGTTATTGTAAACAAAGCAGCACATGGCTTTTGTGCCCCGTCACTGGGGTATCCCTCCGCGATTCATCCGCACATAAAAACAGTCCCGCTTGTTGTTTTCAGACCTCGGCCAGCCATCTTCTAATGTTAGCCGAGGTTAGCTGCGGGTTGTACCCAGAAGCAGAACCGCGCTACTGTTACAAAGCCCCGCACCAAACAGCGAGGAGGCGCTGATTTAATATTTAACGCCGGAGCTTTCTGACCGTTGGCTTAAAGTTTAACTTGCGTTACTGCAGTTAGATGTTGCTGCTTAATTCAGACACTTGACGACTCATGTATTCTTCGGTTTAGGCACCAAGGGGGAGTCTCCAGGCTATTAATTTAAGTCGAAGCTTATATTGAATTACTAACAAGATAGTTTACGTCACTGAAGTCAGTAATTTTTGGCACCATTTTTGGGTTGCGTGATTAGTTGTAGTTCAAAATCTAAACCTTTAGCCTCGGTAAACTTAAACTAAAAGATTCTACACTGGAACCAGTTTTTAATATGTTTAGAACAATTCCTCCAGATATGACTCACCTAAGAGTTGTGATTTTGAAACTGGACCCTATTTAACAAAGCGAGTCAATTTGAAAATAAAATTGGCTTTTTTGTTTTGTTTTATTTCACAAAGTAACTGATTTAAAATTTGTATTGCATTATTTGGTTTATGTTGAGTTTGCCTCAGATGTGCAATATTCAATAAGAGTCCAGTTTAATAAGGTAACTTAAATGTAAGGTGAAAACATAAATAATTAAGTAAAAAATTTGTTTCTTGATTTTGTCACATAAATTCACAGTTTCACATGCAAAAAAAGCATTTTTAAGAAATTTGTAAGTAGCTTAAAATAAAGGTGGACCAAAAAACACTTTCTATTGCCAAAGTCATAAATAAACCAAGGTGGACAAGAGATCGACCTTGGTTATTATTATTAGGCCAATTATAATTAGTAAAACTTAAGTTGGCAGCATCTTTTGTCCTTTTGTGTTTTCAGAAAGCCATTTCAGGAGACTCGCTTTGTGCTGGTCATTTCACAATTCTGTACTTTTACAATTTTGGCTAAGAAAAGAAGGAGACTTCTATGGGATATCAACTCATTTGGGGAGGTTTTGTAGTGTACTTGGTAGCTGGCGAGTTCAAGTACCTTTTTATAATCCTCTCTTGATCCAACGTAAAGAAAATTTTATGCAACTCAAATAAACCATTATCCAACATTCCAGTGATTTTTGATTTGATCAGACAATATTTTATATTTCATAAGGGTCAGCTGGCAAAACAGAGACCACTACCACCATAATAAAACCATTTCCTTCAACTACATTTGGAGACTGGAACATTTTAAATGCTCAACTTCTAAGAGAAATAAACCAGTAGGCAACTGTTAAGTAAATGATATCTGAACCACATTTCCTCACACATAACTAGTAAGCTGACCAATGTGACGCTGATAACATTTTAGGGTCATCGTTTTTATAATCTATGAAGAAACTACAGGTTGTATAGAAAAGTTCAGTCCAGGATTGATCATTATCAGCTTTTGAGATGTGACACTTTCGTGAAAAAGCCCTTTAAAGTTGTGCAAAACCGGAAGAACCGAATCAGACACCAACTTCAGAGTCGTTGTTATTTAGAGGTTTAGCAAAGGTTCTGCGTTTTGTTTCAAACACAAAGAAAAAAGAAGAAAAACCCCCCACAATATTTCCGAAGCTAAACACAACCATGAATCGACTTTATGCTAAATAGAAAGTCAGCGTAAAACTCAACAGCTGATTCAAACCAAGCCGTCAGCAAACGCAGCGCTAAATACAAAATGGCTCATTGACCATCAATGCAAGAGCTAGCTCAAAGGTTAGCCAAGCAGGGAAAACATCCAGTTATCAATGTTTGTTCAGGGAAACATACTGTGGGTTGCTAAATATCCCCGAAAATCGTGTTTAGTGTCACTTATAAATCATAAACCTGTTTACTCGCAGATTTAAATCCTTCCTATTTGTAAAGTTAACTAGTCAACGCGTGTGTTTGATTCACAAACATTGCAGCCGTTTTATTCACGTGCCCTTACACAGAATTTGTGTTTTCATACGAAACCATGAAAGAATTTCCCAAATAAGATGGCAAGCTTTCCACGAACCCTGACTACTTTAGGACTAAATTCCGTTGAAAACCTAGGTCGGACATGTGGCTGCTCAGTGGCGCCTGCTTCTTTGTTTAAGGATCCATCCGGGTCACCGAGCAGTCACAAGCTTACAGACAATGCTTACTGCTTACAACAGCGCTGGGGGAAAAAAAGCTCTGAAAAGTTTATGGAAAAACTTAAAAACACTATTTTCTTACAGCGTCTCTTATAAAATCAGATTCATACACATTTATACAAACCAACAGTATTTGATAAGAACTCTGCTGTAAACGTTTTTTCAAAATTATGTTTATACCTCGAACTAATTTAAACAATATCTTTCCATGTCACACAGTCATACGTTTATTTTACATTTTTAAGCATCTTTTAAGGAGTAGTCATCATGGGCCAACTTGTTGCTATAATAAGAACTGCAAATATTTACCTTTCTCTGCCTCATAATCCTTACGAGCCATGTCTTGTAGCGTTGAGCAACCCTTCAGTTGTAACCGAGTAAAAGTGCAGTTTTATGTATTAATTTGACTGCTTTTCTAACACCACAGCCCTGAATTCATTCACATGCAGCCAGTACTTCTCCCCGGTCTCAGTGCAAGATCTGGCGCCACTCTGACATCCACAACAGCCAATCGCGTCGCGTCTTTCGGCGGCAGGAGGCGGGCTTTAGCAATGGCGCGAAAATTGCAGGAGGTAGAGTGTCACATGACCACAGGAACAGGCGCGAAATGTGATAATAGGATTTGATACACAAATATGCCTCCAGTAGGACAACTAATCTTGAAAACTGGGTTATATGTTTGTAGGAAGTATAGCCCGAACTCAATAAATTCATACTTTTTTTTGGATTCATCTATGATTTTTGCCAAAATATAGTTTATAATAAAACATTAAAAAGTCTTGTTTTTAAAATATCTAAACCAAAACAACAAAAATGTGAGAGGTTAATTTAGGTGAATTAAACAAATTTTACAATTCAATAGAATTTTCCTCAGTTGAATACAAAACTATAGTATGAATGTTTAATGTTGGGGAAAAAAATGACTTTTTAAAAATGTTTGGAAATATATTTGCATCACCCGACAAGAAATGTTTCAGAAACATTTGGCACAAGTTTGTAACATTAATCATATTTTATTTAACAAAAGTGCTGAACAAAGAAGTGGCAGTAACGACAAAATAGGTGAAAACCTTTAGCTTACTGTTGGCAGACAGTGATCTAACTAAAAATGTAGTCTGAACGTTTTTCTACATTTTAAAAATAGTAATCAGAATCAAACTATCAGGTATGATTAACAAATTTTGAAAAATGTATGGGTTTTTTTTTTCACAAAAATGATTGGTGCAAACTCAGAACATGCAGAAGTGCTGAGATGAACTCTCAGATGAGCTCTCAGTCAAAGAGCTCATCAAGGATGCTGGCCGAGGTGTGACGCGTTGATGGCTGGAGGGGGAAAAAAAAATAAGTTAGGAGATGCAGATTCTCATTTCCAAGCAAACAATATTCCACACACTCTGCAAAGAATCCAATCCTGTGTCCAAGTCATAATAATTTTAGGTTTAGCACAGCTCTGTCTGGAAAGAGCTCTGCAGATCTGATTTCTGTTGGCTGAAGTTGTTTTTTTAATTCTAATTTTTAGGAGAAGTGGCACAGGCATCTGACAATGCTCTTCATTTGTTTAGACCCAAGAGCTGAAAGCACCTCAAATCTTGTGCACTTACAATAATATTGCTCACCGCCACTTCCACTCTTCCTCTGCATCAGTTAATATAAGGGCTTTTCTTTAGCAGAAAGCTTTACTCTTTGTTCACACTGCAGCTTGAAAAGATGTGCTGCTTCTTTTTGGTTTCCAGGCAACCAGCGTCACTGAGTCTGGATGAAATTTTGAGGTGCATGCCCTTTTCTCTACCTCTACGCAAACTAAAGCAGGAAAAACAAGTTGCCGTAATATGGTGCTAGAAGAAGAGTTCAAAACCCTCAAAAATATTCTACATCATGATTCTAAGCATTAGAAAGAGATGCAGACCCTCCTGAAAAACAGTACTTTAATCTGTGTTGTAATAAGTTTGAAGGCAGCAACATGGCGTTTAGCTCAAGCCGACCATCTTCCATTCTATTTACATATTCTTAAAATGCAGCAACACCAGCCCTGTTTACTATACTGTAGTCAAACTCTGGTTCATTTGGGGAGGTGTGAAAGCATATTCAAACTCTGATGTGAACCAAAAAAAAAGCAAAAAAAACAAAAAACAAAATATGGACCGCTTAAAAACCACGGTGGTGTAGTTTGAATGCGAATGTAAGAAGCAATCTACAGTGCACAGCATTCTGGGTAAATACAATCAAAACAAATGCGTGAATCTACTGCTAGAGGAAGAAATGACTTTTGGCCTTTTACCAAAAACAAAAGAGAAATCTTAAAACTGCCAAAATTTGACGCCACTTTTGAAGGATTTGGTTCGTTTGACACAAGGCGATGTGAAAGCAAACCACACCAGCTAAAAATGTAGCAAATGTTAGTTATGGACTCCAATTTAACCGAGTGCACCTGACTTCAGGCGCGAAAAGACCCTTAGAGATACACATAAAAACAAAAGTTTGACTTATTTACAAAACATTGATTCTTTTACCAGTGTAAATTCAGATCCTTTGTCACTTTCATAATCTTCTATCTCAGGCTCCTCTTCTCCTGAAATGTCGCTCCCAGCCCTTTTTGAAATGTCATCCTCAATCAGTGAAAGCCTGGGTAACAATAAGGGGAGTCATTATTTTTCCATGGCTACAAACAGAATTTTCAAAAATAAACAAACGTCAGCCTTACAAATTGAGGTGAGAATCCAGATCTTCTTGCTGTGTAGACGTCTGCACAGAAGAAGCTTTCCCACGTTTGGTTGGCTTTACCTTTCGCATGTTGGACCTGTAGGAGCAACAAAAAAAACTAGAATTTGTAATCTAATTTCTATATTCCATACAGCTTGGTTTATTTCAATATCCACTTTCCTTTTTGCCTGGAAACATTATTATTAAATTAGAAAGGAGTGCAGACTGGCCTGCTGATGGTCGGGAAAAAGCCTGGTAGTCATTTACTGAAACCAAATTGCTGCTTTTGGCAGACGTCCAACTGTAACTCCCAGCAGCCTGACACAGACGTGGTGAACGGTGCAGATGTTGTGATAATAAAATCCAACTCACCCGCAGGAGAACTCATCCTCTGATTCCAGCTCAGTCAGGATGCTCCCACTGTCTGACACTGTGGCCTTGGGCTTCTTGGCAGCCGTCCGTTTGGTTCTCTGTTTCAGGACGGTCGAAGTGAGGGCCGGAGTGTGAAGGTGGCTCTGGATGCTGCTGCTCTCCAACAGTGAACCTCTGGCAGTGCTAGATGCTGAACCTGGACAAGACAAACAAGTAAAAGAATCTACCAACAAGCAATTTATGACTACTTTTTTACAAAACGCTTGCTCTTTAAATACTACTGTTAGAAAAATAAGTCAGTGTCACCCTGAGCTGTTATCCTTTTGCGTTTGGTCACAGGTGTGTCAAGGGAGGAGTCGGCTTTGCCTCCCTCATCTGGATCTTTGTACTTGGAGGTGCGAGACTGCAAAGAACGGCGATACAGTTCAACTGACGGCCAGGAGAGGGCAGCACTGGGACACTCAGATTTCAGAAACTGGGCTCTGGGAGGGAATGAAAGAGTGACAGGATTCAAGGACAAAGACTGGAAGACTCTTTGTTGAATGTCTGATGTGATTTTGGTAAGAATGCAGATGGAAGAGAAACAAGAGGAGCAGTAAATCTAAAACCGATACCAGTGGAGGTATCCCTGAAACGCTGGAGTTAAGGTGAGAAAAAAAAGAGATTTATTTTGTTATTGACTTATAAGCAGACATTTCAGCTTTACCTATCCTGACTAGTGAAAAGCTGGTAAAACAAAAACAACAAAAGAATTTTCTTTTAAGTGGATGCATCATTCCTGACAACTACCAGGTCACTTTGAAAACATCACTCTTTGGTGTGGAAGTTGTTACTCAAGGAAAACTCAGACTCAGGGTTTCATGACATTTAGCCTTTTTAAAACAATAAAACCTTGTTTTACAACACACGCTGTCTCACACACACTGCATAAATTCACCTGTTGTTCCTAATATAATTAACTGTTCTCAGCAGGAAGGCTGTATAAAACAAAACGTTTTTGAAAAGTGAGCTGATTCAGCTCAGGCAAAATTTCAAATTGCTAAAACTCCCAATTAACAGCACAGAATGAAACGCAGACAGATTTTGTTAGATGTGAGAGTAATGAAGTTTGTATGAATGCAGATGAGTTGTCCCTTGGGGTCCTCACAGCTGGACGCAGTCCTGTGGAAGCAACTTGAAGCTGAACTCGCTGAGGATTTCTAGGAACGCCACGTTTGGACACTCCTCCCCTTCCTGCGGCACACGAAATGCAAAACGGATCCCGTCCCTGACGAGAAAAACATTTTAGAGATTATTGCACAAACTAATAAGCAACTCTATAAAAAAATACTCCTCAGGATACCATACAAAATATTCAAGTTAACATGTTGCAATTTGCTAAAGCTAAGAGAAATAGTGTGTGTCGGAGAAATGTGTTACTAACAAGTGCAGGGCCACCAGTTGTTTGCGGGAACGATGCAGATCGACGCCAAAGCTCATGGCCAGCTTTCGAGCCAACTCTCTAATCTCGGTGAAATCCTGCTGGTCGTGGCCGTCCGTAAGCATCTCGGAGAACAGCTGAGCACACACAATCATGACTTCACATAAACATGCTCTATAGTGAAACCTTTAATGTGTCTGCAGGAATACACAGACACGGAGCACCGGCTTTCAGTTCGGCTGGATACCAAGTGTGATTCAAAAAAATGGCTGTAATTCTACTAAACAAGAGGTTTGAATTTTGTTTTGAAGAGACTTAATTATTTCTCCTGAGGAACAAGTTGGATTAGGAGATGTTGACAATTTTTGGATTATTATAGTTAATTATCCATTTACTCTATTGTAAAAGCACACATGGACCTCTAACAATAATGCTAGCTGGTTTAGTCACACTAATTGCTAATTATGATGGTACATTAATAATCTTCTGTTTGAAACAATAGTGACATTCTGTTTTGCTGCAGAGCTGTGTAACAGACTGCTCTCTCTCACTCTGTGTGAAGTTGCTTCTCCTAATAAAAAATATTCCAACCTATTACAAAATAAAAGCTTTACTCACACTCCTGTACAATTACAGTAACCAAATAAAATATTTAACAATTCACATAAGCGTGAAATAAGAGCTTTTTCCTCTCAAATATTACACCTGATACCTGTTATTTATTCTGAAACAATAAAAAAAATTTAAAAAACATTGGTGAACTAAAATGCTTCTTATATACGAAATGTGCAACAATTATTTTTTTACCAGTATAAATACCTCTGACCCATAACCTGGAAGATTTTACTGTATTTATAGATTATCCATGTTGCAGAGAAAAATCATCTAAATAATGTAAAATCATTATTTTATTTAGCAATAAACAACATCTTAAAAAAAAGTTAATTTACAGTCTATAGAGAAGGTGCAAAAAAAATAAAAATTTGAACTGTTATTTATAGCCTATCAAGAGGATTCAAAATAGTCTGAAAATCAGTTAAGGCAGGTCAGAGCTTTATGAAAATGGTGACTGGAAACCTGCCTCTAAACATCTGGTGCATCTAAACTCACATTTCTACTACATTTTTATACATTAAGGTATTAGATATTGATCTGCAAAGAAAAGAGATTTTCTGTAATAGAAACAATGCTATATGTTCAGTATCAACTGAACATTTAGTTTCCTAAATGGACACAAAAAGTACAGTGTGCACATCTTTCATCATACACAATCTTTGTTTGACTTTTTTCTTTCTTTACATCTGCTGCTACACACTCCCACCCTATTTAGCAGTGAAATGAGGTGCACACCTGCTGCAGGCTGAGGCACACGATCTTGGCGCTCTGTATGGGGTTGATGAGCTTGCTCTTGCTCACCGTCTCCTTTATGATGTCACCAAAGTTTTTGAAATACTGTAAGAAACCAGATATCACAAAATGTCAATGCACTTTAATTGTAAGTGTCTGACGGTACAAATAATCCACTCCGTTCACGTCATGGTTGCTTGTTTTAGCCGCTGTTTTCCATGACTCATCTTCTGCACCTCGCTTGTTCCAAAACAAATTTTATCACCTTCCTCCACTTTCCACACATCCTCTTCAATATTAATTAGTTTTAGTAGGCTTTCCAAATCTAGCTAATTCATCCAAGAATGATTCAGGACTAAGAAGGCAAAGCATTCAGCCGAGCTGAGCACAAATAATAAAGATTATTACTCCACCTTGCTGTAGTGCTTGAAGACATTGGTGGCAGCAGACAGGTCCAGGACGCCGTAGAGGACCAGCTTACAGTAGCCACCCAGCTGGTTGCGTTTCTTCTGAAGAAGAACCACCTTCTTTTCCAAATCTTCATCTAAAAAATACGAGAGCAAGGGTTGGACAAAATTTTAAAATAAGGCATATCACATGAGATCATGTGAGGCTATTTTTCTGATTAGAGGATTCAGATGCTTATAAAGCAGAAGCAAACAGTATTCCACACTAGAATCTGCTGGAGTTGGAAGGAATATGATTAAACATTCTCAGAAAGGAAACATGAAAAAGTGAAAAATGTGCAAAGGCTGATCTGAGAAAATAGTCTTCTTTTTCACTAAAACTGCTGCTGGAACCGTCACAGGTCCGAGCTGGCACTGTGATACGAGTTGGTATAAAAGTACCATCGAGTTCGATATTTTCGCTGTCGTTGAAGACGTAGTCCAGGAGAAAAGACGCCAACTCAGCGCGCAGAGAGTCGGACGGCAGGTGAACCAGCTCTCGGAGGACAGGCTCACCGCGGACAGAAACTGCTCCATACAGCAGCAGCAGGTCACACAGCAGCTCAAATGCCTAAGAATGGGAAGATAAACAGAAAATTGACTTTAACAGGTTTTAGTTTTACCAAGTAAAATTCAAGACCCACAAACACTCTAATATCAGTAGATCGGAATTGGCCGTTAATTTAGATTTAAATGGTCAGCTGATTCTGATTCAATAGTCAATACCTTTTATTGGCAATTTCTATTAAAGTTGAAGTGTTTTAACTTTATTTTCTGGCTGTGCAGTCAGCACAAAGAATGATGTTCATTTTCATCAAGCTTTTACCTGATCCCTTATCTCAGTCTGGTCCAGAGACAAACAAGTCTGGCAGATTCTGCAAAACAAGCGCACCCTTTTCCTAAGAAGCTTTAAGTCACCCTGGGAAAAAAGTTGAGAAATAGAGGTATAACAACAGAGAGAAAGACTGTAATTATAAAACATTTTAGTTAACCAGAGAAATAATTGCTAAACATAAATGTCTCCGTCATTGGACTCTCTATCTTCAGCGTTAGTCAAGTCAAAGTAGGAGGCGGTAATTCAAAGATATTTGCTTGTGAGTAACAATTAACAAATGATTGATGTATTTTTGAGGAAGTATTTCAAGTGAGAAAAACTTGCATATTTGAATAATATCTGAAAATGTTAGCTTGGACAATTAACTAAGGTGAATAATATTGAATGCTTTTGTCTTTAACAAGAGCGATAGGATGTGGAGATCAGAGATGAATTATGCAATAATGAATGAATTAATGCATAGTCAGGGTATATAAAATGATTTTGTGATTTCAGACTTAAAGATTTTTTTTGAATGATTTGCTTGCTGGTAAACTATCTGGTGAATTGTTTGACACATAATGGCTCTAAAAACAGCCAAGATCTCCACTAATAGACTGATAAACTGGCTGAGACGCAATCTGCACCATGTTATTTGGCTTAAATTAATGCAGATGCTGTTGGAATAAAGGCTGCTTGTTAAAGGGAAAATGCTAGACTTAAATCAAAGTAAGTTTCATTTAAAAACAGAAACAAATCACCTCAGCTGGATTCAGGTTGACTACATTCAATTTTGCCCACATGAGGTGAAAAGCTGCACACTTCAGAGCCGCCACCAAGAGCTGAAATCACACAAACAAGTCAAAAATAACTTCTTTGGATATTTGTTTAAATAATAATAAAAAAGACTTCCTGCAATTCCTTCAGACTTGAAAGAACATGTCTCAAATGGAACACAGAGGAAAAAAACAATAGTCAACTTTATAATTATTCTAGCTAAATCCGATTGTAGGGCTTTGAAGCTCTGACATTCATGCCATATCTGACATTTCATTACCCTGCTCTCGCTCATCCTTCTCATGAGGTAAAATCCTAATCAAGCTGAACAACCTTTATATTATCACATAAAATGTTGCTTTAAACCTCAGTGTCAAAATCCAAGGATTCTATCCTGTTTTTCAGCAACTCCATGCAAGAATCAAGCAGCTCCCATCTAGTCGGGTCCTTGGCACTAAAAACACACAAAGCTTGGAGTCAAACACATCTCTAATGAAAAGCATCGTCAGTACAAAGCTTATCTATTATACGAGCTCACCTGCACAAGGCAGCAATCCTTTTCAAGGCTGAAGCTGCATTGTATACTCCATCCTCATCTGCTGCACCCTAAGTAATAAAACACAGCGACTGAAAGGCTGAAAGAGGAAATAAGAGCCAGTCTGCTCTTCTTAATTATCTTCACTTTTCAAAACATACAGGTGCTTACAAAGCTGTATCTCATGGTATGCGGGCTTCTCAGAGAGATTTTCGAACCTGCAGTAAGTCGCTCAGGTAGGAGTTGAAGCATTCGGTCAGCTCGTCCATCAGCTGACTGAAGACCAGGTGTGCACGGGAGGAGAAGGTGTGGCTCTCTGAGCAGAGGGTGCTGACCAGCAAGGCGCAGGCCTGCAGCACAGCAGCATCTGTATGCTTCTTCATGATGGTGCAAATCTGGGACAGCAGCAGGTCCAGATGCTGAGAGAAACAAGGATGGATCAAGAAAATTAAACATTCATTTCTATGGCTTCACAAATCTGGTGAGGCCATTTATGACCTCTTTCTTACCTTTTCAAGCCACTGAGTGCTGCTGTACATGTCCAGATCAAAGTAAAGAGGAGCTCTGAGGAGAAGGCTCACCTTCTCTGCATCAGCTGAGTACTACAGGCAGATTGAAGTTTTACATTGAAGCAGTGTTCTATTACGGTACATAAAAATAAAGTATCATAAATGTGTTCAGCTGTGCACCTTGGAAAGCAGCTGTGGGAGTACAGGGATGAAATGTGTGGTAATGCGAGTCCTGTCTTGTTCCTGAATCTTCTTCAACTTTGTGCTCAGGATCTAATATGTGTCAAAAAAGTTCAGAGGATACCAATGTAACCACAATTTTTGTTTGTTTGACAAAATCAGTAAACGCAGTGTGGAAAACATCTGCAATTTTCGTTAGCTTCAAAACTAGATTGTGAAAGCAAAATAATAAAGCTATTGCAAACATTTATTCACACCTTTTTGCCCTGACTTCTCCCAATTGGTGGCGTTGCCTCTGCTGCCTGTCTGATGGCACATATCATGATCTCCAGGAGCGCCCCCTCCTCCTCATACATCAGACCTGGCAACAAGAAGGCAAAGACAAAGAGATGACCTCCCGGAACAGACATTGTTATCAGCAACTATAAAAAAAGAATGTCAAATCAAAGTAGAAATAATGCATGGAGTTAAATACCGTTTGGACATACAGCTTGAGTCACTCACACCCTTAACACTCCTCACCAGAATCCTGCAGCAGTAAAGCCGTCATGGTGTCCCAGTCTCTAAGCTCAGAGCCGGCCACAGTCCACAGACTGTCCACCAGGTACGCACCATGCTCATGGAACTGTTGCATAAACAATTCAGATGAAACCACTTCAATCTTTTAAAATACAACATTGTGACTTCAATTACAAAAATAAGAAAATATGGGATCTATGAGGGGAAAAAAGGAACTGAAAAACCATCATGAGAACATCAGTTCAAGAGAAGCAAGAGATCACAAAAACAAAATGGCTACCTCACTCTGGATGTAGAAGGAGATGAGTATTTGAAAAAACGCTGCATTGTTGCTTTTATCATCATCATCCTGGCTTTGATTAGTAACCACACGTTTCAGCCTGTCACACATAAAGAAACTAGTAAATTGTATTTACTCAGAGGAAAATAAAGTTCTTATCCATAGATGAACTGCTTAAAAAAGGAACTACTTTCAATGCTAATATTGTGGATCAGCAGGAGTTAATGATTCCTACCACATCGAACATACTTGTGGCAGAGGAAGGCTCCGGCTGCAGACGCCAGACCTCGGTGTGAAGCGTAAACCAGGGGGTAGATGTGGCCGGACTCCTCCTCCATCAAGTCGTCTTCTGTGCTGCTGCAAGTGTCAAAATAAACGGCCAACGCAGTCAATTCCAAACCCTATGATTAATGAGTCAAAAGAAATGCCATTCAAAATGTACAATGTAAGATATTACATTTTTCCCCAAATTGTAAGTAGTCTGTTTTTAATGCACAAATAAATATACATTAATTTTTCTTTTTTTTAAATATCCAACTCTACTCAGTTGCTTATTTCTTGGATTGTATTACACAATTTCAGTTTTTTATATTATAATTTTGCCTTACTGTACATTAATGTATTTTTTTTGCATATTTTATACTTTTATCTCTGTGTGACTCAAACACCTGTCACTTCACTGATATTACACCTGAATTTCCTCACTGTGCAACAATAAAGGCTATTTCTATTCTATTCTACTTTTGTGAGGGACTGTACATAAAATAAAAGCAACAACTATAAACCTAAAAGGTGCTTATCTTTATCATTACTGAGATAATGTATCACACATTTTTATAAATGGCTTGAAATCTTACTATGACTGCTAAGAGTTTTGTTTTTAAGACAACATTATTTAGCCATCACTCTTATATGCACTTGCAAAGCTCTGATTGTGTAGTTCCTGGACAAAGACATCAGATTCTGATAACAGATTCTTTAGTTGTTATGGATTATGAAGTGGGATGTGGGGGGAACTTGGCTTGCCTCCAAAATCAGATGAAAAAAAAAAACAAAAACAAAAAAAAAAACTACAGGCAGCAAATGTGAAATTTCTATTAGCCCTCTGTAAAAAGCTGATCATTGTAATTTTTATTGAAGATCAGAATTAAAACTCTAAACAATTTAAATGACGACGACATTTTTTTTTTTTTTACAAATCTACTAAAAATATTCCTGAATTACATCAACAAAGGAACCCTCAGAAACAGAGAAAGCCCTCACTGTTGGATCATCAGCAACAGATTGACCACTTCCACTGCCACGTCTGGGTCTTTGTCCAGCACCATGCTGAGAATCCTTTCCTGAGCACACAGAAATTCAGTTTTGCACCGCAATACACACACACGCACACAGAGATAAATGTACAATCGTGCCAGCAGTCAAACAAACTGATAAATAATATGCATAAATGCACCCACACACACACGCATGCTTACTTGCTGATTAGGATGTAAGCCATGACAGAAAAAAGACCATTTATCTGCAGCAGCACATGTGGCTTAAGAGGGTTTTCATGTATTTGAGAAGGGCTTATTATCTATGGGTAATTGGCGGCAATTAACACAACCAGACACAAGCCCAGACAAAAGATGGGACCATACCAACAAACAGAAGTGGTGCAAAGACAAAAAATAATGGATAGGCATTAAAAAACAGAGAGAAGGCACCAAAAAATGGGTGGAGAAACACAGACAGGCAACAAAGTAGAGACAAAACAAAAAGCGCAAACAATAGATGGGAGACAGATGTTGAGCAAAGAAGCAGACAGAAAAGACAGATGCAGACTGGGGGGGGGGGAGAACAGGGAAAAAAAAACAGGCATTAAATGAGGCGCGAGTCCAATCCAGAGGGATGGCTCACTTTAAATCTGTTGGTGAAAAGCTCCAGGCGGCCAATGAACTCCTTCTCCTGGTACAGACCCTGCAGGGCACGCACACACTGCAGACGCACTGGACTTTGCTGCAGGAAAATAGAAAACAAAAGTACAGTGACATGCTTTTCTGCATCCTACGCAGACACTCAGGGAAGCCTGTTCTGAAAGAATGTTTCTCTTTTTATACATGATTCTCATGAAATAGGCTAAAAAGGAAATCTTGATGAGTAGATGAAACACTGCCAAAGAAAACTCCAAGGAAAACTAACTGCAGAGTGGATAGAGATTACTTTGAAACAAAGAACAAAGAACCAGATTTGTGTCGTCTCTGCTTATCTAAGGTCAAAAGTTGAACAAAATATTTTTTATTTCTACTGCTTTTTGGCCAGTAGGGAGTTCCAGACAGACATCTTCAATGCATCTAAAATGCTTCTGGAGCGAAGAGAAAACCACATTCCACCTTCTGTTTCATCAAATCTGTGTTTACCTTGTCATGCAACGTCCATCCTAAATATTTCAAGCATCTGTCATTGAGGAAGTTATCAGGATCCATTTTCAGCCAAAGTCCCAACTCCTCAATACACGTCGCACGAATGTCTGCCAGTCGGTCGCGGTAGCGGTGCACAAAGACGCCACGGAAGATGGCGTTCATCATGAATGAGAGTTCTTCTCGGTTCTCCTGCAGCTACATCAAAAACATAAAACATAGATAAGAACAATGACAAAGAAAAAGTGAAAAAGATGAACGTGTTGTTGCCATAGATTATCATTTCAACAAATCTGAGTTGTTTTAATAGGGGGAAAAATGTTTGAAAAAGTTTTAACACAAATACTATAAAGACAATTACCTTTAATCATTATTTATCTTTAAGATATGAATTTCAAGCTAGATCATCATGACATTTTACAGCAAGATTACAATCACAATGTTATCACATTTTTCTCTACATTAAAAGTCCTCAACAGTTGATATTGACAATTTGATATCTAGTTTTGTCTTTTATTCATGTTTGAAATAAAGAAAAAATCCTAACAGATTTCCTTCTTGATTCGCTCCTCTAAAACGTTTTATTTATTTATACCACTTGAGCTCTTTAATGATATTAAAATGAATGTTAAATATTCAAAGCTTTTAGAAAAGCAAACAGATTATGGTCTAATTTGATGACATGACTCCAGTTTTGCAGTTAAACAGTATTTCTGAACACATTTTTATCGGTTTATGTAATTTTTAAGCTTCTGTGAAGAACAATGGAAAGAGCACTCAGGTCAATTTTATTTCGCTACATAGAAGCTGAGTTTATTAAGCAGATAAGTCTGTGCAACGGCACAGAATATTAACCATATCAGAACCTTTGTTCTGTAGTAAATCATTACTGATTTCAAAGTCTTCACAATCTAACAATGTCACCTTCTACAGCTAAGTCAGTGTTAGAGTGTTTTACCTCTCTGATGGCGGTCTTCAGTTCCTCCAGTCGGGTGGACTCTGGGTCACGTGGACTCTTGCTGTTCTCGATGTCGCATCGCCGCTGTGTAGTCTGCAGCTGAACCGACACAGCCATAGCCACGTCCACCAATCCCGTCATCAGCTTCATGGCTAAAACAAACCACAGAAAAATTAGATCTAAAAATCTAAAATCTGAAAAATATTCACACATCTTGAAGTCATTCACATTTTGACAACTTGAAGACAAATCAAATTAAAGGGCATTATATGAAATTAGACCAAATTAGGTATAGGCTACTTCTAATTAAACTTCACTATAATCTGCTACTTTGTTAATGTAAAAATGTTTAGTGACATGTAAGGCATTGTATAAGAATTCAAAACAGTAGGAATCAGGTGAGGTGCCACTTTTTTTATTTTTATTTTTTTTACCTGTGATGTACTGGTGTGCTTACCTAGTAAGGTACTGGTGTGTCTGAAGGCTCTGACCTGGGAGTCAGACAAACCGGTGAGCAGAGCCAGCAGGGAAGGGAAGAGAAACTCGTCGTAAACCAGACTATTGCGACACGAGTGGACCAGGACCCGAACAAACTCGCACAGACCGGCTTTGAAACGTTTAAACTGAGGACCAGGGGTGATCAGTGGGTAGTTCACAGAATCCTGGCCAAAGACGAGAAAAAACCACAAACCAATCAGCTGCAGACAAACGTCTAATATTCTGCAATCTGTTTTGTATATTAATATGGAGCCTGTGGTTTATTCTGCTAATGACAAAAACAGTGATGATTAACTAATTAATGAGTTCATTTATCAACATTAAGATTGTAATTAGCTTTTTCAAACACGCTGTGCGCCATCTTTTGGATCACAACCTCATGGGACAGAGAGATCACTAGATTTCTGAATCTAATTCCAGCTTCAATTAAACAGACAAGGCAGAAAAAGATTCACTTGCAAAGATGTATAAACAGTTTTACCGTTGATATTTAGCCAAACTCTAACTCATAAACCGAACATTTGTTTTCCTTCTTACCTCATTGAACTCCTTTGTTAGTGTGCTGATAATTTCAGCATTTTCCATACTTTCATACATCTCTCTGCTCACCACACCTGAGCAAAAAGGTCTACATTAGAATCTAAATAAAATCCATGACTAGAAGATACATTTTAGAACATTCATTTTCATGTTCCCTTGGCTTAAATCTAATCTTGTCAACGTTACAGAAATCAATACCACAGATGACAACCTGAGCTGCAAATGGAGAAAAAAAATCTCTATAACTTTGACCCCCCAAAATAGAATCTAGCATCTCCCTGGCCTCCCATTTAACCTCTGACCTTTGCATCCGCAAGACTGAACAATGAAGTTGATGAGCACCAGAAAGCCTTCCTCTCGGATCTGTTTGTAGCTGCACAACCACTCCTCCACCACTGTCTTTGGATCGACAGGAAGCCGCACACACATCAAATGAGACAGAATTAATTTACAATAACAGCATAGATTTCAGATTCATTCACTCAGTATCATTTTTTACTCAACTGTAACTTTGTACATATATGCATCAAACTATTTACTTGGGTTGTATGCAGATTTAGTTCCTTTCTTTTTGTTATGTGGATCTAACCTGTTAGTCTTTACTCAGAACAGACAATAGCAGAACAATAGTGGGGATGGTCAGTGTTGTCAATCATTGACTCTGTGACCCAACGAGATTCTCCCTCCCTCTTTGCTTATAAAAGGCAATTCTTTAAGGCCACATCAGTCAGCCACTGAAAGCACATAATCACCTCTCTTTTTGTCAGCTTGTTTCACTTTTCATTATACATGTCTCCTTTAGCACCGCCCTCCCTTCATGTTGAAGTCCGTATCATTACCTTCCCCCTCCTCCGTGAGCTTTTTGCTTCCTCACAACCTCGCACTCACCACCATGGCACTCTTTCCAGAGCACACAGCATCATAGATATCTTTCGCACTGATCCCCTGGCTCTCCTCGCTCATCACACGCTCAGAGGACAGCTTTCTGGATGTCCCTTGGGACGATGATGGCTGCTGCTGGGAGGGGTCAGGAGGGTCCGGGATGGGGCTGCTACTGGTACTGGATGTCAGTCTCAATGCAGCAGTACGCCTGGGTCTCTTTGGTGGCTTTACATGAAAGAGAATTATTTAGGAATATGTTGTGAACTGGGAGCAACTGTGTCCTATTCTAGGCATCTACAACAGCAGGAGTCCACAGTTTTGACCTTTAATAACAACTGAAAATGATAGATCTATTGGGTAAATTAAAAATACCAAAATTGAAACAGGAAACCTAAACAATTTTCACAATGAGAAAAGTCCTTACTTTTTCTCCATTTTAAATTTATTATTATCATCGCTTTGTTCTTTTCTTAGACAGTTTTTAAATAGAAAAGAACATAAGGCAGGCATATTTTTATTGGTTGGATCTTGAATACAAAACCTGCAAACAACCCAGATTGTAAGAAAATGAAGAGTTTGGTGGTAAATAATAATGGATTAATGGGTGAACAGAAAAAGGAAGTATAAATATGTTTCCATTCTCTAATTTTACTTTTCCAGACCTGGAAAATACTATTAAATCCCTAATTCACTTTTCCAGACAGGACAGAAACCATTTCCCTGATAAACATAATGAGAAATTAATTACTACAAAACAAAAATATTTACCTGGGGTGCCGGAAGTGACTGTTTACTTCTCTTTCTGGCTTTTGTCTGAGATTCATAGATACTACCAGATTCTGAGGAAAGATCCAACTCTTCAAGACTAACAAGAAAGACAGAATTAAGGAAAATCTCAACAAGAATTAAACACAATTAGGAATCCTATTAAAATAATCACATTTATTGAATTTATATTCTAGAATAGAATATTTGAAGCAAAGGCTCGGGTAACATTACCTGTCGAAAGCGGAGCTTCCAGTTTCCATTTTAGCTGAAAGAGAACGCGGCAGATTTTGAATTGACTGGTTAGCGTATTTTTTAATATAATAAAACGGGAAACTGATCGTAGATAACAAAATCAGTAAATCTCTGACGTAAAATGTTTTTTAAAAATACATACTGTATAAGTTAATTCTTTAAGACCTCAAATATCCAACGATATGTATATATATTTTACAACTAGCCAGAGAAAATCCAGCTCAATAGCGGAGCTAATTGCTAACAGAAGTATCGGTAAATGATGCTTTGAAAATGGATAAGACACATTACTAACCACTACGCGGACAGCTACCAAAAATCCATAAGTACACACGACGTAAAAGTGAATAAGTTACAAAAATATATTTAGTTAAACAATACCTTACTCTTAGATAACTTTTTTTCTTCTCGCTACTATGCTGGCAAGAAACTTCGCCGCGAACAGATTCTCTTTGCCAATTGGCCAGCGCTTTTTTTTTATCCTCGAGCCTGATTGGCCTGTCTGAAATGTCAGTTATTAGTTACAGGTAGTGTGCAGTAAAAGTCTAGTTTAGTACAGACTCCCGTTACTGTCTGTTAAACAAGGAATTTGTAGGAAACTCGGATATATCACGTGTCTTTGCAACTTGGTAGCTTCTGTCCTTATATTCCCTATGGGCTCTTTGTTTAATAATTTGGATTGTGAAATTCTGTTCAGTTTGGTGTTCAGATGCTGTGAATCCTCTCCTCTCTCAATTTCCATTGTTCTGAAGTCATATTAGTGTCGAATAAAGTACGCTGAAAGCTTCCGGTTTTAATTTCAAAATAAATCACCTGCATTTACATTAAATTCGTATAAAATTAAACTGAAACCGGTTCTAAATAGGACGTCTATTGTTCATTTTTGCTTGCTACATGCTATGCAGCAATGAATATGTAAAGCTACAGAAATAATATGTTGTGTCAAACTGTAGCAGACAGTTGCTTTATTTTAGCTCTGCTCAAATTACCAGTGTCTTGCAAAATAATACCCACATTATGCTTTAACTTTCACATTTTGTCAAGGTACAACCAATAACATTGTGTGTGCATTTCATTGGGATTTGATCTTTCTTACCAACATGCACAAAATATGAAAACTGTGGTTTGCATAGCTATCAGCCAACTTTACTAAGAAACCCCTGAATACAATCCATCAAACCCAAATGCCTGCATGTCATTTAATAAGTACACTGAGTCCATGTTCATGTACTTTAATCTCAGTATTAATGAATCTATTCTGCACATTAAACAGAGAGGCAGCAGGTCCATGGATGCACTAGAGTTGATTTTCCTCAACAAGAATAGGGAAGATGGATGAAGCCAGCACAGACCTCTCCTGAAAGAAAACCTAAAACGTATTGAAGTCTTCCAGAAGGAAAACAAACCCTAAACATACATCCAGAGCTACAGTGTAATGTTTTAGATCAAACTATAATTGTGTGTTAAGATAATTATTTGAATGTCCATAGATAAATCAAAGTTAGAATCTATGGCAAGACTTGAAAATTGCTGTTCACAGACATTCCCCATCCAATTTGAATCCAAGTAGCAAAACCAAAAAGACTTGGAGTCTTTGCAGGTTGTTTTACAAGGCCAAAAGTATGTTGTACTTTGTATCATTTTGTGTCTTAAAAAATGCTTGTGGTTGGGATGTGGCAAAAGACTGCATATTCAATCCAGAGGTGCAAGTACTTTTAGGAGTAGTTTTATTACACTATGCTTTCTACTTTTGAGTTGTCACATTATGAAGTGCTACTCTTGAGTAAAATGCCTGGTTACTCTACCCTCTTTGAGTAACTTTATTGTATGAAAATCAAAGATATTACAACAAAAATAGTTAGCTATTGTGCATGCTTATACATGACATCTGGTTTGCACACAGGTAGTGATGTTACGTGATGAGCCGAGGCTTCGAGGCGTGTGTCGAGTAATGGAGGGGGCGTTTCCGTAAAGCGCGTATCGAGGCTTGCTTCATTTAGGGGAGGAGCCGAAAACGATGACGTCCGAAGCCTCGCTGCCCGGCTGTACCACGTGACTGCTTCGGGAAGTGGCTCAGATTTTGGCGCGGGGTTTATAAACCCCACAGGCTCCATTCAAAATGTGGGTTGTTGTAGTCGAGTTGCGGTCAGTTGAGAGAGTGGATAGAGTTTTGATAGTTTGGATAGCAGATTTTGGATAATGGTTATTTAGTTTGAGACAGTTAGGGAGAATAGATAAATAAACACTACAACTTCCCCCACCCAATAGGGCAGTTTCACTAGGAAGTCATAGGAAAGCACGGGCCGCCGCACGTCGTCCACAACTCCTCGTCCTCTGAGAGAGAGATAGAGAGAGAGAGAGAGAGAGAGAGAGAGAGACAGAAACAGAGACAGAGAGACACAGATACAGAAAGGGGGAGAGAAAAAAGACACAGGCAAAGAGAGAGAGAAAGATATATAGATCTAGAGATAGAGAGAAACAGAAAAATAAAAAATAGATATTTACAGAGAGAAAGAGATAGATACATACAGACAGAAAAAGAGAGAGAAAGAGAGAGAGAAAGATATATAGAGATAGAGAGAAAAAAATATATATATACAGAGAGAGAGGGAGACACAGAGAAAGGAAAAAAGAGAAAATCCTATCCTGTCCCACAGCTATCCTATTTTTAATTTTTATTTTAATTCTAATATTAAGGATACGTGAGTTTTCACCACTTGATTTAACTTGAGTTACCTTGAACTCCAATACCATCATCACACAAATCATAAGCAGATTTGCTCTGGAATAAGCAAGGTATTGATCTAAATGAATTTTTCCCCCCTTCCCCCTTTATTTATTTTTCTGGGATTAATATTTAATGTTTTTAGACTTTATTATTTCAGGACTTATAATTGGGTTATTTATTTAATTTGAGCTTTTTACTAATAATCTCACTATTATAAATAGGATTGGTTAGTTAGTTTTAAAGTTCTTAATTTTTATATTAGGATTTTTAAGATAGCTGTGGGACAGGATAGGATTGTTTTGTATATATATTTCTCTCTATCTCTATACATCTCTTTCTCTCTCTCTGTCTCTTTTTTTCTTCACCTTTTGTGAAGTCATTCCCAAGAGCCATAATAGACAAAAATTCAATTCATCACACGTGTTAAGATACAGCTGGTTGTGATTATACACCTGGCCAGTAGGTGGTGTTGTGTGCACATGAAGCCTCAAGAAATGAACCCTTTCTCGAACCAGTTGGCTCAAGTGGTTCAATGCCTCATGAGGCTTCATCTCACCATCACTACACACAGGGCCTGTTGTGTTATTTTCTACAGTGCATTGTTACTGGAAATTTTTGACCCATTCTAGTATGGATCAACTAATGTATCAGTCTAAGTTTAACGGTAAAAAACAATTTGGAAAATTGTTTATTTTGTAATTACGTTACTTTTATTATCATTATTCGTCTGTGTGATGCCATTTTAAAAAATTAAATCACACGCGAAGTTTTGAACAATTATTTTGAAAGGAATTCCTTTTCCGGTCTCACCATGGTTAATTCCCGTGGGTTTGACAGTGGTGGTGCGTCAAATGATGGTTAAGCAGCGCAAGGAGTCCCTCATTCATTCTCCTCCTGTGTTTACGCGCAGCGGCGGGTATCCCAGGAAAGGAAAAATAAAATAAAGGGGGACACCATGGAAACACAAATGATGTAAAAAAAAAATAAAAAAATAAAAAAAATCCAGCCCGGATGTTGATCAGGAGCACCATGACTGCTTTAAAGGACTAATGATTTTGGATCTTGTCACTATTTTATACTTTTACCTGCATCTATCCGGTTCAGTCATTCATTCTGCGAGTCACTTTGGTCTTACATAAACCCACCAGTCATTCTACTGGGATTTGCTTCATTTGATTTCGAGTCCCGCTGTGAGGATGGACACCCGGTTGCTGGTTTGGCTCTGCACCATCGCTGCCCTGTCAGGGACACGGAGCCCCGTGGCTGCTGCGGGAAGAAGCTGCGCTGACACCCGGCAGGTGTACTCAGAGAAGGGGTACAGCACCAGCACCGCGCCTGTGACTCAGATCTCCGGTAAGACAACAGTCCCACTGCCTGCTTTGCTCAACTTGGGTGCAGCTTTCTCTAGCATGCGTTAGAATGAATAAAGTTGAATTTGTGTTCATGAAAGTCATATAAAACATGACTAAGCCTCATAATTACCCAAATAAAGTTACAATTTGAGTAAAAACGTTTTATATATTGGCTTTAAACACAAAGGTAAGAAAAAATCATAAAAACGCGATGTTTTGTTGAAAGTTTTCCTCGAGAGACATAAAGCAATGCTATTTAAAACAAATTACACCCGCCCCTTCCTCCCCTCTGCGCGGTTTAAATAGGATGATTAAGGGGATGAGCAAATTGCCAACACCGGTGCAACAAAGAACCTCGCCCCTAATTAGTCTTTGCACTAGCCCACAGTTAAATCCATGTAGACTACATATACAGGCTCTGTTCACTAGTGGTAATCAGCAGGAAACCATGCAGATCTGATGTGGATTACAAGCATTTGCAATTGGGAATAATATGAAGTTTTGTCAGAGGGTTGTAAGAAAATATGCCTTTTTGACTAAAATTAAAAACAGGGGGAAATGCTTCATGGACTGCTTTTTGAAGGTATAGCCTTGTACATGTAAATTACTACTTGGTAATCCTCCCACACAGACACTGAGGTGTTTTTATAATTAATGGTGGATAAAAATGTTTTCTTGCACTGTATTTATTTCATGGCAAATCAACTTGGTGTAAAGCAACCGTAGAATTGATTGATTTTTGTGTGTTGGGCTTTCACTGCCTGAGTCTCTGCTGGTTGTCCCGTGGGCCAGAGGAGCAGATGGCCAGGAGAGAGAGAGGGTGAGGGATGAAGGGAGGCAGTTTAGAAATGGAAATACGGGGATGAGAATGGACTGATGGTGAGACACACAGAGAACAAAAGAAACCAAGAGGCATGTCAGGCAGGGAGGATTTGGGATAGACACTTTCCAATGTATTAACAACCAAATATTCATGCCAGGTGTAATTATGCTGCATAAACAAAGATCTGTTCCCTTTGAGTGCTGTGTTATCCCCACCTCCTCTTAGCTGTTGTTTGCACATGTTATTACCTAAAGGAAGATGATTGAACCTCAGTTGACAAAGAAAGAAAAATTTAATTTGAATAATTCATACAGATAAATTGCAATTTCCTTCCACAGCATTATCTTTTATTAGATTTCCCTATTAAGTAACCTATTAATGGCAAGAAGAGTCGACCTTTTCCCTAAACAAATTTACTTTATTCTGACACCAGCATGGTCATGTGATTGTAATTATTGATGGAAAGCAGGAACATATAATTTTATATTTCACTAATCCTTTTTCTTTAAATAAAAAGTAAACAAACAGACTTTTTTCCTGACACCAGCAAGGTCACTATAATGAAGTTGTAATTATAGATGGAACATATCATTTTCTGATTTACTAATGTTTTTTCTTTAAATAAAAAGTAAACAAATAGACTTTTTCCTGACACCAGCAAGGTCACTATAATGAAGTTGTAATTATAGATGGAACATATCATTTTCTGATTTACTAATGTTTTTTCTTTAAATAAAGGTACATTAGTCGTCAAACCTTGTGGTCCTTCGGATGTTTTTGTTGTAGGTGAGCACCTGCGACTTTGTCCTCAGGATTATACCTGCTGCTCCAGTCAGATGGAGGAGACTCTGTCACTTCAGAGTGAGAGGGACTTCTTGAAAGCCATCGAAGACAACAGCCAATTTCTCTTGACTACCTTCACACAGAGACACCGCCGGTTTGATGGTGAGAGGTTAATACAATATAATATTAAGTAATGTGAGGTTCTTCTGCTTTTATAATGGATTAAAACACAATTTGTGAAGTTTACCTGTTTAAAGGTATAGGAACTATTTTTTCAATATGTACTTGTAATCCCACAACAACGATTATTGTCTACTCTGAAGTGGTCAAATATATTACATTTTATATCCATGTTAATTGTTGTATTACCAAAAAGTAAAAAGTACATTTATTTCCATTTAAACTATTTACCATTATACCACCTACCATATGCATTTTTAAAAATTTTAAACAAGTAGAAAATTAAAAAAACATAGTTTACATTTGTTTAGACAAGATTATTATGAAAATAAAAAACTACACCATCTAGTTTGATGTAGTCTAATGTATTGCTCTATAAAAAAAAACGTTCACTAAGTCTATAACATTTTAAATACCTTAGAAATTTTGTAGTAAGACTAATTATTTGTACACCTTTAAGTATGTTTAAATGTTGAAAGGTCTTTAAGTATGCTTAAGGTCTTAAATTTGACAACTATTATGTGATAAAGTAATATATTTTCCGTAATTCAGTTTAGTTGCTGTATGTGTTGAGGTTTTACATAGACCTAACAGAATTCATCCAAACTAAACAGAACCGGATCGGACCCTTTTTTACCGCTAATGAAAATTCTTTTTTCCACCTCCACTGCAGATTTCCTGTTGTAAACTTAAACTATTTTAAATGAACCACAATGACTTCACTATGACATGTGCTATCTAGCTAGTCTTAGTCAGAGTACTAACCGCAGCCTGTAAACTGACCTTCATGAATAAAATTAGTTAATTGCCCTCTTTATGCATCTGGAAGCGGTTTCAATGAGTTTCTGCTCTGAAGACAATTTAGCCTGCGTTGTGGTGAATTAACATTTAAGTGCAGCAGGTTTCTGTTTCAGCCTGCTCACTAGCTGAATTTACACTTCTCCTCCTACCTGCCATGGACTGTTATCACCTTTTTTCTTTAAACCCTCATACTTTTATATAATGTCTGAGTCATATAAAGATGCTTAAGGAGTGGGAGACTGGATATGAGTCTTAAAGGCAGATTTTTAATAGAGTACGCGCTGTTATTTACTGCAGTTCAGGATCTGATGTCCCTGTAAGCTGATAATCTTGTGACATGGAGAGGAGGTGATGGACCACCTACACAGAAATACAACTATAATGTATTAAAATAAAAGGTGAATGAGGTTTTCATCATAGTTAATCTTTCTATGTCTGTGCAGAGTTCTTCAGGGAGCTTATAGACCTTTCCGAGAAGTCTATGAACCAGATGTTTACCAAGACCTACGGCCGCCTCTTCACTCAGAACACACATGTCTTCCAGGAGCTGTTCGTGGAGCTTCGGAGATATTATTCTGGTTGGTGTATTCCCTCCTCTATCCACCTGACCCCGGTCTCGTATATATTCAGAAGTAATTTTAAAAAACTAGCAGCAGAGAGATGTTAATGTTGGCTATAGGCTTACTAAAGATAGTAAGAGCAATCTGCCGAGCATCTGAAATAATTCATTGCTGAACTGCTGTTTTATTAAATCCTCAGTCTCTGTGGGCAGCAGTAAAGAACCAGATTTGTCTTTTTTTTGAAGAGTGCTGGCATGCCGAGTGGAATTTAGAGGAAAAGAAAGGGAGGAAAATTGGATTCCCACAGATGCCAGACTGTTTCTAATTCTGTGCCATATCGCTCCGTTTTGGCACGACAGCCGTTTGCTGGCAAGTCCTTCTGCAGGCTGTCCCTTGCTTAGTCAACCGGTCTTTGTCTGCCAAGCAGCATGTTTGGCTAATTTGAGGCCGTATCCCCGACTGCAGATTGTACAATCGCAGACTCATTCTGTGTGGAGACCAATAAGTTTCACAGGCAGACAGCATGTCATGCCATATTATAGTCTACCATTATGGCAGCAAATATTTATAATGTTTTAGCATTTATTTATCATATGTTGAGCTCTGTTTAAATTATGGTTGATTTCTTTTCCCATCACGATGAGAGAACAATGTGTTCCAGTCTTTTGAACTCCTGGAGAGCTAATTCAGCTCTAAATTAGTGTGTTATTTCAGTCACAAGTTGCTGACAGTCGATTAGTGTGCCTCCCCGACCAAATTAGTCTCATGTGATATTCTCAATGTTGTGTTATGTGTAGCCCAGCAAAAAGGTACGTGGATAACTTAAAATGTATGATGACCTTTAGTACACAGACTTAATATGTTAAATGCAAAAGAAAGAATTAAAAAACATTTGTGAAAATGTCCCCTCTAGGTGACCTTTTTATCTAGTGATGTATTTCCCCCCAATTTTCCATTACCCTTTTTGTTCTCAGGGGGCAGTGTGAGTCTGACAGAGGTCTTCTCAGACTTCTGGTCCGGACTTGTGGAGCGAGTATTCTCATTGGTCAACCCCCAATATCAGTTCAGTGATGACTACCTGGAGTGTGTCAGCAAACACACTGAGCAGCTACAACCGTTTGGAGATGTTCCTCGCAAACTTCGAGTGCAGGTGTGTGTGGGTGTGTGCATGTGTGTGTATGTATGAAGTACTGGTGGCTCCCCAAAAATAAGAAACATGTCTTAAGAAAATAAAAGTTGGGGTCTGATTACAATATTTGGTTTGGTTCTCAGGTGTCCAGAGCTTTCATAGCTGCCAGAGCTCTATCTCAGGGCCTAGCTTTTGGTCGGGATATGGTAAATACGGCCACAAAGGTGAGTGATAATCCCAGATTAGTTTTCTCTTCCCTTGGCAAGTACAGTGGCATTATGTAATGAAGACAAGTAATCTTAATTTCACCATCAAGCAAAAAAAAAATTATTTTATTTCTAATAATAGCCACTTTCTGAAATATCTTCTTTACATGTTATTTAAACTAAAAAGGTCTGCTCTCTCAAGAACATTTAAACTAGTTATTTTTGTTTAATTTAAATCATAAGAGCACATATGAATATTTCAACAAGTGAAATATTGATTTCACTTGTTGAAATCAATATTCAATAATATCAAATATTATTGAATATTGATTTCAACAATCAATATTTAATGAATATTGCGCATTCAGTTGAATGCCAACTGAATGCCAACTGCAATCAGTGAATGCATATGTAATATGTAAAGTGAATGCCAACTGATTGCTGAATGACAGAAGACTGATTTTATTAATTGCTTTCTAACACAAGACTTCCTTTGGTGATGTAAAACTGCCTTGTTTTTAGCTTGCACTGTTGACAAGGTGTGTTTTGTGTTGTTTTTTGTCTGTCTTCTAGTTGACAGCAGATTCAGAGTGTGTGCATGGCCTTATGCGTCAGTGGTACTGCCCCCTGTGTCGAGGTTTGCCCTTTCTCCGGCCCTGCCACACACTGTGCCTTAACGTGATGAAGGGATGCTTAGCCAATCAGGCAGAACTGGACACAGAGTGGAACAATTTCATAGGTGAATCTAGGGATAGAAAAACAATCCACACCACATGATGTCCTGGTATTTTTCCAATATAAATATAAAAATGGGACATATTTGTGAAAAGGTTTCAAGGATCCAACGTCATTCTACATTTTGCAGATTTTACCCATAAACTTACATCATTGCATTTCTTTTTTTTAAAAGTATAATATTTTCATGGATTGTATTGAAAAATAGTAATAAAAATGCTAAAGGATTACTTATTTTAGATGGACATTATTTTCTGGAAACTTCTGGAAACCCTATTTTTATAATGTTGGAGTTCTTATCTCCATTTGGACCAGGTGACTCCTATGGAAAACAGTACCACTATTTAAAGAGCAAAGCCCTTCATCAATATTCAGCTTGGTTGAGTGGACAGATCTGTGGAAGGTTCTAGTGGCTCCAAACCTTGATTTCTTTCATTTCCAAATAATATAGACCAAAGTGCTCTTTGAGATGTTCAGTGCTGACAAATTATTCAACCCCAGATTTCAGCCTTCACACAATCCAGTCTTGGGGGCCTATAGAGGTTTTCTTTGGTTGCATTGGTTTCTGCTCTGATTTGCATGGTCAACTGTAAGGCCATGGACTAGTTTGTTTTAGTCATGTTCAATAAACTAAACTGACAAGAGGAGGACTCAAATCCAGTTGATGGTTTAATGTCTCAAAGGTGATAAGTGGAGATCAGATATACCTTTGTGTACCAACATAAAGGGTAAATTATGTATCTGATTTATTTTGAACATAAACTTACAGAAATATCTAAAAACATATATCAATGTTGTGATTATAATTTTTTTGTATTGATCTGAAAAATATCTAAAATCAAATATAAACTTTAGTAAAGGGTTGAAATTACAAACGCCCCAGATTGATTGCATGGCAACATATTAGGAAATTTCTTTCTTAAAGCTAGAACTTATTTAATTGTATATATATATTTTTTTACTATTAGTGTCCTTTTTATATTGAAAGCTGATTAAAGGCAATAGCTCTCGCTTTTTTTATTCTTGATCTTCAGTATTTGGTATATTGGTGCTGCCATAATGTTTTTATTCCATAAATTCATGTCATTATGCAAGCTGTGCTCTGCTGAACTGTTTGGTTTCCTGATGTCTGACCTCAGCTACATTTTAGTTTCTAGGTGAAGGAGATTACGGATTTCAGCTAAATCGCTCACAACTTAATATCCTTACAATAGAAAATGTCAGCAGCCAAATTACTTTCGGCAGTGTTTCGATTCATTAACATAATTATACTGGACAGAGCAAAAGCTAGAGGTCTTTTATTGCACCCTTGTCACTCATTTATTTTCACTTTCTTTTCTCCCTAATAAGTTCCTCCATTAATCATTCATGCCTGTCTGGTCTGTCACAACTGATCTGTCCTGTTGCGTTTTCCTTTTCCTTTCATCAAACCTGTAAATTAGCTTTCATCCCTTATTCTTATTAAAAACCACTCACACTCATTTTAGGTATTCTAAATCACCACTCACAATCACCAACCTTGTATTTTATGTTCTCCTCTTTTTATTATTACAGTTTAATTAAACATCTCTAAAAGATATGTAAAGTGAACCTTTTGGCCTGTAAAATATACTTTTAGTTTCCATCCAGGCACAGCAAGCCTATGTCTTAACATTTATTTGCTCTTACAATATGAGTTACATAAAATCTATTTTTAGTGTGCGTTAACATATTCTGAACACTTTGCTGTTGTGTCTCACTGCAAACTTTTTCTTGCTCTTTCTGCCAGATGCTCTCTATGTGGTATCTGAGAAGCTGGAGGGACCATTTAACTTTGAGCTTGCAGCTGACTCTATTTCTGTAAAAGTCTCTGAGGCCATTATGCACATGCAGGAGAACAGTGTGAGCATCTCCAGAAAGGTAAGAAGAAGCTATCTCAACAGATGATTGCATATAAAGATTAATTAAAACAGAACTGAAGTCATTTATGGGAAGGGTCCAGGGCCTTCTTAACAAGAGGGGTCCTCCTTTGTTTTCCAAATAAACAAAGATAGTACCTGAAATGACATCAATATGACAAACTGAATTGCAAAGTTAGCTTTAGTGATCAAATTTCAAGGGAACTATCCATTTGTTTTTTCTGCTTCAGCCTTATAAAGTTCCATCAAGGTTCAGTGCGCCCAGCAGAGATACTGTGACCCCTGACCTCAATGATCTTTGATCCCTAATAAACTCAGGTGCAGTGATTACTGCTTTACGTGAATTCATACACAGAGCTCTTGCACAAATACAAAACAAGTCCATAAACATAATTATCCTGTGTTCTCAGTATTCCTGGTTCAGCTTTAATCTTGTTTAATTGTCTAATCTTCCAAATGGATGTTGGGAAAAAGGGATTTAGAAGCAGAAAATGAAAGCCTAATTTTGAGCCTCATTTTCTGTTTTCATTCCAGAAAACAACCATCTTTTGTGATGTCTTAAGATTTTCTCCTTTAATTTATAATTGACATCTCTGAAAATTTGGTGGCATTTATTATGTTTCATTACTACTGGTTTTGTTTGTGTTTTTGTTTTGATTCTCAGATAAGACTGCTAAGCCTCACTATTCTCTTTCACTTTTGGGTTTCACCATGCCTAAAAATTAGCATTTTGGTTTCTTATATTTGCTGGATGTGGGTGTAGTTGAAGGATCAATGTTGCATCTTGATTAAATTGATGCTTTGGAAATCAGTTTTTGGATGCGAGAGCCCACACAGTTTTTCCTCTTAAGATTTTCAAACATTAAGTTGCTTCGGTTTGGAAGTTGAAGAATCTTGTGTAAAAAGCTTATGGTCAACTTTTGGAATGATGTAAGAAGCTGCATAGTAATGGCATGAATACAGAAATGTTGTATGAACTTGGAGCAGCAGGAAATCTGAAAATTCTCATTGCACATACATGTGTCTGATAAATTTTTTCTTGTAGGTGTTCCAAGGTTGTGGGAATCCAACTCCAGCAAGGAACAAACGTTCTCCCAGCGAGTCAGGAGGGAACAGGAAGCCTTTTCGCACCTACACCCCCGAGGAGAAACCCACCACAGCTGCAGGCACCAACCTGGACCGGCTGGTGAGTGGAAAAAATGACAGCAGAGACTAATTGTAGTCTCTGCTGTCCTGTTGTAGGCAGCTGAGAATCCTTTGGACATCCATAGCCTTTCATTATTAGAAACTTTAAATCAAAATACTAGGCTTAGCACTCTAATTAATATGCAAAAATCTGTATTGTATTATTTAGTCACACTACTGTTATTTCAAACAATTGGTGCCTTCAGTTTGTACACCTGTAACAGTTTTTATATTTTGCCACATTCAAATCACAGATATTAATGTATTTTATTGACTATTGACCAACACCAAGTAACAGACGAGTGTGAGCTAGCAGAAAAAACATGGTTTTCGATTATTTTGTACATACAAACTAAACATTCTGGTATCCATATTTTTTCAGTTCCATTGAGTTCAGTAAAATCCAGTATAGTCATCTGCCTTCAGAAGTCGTCTATTTAGTAACAAGAGTCCACCTGTTTGTAATTTGATTCATCTCAGTATAAATCTAGCTGCTCTTTGAACACCTCAGAGGTTTGGTAGAGAACATTAGCACAAACAGCACCACGAAGATGAAAAAATGCAACGGGCAGGTCTTGTTAAGTTATAAAACCGCATCCCTTTCAATGTCTCATCAAATGCCGTCCAATCCGTCATAGGAAAACATAAATTGTAGGGCAAAACTTTATGCCTACCAAAACGTTGCAAAATTGTCAGGCCAGATAAGGAAAGCATTAATCAGGAAAGCAGCCAAGCGGTCCATGGTAACTCTGGAGAAGTTAAAAAAAATTTAAATCACAGCTCAGGTGTGAAATCTGTCAGTAGGACATTCTTAGTCATGCACCACACAAATCTGAACTTTATGAAATAGTTGCAAGTAGAAAGCCATTGATGTAAGAGTGCACTAAAAAGTCCTATTTTCAGATTTTGGACAAACTCAGTAGATGTGAAGGAAGGTACTGATAAGATGACACTAAAATTTGGAGGTACATGCAGAACACTGTGGGTGGTATAGGACTTCACATAATCCTGGACAAAACATTTCCATGGTTAAACATATTATTGGGAGCTTCATGCAGGAATATGGAAGTTGAATTTATGGGAAGGTTGAAGACCAGGTCTCAAAGTACAGATGTTCACTACTTTTCAGTGTTTGCCATTTAAAAATAATTAAAAAATAATTTAAGACCAGCTATCCTTGTGTTTTGAATTCATAACTATGCACAATTTTGTGTTGGTTCATCTTATAAAATCCCCCAAAAATACATTAGTGTTTGAATTTCAAGTGATATTCAAGTGAATAAACATTTGTGGAAAGTACTGCATGTTAGGTCATTTAGTAAAACTATATACAATGTACATGCTTTATCTGTAAACATTAGATCAAAAGTGCTTTAAGATAAATTCAATAAATCAAAAAGAGGGGAAAGTCAAACAAAGTTGATGGTTTGAAAAAATATTGGTCTTTCACGACACAAGGGCTCACTTAGACCTACAACATAAATATGAGCATTTATGTGTTAGTGTATTAATTATATTTCCAACAAAGGAAGTGTGGTGTAATCAGTAAACAGTGTCATGTCTGCTTTTCACATTGCCCACCATCAGGACCTTACATGGTTCTTTCAGCCAGCCGAACAAAGACAGAAACTTCAAAACGAAGTCTGAATCATTCCCGGTTTCCTTCCACCTCCACACAGGTTACTGAGCTGAAGGAGCGACTGAGGCCTATGCGAGGCTTCTGGGTGTCCCTCCCACACACCATCTGCAATGATGAGAGGAAGGCTGCCGACGTCACTAATGAGGACCGCTGCTGGAACGGGCAAACCCGGGGGAGGTGAGCCAGATCAGAGGAAAGTGACTGGAGGTGATGAATGTGGGGAAGGTAGGAGAGGCTTTCAGGAATAGACGGAGGAGAGTGAGGGAATGTATTTTATTTAGCCTCCACCAGTCACCCACATGCTCTCTGCAGGAAGCTTGGTTTTATGCTCACAGATCCAGCCAAGATAGCAGGTTTGACATTATAAGACACGGTATGACACAAGTCCATTTGGATTGGTGAGAGGAGGAAAATGAAGTCTCCTAATACTGCTGCATTAAGTGACAATGACACTATAACTACACTAAAATTAGACATGCTAATCAGAACTGGAATAGCAGCCAGATTTACTGCTATCAAGTTTCATTCTTTGCTAAAGCTGGCTATAATATTTAAAGATTGCATTAACTTTGTATTTATTATTTCTTAAATTTTTTGCTTGATTGAGCTGTATGTTTTCCATTACACAAGGGCTTACATCTGATTAAAATTAAAACATCTGATTAAAAAAATTCAAATAGCAATGTTAAAATTAGGCTTTCTTTTCCTAAATGTATCCCTTGGTAATTCATGAATTAATTTTGATTATTCACCTTCCTGGTTCAATTTAACACCTCTACTATCTGTAGAATCAAGAAATATTTGAGAACCTGCCTGACAGCCTGAGGTATACAAGGTCAAAAAACTAAATATAAATGTACATAGAAATCCTTCTGTAGCATTATATGTCAGTTTGATCTGAATTGTTGCATATTTGCCACATCAATGACTCAGTCTCAAGCAAAACATGGTCATCTGGTCGTTTCTCATGATGCAACATTTACAACAGCCTGGACTTTGAGAGCTAAAACAACTTCTCTTTCACTGCTGTGATTAAGACAGGAAATAATTTGCTCAAAATCATAAAAATTTATGGCTTTTGGATGGGAAGTATGTGAATGACTTTGTGTGTTCAGGTACCTGCCGGATGTTACAGGCAACGGACTCGCCAGCCAAATAAACAACCCAGAGGTGGAGGTGGACATTGCCCGTCCAGATGTGAAGGTCAAACAGCTAATCGTGGATCTGAAGGTGGTGACCAACAAACTGAAGCACGCTGAACGCGGACAGGATATAAATTTCATAGACAGTGAGTTTACCTTTAGTTACCTTCCTGAAGTATTCAACGTTTTTGTCACATTTTTGTTTTTATTGGGATTTTGTGTAATAAATCAGTACTAAAAATAGCTGTAATCTCCCTTCCTGGCTCAATTCCTCATGGAACCTCCAATTTCTGCCATTAGAGTTTGCTCATCTAGAGATTGAACATTTAGACCATTCTTATTTTCAATTCAGTCAGAATGGATGAAGAACATCAATGAACATCATCCAATGACATTTTTAAGGCTTGCCACATATTCAAAATTAGATTAAGGTCTGAACTTTGGCTGGGCCATTCTAACACATGGATATGTTTGATCTAAACCTCTTGATTGAAGCGGTTTAGACTTTTTTAGTGTTGTTGTTCTGCTGGAAGGTGAACCTCTGCAAAGTTGAACAAATTATTTAACTGAGCCATGATCACTGCAGCACCTCTATAAATGAACTCTTTGTCTAGCCTATTAGATTAGGTGAATAAGGTGGATCTTTGTAGATTTTTTTTCTCCATTGAAAAGGGGGAGTATAAGAGTAAAAGGAAATAGGAAATAGAGCACACCACACTTTTCAGATTCCTAATTGTTAAAGCATTTAAAAAAACATTTAACTTTTGCCTTTCACTTCACAATTACTATTTTGTGTTGATCACACAAAATCTCAAGAAAATATTATGTATCATGTCATAACATTACATGTGTAAAAATCTAAAGGGAACTGTTAATCTCCAAAGGATTCAGTTTTGTTGTGAAATACCATTCATCCATATTTATTGGCATATATCTCCTTATTGCCTCCAGATTGAATATGAATGCATCTTTTTTTATTATTATTTCAGGTGAGGAGGGCAGTGGCTCAGGGGGTGGAGATCATGATGAAAGGTACAGTGATGATTGGCCAGGTTATGGCCCTCACTCTCCTCCGTACAGCAAAACCCCACGTAACCCCGTCTCCAGTCCGGCAAAGCCTACGCGAGGCCGGGAGAGAAACGGGTCCAAGTGGAGCAGAAACCATGGCCAGGGACGTGTCAAAGCCTCTGCCACCTCTCCTCATCTGCACATTTCCTCCCTTGTTTCCTTGTTGTCTTTGCAGTGTGTAATCATGGTTTCCCCCTTGTGGAGATAGCTGGTTATTACAATCTGGAGGTATTGTAGAGAGTTTTCTGTCATGCTGCCGTCTTAAGCACATTCTGAAGATTTTAAAAAGGCAATTCCATTACAAGGACAAACCGAGGCTAAATTAGCAATAAAGAAAACACTTTTTTTACACTATACTGAAGAAATCAAAATGAAATTCTCTCCCCCCAGTTATCAAAAGCAAACATTCCCCAATTTTGAGGTAAACCCCACCCCCCAAAACAAGTAGAGCTATGTTTTAAGTGCCATTTGTGAGATTTTGACCTATTGGAGTTTGTTACTGAATGGTGTACTTTTTTGATGAAAGTTGAAAGAGATTTTTGTATTATTATTTTAACATCAAGTGAATTAGCACCTTTTCTGAGTGTTTGAGAAAGTGAATAGTGTCATCTGTGAAGTAGAGATTAGTGGTCCCAATTATTACTGGCTGTTTGGAAATGTTTCTACTTTCTTCTTTCAAAAGTAACAAAGAACGATCTTTAATTCTAACATGATTTTGAGTTATTAGAAAAAACCCAAAACAGCTGGTTTCAAAGAAAACATGTTTGAGTGATATTCAGAAAGCTTGCTGTTTGACACTGTGGACAAAAAGCTTAACTTATGGGAGATTATTGAATAATAATTTCCTGATTGTGTTGTATTGCTTGGCTATCAAAATGCTGCAAAAATTACATATGTTGAGTCACTACATATAATGGATGTGCATGGTATTAAGTTGTAAACGTGGTGCACCATATTTACCAACTGAAAATTTTGATTTTAATTTCCTGCCAACAAGCTCTAGATGTTTGTATGTTTTAGAATTTTATTTTGAAGTAAAACTACTAATCAGCTGTTTGCTCATATAAAGACTCATGCACTAAGAACATTTCCCAAAATGTCAACATAAAACACAAAGTTACTGAAGTCTGTTGGTTGGACTTTTGAAGAGAAAAGAGGCACTGAGACTCGAAAGAATGTATAAATGCTGCAAACAGACCCTGGAAAATCTGGTTTTGACAGAAAAAGAAATGTTTATTTATGCAAATCAGCCACTGTAGAAAAAAAATCAAGCTTTTATTTGCTCTGCTTTAAAATTTTTTATTCTGAGCCAAACTTTTTCACAGAATAACACCAGCAAGTCAGAAGTGATTGTCAGTTCAGAAAAAAAGCATTCCAGTAGAAACAGTGGCATTCATTTACATTGTTTTACCACACACAGGATTAAATTACACAACAAATGAATGAAAGTGTTTTAATTATGTGCTTTTGATGATCAGCAGCCAGATAATTGAGTGGCAGCATCTGTTGTATATGTTAAACGTCAGGAACTCTTTCTCTGATAACTTCAAGGTGAATTTATGGCACAACTTTTTTTCATGTTGTAACTGTTTTTTGGTATCAAACCAGTGATATTTTCAGCTTCAATAAAAACCTGAAGAAAATTTTTTGTTCCTTTTTTTTATTTCACAAAATACCTGAAAGCACAGTTAAAATCTGTATTCTTGACATTTAAACATTTATACTGAGGTATAAAATCTTATTTTTGTGTCATTATGCTATAGATTTGTGTCATTATGCTATATATATACATATATATATACAGTATATGCCATAGCATATTGCACATACCCTATTGCATATACTAACCAAAGGTATCTGCTTATGCAATCTGCAAATCTGCCAATTCATGGGGAGTAGCCTACTGTGTTGTTTTATGAGAAAAACAAACTCTGTAAGTCTTTGTCAAAAAAATATGAGAAGAAAGAAAAGGTCCAAACTTTTGTCATAACACTGTGTACACTGATTAGAAGAAGGATGTGCAGTCAGTTTAACCTACAATTTTTTGATCAATTTAACTTTAATTACGAGCAATAAAACAATTTCAAATAAACATTTATGCTCACACCAGTTCAGCACAGAACAACCAACCACTGAAATAGATGTGAATAAATCAGCAGACCTAGAAAAAAAAACTACCACCAGGGGGCACCAAAGGATTTTTTGACATCAATTCAGCATCTGGGTTGAGGGATGGCCGCCAAAAGTTAATGCGACACGAGCTACCATAAAAACATGCAACAATTTCACAAGGGTGACAGGAGCAATCAAATAAAATCTACCAACAGGGGGCACTAAAGGATTTTTCAACACTAATTCAGCGTCTTAGGCCCAAGGCCGTCAAATATAAATGCAACAGCAACTACTCAAAAGGATGTCAATTTTTCAAATGGCTAAAAAAAGACATAAAATGTACCATTAGGGGGCACAAAAGGTTTTATCAGCGCCAAGTCAGCATGTTTGGGTTACAGAGCGGCCTCCAAAATATAACGCAACAGCAACAATGCAGTTTCAATCCAGATGATAATCTTTTAAAATTATTACTACCAAATTAATTTGGTAATTATAATCAAAATATTGTTTTATAGCACTGATAAGAATATAAAACATTATTTTAAATTTAGACATTTTTTTTTATTAAATCCAATTACTTTAAATACTTTAAGATGTTAAACTGCTGTGTTATTTGCAACTTAATGTGTTTAATTTAGACTCTAATTAGATACCTTCAGCTGCATCCTAATGTCTGCCATTTATTAAAACTTATGTTAGAAAACAAACAAATCAACGCAACAACTCAAGAGGAGTCTGATTAGCTTGATGTACTTAAATTAACTTGACTTAATTTATGGTGCTTGAGCTGATTTTCACACAAGTTATGGTACAGCACAGTGACAAACAAACAGCAATGATGGAATTTAGCATCAGTGTGGTTGTGTGGTCAAGATGAGGTGTGGATTCACATCAGACAAAGTCAAAGGCAGATATGGGATGTGATTGCCATGGAGATGCGAAACTCTGTCACCCTTTTTTTGTTCCTTGTCTAGGCGGGTTCATTGGTGCACCAATGCACACACGAGCATTTAAAAAGGTGGGGCGAGGCTTTCTGTATGGCCTTCCATGCATTGTCAGTTTAGAAAAACACCCATCCTAAATCTACCACTACCATAAATAAGTGAAATATGCAACCTCACAGAAAGATAATTCAGATCAAAGCCCTGCTTGATGCAACACAGCTGCACCCCATGCATTTTTTTTTCTTGATTAAACTCACATGAGAAGGTCTTCCTGTTCTATGTCTTTTATCTTTTGAAAAACATATTATCGCAATGCCTCAAGATTTTCTTCATTTTAGTATAATCAGTCTAACGTCAAATTCGGGAGTGGGTTTTTATCACAGGTTTTCAGAGATGGAAAGTAACTACATTTACTTGACTTTTTGGAAAAGATATACTATAAGGAGTAGTTTACTACATAAATGTGTTATTTTGTTATTATATTTATATTTTTTTCATTTTGATTTCCAAAATACCAGGGTTTACATGTTACTTTAGATTGTTGTTTTTCTGATGACATGATCTTTTAATATTAAATGAGATATTACCATCATTTACTCACTACTTAAGTGGATTAAAAAAAATAATTTTTTTACTATTACTTGATTTATTTATTGGATAACTCCATTCAACTTTTACTTGTGTAAAAATATGCTGAATTAGTGGTACTCTTGAGTACAAGTTTTGGATACTCTACCCTCCTGTAGTGGGTAGAGTAGTGCTAGATTCGCCACATTGTCATGGTTGATCTGAAACTCACCTTATCACTCTGAACACACACACCCTGCCTTAACTGAGCAATCTCAAAACTGACTGACATGTTCGTTAAGCTTGGTAAAAATGGCAATTAATATTTAACTAATTGCAGTTTTTGTAGTTGTATAGGTTAAGTTGATATTTTGTTTTATTGATTTGAACAACATAAAATTATTGTTGCAGGAAAGCATAGGATCAGGTCAATAGTTTCTGCTAAATTTAGCTCAGCGAAACATCTAGTGCACTTTGGCTGCATATCCTGTTGACGCACAGAACGTTGCACATTCTGAGTAAACATGCTGTGCGGTCTGCCAGATGCATAGAAATGGCCAGCCACAACCTACATCTTGCAGCTCAGCCACTGCATGTGGCTTTACTTCTTGTTTCATAGGTAATTAAGTGCAAACCATTTGTTCATGCAAACAATTTTTTTTTCATATTTGCATTTGTATTAATACACCTCAAGTTAAAGAATTTCCACCTGAAATACATTTTCTCATTTCGGGGTCAGCACAAAAGAGGAAAAAACAAGCAAACAATTATTTTATTTTTACTTTTTACAAACTTTTATACTTTAAAAGTTATATGGTGGATGATTGTCACAGTTCCTGTGAAAAATAATGGTTTCTTTAGATATTGCATAGCCTGAGTCAGCAAATTCTCTTCACCAGAGCTGTCCTTTTCATTACTTATTTTCCACCTACAACTACGGAGACAATCATTCTGCAATCCTCTGCATAATATATTTGTAGCTGACCTGTTTTGCATCCTCTTCAGCAATGTTCAGAGAAAGTACATAGCAATAGACAAAATGCGGTTAAACATTGTGTTTTTTTGTTGCTATTTGAGTACATTGACATGAAAAGATCAGCTTGATAGTCCAGCCAACCTACCTTCAGCTCCAGAAAGTCCCCAGTGGGTGACTCAAATATGAACATAGAGGTGGAACCATAGTGATATTTTCTTTGTCTGCAACTGCATTAGATCAACAACTGAGTCAGCCGTCTATGTGTTTTTATTTCTTTGTATTAATTGTATTTATTTGAATTGAACAAATTTGGTGGGAGTCAATCACACATGCATTTAAACTAATCATTCAAAACGTCACACCACCGCCTCCTTCTTACTCATTCAGCAAAAGAACTTCCATCCATCAGACAATTCAGAAAGAACATATGATATAAATGAGGAGAGCATCTGTAAAATGTTCATATATCTTTTGGACCGTGTGAGTTTTGGGGTGGAGTTTCATTCAAAGGGATATTTGGGGAGTTTGAAGGCCAAGTAAACACCCCAGATCCTTTACTGTGGCAACTGAGGCAAATCTGAAGTATTTTTTTTTTCAGGCTTGATTACTGTTTTGCCAGTAGTGGGTTGCAATTGTAATGGAGAAACCCCCAGCCATGATGGGGCTGTGTTAGTACTCAGACGAGGTTGTTAGTGGTTAAGTAACAACAGAATAGACATTTGTGCTTCCGCAACCGAGGATCGGACCGCCAGGGCCCCCTTCCTCGGCCACCTCCCATCACACAATGCACCCGACCCCTTTGGCCCCTCTCATGGGCCCTCCCATGGGAGGGAGGGCCCAGGTTTCCTCTTTGGGCTGAGCCCAGCCAGGCTCCATGGGTAAAAGCCCGGCCACCAGACACTCGCCGTCGTGCCCCCCCTCCAGGCCTGGCTCCAGAGTGGGGCCTCGGTGACCCGCGTCCGGGCAAGGGAACGCCGAGTCCAAAGTTTGAATTCATTATTGGGGATGTCTTTTTTAAATTTTTTTGTTCTATTCAGACATTTGGATTCAGTATATTTGCAAGACCTATGTAATGTTGAGGTGAGAATTGCTTCATCGTGATGACTTAAGAAATCTGAAGTCCAAATGTAAAAGACCTGATTTCTGTCAGGTTGCAGAGAATCTACTTTAACAACCTCTGTTTAATTCTGGTGGCCTCTTTTGTTGCACTACTTTTCCCATGAAACATTGTTCAGTTTTAAAAAAACATACATTTCACTGTTTTTCATTGACATTACCTATTTCTGTAATAGTCCCCGATAGGTTCAGGTTAGGGGAAACAGAAATACTTCTGCACAAACAGTGATACAGTGTCTTCAATATGGATGAACGATGCTGAAAACCAAACTAATTTCATCATAGAAACCTGATCACACCTGACATACTTTGTTGCGTGCTTGGGAATGTTTCAGATTGTTGGTAAATGTCTTAATAGCTAAAAACAAATGAAAACGCTCCAATATCATAAACATTGGGATAAATTATTTTCTGATAGTTTTAATAGTAAATCTGCTCTGCATAGAATTTAGCTAACTTTAATTATATCACTGAGTAAACATGTTAAACAAACTTAAGGGGGAACACTGTTACTTTTAATATTCCCTTTGTCACTCTCTTTCCTACAAATTGATGACTGAACTTTGAAATATACAGTAGTTTTTTTTCTAACTTCAAAAAAGAAACAGTTGTTTCATCTTACCACAAACATATAAATAAAGTAATATAACAGTGACACCTGGCTCAAGATATTGAAATCTATTAAAAGCCATTTGTCACTAGCAATTAATTGTAATTTAGTACAGAATTGTACTGTGAAAATAATGTTTTCTTCTCTGTTTTAAAATGGATAGATATTGTTTATCTTTACCAAGTTCAAGGGAGACTTCTCTAACCTGAACATTTACTAAATAAACCTACGTTGTGTGTATGGTGAGATACATTGCCAAATATTTGGCAATGTATCTTTATTTGAAAAAATAAAAACCTGTATTTGAATGATTGTTTTACAAAACCACAAAATTGAAAAACAAAACAAAACAAAAGTCTGAAGTTCTTCCTTACAGTAATGTGTGACAGGTGTTACTTTTTATTGCAGACTGAATGAAAATGGGTCATATTCATGGGATTTGTAGAGTGTGCGTCTTCTGCGTTTGAACCAATCAGCGTGATTTCAGTCTTGTTGACGTTGATAACCTAAATCTTCTATCTAAAATCATCATTCGCGCAGGAGAACGGTGACACAATGGCAATGTTCAGAGGACTGTCAGCGTTAATTCTTCTAAGAACAATGAGTGAGTTCAAAGAAAATAATTATTATTTAAATGTGTAAAATTTTTGTTTTGCTTTTAGACTCTGTTAGTGTCCGTTTAGCTGTTCTGTGGTTTTAATAATTTTGTTCTTTCTTTGTTTTAGTTGTGATTGAAACCCTAAAGGTTCCTGACAAAATCCCTCTGACAGAAGCTGAACTCGGTCAAACTGTGAATCTGACATGTGATACATCTGGTCGGCAAAGTGGGTTGTTTTACTGGTATAAAATGAATTATGGACATATGATCCAAACAGTTGTTAGGGGCATTTTTAAAGACTTAATACTTGAAAATAACTTTACAAACTCAAGGTTTCAAGTAAAAAATATGGGAGACAAAAATTTGCTCATCATCAGAAATGTCAGCAAAGAGGATGAAGCAACATATTTTTGTCAGACAGGAGCAGCATACCAGCCGAAATTTGTTAATGGCACAAATTTGATTGTGAATGGTAAGATCACTTAATTTTTGGTTTCTTGCTATTTTTGAGTTCATGCCTAATCAAATCACATTATTAAAAAACCTTTTGTATTTGCTTTTGCAAACTCAGATTCTCAAAATAAGAAGTCTTTTCATGTGAAACAAACTTCAGACATGAAGTCGATTTTGCTTGGAACCAGTGTGACTCTACAGTGTTCACTTCACTCAGAGGAAAAAGAAAAACAAAGCACAGACCAATGTGCAGATAAACATGACGTGTTCTGGTTCAGAGCAGAATCAAAATCGAATCCAGGATTCATCTATGCTGATAAAAAAAGTTGCAATAAACTAGCAGGAAGCAGCTGTGGATACCGTCTGGCTAAAACTATACGAAGCTCCTCGGACACTGGCACTTACTACTGTGCTGTGGTCACTGGTGGGGAGATCCTGTTTGGAGAAGGAACCAAAGTGGAGACAAGTAAGCTTTTAAGTACATCTTTATCTTTTTTCTTGTCTTTGCAATTAATTTACACATGTCTGAAGACTTTAGAAGTAGAAATGTTGTATTTGCAACCAGTGTAATTCACAGATTTTCACAAATTACAAAAACTTGTGTCAAAGATGTTACTTCTCCACTTCTCTTGCCTTGTAAATAAATGGATTTGTAAAAGTGGAAACACCATCTAACTAGCTATATTTACCTCTTCATCCCTAAATCTGCAAAGTATAAACCACCTCCCAATACATAGAAATTTATCAGAGAGGATTTTCACAATCTGCATCTGAATGACCCATTCTGCTTCCTTCCATGGGTTAACCAGACTAAGTAACCAGATCATAAATAGAGGACATTTATTAAATATCTGCTCCTTCACCATCACACAGGGACGTTGTTTTAAGGGGACCTTGTAAATAAAATTCACTTTTTGCATGTTTTTATGCTTCCATTTGGGTCTAAACAGCTCCCATTAACAGGCCAAACGCTTAAACCACACCCACATGCTTTTTGGCAACAAATTAATGTTTTTTGGTGTCTGGAAAATGAGTTGTTTCAAAAACCTCCCTATTGTTAAATTGCAATCGATGAGTACTGCGCCATTACCCGGTAACTTAAGCAGACCTGTAGCATGTTTGGCCAGACTTTTCTTGACTTGATGGAACAAAAGCTTCACGTCCCAGCCATAGGACTTGGAAATTTTGGACAAATGGTCTTGGCCATATAGTATTGGATTGGTGAGTTTTTTTGTTTTTTTTTTTTGTATTGTCCATCCTTGCTATTCAAGGGTGATGGCATCTTGTTGCCATGGAAACCATTTTCCTCATTATGGACATAGTCTCCTCGGTGTCTGCCTACAACTGATAGGAGTGCCTGCCTGCCTCAGTCCTTGTCTTAATGTTCCCTGTTTGAGGTCGCACCGAAATGCCTTAGTTACAATGTAGACTCGCATACGATGCATTTTAAATCATCACAGATTACAGATATAAAAATCATATTCACTTAATATTGATTAATTTGCAAGTCTGATAAAACAAATAAGAAAACACAGTTTGATTTAATGATTATACTACAAGTTTGCCTATGTAACAGGCAAACTACACTACAAAAGAAAACCCTGTCAGTGCATATTCTAACATTACTCAATCACTCAGAGGTCCAATAATTTTGTGCCTTGATTATGTGAGTTCCCATAACATTTGTGGAAACAAGGAATGATCTCACCTAATATTGACAGGGGTTTTATCTGATGGTCAAAAGGATAATTGCTGCAATTAATATCTCTTTCCTTTAACAGAAGATACAACAGTCACGTCTCTTACTGAACTGGATGAGGATAAACCATGCAATATGGTAAAGCCTTAGTTACAATGTAGACTCGCATATGATACATTTTAAATCATCACAGATTACAGATATAAAAATCATATTCACTTAATATTGATTAATTTGCAAGTCTGATAAAACAAATAAGAAAACACAGTTTGATTTAATGATTATACTACAAGTTTGCCTATGTAACAGGCAAACTACACTACAAAAGAAAACCCTGTCAGTGCATATTCTAACATTACTCAATCACTCAGAGGTCCAATAATTTTGTGCCTTGATTATGTGAGTTCCCATAACTTTTTCTGATTTGTGGAAACAAGGAATGATCTCACCCTAATATTGACAGGGTTTTATCTGATGGTCAAAAGGATAATTGCTGCAATTAATATCTCTTTCCTTTAACAGAAGATACAACAGTCACGTCTCTTACTGAACTGGATGAGGATAAACCATGCAATATGGTAAAATAATTTTTTTTAAGTATGTTATTTATTTTGTGTACTGCTAGGAACTTGTAACAGTTATTTGATAACAAAAAAAAAACAAAAACAGATTTGTCTTATTTTAAACAGTAAAATTTAATTAAAGAAAAAAAAAGACATATCTAAATAGCTGTTTTAAGGTATTGTATTGTATCTTATTCCCGGTTTCTTTCTCTAGTCATACCTGATTTTATATGTCTGATTTTCTGGTACCATTGGGACTTTGTTATCCTTTGGTTATGAATATAAACCTATTAAGCATGCAAGTTGGGGAAAAAGCAACATCTACCCCTTGTAAGTTGCATTGCAGCAGTGCACAGTGTTTTGCAACAAATCTGTATAAATAACCACCATTGTTTTTGTCAGATACTGCGATCTATGCAAAGTGGAGCGTGTAACATTGTGATGACTTAAAAAATCGAAAGCAAAATCATAGCAGACTTGATTTTTATCACGTTTGAGCAGACTCAAGATACAGTGAGTCTGTCTCAACAACCTGTGAACTATTCAGGTGACCTCTTTTTTGCACCATTTTCCTCTCAGATCATATTCTGATTTCTGAAAAAGCCCTGAAACACTTACATGAAACAATAAACATTGCTATTGGCTGATGTTGGCCATTTCTGAGCTGAAATGAATAACTAGTGTTTATTTCCATGTTAATGCAATATGTTTGTATTTTTAATGTCATATTGCATATTGCATCACTCAAGTCTGTTTAAGTCAATTTACTGGTCACCTGAAAATCGATGAAAACGCAGACATCTTCATCAAAGACAGTCCTCCAGCTGCCCGGGACAGGATGTGAAAACTGGTCATGTCTGTTTTCTGTTATAGGGTCACTCTGTTATAGGGACACATGTCTGTTAATGGCATTCACAATTTAAAGGCCGTTAATAGATCAAAAGATTAAATTTATCTTAATGTTAAATCAAGGTTTCATTCTTTGTTTTAAAATAAGAAAATATTGCTCATCATTAACAATAGCAAAGAAATGCAAACATTTGCATGATTTATGTTTTTGTTTAAAGTAATTAAGACCTAAAAAGGTAGGCAGTTATTGTTTCACAAAACCAAAAAAAAAAGAAAAAAAAATTGAACCAAATTTTACCTCCGCCTTACAGTCATGTATGAAAAGTTTTACTTTTATTGCAGATTATTTGAAAATGGGTCATTGTTTTACTTATTTGTGGGATGTGCACTCTTTAGTTTAGCCAATCAAAGTGATTTTCATCTCGTCAACATTGACAACCCAAATCTTCTAACTTGGTGGAAAGACATCAGTTGTGCAAGACAACGGGGAAAAAATGACAATGGTTGGAGGACTGACTGCTTTCATTGTTCTAACCACAATGAGTGAGTTCAAAGAGGATAATTACTTAAATGTGTCAAATTTTTGTTGAGCTTTATACTATTTTAGAGTACCTTTTACTGTTGTTCTGTGTTTTATTATGGCTGTATTTAAATTTTTTTTAGGTGTGATTCAAACCCTACAGATTCCTGACAAAATCCCTCTGACTGAAGCTGAACTTGGACAAACTGTGAATCTGACATGTAACATAACTGGGCTTGACAATGGACTGTTTTACTGGTATAAGATAAATTCTGGACATAAGGTCCAAACAGTGGCTGGAGGCAGATTTGATAAAGTGAAGCTGGATCAACACTTTTTGAACTCAAGATTCGAAAGTAGAAAAGTCGAAGACACATATTGTCTCATCATCAAAAATGTCAGCAAAGAGGATGAAGCAACATATTTATGTCATGCAGGGTCAGCATATAAAATGACCTTTGTTAATGGCACCAACTTGGTTGTGAATGGTAAGATATTTTCATTTTGTGCAAAGATATCTTCATATCCTCATACAAAGATATGATATGTTTTCATTATGTCTAATAAAAAGAAGTAGTTAATTAACCTTTGCATGATTTTTATTTACTTTTTCAAACTCAGAATCTCAAAATAAGAAGTCTTTCAATGTGATTCAAACTTCAGAAGTGAAGTCAGTTTTGCCTGGAACTGAAGTGACTCTACAGTGTTCACTTCACTCAGAGGAAAAAGAAAAACAAAGCACAGACCAGTGTGCAGATAAACATGATGTGTTCTGGTTCAGAGCAGAATCAAAATCGAATCCAGGATTCATCTATGCTGATAAAAAAAGTTGCAATAAACAAGCAGGAAGCAGCTGTGGATACCGTCTGGTTAAAACTATACGAAGCTCCTTGGACACTGGCACTTACTACTGTGCTGTGGTCACTTGTGGGGAGATCCTGTTTGGAGAAGGAACCAAAGTGGAGACAAGTAAGCTTTTAAGTACATCTTTATCTTTTTTTCCATCTTTGCAATTAATTTACACATGCCTAACAAGTTTAGAAATAAATGACAAATGAATTGCTTTGTAGTCACTGTGATAGAGAGCCACACAGACCATATGAAAAAATGCCACAGCATATGATTTATTAAATCCCTATAGTGGATTTAGGAGTCACTAAAACAGTATTACATGTGTTACATTACATGTAATGTCTATGTTTCTATTTTTAGGAGAAGAATTGTTCCTGTATGCTATTGTATTGCTTGGAGGACTTTTGGTTTGTTCTGTTCTTGTGAACATCACTTTGATTTTCCAAAGAAGAAAGCCAAAACGACATTGTGAAAATCTCAAAGGTAGGTTTGTTGTGTGTATAATATTTTCTCTAAATTGTTTGTTTAATTGCACATGTGTTAAGGTATATATACTGGGATCAGATTTAAGAAGATATTGGGCACCTCACTCATAGAAATGACTAATTGGATGAACTCAATTAAGTCTTGGGTATATTTCTACAATTGAAATAAACAAAGTCCATTCAACATAATTTTTCTATGGAAACCTCAAACCCCAGAACTCCAGGCTATTGCCCTGGTAAGCCGTCCTAAAAGTCTCAGCTCAGGTACCAGTCACCTTCAAGTCCATTCCATGTAAAGGTTTATTTCTACTTCACAAAGAGAGATTGATGAACTTTGATTTCTCACGTACAAAGTAAGGTAAAAGGCAAATATAAGAAAAGCAGAACACCTAATTATATTTTCACCACTTATAAAATCTGGGACCTGTTGGTCAAAAGATTACTGCAACTAATGTATTATTTCTATAACAGAGAATACAACAGTCACAAGTCTTACTGAACTGGATGAGGATCAGCCATGCAATGGGGTAAAAACATTTTTTTTCTATGTGCAAAAATAACAGAGAATCCAACGATGCAAATTAATTAAAACCTGTTTTATTATGTTCAACAAATGGTGTTTTTTTCTACATTAGTTTTGTATATAAATGTTTTGTATATAAATGTTAGTTTGAATAAAAAAATCAAGCCATGATATATGCTGAAATACTGACACTGATGAAAATATAATATTCACAGCAGCAGCTTATCACTTAAAACAAAAATAATTTCTGTTTCAATAAACTGACTATATAAAAACATAAGTCATCTTTGGAATAATTAAAAACAGATTTTATCTATTAAAAAACTTATATATTTTCTATAACAAACTGAACACTATTGTCTAACCAATTTTAGGAGGATGATGCGGAGGATGGGTTGAACTATGTGGCTCTAAATTTCTCTTCACGAAAATCTACAAGAAGGAAGAGTAAGAGGGAGACATCGGACAACTGCACATATTCAAACATTAAACTGTCCATGAAAGGCAGCATCCATCAAAGGGATAATATAAAATGAACATATGTACAAAAACATTTGACTTTTTTATATTTACATTATTTGGAAATATTCATTTTTAGGGCAAATCAAAGATGTATCACAGTAATATTGTACATTAGCCTTGTCAGACACCTTAGTATAGAAAGCTTTTCCAGGCTTTTCAAATGTACAAGTTAATATGTTGTTATATGTTTTAACATATTTGTTTTAAACTTGCTTGACAGAGAATAAAGAAATTTGATGTGACATATTAGAGTCATGATAATGTCCATTGGCCTATTAGTGAACATATAAATAGAAAGTTAGTTTTTTTTTTTTTTTACATAGTTTCTTTTTCTGTGTGCTGCTAAAATGCTGCAACAGTTGTTTGATAAAAATATATAAAAAAACATTGCTGTCTTATTTTACACAGATAAATTTTATAAAAGCAAAAAAGCTGTAAAACAGTTTTTGGTTATTAAAGTGCTCTAAGTGTATACATGTAAATGTGGTTTATTGTATATTTTTCAGATTTCTTTTTATAGTCATATCTCAATTTACATCTGTTTTTGCCTGGCAATGTTGGGTCTTTCTTCTACCTGTGTGGTGTGTATTCATTATTTCACTATGGTTTAATAAACTTTTTCCCAAATATCATATACACTGAAGGAAAAAGAGATGATAATTGTGAGAAAAACCCTAATGCCCAGAGGAAATGTAATTTTTTCTTCCCCAGGAACATCAGCTCCTCTCACCTTGAAATTTACTTCTGGGCTGTCTCCACATGTGGAAAAATTTTATTTGGAAATGAAATCAGAAAAGAAGAAGGTAGTATATATGTAACCTGCAAAATTGTAAACAGAGACATAAATATTTTCAAAATGCACACATTTATTTTTTCTATCTTTCTATCTTATTCAGGTCTATCTTATTTCTATCTTATTCAGGTCCCCCAGACAACTTGGGGCTCATTGCAAAAGACATGTAACAGGCAGAAGCTGGAGTTGAACCCACAACTTTCAACTACTCTTACCACTAAGGCACAGTTACCCTTTCGCCACCTGCCTATTTGTGTCATTTAAAAACCCCAACTTTGTGGCATGAAGACACCTTAAAGTTCACAAACCCAAAGCAACAGCAGAATCGTCCAAATTATGACATTGTACTAATTTTCAATAGAAGGACACACGCCACATGAAGGTCTCTGAAAAACACAGTTACTCAAAGGCTATATTTTATTAATTTCTTTCAGTTCGCATGATGGTTATTTTGTTTGTTTGTTTGTTTGTTATTTTTTTTGTTGAGGAGAGAGAGAAGTCACATATACTACAGATCTGTTGTTCACAGAAGTCATGCAATCCTTCCAGTTCATTCCACTTGCTTTACCCAGTATTACAATTGACAATTCACGCTATGTCTGATTATCAGATTTATGTTTCCCTGTGTAAGTTATAGTATAGGCTACACAATTTCATTTATTAAATTTTTTCCCATACTTAATATAAGCAGGCTCAAAATTACTTAAACTATGCTTCAGGTTATTGGTGGAATTGCATTAAGTATAATGATTATCTTATTAGATATACCGTACTTAATCAGCGGTTTGTAAAAACAAACAATAAAGCAGTAAATCATATGGTAGCAACCTGAATACCTATAAATAGAGAGGATGAAGTTCAAACTAGAAAAAAAAGAGAACAGTAAAGATGCATTTAAAATCATGATCTTAGAATATAGTCACCATACTAGTGTAAAACAGTTTCCATTATTTGAAGTATTCTTCTATTGTTTAGTTTAAACAAATATGATGATCCTATCTTGTGAGTGACATTTTCTGGCTGTTTGGAAATTTTTCTACGTAGTTCTTTCAAAAATAACAAAGAACGATCTTTAACATTTACATGATTTTGAGTTATTAGAAAAAACCCAAAACAGTTGGTTTCAAAGAAAACATGTTTGAGTGATATTCAGAAAGCTTCACATTTGACACTGTGGACAAAAAGCTTAACTTTTGGGAGATTATTGAATAATAATTTTCTGATTGTATTGTATTACTTGGCAGCATCTGTTGTATATGTTAAACGCCAGGAACTCTTTCTCTGATAACTTCTGCAAACATTCCTGTCAAGGTGAATTTATGGCACAACTTTTTTTCATGTTGTAACTGTTTTTTGGTATCAAACCAGTGATATTTTCAGCTTCAATAAAAATGTGAAGAAATATTTTGTTCCTTTTTTTATTTCACAAAATACCTGAAAGCACAATTTAAATCTGCATACTTGACGTTTAAATATTTATACTGAGGTATAAAATCTTATTATTGCATACACTAACCAACATTAATGGTTGCAATTAGCAACCACTAATGGCTTTTGTCACCGATTCTGTTTATTACTTTCATGGACAGAATTTCTAGGCGTAGCCAAGGTGTTGAGGGGATCCGTTTTGGTGATCTTTGGATCTCATCTCCGCTTTTTGCGGATGATGTGTTGGCTTCATCAGGTTGTTATTTGCAGCTCTCGCTGGAGCGGTTCGCAGCCGAGTGTGAAGCGGCGGGAATAAGGATCAGTGCCTCCAAATCCGAGGCCATGGTCTTGAGCCGGAAAAGGGTAAAGTGCCTTCTTCGGGTCAGGGGGGTGTCCTGCCCCAAAGGGAGGAGTTCAAGTATCTCTGGGTCTTGATCACAAACGAGGGAAGAAGAGAGCGGAAGATTGACAGGCGGATTGGTGCAGCGTCTGCTCGGTCATCCGGGAGGGTTGACTGAGTGGTGGGTAGAGCTGCTTCTCCTCCACGTCAAGAGGAGCCAGTTGAGGTGGCCCGGGCATCTGGTTAGGATGCCTCCTCGGTGTAGTGTTCTGGGCATGTCCCACCTGGAGAAGACCCTGGGGACTATGTCTCTTGGCTGGCCTGGGAATGCCTTGGGATTCCCCCGGTGAAGCTGGAACAAGTGGCTGGGGAGAGGGAAGCCTAAGCCTCCTACTACCCCTACGACCCGATGTATGTATGTATGTATGGATTGATGGACAAGAACAAGAATTTCGCTTCAAAGTTTGCTTTGTGAATAGTAGCTGTAGTGTCACTTTAAGCACTATCAGCTATGTTATTAGGTTGACCATGTTGACCTTGGTCTGAGGTCATTCTTCCTTAAATTTTTGACCAGATTATGCAAACAGACCAGAGCTCACAGATGTGCAACCACTGTTTCTACCAGACTTTGCCTTGGACCCAAGCCCAATAAAGAGCCAACATGATCTCTCAATGTTTGGTCCTCATTCAAGTTGGGGAATGCTCATGCTCCTGAAAGCTAAATAAGAAGCCAGATTTGATAATAATGCACCCTAGAAGACATCTACTAACTGTTTTGTTGGAGTGAAATGAGCTAATTGGCACAAATGTCATTACTACTTAATCCATTGATAATTGACATTCCTTTTGGGTGGGCGTTTTCATTCTATTAACAGACTTAAAACTAACATTTCAAGAATGTTAGGCCAGGGATGTCTGCAAGGCCTCAAAACTATAATGGAGTATGTTTGTGTGTTTTCATTCCTCTATTATTTAACACTACCCTGTGTTTTTGTTCACTTAATACAATTTAGATTTACACAGTTAAATTCAGATTGCACACAGAAGTACTGTTCTTTGAATTAAAAGTAAAAGTGGGACATAATATCAGATTCATACTCACCAAAGGTAGCTGCTTACACAATCTGCAAATCTGCCAATTCATGGGGAGTACTGTGCTGTTTTATGAGAAAAACAAACTCTGAAAGTCTTTGTCAAAAAATATGAGAAGAAAGAAAAGGTCCAAACTTTTGTGATAACACTGTGTGCGATACATTGATTAGTAGAAGGATGTGCAGTCAGTTTAACCTATAATTTAAAAAAAGAAAAAAAAATCAATTTAACTTTAATTACGAGCAATAAAACAATTTCAAATAAACATATATGCTCACACCAGTCCAGCACAGAACAACCAACCACTGAAATAGATGTGAATAAATCAGCAGACCTAGAAAAAAAACAAACTACCACCAGGGGGCACCAAAGGATTTTTTCACATCAATTCAGCATCTGGGTTGAGGGATGGCCGCCAAAAGTTAATGCGACACCAGCTACCATAAAAAGATGCAACAATTTCACAAGGGTGACAGGAGCAATCAAATAAAATCTACCAACAGGGGGCACTAAAGGATTTTTCAATACTAATTCAGCGTCTTAGGCCCAAGGCCGTCAAAAATAAATGCAACAGCAACTACTCAAAAGGATGTCAATTTTTCAAATGGCTAAAAAAATAAATAAAATGTACCATTAGGGGGCACAAAAGGTTTTATCAGCACCAAGTCAGCATGTTTGGGTTACAGAGCGGCCTCCAAAATATAATGCAACAGCAACAATGCAGTTTCAATCCAGAAGGTAATCTTTTAAAATTATTATTACTGCCAAATTAATTTGGTAATTATAATCAAAATATTGTTTTATAGCACTGACAAGAATATAAAACATCATTTTAAATTCAGACATTTTTTTTTATTAAATCCAATGACTTTAAATACTTTAAGATGTTAAACTGCTGTGTTATTTGCAACTTAATGTGTTTAATTTAGACTCTAATTAGATACCTTCAGCTGCATCCTAATGTCTGCCATTTATTAAAACTCATGCTAGAAAACAAACAAATCAACACAACAACTCAAGAGGAGACTGATTAGCTTGATGTACTTAATTTTTTTTGTTTTTTTATTCATTTTTTTCTCTGAAGAGTTTAAATCTTACTAAATACAAATAGTGGCTTGTATTTTTACAAAAGTAGGCAGACAGGAATGAGGGCTAGGAGACAGGGGAAGGCATGCGGCAAAGGTCGCTGGGACCGGGAGTCAAACCAGTGTCGAGGACTAAGGCCTCCAAACGTGGGGCATGCCCCTGCGCCACTACTACACACCCCTAATGTACTTAAATTAACTTGACTTAATTTATGGTGCTTGAGCTGATTTTCACACAGGTTATGGTACAGCACAGTGACAAACAAACAGCAATGATGGAAAATTTAGCATCAGTGTGGTTGTGTGGTCAAGATGAGGTGTGAATTCACAACAGGGTTTTTTTTAGTCTACGTTTCAGCCTTAACAAATATAGCTTTTATATGCTGTTTTGTTTTTTTTTTAGCGCCTGAGTGTACTAAAATAACCTATCCCAATGCATGTGCTATGACAGCTACATGCTGAAGTTTCCACTGCGGTAAATGCGGCTGTGGGTCTGTTCTTCAGTCGTTACTTAGACATGCTGCTTAGTCACTATTCCGACCAACATGTTTTAAAAGGTGCAAAGAGCTGAACTGCTAATCACTTTGTTGATCATTCTCAGTCAGGAGTTTCAATCTTGAAATGATCCCCTTAGACCTTTTGCAGACAAAGTCAAAGGCAGACATGGGATGTGATTGCTGTGGAGCTGAGAAACTCTGTCACCCTTTTTTTGTTCCTTGTCTAGGTGGGTTCATTGGTGCACCAATGTGCAGCCGAGCATTTAAAAAGGTGGGGCGAGGCTTTCTGTATGGCCTTCCATGCATTGTCAGTTTAGAAAAACACCCATCCTAAATCTACCACTACCATAAATAAGTGAAATATGCAACCTCACAGAAAGATAATTCAGATCAAAGCCCTGCTTGATGCAACACAGCTGCACCCTATGCATTTTTGTTTTCTTGATTAAACTCACATGAGAAGGTCTTCCTGTTCTTTTCAAAAACATATTATCGCAATGCCTCAAGATTTTTTTTTAATTTTAGTATAATCAGTCTGAAGTCAAATTCGGGAGTGGGTTGTTATAACAGGTTTTCAGAGATGGAAAGTAACTACATTTGCTTTACTTTTTGGAGAAAATATACAATGAGGAGTTGTTTACTACATAAATGTGTTATTTTGTTATTATATTTATATTTTTTTTCATTTTGACCTCCAAAATACCAGGGTTTACATGTTACTTTAGATTTTTGTTTTTCTGATGACATGATCTTTTAATACTAAATGAGATATTGCCATCATTTACTCACTACTTAGGTGGCTTCAAAATAAAATAATTTTTAACTATTACTTGATTTATTTATTGGATAACTCCATTCAACTTTTACTTGTGTAAAAATATGCTGAATTAGTGGTACTCTTGAGTACAATTTTTGGATACTCTACCCTCCTGTAGTGGGTAGAGTAGTGCTAGATTCGCCACATTGTCATGGTTGATCTGAAACTCACCTTATCACTCTGAACACACACACCCTGCCTTAACTGAGCAATCTCAAAACTGACTGACATGTTCGTTAAGCTTGGTAAAAATGGCAATTAATATTTAACTAATTGCAGTTTTTGTAGTTGTATAGGTTAAGTTGATATTTTGTTTTATTGATTTGAACAACATAAAATAATTTTTGCAGGAAAGCATAGGATCAGGTCAATAGTTTCTGCTAAATTTAGCTCAGCGAAACTTCTAGTGCACTTTGGCTGCATATCCTGTTGACGCACAGAACGTTGCACATTCTGAGTAAACATGCTGTGCGGTTTGCCAGATGCATAGAAATGGCCAGCCACAACCTACATCTTGCAGCTCAGCCACTGCATTTGGCTTTACTTCTTGTTTCACAGGTAATTAAGTGCAAACCATTTGTTCATGCAAACAATTTTTTTTTTCATATTTGCATTTGAGTTAAAACACCTCAAGATAAAGAATTTCCACCTGAAATACATTTTCTCATTTGGGGTCAGCACAAAAGAGAAAAAACAAGCAAACAATTATTTTATTTTTACCTTTTACAAACTTTCATACTTTAAAAGTTATATGGCGAATGATTGTCACAGTTCCTGTAAAAAATAATGGTTTCTTTAGATATTGCATGGCCTGAGTCAGCAAATTCTCTTCACCAGAGCTGTCCTTTTCATTACTTATTTTCCACCTACAACTACGGAGACAATCATTCTGCAATCCTCTGCATAATATATTTGTAGTTGACCTGTTTTGCATCCTCTTCAGCAATGTTCAGAGAAAGTACATAGCAATAGACAAAATGCGGTTAAACATTGTGTTTTTTTGTTGCTCTTTGAGTACATTGACATGAAAAGATCAGCTTGATAGTCCAGCCAACCTACCTTCAGTTCCAGAAAGTCCCCAGTGAGTGACTCAAATATGAACATAGAGGTGGAACCATAGTGATATTTTCTTTGTCTGCAACTGCATTAGATCAACAACTGAGGCAGCCGTCTATGTGTTTTTATTTCTTTGTATTAATTGCATTTATTTGAATTGAACAAATTTGGTGGGAGTTAATCACACATGCATTTAAACTAATCAGTCAAAACGTCACACCACCTCCTTCTTACTCATTCAGCAAAAGAACTTCCGTCCATCAGACAATTCAGAAAGAACATATGATATAAATGAGGAGAGCATCTGTAAAATGTTCATATATCTTTTGGACCGTGTGAGTTTTGGGGTGGAGCTTCCTTCAAAGGGACGTTTGGGGAGTTTGAAGACCAAGTAAATACCCCAGATCCTGAAATCTGAAGTAGTTTTTTTTTTTTCAGGCTTGATTACTGTTTTGCTAAGAGTGGGTTGCAATTGTAATGGAGAAAGCCCCAGCCATGATGGGGCTGTGTTAGTACTCAGACAAGGTTGTTAGTGGTTAAGTAACAACAGAATAGATATTTGTGGTGAAAGCAATTGCTGTTTCGTTTCTCTTTTGAGTACATGACTCAGTTATCACTTGGAAAGGTATAGTTAAGTATTCTGCCTATGATAGTTGCTAATTATATGATTTTTTTGGTGTATTTAGCAGACACAAGAGATTTAACCCTCTGACTACAGGAATTGCACTTCCTTTTCCTGAGTGCTTTTGGTAATCTTATAAGTATGTTTTGTCATTTATGGTGTACATCTGGTGCACATTTCATAAATGAGTTAAGTAGCTGCTCCATTACAAATTACCGGCATGGCACAGTCTTTACATGTGTTGTTAAAGTCTGGCTAACATAAGTAACAGAGTTCAGATTCAGAGATAAGAGGACCTCATACCGCTCTGAAGTGGTGGGGCTAACAGGCTTACATGCTGACAGCAGCCTTTCATCAAAGCACAGGTTTGTTAACCTGATTTGCTTTCTGCACAACGTTTCATCAACACAGTTTACCTGACACTTTGAAGATGCACATTTTAGAAAGCAAACAAGAAATGCACCTTACGTAACCCAGTGTGGTGACAATATGCAGTTTATTTGTTTCAAGCATCTACATTTCAGGTGGCTAGGTTTCACTTGTTTTTAATAGTTTTTCAAGATTCCTTTCAAATTTGCATCACTGGTAAATGGAAAAACCCAACTTACTTTGAACAGGGTTTCTACACTTCTCAAAATAACTCAACATATTATGAAACTGTGTGTCTTATTGGGTTTTGACAAATTGTGGCAATGAGGTTCTGTGAATCTGTTGTGCTTCCCTTACCTGTAGTAGACAGTTGAGACATTACCAAGAGCATGTAGAAAAGTAAATAGATCCTCAGAACAGTGGCAAACCGGAACTATCTCTGCATGGCAGAAACATAGGTGAGTAGATGAGTTAACCCTGCAACAGAGCAGAAACCAGAAGTAAAAAGTCATCTTGTGGTATTAGGGACAATCTTCTATGAAGAATTGGACCAAGAGCAACTGTAAACTTAGATCAAAGAGGAGAATTCAGAAATAAAATTCTAGAACAATGTAAATTAAAAATGGTGTCAGATTCAGTTAAAAAATGTTTTCTAATAGAATCCTCTTTAATATGTTGTTGGGAGAAAAAAACAATATCTGCCCCTTTTAAACTGTGTTGCAGTACTGCATAGTGTTTTATTGTAAATATGTAAACATATCCATGTCATCAGCAGAGATTATTTTGATTTAAAATGTCCTTTTTATTTTTATTTTTTTTTGGTAATACATTATCCAAACATGTGGCATGTCTTTTTTATTTAGTTTTTTGTCTTCAGACATTTTGATTCAGTACATTTGCAAGACCTATGTAATGTTGAGGTGAGAATTGCTTCATCGTGATGACTTAAGAAATCTGAAGTCCAAATGTAAAAGACCTGATTTCTGTCAGGTTGCAGAGAATCTACTTTAACAACCTCTGTTTAATTCTGGTGGCCTCTTTTGTTGCACTACTTTTCCCATGAAACATTGTTCAGTTTTAAAAAACATACATTTCAGTGATTTTCATTGACATTACCTGTGCCTGTAATAGTCCCCGATAGGTTCAGGTTAGGGGAAACAGAAATACACAAACAGTGATACAGTGTCTTCAATATGGATAAACGATGCTGAAAACCAAACAGGTTTTATCATAGCAACCTGACGGTGTTGCGTGTTTGGGAATGATTCAGATCGTTGGTAAATGTCTTAATATCAGCTAAAAACAAAGAAAAAAGCTCCTATATAATAAACATTGGGATAAATTATTTTCTGATAGTTTTAATAGTAAATCTGTTTAGTATAGAATTTAGCTAACTTTAATTATAGCACTGAGTAAACATGTTAAACAAACTTAAGGGAGAACACTGTTACTTTTAATATTCACTTTGTCATTCTCTTTCCTACAAATTGATGACTGAACTTTGAAATATACAGTAGTTTTTTTTTCTAACTTCAAAAAGGAAACAGTTGTTTTATCTTACCACAGACATATAAATAAAGTAATATAACAGTGACACCTGGCTCAAGATATTGAAATCTATTAAAAGCCATTTGTCACTAGCAATTAATTGTAATATAATACAGAATGTACTGTGAAAATAATGTTTTCTTCTCTGTTTTAAAATGGATAGATATTGTTTATCTTTACCAAGTTCAAGGGAGACTTCTCTAACCTGAACATTTACTAAATAAACCTACATTGTGTATATTGAGATATATCTTTATTTGAAAAAATTAAAACCTGTATTTGAACGATTGTTTAACAAAACCACAAAATTGAAAAACAAAACAAAACTAAAGTCTGAAGTACTTCCTTACAGTAATGTGTGACAGGTGTTACTTTTTATTGCAGACTGAATGAAAATGGGTCATATTCATGGGATTTGTAGAGTGTGCGTCTTCTGCGTTTGAACCAATCAGCGTGATTTCAGTCTTGTTGACGTTGATAACCTAAATCTTCTATCTAAAATCATCATTCGCGCAGGAGAACGGTGACACAATGGCAATGTTCAGAGGACTGTCAGCGTTAATTCTTCTAAGAACAATGAGTGAGTTCAAAGAAAATAATTATTATTTAAATGTGTAAAATTTTGTTTTGCTTAAGGACTCTGTTAGTGTCCGTTTAGCTGTTCTGTGGTTTTAATAATTTTGTTCTTTCTTTGTTTTAGTTGTGATTGAAACCCTAAAGGTTCCTGACAAAATCCCTCTGATTGAAGCTGAACTCGGTCAAACTGTGAATCTGACATGTGATACATCTGGTCGGCAAAGTGGGTTGTTTTACTGGTATAAAATGGATTATGGACATATGGTCCAAACAGTTGTTAGCGGCCCTTCGACAAACGTAAAACTTGATAATAACTTTAGAAACTCAAGGTTTCAAGTTAAAAATGTGGGAGGCAAAAATTGTCTCATCATCAAAAATGTCAGCAAAGAGGATGAAGCAACATATTTTTGTCAGACAGGGTCAGTAAATGACATGACCTTTGTTAATGGCACAAACCTGGCTGTGAATGGTAAGATATTTTCATTTTGTGTGAAGATTTCTTCATATCCTCATACAAAGATATGATATGTTTTCATTATGTCTAATAAAAAGAAGTCGTCAATTAACCTTTGCATAATTTTTATTTGCTTTTTCAAACTCAGATTCTCAAAATAAGAAGTCTTTCAATGTGATTCAAACTTCAGAAGTGAAGTCAGATTTTCCTGGAACTGAAGTGACTCTACAGTGTTCACTTCTATCAAAGAAAAAAGAAAAACAAAGCACAGACGAGTGTGCAGATAAACATGATGTGTTCTGGTTCAGAGCAGAATCAAAATCGAAACCAGGATTCATCTATGCTGATAAAAAAAGTTGCAATAAACAAGCAGGAAGCAGCTGTGGATACCGTCTGGCTAAAACTATACGAAGCTCCTCCGACTACTACTGTGCTGTGGTCACTTGTGGGGAGATCCTGTTTGGAGAGGGAACCAAAGTGGAGACAAGTAAGCTTTTAGGTACATCTTTATCTTTTTTTCATCTTTGCAATTAATTTACACATGCCTAACAAGTTTAGAAATAAATGACAAATGAATTGCTTTGTAGTCACTGTGATAGTGAGCCACACAGACCATATGAAAAAATGCCACAGCATATGATTTATTAAATCCCTATAGTGGATTTAGGAAAGTCACTAAAACAGTATTACATGTGTTACATTACATGTAATGTCTATGTTTCTATTTTTAGGAGAAGAATTGTTCCTGTATGCTATTGTATTGCTTGGAGGACTTTTGGTTTGTTCTGTTCTTGTGAACATCACTTTGATTTTCCAAAGAAGAAAGCCAAAACGACATTGTGAAAATCTCAAAGGTAGGTTTGTTGTGTGTATAATATTTTCTCTAAATTGTTTGTTTAATTGCACATGTGTTAAGCTATATATACTAGGATCAGATTTAAGAAGATATTGGGCACCTCACTCATAGAAATGACTAATTGGATGAACTCAATTAAGTCTTGGGTATATTTCTACAATTCAAATAAACAAAGTCCATTCAACATAATTTTTCTATGGAAACCTCAAACCCCAGAACTCCAGGCTATTGCCCTGGTAAGACGTCCTAAAAGTCTCAGCTCAGGTTCCAGTCACCTTCAAGTCCATTCCATGTAAAGGTTTATTTCTACTTCACAAAGAGAGATTGATGAGCTTTGATTTCTCACATACAAAGTAAGTCAAAAGGCAAATATAAGAATAGCAGAACACCTAATTATATTTTCACCACTTATAAAATCTGGGACCTGTTGGTCAAAAGATTACTGCAACTAATGTATTATTCCTTTAACAGAGAATACAACAGTCACAAGTCTTACTGAACTGGATGAGGATCAGCCATGCAATGTGGTAAAAACATTTTTTTTCTATGTGCAAAAATAACAGAGAATCCACATGACGTCAATGGCAGCTAGCACAGACAAACAGATTGGCAGAAACAGCTCAGTCAATAATTTTCTCTTCTTGAAAGAAAGAGATATCGCTACATGCAGAAGCAGTTGGCAAGGAGTACCTTCTATGAAAAGAAAACATAACACCATTGCAAAAATTGTATAAATGAAGAATGAAAAAATGGTAGCGTGGATAAAACAATACTTGAATGCATAGAAATCTTGATAAAGATGCAAATGAATTAAAACCAGTTTTATTATGTTCGACATTAGTCATCTTTGGAATAATTAAAAACAGATTTTATCTATTAAAAAACTTATATATTTTCTATAACAAACTGAACACTATTGTCTAACCAATTTTAGGAGGATGATGCGGAGGATGGGTTGAACTATGTGGCTCTAAATTTCTCTTCACGAAAATCTACAAGAAGGAAGAGTAAGAGGGAGACATCGGACAACTGCACATATTCAAACATTAAACTGTCCATGAAAGGCAGCATCCATCAAAGGGATAATATAAAATGAACATATGTACAAAAACATTTGACTTTTTTATATTTACATTTACATAGAAAGCTTTTCCAGGCTTTTCAAATGTACAAGTTATTATATTGTTAAATGTTTTAACATATTTGTTTTAAACTTGCTTGACAGAGAATAAAGAAATTTGATGTGACATATTAGAGTCATGATAATGTCCATTGGCCTATTAGTGAACATATAAATAGAAAGTTAGTTTTTTTTTTTACATAGTTTATTTTTCTGTGTGCTGCTAAAATGCTGCAACAGTTGTTTGATGAAAATATATAAAAAAACAATTAACTGTTTCCTACAAAAACTGTAAAACAGTTAAAGTGCTCTAAGTGTATACATGTAAATGTGGTTTATTGTATATTTTTCAGATTTCTTTTTATAGTGATATCTCAATTTACATCTGTTTTTGCCTGGCAATGTTGGGTCTTTCTTCTACCTGTGTGGTGCGTATTCATTATTTCACTATGGTTTAATAAACGTTTCCCCAAAAACCATATACACTGAAGGAAAAAGAGATGATAATTGTGAGAAAAACCCTAATGCCCAGAGGAAATGTAATTTTTTCTTCCCCAGGAACATCAGCTCCTCTCACCTTGAAATTTACTTCTGTGCTGTCGACACATGTGGAAAAATTTTATTTGGAAATTAAATCAGAAAAGAACAAGGAAGTATATATGTAACATTTTCAAGAGAAGGACACACGCCACATGAAGGTCTCTGAAAAACACAGTTACTCAAAGGCTATATTTTATTAATTTCTTTCAGTTCGCATGATGGTTATTTTGTGTGGGAGAAGTCACACATAATACAGATCTGTTGTTACACAGAAGTCATGCAATCCTTCCAGTTCATTCCACTTGCTTTACCCAGTATTACAATTGACAATTCACGCTATGTCTGATTATTACATTTATGTTTCCCTGTGTAAGTTATAGTATAGGGTACACAATTTCATTTATAAAATTTTTTCCCATACTTAATATTAGCAGGCTCAAAATTACTTAAGCTATGCTTCAGGTTATTGGTGGTGTTGGAAACTTAACATAGATGTTTTTCTGTTTTTTTTGTCTGAAACTTTTTCAGAAGTTTGAATTGCATTATCTTATTAGATATACTTAAAGAGCGGTTTGTAAAAACAAACAAAAAAGCAGTAAATCATATGGTAGCAACTTGAATATCTATAAATAGTGAGGATGAAGTTCAATCTAAGCATCAGATTGAGGAAGTGAGGAAATTTAAGAATCTTTGAATGGTTGTTGATGCTAGATGGTCTGGTATGAGTATCTATTTACTACTAATAAACTGGAATTTTCTCACACAAGAATCTCTTAGATTACAGAGAACAGTCCAATAAGAGGAAACAATCCAGCAAGTAGTAGTTGTGCAAATGAAAATCTTTTTTTCATGCTAAAGGCCATAGGACAGGGGTGTCAAAGTCAAATGGACGGAGGGCCAAATAAAAAATTTAGCTACAAGCCGAGGGCCGGACTGATCGAATGTTCTTTGAGATTTTTTTAAATGACGCATTTGGTCTAGTGCATCGAAATTTCTCGAACGGGGGTGCAGAGGATCGAACGGGGGTGCATCTCGCATTTTTTCAGACGGGGCTTGCCGCCGGTTCTAATAATAAATCAAGATCATCCCAGGGGCCGTAGAAAATCTTCTCGCGGGCCGGATGTGGCCCGCGGGCCTTGACTCTGACATATGTGCCATAGGAGAATGGGCAGAATTAAGATGACAGAAAGACTATCCTTAGACTCAAGGCATGCAGAATACCATCTCTAAACTACAACACACTGAACCTTGAATCAAAGCGTTCACAGTAGCAGAAGTCCATGCCAGGATCTTGGCTGCAAAGAACAGTAAACTTAGCATAAAAACAAACAATATTCTTCCAGTGCTGTTACATACCAGAGCTGTACCCTACCTAGAATTGCAAATCAATGCTACAGCAATTAGTTATTCATGAAGACAAATGACTAAACATGAAATCTGACAACTTAAAAGGGGTTTCTCTGAAAGGTTGGAGAAGGAACATTGGGGTTTCTTTAACTTATAAATATTTAACCTTAACATTTGGGTCTTTTTCCCTCTGATTGACAGTTAAGCGCAAAGTTTATGAAAATAACTTACATTTTTGGAAAAGTAATTAAGAATTTGCAGCCTTCACAGAAGGCTTCACCTCTAAGAAAAGGGCTGAGTCCCTTGACCTCAGATGTTGAACTTCCTACTTCTCTACACTCCACGGTTCAACACTCATTGGTGTATCTCCAGAGTGAAAATGGCTGTTTCCAGCTTAAGATATGCATTGGAGATTGTACTGTTTATCTAAGCCGATTAAAGAATTATTCAGTGAATAAAACAACAAAACTAAATTTTAGCTAAGTTCACCCGAGCTTGTTTGGTCTGACCCAGCACAACGTTTTCTCTCATTGTGCTGCTTGTCAGTGTGCTATGGTCTGTTTCTCTGGCTCTCTTTGCCATCTCCAGCTCCACTGGCCATTCTTCTTCTCTTTAACCACTTCTACTCTTTTATTAAAGCCATTTGTTTACCGCTTCACAAGGAGAATGTCCCAGAAATAAATGACAAGAACCAGCTTGAAGCAAAATTGAAAACTCAGAGTAAACTGAAATATTCTCGACATGGGGAGAATAACATACAAACTTTTGAGAGTTTTAATCTGAACAGACAAAATATTACTTAATGGTATCTTAATAATTGAGCAATTGCCTTGGAATAGAAGATTTCTGGTTCAATCTAATCTTATCTGAAGACTTAAAAAGAAATGGTTACATTTTTGCAAGCATACATATATTTACAGTATGTTCAAGGCCAAGAACAAAACATCGGACAGAATTTTCTGGTTTGGTTTTATTAAGCCCTCTTCTAATTTTATGTGTATTTTAAGAAATGTTGCCACTTTGTTAGTTTGACCCTTCAGTCAGAGTTGATGCTGTTTTCCATTGTCAGCATTCTGAATTTGAGTCAACATTGCTTTCGCTAAGGCCCAACACTTTTGCAGGAAAAAGTGAGTGAGGCAGGAAATACAGTGATTCGTCTTCATCTGTGTGATATTGCCCCACTTCCTTTAGTCTTTTAAGCATCACAGGAGTGTAAAGAGTTGTCTAGATGCTTCTGTTTTGGGTCACAATGCATGTTCTTCTTCATCAAGGAAGTAAGTATCATTCTCCTCTAAATATGAAACATAATTTATCTCTTTGTATCTTGCACGTCAACTGTGTACGCAGCTTTCTATGGATTGTTGTATTGGTGCTGTTGCTGCGTATATATTTTTTGCAGTCAAAAATTCACTTTCTTTCTCTACAAACTTTATGACTTTCTTGATGGATTGATAATGTTAGCAGCTCTTATTTGGAGGTCAAAATCAATCTCCATATTTATGATCTAAAACTTTGCAATTTATATATTTATGTTCTTTAAATAAAACAGGATGTTCAAGAAAATATCAACACATAAACCAAAACAGGATTCTATATTTTATATGCTAATTTGTAGGTGTTTAACCATCCATCCATCCATTTTCTGGTCACCCTTGTCCCTAATGGGGTTGGGAGGGTTACTGGTGTCTATCTCCAGCTACGTTCCGGGCGAGAGGCGGGGTTCACCCTGGACAGGTCGCCAGTCTGTCGCAGTAGGTGTTTAACCTACAACATAAAATATAAAATGAAACACTAAAATAATCCTGACAAAAAAATTGCCAAATATTTTTTTTAAAGAGTTTTTTATTATCTTCCCGTGAAGAGGGAGGATCATTTTTACATGATGTGTTGCTTGGTCCATATAGACATCATAGATTAAAGCCTTGATTCAGTAAAGTTGTGAAAATGTAATTGAACTGGTGCCCAATAATAAATGCCAAAAGGTAAACTTAAAAACAAAAACAAAAAAAACAAAACAAAACATGAATAATAGTATCAGATATTTTAGTGGCAGGCAAACCCATCTATTCTTTACAGAAAACATTTTGCATTGAACATCAGCCCCATTGCGGCAGGAAGTGCTTTTTGATTCTAAGAAAGCCAATCAGATGCTTTTGAAAGAGTGGATTACGAAACATCTCTCTTTCACTTAAATGTCAAAAGACAGTGTGAATATGACTTTTTTATAGGCAGCACTTCTTTTCCTTCATAACGGATGTAAGTGCTGCATGATCTGAAATGTCAAATTTTCTGTAATAAAAATTTAGGCGTTTACTTTTTATTATAATTTTCCTTCTTTGGCTTTTCTTATGCTAAACTTTATTCTCATTGCTTTTGTCTTTAAATACAGATACCTTGGTTCCTGTTGTCACTGTTCAACTGGGTCAACCTGTGACTTTGACATGTGTTTTTACCAAGACCATTGAGAGCCTCGGTTGGCTTCAATGGTATAAGCAAACTACAGGAGATACTCTAAAATTAATTGTAATGACACGTACCTCATACAATCCAGAGCCCAATTATGGACCGGGATTTACATCTGCAAATTTCAAGACAACATATTACAACAAAACGAGCAACTTGACGATTCGGAAGACCACCAAAGAAGATGAAGGAATGTATCACTGTGGTCTTATGGACTGGCATGGTTCTTCTTGGATTGCGTCTTATTTATTATTAACAGGTATTTTGTGTAATTCAGTATATATACAAAATATACTGAATTATTTTGTTTATTTAATGTTTATTTTTATTTTAATAAAAAATAAACATAATTTGTATTTCAAACAAATTTTGGAATACTTTGCCATGAAGATATCTGTTGGTAAAGATCTCCATCTTATCTACCCATAAGATCTCACTTTAATAAAATATTACACTGTCCATAATCTTCAAGCAAACATTTTTTTTATTTTATTTTATTTTTTAGGTAAAATTCAATAGTTGTAAAGTGTTTTTGCAAAGGCTTGAACAAAGGACAAATATAAACTCAATAATTGTTTTTCAATATTATTAATAACACTGAACCTGTTTCTTCTTCTGATTTAATATCAATATCTTCATTTATTTAGGAAACAGCGAAACAACATCAAGCTACCGTGTTGTTCAGCACCCAGCTGTTTTGGATCTACATAGTAAAGAAACCTCTGAGACTCTGCAGTGTTCACTTGTCTCTCAGACTGAGACAGAGACTTGTGCAGGAGATCCCAGTGTTTTCTGGTTCAGAACCGGATCAGACAAGAACTCTCCTGATTTCATCTACATTGATGGAGAAATGCCTGAAAATTGTGAAAAGACGTCAAACACAGAGAAGAAATGCATATATAACTTCTCTAAGAACATCAGCTCCTCTGATGTTGGGACTTATTACTGTGCTGTGGCCACATGCAAAGAGATATTCCTTGGAAATGGAACCAGAATCGAAAGCAGTACGAATTGTTTTGGATAATGCTCCTAAACAACATATATTATTGATGTCATCTCTTTGTTGGAGACCATGACATGTGTCTTTATCTCTTTATTTTGTAGCTCATTCATCATGTTATGAAGTTATGTTGCTGCTGGTGATCACAGGAATCTGCTTGACCATTTCCGTGATTCTGAATATTGTTTTAATCTGTTGTCGAGCTCAAAGAACACCACGCAAAAACCTCAGAGGTAAGTGTTGCTCAAATTAACAGAAATCTAACAATTAGAATATTTTCAGAATCCAAATTCCTTTTTGAACTATGTGTTTAGAAAGATCCTCATCAAAAGCACAGCACAATGACATGATTCTACCAGATGATATGGTGAGTAAACAAATCTAATTGTCTACTTATTTTGTAAAATTGAAATATAAAAATGACTTGATATAACAAAATGACTAAAATTTATATTTTGATTTAAATTTTATATTTCCCCTCAGACAGATGAAGATCATGTGAACTATGCTGCCTTGCATTTCTCTACAGAGACGATGAAAAGAGAGCTGAAGACTGAAGAAAGTGTATATTCTAATGTCAGAGAATTGATTTAAAAATAATCATGTTCAATAAATTAGGATGCGATTACCAATGAAACATGATGTCAGATTAAAAGTCCCTTCTGAGAAACAAGTACCACATTTCTGCATTAAAAATATTCTTATTGGTCTGATGTAGTGTTCTAATATTAAATGTTTTGTTTTAATTAGTTGTATATCAGAAAACATCATAATTAACAGAAATAAAGACAGCCTGTATATAGATAGTTTCTATGGCTACTTGAAATTTCAGTATTATTCTAAAGTATTAAAAGGTTCTATAATCTGTAATGTAGACTCACATAGAGCAGTTATATTGTGATACATGTATTTACACAACCCACTACATTTAAAAAAATGCTACAATTAAAAACATGTGAAAATACAACATTGTCTTAATTTTATTCTAACATTTTAGATCAACAATCCTCCTGCTACAAGTTAGCACATATTTTTCCCAGAACCAGTATTCTTTATTCTGTTGAAGCAAACGGGGACAAAACTGGAAATTTTTGACAACTAAACACCAAAGGGAACTTACAGAAGATTACAAGGAGAGCAAGTCATGAAGCACACACAGCATAATGAAGGAAGCAGCAATAAACAATGAAAATCAGTTGAGCTTAATTAGGAGAATGAGCTGAATTAGACACTAAATACACAAGTGTTTACAGTACACAGCAAAATGTAAAAGACGAGAGAATAATCAATATACACCAGTGATGTGCAGTCATCATGACAAGTATAATCAGCACTAACAATCATGATAATAATAATAACAACAACAACAACAACAACAACAACAATAATAATAATAATAATAATAATAATAATAATAATAATAATAATAATAATAATAATAATAATAATAATAATAATAACTGTAAATCAATTTGTCTACTTGTCTTTCTGCTTCTTTACTAAGTCTTCTGTCTGTCTTTCTGTCTAGGGTGAATCACTATTGTGTCTTTTTGAACTGTCTGGGCCACTGTAGCTCACACATTTTGTATCAAAATATGTTTGTCATTGGACAAAGACCCTATCTCCTCCCTGAATTGTACAACCAAGTATTAGAAATGTAAATTTCATTCACAATTGTTTAATTTGTCCAATTTCTTTTGTGCTCCTGAAATGAGGGGATCGTGTTTAAAAATGCTTTAGTCCCTCACATTTCTATGCAATCTTTTTTTCAACCAATTGTGACAATACGGTTTAATAGCATCTAAATGTTTTTTGTTCAAAATTAATTGTGGTGATGTACACAACCAAAGTTAGGAAAACGTTGTCTCTGTCCAAGTATGTTGATTTTGATTGAGCCAATACTTTAACTCAAAAAGACGAGATGCAACCCTCCAGGTTATAGCTCTAGTGCTAACGGACACCTCTAGTTATTGTAGCTAGCTAACCAATACAGCTAATTTTATTCAGTGTACGGTAGTTTATTTATATACTACCAATTCATATCATGTCATCTCAAGACACTTTACAAAACAATCATTTCAATCCAATCACACAAGTATTTCAACTGATCCTTTCATTAAGTTCAGTTTATTTTTCCAAATTGGCTAATATTTTCTATGTAAAGAAACTGAACATTTTGAATCAAGTCATTGATTTACAGCATTCACTCCTCCTGAATGAGCATGTAAAAGTAAACATTGCAGTAATTCCTCATTACTGCAAAGTCACAGAGTTTTGTGTAGTCAACTTTTGTGTAGGTGCACATGCATACATTTGTGTGATTCATTAATATTGAGACACATCAGCAATTCATTTAGTCTATTTTGTCATTTTCTAAACCAGCTGGTAATGCTATCCTATGTATTGTGTGAAAGGGTCTTATCTGTTATCTGTTCTCCAAGGCAATCCAGTGGTATAAGTGTTCAGGAATAAAGAGACAATAGCAAGTAGAACATAATAAATATTTCATTTATGAAAAAAATAAAGTAACCTTGGGTCAAAGAAGGAATTTGTAGGAAACAGGGGGATGGATTACAAACCACCAGCACCCATCAACAGAAAATAAACACGTCATCTCCAAGTTTTAAAAGTTATGCTGCCTGGCCACAAGTAGAACAACAAAAAAAGGGACTGCAACCAGATTCACTTCTTTAATGCTTCTGTTAAAGAGCCATAACTCACTTTGCTACATAGAAACAAGCAGGCCATTGTTATAGGATTAGGATTAGGTTTACATGCATAGGTTTTTACTTCCTTAATTTTTCTTATTTTAATCAATGTTTTTTATTGATATAATGTGTTAAAATGTTTTCATGTGAAAGATCTTACCTTAGATATTACTGTGCTGTGGCCACATGCAAAAATACATTTTTTTTGGAAATAGAACCAGAATCCAAAGCGGTATGAATTGTATACATTGTATACATTGTATACATTGCATATATTATTGACATCATCTCTATATTGGAGCCCATGACATGTGTCTTTACCTCTTTGTTTTGTAGCTCATTCATCCTGTTATGAAGTTATGTTGATGCTGGTCATCACAGGAATCTGCTTGACCATTTGTGTGACTATTGTTTTAATCTGTTGTCAAACTTAAAAATCATCATACAAAACTTTAGAGGTAAGTATTAACCAAACAAATAGGAAGTTTATTTCAAAAGAGAAAAAAAGGAAGATAATTTCAGAACACATATTGCTTTTTATACCATGTGTTTAGAATGGACCTCGTCAAAAGCACAACTCAAAGACATGAACCAACCAGATGACATTATGAATAAACACATCCAATTGTCTACATAGGTTTTGAATTCAAAATAAAAAAAACCCAACAGAATACAACAAAATGTATATTTTGATTTAAATATTATCCTTCCACTCAGACAGAAGATGGAGATCATGTGACCTTTGCTGCCTTGCATTTCTCCAGAGACGACAAAAAAGAGAGCTGAAGACTGAAGAAAGTGTATATTCAAATGTCAGAGAATTGATATAAATATAATCATGTTCAATGAAGTTGGATATGTTTTTCAATGAAACTTGATTGTAGATTAAAAGTCCCTTTAAAGAAGCAAACATTAAACATTGTTTTCATTAAAATCACATATCTGTATTAAAAATATTTTTATTTATCTGATCATCTTAAACGTTTATTTATTAGCTGTATGTCAGAAAGCATCATCACTAACAGAAATATTCTAACAGTGAAGAAAATTAGCAAAGTCTTAATAACTAATTACCAAAGGGAACTTACAGGAAGATTATAGGAAAAGCTGGACAGAGAGCACCGACTGCATAATGGCAGCAGTAGTGATAAGCAATGAGAAACAGGGATTATATACTGAGGAAGGGTGAAGATTTGGATATTGGTTCCTGTCGTCAGTGTGCTTGAAGAATTGTTATCAAGAAGTGAGCTTAGAGATCCTGGCATTTTGTAAGGATTCAGAGAGGACAAAACTTTGAGATTAAAATTTCTTGAAGATGTCAAAGCTGACATCAAAGGTGTCACCCTGATGAAGCTGATAAGGAACAGCTGTGAAAGTAGCCCAGTGCTCTCCAGCACAGATACTTTCTGGGATAGACGGATCTCTAACTAAAGAGAAATAAAAGCACCCAACACACCAGAATCCTGACAAATCACTAAATTTATGGATTACACATATGCTGTACATGTTAATGTTACACAGTCTGGAGTGAGGCTGAAAGTGCCATGCTGCACTGATAGGGGTCGGTGCTGAGCCCCATAGGCACAATGGGCAACAGGTGCCTTTCATGTACAAATTTTAAAAAACTAAAAACAGTTGGAGAAATAAAAAATTTACAACAGGAATACAAATGTTCCAGGATGACTCTCCTTCTCGGTGATCTTCACTAAAAAGAGAGCTAAGCCAAAGATAAATAAGAAAAAAATACATTTTATATTAAATTTTACTTTATTGCTCTTGTGTTTAATATTGTTGAAGAGTATGCAACTGACTGATTCATAATTAAATGTTAAAACAACCAAATGTTTCAATTAAGGTCAAAACACAAAGCCTTTATTTTGGATTTAGTGTATCTAATTCCAGAGAAGTCAATACCTCACCAGTTATGAACTTCACTGTATGTCACTGAGAGACACAAAACACAAGAAGAAAGAAACACAAAGGAATAAACTAAAACGGAAAGGCAATGATAACAATAATGAACGACAGGGAATGAACTGAGTAGGACAATTACTCACAAATATAAAGAAAAATCATCAAAACACCAACACAAACTGAAAGCAGAGACACAGGACTGAAGAAATAGGAAACATCTATGACTGAAACTGTAGACATTTAATGACATTGTATAAAAAGGCACAAGCATCCCGCACACTTCATGGATAAGCAGATTATTGATGAGTAGATAGACATCAGGGCACAGAGTCGGTCATTTCAAAGCCCTGATTTTGAAGTTCTTAAATGGCATCTTTCACTTTAAGCAAATGTCGAAGCCTTTTCATTGTAACACGTCTAAAATTCACATTTTTAGACCTGCTCCCTGCTCTCTAATGAAGGTGTGAAGAGGGAGAGGAACAAAAACAACTTTAAGGTTTTGTGGAAATTGTTTTGTTTATTTTTTATTTTTTTAAAATACTCTAAATGATATACCTTACAGTGAATAAATAGTGTCTGAAAACATCTTTTCAAAACATTTATTTTTCAGTCCAGAAAAGACCTGATAAAAGACCTGTGAGTTAAGATTTCTTAATTTTTACATATTATGTTGAAACAACAGATGCTTGGTGCAATTGCCTTGCTTTTATTTTAATTGCCCAGGAGGGCACTTTGGAAACTTCTGTTAACGCCACCAGGTGTAATTGTAGTGGGTTTTTCAAAGAACATTGCTTTACTGTGGCAGGAAATGCACTTTGATTGTATATGGTGTCATAGCCAATCAGATGCATTTGACTGTGGATCTCCACACCTCCCCCTGTTATTTAAGAATCAAGGGTCTCAATGAAGGCAGTGTCAGCATGTTTCTGTTATGGGCTTCACTGTTTCTTCTTCACCAAGGGCGTAAGTAACATTTCATCAGTTAAGTAACTGAATGATGAGCAACTGATGGCAGTTATATTGTTTTGTGTTGTTCCTTACTGTTTTCATTAAATGATACAGATTCTTTGGTCCCAGTGGTCACGGTTCAACTTGGTGATCCTGTGACTTTGTCTTGTGCTTTTTTGGAGAAACTTCAAAGCACCGCATGGGTTCACTGGTACAAACAGAGTGCAGGAGATACTCTGAATTTCATTTTGTTGCAGCAGAAAAGCATAAAGCCCAATTATGAACAAAATGTGTCTATCTCAAGAATAACGGCAATAAATGATGATAAATTCAGCAATCTAACCATTCTGAAGACAGTTCTACAAGATGAAGGAATGTATCACTGTGCTCACATGGACTGGACTAAATCTACTTGGACCGGGACTTATTTATCAGTAAAAGGTAAAGAACTGATTGAATTTTTTTTTTTGTTTGAATGTGTCTCTTTTTCTCAATAAAACTCTGCTCCACTTGGACTGGAGAATTAAGTTAAACTAGAAAGAAATACATTCGACCTTGATCGACCTCTCTGAGCAATACAATTTGTGAGCTTCCGTCATAAATGACTATTTTTAATACGCAATGAGATTGATTGCTCATATGAAACTTGTTTTCAGATTTAAGATTAATCTCTTTTATGGCGGCTCTGCCCCCAAAATAAGTACTCTTGATACTTTGGGTATTGATGGATTTATTCTTTTTCTATATTCCACTGATGTCTCTTATTATTGGCTGAGGCATCAAGCAATGGTCAGCCAAGACGGTACACCCTTAAATAATATTATATTTATTGTTTAAATGTTTAAATACTAAACCTAGCATCAACAGATATTTTCTTTACAGTACAGATTGTCGCTCTTGAAATGAACAGACATCCACAATAACATTAGCAGTTTGTTGAAAAAACTTTTTTTTTCCAATTATAAAGGGATTTATGCTGAATAAGATGGAAAACAGCAACTCTGACCAAGATTGATTGATAAAGAAAATTTGTGGTCAAGTGAACTAGCATGATAAACCAATTGGCCTTTTGTCTCTAAAACCCACATCCAAACACAAGAAAATGCAAACAAATATAACTGATAAACTGGATGAGCCTCAGTAACAGTGACCAGAATTTGGTTTGTTTAAAATAATTTGTGAGATATTTTAAAAATATGACAAGAAAGAAAATGGTATTTTCTTCTCTATCTCTTGCTTTTGACTCTTTTTTACAAAAAAAAGAGATGACATTATGTTTATTTAGATTAGCAAAATGGACATAATTATCAATAAAAAAGCCAGAGAATATGTAAATAAACATCAATAACACATTTTTCAGGTTAAACTAAGATAGATGACTTCTTATTTTTGACATCAAGAATCAAATTATTTTTATCCTAAATAAAAATAGTACAAGTCTTGTTTACAGTTTAATATATATTTTCATTTCTTCATAGCAAACTCCAGGAGGACATCGAGCTACACTGTTGTTCAGAACCCAGTTTCTGATCCCACCCGTCCAACAGACTCAGAGACTCTTCAGTGTTCGGTCCTCTCTGGGTCTGAGGACAAAACCTGTTCAGGAGAACTCAGTGTGTTCTGGTTCAGGACCGGATCAGAACAGTCCTATCCAGACATCATCCATTCTACTGACAAAGGACGTCGTGACTGTGAGAACACAGCGACATCGAACACTCAAAAGAAATGTAGTTACAGCTTTTCTAAGAACTTCAGCTCTTCTGACAAGGGAACATTTTACTGCGCTGTGGCAATATGTGGAGAAATATTATTTGGAAATGGAATTAAAACAGCAGGTAAGAGTTTTTGTACTTAAAATACTTACTTATACAAATATTATTACATATTTGAAGACAATGATATATTTCTTTTTCACCTTGTTTTGCAGATCAGTCAGCAAGTCCTAAAGTTAATGTGCTGATGATCATAATAATCCTCTTAGTCATCTCTTTGACTGTAAATGTCGGTTTTATCTGCCACCACACTCGAAGATCATGGTGTGGAAACGTTAAAGGTAAGTTGTATCTTACAAATAATCTAAATAATCTACTATGAATAATCTACTATGAAGTAAAACTGAACTTTTGAGCAAACCATTGAGAATTTTTTCAACAGCAAAACAGAATGAGAATCAACTGGATACTGTTGTAAGTGACCTAAATAAAACTGTATTTAAAACTCTTAAAAAATCTACCTGAATGTCACATGAAACAAAAATTTAATGCAATATTTTCTTTCTGCTCAGACGGTAAATGGACGGGACCTGAACTACGCTGCCTTACATTTTGACGAAAGGAAAACATCAAGAGGAAATATGAAACAGTTGAAAACTGAAGATAGTGTATATTCAGGGGTTAAATGTGATATAATGTTGACATAGCTCAGTGTTTATATGAACAAATGTAGATTCAAACTAATCCAATGTTAGTAATTAAGACCATCATAATTGTGGTCCTGTATTGTCTTGATATTTGAAACAAGCTCAAACTGCCTTGATGTGGAATAAAGTTTCTCATACTTTTTTATGTGAATATATTTCTGCTCTAATTACAATTTTATTGCATTACATTATTATTGCAATGTAATTAGAACTTATCAATAAGCTGCCGTTTTTGAACTTATTTTAAAGGCCACTTGTCAGTCTACTCATATATAAAGTTATTGCTCTTTTGACTTTTAAAATTTTTTTTATACCTCTTTAAGCACAGTTAAAGCCTCAATGACAACCAGCTAGCTTGATGGTTCATTTCAAATGGTTTTAAATGTAGATTTACAAGATGGTTATTAAAAATATTTTTAAAACTCCTCCTTAGACACAGCCTATTTAGTGTGATATGCTGTTCCGTAGAGTACAATACAGACAGGGATAAACACACTTTTACTTGTATATAGCACATCTCAGCAACAATGCAGCTCAAAGTGCCTTAGACCAGTGTTTTCCAATTCCAGTCCTCAGGGCCCCCCTTCCTGCATATTTTAGGTGTTTCCCTTCTGCCACACACCTGGATTGAATCTTTGGGTGATTAACAGGCGCCTGCAGTACTTGTTGGCTGCAGAAGATGTCATGCAATCATTTGAATCAGCTGTTCTGGTATAGAGGCACATCTAAAACATGCAGAGCAGGGGGCCCCGAGGACTGGATTTGGGAAACACTGCCTTAGACCATAAAAAACATAAACAAATCAGAAATAAGGCAGAAAAACAAACCAGTTTGAAATAAAAAAGCCTGAGTTCTCATGGTGACACTGTCAAGATGTGATCACGTGTAAAAATATTCTTGTGCGCACATTGTGGATGAAGTCAACATTAGTATACACCAGGATTGCTTAAGGTCAGTCCCTGGGATCTACCGTATTGCAACAGACCAGAATCAAATGGTTGAATTCCCTCATTTAGCATTGAACAGGCCTGGTAACGAGGGATTCATTGGATACAGGTGTACTAGAGCAGGGATGCACCTGAAAGGATGACAGCAATCAAGGTCACTTGAGTGCACCTATTCTACACACTCTGAGAAGGATCCTAAACAGAACCAGACTGCACAGAAGAAAAAAAATCAGTCCGATCCTCTTGATGTTGCATTATGAGAGGCTATGTGGATATAAGTTTCACCACCTTTAAGCTGTTTAACAGTGAGAGGCATCGATTTGGATTTCCAAACTCTGGTTGATTCATTAGAGCCCAATTCAATTCAATTCATTACATGTTCAGCATCAGGCTGATTGTGCTGCAGACCACCAACAAGCCCTGGAAAAGCTTTTCACCAGTAGAAATATGACTAAACACGAGAAGGACAGCCTGAGATGGACACAGTGCAGCGTGGCTGTAAATAACTCTAAAAGGAAAACGTACGAAAAATGTTTCCCATTTTTGTCACAAATGGAGAATATACAGACCTGCCATAGTGAACTCGTTTTCTGGACCACTGGTAATTTGACATATCTTTCTGTGAGCTGTGAGAGGGCTACGCTGATAACAAGGAAGGGAAAACAGAAACTAAATTCTACATACAGACAATTACAGACCTGCAAAAACATGCTTGAGATCAAAGAAAGGTTAGTCATGTCTTACACATAGTTTAACAAGTTCCTCCTCTCTGGGGTCAGAACACTAAACTGTTAAGTAAAAAACAACTAGTAATATAAAACTACTAATGTAAGAAAGATAACAAAACATAATAATTCTAACAATTGCTATGTTGCTGTTTTTTAAATTCTAAATATTTCCAGACATCTGTCGTTAAGTTTGTGGGCAGTGCCTCTTTGTTATTTTTTTGTGCTACAAGTTCTTGCTCTCCACGAGATGTCACGTAGCAGTATGGGATCAATTTAAGGGTTTTATGAATCCACGTCAATCCACTTAATACAAATCCATTTTGTAAACCCATCACAAAATTTCTTAACTCCATTGGCGTGGAACAAAAGTTTTATTCATATGAAGCTTTACTGGTACTTGTTTCATCACGTTATACTGGAGTTGAGTGCTGTGCTAGAGGAAGGAAGTTCCACAGATTTGAAGACTGATTTGTCTCCTTCAAACCGATATATCAAAATGTCATAAAGTTCACCAGCCATAAGCTCTCCATATTAAGCTGGACTGAATTTCATTTCAGACTCATCAGACAATGCATATGGAAAGTTCAAAATCCAATGGCAGACTACCGATGGTTTCACTTACTTGGTTATCTTTATTCTCCACTATTTTTTGATTATTTTGATCACTTGTTTGCCATCATAAAACCATCCAAACTTGATTCTTGTCTTTTTTTCATCCCATGTGTTGGATTTCACATAATGGTCTTTTCTGATATTTTTCTCAACATGATCTGAGTTTATATCGCCATTACTGTCAATACTGTCAATACTGTCTTCTTTAGCTATTCAAGCAAGTGAACGTTTTTTTTTAACTATTTTGTATTTTGTCTATTTTCTAAACAGAAGTGTGCTGTTATTCAGTCTTCATATGCTGACCAGAGAGTGTCATAGAGTCAATAACTTTTGGATTAATCTGTGTAGACAGAAATCTGTATTAGAACTCAAGCTTGGAACCTAGTGGGAGATCCACTGGCAACACAACGAGGAAGTGCACTCACACACAAAATCAGTTTGTCATTTTTTTCCACATAGAATCATGTAAGGGCAAATGGTTATTATTTGCATCAACCATATTTTAAAATTACTACGTACTTTTGCATTCAATCCCACTATACCTTATGTGCCTAATTTTACACAAGGCACATAACACATAAAGTGAAGATTAAACAATTATTTAAAAAAAATCAGTTACCATTGGTTTAATTTAACTCAATCTTATAATTTCAGGCTGTAGTATGGTAGCCAGAACATTATCATTAATGTTCGTTTATGATACAGTACAAATTAATGACCATGAATAATGGACTTGCGTGTTCCTCTTCCATGAGTGAATCTAAGTGACGGAGTGTCGCCAACTTCCCATTATTGCATGTTGTTGTCAATGCATATGACTGCCACTGTCTGGATGAAATGATCACATTTATATAATAAAAGTATCACATTTATACAATTCATTATCATGTTTTTACAATATAATTATGTAATAATATGAAAGCTGGAAAATGCTTCCATAGAATTCAGTGATGTATTGCACTTGAAAATTTTAAATTTACAAAGTAAGCACTGGTTTAAAACTAGGAGTGCAAATAAATTTTATAGGGAATTTTGTAATGCTTTGGGCTTTATATCATGTTGTAATGTTATTTCCTCACCGAAAACATACCTGAAATCTTGCTTTGATTCTTTCCTGTATCGTTGAGGAATCTTCAAGTCTTGCATAGAAGCCACATTCGGAGTTGCCTAAACGTTTGGTCTAACAAAGCTTCACCTGTTTACACAAAGCTCCTTCCTGAATCTGCAGTCTGCAGTGAAGCTTCTGATATTTAACTCAAAATGTAATAAACATAACCAAGTACTGTGTGCATAGAAATTAAAATACTGCCTTTGCCTTTCTGAAATGAGTGATGAAAAATACTTTAGTTTTTTACCACAGGCTGATCTTCTGGTATTTGTATGTTGTATTCAAAGATTATTGGGTAATTGCTTGGCCCTGAGTTTCACTGTCCAGGAGGGCAACTTTGGAAACTTCTGTTAACACCACCAGGTGTAATTGTAGTGGGCTTTTCAAAGAACATTGCTTTACTGTGGCAGGAAATGCACTTTGATTGTATATGGTGTCATAGCCAATCAGATGCATTTGACTGTGGATCTCCACACCTCCCCCTGTTATTTAAGAATCAAGGGTCTCAATGAAGGCAGTGTCAGCATGTTTCTGTTATGGGCTTCACTGTTTCTTCTTCACCAAGGGTGTAAGTACCATCAGTTAGGTAACTGGATGATATGAAATTTCTTATGTCCATTAAATATGTTTATGTTTTTCCTTATTGTTTTTATGTATTTTTTAACAATACAGATTGTTTGGTCCCAGTGGTCACGGTTCAACTTGGTGAACCTGTGACTTTGTCTTGTGGTTTTTCGGAGAGACTTCAGAGCACATGGCTTCATTGGTACAAACAGAGTGCAGGAGATACTCTAAAATTCATTGTGATGCAACAGAAAAGCATAGACCCAAAATACAATCCAAGTGTACCTGCTTCAAGAATGAAAGCAACAATTGATGACAAACTCAGCAATCTAACGATTTTGAAGACAGTTCTACAAGATGAAGGAATGTATCACTGTGCTCACATGGACTGGACTGAATCTATTTGGAGTGGAACTTACTTGTCAATTAAAGGTAATCGTGATCTAATTATTTTAATGTTTTGTAATAAACAAAAGTTTCATATATGCAAAAACTCATAGCCTTACTGGGCACAAAGTGAAATAGTGCCAAGATGCCTCTTTACTACTTTACCCATATGACCAATTCAATTTGTGAGTTTCAGTTATAAATGATTAATGAGTCTTATATATTTTTCTTTTTAGTAACAAACGCTGCCTTGCGTGCAAATTTAAATTATTTCAAAATATATCAACCTATCCACACAGTGATTATCTGAAAAAATATATATTTCAGAATATCCTTAATGCACAAAAATTATACACAAAAAATGTAATTAATTGCTGGGTATAGTATGTCATATTTAAAATAAACAGCAACAACACAAATGTATTGTAGACAAAAATTTGCTTTACAGGACAGATTTTAGTTCCTTTAAACTGCCCAGATTCAATAAAAACTGTGTGAACAACATTTCTAAAAATATCACGAGGACATATTCTGCATGTGACTAAAACTTCAGAAAATGTGTGAGTAAGGGAGTTGTAAAGTTCCAAAAAGTTGAAACAAAAATCTTGTAGAACAAACAAAGTAGACAAAGTTAACTTCATTATTCTTAAATATTTTTCCATGATACCTTAGAAAGGTTTATGCTTAACTCTTGAATAATGATCAACTATATTTATGTTCTACTGATAGTTATACTAATTTGACAAATTTATGAAACACAATTTAAGAAAAAGGTTAGTTTTTTCTTTATATTTGTTCCCTTTATTTTTTCTTGTTTATATTCAATCCATGTTCTTTAATTTCTTCATAGGAAAATCTCAAAGGACAATAAGCTACACTGTTGTTCAGAACCCAGTTTCTGATCCCGCCCGTCCATCAGACTCAGAGACTCTTCAGTGTTCGGTCCTCTCTGGGTCTGAGGACAAAGCCTGTTCTGGAGAACTCAGTGTGTTCTGGTTTAGAACTGGATCAGAACAGTCACACGCAAATACCATCTACACTAATGACAAAGGACTGCATAACTGTGAGAACACACTGACATCAAATGCTCAGAAAAAATGTAGTTACAGCTTTTCTAAGAACTTAAACTCTTCTGATACATTGTACTGTGCTGTGGCAACATGTGGAGAGATATTATTTGGAAAAGAAACTAAACCAACAGCAGGTATGATTTTTGTGCATGAAGTATGATGCTTTAAGCTATGGAAATGTTACTTCTTTAAAGACAGCAACATCTTCTTTCCCACTTGTTTTTCAGATCAATCACCAAGTTCTAAAGTTAATGTGCTGATGATCATAATAATCTGCTTGGCCATTTCCTTGACGATAAATATTGTTTTTATCTGTCACCAAACTCAAAGATCACTATGTAAAAACTTTAAAGGTAAGCTTTATCTGCTGTATTTCTATTTCTGCCGCAACATAAATAGTAAAAAACAAATATATATGTAAATTAAATGCTTTGAAAGAAAAACTATAGATTAAAGTGTACCTTTTTGTTGAATTTTATTTCGACAGCAAAACACATTGAGAATCAGCCAAATAATTTTGTAAGTGCATATTATTAAATTACTTATTTTTGTATAAAATTCTTTACTTTAGTGCTGACTGAAATTTTTTTTTAATGTATTTTATTCTTTCCACTCAGACTAAAGATGGACAAGATATGAACTACGCTGCCTTGCATTTTGATCCCAGAAAAACTTCAAGAGGAAAGATAAAAAGACAATTAAAAACTGAAGAAAGTGTGTATTCACAGGTCAAAACTGAATTTGCAAATGCTCAGTATTCATATGAACAACAACAAAATGTTGTAGATTCAAATCTATCTGCAACAAGATTTGAGAAATTATAAATTGAGAGATATAATTTACTAAGATGTAATTTTCTATGTAAAAACAAAGAAACTCAAACTGCCCTGATTGCAAAAGCACCACATTTCTTTTATTCTGAGGTTTGGCAGCAGTTTTATGTAATAAATCTTTGCACTATAAATATCTGCACACTTCTAGAAAACTGTAAAACTCCTTCCTTTAAATTAAAGCTAAGGTCCTATTTGTTGCTATTGAACAAAAATGGAAAAATCATAAAGTGTAGTCTGTTTTTCAGTCTGTCCTTTTGCTACTGCAATTTAACAGATTTTGCTTGCTTCTTGTTTTATTCTCCTTCTACTCACACAAAGCACTTTGAATTACCTCTTTGCTGAAATTGTGGAAAACAATTAAAATGATCTTGCCTTACCTTCTGGATCCTTCGACAAGTATATAAATTTCACCAACTAAAAATCTAGATTGCTTCTACAAATAGTTGTGTGTCACTCTCAGGAAGTTACACAGAAAATAGTATAATAACTCTTCCCTCTTCTGGATATAAAACTATGGTGTGATTGGTCAGAATTTTGTGGATAAACTTATTTATGTGGAAAACAGCATCAACAGAATGGATACTTTTGAGGAACAAGGCCACAGCAGGAATAGAGAAAATACCCCCTACAATATCATCAATTTCTGAGAATATTGAGTTTACTAAATATATTAGTTGAAGTCATGAAGAGTGCCCCTCATGCTTTAAATAGCAATTTTAAAGGTTTCAAAATTTGTGTTTGAATTCAGCTTGTTTACAAAGTAAATGAGCCACTTCAGGGAGGTGGGAAAACTCACAGCTGATTGACAGAAACAAAGTGGAAGTGAATCTTTTTATTTATTTAGTCTTCTGTTAAACAAATATAAAGATTTGAACATTAGTAGGTTGTTGGTATTTAGTTTTGTTTGTTAATTAACATAGCACAATATCAAAGTTTAATCGAGGTGTTTTTCATTGTGGTTTCATTGCATAAATATTGTTAGACTCACTAATCTGTCCCACTCAGACATCTTTTGCCCGCAGAATTTGTGGAACATGCAGCAGACAGGTTTTCCAGGCGTTAGACAGCCATGACCGTGATGTGCCATAACATAATGATGTGCTGGAATTATGTTTTACAATTTTAATTACTAAAATTAAATTTGGCTTTGCTGAAGTATATGTGTAATCTATTTATTATTTTTACTATTATAATGCTCATTGATAAAGACAAACCTCTGACCAGGTGGTGATGGATGAAGGCTACCTGATCCTAAAGAGCTTATGAGGATTCATCTTGTGCCTTTGCTAGATGAGTATAATGTCTTGTACAAAATCTGTGATATAGCTGTCTTAAAAGAAGATGGGACGACTTGTCTATTTGCTCCAAATAAAATTGTTTTGCACTGAAAATAAGCGCTGTTGTGACAGCAAACCCCTTTGAGTGTATGTTCTTTCATAGCCAATCAGATGCATTTGACAGTCTGAACGACCACACCTCCCTAAAGTGTCTTTAGGAGACAGTAGCAACATGACTCTGCTATGGCTTGTACTGTTCCTTCTTCATTAAGGATGTAAGTGGATTTAGAAGCAGAAATAAATTAAATTTTTAAAAATACTTTTATCTGTAAACAGTTTATTTATTTATTTTTTTAAAAACTGCAAATATATTTACATTTTTTATATTTATTTTTAACGATGATGTAGTTTATTGTTACATACTTCAATATTTCTGAATTGTATATAGCATTTTTTTTAATAAAACACAGAAATTAAAAAAATCTCGCAAATGTAAGTGAAAATCTGATGAGGTTGTATGTTTCTTACATTGTGAGTTATCTCTTGTGTTGATCGAACTTATGCAATTAAACAATACAAAGAAAATCCAATATGGAAATGAAAGACATCACATTGTAGAAATCAAATCTGATAGTAAAATAAACTTTGTGTTATTCCTACTTATTAGTGTACACACTTTTCAAATGAAGCATTGAACTCCTCCAGAAACTCCTCAGCCATCTACTCTTCTACACAATTCCTGAAACCACAAGAAATCTAAAGTAAACGTCAAAAAATTTCATTCTTTCATTCGTTAGTGAATGAATGAAATAAAGAATGATGTCTAAAAACACAGATTTTTGGAGTAAAATACTAACTTCATTCTAAAATTGACTAAATGCCAATGTCCTACCAACACAGTACCTTCAGCAGGTTTCAGCTGACTCCTTTGTTTGTGTCCATTTCAACAGCTGTAAATCTGCTGCAACATGGCTTCTTTTCCAACCATGAACATTGTCATATTTGAAAATGTGTTTTTGGCAGATCTAAACATAAAGAAAAGAAGTGCAGCGGTGGCTTCTGATGCAGTCATGTATTGGGTATGTGCTGCCATGGAGGGAGTACAACAGTGTAGTCCAGAGATTTTCCAAATGGAAATCCAAGAGACATTGGAGAGAAGTCCTAACCTTTTCTCAGCAAAAAAGAGAACTTTTTTGTTGAAGCTCATCAACATGAAAATGTATAGGTTACCTATATTTAACTTTTAACACTTAAAGCCTTTGTGCTTTAAGTGCACAAATATTTACAACAGGGTTGCTATTATATATATCAAAAATATAACTGAGAGCATTGCATTATTGTTTTTTGTAAATATGTAATTTATGTAATCCAAAAAATGGGAAAAGTAGAAAACTGTGGTGTTTCTAGAGGTGACGTGTATTTACATGAGTGTATTCTTGTTTGACTAATTTCATTAATCTGAAGATTGAACTAATCTCATAGCTATGAAAGTATCTTAGGATAATGAGGGAAAAGTGAACACAACATTTGAGAAAAGAACCTGGGTGGATGATCTTTAAATTACACCTCCAGGAGAAATATTCTCATGTAATCCAGAAAGTTGAGGCCATTTAATCACAACTCAAGCTGAGGTTATTCTCAAATGGTGGAAGAAGCATTTTGAGGATCTCCTGAGTCAGTCTGTTGTGATGAAATGCCCAAACAAAAACCAAAACTCTTGATTTGCCATTCTGTCTATGTATTGCTCCCCACCTAGCCTGGCCATTGCCTTCTTACACAATTCTCATCTCCCTTTAGTGCTCTGAAGTGGACATTGTCCCACAGAGTCGAAGATATAGTTTTAACCAGCCCAATCAGCAAACAGAAGGACAAGTTGTGAATGGGGGCATCAATTTTCTGAGCTTTTTTAGAATTGTAAATCTGCCTTTAGTTTGGAAATGGCAGCAGAGGAAGTGAGCAAAACCTTTCAGTCCGTGTTGGCCATTCGTCCAAAAACTGAACTAGTACTAATAGCTGCCTTATTCTTCTCTCTTAACAGTGAGGGATGGTGGCTTATAGCACAGGTAATTTCTGGTAAGCTTCATAGTGTCAAACATCAGCTATTTGCTGTGCAGAAAGTTGCCAATCTTTATGATCTCTCTCCTTCTAAGCATTTGCTGACTCATCTCTGTGATTTTATGTGGCCTACCATTCAGAAGCTCAGTTTCTGTCACGTTCTCTGCAGTAATGAAGCAGAAAACATGACTCTTTGTCTGTTAATCCAATAGATAAATTTAGGTTTAAGATTATAGCATGGGGTTGTATTTCAGGAACAATGTGTTATACATTTGCTCCATTAAAAGGAAACGACCTGCAAGAGACAATTTTATGCTCATTGTGAGAACAATTTGGAAATAACTTCTTCCTGCTCCAAAGTGACTAGTGCGCAGAGCACAGTTCATGAAGATACAAATTTGTGGATGTAATGTAGTAGAGCTGGACCAGTTCTGTGGGTCTAATAAGTGCACCAATAGTCTTTCTCAACGAACTTCAGTGTCTTGACCTATCAAAATATCTCATATGATCAGAAGTATTATTAACCAGAAATCCTAAAGAACCACTGTAAGGCTATTTATAAAATCAAAGTTTATATGGAGTCTGCTTCAGGTTTTTTTTAACAGCATGATACTGAAAGACTCAGTACTTCAGAAATATTAGAATTTATGTGCACTCTCTCATAATTAACAGGGATTTTAAATTTGAAAATCTGGAAAATTAGGATAAAGACAAAAATCTGACTAGGTAATGGCAGTGGGTGAAAGCCATCTGATTATAAAAAGCATAGGACGATACATGCTTGTTAAACCTGTGCAACTAATTACAAATAAAAATAACTGAAAACTTGTCTATTTGCTTCAAATCACCTAAGAAATGGCAGTTAGCAGAAATTATTCCACTCTGAAATGAACTTCATTGAGGCACCAAGCCCCCTTTGATTGTATCTTCTTTCGTAGCCAATCAGGTGCATTTGAAAGTCTGAATGACCACACCTCCCTCAGTTTCTTGAGCTTTTTGTGTCCTTATGAAGACAGTAGCAACATGACTCTGCTATGGCTTGTACTCTTCCTTCTTCATCCAGGATGTAAGTGGATTTAAAAACAGAATCTTGTCTTATTGAAGATTTTTTTTGTTTTATTGTATCTCTGATCTGTAAGCAGTTTCTTTAAAACTGATCTTTATCATTTAACATGTTGCTTTTATCTACTGCAGATACTTTAGTTCCCGTGGTCACAGTCCAGCCAGGGGAACCGGTGACTTTGAGATGCGTAATGACTGAGAAGTTTGAAACTGTGACGTGGGTTCAGTGGTACAAGCAAAGTGCAGGAAATAATTTGATATTAATTGCAATGCTGCGTAAAAGTACAAGTACAATGCCCACCTACGGCCCGGGATTCTCAAAATCAAGATTCAAAATAACATATATTGGCAACATGAGCAACTTGATAATTTCATCAACAGTAGAACAAGATGAGGGAATGTACCATTGTGCCTATATGGACTGGACTGAATCTACTTGGACTGGGACCTATTTGTCTTTAGCAGGTAAATATCCTTGACGTTTTTTCATACCAAAAAACTGGCATTTATTAACATTGGGGAACATTATTTGGAATTAAAATATCTAACGCTCTAATACCATTGATATATAAATTGCTGGAAACAATTTAATTTTATATTGTAACAGAATGTGTTACAAAATAAATTTAAATAATCACATATTACACAACAGTTACCACAGAGTTAATACCATCGTTGTGTGAGACTTAGATTTCAAGTAATATTTTAATTTGACTAATATATTTATTATCTTTGGAAGTATTACTGAAAGTTTTGAGGGGACCAGCAGGAGTCCAGACTTTAATCAAATGGAGAATTTGTGAAGGCAGCTAAAGATTAGGGTGATGATAAGGAACCTTTCAACCTCAAGATTTAGAGCTGATTTCCAAATACCAGTGGAAACGTGCAAAAAGCTGGTGAGAAAGAAAACAATGGTTATCTGCAATGGATATAAAGATTTTTATTTACACATTTATAAAGGCATACATCATTTTCAAAATGCTAGTTTTTTGTTTATAAAATACAAAATAAAACTGAATATAAATTTGAAAAGGGACAAACAACTTTGGGCTTAGCTAAGATACAGACTTTGACCTACATGTCAAAATTTATTTACAAAATCCTCAGTTATTAATAGACAATGGTAAAAACAAACAATTTTTTTCGCATTAGTATTTTGACTTTCAGCTTAAATCAAGATGCTAAATCTCTTTTTTTATAGCTGTGTTCCTTATTGTCTTCACAGAAAACTCTCAGAGGATTTCGAGCTTCACTGTTGTTCAGGAGCCAACAGTTTCTAACCCCGCCAGTGACACAGACTTAGAGACTCTGCAGTGTTCGGTTCTCTCTGACTCTGTAAATGCAACCTGCTCAGGAGAACCCAGTATGTTCTGGTTCAGAGCCATATCAGACACATCCTATCCAGATTTCATCTTTGCTGAGGGAAAAATACCTAAAAACTGTGAAAAGACGTCAAACAATCAGAAGAAATGTAGTTATAATTTCTCTAAGAATGTACAATCATCTGACACTGGCACTTATTACTGTGCTGTGGCCACATGTGGAGAGATACTGTTTGGAAATGGAACCAGCCTGAATAAAGGTATAATTTTACATAATTAATTATTAAACTAAAATGTCTAGTCAACTCTCAGCAAATCCAGGTTAAAATGTTGATAATACTTTTTTTTGTTGTCTCAAAAACATTACAGAATCAAGTCTGTGGTCACAGGAGGCCATCACAGTCATTTTCTCACTCTCCTTTGTTTTAGCCATGAGTCTGATAGTTATAACCTTTCTCATATGCTTCATCAACACAAACAAATGTGACCATTTTCAAGGTAATACCAAATACTTATTCAATACTTTATAAATAGGAAAGATTTTGATCTTCACTTAACATTTTCCATTTTACCATCTAGCTACTAACCTGAATAAAAATCTCCCTCAAAGCAGGAATTGGGTAAGTATAGATAATACAGTTATCAAATACTTTGATGCATATTTTCTGCCACAAGTGAGTTTTAATGTTTTTTTAATTTTTCTTCCAGAAACGTGAAGATAAATGGATCTATTCAACTGCAATTTTCACAATAAAAACTGACAGTGCTGAAACAAAGAAAATACCGGAGAAGATGTTCAACATACATTTTCACTGATTTATCTGGTTCATGGTTGTTTGGAGCTAAATATAACATTGTTGATGAAATTTGATGCATGACTTTAATTCAATAAGTTTGTTTCCTGTTTGTGCATTTTTACCTCATGAACACAAGCTGAAAACTATTTCTTCCACTTTTTGTAACTTGAACAGCTTTATGGTTTTAGAGCATAGACAACTAACATCTCAAGAAATTATGGGAACTCCATAACTCAAAAATCAGCCCTCAGATTTCATTTTGTGAGTTGATTTTCCGTGAAACGTTGAAACCTTAATTGATGATACTAACTTGTGTTGGAGGTATATATTTATACAGCAGAAAGGCTTAGACAGAAGATGCCATCCATGTAAGTGAAAAAAGGCAATTTCTTCTGATTGGTGCTGTTACTCACTTTATCTGACCTAATATCGTTCAACAATGTAAGTTTTTATAGATATATTATATTACAAACCCATGAACAAAAAGACACTTGTTCCAAGTCTTCCTTATGTTTTCTGTCTGCATTATTTTGTGTTTACATAAATATGTATCAAAAATAAACAGTTGATCATTTATATGAAAAATGTTACTTAATTTTGTGTTCTGGACAGTGCTAAAAAAAAGCTGTGAATGCGCAAAGCGATATCGTCACCGTTCTGAAGTAATAGGCTAAGTCATTTTTTTTTTTACAAAAGTGATTTTTCTTTGCCAAAATTGCTAAATTTTTTTCATATGTTTTATCATACTAGCCATAGCATGCAGCAATATTTTGGTTGTTATAACACTTACTCTGCTTCTGTCTTATTCTGCCTACACATTCTTTTAGCTTTTCTATATTTATATTTTAGCAATGATGTAGTTTATTGTTACATACTTCAATATTTCGGAATTGCATTAGTATTTTTTTTATAAAACGCAGAAATTAAAAAATCTAGCAAATGTAAGTGAAAATCTGATGAGGTTGTATGTTTCTTACATTGTGAGTTATCTCTTGTGTTGATCGAACTTATGCAATTAAACAATACAAAGAAAATCCAATATGGAAATGAAAGACATCACATTGTAGAAATCAAATCTGATAGTAAAATAAACTTTGTGTTATTCCTACTTATTAGTGTACACACTTTTCAAATGAAGCATTGAACTAACAGGGTATTCACAAGATCATTATACCTGAAATACTTTTTTGATTCTAGATATTTCTCTACATACAGTATTATTTAATGAGAACCTGCCAAAAAAAAGAAACATGAATTTGTTACAAAACGTTTTTCATTATGAAGTATGACCCTTCATGTTTTTCATCATTTCATCAGTTTCCTGATACTCACCACATCACCGCTCATTTAATCTGCATAATCAGTGAGCCTTTGCCCAACCTCAGTCTCTGCAGGCATTAGTTTCCATTAGCTTCCTTCTTGTTGTCACCTGCTCTCCGGCCTTCTCCTTTCCATCATCCCACTGTCCTGTTTTTATTTCAACTCTCTGTTGAGTTCACTTGTTATCCTATGTTAACTTTCATAACTATGATATTCAGTTTAGTCTTTAGACTAATCAAATTAGTCAAGCAAGAATATACTTCTGTAAATACGCAAGTCTCCTCCAGAAACTCCTCAGCCATCTACTCTTCTACACAGTTCCTGAAACCACAAGAAATCTAAAGTAAACGTAAAAAAAACGTTATTCATTCATTAGTTAGTGAATGAATGAATTAAAGAATGATGTCTAAAAACACAGATTTTTGGAGTAAAATACTAATTTCATTCTAAAATTGACTAAATGCCAATGTCCTACCAACACAGTACCTTCAGCAGGTTTCAGCTGACTCCTTTCTAAGTGTCCATTTCAACAGCTGTAAATCTGCTGCAACATGGCTTCTTTTCCAACCATGAACATTGGCATATTTGAAAATGTGTTTTTGGCAGATCTAAACATAAAGAAATGAAGTGCAGTGGTGGCTTCTGATGCAGTCATGTATTGGGTATGTGCTGCCATAGAGGGAGTACAACAGTGTAGTCCAGAGATTTTCCAAATGGAAATCCAAAAGTCCTAACCTTTTCTCAGAGAAAAAGAGAGCTTTTTTGTTGAAGCTCATTAAGAAGAAAAATGTATAAGTTACCTATATTTAACCTTTAACACTTAAAGCTTTTGTGCTTTAAGTGCACAAATATTTACAACAGGGTTGCTATTATATATATCAAGAATATAAGTGAGAGCCTTGCATTATTGTTTTTTGTAAATATGTAATTTATGTAATCCAAAAAAATGGGAAAAGTAGAAAACTGTGGTGTTTCTAGAGGTGACGTGTATTTACATGAGTGTATTCTTGTTTGACTAATTTCATTAATCTGAAGATTGAACTAATCTCATAGCTATGAAAGTATCTTAGGATAATGAGGGAAAAGTGAACACAACATTTGAGAACAGAACCTGGGTGGATGTTCTTTAAATTACACCTCCAGGAGAAATATTCTCATGTAATCCAGAAAGTTGAGGCCATTTAATCACAACTCAAGCTGAGGTTATTCTCAAATGGTGGAAGAAGCATTTTGAGGATCTCCTGAGTCAGTCTGTTGTGATGAAATGCCCAAACAAAAACCAAAACTCTTGATTTGCCATTCTGTCTATGTATTGCTCCCCACCTAGCCTGGCCATTGCCTTCTTACACAATTCTCATCTCCCTTTAGTGCTCTGAAGTAGACATTGTCCCACAGAGCCAAAGATATAGTTTTAACCAACCCAATCAGCAAACAGAAGGACAAGTTGTGAATGGGGGCATCAATTTTCTGAGCTTTTTTAGAATTGTAAATCTGCCTTTAGTTTGGAAATGGCAGCAGAGGAAGTGAGCAAAACCTTTCAGTCCATGTTGGCCATTAGTCCAAAAACTGAACTAGTACTAATAGCTGCCTTATTCTTCTCTCTCTTAACAGTGAGGGATGGTGGCTTATAGTACAGGTAATTCAATCTGGATAGACTCACACAGAGAAGAGAAGCAGTTAGAAGATTTAATGATACAGAAACTTTGGCGCTCGAACCCGGCGGAAGACTTGTGAGCTGAGGATCACCAGGCAGGTGATCGGTCCAGTTGCTCAGGTAGTCTTCCCGGTCCGAATACTGGTGGTGGAACGGAGCCTTGAAGGAGCAGAGGGGAGCTAGGAAGATGTCCCTGGGATGATGGTGGAGATGGGGAGGAGGTGGGTCAAGCACGGCTGACGACAAAAGATCCGGGGAAGCTTGTCCTTTGAAGGGATCCGTGAGACATTGGCTGAAGCGGCACCTGTCCTGATTGGCTGGAGGCGGGTGAGTGTCTGATGTGTGTGTTTTGTCTCCCAGCTTGAATTTTCGCCTAGGCTTCATTTTCTGGTAAGCTTCATAGTGTCAAACATCAGCTATTTGCTGTGCAGAAAGTTGCCAATCTTTATGATCTCTCTCCTTCTAAGCATTTGCTGACTCATCTCTGTGATTTTATGTGGCCTACCATTCAGTAGCTCAGTTTCTGTCACGTTCTCTGCAGTAATGAAGCAGAAAACATGACTCTTTGTCTGTTAATCCAATAGATAAATTTAGGTTTAAGATTATAGCATGGGGTTGTATTTCAGGAACAATGTGTTATACATTAGCTCCATTAAAAGGAAACGACCTGCAAGAGACAATTTTATGCTCATTGTGAGAACAATTTGGAAATAACTTCTTCCTGCTCCAAAGTGACTAGTGCGCAGAGCATAGTTCATGAAGATACAAATTTGTGAATGTAATGTAGTAGAGCTGGACCAGTTCTGTGGGTCTAATAAGCGCACCAATAGTCTTTCTCAACGGACTTCAGTGTCTTGACCTATCAAAATATCTCATATGATCAGAAGTATTATTAACCAGAAATCCTAAAGAACCACTGTAAGACTATTTATAAAATCAAAGTTTTTATGGAGTCTGCTTCAGGTTTTTTTTAACAGCATGATACTGAAAGACTCAGTACTTCAGAAATATTAGAATTTACGTGGACTCTCTCATAATTAACAGGGATTTTAAATTTGAAAATCTGGAAAATTAGGATAAAGACAAAAATCTGACTAGGTAATGGCAGTGGGTGAAAGCCATCTGATTATAAAAAGCATAGGACGATACATGCTTGTTAAACCTGTGCAACTAATTACAAATAAAAATAACTGAAAACTTGTCTATTTGCTTCAAATCACCTAAGAAATGGCAGTTAGCAGAAATTATTCCACTCTGAAATGAACTTCATTGAGGCACCAAGCCCCCTTTGATTGTATCTTCTTTCGTAGCCAATCAGATGCATTTGAAAGTCTGAATGACCACACCTCCCTCAGTTTCTTGAGCTTTTTGTGTCCTTATGAAGACAGTAGCAACATGACTCTGCTATGGCTTGTACTCTTCCTTCTTCATCCAGGATGTAAGTGGATTTAAAAACAGAATCTTGTCTTATTGAAGATTTTTTTTGTTTTATTGTATCCCTGATCTGTAAGCAGTTTCTTTAAAACTGATCTTTATCATTTAACATGTTGCTTTTATCTACTGCAGATACTTTAGTTCCCGTGGTCACAGTCCAGCCAGGGGAACCTGTGACTTTGAGATGCGTAATGACTGAGAAGTTTGAATCTTTGACGTGGGTTCACTGGTACAAGCAAAGTGCAGGAAATAATTTGATGTTAATTGCAATGCTGCGTGAAAGTACAAGTACAACGCCAACCTACGGCCCGGGATTCTCAAAATCAAGATTCCAAATAACATATATTGGCAACATGAGCAACTTGATAATTTCATCAACAGTAGAACAAGATGAGGGAATGTACCATTGTGCCTATATGGACTGGACTGAATCTACTTGGACTGGGACCTATTTGTCTTTAGCAGGTAAATATCCTTGACGTTTTTTCATACCAAAAAACTGGCATTTATTAACATTGGGGAACATTATTTGGAATTAAAATATCTAACGCTCTAATACCATTGATATATAAATTTCTGGAAACAATTTAATTTTATATTGTAACAGAATGTGTTACAAAATAAATTTAAAAAATCACATATTACACAACAGTTACAACAGAGTTAATACCATCGTTGTGTGAGACTTAGATTTCAAGTAATATTTTAATTTGACTAATATATTTATTATCTTTGGAAGTGTTACTGAAAGTTTGGAGGGGACCAGCAGGAGTCCAGACTTTAATCAAATGGAGAATTTGTGAAGGCAGCTAAAGATTAGGGTGATGATAAGGAACCTTTCAACCTCAAAGATTTAGAGCTGATTTCCAAATACCAGTGGAAACGTGCAAAAAGCTGGTGAGAAAGAAAACAATGGTTATCTGCAATGGATATAAAGATTTTTATTTACATATTAATAAAGGCATACATCATTTTTAACATGCTAGTTTTTTTTTTTTAATAAAATACAAAATAAAACTGAATATAAATTTGAAAAGGGACAAACAACTTTGTGCTTAGCTAATATACAGACTTTGACCTACATGTCAAAATTTATTTACAAAATCCTCAGTTATTAATAGACAATGGTAAAAACAAAAAATGTTTTTCGCATTAGTATTTTGACTTTCAGCTTAAATCAAGATGCTAAATCTCTTTTTTATAGCTGTGTTCCTTATTGTCTTCACAGAAAACTCTCAGAGGATTTCGAGCTTCACTGTTGTTCAGGAGCCAACAGTTTCTAACCCCGCCAGTGACACAGACTTAGAGACTCTGCAGTGTTCGGTTCTCTCTGACTCTGTAAACACAACCTGCTCAGGAGAACCCAGTATGTTCTGGTTCAGAGCCATATCAGACACATCCTATCCAGATTTCATCTTTGCTGAGGGAAAAATACCTAAAAACTGTGAAAAGACGTCAAACAATCAGAAGAAATGTAGTTATAATTTCTCTAAGAATGTACAATCATCTGACACTGGCACTTATTACTGTGCTGTGGCCACATGTGGAGAGATACTGTTTGGAAATGGAACCAGCCTGAATAAAGGTATAATTTTACATAATTAATTATTAAACTAAAATGTCTAGTCAACTCTCAGCAAATCCAGGTTAAAATGTTGATAATACTTTTTTTTGTTGTCTCAAAAACATTACAGAATCAAGTCTGTGGTCACAGGAGGCCATCACAGTCATTTTCTCACTCTCCTTTGTTTTAGCCATGAGTCTGATAGTTATAACCTTTCTCATATGCTTCATCAACACAAACAAATGTGACCATTTTCAAGGTAATACCAAATACTTATTCAATACTTTATAAATAGGAAAGATTTTGATCTTCACTTAACATTTTCCATTTTGCCATCTAGCTACTAACCTGAATAAAAATCTCCCTCAAAGCAGGAATTGGGTAAGTATAGATAATACAGTTATCAAATACTTTGATGCATATTTTCTGCCACAAGTGAGTTTTAATGTTTTTTAATTTTTCTTCCAGAAACGTGAAGATAAATGGATCTATTCAACTGCAATGTTCACAATAAAAACTGACAGTGCTGAAACAAAGAAAATACCAGAGAAGATGTTCAACATACATTTTCACTGATTTATCTGGTTCATTGTTGTTTGGAGCTAAATATAACATTGTTGATGAAATTTGATGCATGACTTTAATTCAATAAGTTTGTTTCCTGTTTGTGCATTTTTACCTCATGAACACAAGCTGAAAACAATTTCTTCCACTTTTTGTAACTTGAACAGCTTTATGGTTTTAGAGCATAGACAACTAACATCTCAAGAAATTATGGGAACTCCATAACTCAAAAATCAGCCCTCAGATTTCATTTTGTGAGTTGATTTTCCGTGAAACGGTGAAACCTTAATTGATGATACCAACTTGTGTTGGAGGTATATATTTATACAGCAGAAAGGCTTAGACAGAAGATGCCATCCATGTAAGTGAAAAAAGGCAATTTCTTCTGATTGGTGCTGTTACTCACTTTATCTGACCTAATATCGTTCAACAATGTAAGTTTTTATAGATATATTATTTTACAAACCCATGAACAAAAAGACACTTGTTCCAAGTCTTCCTTATGTTTTCTGTCTGCATTATTTTGTGTTTACATAAATATGTATCAAAAATAAACAGTTGATCATTTATATGAAAAATGTTAATTTTGTGTTCTGGACAGTGCTAAAAAAAAGCTGTGAATGCGCAAAGCGATATTGTCACCGTTCTGAAGTAATAGGCTAAGTCATTTTTTTTTACAAAAGTGATTTTTCTTTGCCAAAATTGCTAATTTTTTTTCATATGTTTTATCATACTAGCCATAGCATGCAGCAATATTTTGGTTGTTATAACACTTACTCTGCTTCTGTCTTATTCTGCCTACACATTCTTTTAGCTTTTCTATATTTATATTTTAGCAATGATGTAGTTTATTGTTACATACTTCAATATTTCTGAATTGCATATAGTATTTTTTTTATAAAACGCAGAAATTAAAAAATCTAGCAAATGTAAGTGAAAATCTGATGAGGTTGTATGTTTCTTACATTGTGAGTTATCTCTTGTGTTGATCGAACTTATGCAATTAAACAATACAAAGAAAATCCAATATGGAAATGAAAGACATCACATTGTAGAAATCAAATCGGATAGTAAAATGAATTTTGTGTTATTCCTACTTATTAGTGTACACACTTTTCAAATGAAGCATTGAACTAACAGGATATTCACAAGATCATTATACCTGAAATACTTTTTTGATTCTAGATATTTCTCTACATACAGTATTATTTAATGAGAACCTGCCAAAAAAAGAAACATGAATTTGTTACAAAACGTTTTTCATTATGAAGTATGACCCTTCATGTTTTTCATCATTTCATCAGTTTCCTGATACTCACCACATCACCGCTCATTTAATCTGCATAATCAGTGAGCCTTTGCCCAACCTCAGTCTCTGCAGGCATTAGTTTCCATTAGCTTCCTTCTTGTTGTCACCTGCTCTCCGGCCTTCTTCTTTCCATCATCCCACAGTCCTGTTTTTATTTCAACTCTGTTGAGTTCACTTGTTATCCTATGTTAACTTTCATAACTATGATATTCAGTTTAGTCTTTAGACTAATCAAATTAGTCAAGCAGGAATATACTTCTGTAAATACACAAGTCTCCTCCAGAAACTCCTTAGCTATCTACTCTTCTACACAGTTCCTGAAACCACAAGAAATCTAAAGTAAACGTCAAAAAATTTCATTCTTTCATTCGTTAGTGAATGAATGAATTAAAGAATGATGTCTAAAAACACAGATTTTTGGAGTAAAATACTAACTTCATTCTAAAATTGACTAAATGCCAATGTCCTACCAACACAGTACCTTCAGCAGGTTTAAGCTGACTCCTTTGTTTGTGTCCATTTCAACAGCTGTAAATCTGCTGCAACATGGCTTCTTTTCCAACCATGAACATTGGCATATTTGAAAATGTGTTTTTGGCAGATCTAAACATAAAGAAATGAAGTGCAGCGGTGGCTTCTGATGCAGTCATGTATTGGGTATGTGCTGTCATGGAGGGAGTACAACAGTGTAGTTCAGAGATTTTCCAAATGGAAATCCAAAAGTCCTAACCTTTTCTCAGCAAAAAAGAGAACTTTTTTGTTGAAGCTCATCAACATGAAAATGTATAGGTTACCTTTAATTAACTTTTAACACTTAAAGCCTTTGTGCTATAAGTGCACAAATATTTACAACAGGGTTGCTATTATATATATCAAAAATATAAGTGAGAGCCTTGCATTATTGTTTTTTGTAAATATGTAATTTATGTAATCCAAAAAATGGGAAAAGTAGAAAACTGCGGTGTTTCTAGAGGTGATGTGTATTTAGATGAGTGTATTCTTGTTTGACTAATTTCATTAATCTGAAGATTGAACTAATCTCATAGCTATGAAAGTATCTTAGGATAATGAGGGAAAAGTGAACACAACATTTGAGAAAAGAACCTGGGTGGATGATCTTTAAATTACACCTCCAGGAGAAATATTCTCATGTAATCCAGAAAGTTGAGGCCATTTAATCACAACTCAAGCTGAGGATATTCTCAAATGGTGGAAGAAGCATTTTGAGGATCTCCTGAGTCAGTCTGTTGTGATGAAATGCCCAAACAAAAACCAAAACTCTTGATTTGCCATTCTGTCTATGTATTGCTCCCCACCTAGCCTGGCCATTGCCTTCTTACACAATTCTCATCTCCCTTTAGTGCTCTGAAGTAGACATTGTCCCACAGAGTCGAAGATATAGTTTTAACCAGCCCAATCAGCAAACAGAAGGACAAGTTGTGAATGGGGGCATCAATTTTCTGAGCTTTTTTAGAATTGTAATCTGCCTTTAGTTTGGAAATGGCAGCAGAGGAAGTGAGCAAAACCTTTCAGTCCATGTTGGCCATTAGTCCAAAAACTGAACTAGTACTAATAGCTGCCTTATTCTTCTCTCTCTTAACAGTGAGGGATGGTGGCTTATAGCACAGGTAATTTCTGGTAAGCTTCATAGTGTCAAACATCAGCTATTTGCTGTGCAGAAAGTTGCCAATCTTTATGATCTCTCTCCTTCTAAGCATTTGCTGACTCATCTCTGTGATTTTATGTGGCCTACCATTCAGAAGCTCAGTTTCTGTCACGTTCTCTGCAGTAATGAAGCAGAAAACATGACTCTTTGTCTGTTAATCCAATAGATAAATTTAGGTTTAAGATTATAGCATGGGGTTGTATTTCAGGAACAAGGTCTTATACATTAGCTCCATTAAAAGGAAACGACCTGCAAGAGACAATTTTATGCTCATTGTGAGAACAATTTGGAAATAACTTCTTCCTGCTCCAAAGTGACTAGTGCGCAGAGCACAGTTCATGAAGATACAAATTTGTGAATGTAATGTAGTAGAGCTGGACCAGTTCTGTGGGTCTAATAAGCGCACCAATAGTCTTTCTCAACGAACTTCAGTGTCTTGACCTATCAAAATATCTCATATGATCAGAAGTATTATTAACCAGAAAGCCTAAAGAACCACTGTAAGGCTATTTATAAAATCAAAGTTTATATGGAGTCTGCTTCAGGTTTTTTTTAACAGCATGATACTGAAAGACTCAGTACTTCAGAAATATTAGAATTTACGTGGACTCTCTCATAATTAACAGGGATTTTAAATTTGAAAATCTGGAAAATTAGGATAAAGACAAAAATCTGACTAGGTAATGGCAGTGGGTGAAAGCCATCTGATTATAAAAAGCATAGGACGATACATGTTTGTTAAACCTGTGCAACTAATTACAAATAAAAATAACTGAAAACTTGTCTATTTGCTTCAAATCACCTAAGAAATGGCTGTTAGCAGAAATTATTCCACTCTGAAATGAACTTCATTGAGGCACCAAGCCCCCTTTGATTGTATCTTCTTTCGTAGCCAATCAGATGCATTTGAAAGTCTGAATGACCACACCTCCCTCAGTTTCTTGAGCTTTTCGTGTCCTTATGAAGACAGTAGCAACATGACTCTGCTATGGCTTGTACTCTTCCTTCTTCATCCAGGATGTAAGTGGATTTAAAAACAGAATCTTGTCTTATTGAAGATTTTTTTTGTTTTATTGTATCTCTGATCTGTAAGCAGTTTCTTTAAAACTGATCTTTATCATTTAACATGTTGCTTTTATCTACTGCAGATACTTTAGTTCCCGTGGTCACAGTCCAGCCAGGGGAACCGGTGACTTTGAGATGCGTAATGACTGAGAAGTTTGAAACTGTGACGTGGGTTCACTGGTACAAGCAAAGTGCAGGAAATAATTTGATATTAATTGCAATGCTGCGTAAAAGTACAAGTGCAACGCCCACCTACGGCCCGGGATTCTCAAAATCAAGATTCCAAATAACATATATTGGCAACATGAGCAACTTGATAATTTCATCAACAGTAGAACAAGATGAGGGAATGTACCATTGTGCCTATATGGACTGGACTGAATCTACTTGGACTGGGACCTATTTGTCTTTAGCAGGTAAATATCCTTGACGTTTTTTCATACCAAAAAACTGGCATTTATTAACATTGGGGAACATTATTTGGAATTAAAATATCTAACGCTCTAATACCATTGATATATAAATTGCTGGAAACAATTTAATTTTATATTGTAACAGAATGTGTTACAAAATAAATTTAAAAAATCACATATTCCATAACAGTTACCACAGAGTTAATACCATCGTTGTGTGAGATTTCAAGTAATATTTTAATTTGACTAATATATTTATTATCTTTGGAAGTATTACTGAAAGTTTTGAGGGGACCAGCAGGAGTCCAGACTTTAATCAAATGGAGAATTTGTGAAGGCAGCTAAAGATTAGGGTGATGATAAGGAACCTTTCAACCTCAAAGATTTAGAGCTGATTTCCAAATACCAGTGGAAATGTGCAAAAAGCTGGTGAGAAAGAAAATAATGGTTATCTGCAATGGATATAAAGATTTTTATTTACACATTAATAAAGGCATACATCATTTTCAAAATGCTGTTTTTTTTGTTTTTTGTTTATAAAATACAAAATAAAACTGAATATAAATTTGAAAAGGGACAAACAACTTTGGGCTTAGCTAAGATACATACTTTGACCTACATGTTAAAATTTATTTACAAAATCCTCAGTTATTAATAGACAATGGTAAAAACAAACGATTTTTCACATTAATATTTTGACTTTCAGCTTAAATCAAGATGCTAAATGTCTTTTTTATAGCTGTGTTCCTTATTGTCTTCACAGAAAACTCTCAGAGGATTTCGAGCTTCACTGTTGTTCAGGAGCCAACAGTTTCTAACCCCGCCAGTGACACAGACTTAGAGACTCTGCAGTGTTCGGTTCTCTCTGACTCTGTAAATGCAACCTGCTCAGGAGAACCCAGTATGTTCTGGTTCAGAGCCATATCAGATACATCCTATCCAGATTTCATCTTTGCTGAGGGAAAAATACCTGAAAACTGTGAAAAGACAACAAACAATCAGAAGAAATGTAGTTATAATTTCACTAAAGTTGTCAAATCATCTGAAGCTGCCATTTATTACTGTGCTGTGGCCACATGTGGACAGATATTATTTGGAAATGGAACAAACCTCATGTTGCCAAAGAGCAATCCAGGTATTGTGCGTATTGTGCCATTTGTGCCATCACAGAAAAATCATGCTTTTCTGAATCATTGATATTTTTATCTGTCTTTGTTTTCTAGGTGAAAAAACAAGTATTGTAAGGATTATGCTGGTGATTATATTAATCTGCTTGGCCATTTCTGTGATCTTGAATATTATTTTTATTTGTTGCCGAATTCAAAGATCAGCCTGTGCTCAATATAAGAGTAAGTGTAATTTACTAAGCTAATTTTTTAAAACCACAGTCACATTAATTATCTTTTCCTATTTACACAGAGAGTTCCTCTTCTCAACCAAGACACAATGACTCAAGCCAACCAAGAAATGAGGTAAGTAATATTAAACTATAATTATCATTATTACAGTTGACTTACAGTAATAATGAACAACACAGCTGGTTGTAACAAAATGAATTGAAATAGATGTACTTTTATCTTTTTCCGCAGACTGACAATGGACAGGATCTGAATTATGCTGCATTAAATTTCTCTGAAAGGAAAGAGCCAAGAAGAATGAAGAAAAGAGAACTGAAGAATGAAGAAAGCGTATATTCACAAGTTAAAGGACAGATGTCTATATGATCGACTCTAGGTTTATATGGGATACTGACGTTGTGATAAAAGACAGTTCAGTATTTTCAGATTCATTTCAACTGTGAGAAATGAGACAGATTGTAAAAAAAAATTTTTGTAAATATTTTTTTCAGAGTTTAATGCTGTAGTAAATTTTTATCAGATCAATGAAATGGCGTCAAGTTCTTATGTATTGAAAAAATTCACCTAAATGGGGTTCTTTGTGTGTCTGAAATAAAGCAGCTTGTATGTTTCTCTTCAGTTAACAATAAATTTGCTTAAAAATATAAACAAATTCATGAATAAATATTTTTGATGAAGTAGTTTCAATTTATGTTGACTGAGCTGCACATTGTTTTGATGAACACATTTTAGGAGATACCAAATAAAACTAAACACTAGTGATGGGCTCTTCTAGATTAGAAAAATTTTCCACCTGTAATGGCTACATTATCTCATCCACATGTTAATCCAACTCTTCTCCACTGTGGTTCAAAGTGTCCCACTTCTGGCTAAAAACAAGATCTCGGAATACCTTCGGTCATTGATTGGCGAGGGGCTGGAGTCACTAGCTTCGTCTCAGGAGCAACTCTCATGCTCAAAGATGTATGACTTTTCAACTCTGTGGTCATCCACTGCATCACAACCCCACCCACTCTAGCTGTTACTTAATTGTAATGGAAAACCACCTGAACTGTGTTGAACTCAGTCGAGCTGCGCTGAGTAGATACTAGTAGAAAAAAAGATTACTGAATCTTTCAAAGTTTTATCATTTTACAGATCAGATTCCTGGTAAAAGGTTCAGCACACTAACAGATCATTACTTGCTGTAGTAGTTTATGCTACAAAGATTATCATGGCAAGAGAGAGACCTCATATGTCAGATGATGGAGGAGTAATTCATCAGTACCGATATTACCGATCAGAAAAGTTGATCCAGTCAGACTCCAAGCTGAAGACATAAATATCTGGATGAATTTTAATTTCTAGTTTGAATGAAAGCTATTCAGTGATGTAATCTGAATAGCTTTACATTGGACATAAGTAATAAGTCTTGTGTCTAGAACAGTAAATTATTGACAAAATTGACTTAAGCATTATTTTAATTTAATCAAATTGTATCCATTTGTTTTCTTTTAAATGAAATTTATTATGAAATGAAAGACCAAGGGCAGACCTAAGCTTTTGATAGAATGATAGAAAGATATTGATTTAAAACTGACAGGTAAACTAATATCTTTTGATGATTTCCACAAGGTACTCCAAAGAACAGAAAGAAATGAAAATATCCTTCATCGTCCTACAGTGGGGAATTTTCAGTACAACAGCAGCAACAGTCCAGCAAAGCAAGTAGGAGCAGCCAAAAATAGAAATATGCAATGTATAAAAACAGAATAAAGAATACAAATAGTCTATCGTAAGAGCAAAATTTCAACTGTGTAGTTGTAAAAAAACAAAAATGTACAGTAAGTCATGGTTTAAGGTCAGTCTACTGTATATCTATTCTTGCCATAATCAACCCTCTGTGTATTTAGTGTCACCTGTGTCTCTGTCCGTCGGGTCCTCCGCCTGTGTCGCCGAGTCTTGTTACGTCTCTAGTCATTCGTGTATCCAGTGCTACCGGTGCTGAGCCCTGGATTTTGCTCTGCCGTGCTGCCTGGTTTTTGGATTGCTTTTGGACATTTTCACCAATAAACATCATTTTTCACTACGCCCTGGGTTTCCGTTTGCTGCCTCACCACCTCTCCACCACAAATCATGACAATCAGACTGCTCTGAAAAAAACTTTGTCTATTTTTCCATCGCATCCTATTCGCTTAAACTTGGCACATCGGAGTAATTATTACAAAATCCCTATTCTAATAACGATACTGTATGTGTTGATGCTCGTAAAGACAAAAACTTTTGACCCACTGATGGCGCTGTAAGAAAAGCCACTTGATGGACACAGTCATATACTAGGCACAATGTCTGTGAACTACATTTCTATGTTTTGATAGCAAAAAAAATACTGATGTTTATATAATATCATTTTGGAAACCATAATTAAATAATTTTAAGAGATATTTTAATATTTAAGAGAAAAGGGGAATATATTTCTCACAGAGGTTTGTTGCATACTCTACAAAAAACATTCAGTTGCTTTTCTAGATTGTGACACTTTTTTGTAAAACTGGTGTCAAAATGTTTCTGACAAATCTGATTTACTCTAATTGCAGGGGATTGAGCCCCAGTGTTGACCAAATAACAAGCAACAGTTCAGCAGTGGGTATTTAGGTGATCAAATAATGGTAGAAAACCCACCAACCCCCAGAAGCTCATTGTGACAGGAAATGCTCTTTGATGGTGTATTCTGCAATAGCCAATCAGACACATTTAACAGTATCGCCACACCTTTGTGTTTTACTGAAGGGTCGACTGTATGAATGAACACAGTCATCATGACTCTGTTGTGGCTCACATTGTTGCTTTTTCATGAAGGACGTAGGTATTCTTTACATGATTTGAGACACATATATTTTTTTGTTTCTGCAGTGTATATTTTTGTTCAGTTCAATCTAACATTGTTTTTGTTTTAATGCTGTCCTTTTTTTTGTTTTACATGTTTTTCCACCCCAATACAGATACTTTGGTTCCAGTGGTCACAGTCGAACTGGGTCAATCTGTGACTCTGACTTGTGATTTTACCATGAAATATCAGAGCACCACATGGCTTTACTGGTACAAGCAGAGTCCTGGAGATATTCTGACTTTAATTGCGATGGTATCAAAAACCACAACCCCTAACTATGGACCAGAAATCTCTTCTTCAAAATTCTTCGCAACATCAAATGAGCGTAGTAGCAGGCTAACAATTTTCACAACAGTTCCTGAAGATGAGGGGATGTATCACTGCGCTCAAATAGATAGACTTGAATCTGTATGGAGCGGGACTTATATATCAGTAAAAGGTAAATCTGTCATTTTTATCTACCAGCATTTTTTATATTTTTCAGTGTCTTCATATGCCAGTGTTTTATCATTATCTTTAAATCCAACTAGACATGATTATGTTACTGAAAAATTGATCTTCTATAAAAAAAAGTATGACTCAGGGGGAAAAGAGAACCAAGTTTTTAGCGGGTAATGATACCAGCATAAAATGATTAATTTTAATATGTTTTTTGTGCTTTTATTATTAACTTATATTTTACATGAAATAAATGCAGACTGAACGAAAATTAATTGATTTCAGTTCATCTGTAATTATTGTCCCTGCAAACAAAGAAAATTACAATATTTTTTATTTCAGTTTCATTTGCTTCGGAAAGTACATAAAACTTTCCTTAACTGTGGAAAACTGTTAACCTTAAAAAATTAAAAAATCAAACACTGAAGTTAAATTAAATGAATGAAAAAACTGAATGTAAATATTTTCCTTGAACTGCAGAACTTAAGCTAGAGAAAATGTTTAACCTGAACTTTTTGTTGCACAATCTGTCTACAGAAAATACACCTATGAAATAAGTGTTGTGATCATGTTGTATTTTTGTCAAAACTGATGGTTTATTTTTTTTTAAAATCTACCATAAAGTTGAAAGTATTTGCTAAATTTATTACAACAAACCCTTTTTCTAGTATTATTCTAGTCTCAATATTCCAGTTTGTTTTAATAGCTCACTAACAAATATGATTATTATTTCACAGCAAAATCTAAGAGGACTTCAGACTACACTGTGTTTTCACAGCTAACGAATATTGCTCAACAGCCAACAATCTCTGGTTCCACCCGTCCAACAGGCTCAGAGACTCTGCAGTGTTCGGTTCTCTCTGACTCTGAGAACACAAACTGTTCAGGAGAACCCAGTGTGTTCTGGTTCAGAGCCAGATCAGAACAATCTTTTCCTGACATGATTTACACCGATGGGAAAAGATCAAAAAATTGCGAGAAGAGATCGGATTTGCCGAAGAAATGTTTTTATAACTTCTTTAAGAATATCAGCTCTTCTGATCTTGGGACTTACTACTGCGCTGTGGCCACATGTGGACAGATAATATTTGGAAATGGAAATAATCTGGAAATCAAAGGTATAATTGATTTAATAATTAAATAATTTAAGTGTTTGATAAACTAAGACTTTTCTGATTAGCTGTAATTTAGCCTAAGTGTAATTTGAATTTTTTTGTATGTATGATCTTTTTGCTTTCTAATTTTCAAGGATTCAGTCTGGAATCAAAGGCCATTATAGTTATTTTCTTCCTGTCTGCTGCCTTATCTATAAGTGTGATTGGTATGGCCATCCTCATGTGCTCCATCAAAAGAAACAAGTGTGCACATTGTGACGGTAATTCAAAATACTTTTCTTCTACTTCTCAATAAGTAAACTATTACCTCTTTATTTAATCTTTTTTTTTATTTAATTGTGTAGAAGCCATTAACCTGGACAAAAACTGTGGCCAGAAAAGGCAACAGGTAAAATATTGGGGCTTCTCTTATCAGATGTTTTGACACATTTTAATGTAACAAATGATTGTCCTGAATTTTCATTTGCCTTATCTATATATATATTTTTTAATCTGATCTTCTTAGAGAAGAGAAGACAGAAGGATGTATTCTGCTGCTGTTTTCACCCTGATGAAATCTGACAACACAAAGAAAACAGCAGAAAGACAGATGATGTTTGCTGCTGTAAAGGCCTTCGGATTTTAAAAAAGATACCCTACAACGTTTGTGTTGATTATCCAGTTCATGATTGTTTTGCACTATGTTTCAAATCACAGATTAATTTTATTGGATCCCTTTGATTAAACTGTTAGCAATTGCTTTTACTTAATTTAGGTTTTTTGTTAACATAGACATTGCTGAAATGAAGCTATTGTTGTGGACACATACATAATGTGGTAATAGATGTGGTAATAAAATAGTGCTTATGGATTGTTCAATTGTGTTTTATGAATTTAAGTAAAGACATTTTTTGCATTTTTACAAACAATGGCATGTTGTCACATTGTGGATAATGTGAACCTGATTATTTGATTTCTGCTTTGTTTTCAGGTTTTGGTTTTCAAATTAATTTGCTCACTGACTTTGTTCTGTTGTGTGCATTAACCATTTTGTAGTAGCTTTACTCACTGTATGTCTAGTGTAGTGTCGGTTCCTGCATTGAAAATCAACAATTTTGTTTCTTGCCTAACATGTTAGATGTTTCTTATTTCTCAGTATCAAATTCTTATTGTTTGATGTTCTCATAGGTTTTCTTTAGATTATTGTCACATCATTTTACAGATGTTGATATCAATTAGCTCCTGTTCTGTGGCATAGCTTTCAGATGTTCCCTGGTAATCCTCCCAATCTCCCCAGCACTTCATTAAAATTTAATTTTCATTACATTTAGCTGATTTAATGTTTATTTATATTTAACCTTCTTCAGCCATATCACACTATTAGCTTTTTATAATTCAACAATAATGGTTAAATAGTATGATGAAAAATAATTCAAGAAATTAAATGTGAAAATCAAAATATGTCTGTATGCATTTTACTTTAAAGCTACTTCTTGCAGAAGACAGTAAAAATGTCTCCTGCAATATAATATATGCACAACTGTGTTTTTCTTTTCACACAGGGCACAATAAAATAGTTGATTTTATGTGTACACCAGCACATAAAGTAACCTCAAGATGATGCTATAAACCAACATCTGCTCTGCAATTCTTGTCTAAGTTTATAGTATAAGAGTCAACTTAACTGGAACGATTTAAAAACATATACGTTTCACTGAAAGGTAGATCCTTGTGGCAGGACGTCCTCCTTGAATGTATATTTTGAAATAGCCAATCAGATTAAATCTACATCTACAAAACCGCATCTCCTCCTGTTGCTACAGCGTGAGGTTTCTTAAGTAGGCCTTAGCATCATGATTCTGTTATGGGTGACACTAATTCTGCTTCATCAAGGATGTAAGTATCACTTCTGTGAAGTAAAATCTCCTCATTAAAGTGTGTACATATTTCTTTGTTTTTTATTAAACCAACTTTTGCTGTACATTTATAATCCAATACAGATACTTTGGTTCCAGTGATAAGAGTTCAACTGGGTCAACCTGTGACGGTAACATGCGTTTTAAGCGAGGCGCTTCAGAGCGTCAGTTGGCTTTATTGGTACAAGCAGAGTGCAGGAGACACTCTGAAATTAGTTTCAATGTAGCGTAAAAACACAAACTCCATTTATGGACCAGGATTTTCTGCCTCAAGGTTCAACACAACTTATGATGACAAAATGAGCTACTTGAGAATCTTGAAGACTGCTACAGGAGATGAAGGAATGTATCACTGTGCTTACATTAACTGGTTCCAAACTGAGTGGAGTGGAGCTTACTTGTCATTAAAAGGTAATTAATGCAATGATTAAAAATGAAATGATGTATATGACATGTATATAAATGAAGGCATAATTTGATCAAATGTTGATTGCGTTATAGATACATGTAAAATTAAAATGTCAGCTTCTTAGTCCAAAATCAACAATTTTTTCAATATCTTGTTGCAACTTTAACACATTATAAGTTAAAATGATTAAGTAAATTAGATTTAAACCCAAAAACATGGAAGTAAAAACACATTTAATTCTTCTTAACATAGGAACAAGGAGAACATCAAACTACAAGGTTGTTCAGCAGCCTGCGGTTTCACATTCTGTTAATCCAGCAGACTCAGTGTCTCTGCAGTGCTCATTCCTCACTGACTGACCAAACGTCATGTTCAGAGGAACCCAGTATGTTCTGGATTAGAGCTGGATCTGACAAATCTTACCCAGTCCTCATCTACACTGATGGAAAAACATCAGGTAATTGTGAAAAGAGAGCCGACATTCAGAAGAGATGTATCTATAACGTCTCAATGAAAGCAAGCTCCTCTGATGTTGGGACTTACTACTGCGCTGTTGCAACATGTGGAGAGATATTGTTTGGAAATGGAGCTAACCTGAATATTCAAGGTAAGTGTGCAGTTTGATATATTTTCACTGAATCACTTGAGTTACGTGAGAACAAGAAGTCTACCTCACTTATTTAAGTCAACTGTTTACTCTTAGCCAATTTGGATGTAAGATACATTTGATGATCATTAATGTTCAATTATTATTCTCTCTGTTGCTGTTTCTTCAATAACGCTACAGAATCAGGACTGTGGCTGTCGGAGGCCATCACAGTCACTTTTGTCCTGTCTACTGTTTTAGCCATAAGTTTAATAGCCCTACTTATCCTTGTCTGCTCCCAAAACAAAAACAAATGTGAACATTGTCAAGGTAATACAAGATAATTATTCTGTACATCTCTAACAGTAAAGTGTTGATTCTGTATTTTAATTATTTTTATTTATTTTGCTGTCCAGCTCCTGCTAAACTGCAAAAACCTCCTGGTCAGAAAAGCCAACAGGTAAAATGTTGACACTGCTTTTCGTTGAATGTTTGGACACATCTTGCAAGATACAAACAAGTTCCCTTCTTCTTTGATTGACCTTATAAGTTATGTTGTAATTTTTCTACTTAGAGAGGGGGAGACAGAAGGGTGTACACCGCTGCATTCTACACCATGATGGAAACGGATACTGAAACTAAAATATCACCAGAGAAAAAGATGTTTGCTGCATAAAAGCTTTTGGTCTTTAAAAGATGTCACACAAGTTTTTCTGCTGAATAATCTGAATTCAATTTACATTTCTTTGGAGCAACATTTCAAAACTTTGTGTAGAGTATTACTTTGAATAATTATATAAGGACGGTAGATTTCATCACTGAATTTAGACCGTTTTTTTTTTTATTGAACTAGGACATAGCCATTAATCTATTTGGATTAATGGGTATTAATCCAATACCCATTATTGGATTAATAATGGGTATTAATCCATTAATAATGGATTAATAATGGATTAATCCATTAATCCATTAGTAATGGTATTAATCCATTAATAATGGATTAATAATGGATTAATCCATTAATCCATTAGTAATGGTATTAATCCATTATTAATGGATTAATACTCATTAATCCATTAATAATGGATCACAGACCACCACTGTGGATTAATACCCATTAATCCATTACTAATGGATCACAGACCACCACTTCTGGTGATCTGTGAAGTGGTGGAATATTCATATATTAATCATGTCAATAATTGTGACATCATGAAGATATCAGGTTACTAATTGGTCAGCAGAAATGATTAGATGTATCAGAAGTGTGTGTTACTTCCATATAAGCTACAGAATCTAGGGTTTTCCTGGACAATATTATAATTCCTCAAGATGGATTCTATTCTATTCAAAAGATGACACAGTATAACGGTAAATAAATATAAGTTGAAATAATCGTGTACAAATAAAAGGCAATGTCTGGCTGGTTTCTCTTAAATGTTTGTTGCATGTTACTCAGATTTAAATATCTATCAAACATTTTCTTTTTTATTCTAAATGTGTTTAGTATATATTATCCATCTTTGACAACTTGTGATGGACACTATCACAAGTGTCCATCACTTGTGATAGTGTCTATTACCTATTTTGCATTATTTTGTTCCTGACGGGGAAGCTGGAATCAGACCCACAACCTTTCCATTTGTACAATGACCCACTGAGACACTTATGTTTAGGAGATTCTTTTGTTCTGAATAGCCCACCAAAACAAAATAACCATCATTTCTTCCAGCTGTTACTTAATTTCTTTGTGATTTGTTCTGTTAATTAAATGTCTTTTTAAAGATCGACTGACCAAACTCTGTAAAAGACAACCAGAATGAACTGCATTGTTTGTTCTCTCTTTGAAAGCTTCTAATAAATATATTAATTCATCTCATCCTGATTCTTGAAAACTACTTTTTACCATAAAAAAAACTTCCCTAATTTCTCCAACAACCACAGCCACACCATTTCAATGTGTTAGAAATAATAAAAACAGTTTTAATGACTTATGTGGCCATCTGATTACATTTTAGTTCTAAATCTAAAATACTAAGATTGCTCAAACTCAGAGTGAATTGTTTAACACCGAACACATACAATCCATAACAGTTTGTTTGATCTTCTCTTTTTGTGGAGACACAATATTTTTCTTTGCACAGTGAATCACTAGTTATTTAAAAACTTTAACCCATATTTTAAAAACTTTTGTTGTACACTCGTGTGGTTCTCATGTGCACAACAAAAGTTTGATGTTCTATTAATCGTTTTCTCCATTTTAACAGCTTCCTTTGATTCACCACATCCTCACCTGCAGGTCATGGACTATCTCACCTATGTTTTCACATAACACTCTCTGTCTAAAAAAACATTGTCAAACTTTCATCGAGTTTCTAAGAACTACATTAGACACTTTCTTTTGAAGTCTCTCCTGTTTAGAAACTACATTGCACAATTTCCTTCTTCTCATTTGCAAACAGATGCACAAGCCACCAGTTGCAGTGTTTTTTTGGAAAGTGACCCACATACAGAGTTTGTTTTGGTGCAAAACTATTTGTGCCTTGTAACTGTGAACATAAAGTCAGTAGAATCCTGTAAGTTGTAACTATATTTGAAGATTTTCTTTTAGAAATACAAAACCTCTGGTATATCTCTCCAGATTCTCATGTACAACTACATAAATTCTATCATTTTAGTTACACATTAAAAATAATCTTATTGATACATATTGACACCCAATTAATTCAAAACAAGTGGTGAAAAAACATCCACATGCCTGCATATGAAAAAAAAAAAATACTAAGAAAGTCTCTTACAAGAATTGTGGACAACTGTTTTCCATTTAGTGTCATGTCGGTCCTACAAAAGGAATATAAACACAACTTTTACGACTGGGGTCGTTTAACCTGATTATGCAAACGAGTGTGCAGGTACCTGTTTTTGATTGGTGCCTGGAGGATGACGGGGGCGTCCGATAGGTGGCTTCCCGGACCTGACGAGTATAAAAGCTGTGGATGTGGACGTCCTGGGGATCCCTCCTCTGCTCATCTCAACCAGCCACACTGTTTGCTTTGTTTGTTAAACATCTTGGTTTGGAGTTTGTAGGAGTGAGCTGCCATTTATGTTACCTTAGTCCTTTTCTGTTTTGTTAGTTAGGGAGGTAAGTTTTTGTCATTTATTTATTTATTTTCTGTTAGGTAAGTTGATTATTATTCAGACAGTTTCTTTTGTTTGTTGTTTTGGCATTAGCTCATTCTGAAGTTATTATTCCATTTTGTCTTATCTAAATCCATACATATCAATAAATATCACTATAAAATGTTTAACTTTGCGTGTGTTGGCTGCTTGGGATGGGATGAGGAGGGACCTTTCATGTTATGATCTGGCCACCCCTAGACGGGTCGTAACACAACAGATATCACCTAATGAAGGAACAAAAGAAAGAAACAGACAGAAAAAATATGCATTGTACATACAGGAAATGCCCTTCATGCATTTATGTTAAGATAGCCAATCAGATGCCTATGGTAGTTGGGATCACCACACCTCCACCTCTTACTAAAGAACCCAGTATTGGAATGAAGACAGATTCACAATAACTAGGATGTGGTTCTCACTGTTATCATCAGATATGCTAGTACATGTATACATTTAGACAGAATTGTCCAAACTCAACTATGTATAGCTTGGTTCCCCAAAATCTAATATTATTCATTTTTCTATGCCATCTTTTATTGTTTCACACACTTTTCACTATCAGACATTTTCACCACGATGCAGATACTTTTATTTCAGTGACAGTTTAACTTAGTGAACCTGTGACTTTGACTTGTGCTATTACGGATGAACATTAAAGCACCACAGAGCTTTAGCAGTTCAAGCAGAGTGCAGGAGAAACTGAAATGAATAATGATACTGGACAATTTCATAACCCCCTCACACTTGTCCCCCCTCCCATCAACCAGACGTTTTCTTCAAGATTCAATGAAACAATCAGCAAGAAAGTCAGCAATCTCACACTTTTAAGGACAAGATGGGATGTATCATGTGCTGACATTGAGCTATATCACTTCAATCACACAAAACAGGGATTTATTTGTCAGTGATATAATGTTTACCGCTAATTGATGGCATCTTGATTTAGATTAGATTCTATAAAAGGATATCTTATTTGAGAGAGCAGAGAAATGTCCACTTCATTTATGAGCTTTACATGAATTCCTATTCATCTTTGGGTACAATTTCCAGATGCTCATCTGTTCAAACAAATTGATTCCAGGCCACCATGCACACAGTATGTCAAAGTTTGATGAGAACTGTGTAACATCTTTAAAACAAACTCAATAGTACTTTTAAAGATGCTGGTTCAGGTTGGTCAGTGTCATTAACTACAGTGAAATGGGTCCTCTGAAAACCTCTGAAGAGGAAGACAAAAACTGCTAAATTTAAATCTGGGATCTGTGGTTCAAAGATGATTGAACCACAAAGGCCTGCTGGTGGCGCTGGTTATAAAGCTGTGAGACTAAAACATTTGCAATTTACCCCCTGCATCAAAATTTTGTATCATGTTTGCTTATTGTCCTGCTTCTGTGTATATATTATCTTTAGTAAAGAACCATTAAAGGTGCACGCAAAACCAACATTTATATAAAATGAAAAATAGATTCAAAAAGTGAGAACAGAAGCTCATTGTACATACAGGAAATGCCCTTTGATTGTATATTGTGAGGTAACCAATCAGGTGCATTTGACGGACAAAATCTCCACACCTCCTCAGTTACTAAAGGATCTTCTTTCTGAATAAAGACAGTGTCACCATGACTCTGTTATGGCTCACATTGTTACTTCTTCATCAAGTATGTAAGTACTATTTACTTGAATTGAGATAGTTTACGTCAAAATATTTTCCTAAAAAACAGGCCTGAATTCTTATTTATATAGTATTATTCTTTTTCATGTTGTTCTTTACTGAATGAATCAGTTCAATCTAACATTATTTTTGTTTTAATGCTGTCCTTTTTTTGTTTTACATGTTTTTTGCCCCCCAATACAGATACTCTGGTTCCAGTGGTCACAGTGGAACTGGGTCAATCTGTAAATCTGACTTGTGATTTTACCATGAAATATCAGAGCAACACATGGCTTTACTGGTACAAGCAGAGTCCTGGAGATATTCTGACTTTAATTGCGATGGTATCAAAAACTACAAACCCTAACTATGGACCAGAAATCTCTTCTTCAAAATTCTTCGTAACATCAAATGAGAGCAGCAGCAGGCTAACGATTTTCACAACAGTTCCCGAAGATGAGGGGATGTATCACTGCGCTCAAATAGATAGACTTAAATCTGTATGGAGCGGGACTTATATATCAGTAAAAGGTAAATCTGTCATTATTATCTACTATAAATTTTTATATTTTTTAGTTCACAAATTGACCTATGTGCATCATTGTCTTTAAATCCAAGGTAACTTTAAGGTATCTTTAAATCATGGTTAAAAAAAAGAACCAAATCTTTTGTGAGTAACTTGTTAACACCTATGAAATAAGTGTCCCATATTAAATTCATCTGCTATAACCATGTTGTGACTTAATTTGTTTGTTTCAATATTTGACAGTTGTGCTTTTGTCATGACGGGCAACTTTGTAAATAAATGTGCCATAAAAAATGTTGAAAGTCTTTGCTAAATTATTTACAACCCCCCCATTTTTTTTTATGATTACAATTCTAAATTCTACAAATTTTCTGGTTATGTTAAAATTTCCAGAAATGGTATAAATTCTACAATTTCTCTGAGTGAAATCCCAAAGGGATTAAAAAGCTTCATTACTTTATTATCTATCTATCTACAGTACACACCTTCTAACTGAATTCAATTAGAAGATGTGTCCAAACGGTGCCAAAAGTTTGGACACACAGTTGTGTCCAAACTTTTGGTGTGTACTGTATCTCTGGTTTTAATATTTCAGTTTGTTTCAACAGTTCACTAACAAATAATGATTACTTTACAGGAATGTCCAAGCGGACTTCAGACTACACTGTGTTTTCACAGCTAACAAGTATTGCTCAGCAGACAACAGTCTCTGGTTCCACCCGTCCAACAGGCTCAGAGACTCTGCAGTGTTCGGTCCTCTCTGACTCTGAGAACACAACCTGTTCAGGAGAACCCAGCGTGTTCTGGTTCAGAGCCAGATCAGAAAAATCTTTTCCTGACATGATTTACACCGATGGGAAAAGATCAGAAAATTGTGAGAAGAGATCGGATTTGCCGAAGAAATGTTTTTATAACTTCTTTAAGAATACCAGCTCTTCTGATCTTGGGACTTACTACTGCGCTGTAGCCACATGTGGACAGATAATATTTGGAAATGAAATTAAAAACGGTATGAATTACATCGCATGAGATATCACAAAATTTCTTAAATCATCACAAATCAGTGTTTTCTGAAGCAACAACCTTCTTTTGATGGAGAAAATGACGTACTTTGTCTTTGTTTTCCAGGTAAAACAGATGAAAACAACACTCTAGTGATCACAATAGCTGCAATAATCTGTTTGGTCATTTCTGTAATATTTAACATTGTTTTCATTTGCTTTCGAATACAAAGATCAACATGTCATCGATTTAAAGGTTTGTTTCAGTGACTGAATTATATATTTCAAACATATGTGATGCCAGAAAAAATAGAATCACATGAAACAAACACTGAAACTGAGTAATCAGTTTCCATTTTGCATCCATGTTTACAGAAAGCTCTTCTTCAGAGAAAAGAAGCAACTTTAGCCAAATAGAAAATGAAGTAAGTAAAAATCTTAGTTGCCTAATTTGTTCTTTTTAATACTAAAAGATACATCTCAACATTACTAAATAACTTTGATGGTAAATGTGTTTTTCCAAACAGACTGAATTTGGACCTGATCTGAACTACGCTGCGTTACATTTCTCTGAAGGGAGAACTTCAAGAGGAAAGAAGAAGAGAGAGTTGATGACTGAAGAAAGTGTGTATTCACAGGTTAAAGGATGAGCTTGAATATCTGTGTCAGCTTGTAAAGAAAACCTTTTGAAAGATGTAAATGCTTACTGTTAGTGACAGAAATAAAAGTTGTGAATTCAAGCAGACAATTGAATGAAAAATACAATAAAAATTTTTTTTATTTAATATTTTGTCACATTTGCCTACATAAAAAGTAAATAAGATGGCTTGTATTTTCCTTAGGAGTGAAAAATAAAAACAGCTCTATGGACCCTTTTGATTTCTCATCTAAATTTATGTAAAACATTTCTGAACTTTTGAACACTGGTGTGTATTTCAGTAATGAACAATGTCAGACCTCCGACTCCCTCCTCCCTGCAAAAAAACAAAAAACAAACAAAAAAAAAACCCTAAATAATGCATATATCCTATTTTAAACTTTCTACTTAATTTTTCTTAAATAACAACATATATCTGTCACTCTTACTTCACATCATATCTGCATGATGGATTTTATTACAGGATCACTTTGTTTTCTAAAGATGAATGAGTTTTGTTGAAAAATGTGATCATCATCTTTAGAGCAAAAGCATCTTTAAAAATGCTGATTGAGACTTATCAAAGTGTCATTATCCACAGAGGAAGACATCAATACACCAAAACAAGCATAAAGCACAAGTTTACAGTTTGAAAAGAAACATTCAAACCAAAACTTAGGAGACATCCTTTAATTGGCAGCTGAAATTGAAGTGTTAAGTAATAATATACTTTTTAGGTTCAGAGGCAAAAGGGGGAACCTTTTCAAACTTATCCCATTGTCTATACAGTAAATTATAGTGATGACAGATTTGGGTTGGTGTTTTACTGGAGGACATATTTTATATTTCATAAAACAGATGGCCTCATGATGAAAGGAAGCTGTGTAAAAATTTTGAAGCGACATCTTCAGTCAAACGGAAAGTCAAAGCCTAGGCATAAATGGGTTTTCCAAAGCATAATGGCACCTCAGTTAGAAAGTGGAAGTAACAACAAAAAGCTGATCTTAGATCTGTAGAAATTCTGTGGCCAGAGATGACAAAGAAGCGTATGTGAGTGACATGGTCCTGTTAGGATTTACCAAAACTCTAGTAAATTATGAAAAGAAGCTTGTGTGAGGACACACAAAATGTTAAACTCTAGTCACACTGTTTCAAAAAATACTGAGGAAAGTTATATAAACTTCTGACTTTTAAGAAAGTGATAAAAACATTTCATTATTCTGGCATTTAATAAGCATGGTCAAATATCTTCTTTTCCAAGTAGCATCACAGTCAAAACTGGAGAAGTTGATTTAAATATATTTGAAGTTAAGAGGTCTTTAAACATGTTTAAGGATCTTATTGTGACAGCTTACTGTCTTAAATAGATTTCTGTTACTGACATATTATCCCTTGTGTTTTTCGTTTTTGTGTCATGCCAGGTACAAATTGATTTTTAAATGCAATGGTGGTGGTCAAGTAAATATTACGAGTTGGTAAACTACTAAATTTTTACAATTTTAGTAGTAAGCATGGACAAGAAGCTAGACGTTATAGAAGGAAAGGACAAAATATCAAAAATGATCCTTGCTCAATCACAAAGTTTAACGTATAGCAACATGTAACAATTGATGCTTTTTGGTGGATAAAACTGCTTTAGCTTTCTGCTTGCATCTGTAACAATGTGATAGATGGCAAAAACCTCATATTTAGATGGGAAGCTATTCTATGTGCTTTTAATGATAATTCAATTTTCAAAAATAATTATAAACTCATCAAATATATCATATCATGCAGAGTTTCCATCCATTTCCCATGAATTGTAACAACCTACTAAATACTTCATTGTGCTAGCTATTCTTACATGACTATGATAATTTAAACCAGTAACTATTTTATCCCTGCTTCATAAAAGATAGTATATAAAACTGTGAAATTCAGTCCAATGGGTCTGAGTAGACAAGAACTGGAATGCATATATGCAACACCCACATTCCTACAATCACTCTGCTCTGGCAGATCAAAACCTTCTAATTGTTAATCTCATACTGTCATAACACCAACCTTCAGCTACAATAAAGACAAATTCCAAAAACAACTGAAATTCAAACTCAGAAATACTTTATTGATCTCAAAGGGAAATTATATGGTGGTGTAACTCATAATTCAGATTCTTCAAATCTGAATTAGACTGTGATCTAAATTGTGATGGCAATGACAATATAATAGCTAATCTCTACTAATTCTGGTCTCCCATTGTTTCATGAATTTGAATCACCAATGTTACAAGGCATGTGTCTCAGCAAGTTCTGAGACACATGCGGAATATGTCTTGTCCTTTTTAGCTTTTATTTTGTCACACCAAGACCAGTTACAATATTCTAACTTTGTTTTGCTGAAAGTGACTACAATTATCTGGAAGTATATACATATACATATATTTACATATACATATCTGCATTTTTTTAATCTCTGCAAGGACTGCTCTTAAGTTCCATTTTATATTTTACAGCACTTTCTAATTTTACAATTTGTAGCATTTGATATTTTATATTATCTACAACTAGTTGTTACTGTGTCTTGTTTTTATGCTGCAACTGCGAAGTAATTTCCCTGCTGGGATGAATAAAGAACTTCTATTCTATTCTATTCTATTCTATTCTATTCTATTCTATTCTATTCTATTCTATTCTATTCTATTCTAAGTCACAATAAGAAGAATGCCATCTGCACATTTTTAGGTTCTTTGTATTAATGATTGCTTTACTGGACTTCCTTTGTCCAAAAGAATAATTATAAAAATAAACTGAATAAACAAGCCTGGAAAAAAATAGTGTACCTCTAGAAAAGACCAAAAATAATGTGACCATAGGGACATGTTATGGTCCAAGGTGTCTCCTCCAATTAACACTACAGATGCCTTCAAGCTTATAATCAATCAGGCTGCCTATTTAAAGGGTGGCAAGTAGTCACTCTGCTCTTTGGAGACATGGTGTGTGCTACACTGAACATGGACCACAGGAACCAAAGGAGCGAGCTGACCCAGGATATTAGAAAAAATATAGACAAACATATTAAAAGTAAAGGCTAGATCATCTCCAAGCAGTTTGTTGCTCCTGTGACAACAGTTGCTCATAGTATTAAGAAGTTTAAAGTCAAACACACTGTAGCCAACTGTGGCTGCGAGTGGAAAATTGATGACAAATTGAAGAAAAGGACAATAACGGTAGCCAAAGACTCCAGAACAACCTCCAAAGAAGTTAAATGAGATCATACTTACATAGCTCTTTTCAAGACGCTTTACAATGAAATCAGTCATTGCCATTCACACAGTCTTTCACATGCTGATAATGTGGACTGCACCCACAGCTGCTCTGGGGCAGTCAGACAGAACCAAGGCATATCATCTCTACTTCCACAGATGAGAAGCATGGAAAGACAAAATGTGTCCCTACTTTGAAACATGAAAAAAAATAAAATTATTTTCTGGAGCTACTTTGCTACATTTGGCCCAGTATGTCTCAAATCTTTGCAGGGTTTGATGACTGAAACATTCTGGAGAGAAATATGCTGTCCTCAGTCACATGTCAAGGGTCTTTGAACAGAAAATTGACCCCAAACACAAATCTCTAAATCCCCAAGAGAAAAACTCTGGATGATTCTGAACTGGCCTTCTATGAGCCCTGGTCTAAATTTTATTGAATATCAATGGAAGGAGACAATGTGCTGTCTGGCTAAAGCAGCACCCAAACCTGAGGCAATTGGAGCAGTTTGCCCAAAAGGTGTGGGTCAAATTACCTGTGGGCAGGTGAAGACGTCTCATTAGCAGTTACAGTAATTGTTTGATTGCATTTCATTGCATCAAAAGGTTGCACAACAATTAAATTACACGTACTGTAATTTTTGACCAGGCCTGTTTTATTATTGTTTCTTTTTAATAGTAATTCTCTTGAACAACAGTTCAGAAGTTATATCTGATTTTCATTGGGTAATTTTCAGTATATTTTTATTCATTATTACTTTTGTCCATTTTATATTATTTTAGAACCCTTTGCGGGCTTTTCAGTCATTAACAGAGGGCTATCAACAATTTTGTCCATGTATAACTTTAAAAATGAATCAAAGGTGTGCTTTGTTGTCCCAATGGCTGAATCTCCAGAACTCAAGTCATTCTTTTCATCTCTAATCTACGCTTAGCACATTTCTAGTGATATGCAGCGTTGAAGATCAATTACCGTAGTTTTAGATCTTGTTTGTGTAATTATGATTTTTAGACATAAGAGAAAATTATCTGATCAATAACTAGGTGTGGTAACTCTGTCCCTAACCCTACATTATTGCTATTTCACTATTTCCTGTATGTATACTGTTATAATTCAGGGTCCAATCAATTGGTTTATCCTTCAGAAAGAAAAAGGCAGGGGTCACAAACTGATTGACCATAGAACAATGCTAAAGTGTTACATAAAGCTAAAAATGCTTCTTAAGCCTGCACATTTTAATGGGTTTTTAAATGCAGAGGCTCAAAATGTCAACCTAACTTGGGCGACAAAATAATGAACTAAGTCTGTCTAATAAGTTTGGTAGTTATAAGATGTCAGAACTCATGAAATCTCTGTTAGCGAGTGAGATTAATAAACATGTTGCAATTGGTTCCCTACATCCGATTTTTGTGACATGTTTGTTTGCAACCTTTCTTCTGTGTTATATTGTCTTTAGCAAAGAACTATTGATGGTAAACACAAAGCCAACATAACAATTAAATAAGGACACAACAATGGAAACAAAGCATATGTACATACAGGAAATGCCCTTTGATTTTATATTCTGAGGTAACCAATCAGATGCATTTGACAGTCAGGATCTCCACACCCCCACAACTATAAAAGTATCCTCTTTCTGAATGAAGACAGTGTCACCATGGCTCTGTTACGGCTGGCCACATTGTTGCTTCTTCATCAAGGATGTAAGTTTTTTTTTTCATGAACTGAGATGAAACATTTTATTGTCGAAGTATATTATATGTATGTTTTGGTTCATTTCAATGTAATATTTTTTTCATGTTGTTTTTAATTGTTTCAATTGCTGCTTCTCCCCAATATAGATTCTTTGGTTCCAGTGATCACAGTTGAACTTGGTCAAACTGTCACTTTGACTTGTGCTTTTAATTTGAAATATCAGAACAAATGGATTTTCTGGTACAAGCAAAGTCCTGGAGATACTCTGGATTTAATCGTGATGCAGCAGGGAACGACAAGCCCAAATTATGGACCAGCTTTCTCTGCTTCAAAATTCAGTGTGACCAAATACAGCAGTCTTACAATTTTCACAACAGTTCAACAAGATGAGGGAATGTATCACTGTGCTCAAATGGACGCACTTGACTTTATGTGGAGTGGGACTTATGTGTCCATAAAAGGTAAATGAATAATTTTTCTTTTCCAGTATTTTAGCTATTTTTTAATTGATAGATTAATCAGTGTGTATCTTTGAATTCCAACAGGACATAATGATGTTACTGAAAAATATATAATCTAGGAAAGAACCATGGCTTAAGGTGCATAGAGGCATACTAAAATCAAACCTTTAGTGTACAGTTCCTGATGTCTTTGGAGTCAACATGCAATGTTTAATTTCAATATTAATGTTTTTTGTATTTTTATCATCATCTTACATACAATGAAATAACTGCAAACTGAAAGACAAAAACAATTTATTGCAGTTTCTGCATCTATAATTATTATAGTGAACTACAAATATGCATTGATTGTTCCTCCCTGTACAAAGTAAATTACCATATTTTAATTCATATTTGATACTGTGCAATGCTTTTCATTACAGTGCATATAATCATATGGAGAAAGTAGACCTTTTAAAAGATCTGCAGTAGTAACAGTCAAATGATCTGTTTTTTGCTTGGTTTCAAAGTTAAGTAAAAATGTTTTAATCTGTGGAGAACCAAAAACTCACAAATATTCTTATTTGTGAAACAATAATGAAGATAGCATGAAATTCTGTGGAGAAACAATGTCAACCCAAAAAACACTCAATTTCTTATTTAATTTCAAACCAAAAAGTTAATCATATAAATATAAAAAAATAATATTTCCAATTTCAATAAAGCATTTTTAAAAGTGATTACTGTTTAAAAACAGCTAAGATTTTTGCATGTGAATTAGTGATTGTATGAGATGAGTGTTGACAAAAAGTTGAAAACAATGAAAAAAAAATAAAACATTTTGTGAGCTGTGAGAAGTTTAACTTGATCATTTTGTATCACAGATATATCAGTCTATATTATGACTATGAATTAAGTATCATAATATCTGTCTATTTTATATAATTATTCACTAACATATCTTCAATAGATCAAATCGTCAAATTTGATACAAAAAAAGCATTTTTCAAACATAACTCTAGTTTTCTATTTGATTTTATTCAATATAATATTTCACAGGAATCTCTAAGAGGACGTCAAACTACACTGTGTTTTCACAGCCAACGTTCTCAGATGCAACAGGCTCAGAGACTCTGCAGTGTTCGGTTCTCTCTGACTCTGAGAACACAACCTGTTCAGGAGAACCCAGAGTGTTCTGGTTCAGAGCCAGATCAGAACAGTCTTTTCCTGACATGATTTACACTGAAGGAAAAAAAGCTGAAAATTGTGAGAAGAGATTTGCCTCTCCAAAGAAATGTTTTTACAACTTCTCTAAGAATATCAGCTCTTCTGATCTTGGGACTTACTACTGCGCTGTGGCCACATGTGGACAGATAATATTTGGAAATGAAAATAACCAGAGAAACGGTATGACTTTGCATACATCATTTGAAGAATTCAAAATATCCAAAATCTTCAAAATAACTTGTTTTCTGAAGCAATAATGTTATCTTGATGGAGGAAATTACATATTTTGTCTTTGTTTTCTAGGTAAAAGAAATGAAAACAACATGCTGGTTGTGACAATAATCTGTTTGGTCACTTCTGTAATTGGTAATATCGTTTTCATTTGCTATCTAATACGAAGATCAGCATGTCAACGATATAAAGGTTTGTTTCAATGACTGAATTATATATCTCAAAGATGTTTGGTACAAAGATAATTTTTCTAGAATCACATTACATAAAACACTGAAATTGATTAATTATATGTATCGCTTTCATGTTTACAGAAAACTCTTCACAGAAAAGAAACAACTTTAGCCAAGTAGTAAATGATGTAAGTACTTAGTATTGTTCACATATATTGTTTAGCAATATGAAGACATTAGATAAATAACTGAGAGTAAATGTGTTTTTCCAAACAGACTGAAGTTGGACCTGATCTGAACTACGCTGCGTTACATTTCTCTGAAGGGAGAACTTCAAGAGGAAAGAAGAAAGAGTTGATGACGGAGGAAAGAGTGTATTCACAGGTTAAAGGATCAGCTTGAATATATGAATCAGCCTGTATAGAAAACCAATTGTGAGATGCAAATGCATACCGTTACTGACATACACAAAAAAGTTGTGAAGTAAGACAGGACTCAATGAAAGACAGATGTAATGAATAAAATAAATCATTTTCAACATTTTATGTCAAATTCAACTACATATTGTAATGTTTGAAAAATCAAACCTGATGGCTCGTTGTATGTATGTCTTAGAAATGGAAAAATAACACTGCTTTATGTAAATGGATCTATCTGATTTTCATAAGTACAACAACACAGACCTCTCTTTACTGTTGAACAGTGAATGGTGTATCTTTGAGTTATGAAGAGTTTCAAACATCAGTCCAGTGAAGAGCCAGGTTCTCTGTTCCAGAAACCAATCTTATTTTATTTTATTTTTTTAGAAATGTTTGTATCATCTCCTTATCAACAGAGAAAAAGAGTCCTCTGAGGAAAAGAGGAAGACATCAACACACCAAAAGCAAGATAAAACACAAGATTAAAGTTTGCAAAAGCACATGTGAACAAAAAGCTACTTTTTGAGACCTTCAAATTTGTGGTCAGAACTGGCAAAGCTGGTGGAAGCAAACCTGATTTGGTTATATCAAGATGGTCCAAAATGCCAGTAAATTATTGTGAGAAGTTGTTGAAGGAGACACAAAATGTTGATCCCAAGTCGTACCTTTTCAAATACGTTTTTATTAAATACTGCGGAAATTAAGGTGAACTTCTGATTTTGAACAAAGCAACATTTCATTATTTTTGCATCTATCAAGCATTTAGAATTGGTTAAACCTAACTGACCTAAAGTAGGAAATGTTAATTTTGAGTTGACATCAGAAAGTCAATTTGTTCTTTTAGTCTTATTTACACACATCAAATATATGAGTCCAGGTCTAAAGAAACTATGTGCCTTTCGTTGATCATCTAGACTGTATGCCGCTATTAATGCATCTACATTTATATTCTACATGTTTTAGGATGAATGTTCAAGTGCCATTTGTCATTGTCTTATTTTCTCTCAGCTATTGAGAAACTATTGGTTCCTTGAGGAGTGGACTGTTGAAATTTTACATTTGACCTAATCACCAAGGTTTGTCTGAGACACGTATAATGCACTAGTAGTGAAACTTCCTGGAAATTGCCTACACTGTAAACAACAATCCCTCACTGCAAAGGCAGAAGTGCTGAGCTGAATGAAGCAGATGTTGAAGTTAAATATTTTGAAGCATGGCCAACATGGACTGAATGACTATGTTCACTTCTTCAGCTGCCATTGTAAAACTAGGGCAGACTACAGTTGTAAAACGACGCACAAAATCACGTCATCGTTCACAACTTCTTCTGTTTGCTCATTGGCCCGACTGAGGAGAAATCCCAGAAAGAGCACTGAAGAGAGACAACAACTGAGGAGAATTGCATAGGAAAGCAATGACCAGGCTGATGTTTCATAGACTCGGTCTAAATGGTCTTCTAGGAAGTACAGCAATTCCATCAACAGCATAATCTCTGGCTTTCACTTGGAAACCCAAATCCAGATGTCATTATTCAGGACTGTTCTGGTCTTCTGCATATTCAAAGTCCTCCATTTTCCTCTGAAGCAGCAGCTATCCTCATGGGTCAGATCTTGAGAGTCACTAACTGGTCCATCGTCAGCAGTCAAGTGATGAGACTCTGTGCTCGTCTTCACCAGTTGCCTGATTACCTAATCATTTGTAGTCTCTATTAAAGTTGTTTTTTGACATTTTCCCCTTTTCAGCTTTCCATTGATTAAATATCATGTGTCTTTGTGAGTCTGAAAAGCTGGAACTAACGTCAAGCTGAAATTTGGAAACACTCCACATCACTACCAGTTCTTACCTGCATTTGGCGCCTGGTTGTACAAATAACGTACTGCTTCAGAGAACAAAACAGAAACTATTTGCCTTTCCACCCTTGATTTTCACACCTTCATGAAACCCACTTAACTCTACCAGAAAAGCAATCCTTAATTCTCCCGATAAGGAGTCATGCTGCCAACTTACAACTTGTGACATAATATTTCAGTATCAACTGTAATATTACAGTTATTATGATTTTCTAACATAAAAGCATAGCTCTAGAGAAACACTTAATAGAGCACTTGGAAGTCAAGTTGCATTTCTAAACACATTTGAAAATTTTACCTATAATAAATATGTTGATTAATTATTGGCTATGGAGACCCCTAGGGGATGTGGGGAATTCTTTAACGAAACCTCACAATAAGTTTTGTGTTTTCTTGCAATAAATTAGCAAATACATCCTGGTCTATTTTGTATAATGTCACAAATGTCAATTTAAAATGGCTAATTTATACACATTTACTGAGCCTTTCTTAACCCTTTGGTGCAAAACTCAGATTGAAAATCTATTTATTAACTGCATGTTTATGTTTGTCTGTATAAGGCTAAGATGGAGCTGGACATGAAAATGACCCTTTATTAACCAGACTACCAACACAAAAAACAGACAATCAAAACTGTCAGATGACTTCATAACCCTGTGAGAACGACTCAGAAATAGTCCAAACAATTTGGATATATTTTTTTCCCCTTTGTCTTATGAAAAGTTTCTGTTTATATCTTGGAAGGCCTGCAAAAGCCCATGTTTGACTTGTTTTGCTTTTGTATTTTGCACATAGGTTTGTGGTGTATTTCTATCCTTAGGAAAAATATATAAAATGTCAGATATCTCACAAACGAGGTACTAATATACATGGATAAATCTTATGAAACCTTATATTTTAGCAGACAAGACTTTCAATATTCAATTATGCTGCATAAACTGACCAGTACATCACTGTGAGGGAATGCAAAAAGTATCTGTGCCTCCGTGGAAAAAATAAAACAAAAAGAAAACAACAAGAAACACTGGCCTCACCCTGCCATTCCTGGTAAATTTGGTCTAGAACCTCTGCACTTGACAGTGGGTTTTGGATGCATTTATTTGTGCTACTTTGCATATTATCACATGAAGATTGACACCTGCTGGCCCACTAAGTGTTTGCAACCAGCTCCTACTGCTCTTACTATGAGAAACTAGCAGCCTCCTGCCAGTATCAGACGTCCCACTGGAAGGAACTGAATAGTGTTTTGTTCCCTGTTCCAGACGATTGTGTCATGATTATTCACTACCTTGTTTCTGTTTATATGTTGACTTTAGCAGAGAACTATTTACAATGCATGGCAATCCAAAGATATTTAACAAAATGAAATAAATCATAAAAATGAGAAGAGAAGCTCATTGTACAGGAAATGCCCTTTTTGTATATTCTGAAGAAACCAATCAGATGCATTTGACACTCGAGATCTCCCCACCTCCTACGAGTTACTAAAGGATATTTTTTCTGAACGAAGACAGTGTCACCATGACTCTGTTTTGGCTCACATTGTTACTTCTTCATCAAGGCTGTAAGTACTTTTCATTAACTGAGATGGAATATTTTCTTGTTGACTTGCGTGAAACATACATTTCACCTACTTCACCGATCGAATATTCTACTTTTTATATTGTTTTTATTGTTTCAATTCTGCTTTTTCCTGATATAGATGCATCAGTTTCAGTGGTCATAGCTGAAGTTGGTCAAACTGTGACTTTGAGATGTGTGTTTAGTATGAAATATCAGAGCAACACATGGATTTACTGGTACAAGCAAAGTGCTGGAGATACTCTGAATTTAATCGTAATGCAGCAGCGAACAACAACCTCAAACTATGGATCACAATTCAATTCTTCACGATTCAAAGCAGAAGGAAACGGGAACGGCAGCATTCTTAAAATTTTCAAAACAGTTCAACAAGATGAGGGAATGTATCACTGTGCTCAAAGGGACACACTTGAATCTATATGGAGTGGGACTTATTTATCAATTAAAGGTAAATCTGTCATCCTTCTCTTTCATTATTGTACAGATACTTTAATTCACAGAGAGACCCATGTGCATCTTTGAGTCCTTCTGGACAGGATTATGTTTCTGAAAGATGCATACAAGAAGCATCTTCGGACCACATTTTCGGTCTGTAACTTTTAAGAACCGGCACGCAAAGTTTATCTTCAGTATTTTTGTATATAACATGTCCTTTTTGTCTCCTATGTTGTTGTATCACATAACATTTGAAGTAAATGTAGACTGAAAGGCAAAATTTATTTCAGTTTCTCCATTTCAGTTCCAGCCTCAACAGTTATTATATTGTTCAAATTGTTTCTCAAAGGATAAAGAAATTTATAAAATTTTAGTTTTGTATTTGATACTGTGAAACTTTTTGCACTACTGCAGTGGGTATAACTGTGTTAAGAAGTAGAGAACTTGGGTTGGAAAATTTAAATGATCTGGTCTTAGCCAAGTTTGGAAATTACTATTCATTCTGCTAAACCACACAATGAAAATAATATTTGTTAAACAATTATGAAATCAATTATAAAATCAATATGAAAAAGGTGTAGAAATATATAACTGCAGAACCCTGTTTGTAGATATCTGCAAAAACATTGAAAGCCCTCCAAAATTATTGGAATTTACTTTCATATTTTCTATTCTTTACTGTTAGTAATATTATACAAGTCTTGGTTGTAATTTAAATCATTTGTATTTTAGAATTGTTTTAATAAAAACTGAACTTCACAGTGGTAAAATTGACTTTTCAATGTGATTAAAAAAAGATTGTGGTTTCACTATCTTGCACATTTTATAAAATTTGGAAGATAAAGAACAAATGAAATACCAATTATATGTAATTATTGTTAGAGCTGTAGAACTTTAACAAATTCTGACCCCTTTTGTCAAACACACACATCTATCGATATGAAATATAATTAAGTGTTCCATATTTAAGCTGTCCTAAGTAAATGTTGTGACTTAGCTTTTTCAGTATTTTATCATTTATATTTATAAAAAAAATACTAAGAACTTTTTAACAGAACCAAACTTAAAAAAAATAAACAAACATTTTTATATGTCTCTACCAAATAACACGAAAACGCTTCTTTCTAGCAATACTCTAGTTGTATTATTTAAGTTTACTATATATTATTCCACAGGATATAAGAGGACATCAAACTACACTGTTGTTCAACAGACAACAGTCTCTGGTTCCACCCGTCCGACAGGCTCAGAGACTCTGCAGTGTTCGGTTCTCTCCGACTCTGAGAACACAAACTGTTCAGGAGAACCCAGTGTGTTCTGGTTCACAGCCAGATCAGAAAAATCTTTTCCTGACATGATTTACACCGATGGGAAAAGATCAGAAAACTGTGACAAAACATCTGACTCTCAGAAGAAATGTTTTTACAACTTCTCTAAGAATATCAGCTCCTCTGATGCCAATACCCTCTCCTGTGCTGTGGCCACATGTGGACAGATATTATTTGCAAATGAACTGAATCTTAAAAATGGTATGACTGTATAAATCAATTATTGAAAATATCTAAAATAATCATTAAATTTCTAAATTATTTCTGAAGCAATAACATGTTCTTGTTTAGGGAATGACATACTTTCTCTTTGTTTTCCAGGTAAAACAGATGAAAACATCCTGATGGTCACAATAGTCGCAATAATCTGTTTGGTCATTTCTGTCATTTTTAACATTGTTTTCATTTGCTTTCGAATACAAAGATCAGCATGTCAAAATTTTAAAGGTTTGTTTCAGTGACTGGATTATATTTTTCAAAGATGTAGATGCAAGAAAAATTTTAATAAAATCATATAACATAAAAACGGCATATACAATGAAATCGACTAATTATGTGATGCTGCCACTTTTACAGAAAGCTCTTCCTCACCAAGAAGAAACAACTTTAGCCAAATGGAAAATGATGTAAGTAATTATCTAAATCACTGTATTTATTTTTTGTGATCCAAATCAATACATCCAAGTATTACAAAATAACTGAGTGTAAATGTTTCTTTAAATAGACTGAAACTGGACCTGATCTGAACTACGCTGCATTACATTTATCTGATGGTAGAAGATCAAGAGGGAAGAAAAAGAGAGAGTTGATGACTGAAGAAAGTGTGTATTCACAGGTTAAAGGATCAGCTTGAAAATGACATATGGCAGCTTTCATTGAAAACCTCACTTCTGAGATGTTTGAACTCATAAAAGTTATGAATTCAAATAAAACTTTGATAGATGACAGATGTGATGAAAATGCATTTTTTCTAAAAAACAATAATTACAAGTTTACCACCCTTACCATATTGTATTATTTTCTTTAAAAAATAAACCTATCATACATCTTTTATGCATGTGAAACACGTAATGAATGAAAAAACCCAGCTCTATCCAAATGAATTTTTTCTGATTTTCCACATTGAATTGATATAATTGAGACCTGTGTTGTTGAATTCTACATGTTGTATTTTTGGGTAATAAAAAGTCTGTCAGTTCTTTGAGAAAAGAACTGAACAACTTCTCCAAATACCTAAATAAATACAGTAATAGAATTGTGAACTTTGGAAACAAAAGCAGAAAGTCATTTCAATTTTTCCACAAGTAAAACAACCATGCTGCTCTTAGCATTATACTTCCCTGCTTCACTTTATCAATTCGCGTTCTGCATACACAATAGCTAATTCAGAAATGACAAATGTTTCTGACTTCTCAGATGAATAAAGTGAATATGGTAGAATAGAACACAATTCAGCTTCTGCTGCTAAATTCAACCACAATTGAATTGTGGTTGAACTCAGAATCAGCCTCAGAAATGGTTTAAAACCTTTTAATTTTACTATATTGTTCTAAAAAGTCAAATACTTCTTCGGTAAAGATGAAGTTACCAAATTCAATTTGGAAAAGTTTAAAAATTTTCCAAACAAAAAATCTGGAATTTTCCAACAGAGAATTCCAAATCTTGACAGAATTTGGACATTTTATGGCAAGTCTTTGAAATTCATCCATATTGGTAGGGAGTGAGAAAAAGAAAAACAAAACAATAAATGTATTCAAATGTGTGTTAAAATTTTAATATTGGCCAGCATGTCAAACCTTTATGTAACATATATTACTTATATGGATATTAAAATACTAATTATGAGTGAATTAATAATGGAGTCAGATCAGAAAAATTATTGGTTGGACTGCTGGAGGGAGTGGTAATTTGTAAAAACACCCAACTAAATAGTGCAAAATTAGTGAATGTATTAAACAATATTTACAATAATATATACAAACAAGTTTTTCAAATAGTCCATGAAATATGAAATGTTTTTTTCTTTATCTAAAACATTTAACAGTTCAGCTCCTTGGTGGAGGTGAGAGAGATGACGGAGGAGTATCCAACTAGTCCAGTCCAGAGTGAAAGTGAAAGTGTGGCTTTGGACTTGAAATGGGCGCTAGCATGCTAGATCCCAAACAAACACTCTCCAGTTCCCACTTGTCAAACCATGTGATCAGTTGAAGGTTTTGATCTACAATCACACATCTAAAAGTGGAGAGGCATATCAGTGAGAGACAGCAATATGAACATTTGCTACAGGCTTACAAAAGCCCCTTGAAGCTTACTTGCGGCAGCGATGAACAGCATCTCCCACCATAAAAGCAGCAGGTGTCTATTAAGACTCCGATGTACGGCTGGTCATGTGACACTAAAACCACGCGAGAACAGACACGCTTAATGGTGTTTATTCTTTGATTAATTTTAGTGCTTTAAAAAAAATAATGACAGGAGGATTTTATTTTAGAATAAATCTTTAAATTAATAAATACAAGTAAATCTAACAAAAATGGTAAAAAAAAAAAATCTGGTTAGAATTTATATAACGCCATTTCACACCACATCATTTCATAGTATTGTATAACAAAGTTATCTAAATTCAACTATGCATAAATTCCAATTGAACAAAGCTCAATTAGGTTCAATTTATTTTTAAATTAGTTTTAAAGTTTTCCAATTTAAGACTCAATTAAGTTGTTGACTTGCAGCATTCACAGTCAGTAATTGTTTGCTCTTGCAACATGTAGCAACAGCAGACAGTTGCTTGTGTTGTGTCATTGGCTTCAGTGCAATCCTTCATAATGAACATGCATGTGGTGACAGTGGAGAGGAAAACCTCCCCTTTAACAGGAGAAACCTCCAGCAGAACCTGGTCATCTGCCATGATCCACAGTGGTGTAAGAGGACAAATCAGATACACATATTTCATTACATAACAATGTTTTTGTCATGACTGTACCTTTTGATGTAAATCTAAGGAAGTGGTTTTGTGAAAATAAAAAATAGTACAGAAGACAAAAGTTTCTACATTTATTCTCTCAACATTTTTTGATTCCTATATGTATGCAAAAAAACAAACAAAACAAAAACAACTTTTTGTATTCCTCTGAGGAAACTGAGGCTGCTTTTGTTTTAGTAGAATTAGTAATACTTTATAATAATTCATATGTACTGTTTTTGGTTTTATCTTTACTTTCTGATCATTCTTGGATTGTTTAATACAGTGGTTAAAGTTGTATCTCTTGAGTTCTGTTCCTTTTCCATTTTGGCTTAGAAGAGAAACATTTCCAATTTGTTTTTTTTCAATAAAATTTTTTATAAAACTAATAGCTACTGTAGGTCATGTATGCATATGTTAGTACTTATGGTGACAATATGCAGTTTTACTGCATCTTTTTGGCTTTCAAATATCTCAGCGGGCTCAGCAGATACAAACTAACATTAGAACAAGCTGTGTTCAATCCAGAGTTCTCCCTTTAAACTGTAGTTATAAGTCTGTATATGGCACATTTTTAAGTCAAAACATGTTCAGATTTGATTCAGTAAAAATATTCACAGTGGATAGAGTATCCAAAAATTTTACTCAAATAAAAGTAACATTAATTCATAATAACATGTAACAAAATATTAAAAGTACTGTGTAGTAAAACTACTCATAAATGCTTCCCCCCCCCAAAAAAAAACCTAATTCAAATAAATGTAATTAAGTAAAAGTAATTAGTTAACTCCCAACTCTGTTGCTATCTTCTTTAATATTATTTAAGCTTTTCTTACTTATGGATCCAGTGCAAACTCAAGGAGTAACAAGATTGAGAAAGGCAGATTGGGGAGGAAGCTTCAAGTGTTTCAGGAACCCTCTCATCTAACGTCTTTAAAAATATACTTCTTTACGTGAACTGTGGATACTGCCTTTAGCATTGGGGATATCTGTGCTGCTACAGCATATTTTGTGTCACGATGGTATTTTAGGTCTTAATAGCTTTGGTAATAGGCTAACTGTTTTACACGACTTGCACACAAGAATAGTCTTTTCTGCTGTCCCATTAGTTAATGTTTCGAAGCCAAGATTGTAGTGGGCCTAGAGAAGCAGCTTTGTGGATGGAACACCAGGATGTGCCCCAAAATGATTCATCATATCTCAGGAACTTCAGAGTGTTTTGTTCTGGTATCAAAATAAATGGAACGTTCCAGAGAATAATCTACAGATCTAAAAATAAACACTCATATTAAAAAGAGAGAGTAAATGAATATGACAGACAGTGAAAAATGGACTTTGTGAAGTGAATAGCCTTCCGAAAATATTCTGTGGCAATTCAGAACCTCTAGCAGACCACAATACAGGCTGACCGTTTACTGTGCAAAATGATACACCTACCAGTGTTGGGACACTCTAATATCCCAACACCAGAGTTGAGATACAGAGGTGTATCCCAACTTTGGGATGCAGAGATGGGATACAACTCTGGGATACAGAATTATATCTGTATCCCAGAAATTTGGTAGAGGTATAATTTGAAACATTTCCAAACATTTGGTCATTTCATCTAATAACAATTGTTTTCACAGCAAATTAAGAGGTACCACTAAAACGTACTCCTCTGTGCACTCTGCACACTGTGACCATGTTGTTGTCATTGCTGTGTATTGTCCATTTATTTATTTATTTATTTCATTTAGCTACTTAGTGTTATAACGGGGTGTTGTGATAGACAATATTGTTTCTGTCATTTAGATGAGCCTTTGAGATTTAGTCCTTTACTTTACTACCTTAGCTTTTTGTGGATTTTATAAAGGTGAAACCTTTGATCTTTACTCGTTTACTACCACAGAGTTCACTCATGTCACCTGCAGATATGACCTTTGCAGTAAAACTGTTCACTCTATTTTTTTATGTGTAACCAATGATAGTCACAGAAAATAATGAAAGTGCTGTAAAAGCTGTAGTGTCATTATCCAATTGTGTTGGTGAATTTCTAATAGTTGTCTTTGGTTGAAACATATTTATTTTCTTACTAAACCCCTTTAAATAATAGAAATGCAGCATGGGATTTCTTTCATACTTTAAATATTTATTGATTTCCCTTCTCTGAAATATGATTGATGTAGTAATATTGGAACATCTGATAATCTATTATACTTGTAAATTATTTGTATTCATTGTGGTCTTCAAAGACAAAAGAAAAGCTAACCTGCTAATGGTGCTACTGAAAAGCCAATGGCATAAAAATCATTGTAATTATTTGCATAAGAAAGTTTTGCCATGTGGTGAGAAACCTTCCTTGTAGGGCTTGAGCCATGTGCTACCTATAGATCAGAACAAAAAAAACATCAAATATTCAAATTACTACATGAAAGCACAAAACCCAGAATAGAAGCTCGCTGAACAAACAGGAAATGCCTTGTTATTGTATATTTTGCCATAACCAATCAGATGCATTTGACACTTGGGACTGCCACGCCTCCCCTGGTCACTAAAGGATCAAGAATCAGAATCAAGACATTGTGACGATGGCTCTGCTGTTGCTCATACTGTCACTTCTTCATCAAGGATGTAAGTAATATACTTAATAATAAAAATATACATTTTGTTATATATTGTCAAAGATGTTTTTTGGTTCAAAGTAAATTTTTTTTGATGTTGTACCTTATTGATTTACATGATTTTCACCTGCATCTTTTTTTCTATATTGCAGATACTTTGGCTCCACTGGTCACAGTAGAACTTGGTGAACCTGTGACTTTGACTTGTGCTTTTACTGACAATTTTCAGAGCACCACATGGATTCACTGGTACAAGCAGAATCCAGGCGGCACTCTGAAATGGATTGTGAGTCAGCAAAATCTGATAGAACCAACTTATGGACCAGAATTCTTATCTTCCAGATATGATGTGAGAAACACAGATAAAATGAACAATTTAACAATTTTGAAAACAGCGCAACAAGATGAAGGAATGTATCACTGTATTCAATCGGACATGTTTGGATCTACTTGCAGTGGAACCTATTTGTTGATAAAAGGTAAACAATATAAAAAAACTCAAAAATTCATTGCTGTTGTGTATCTTAATGTCCAATGAGAACAGATGGACATAGATAGATGATGATGAATATTCATTTTATTTTAATATTTTACACAAGTACACAATCAATTTTAAAACAAATGTACAATGAAACTGTCTTATAAAAATGCTTGCAAATATTTTTGGATTAAAAAGTTGCTCACACTAATACAGTTCAAAGATTGTTTTATTTTTCCAAAACCAATAAACTCTTTGCCAAACGTAGAAAAAGGCCCTTATTTTTCTAATTAAGGGCCTTTTATAAAATCTGATTTTGTCATAGCTATCTGTTAGAGACTATTTTTCATCTGCCCCACATTTTAATCTGAATAAAAAAACATTTTGTTCTCCATATATTTGAGACAAAATAACTTCAACATATCTGAAATAATTTGTTTAGGAATAAAGTTACCAATCTAATATCACAATTTCTTTGGATTCTCAGGTGTACAGAATGTAGATTATCATAATCAAAGTATATTGGTTTTCTCTTTTTTTATAGTAAATTCTGAGAGGACCATGAGCTACACTGTTGTTCAGCAGCCAGCAGTTTTTCATCCCCATCATCCAGACGACTTGGTGACCCTGCAATGTTTCGTCCTCTCCGATTCAAAAAATACGACCTGTTCAGAAGAACCTCGTGTGTTCTGGTTCAAAGCCGGATCAGATAAATCTCACCCAGATATTATCTACACTGATGGAAAAAAAGCTGGAACTTGTGACAAGAGGTTTGACTCTCAGGAGAAATGTATTTATAACTTCTCTAAGAGCTTCAGTTCCTCTGATGACGGGATGTATTACTGTGCTGTGGCCACTTGTGGACAGATAGTGTTTGGAAATGGAACAAGTCTTAGAAATGGTATGAATTTGTTTGAACCAGTTAAAGTATTTTAAAAAATCATAACAAATAAATAATCTATTATAGAAGCAATGACATTCTTTTCCTGTTCTCCAGATAAAACATCAAAAATCAGCATGCTGTTGGTCACGGTAATCTGTTTGGTCATTTCTTTGACTGGTAATATTGCTCTATTCTGCTTTCGAATGCAAAGATCATCATGTCAACGCTATAAAGGTTTGTGTTAGTCACTGAGTTGTAGGTTTTGAAGAAGTGATTAGAGCACAAGAATTGATAATTTAGCTTTTTAGGAATAAATAAATACGCTCAAAGTAAGAAATCCTGTTTGTTCTATATTTACAGAAAGCTCTTCTTCACAAACAAGAGGCAGTATTAACCAAAAACCAGAGGATGTTGTAAGTAATAACACTACTTTTACTGCCAAATCTGTGGTTTGAAATGCTAAAAAGCTGAACATTAAAAGGTACATTTGAAATGAAAATACATTTTTCTAAACAGATTGAAAATGGAGCTGATCTGAACTACGCTGCATTACATTTCTCTGAAGCGAGAGCATCAAGAGGAAAGAAGAAGAGAGAGCTGATGACTGAAAGTGTGTATTCACAGGTTAAAGGATCAGCGTGAACATGTGTGTGTAAACTTGTATGGAAACTCAAATATTAATACATGTTTATGCTGTTACTAATCAAAAATAAAGATTTACAGATTCAATTTGAACTTCTAATGGAAGTGAAGTGTGTAAAATCAGAATGTTTAACACTAATAATTTTGCCTACATGGCAGATTCTTTATGTTAAATATATTAAGTAGAAAGATTTAAAATTGAATTACCTCCATGTACTTAAATATCTTCAACTCAAACTTTATTTTAAATTTATAGCTTCTAAAGTTAATCTGCATGCAACACACTAAATTGTGCAATTAAAATTAATGCGGGGTAGTTATAATGCTCTACTCTTAATTATTGGATTTTAACAAAAAATAACTAGAAGAAACAATAGTCTTTATACTTTCCGTCAGATCATCATAAAATTGTGTAAATTACTGCAAATATGCAAAAGGTTTTCATCTAGGATGTTGTAGGTGTTTTAGATAACAATTTTCTTTTAATTAATTATTTGGTGAAAGTTTACTCTCCTTGGTTAACATAGAGACTTAGAGTAGAACCAAACCTCATCATGTGGACTTTAATTCTTGGCACTTTGCAGTTGGTTGTGTTTCCTGTATTTTTTAAAATTAATTAGTGTCCTAACTATTCAACCCTGGAACATTGTGTCTTTGTTAAATAAAAGTAAAAAGTCTGTGTCAGTCTTTTAAACAAAAATAATTAAGTCAACTTTAATCGGAACTAAATAAGTAAGTATTGTCAATGGTCCTGAACCAACAAAAGCATCATACAGTAAATCTGAGCAACATCTATTAAGGTAGCATGGAAATCACAATGATAACTAGGGATGGCTATGGAATGGTAAAACTTGGCTCCACGAGGTGCATTTACTCACATAAACCCTCAAAACCAAACTTTTTTATTGCCATCATGTCTTTTTCCATCTTGTTATATTTTTTCCCCTCACACAATGCCTCTACTTTTCTGTCATCACATCCTCATATCATTTCCTTGGACATCAGCAATATTTGGTAGAGAAGTTGACACTGCTCCGTATATTTAAGGTGAAACTTCTGGAGTTTGTCAAATGTTTATATTCAAGACAGAATTACGCATTTCACATCCCACGTGAATTTGGAGCATTACACTTTCTTATTCTAGGATGCCTCCACCATGATTGTTTCTCTTATAGCTAACGACTGACTCCATCGAAGGAGGACTATCAGCACCCTCTTCTGGATGGGGCCCACACTACGACACAAGGAGAAGGTCTAAGACAGGGGTGGGCAATTCTGGTCCTCGAGGGTCGATGTCCTGCAACTCTTAGATGTCTCCCTGATCCAACACACCTGAATCCAACAGCTGAATAACCTCTTAAGTGCAGTCAGGTTCTCCAGAGTTCTGCTAATGACCTCATTATTTGACATGATTTGTGTTGAAGTAGAGATACCTATAAAAGTTGCAGGAGACCGGCCCTCGAGGCCTGGAGTTGCCCACCTCTGGTCTAAGAGGACGTTAGTAGTTTCTCAAATAGAATAATTTGAATCTAATAAACCATTATTCAACAATTAATTGTAAGCCTATTATTTGTTTTTTACCTGTAATGTTAACCACTGATAGGTATAAATAGCTCTTTCTTTTGAGCTATTTATACTAATAACTGATCAGTGGATACTAACTCATTCAACTCTCCAAAGGGGGATACATGTTCGAACACAGGAATGATAGGAAAATGGTAGTACTCAAAACTACTACCGAAAATAACAAGTAGGAATAAACTCATTCTAATCTATACAGTTATGTAAAAGATAGTAACACTTCTACAATGTGTTATAAACCGCTTTTACTGGTCAAGAAATGAAACAAGCATCTTCCAAAACATTATAAAACAAAGTAAAAGAAAAATTACTCTGTTAGGGAAATGCATTTGTTGTGATGCACTGGTTGGTGCCATTCACTTTTAATAAAAATAATAGATTTTTAAAAATCAATATAAGTACAGGTTTGACACTTCCAGATTTTTAAAAATTGATATAGCATGAAGTATGACTACAAATACCACTACTACTGCTACAGATAATAATAATAATCTTCACCTTGTACTATTTTTTGTCAAATCATTACTTATATGGCTATTGCAATTTCAATAGAAATATATTGCATTTTTCGAAAGAGATCTTGTGGCAGGAAACGGCCTTTTCTTATAGGTCATGTGCGTTTTTACTCTTGCCACACCACACCTCCTTTCGTCTCTTGAAAGGATAATCAGGACACGCAAGCAGGCCAGTTTCAAGATGCGCCTGCTGCTGGTCACAGTGATTCTCCTTCACCAGGGTTGTAAGTTATATTAACTGAGATTTATATTAAGTAGCAAAATTATAAGATGTTCTTTTCAATAATTTTACTACTGAATTATTTTTTATTGTAGATTACTTCTTTTCAGATGCCTTGGTTCCATCGGTCACCGTTCAGCTTGGTGAACCTGTAACTTTTACTTGTGGTGCTATGGAGAACCTTCAGACCAGCACATGGTTTCAGTGGTACAAGCAAAGTGAAGGAGATACTCTGAAATTAATCGTAATGCAGCCAAAAAATGTTGATCCCAGTCACGGACCAGAATTTCCTACTTCAAGATTCAGAGCAACAGATGATGGAATAAATAGAAAACTAACAATCCTGAGGACAGTTCAACAAGATGAAGGAATGTATCACTGTGCTCTTATAGGCTGGACTGAATCTACATGGACTGGGACTTATTTGATAGTAAAAGGTAGATATGTAGTCTCTGGTTTGAATCCTTTTAATACACTAATGATACAAAAACACTGTAAGTATTGAGTTAAAGCAGTTGGACTTCTGTTGTTTTACCAACATGGGAACTATGGTATTCTGAGTGTGTTGCTGTTTTTTTCCTGTATCTGAAAGATGAATATTTTATTAATTTCTTATTTCATTTTATTTAATGTTTCTTAACTACAGTATAATTATAGTTTTGCAGTGTTGCTATGCCCTCGTATGAAACTTTTCTTTTAATGTTTTTGTCCAGGGTTACAGGATCTATTTTCTGTTTAGTATTTTTCCATTTTTGATTTTGGAAATTATTTCCATTTGTACTGAATAACTTGCTTTGGCAAATCTTACTACAAATTCGCTGATATTTACATCACAGTAATTAAAACTTACCTGGATAATTTGCAACTATTTAAGTTGTAACATGTAGTATTGATATTAAGCATATAGTTTTTGTAATGATGAGGTTTTCTGTGCATGTGGTGAAAGTGTTTAAAAGACAATCTAATGAAGGATGTAACTTACAAGCACTTAGGTGTAGTCTGATGACTTGACCATAATTTTATCAAGGTTAAGTTTAGTCTTGATTTTTAATATTCCATCATACTGTACAGTCCTGGCAACAAGGAAAATGTGAAAAAACGTTTTCAATATTTTATCAATGTTAATTGTCTGTTATTGCTTTCGTACAGGAAACACAGAGGGGATAATTAACAGCACCATTGTTCAGAAGTCAGAACTGTCAGAATCCATTTTACGGTCCCTGGAAGTTGTCATATTTCTTCTGTGCAGTGCCGTGGCTATATGCCTGACGGTTATTGTTGTCCTTATATGCATAATCATCAAAAAGAAAAGTGACTCCTGTCAAGGTACTATATAATACATATTCAATTTGCAGCAAGAGCAGTTTTCTTTCTATAACCATAGTTTGTTTTATGATGCAGATGGTGTTGAGCTGCATAAACACTGCAGTCAGGAAAGACTAAAGGTAAAGCATAAAATATTCACTTACTTTCTTAACATTATTTTGATAACATTTTCTTGCTCAATCATTTTTATAGGGACATAAGAACAAATGGATCTACACTGCTGTCATCTTCACTGTGATGAAACAGGAGAGTGGACCAATAAACTCATCAGCTCAAAGAGAGAAGATTTATACTGCTATAAAAGCCTTTGGGTCATAGCTGCCATGTAACATATGTTTCACATGCATTGAATAATATCACAATGTAAGACAGTATGTACTGTTTTTTTAAAGAAAGTGTCTATGACTGTAAATACAAAAAATATAATTTAACGTTTCATCATGTATAGATTATATGCCAGTGTCTCACTGATTTAAACTTTTCTTTGATTTACTACTGGATTCATGCATAGTGTCACCAGACTGCTGGATCCTTAAAGTAGGTCATCAACAAGATTATTAAATTTAACAATCAAAGTTCAGATCAATTAGTTTTGGATGAATGTGTCATGCTTGATTTCATATGTTATGCGAAACTTGTGGAACTGAATTTTAAATATTGTGTTTGGTGATTAAGCAGCTTAACATACACAAAGAATGTGTGTTATGCTGTGAAAAGGTATGTTTTTTGCAACAATTTTTTTGCAACAACATTTCTTTTTTCGGCTTTTGTTCCGCTGCTCACCATCCCATCAGAAATCTGTTTCTCAATACCCAAACATACATTTAGTATTGTTATTTGTTCCCTGCTAAATTTAGTTTTTTAAGGTATTTTGAATTATAAGTTGCTTGAAACATGAATACCTCTGCTCAACCTGTAATGCATGGTTGAGCAGATCCTTCAATGACCAATTAAAGCTAGTTGTTTGTCTGGGTGCAGCTTGCATATTTTTGTGTTTCGATGTTTTTTGTGTTTTCAATATATGTGTGGGTGTGTGTGTGTGTATGTGTGCTCATTTTGTACATGCACATACTGAAACCTCAAGTCATGACCAACCAACAGAAAACGTGAAGTGTTTGTTTCAGAAACTGTTTATTAAAAACAAGTTCTTATCAGTTTTGATCATATAGTTTTTTTTTCTTACCATGGAAATAACAGGATACACTAGGCACAGGTGTCAAACTCCAGTCCTGGAGGGCCAGTGCCCTGCTGCTTTTAGATGTGACTCTGCTGAACCACACCTGAATAGAATAATTAGGTCATTAGCAAGGCTCTGAAGAATTTATCTACACAAGAAGGAGATAATTAAGTCGTTTCATTCCAGGGTTTGGTACCTGACGCACATCTAAAATTAGATTCCTAAATTTAACAGTCAAGGTTTGATCAATTGGATGAATATCACACATATTCATGTGCTTGATGTGATATGTGAGATTTGTGGAGCTACATTTTAAGTGTTGTATTGGATGATGAAGTGGCATATAAAGGAAATACAGCAAATGACCTGTTGTGCAGAAAAAAAAAAAATCTTAGCATGTAATGCCTAAAGTTTTAATTTGTTTTAATTAATTAAATTTTTTAAAAAATATATTCTATTTTTAACTGCAGAATTATTTTGATATTTTAATATTTTTTAATATTAAAACTGTAGGGGGCGCAGTGCCATTGCAGGGGGCGTGCAGGAAGCGATATGGATGAATGAAAAAAAAAATATAAAATATGAAAACAGTTACACAAAAGTGTTTCACTGTAAAAGATGGTTTGTAGTGTGTTTTGTTGCAACCTGAAGTGTGAAATAAACTTCAGTGGAGTTTGAAAACAAAATATGTATATAGGTTTATGTCTGGTTGAACGTTGTGTGTGCCCAGTTGATTTTTTTTATTTTTTGTGGGGGATTTTATTGTAATCCATAGGGGGGGCCAGAAAACCTTTGGGAACCTCTAGAGGGCCCAGAGGAAAATCTTTGGGAACCACTGCATTAAACAATCTATTCAAATGTATACAATGGAATTTCTTTTTGGACGAAGGAAACTGCAGAAAGAAGCAGATTTTCTAACCTATAATCATTTACCAAAAGAATAATTTCCTAAACCCTTTACAAGATGTCTAGGCATCTGAGAGTGAGGGTCTGTTTTAGTGGCTCTTTCTTTTTCTCACTACAGCAGTCAGTTTAACAGGAAATGAAACACGTGTTCGCAGAAGTCCAACTTCAGTTTCAATAGCCTGCTACAAGCAACAAAACGTTGGAGCCATCAATGTAGAATGAGTCAAAGTAAAATGAACCCAACTTAACTTTCATATTTATTTTAAACAAATTTGTCATCTTCCTTTGAAACGTTTTACTTGCACATGGTGTTTCTGAGACTGCAAGCAATGACCAACAAACAGGAAACGTGAGGTGTGACTTTGCAGTGGGACAAACACCCTTCAATCACACAAGTGATGTGGTTTGTTTCAGACACTGTTCATTAAAAACAAGTTCTTGTCACCTTTGGCCATCTAGTTTTGTATCATGGAAATTATACAGACAGTTCTGAAACTGTCTGTATAGTTTCAGAACGATATATATGTAGTTTAACAGAAACCTTCTGTTAAAAAGACTAAACAAAGTTTTATGGCTTTATTTTTTATTCATAAGGAGAGATTTAAAGTTCATAATAAAGATTTTCCATGTTCTTATAATTTTACCTAAGATAAAACATGCATTGTCAAGTAATTTATAGTTACCAGGGGCTATTACAGTTGTTATGATTCCTCCATGATATTTTCACGTCTACTGTTAATCACATTCAGATCTAATGGGTATGACAACAATAGAACCTTTTCTATGACTCAACTTCTCTGCAATCAGCAGCTAAGTTAGCATTTTACTGAGCCTTGAAAAGTTATAATAAGACTTAAACGTTTTCACCTTTGCCTATATTACAATTAAAAACTTCATCCCATCTTATTGGAAGCTTATGCGGCAGACTATGCAGGAGTAATACACGACTGTAAAGAAACAAAAACAAAACAACTAGCACCTGTTACCTTTTATTAACAATGAAAAAAGTAAGTTGGTACCACTGTCACCTTGCAGCAAGAAGGGCCTTGCTGGGTCTTTCTGTATTGACTTTGCATGTTCTCCTCTTACATGAGTGGGTTCTGTCTGAGTAATGTGTTTCCTCCAATAGTGCAGTCAAAACGTAATCTTTAGATTAATAGGTCTCTCTAAACTGCCCTAAAGACTAAATCTGTGTGCATGGTTGTTTACCATTTGTGTTTCAGTGGGTGTATTTCCTCTTACCCAATGATTGGAGACAGACACCTCAACTTAGCCCCACAACTGTGCAAGGAGAAGCAGAGGAGATGAAGAGGTCAATACCATCAGCCAGATATATGTAGTTTAACAGAAACTTGACATTGCAATATAAAACCTTAAAATTGTGCCTTTGCCTCTTTAAGGATCTCTAGTATGCATTTACAACCGTTCTTAGGAGCTATGAACTGAAAAGTAGTTTGTATAAGTAGTTGGTACAACTAGTCTGAAGAAACTGAGCTGGGGAGGCATTGGGGAAGCTGCTCTGAGAGGCAAAGCTTGGCTGGAAATTGCAGCTCCAAGGAGAAGCTTTGTTAAATTAGGCCTTGCTTGGTGACAGCAAGCGTTTAGGCACCCCTGAGTGGTTGCCACGGAGGATTCCAGTATTACTGAACATGAGTGAAGGTAGAGTAGTTCAACACTTCCGAGGTGTTCAGCTTTAGTCCTCAAGAGCTACCATCCTGGATTTTTTTTACATGCGTCTCTTCTCCAAGTGACCTCAATCAAATGAATTACCAGGCCTCTGTAGAGCTTCATATATACTGGTGAAGGAATTCAGTTCACTTTTCTATGATCGTAAGGAAAGTGTACACATTTGTTTCAAGTGTTAAGGTTGGAAAAAAGGTTTACATTATTTCCACTGTGGTTGTAGTACAGTGAAACCTCATGATTAAAAAGGCCAATCAGATTGTTGTGAAGTTGTTCACTCCCACTATGCAACATTATATTAGGAGGGTCCATCTTATGATCGCCTCTTAGTTGTATGTCGCCGCTACAGTGGATTAATACAAAAATGATTTTCCTATTCTATGCAGTGCTCACGTTCAATTTTGCATGTAAGTATGTTCACAAATAGAAAATATACAATAATAACTGCATTTCTCTTTTTCATATTTGTCTGTGTTTTACATTGAGTTTGTTTTTAAGTAATAAACTGAATTGTGGGTTTTATTTTCAGTTTGCACAGAAAATAATTTTGAAGTAAAAACTGTGACTGCTGGACAAAAAGTGAACCTAAGCTGTCCTCTCCCGACCTCTACTCTTTACCAAGAAACTCTGTATTGGATCCGACTGGTTTCTGGAAACTGGCCAGAATTTCTTGGAGCAACATTTAACTTTGAGTATGATGAAGAGTCAAAGATTCCTCAAATTCAGACCAAACAAGAGGACGGAGAATTTCTTCTTCATATTAATGACGCTAAGCGAAGCGACACTGGACTTTACTACTGTGTTAAAGTCAGACAACTTGACTTCATATTTATGAATGGAACATTTCTACAAATTAGAGGTAAATGCAATAATGCATTAAGAAAATTATACTTTTACTTGTGAGTAAAAGTCATCTGGTTGTGAGAGTAAAACCTTTTTGTTTTTTTTCCAGGAAACGAATCAGATGTAACTGTTTTTCTGGAGGATTCTCCATCTTTTGCCATTCAGTCAGAGACCCAAGAAACTCTGCAGTGTTCAGTTCTCTCTTACTCTGAGAGGAAAACATGTCCAGCAGATAACAGAGTGTACTGGTTCAAAGCTGGATCAGATAATTCTCATCCCAACTTACTTTATTTACAAGAAAACAGTGGAGATGAGTGTGAAAGCAGTCCTGAAACTCCTTCTGTACAAAAATGTTTTTACAACTTTTCGGAGACCTCTGATGCTGGGATTTATAGCTGCGCTGTGGCTGCATGTGGACAGATATTATTTGGAAATGGAGCAAAACGTTTTGGTATCTAGGGAACTTTTCTAAATCACAATTATGATGGAAATATTACTGGAATATAATTTTCACAATGCATTTTTTCTTCTTTCAATTTTTCCTTCTCAGGTGCCAACTCTATGGATTTTTCCAAAATATTTCTTCCTTTATTGTGCTCGGCTTTGATTATAAGTCTTGTTGTAATATCTTGGCTCACTTATAAAATCAAGAAGAAAAAGTGTGGCTGTTGCAATGGTAATGTACGCTTCATTTATCCATTTATCTATACTATTTTCAATAGGTTTGACATTTTTGTTACTACTTTTCTTCACTGTACAAACAGGTACGGCAACAAGTTCTGGTGATCAGCAAAGTCAACAGGTAAGGCAGAAAAAAAATAATTTAATTTCCCATTTTTACTTAAGGTTTGGAATATTATTTAAATTTTTTTATTGTCTTCCCAGAGAGAAGAGAATTTGGTTTATTCTGCGCCAACATTTAACAAGAACAAAGCTAAAAAAGGAGAAAGAAGGAACGTAAAATCGGGTCAAGAGGAGACGGTCTACACTGATGTTAAAACATGTCGATAGATTTACTTTGCTCTAAAGTGATGAATTAATGTTTTCTTCTCATTCTTAAGACGAGTAATACAGATATTACTTATGTGTAATTCTTACACTAAGTTTTAAGCAAGTGTGTTTCATTTTTATATTTTAAAATTTATATTCATTGCAACAGAAGTTGAAGAAAAAGCAGATTAAGGTAAAAACTATCTAATTGTGTTGCTGCCTTCAGAAGGAAAAGTGTTTTTTGTTGTTTTGTCTTATTCTGTTTCTTTTATTTTTTGTTTCACAATGTGTAGTTTTCAGGGAATGTCCCTTATTGGATGTAATTGATTTTGTTTACTGTGACAGACTGGCGACCTGTCCAGGGTGAACCCCGCCTCTCGCTCGGAACGCAGCTGGAGATAGACACCAGCATTCCTGCCGACCCCATTAGGGACGAAGGGTGTATAGAAAATGGATGGGTGGATGGATAATTTTGTTTATTTTATAACAACAGAATTTGTTTTAAAGTGTGCCATAACTTTTGGGATATATATATTTAAAAAATATAATAAAAGTACAGGTTGGATGAAGATTTACTACTTAATCATCTTGCTGAAACATGTAATGCATTTGCTGGGTTAAGATTTTCAATTAATGTTTTTTATAGTTTTATTAGACCCAGTGTAGCATAGACATGCAACATATGAAGTTAATAGTTAAACTACTTGTTGTTAAATGTAACCTTTATTTGTGGCAATTTATTCAATTTAACTTTCTTTTAGTTCACAGAGGCAAAGAGTGAAAAAATTGAGGTGATGTCTTAACAAAAAGATCTGTTTATATCAATAACAACATGACTTTGAAACATATATTAAGAGCTGCTAGATGCTTTATGTTGATGACACATAGAAACATAACAATATTGTAATTAAACATAAATAATATGCTGAAATAAATCAAGCACAAATCTTCTGTGCCATGTTTTTTGCTTTGACTGCTTACAAATATCTTAACCTGTCGTGTTCTGTGTTTTTCTGTATGTTTATTTCTAGTTTCCTGTGTTTATTTTGAAGTTTCCTGTGTGTCTGAGTCTCCGTGTTGTCCTGTCTTCCCTTGATTAGTTCCCAGGTGTGTCTCGTTCCCTGATTACCCTCTTGTGTATTTAGTGTCACCTGTGTGTGTCTGTCTTGTCGGGTCCTACGTCAGTGTCAGTCTGTGTACGTCTAGTTTACGCCTGATGTCACTACCGTCCCTGTCCATTCTTATCACTTGTGCTACCTGTGTCGAGCCCTGGATTCAGCTCAGCAGTGCTGCCTTGTTGTTGGACGATTGTGAATAATTTCTTTATTAAATACTATTATTCCTCAAATCCTGGTTCTCTCAAGCGTCTGCCTCACCACCTCACAACTAACTCCTGACAGAAGGACCCGACCACACCGAGGTGAGGTACGCAACCATCATGGACCCAGAAGTATTGTGGGATACGGTTGAGGACTATGTGGCAGTTGTGGCTAGCCCATACTCTGCCCGTAAACGCTTAAATATAGCCACGCGCATGGTCCTCATGCTGGACCACTGGATCCCTAGACTTCCGCATCTGGGGCTGGTGGAGTTGCAACAGGAGGCAGAGTGGCAACGCCTGACAGCCATAGCCGTTCTGAATGGTAACCCTCTGCCTCCCAAGCCGGACTATCTCTCCGTCAGCCCAGCCCCAGCATCTCCGGAGCCGCCAGCAACCCTTCCGCGGCCGGAGCCGTCAGCAGCGCTTCCGCGGCCGGAGCCGTCAGCAGCGCTTCCGCGGCCGGAGCCGTCAGCAGCGCTTCCGCGGCCGGAGCCGTCAGCAGCGCTTCCGCGGCCGGAGCCGTCAGCAGCGCTTCCGCGGCCGGAGCCGTCAGCAGCGCTTCGCGGCGGAGCCGCCAGCAGCGCCTCCGCAGCCGGCCGCCAGCAACACTTCCGCCACCGAGCCCGTTCCTGCCGCCCGCTCCAGCAGCGCACCCAGGCTCCCGTTCCTGCCGCCCGCTCCAGCGGGCGCACGAGCCCGTTCCTGCCGCCCGCTCCAGCCGGGCGCACCAGCTCCCGTTCCTGCCGCCCGCTCCAGCAGCGCCACCAGCCCGTTCCTGCCGCGCCGCTCCAGCCAGCGCACCCAGCTCCCGTTCCTGCCGCCCGCTCCAGCAGCGCCACAGCTCCGTTCCTGCCGCCCGCTCCAGCAGCGCTCACCAGCTCCCGTTCCTGCCGCCCGCTCCAGCGGCGCCGGCTCCCGTTCCTGCCGCCCGCTCCAGCAGCGCACCCAGGCTCCCGTTCCCGCCCGCTCCAGCGTGCTCCCCGAGACTCCTTGTGCTCCCCCCGAGACTCCTTGTGCTCCCCCCGAGACTCCTTGTGCTCCCCCCGAGACTCCTTGTGCTCCCCCCGAGACTCCTTGTGCTCCCCCCGAGACTCCTTGTGCTCCCCAGACTCCTTGTGCTCCCCGAGACTCCTTGTGCTCCCCAGGCTCCTTCCCTGTGCCAGTCCCGAGCTCCTTCCCTGTGCCAGTCCCGAGCTCCTTCCCTGTGCCAGTCCCGAGCTCCTTCCCTGTGCCAGTCCCGAGCTCCTTCCCTGTGCCAGTCCCGAGCTCCTTCCCTGTGCCAGTCCCGAGCTCCTTCCCTGTGCGGCCCCTGAGACTCCTTGTGCTCCTCGTCGCCGCCCCCGTGCGGCCCCAGAGACTCCTTGTGCTCCTCGTCGCCGCCCCCGTGCGGCCCCAGAGACTCCTTGTGCTCCTCGTCGCCGCGGACGGCCGCCGGACCTCCTCCGTGGCTCGCGCCTCCTGCGCCGGGGTCGGCCCCCGGACCTCCTCCTTGGCTCCCGCCTCCGGCGCCGCGGACGGCCCCCTGACCTCCTCCGTGGTTCCCGCCTCCGGCGCCGCGGACGGCCGCCGGATCGCCTCCGTGGCTCCCGCCTCCTGCGCCGCGGACGGCCGCCGGACCGCCTACGTGGTTCCCGCCTTCCGGTGCTTCCGCCTACCCAGTTGGGTTTGTTTTGTTTGTTTTGGACTCTGGACCCTTGTGTTTTTCCGCCCAATTATGTTGGGTAGTTTTTTGTTGTTTATGGACTCTGGACCCCCCATCCAGCTCCCCTCCGCCCACCCTCGTTGGCTTTGGGCGTCTGGGAGCCGCCCGTTAAGGGGGGGGTACTGTCGTGTTCTGTGTTTTTCTGTATGTTTATTTCTAGTTTCCTGTGTTTATTTTGAAGTTTCCTGTGTGTCTGAGTCTCCGTGTTGTCCTGTCTTCCCTTGATTAGTTCCCAGGTGTGTCTCGTTCCCTGATTACCCTCTTGTGTATTTAGTGTCACCTGTGTGTGTCTGTCTTGTCGGGTCCTACGTCAGTGTCAGTCTGTGTACGTCTAGTTTACGCCTGATGTCACTACCGTCCCTGTCCATTCTTATCACTTGTGCTACCTGTGTCGAGCCCTGGATTCAGCTCAGCAGTGCTGCCTTGTTGTTGGACAATTGTGGATGATTTCTTTATTAAATAATATTATTCCTCAAATCCTGGTTCTCTCAAGCGTCTGCCTCACCACCTCACAACTAATTTATGACATAACCTGACTTTGATTTGTTTCTTTTGCCCTGATTTATTTTAAAACAAATAATGTGTTATTAAATAAAGTAAAATAAAGATTGTACTAATATTTATGACGTTTATCACAATCAGGAATAGCTTGTGTTTTCTAAACTGACCAAAATCTTAGGGTACTAAACTCAGATAAATAACAAAAATAAACTTCTTACAAGATTAAAATCAACTTTAAAAAGTCTTATTTAGACTTTCTGAACTCAGAAATTCATGTGACATACCAGATAACACACTTTGATTATGAAAACCTTTCATAATCAAAGAAAGATTCTTGCAGACATCTACAATCATAAACATAAACATCATAAAGAACAGCATTGAATTTATATCAAATAAATTAAATTCAGTATAAAGGATAATTTTGCTAGAAAATTATCTGCATAAATATTGCACATAGTTCTCACAACTTCTCATCTCACAAAATGACAAACTGATCCAGATTATGGTTCTATTATCCCAAGTCAGTAAAACACTGGAATAGTGACAACTATATAAAGCATCAAACGATAAGATATTGCCATTATATATTTGTATGTTTTCAATCTATTCTGGGATTTCACCAATTTACTTATTAAGTTTTAATTCTTCAATATTGTCATACTGCCTAAGAAGATAGTTGACCTGAGTCTAATTGTATCTGAGAGTAATGAGACATTCTTATGACTGCTAGGATGCACGTCACTTTATTGCAAAGACTTGTTAACCCAAGTTCACTAATGACAGCTAAATGTAGAAAATGTATTAGCTGTCTAAATCAGGACTTGAAACTTGAAACTTTTGGACTGTTTTACTCTAGATATCCATGCATGTTATATGCTAGATATATACATGTCTATTAAACCTAATCATACTCATAGGATGCAAGATATCAACACTCACCAATAACCGGCATGCTTTCTATAGGACAAAGATGCTTCTAACTCTACCGCATATGCTGATGTTCAGGAGGATTTTCTTCTACCTGCAACATATGCCATATTGTGAAAAATACTCTGTTGTCCCTCCAAATCATTGATTCATCTATCTGGATCACTCAAATCCTCTCATCCCGGACACTCATTGTTTGAGCTTCCTCCACATGGCAGAGGCTACAGGCTACTGAAAACCCAGACAAAAGACTGATCTGCAGTTTTCATGCTAGAGCCATACAGTAGCTGTACTTAACACAACCATCTTGTGACATACTGAACATGCTGTACCTACTGAATGTGCTTTAATTATTTGTTTATTGTACTTTAACCAGGACCTTGAGCACTCCATCCAACTTCATTTTACCTATACAATGAAAATAAACACATTCATTCATTCATTCCATGGAAAAAGGTGTATAAAATCATGTATTTTTTTTTTTCTTTTGAAAATTTTTATTGTTACTTAGAACATTTTAAAAACATGGCATTTTACAGTTATACAGAAATTCTCTTTTCATTAAAGAAAAATACAATTCTCCAATTTAAACTAAAAGAAGTTAAGAACAAAGGTATAAAAAGCACAAAATCTCCGGGTTTTAAAAGTAGGACAGGACCGGGGTGACTCCTTACAAAGTCTGGAGCCGTCCAGTTCTTCCAAACAGCTCTGGGGCTCAGAGGGGAAGCCTGCCCTGATGCTCCTTCCCTCCTGCCTCACCCGGAGAGCCAGGCCGCCGCTGCTTGGACCTCTGTTCGTGGTGCGCCGACTCCTTCATCCACGGAGGCGCAGGCGATTCTTCTTGGTGGCTGTGTCCTTGGCGTGCCACCTGCAGCCCTCGATGTTTCCCTCCTTGCTGCTGCCATCCGGATCACAGCCACACGGGGCATCTGCCTGCGCCTGCTCACCAGCAAGTTTCTGGAGGTCCAGATGGCGTCTTTCATGGTGGCTAGGGTGAGCCACATCTCCTCAAAGTCTTTTTTAGGCCTTTTCTGGTGGCTCACCCCATACAGCACTAGCTGGAGGACCTCCCTTGCTGGCAAGTGTGGGAATTTCAAGGAGTCGGCCTTCGCCCACAGGTCCACAGCAGCGCTGCACTCCCACAGCAGGTGCCTCACCGACTCCGGCGCGCCACAACCGGGTCGGGGGCAGATGGACGTCGGAGACATGCCGCGGGAGTGCATAACGGCTCTGGCCGGCAGGATCCCATGAGCCACCATCCATGACAGGTCCTGGAGTCTGTTTGGAAGGACGGGATGGCTCACGTTGCGCCAAACAGTGGTGGCGTCTCCATACAGGAGGCCGCGCACTGGAGTCACTGGTTCCCGGTCCCGAACAACAGAAATAATAAACGATGGTTAGTTAAAATCTTGCTCTCTTCCTCTTCCAGTTTAAAATGTCTTAAAAATTTCTGTATAAAATCATGTATGTACCATGCAGACTAGTTCTACAAACAATGGTGAAATAACAGGTTACTCCCAGAAGCTTAGAACTTTCTAGTGAAGCAACGTTATAAGTTTCCACTGGTACAAAAAGTTGTCAAAAGATTCCTTAGCAGTGACATTTTTAACTGTTAACTGTCAGTGGTCTAACAAAGTGAAAGTAATAACAAGTCAGACACAAAGTGGTAAGCCACATAAAATCACTCACCACTGGAATCTATGCAACAGAGAAATGAAAATGAAAATAGAAAAATCAAGAGGCAAGCAAATAGTATTTTTTTTATTACAGCAGCAAAATGCTAACAATTTACAATAGAAAAAAAACATACACACTGACAACACATAAGTGAAACATATAGGGATAACAAAATTCAAGCAGATCACAGTTAGTATTGATACTAACTATCTTTCTTGCCACCTCCATGCTGGAGAAATGCCACTACTTACAGAATGTCTTCCTTTGTTCAAAGTGAACTTACATCCCTGGGATGAGTAACATAATAGCCAGCAATGACGTGGGTAAGAGTCATTATCCCTCAAGTTCTTTGCTGATTGTTGTTGCCCATTTGGTTGAATAATTTCCAATTATTTGGTTCAAAATACTATTAGAGTTGTGGTCCTTGACGGTCCAGTAAATGCTTTTCAGCTTTTCGAACTTCGCACAATATTACTATGCACTTGTACCTGTGAGCAGTCATCAGACCAGGAATATCTTTGAATATCTTTTGTTGTTTCCAGTCACTGCGTCTAAATTCCTATTTTACTCTCTTATCACCAACTTAGCTTTAAAATGTCTGAAAGTCATCATTGTTCATTTTGATGTACATATTATTTTAGATACTAAGGAAATGGCTGGTACCAAAAACAAGTACCTAATGGAAAACCCTTATAACTGAGAAGATGAAAAGGAAACAGCTTTAATCAGGAAGCATGTGATCAATGACAGATGAAGGCTGGAACTGGATAGTAGAAATGATGCAGGATGAAGTTTGGTCCCATTTTAATTGCATCACATGCTGACCTGTTTGCCTGATCCAGTAAGCAACCTGACATCTGATTGGCTGCTTCAACCAGTAGGAACACATGTTTGCTGTGACTCTGAGGTCAATATTTTTGGTGAAAGTTTGGTCAAAAAATCTCTAAGTTCAGGAGCCAGTGGGCGGGGCTAACATTGATTCTGTCTGAAGTCTATGACAGCTTCCTCCATGCAGAACCTCAGTGACATTATGTCATTTATTTGGAGTTTAAAAAAATGAGAATTAATTAAAGTTTTTTAGTTATTGTAATTTGTCACTCTTCATTCTCTATAGGCTGTGAATGAGATGTAAACACAGACTGAAATAAATTACAAGAGCTCCCTCTGTCAATTTCTTTTTCACATTTAAAACAAATGGACGCTAGGTTAGTGCTACACTGCTAGAACACTGTAACACTGTAACGCTGCTGTATCACATCAACCTTTGATTTTATGAATGCAGATTCCACTACCTTTGTTTTTTACTCAGACATTCCTCTCTTTATTTCAAATTTGCATCTTCATTTCCATTAAAAGATTATTTGGAAACTTGACCAAATGTTGTTCATAGATATTAGAACCATATCTTATATTACAACAAGGAGCAAACATCCTTTTTTTGTGTCACAAGAAACCTGCTTTTTAGATTAACACATTGGGCAAAATGGAATGTAGACGTTTTGTTTATCAAACATGAACAACGTTTTTATTGGTAGAAAAGTGTGCACACTTTCTTTCTTGTGTTAAGGGTGAAAAAAAGGGGTTTTATAGATTTCCGTTGTGGTTGTTGTAAAGTGACACCTCACAATATAAAAGACCAATCAAACTGTTCAGAAATTGTCCACTCCCACTCTGCAGCATTATATTAGGAGGGTCCATCCTCCTATGATCGTCTCTTAGTTGGATGTAGCCGCTAATGTGGGTTAATATGAAAATGCAATTCTTGTTTTATGCATTACTCACTCTCAGATTTGGATGTAAGTATATATGCAGATGTGAAATATATATTATTTTTATAGTTTTACATATAACTATATTATTATTTTTAATTGCACTAAATTTTGTTTTTATTGTAGCCTATTAAAGTGAGATTTGTTTGATGGATTTATTTCCAGTTTGCAGTGACAAATTGAAGATTGAGGTAAAGACCATGACTGCTGGACAAAATGTGACCCTAAGATGTCCTCGCCAGATCTCCGCTCTCTACCAAGAAACTTTTTACTGGATCCGACTTGTTTCTGGAAACTGGCCTGAATGTCTTGGAGCAGCAGTTAATTTCAAGAATAACGATGTTTCCAAGATTCCTCATATTCGGACCATCCAAGAGGAAAGAGAATTTAATCTTCATATTAATGAAGCTCAGCGAAACGACACTGGACTTTACTATTGTATTAAAGTTAGACAACTTGACTTCATATTTATGAAAGGAACACTTTTGAAAATTAAAGGTAAAAAAATCTAATAATGACATGTAACTGCATATTTGAACTTATTCCTTTTTCTACCTGTGAAAGTAAACCATATCTTTCTTTTCTCCAGGTCAGGAGTCAGATATCACTGATATCATTCAGAACCCTCCATCTGGCTCATTTAATGCAGAAAACTCAAACACTCTGCAGTGTTCAGTTCTCTCAGACTCTGAGAAGAAATCATGTCCAGCAGATAACAGGGTGTACTGGTTCAAAGCTGGATCGGATCATTCTCATCCCAGTTTTCTTTATTCACAAGGAATCAGTGGAGATGAGTGTGAAAGCATTCCTAAAGCTCCCTCAGCACGGAAATGTTTCTACAATTTTTCAGAGAACTCTGACAGTGGGATTTATCACTGCGCTGTGGCTGCATGTGGACAGATATTACTTGGAAACGGAGCAAAACTTGGGGGTACAGAACTTTTCTAAATAATGATGATGGACAAACTACTGGAATCTAATTTTCAAAATGCATTTTTTCTTCTTTCATTTATTCCTTCCTAGGTGCAAACTCTATGGATTTTTCCAAAATATTTCTTCCTTTATTGTGCTCGGCTTTGATTATAAGTCTTCTTGTAATAGCTTTGCTCATTTATAAAATCAAGAAGAAAAAGTGTGGCTGTTGCAATGGTAATGCACATTACATTCATCAGTTCATCAAAAGAGTTTTCAATAGGTTCGAGATTCATATATTTTTCTCTTTTTGCAAACAGGTCCGGCAAGAAATGGTGGTAATAACCAAAGTCAGGTAAAGTGCAAAATATTCTTGTAAGTTTGCAGTTTTTATGAAGTTGTAGAATATTCTTTAACCTTTTTATTGTTTTACCAGAGTGAAGAAAACCATTTGGTTTATTCTGCACCAACATTCAATAAGAACAAAGCTAAAAAAGGAGAAAGAAGGAATTTAAGAACAGCGCAAGAGGAGACGGTCTACACTGATGTTAAAACATTTCGATAGATTTAATTTACTCTAAAGTGATGCATAATTTGTTGCTTTTCATTCTCAAAACCCACTGTACAAATATTCATGAATAAATCTGTATTTTGTTTAATTCATGTACTAAGTTTCATGCAAGCTGATGTAAGTTGATTGTTTATTTTTAATCTAGGATTTTTAAAATTAAGTCCTAAATCGGATTTTCTTTTGTAAAGATCAAAATTTATAGAAAAAACAGTTTCATATATATATATATATATATATATATATATATATATATATATATATATATGTATATATATATATATATATATATATATATATATATATATATATATATAAAATCTAATTTTGCAGCTGCCTTTAGGAGTAATTTTTTTGTCTTGTATGTTTTCCCTTCTGTTTTTCACTAAACGTCTAAATTAATTGAAAACTGACTTGGCCCCATCTCCAAATTCCTCTCAAATAAATCTGGTGTTTCAGTGCTCATAATTTGTTTTGAACTGTGACATCATTATGTCATTTTATTTACTCTATTGTTGTCGTGCATTTTTTCTTTTACCTTACTTTCAGTAGTTCATTCGTTTTCATTATTATTTCATCCTTCCATATATAGTTAGATGAGTGTTACTAGTGTGTTTGTTAATTGAAGTATTAAACCATACAGCTGAATTCTTTTTGTTAATAAACTCTTGTATTTTGGAGAGTTGTTTGTGTTTATTCCATGCTTGCATAGTGTCTTTGTGTTCAGAAAACACTAATGCTGGAACTTATGCCTCTATCTATTATTTTAATCCCTAAACTTGATCAGGTAGGGATTAATACACAATAACTGAGACCGAACTATTTGTCTATTATTTTCATGATGATCAGGTGGTATGCTGACTTGGTAAATATTAACTAAATTACTATTTTTGATAATAGTTTACCTAAGCAATTATTTATAATTATTCAATCCAAAACCAGACCTATTGTTGCCAGACACCCTTAAACAATTAACAAGCGGGCGTGCTGTGGTGGCGTAGGGGATAGCGCAACCCACATTAGGAGGCCTTGAGTCCTCGACGCGGCCGTCGCGGGTTAGATTCTCGGACCCGGCCAATATTTGCCGCATGTCTTTCCCTTTTCCTGTCAGCCTACTGTGATACAAGGGACACTAGAACCCACAAAAAGACCCCTGGTGGGGGAAAAATAACAAAAAAACAATTAATAAGCTAGAGTGGAGATGTGAGTGCTGCTTAACATTTGAAAATAACATAACTTGATTTCTCTGCATTCTAAACCAGTTTAAGCTGAGTCAGGCTGGGGTGAACAGTGTCGAATGCAGATTACAGAAGTTTAAATGATTTAGAAACTTGAGGAGAGTTGTTTGTGTTTATTCTATATATGGAACCATGTCTCAAACTGTAGAGGTTTGAGAAGAAGATTGACTCCTTTTTCAAGATAAAGCCTGTAAGTGAAACTGAAAGCAGTCAGGAAAAAAATATGACAGTTATAGCCTATTTTTTTAGATATTGTACCTATTTGTTGCGAAATGCCTTTTCCCATTCTCTTGCTTGTTTTGGCAAGACTTTTGCTGGAGACATCAGTTTTAGAGAGGCCATGTCACAGTTCAGAGGATAGAAGTGAAATGAATATGTTTTGATATAAAGTTTGTTTATTAGATTTAGATGAAGTGCGTGTGTGAATGTGTGTCTGCATTTATGGAGGGGAAGGAGGAAGGGTGCTTGTGGGATTGCGTGGACTTCTTCAGCTGAAAGTTTTATGCTCTATACCAGGGGTCTCAAACTCCAGGCCTTGAGGGCCACAGTCCTGCAACTTTTAGTTGTGCCTCTGCTGCACCACACCTGAATAGAATAATTAAGGCTCTGGAGAACTGATCTACACAAGGTGGAGGTAATTAAGCCATTTCATTCCAGCGTTTTTTGTACCTGTGGCACATCCAAAAACTGCAGGACTGCGGCCCTCGAGGACTGGAGTTTGAGACCCCTGCTCTATACAGTCCATGAGGACACCAAAGTGCTCAAAGAATCATTGCCTGAATCACTAAACAAACAGGACCAACTTCCTTTCCATGCTAGCCAAGTAAACATTCAGTGCAGATAAGCACAGTGAATAAAGTAATGTTATTATCAGGTCATCGCATTGTGGTCATTGTGAAATATGGGCAGAATATTAATTCAAACGAATGTAAATAAAATACTACTATGCATATTTGCTGTAAATTGGGAAAATCTGACTTACAATGACACACAATGTTTCAACATCTCCAAAAACATCTTTGGCAGGTTGGTTTATGAAGTTAGCTCACATGACATTTACTAGTAAACCGGCAGCAATAAGAACAGTCAACTTTAAACAAAGAGACAGTTCTTCAGTTTATTCTTGAATGCGATGAGAGAATCAGATCAGCATAATAACCTTCTGGTCTGTGTCCAACACAATCAGACTTACAACCAAGTTTATATTCAGATAAGTTTCACCCACATACCACAGTAGCTATAGTGACGAGTAAACCAGGTCCCTGATGATTTTATCGTACTTCTGTGCTCAAAGCAGCAAACTTATCTGACCTACTACCCTCTTAAGATATCACTTCGTCTTCAACATTCTTCTCAGTAGAATCTACAACGTTGTTTTCTTCTCTTTACTTGCACAACCCAACGGTTCCCACACAGATAAATATAGTTAAACATACCTATCAGCATACATATTTTCATCAGCACTACAATATCAGATTTGCAGAAAATGTTGTTGGAGTGTTATTTACACAAGGCCAATTGTTTTCATATGGCACAAAATCACAGCCCAGATATTCAACAGTATAGCAGATGTTTAGAGAACATATAAACATATTTCCTCTTAAAGGTTCCTTCAGCTCTGCTGCAATAAATACCTTTGAAGTTCAAAACAGCCATATAGTATTTTTAAAGTTATAACAACTTGCTTTGTTAAAATCGATAGACAATCAATAGACAACAACAAACAGATGAGCCCTTTCAGGAGGTATTAATGCTACAATTATAATTTTTTCAGTAAACTATACAGTATCTATTATAAAGCTCACACTTTGTACCGCAAAATCATCATATTTGCAAATAACATTTCAGTCAGACAATGCAGGTCAATAAAGCATCCAAATAATTATTTTTAAAAAAATGAAATATGCATCTTAAAAACAGCAGAAACCAGCTGGAGGTAGTGAGGAGTTTTCTGTAGACAGAAATTCAAATAAGTTGTTCTAATTGTTCATTCATGTCCTACTTATTCATTAAGTCATGGCCGTATCTATAGGCTTTCTTTAAGTTTAATCAGGGGGAAGACACTGTGCTACAAAAAGACAGGAAATGGCCTTGGACTGTGAACTTTTATGTAGCCAATCAAATGCTTTCAAAGCTCTGGATCGTCACACCTCCTACTGACAGTAATAAAAAGAGTAGCTTCAGTGTGGACATTGTGTAAAGATGACTGTTCTGGTTTACACTGCTTCTCCTTCATCAAAGGTGTAAGTTAAATGTACAAGACTTGATATAATCATTTATAATGCAGTTGGGTCAGGTCATGTTAATATACTTTGTCTTTTTTTTTTAAATTGTGGGAATTTTTGAAACATTGATTTAAATATTAACAGTTTAAACTTTTCATATAATGCGGATGCATTGATTCCAGTGACCATAGTTCAGCTTGGAGTCATTAAATGAAAAGATTTTCAGGTCAAAATCTAACAAAAAGAGCCCATTTGAAAACAGTACAGTTAGAATTATTGTATTGACCATCAGCATGACAGTTGAATAATTATTATAAAACTATGAGATGCTGTAAAAAATGATTAATTAATTGTTATTATTAGACTATAATGAAGAGAAAGACTTCTGCTGCAGGATATGGCCTTAGATTGTGCATTTTGAAATAACCAATCAGATGGTCTTGTAACCACTCCTCCTTCTGTCACTGGAATAAAACCTCGTGATTCAGTGAAAACAGCTTAAAGATGAAACTGTTATGGCTTGCACTGATCCTCCTGCACCAAGGATGTAAGTTAGATAACAAACAAAATCTCTGAGTGTTTGTGAGCATAAGAATTGAACCTATATATCCTGATAATTATTTTTTTTCTGCAGGTTGTGTCTTATTTGTTTGTTCATATAGCACATTAATACATGTTTTATTCCTCATATTGCAGATGCCTTGGTTCAAGTGACCAACGTTCAGCTTGGAGACACTGTAACCTTGAAATGCTCTTTTCCAGAAGAAAAGATGAGCAGCAGTAGTGAACTTCACTGGTACAAACAAAGTGCAGGAAATAAACTGGAATTAATTTTGAAGCTGATGGAAAATACCAAGCCTACTTATGGACCTGAATTTTTGGGCTCAAGACTGACAGCAACATATACAGAGAAAATTAGCAAACTGACGATTAGGAAGACGACTGAAGGAGACGAAGGCATGTATCACTGCGCTGTGATTGACTGGAACAAGAACATTTGGCAAGGGACCTATTTGCTAATACGAGGTATTTTAATTATTAAAATTACTTCAACAAGCTTAGAAATCCACTTTTATATACACACACGCACACACAAATATATATATATATATATATATATATATATATATATATATATATATATATATATATATATATATATATATATATATATATATATATAGAGTTCTTTCATTCTTGCATTGTTACGGATATTTATCAGCAATGTAAACACATTATGGGAGAAAATGTTTTCTATCAATATAAAGAAGTTCAAGTTAAATTAAGTCTATCATGTCCAGTGTGAGGTAATTCTGCCGTATTTACTTCAGTGAGAAAAATATACACCAAGGTTTTGAACACTAGACCCTTCTGCATTTTTTTCTCCTCTTAATCATTCAAAATTAATTTACACTGTCTAACAAAGAATTGTGTTATGCTTAGGAAACACTGTGGTGTCTTCAAATTACATAGTTGTTCAAACGCCAACAATATCACATCCAGTTCATCCAGGAGACCCAGTGACTCTTCAGTGCTCGGTCCTCTCTAGCTCTGACAACGAGAAATGCTCAGGAGATCTGAATTTGTTCTGGATAAGAGCCGGAAACAAATCTCTTCCAAACTTCATCTACACTGATGGAAACAGAGAAAACAAATGTGAAGAGAAACTGGACTCTCAGCAGAAATGTGTGTATAACTTCTCTAAGACAGTCAATGCCTCTGATGCAACTGTCTACTGTGCTGTGGCCACATGTGGAAAAATATATTTTGGAAATGGAACCAATATGGATATTAAAGGTAACCGGATAATTTTATTTCTTTATAACATTATGAGTTGAACCATTCAATGTAAAATATTACTTTCTTTTTTTTTTTTTTTAATAATCAGAACATTAAAAATATTTCCTTTTTACTAACTTGTAGTTCTTTTGATTTTTATTTTAATAATGTTTCAGAATCCAGCTTGTGGAACGCTAGAAAAGTCATTATTCTTCTCTCTGCTGCTCTGGCAATAAGTCTGGTTGTGATCGCTCTTCTTATTTACTTCAGTCTGAAAAATGAATGTATTCACTGTAAAGGTAAGAAAGCTATCTTAAAGCAGTTACTGTAGTTTACGTACTCAAAATAAATTGCTAAGTCAATATTAATTAACTTTTGTTTTATTTTGTATTCCAGCTGATTCAGAGTTACAGAAAAATATCAGCAGACAGGAAACTCAAGAGGTAAAAATCCCAAGACGGTTTTATTAGGTCAAATATTTGATAAGGTTTTAAAACTGAGTGAATTACACCATTCTTTGTTTTCTAAGAGATGCCAGGATGGATGGATTTACTCTGCAGCCATCTTTACTACAATAAACTCTGACTGGACAGGACTGAAGAAAGAAGCAGAGAAAGAGAGGATCTACGCCACTGTCAAAGCTTTTGGATTAAATTGAGGAAATTGTTTGCTTTAACCTTAAACTAAATAAAGGTATAAATAAAGATTTCTTTTTTGCATTGATTATAGATTACTTAAATCCATTTTGTTTTTCAACAATGTTTTTTTCTGTTGTATTCATTTTGCAATTTCTGGTCATCGATCCATTTTTTTACTCTTAAGTGTTTTTTGCTGTCTTACTAATAATTTTTGTGAAATTCTGGAAAAAATTCTTGATATGCATAATAAAGTAAAATTATGTGTGAAATTTCTTATTCTTTGTTGACTTACAAGCAAGTTTATGCCTCAATTAGGATTGGGTTTTATTTTACAGAATAAAATCATTTAAATTGCAAATGTGTGCTCTACTTTGTTTAAAACATAAAAATAAAGCTGTTTGCAAAAGGAAAATGATTTTATTTAACAGAATTCTGGACTGCTGTCCATCAAAATTACCAGTATTGTACTGTTTACTTTTAGAAAGTGAAAATAGATAATTGTTCTCCACAATGACCATGTAAAGGTGATCAACAGAATATGGGCCATTTGCAGCTACTACTCTCAAAGAAGACAAGAAATACATTTTTCCATTTTGATTTCACAGGTAGCTGACTCCAAATTAAATTTTTGTAACACATCAGGCAGCACTGAATATGTTGCCTCACAGTCAGTTCTACCACAAAACCCATAGTTTCACAAGTTCCTCTTGCATCATATGTCCCAACTGCAATTGAGTCATCTGTTCATGCTCAGATGACACCTTTAGGCCTTATCCACATTGCAATATTTTTTTTTCTTAAGCAAGCAGTCTTTTCATCCACACAGAAATTTTAAAACAGGTAAAAATGCTACTTTTAATTTCCCAGACCTTTATGTTTTGGTAAACGTGGAGCGTGTGACATACAGATGAAGCTTCCACACGTGGTTAGCGGTAAACACAACAAGAAAGCAAGAACGGCAAACAACAAAGTCGGAGTAAAGTTTTTTGTGGCCTTTAATGAGGTTCTGCAGCAGCTGAAGCACAACCATGAAAGTAAATCTGCCATTTTCATTTATATGACCTCTTTAGAGTTCATAAATCATAGGGCTGTTTCACAAAACCAGATCAGCAGATTAAGCCGGGCTTCTCTACATTTCCTAGTTGAATTTAGCCTTGACTTAGTTTCATAAAAGTAGAATTACAAGAGTTACCATGGCGATTGTACTGTTAGTCTGCTCCAGACTAACAGCCAGACTTAGTTAATCCTGGTGCCTTATCTGTTCAGTCAGCTGTCACACCAACCAGAAAACAATGTGTGTTGTCTTCTGATCCTTTTTTCTTTCTGTCTGTTTTTATTATCAGGCTGCATTAATTACAACTGATTCTGGTTGACATTTGAATATTATTATTTTAACATTTTAACATTATGATAGTTGCCTATTCTATTATCATCTTTATAATTGTCCATGTGGGTATTGTTACTGTTCAGTTGTGTTTCTGAAGAAGTCTGATGTTGTAGGTTTGAGAGAAATGCTTTCCCATGAGCATTACTGCAGTTGTCATGGGATTAGAGAAATGGGTGATAAAGAAGCAAAGGTGCTGTAATCAGTTCATGCCACATAGGCTGTAGCTTTACGTTTAATGGCAATAAAAGTTTGCAACTTAAAATAACTTTAGTTATGGGACATAAATAATAATTAAATAAATGCACAGTTTAAATCACACTGTTTGAAAGCATGAACAAATAAGTCAGTATCAAGTTACTTTTCCTATATTTTAATACTCTTATATAAAAGTGTTTACATAGTAAGTACCATCCATCTCTCATCCATCAGCATTGATAAAAATGTTAATAGAGAGTAAACCTACATGCAATCTTTGAAGAATAGGTTAAGCCAATAAAATAGGTAAAACTTCCTGTAGCTTTGGTTAGACCCCCTAGATTAAAATGCTGTTTTTTTCAAAAAGACCAACACTATGAAAAAAATACATGAAGTAAGTGTTATTTTGAAAGCTTCAGTTGTAAACATGGTTGATAATTTCCACTGTGGTTGCAGTGAGGGTTAAAAGGCCAATCAGACTGTTTCAGCACTCCCCCCTCCCACTTTTCAGTGTTATATTAGACTGAACCAGCCATGTTGTGTTCGTCTTTTTGCGCAGCTGTTCGATGATTAAAAAGAAAATGGTGGTCATATTTTATTTCCTACTCTTGCTCAGAGACAGACGTAAGTACAAAATGTGCAAATATCAAAACTGTAAGATTATTTTGAGTTTTAGTGATCTTATGTCAATAACATTTTTGGTTTTTTGTAGGTGTCGTAAATGGTTACAATTTGGAGACAAAAACTATTCAAGTTGGTGAAAATGTGACCCTGACATGTCCTCGCCTGCCAACCAATCAATCCCAAAATCTGTTTTGGGTCAAATTTTCTTCCGGAACCTGGCCTGAATATCTTGGACAAACAATAACTTTTGATTATGAAAGGGTTCTCCAAACTCGTCATTTTACATCAAAACAAGGAAAAGGAACATTTGTTCTGCATATAAAAGAAGCTCAGCAGAATGACACTGGGCTTTACTATTGCATCAGAGTTGAATCATTAAAGCTGATATTTGTGAATGGAACGCTTCTGAAGATTGAAGGTGCATAAAACAGCATTTCTCTATTTAAATATTAGAAGACAATTTTCTATTTGATAGTCATGTAAAATGTATTTATTTTATGCTTTTTCTGTATTTTCCAGGCCCAGAACAAGATCTCACTTCTGTAATTCAGGAGCCTCTACTTTACCCAGTCTTTCCAGGAGACCGGGTGACTCTAAGGTGTTCGGTTTTCTCTGACTGTGAGAGCAGAAAATGCCCAACTGATCACAAGGTGTACTGGTTCAAAACTGGACCAGATGAGTCTCATCACAGTTTAATTTACATTGATGGAAAAAGTGGAAATGAATGCCTGGATCCTCAAAAGTGTGTCTACAGTTTCTCCAAGAACGTTACAGCCGCTGATGCTGGGACTTACTACTGTGCTCTGGCCACGCAAGAAGAGTTATTATTTGGAAATGGAACATTTTTGGATGTTCAAGGTATGTAGAAAATGTTTCTAGGTTGGGGTGAATAAAAATAACTCAGTTAATAACAAGAATTGTACTTTTTTCTAGAACATTTCAGTTTTTGGAAGTCTAAAATACTTCTACTGTTGTGCGTGGCTGTTGGTGGATGTCTAGTTGTCATTATGTGCCTCACTTACACCTTGATGAAGAAAGATTCGCATTTTTGCAATGGTATGTTTCACACATCACTTTCAAGGTGGTCTGTAGAAGTAAATTACAGGTAGTACATATTTATGAGAAATTCTGTTGCATGTTTAACAGATGCCGTGACGGGATGTGCTACTCAGCAGAAAGAACAGGTAAAGGAGCAAAGACATAAACATTTGTTTAGTGCTTATATGTAAATTAACACACTTTACTGTGCTATTTTTTACTTTCTACAGAAAGATGCACACTGTTTGGTTTATTCTGCCCCAGTGTTCACCAAGACCAATGTTGGAAAAGCAGAAAGACGAAAAATAAAAGCAACACATGAGGAGACAACCTACACACACGTCAGAAATTTAGGGATTCAATAATGCCTCATTAAATTAGCCAAGAAATGCCAATCATTGTATTTGTGAATTTGTATATTGTATATATTTTCACAGTTTATTCATTGCGCATTATGTTTTTATGCAATGTTGACTATTCCAGTGGCTATTATGCTGTGGATTCTTTAATGTTAAATTTTAAAAGTAAAGATTAGATTACAAATTAGCAGCAAGCAGCATGCGCAAAAATCTGAACTTATTTTGCAGTCTGCAATAAATCTTCAAATGTATGTTTTAAATATATTTTATAGTTAAATATTTTGCTTTTTATGTTGTTTGCACTGATTTTTCTTCTGTCAATCTGGAGTTCTTAATCCGTAATTTTAAATACACTTATAAAAGATAGTCTACATATAATTCAGACTGAAATTTTGCCATTGTTGAATGGTTAAGATTTTGTGACCACTTTCAGTGACCCAAGAGACTGCAGTTATTTTTTAAAAGATCAACACATTGCTATTGATATTTTTGTTTGGTTTTGTAAAAAAGTCATGTATAGGTCATGATTTTTGTACACTGTCTTTATGGAAATGTGCATAAAATAAAACTTTTTGTCAAATCTTTGTTCTTTTAAAATTCTCATACAAAACATTGTTCAAATGATTACAAATCTGTTTTCATTGCTTATAGGCTAAATGATTAGCAGGGATTGATGATCACTTAAAGGGCGATGAATATAAAGAGTTTTCTCAAAAATGCTTAATTAGTGTCCATGGCTACTTTTTAATAAGTTGATTACAAACAATTTCTAAAAATATTTTAAAAATGAACTACTGTCTGCATTTCAAAGACAGTAATAAAGTGTAATTGTGTTCAAATTTTGGCTTTGAAGAAAGCAGAAAACACAGGACAGCACATAAAGCATACTGCATAAAGGTTCTACACTATATCTTTTGTCTAAATTTAAGCTTTAAATGTATATATATATATAAGACAATGACCATCAAGGGAAGTCAAAAGAATCATTTATAAGATATTTTGAATTGCTAATAACTTGTGGTAAAACTTTGAACGGGTTTTGTTGGTTAGACCTTATACACATCTGGTGAAATGAAACAAAAACATCAGAACTCTTGGTACTTTTCCATGAGTCATGTCATGTGCTAAATTTTTATTTTATGTTTTTATCCAATGAACCATTATGTAAAATAAATCTCTCAATGAAAAATATCAACTTAACTCTACCAGACGGATTTTAGTAGTAAACCAGATTGTATTGGGGTGCCCTACAGTGTCCATGACCTCCAAGATCATGCAAGTTTTTGTAAATTGTGAAAAACATGGAAAACCTCATTTCAAACTTGATGCCCCTGCACTTGTGCTCTAATAATAATAATAATAATAATAATAATAATAATAATAATAATAATAATAATAATAATAATAATAATAATAATAATAATAATAAAATTACTACTCTGCTGGACATCCTACAATACCTATACAGTTGATACACTACATAACTGTTTGTGACACACATATGTCTGGGGTGAAGACTCCAGCATCACTTGAAGTGCAAAGAAACAACTTCAATAGATCAACTCCTTATGAGTTGTGGCATTTACCAAGGTAACATTTGTGAAACAGCAAAAAAAAGTGGCAGTTTTGACACTAATAAGATAGGCATGGTAGTCGGCAGCACATTACACAAAGACAGGGTTTCCTTACCCTTTGGGAACCAAGAGCTACAACTCAATAGTCTTCTGAGAGCTATCATATTAAAAATGTAAAAATTAAAAATGAAACATTTTTGACATATGTTATATGCAAATATATCCCAGTTACAACATATATTTTAAAATGATAGAAAACCTAGTGTAGTTTTTGTTAGTGGGACTTCTTACACTGGGAGGAGGTAGTTTCTCATAATCTGAGCAGTAGTAGTTTGTTGCAAGCCTCAAGCAGCCCAGCAGGTGTCAATCAGTCATGCTAGATTTGTACTTTGATTTGATTATCTTCATGTGAGAAAATACAAATCCACAAATAAATGGATCCAAAGAGCAGTGTCAAAATGAAAACATATATTCTGAGGTTTGGATATTTTTCCTATAGCAGGTTCCAGAAGTTTCAGCTTATACCAGATACCCAATTTTATTTGTGTCACCTCATTTTCAACAGCTCAGCAATCCAGGTTGAAAGTGTTATTTTAGAGACAGTCTCATCCATATGGCAAACACAAATAGCTATCCTCACTTTAGTTCAGCAAAGTGCCTCAAACTTAAAGTACAATGGCCACAGTGAGCCACACCAAAGGGAAAATAATGCTGAACAACAAGTGAACAGCAACTCAATGCCATTTTTATTCTTCCTCTCTCTCTCTCTGTCTCACTCTCTCTCTCTGTCTCACTCTCTTGCTGTTGGCTCTACAAACATTTTGTCGTGGCAACTGACTGATAGACAACTCCACAAGCTGACAGAGCAGTATATATATATATATATATATATATATATATATATATATATATATATACTGCGACAGACTGCCAACCTGTCCAGGGTGACCCCGCCTCTCGCCCGGAACGTTAGCTGGGGATGGGCACCAGCAACCCTCCCGACCCCATTAGGGACAAAGGGTGTATAGAAAATGGATGGATATATATATATGCAGCAGAAATACAAATATCAAAGGAGTGTTTTTTCTATGTCTGTCACTATATGATTCACTCACTTACAGTGGTAATCAGGCCTGAAGATACATTTGCTTTTTGTTATTGTTCTCATTCCTCTGTCAATTTCCTCCTTTTAGATTCCTGGTTCAGTTCGTCATCCTGCTGCTTTTATTTTGTGGATTCCTTTAAAAATCGTCCTGCCACTGTTCCACCTGCGTGATAACCTGCCGTCGCTGATCCATCCTGAATAGAGGTCTGGAAGAACACAGAGAGCCTGACAGTCCCAGAAAACTCATTTACGTCCTCAAGCCTTTTTTTTTCCAGAAGAAGTTTGAGACAAAATAATAATCATTTAAAAATAACATCTGATGAGTTTTTCAGAAGCATAACAGAAACAGGAAACCATGCCACAAGTAAAGGTACAAAAAAGGATCATTTAACAGGGATAAGATATACATAACAAAAAATACTACACAGACAAACTCAAGAAGACTAAAGAGGAGCACAAGGAAAGACACACAACCCAACACAACACACAAAATGCTAGGATTGTAACAATTAGTTAAAATATAAATCACAATGATCTGATCAAGCTTGAACGTGATTTTCTGCCTTATGATATTTTTGAATTAGGATATTTTTGTCAGCAGAAAGAAGGCAGAATTTGTTCATGCATATTTCATCTTCTCTTTTAAATACCTTCAGCTTTAAACTGAATAGAGGTCAATTTAAGAATGAAGGTACATTATTTTGTTTAACATTTTGATCAGTCTATCAAATTTTATGTATGGTCAGTCTGCATTTTCTTCATTGGTCTATTGTTATAGCTGGTCCAGAGATGCCATATGACTATAATATGAGATAGAGTGGTTCTTGGTCATGAACTGCGTAAAACACCATCCTGTGCAGAGCACAAAGATTTTCATACTTTTATACAGTGATTTGAGTATTATAGAGCTTGATCAATTATGCAAAATTTTACAACAATGAACAGCATTTATGTGAGAAAATGCTTGTTTTGCTGGAAACGCCTCAAGATGGTATATTTTAAGCAACCAATCAGATGCCAGGAATCAGAACCCACCTCCTACTTAAATCTGAACCAGTGGCCAAACAAAGACAGTCTCAAAATGATTCTGTTATGGGTCACACTTCTTCTCCTTCATCAAGGATGTGAGTTAAATATCCCTTCATTTTAATTTGTCATGTCAATATGATTTGTCATTTGAATGCCTGCTATATTTATGATTGTTCTTGTTGCCAGTTGTGTGGTCTTATTGCACACTATGGAGTGATTTTACTTAATTTGAGCAATTATTTTACAATTCCTTATCTTTCTATCTAATGCAGATGGTTTGGTTCCAGTGATCACTGCTCATCTTGGTGAAACAACAACACTTACATGCACGTTGCCCGATATTAAAGATAGACATAATAAACTTTTTTGGTACAGGCAAACTGCAGGAGATACTCTGGAAGTAGTTGTAAAGCTTATGAGTTTAATAGACCCAGAGTATGGAGCAGGTTATTCTGACTCAAGAGTAAAAGCTGTACTTACTGACAAAGTGAGCAATCTGACCATTTTGAAAGCAGCTCAAGAAGATGAAGGAATGTATCACTGTGGCTTTAGCGACTGGAACCAAAATGTTTGGCAAGGGACATACTTATTAATAAAAGGTAATGTAGCTTTTTTTTTTTTTTTAAATCAAAACGTTTACAAATCTGCGTGAGAGATTTCTAGATTTTTAATACTAGAATATATATAAATTTTGGATCAGTTATGTTTGCTTTTACAATGCAAAAGTAATCTAATTTAAAATTGGCATATTTATGCCCTCTTTAAAGTGAAAAAAGGTAAATTATATTTTACGTTACAATCCAGGATTAATTGCTTCACTAAGCCACAATGCCTTCTATGGCAACTGTTGGCCTTTCAGGTGAAAAATGTAATCTCTAGAAGATTTTTGAGAGAGAGAAATTAGAGAATATATATAATAAATTTTTAAGTAAATTATGGTTTCAATAAAACACAGTTTTTTTAATCAAAATTTGGCCAGCACTGGTGAAAGGAAACATTTATTTTAATCAAATGAAGTGGAAATAAAAATAAATAAATACAAAAAAGCTTATTTATCTTTTGTTAAAAATAATAAAAAATGTATAACTGTAATTTTTAAAAAATTCTATATTTTGGTCATTGAGAAAGTGCTTGAGATGATCTGTTCACATTTATTAATCACAGTCCTCTGGTCGCCCAGTAAATTTTATTTTTTAACTTTACAAACTTTATAGTTTTATCTTATCTTAATATTTAGCTATTTGCTTAATTGAACTGTATTTGTTCTATGCTTAATAATGAGAGTTGCCTTCAGAACCAAGAAACATGACACATTAATTAGAAAAGAGAATTGGTGGAGAGCTCAAACTCTAAGATATCAGCAAAAACTCAATGCAATATGTGCTTTTTGGTGTATATTTTATCTGTCTCCAAGTCTCTCTAAATATAGAATATGTCAAAAATATATATTTTATTTTCTAATATTTTGTACAATAACCTACAGGAAACACTGTGGGAACGTCAAACTACAGAGTAGTTCAGAAGAAGATGGAATCAGATTCCGACGGTCCAGACAATTATGTGACTCTACAGTGCTCCATCCTCTCAGATTTTGAGAACAAGACTTGCTCAGAAGATCTCAGTGTGTTCTGGTTCCGATCAGAGAAATCTCACCCGGATGTCATCTATACAGATGGAAACAGAATTAACAGATGTCAGAAGAAAATTGATGATAATACTGGACTGGTTTATAATTTTTCTAGAAAAATCAGCTCCTCTGATTTTGGGACTTACTACTGTGCTGTGGCCACATGTGGAGAGATATTATTTGGAAATGGAGCAAAGCTGGAAGGTTGTATAATTTTATGGTTTCCATTGAAAAATACATTTTCAAACATACTCTTTTCCAGAAACAACATTTTCTTTTGTCTTTTGTTCACAGAGCGGAAGGCAGACCCTGAATCTCCCATACTATTGATAGCTGTGGCCTGTTTGATTATTTCCATGATTATAAATGCTGTTTTTATCTTTTGCCGAGTTCCAAGAGCAGCATGTAAACAATTTAAAGGTAAATGTCACCAAAATTCTGGGATTTAAAAACTACCAGAAACATTAGTTAAGCCCTGTATAACTAACGCACACATCACCTTGATCACTTTACAATACTAAACTGTCACTCAATAACACTTTTGTAATCATATAATCATGTGCAATAAGTAGGCCAAATTTCAGATTCTAGACAGAAAAACCAACATTTTAAATGTTGCTTAAAAGTGTCAATGAGTGTAAAAACAAAGTTTTATAGTCAGATAAGTCAGATTCAGATACTCTTGTTTTCTTCTCTTTAATTAGAAGTAGAAAGCAGCTCTTCAGAAGAAAGATGGAGGAACGTGAGTCAGCAAGGCGATCAAATTGTAAGTCAAGTTAAAAACTCAAGTGAACACCTACTGAAATAGTTTCTATTAGCATGCATTGTAATGATCTTTTTATTTTCTGTACAGAATGACGATAGATGGGATCTGAACTATGCAGCTTTACACTTCAGTGCTGGGAAAGCTACAAGAGGAAAGAAGAGAAAAGAGACTGAGGACAGTGTATATTCCCAAGTTAAACTCTGAAAATTTGTTTATATGTGCTGGATGTTTACAACATCCATCTAGTGAAAATGAGTGAATAAATATAGCATCAAATATGTGTGTTTTGTTCTTTGATTTTGGCATAATGAGAAGTTTTACTTTTGTTACTCTTTGTAAGTAAGTAAGTAAAATTGTACTTCTTTCATTTGACTATTATATCTAGTTTATGTTCGCGCTACCATGCACAGAATGCAAACACCCTAAAACCTGCAACCACACACACGCACACACACAAGTCTGGAGACGACTCGCTAACAGATGTATTGAACGGCACGAAGCGTAATGAGGGATATCACACTAATGTGCAACGATTCACATGGAACAAACACCCACGTACAGATTCACTCTAGCACAGCTTAAAAATAAAGACAGACGCTCTGGTTTCTATTATACTGATAAAACTTCACCCTGAAATCTGGCGTTTGTATAATTTATTCTGGTCATTGTCTTTTAAATTTTTTATCATATTTTTTATATTTATGTTCACCTTCAGATATATTTTGTGGTTTTTACTTGTAAAAGTTAAGAATAATTTACTTCCGTTTACTGATCAGCCGTGTAAAACACCTCGGTGGACGACACTGCAATAACACAATCATACCAAGTATTTTTGTTCTTGTTTTTTGTACACTTAAAATAAAACAAAACACAAGTAACTTTTCAACATGAGATGTACTGCATGAGCTTGTTGTGAGTCAATAATCCCTTAATATTGATGTACTAGTTCTTAAGAAACACTTGTGATTTGAGCATGAGGGAGATTTATTTCAATTAGCATAATGTAAGTAAAATACAAAAAACACGTTGCAGCTACAAGGTACTTTGGAAATATAGTATTTCTTGAGATTTGAGATGTAACATCTTTCATTAGTTGGCTATTCTAGATCCACCAGTGGATGGGAGCATATGCTGCGTCAGAACATATATGGCAAATAAGTTTCCATTTCCTTTATACCAAATGATGTCTTACAAAAAAGTCAAAAACCAGCTCTAGCAAGAGTAACCCTGCCATCCATCCATCCATTTTCTCACACCCTTGTCCCTAGTGGGGTCCGGAAGGTTTCTGGTGCCTATCTCCAGCGAGACATTTTGTGCAAGTGGAGGGGTTACCAGTCCATCACAGGCAAGAGAGTAACCTTTTGGAGAAATTAAGGAAGTTATTTTGAAATTTGCTATTTTAATCAACCTTTTTTAAATGCACATTAAAAAACATTGATGGAAATATGGTTACAGATATACACATATGGTGCAGATGTTATGAGCATTTATGTGTGGACAGAAAAGACTTTCTTTCCACTCCATTTATATGGTGTTGCTTTTGCACATTCATGCAAATTCATGCAATTTGCGGATATTGTTAGACTCTGTTTTATGCAATCTTAAGAGTATATGAACAGCAGTATATGTACTGTCCTGTTGTTGTGCTTGTTAATGTAGAAATTATAACATCCTCAACACACTTGTTTTCTGGTTTATATTTCAATAGATTTCAGTAAACAACATTGGATTTCAATAAACAACATCACCTTTCTGTGCATCTGGTAGTATACAATGCTCCCTCACTTTTTTGTTTTTCTGTCTAAATAAGCCACTTGAATATCACAACCATGCATACCCTCATTTCACCATCATATCACACATCAGTTTCCTGATAAAATTATTGCTTATCCTCATGCTATGCAGCTCTGTCTTCTCTGAGGTAAGGTAAGGTATTTTATTTTATAAAGCACATTTTCAGCAACAAGGCAGTTCAAAGTGTTTTATATAAATTAGAGGAAGTACAAACAAAACAAAAAACAGAAGAAAAGCAAAAGAAAAACAAAACAACAACAAAAGTATTTCATAATTATGAATTAGTAGGAGTTTCTCTAAGGAACAAGAATAAGTACTCCACATTTTATAAAATAATAGGACCCTCTCTTGATAAACTAATAGGAGTTTCTCTAAATCTAAAGTTTGTTCTGACTAATAACAATAAGTGGGATGAAATGACAACATCGGGAAGGATATGGCACATCCAGCGAGATAAGGCACAGACATGGAGCCAGTGAAAGGTGGTGAAAATCATGGAGAGTATCTGTTTGCTGTGAATATGTAAGCATGTGTATGACCATGAGTCGTGTAGTTCTCCCAGGCAACAGTTTCTGATTTGATGGTCTTATCTAAGAGCAAGTCCTTGGGCGTGCTCTGTTCCAGAGTCACACAGGTGGAAAGGAGTGTCATGTTTACAAATCATCCAGGAAATTTGAAATAGCCAGCCACCCAAAGCTGACACATGGGCCAGTTCAGATGCATATATTTAGATTAGGCAGACTTTAAAATTTAAATCCGCTCTAAAGTCTCACCGGTACATCTCTGTTGATTCCAATCATCCAAATTAGTACAGATTCTTTCCACGGGGCCAATACAAGTAACTTCTCCAACATCGATTCCACTCTGATAGTGAGTCATAGGGTCCACAGCTGGGCTGCAAATCTCAGCAAGAATCACGTCCAACTTGCGCATCTGTCCCACAGCATGTCAGTCTGAGTGTTTGCTAGTTGGCCCAATCCATCACAAATTTGTCAATATGCCAGGTATCCGCCAACTCCAAACAGCAAAAATCCTGTTATCGTGAATCCAAATAAATATGGTGTGTATCACACCGGGTATACCCCAGCACGACAAGTGGGCTCTCCTCTGTCCTGTCTTCTTGTTGAGAAAATTTTATCAATTGCATTGAGAGGCCAGTTGACCAGATCCATAATTTGTAGATTTGGTGGGTGTGCAAAGAGAGACTCCAAAAAAGCAGCACAAAAACATAAAAACAGAGCAAGTAGGGTGAAGGTGGGTAGAAAGGGAGCAGAGGAAAAAAGCATCCACCTTCACTGAGAGCTAGAGAGAGGAACTCTGAGAAAAAAATAAACTCAACTTAGCTGAATGGTCAGAGCTGTTGGAGCTTCTGACTATTCAGTCACTTTTGGGCACTTGCTGAATATTTAACTATTTGTGAAAGAGATTAAACATACATCTAAATATCATGAAATATGAAATTTGAACACTTAATAAGTCTGTACTCTCATCGCAAAAATAAAATTCCTTATTCTAACAAGGCAGAACGCTGTAATTGTTTCACCCCTGATTACAATAAACATGCACTAAAATGTTGTGCATCAAATGCATCAGTCTTTAAAAGACGTAAATTTAAAGTTTTATAAAAATTCTCCTCATTTAAATCAACATTTGAGGCATTTTTGGAGAGTCCAACATACAGTGCAAGATAATTTGATATATATCTTGGTTTTTGTGAAGTGATGAAGAAATTACAAAACCATAAGTATCATACCACATACAAACAAAGACCTAAGCAGCATATATTTGCAACAGCACAGGTGGCAACACATGTGAATGAGAGTAATAAGATACATCAGATGGGTGTATGTCAATATTTTGACTTTGATCAGATAAATTCTGTAAGTCCAATGTCATAAATTCTGTTTTAGGAAACATTAGAGTGTGTGAGCTTGGAAATGATGGAACTTTGGTTGCTAAACTTTATTAGCAACACAAAACCAACGTATTACTATTATTTCTGCTTTGAAAATTTTTCCAGCAAATTACTTTCAGGGTTTTACAAATCAGAAACATTTGGAAGAATATATGCTGTTTTATAATTTGTCTGTTGGTATTGTTCACAACAGAGCAATATATTTTAAAGATTTGAGGCTTTCTTAAAACAGGAAAAACCAGGTACATCACAGAGAATATGAGATAGTTTATGCAGATTACTGTAGTGTCTGCTGTTTTCTTGCAAGAATTTAAAACGCACAAACAATACTGTAAAACTGATTTGATAAAGCATATTTTTTGATATAGTTTTATAAACTCAGAATCTAAAAGAAGAAGCAAAGTCATCTAATGGAAAGGAGAAACTTCTGCAGTGGAGCTTGCCTATTGTAATCCTCATTACCCTCTGTGACTGCACCGTTAAATAGGTCAATGCACATGATGTAAATTGTACCCCGAGAGATCACAACCTTTTGAGATATGTCAATTCGGGATGAAGTAACCGAACTATGTTTTCCTGCTGCATTCAGAAAGTCACTCTGTTTTTAGATGAATATCTGTATTTATATCGTCATCTAAATGGTGTAGTTGCAGAGGATTTGTGACATACTTAAAAAGCTAAAGTACATCACTATACATCTGTATAACTGAATTGGCTTTCACTTTACCATATATAGCACCTTGGTATTATTGCTACTGATGTGCATCAATTAAAAATATTTTCAGGTCAAAATGTAACTTAAACTGATTCCGTTTGAAAACAACACAATTTGAAGTGTTGTTCAATTATTGACCATCAACATAACAATTGAAGGAATATTACTATAATTACAAGGCCTGGCCCCTAGAAGAGAAAGACTTCTACTGCAGGAAATGGATTGTGCATAACCAATCAGATGGTCTCGTAACCACTCCTCCTTCTGTCACTGGAATAAAACCTTGTGTTTCAGTGAAAACAGCTTAAAGATGAAACTGTTATGGCTTGCACTGATCCTCCTGCACCAAGGATGTAAGTTATACAACAAACAAAATCTCTGAGTGTTTGTGAGCATAATAATTTTAACCTATGTATCCTCATATTTGATCTTTTTCTGCAGGTTGTGTCTTATTTGTTTGTCCTGGATAGCAAACAATACTAACACATTAATGCATGTTTTATTCCTCATATTGCAGATGCCTTGGTTCAAGTGACCAACGTTCAGCTTGGAGACACTGTAACTTTGAAATGCTCTTTTCCAGAAGAAAAGACGAGCAGCAGTAGTGAACTTCACTGGTACAAACAAAGTGCAGGAAATACACTGGAATTAATTTTGAAGCTGATGGAAAATAACAAGCCTTCTTATGGACCTGAATTTTTGGGCTCAAGACTGACAGCAACATATACAGAGAAAATTAGCAAACTGACGATTAGGAAGACGACTGAAGGAGACGAAGGCATGTATCACTGCGCTGTGATTGACTGGAACAAGAACATTTGGCAAGGGACCTATTTGCTAATACGAGGTATTTTAATTATTAAAATTACTTCAACAAGACAAATGCTTACAACTAAACATTTTTCTTTTGATCTATAGAAATATTAAAAGACATCTTAATAAATAATCTAAATAAATAATACATAAGTACAAGTTTATCCAAAACATGGTGTGTCACATGTGACCTTTGAGCTACTTTTAAATTTAAAGATAAACACCTAGCCATCAATCTTGAGTGTGAATCAGTATGTAGAATAGATATGTTGTTGGGTGAACTGTTGGAAATTATTATTTGTTTTACTTTACAAATGCACAAGAAAGTAAAATAAAGTGAGGAAGCAAAAAGTAAAAGTGGGCACAGGGATTAATCATTGGCTCAGGCAATGCATAGCAGCACTATATAAACTGTTCAAATAGCCATCTGTGGTTCTCAATAGACCTCTAGCATCTCCCAGAGGTCAACTGAAAAGGTAACTAGATGGATGAGATTGCTCATAACCTTTTCCAAGTTTTAGCACGTAATTGCCAATGTCAGAGGGTAGAAGTAATCAAATGTAATGATCCATCACAACAGTTTTTTTTTTAATGTATTTGTGTATTTTTGATTTTGACTTTTTAAAATTTTTAATTTCTGTTTACAAGAATACATTTAAACTTAAAAGTATATCAAAACAAGCAAATTAAAGAATATGTGTAACTTGTCTGAACAACTTCAGTAAGTGATTAAGGAATTAATGATAATCCAACAGCGGAATCTAATTGCAAGCTGAGTTCATCTCAATAAGTAACACTCAACCTGTTGAAAGAAAAAGTGCATTAATATGTTCTTAATATTGTTACCTACTAACCACTTATTTATATATTTAATCATAGTGCAAACAAAACTATCCCAATGGATCTGATCAATAAAAAACATTGAACAGTTTGCTAAGATTTATAAAGGAAATGTTTAAAATTTTTGAATTGTAGTGTCTAACAAAAAATATCTTTTATTTAGGAAACACTGTGGTGTCTTCAAATTACACAGTTGTTCAAACGCCAACAATATCACATCCAGTTCATCCAGGAGACCCAGTGACTCTTCAGTGTTCGGTCCTCTCTAGCTCTGACAACAAGAAATGCTCAGGAGATCTAAATTTGTTTTGGATAAGAGCCGGAGACAAATCTCTTCCAAACTTCATCTACACTGATGGAAACAGAGAAAACAAATGTGAAGAAAATGTGGATTCTCAGCAGAGATGTGTGTACAATTTCTCTAAAACGGTCAACGCATCTGATAGCACTTTCTACTGTGCTGTGGCCACATGTGGAGAGATATTTTTTGGGAATGGAACAAAATTGGATTTTGGTATGATTTTGTGTTTACATTTAATAACATAATCACTTGATAAGGAATGATTTTATTTTTTCCTCAGAAGCTAAAACTTTTTTTATGTGTCTCTCATCTATAGCTACATCTCAAGATGACTTTGTCACCCTGGTGATAACAATTTCCTGCTTGGTAATTTCTGTTATTATAAATATACTTTTCTGCTGCCAGATTCCAAGATCATCATGTAAACTTGTTAAAGGTAAGTGTTAAATGACACATTTCATAAAAATAGATAAAAGGAAATAAAAAAGGACATTTCTTCAAGATATATTCTTAAATGGTTTTGAAGAATACTATAAATTAAAGTATATCTGCTTAACATGCTTTTAACTAGGAATTCCATTTTCATAGTGCGAAATAAAATGCTTCTAGTGAAGGAGCTTGTACTGTTAAAATTCTTGTGTTAATTGTGAAAAATCTAATTAAACATGACCATATTTCTCTTCTGCGGATACTCAGGGAAAGAAGCGTCCTGTTCTCAAGCAAAGCAAACCACCAGGAGAGAGTCAAAAGATTTTACTGTAAGTAAAAATACAAAATCAATTTAATTGTTGAGTTGTAAAGAAATATTAACCACCCATCTTGTATGGTAACAATGTTTTTGATAAATCCTTCGTTTGCTTGATAGAATGAAGAGGAACATGAATTAAATTATGCTGCGTTACGTTTCTCTGGAGCTAAACGGATGAAAGGAATGCCAAAGAGAGAGATAGAGACTGATGGCAGTGTGTATTCACAAGTGAAACACTAAAATATAAATATGTGGTTGTATTCTTTTCAGGGAGCAAAATCTCACTGAGGGAGTGAATGAAATAAAAATATTTTCTTCTTGTTGTTTTATACCCTAAAGAATACAGTAAACGTATGTGTTTGCCATTTGCAGTATTTTCACAGAATTAAATATTTCTATCTTCTTGTATTTTTTTAATCTTTAAAAATTATTTCAGCTGGATATTTAGTTATAGATATATTTTTTTCTTTAATAAAAGAAAATACTAACATCTTTTCTTGTCCAAAAAAGAAGTCTTAAAGTTGATATGATAGTGGATATGGTAATTTTTAACAAACTAAATTCAGCTTTTCCACCTAATTCATCTAGATAATATAGACTTTAAAAACACCTTGCTTATAATAAGAAAGAAGTGATTACATTTCTTTCACACTGAAACAGCTCTCCTCGTATTTCCTCTAAAGCAGACAATCTGGAACCTTATAGAAATGCAATAGGTAGTAACATACAGTGCATCCAGAAAGCATTCTTCTTCACTTTTTCAACATTTTATCATATTAGACTTATTATAAATTCTATTAAATTAATCTCTTTATTTAAAATTTTACTCACAAATTTTCCATTATGAAAATGTAGAAAATAGTTTTTGAGTGATTTGTAAATTTCTTAAAAATAGATAATCTAGAAATCCCAGTCAAGTAGGTATTCACAGCCTTTGATTTATGCTTGAGTGATCCACCTTTGGCATCAATTAAAGCCTCAAGTGTTTTTAAATGTGATAGTCAGCACACCTATATTTATGCAGTTTTGCTCATTCTTCTTGCAGTACGTCTCAAGCTCCCTCAGGTTGGATGGGATTGGTCTGTGCAGACATTTTCCAGAGATCTGTTCAATCAGATCCGAGTCTGGACTTTGGATCGGCCACTCCAGGATATTCAGAGTGGTTCTACAGCCAATCCTTTGAGAACTAGGCCATGTGCTTTTTATTAGTAATGTCTCATCACTCATCTACTGCAACTTAAGGAACATGCTAGAAAGAAACATGCAATCACTAACAGTTTTCAAATTTATTTAAACACAAGCTAATTGATTTAAACATTTCTTTATCTACTTCCCTTGGATTAACTGATTATGGCACCTTGGTAGGTAGGTAGAATTTTCCTTTTAGCAAATTTGATTGAGAGCAAGAGGAGACGCATCAATGTGTCAATAGTGAAGGAAGAAGGATTTTTATTTATATTTTCATAATATTTATTTTTAACAAAGCACAAGAAAATGGAACCAGTCAGGACAGCACATTATTGATATTTATTTCAGTCTGATTTTCTTTTGTAAGTTGTTGCAGCAGCACCCCCTTCAGATGCTGCCTCCCAATGCAGCTGTATGTGGCCTACGTCAAGCACAAGTCCTGCTTGTACGAGATACAGTTTCTTTAGATGTCCAAACATGAGGCTAAAGTTCCGAGTCTTCTTTTGTGGTTTTTGTATCCAGGTTACTTGTTTCACTTGTCAACTTGTGTGCTGGTTGAGGGTGAAACCTTTGATCACAAACAGATAAATGTGTTTCAATAATTGGTGCACGAAAGGAGCTTCCACCACAAACACCAACTTATTGTTGAATGCAGGCATTGTGCTCTGTCTCTTGAAGCACAAGGTGTGCTAAAGCAAGAAGTAGAATGGTGGGGAAGGGTCGTCATGAAGCTTCCGCTGGAAACTTCATAGATAGTCTGGCCATGTCAGGTGAAACCAAGAGTTTTATTTTCAGCATGTGCCAGAGTCGTGCCATGCATTAGCAAAACGTCAATGCATGGCAACTGCGCCAACTGCACCACATCTGGGATGACATTATGTCCGGTTTGAGGACAGAGAGAATAGTTTGAAAGAGGGGTGAAGGAAGCCATCTTTGTCAAAAGAAAAAACAACAACAACAACACTGAACTCAGGGGGGAGGGTTGCAGTTTCAGCTTTCATGCATCTACAATCCCTGCTTTGTAGTGGTGCACACTGTACTTACTTCTGAAAATACTCAAGTATTAAAATGTTCAAATTATGTTTTCTAATATCATAACAGTGCTGTACTGTTTTCTGAGTCCTTTTCCAGAAACATGTAACTTGCTGAAGCCGCCTGATGATGTATTGACCTGTAGGACCACTCTGCTACAAAAAGTCTACACCACCTGTTAATTCTTCACCAGAAAAATGTAATTAAAAATGACAGCCTTGTGGTCTAATCAAATATGTATTAATTAGTATACACCTACACTTGGCTCTTCAAAATTACTTTCATGAAAACACAATTTGAAAATATTAATACATAAAGAAAAAATTGAGAGCAAATAGGAAAATCAATTAAGTTCTGACAAGATGCCTTTAAATTGGTTGAGAAAATCATCAGGAATTATTGGTTTCCTGACCTGATAAGTAGCTGTTATCATCCTGGTGGTTACTTTCATATGTCATTATTAAGATAAAAATTCTGAAGAAAGCTTGTTTATCTGCTACCAATAAAAGCAAAGATGCTGCATTCAATGCTGTTGTTCAGTATATGTGTGCTGTGTTCAATATCTGTGTTTTATTAACTTTTTGTGAACCAAACACAGAAATGTTGAAAATGCATTGATAAACTATTGTGTATTGTTCAGCAAAATGTTTGTTTTGCAAAAGCCATTACATGTGCTATTGGATTTACCTGTTGGATGCTTGAAGTAAGTTTTAGATGTACATGGGTTTTTTTGTAACTTTTGGTTTTAAAATAAATGAAGACATTAGGTAAGTATCATTTGGCAAAAACAATATTTAGGAGAGTATTTACTCCAACCACTGCTGACCGTCAGACGTTCAGTGATTATCTTGCAAATCCTGAAATGCTTAGCACTTGATGAAGGTACCAATCCCCAGCGGTTATTGGAGAAGAAGCAGAGTACACCCTGGACAGGTTGCCATTCCATTAGAGGGCAACACAGTGACACACAGGACAAACTATAACACTTGCACATATATATAGGGACAATTTAGAGCAATCAATAGTGGATTGCTCTAAATCCACAATTGGAGAAAGCTGGAGTATGCAGAGAGAACCCAGGGATGCAGCAGGACAACACACAAACACCATGCAGAAAAACACTAAGACCAGGATTTAAACCAACAACCTTCTTGTTTAATTAGTTTAACAAACTGTTAGTGTTATTGACAATGAGTGAAAACATCTAAGGCATTGGTTTAGAAAGACTTCCTGAATTTGCTAGTTGTCTTCATATTTTTGAGATATCCTTGGCTCAGAGCTTGATGGCATGATACCAAAGTTATTTTGTTTGGTGTGTAGGAGCTGTAATAGATCTATAACATGCAGAATGTCAAACACTGAGGACTGCAGTTGATCACTCCTAATCAAATAAAACAACATATTATGGTCTGGTGACTGAGTTTGTTGTAATGAATGCCCATCATGTCAATTTATAAAGCTAAAGAATAGATTAATGAGCTGTATTATTTGCCTGTATTACTGGTTATTAATGGTGAGCACTCACTTTTACTTCACAAACAGAAGGACAGGGCTTTAAATGCAGTAAGCAGTTGGCAAACCTTCTTATAGATGGACATTTGGGTTAAAATGGAGAGACTCTTGTATTGTCTATAAATAACCCTTTTAATATGAGCAATTTCCTATATGTTCTGATTATCACATCCTAATAATGTCCAGTGATACATAAACAAAATAATTTGCCTGTACAGATTACAGACAAATTACGACTAATACATCTGCATGAGATGAGACAATATAGTAGCACAGTATAAATTTTATACAGTGTCTTGGTGACTTTACGGTCATTAAAGTACGATAACCAAGACAAACAACCGGAAGAGGGAAGAGCGATTGTGGAGACAGATGTTCTTTGATTGGATATTTAAAAAAAAAACAAAAAAAAAAAAAACAAGACATCCTGGAACACCACACCTCCTTCTCTAACTTAGGCAAGAACAAGTCTGTCAAAGAAGGTAGTGTCAAGATGGTTCTTTTGTTGGTTACACTGCTTCTCCTTCCTCAGGGATGTAAGTTAAACCCGCATTCATTAAAATTTTTCACCTAGTTGAATTACTATTAGATTAATGACAGCTAATGCCTATATTTTACATATCTTTTGATGTCTGTTTTCTTTAACCTAATCTTACTTTTTATGATGTCGTACTTCTTTCCAAAATGCAGATATGTTGGTCCCGGTGAAAACAGTTGCCCTCGGTCAACCAGCAACTTTGAAATGCCCATTACCAGCTGGTAAGCTGAACGTCAATGAAGTCCACTGGTACAAACAGAGTACAGGGGATACTCTTACATTGATTGTGAGGCTGCGGAAGCATGCAGTCCCTGCATTTGCGCAGGAATTTTCTTCCTCACGAATGATTGCATCAAAAAATGAGACTCTTATCAGACTGACAATACTGAGAACTGTTCCAGAAGATGAAGGAATGTATCACTGTGCTATCATCGACTGGACAGAAAGCGTTTGGCATGGGACCTATTTGTATTTAAAAGGTAATGTAAAAATATAAGCACTTGTAATTGTTGACATTTCAGCAGGTTTGAACAATTCTGTCACTTATGATGAAATATCACCTCTCTCAATAAGTTTATTATCAGAGGGAAGAGACATAATTTTACCTGGTGAGATTGGAAAATCTCTCCCAATACCACCACAAATCTGTACGCTCTCCTGTAATTGCTCTAAAATCATTGGGACAATCAGAATAAGATTTTATATTTGAATTGCATAAGTCACAGCCAAAACTAAGCAAGAAACTTCATCACTTGGTGAATGAAATTTTTAAATAATTAAAGCCACTCAGGGACCAAGAACTTAAGAAAAACAAGAAAGAGAGAAACTGTAGGTAAATATGTCTTCAATTTGACTCTGTTCTTCATTTTCTAAAATGTGTTTAAAGATCCGAAAAAAGTTTTGATTACTGTTTTTTTTTCTTAAACAGAAAAAGCTGAGAGGACATCAAAGCACACTATAGTTGAACAGCTGACGGCAGCAGATTCTCACCTTCCAGGAGGCTCTGTGACTTTACAGTGTTCAGTCTTTTCTAATCCTGACAAGATGTGTCCAGAAGACTTCAGCGTATTCTGGTTCAGAGCCAGATCACACGACTCCAATCCACATATAATTTACGTAGATGGAAACAAGCATGATGACTGCAATAAGAGAAATGACTCTCAGAGGAGATGTACATTTTCTAAAACCATCAGCTCCATTGACCACGATACTTACTACTGCGCTGTGGCCACATGTGGAGAAATCATCATTGGAAAGGAAATAAAAGCCAAAGTTCAAGGTAATTGTATAGTTTGATATATGATAAGTTTTTATTTTATGTATGATGTGTGTTGCAACAGATAATGTGACAGTAATTACAAAGGCAACTAGCTTTTACTCATTGTAACTCAAGTTTTTTCCCTCCTTAAATGATGATTTAGGGTTCAGCTTGTGGTTCCAAGATACCAACAAATTTGTTCTTCCATTCTGCGCAGTTTTAGCTTTAAGTCTTATTTCAACAGTTGCCCTGATATTCTCCATTAGCACAAGCAAGTATATGGACAACAAAGGTAATACAAGTTAACAGTTCATTTCTGTGTAAAAGAGCATCATTCCTATTAATATATATTTTTGTTCCAAAAAACAGCTGGGGTTGACCTACACAAGTACTATAGTCGTAGACAGGTAAAGCATTAAAATTTATTTTTTAATTTTAATAATTGAATTTTGTGTAGTTCTATATTTTGATCAATCTTTTCTATTTTACAAGGGGGTTGAATATGGACACATGTACTCTGTGGTTGTCTTCAGCATAAGAAACCAGAAAGTGGATCCCTAAAACAACCATAAAGACAGAAAGTTCACACAAATCACAGTTTTTGGACTTGAGATCTTTGGTGTTGCCTGTAACTAAAAAAATGAATAGATACTTGTTTAGATCACATTGCTTAGTAAAATAAAGAGAACTGTGAATAAAATAAGAGCTATTATATTTCAACTGTATGCTAAACACAGTGTGTTGGTGTTTTTATAAATAAGTTTTTGTCTTTGTAAGAAAATATTTAGAGTACAAGGTTTTTTTTTGTCTTTTAATAGAGCTGCCTACTTGGAGGATACTTGAAATGTAATGTTTGTTCAAAATTTTGTCCAGGTCTTTATGTCATTTCTGTCTTCCTTTGCTAGTCTAAATTCTTTTGCGACCAAAATTATTTTTCTAAAAATAACAAATTAATGCAAACTAAAATTTACCTACCGTGTTATGTATTTGTTTTCTATTTGTCATTCAATAAATGTTTTCATATGTAAAAAAGAACATTTAAAGTAGGAACTGATAAGATTCATGATCAAGGGTTTGATCTTGAAACTATTTTCTTTAGAAAAACACAAGAAAACTGGTAGAAGACTCCTTTGGAAAATGAAAAAAATATAATTGTAACCTGATGCAATCAAGCTAAAATACACTGTGTGCACATTTACTAGGGAAGTATTTTTACCATATCTTTAGGGGTATTTTCTAACCAAAAGCTTAGTGGATTTAAACATAGCAGATGAAGTGTATCTGGAATGAGGGAGCAACATTTTATATCATGGTGTGCATAATTATTTAGCAACCTCTTTTATTAAGGCAAAATGATGCAAAATGGACATTTAATTCATTCTGAAAAGCTAACAATTACCAAAATGATCTCAGATGGATGTGTCACTTTGAAATTGTATGATCACAGAACTATCACACGTTTTGTGGCAAATAGTCTACAGCGTTGCAAGAAAAGTGTTGAGTAAAAAAGACACAAATTATCTCCAAAGTATTTGAGAAGTTTGAAGCATGAAGTGTCCAGGAGCATTTTATCCTCTATCATATTCCATAACTACAACATACCTGGAGTACCTAGAAGTGCAAGATCTTCAGTGCTCAGAGACATTGCCAAGGTAAGAAAGGCTGGAACCTGACCACTACTGCACATAACACTTAAGCTGATGTGTCTAGTCTGAACCAAGACATATCTGAAGACAAATTTTTCAAAGGATTTTATGGATGAAATGAGAATGATTCTTACTGGACCAGACAAATGGACCCGTGGCTGGATCAACGGGAACAGAGCTCCACTTGGAGTCAGACAGAAGCAAGGTGGAGGTGGGGTGCTGGTATGGGCTGGTAATATCAAAAATGACCTGGTTGAACTTTTTCAGGTTGAAAACTGGTTTGAAATCAACTCTCCAACTTACTGGCAATTTTCAGAAGGCACTTTCTTCAAGTAGTGGTGCAGGAAGATGTTTGCATGTACCATAAAGACAACGATTGTTTTGGATGACAATGTTCCATCACAGGAGTCTAAGTATTAATTTGCATGGCTGGCTAGTAAAGGCGCCCTGACTGACCTGACCTGAACCCAATTGAGAACTTGTGGGCAGTTCTGAAGCAGGGTACTTCTAGTGAAGGAAAACAGTCGACCTCTCTGAATTGTCTGGGAGGATGTGGTTGGTGCTGCACAATAAGTTGATTGTTAACAGAACGAGAAACTGACATGAATGGAAAGTTTATCGGTGTTGGTGAAAAGAAGGATGGCTGCATTGGCCGCTGATTTTTGCTAAAAATGTCAAATATTTATTGGAAAGTTTTGAGGTTTTTGTTTCTAGTTCTAAAATAATTAAACAGCAAGATAGAAAAATGTGTGGTTTTAATTTTGTTATTTAATAATTCTGTGCAATAATAGCTTCACAAAAATGATGGACATTCAGATGTTTTTCTCAGAAGACTGAAACATCCATTTTTCTTAAACATTCGTGGTTGAGGTACATTAACATTGTGGATTAACTATAGAACTGTAACTGGTTATCAATAAACATAAATCTCAAAATGAGACATGCCTAATAGCTGTCCATACAGTGTAGAGGTTTATGTGTAAAATGTTGCTTAATTAAAGCGAAAGCCAATAGGTGACTTTATTAATATTTGAAGTTGCCAAATTATCTGGTGACAGTGGATACAGGGTGAAATATTTTTCATATCCTCCATTTTCCACTTTTGTTCCATAACTTATATGTTTTGAAGCAACTCAAAGGTTCATCATTAAAAAGGAGAGGCACCACATAATCTTTAGATTCTGTCTGATCTGAAAAATAAGTAGCATCTTATCTAAAGGATGATAAAAAAAACAAAAAACTTATCTGCTACTGTTAAACCACTGAGTGCATTCAAAAGGCCTGCATGAGGATCCCTCCATAGAGCTCAGTCCTTTAGGGACTTTTGCTTAGGAAGTTCCCCCTAAGTCATATTCATATTACTTAGTTAAAAGTTGTCAGCTGGAAACAATTACCCTTTGTTTCCTCAATCTCAAATAAAGGATCTGAAATTACACTGGCCCCATGATCTCTTACCACTACCAAAGATTTATTATCTTTTTTTTAGACTTCAAATTACATTTGACATCCAAAGAGAACTTATTTGAATCATTGAAAGGGGCTTCAGAAGCAAGCACTTTTCTTGTGTAAACATCAGGTATGAAGATCAAGTCTGCTTTTGTGGCTTCTTCTTTCCAGGTTACCTCTTTCACATATCAGATCTACAAGAGCTGAAGTGAAACCAGGCTGAAGACCGGGGCTGGGGGTCATGTCTTTTTTATTTTTTTTGAACAGATGAAGGCAGACTGATAAAAGGAAAAAAAAAAGAAAAAAAAAGACTAGCAAATGCTTAACTGAAGCCTTATAATTAATTTAAAGGGAAAATTTAAAAAATGTGTTGATTTCAGTAGTAATTTCAATGTTTGTTGAAATGGTCACAAAGTCTAAGTTTGTCTAATTCTAGAGATTTGCTGCTAACAGTACATATCAGCTCGCTTCCAGTGTATTTTAATCCAATTTCTGAGATGGCACTGTCCTTGGTACTGGACAATTACTTGGACCTTATTGTTGTTTAAAACAATAAATACTCAAAGACAGTTGGGTAAAATAAACTTAAAATACTTGTTTGGGGTGATTGAGGTAAAATTATCTGACAAAAGGACTTTAGATTTTGTAGCATTTTAAAACATCATCAGTACAGTCGTGTGTATAGTCATTCTAACAAACTATTAATGGTCTGACATAAACAAACAGATTGGAATTGAATTGAACTGAAAGCAGTAAGAGGTAGTTGAAACAAAGCAGAAGCATTAACACTAAGCACAGCATCATCTGTAGAGAAGATCTTGTCAGCTCTAACAGAGGCTCCAATCACAGAATCAACACTTGGAAGCAACACTGAGCAACAACATTGTTACAACTCGACAGTTTTTCTCAGAAAAAATATTCTAAAAAATTTAAAATGACCAATTAGCATACATTTGAATTGATAAATATTTTCACATTTAACAAGACTAAATAGTTTTTCTAATGCTAGTCATAGGTTCTTATTAAAAGGAAAAAGTCAAACTTTTCTAACTAAAAACTTGAAAAAATAATTAAATGAGCTACACTAAAACAGTTTCTCTAATCCAGAAACTAAAATGTCGAGGTATTACCCCTTGTTACAGAGTATTGATTGAAATGCAATGACTGTCATCTCTATTAATTGACTCCATATGGGGTCCAGATTTAAGTAGTGACTTTAATTACCTAGCAATGTCTTATTTTTTTTTTTTTTAATTTTATAACTTGCTGTGAGAATTACTTGAAGCTTCATCATTACATTGCAATAATTTATGACAACGCACCTTAAAGAGAGGGAGACCACTGTGACAGGAAATGCTCTATCATTGTATATTTTGAGATAACCAATCAGATCTCTCTAAAGAAGATAAGACCTCCTTCTGTATCTTAAATATGAAAAATTGCTCCTATGAAGACATTGTCAGGATGATTCAGTTATTGGTTGTACTGCTTCATCTTCATCAAGCATGTAAGTTCTTATACTTTGAAAAGCATGTGCCGTTTTCATTTGTACCAGTTTGGGTTTTCAGTTTTCTTATTACCTTACTCACCACTTGTGGCTTTTTGTGACTCCCTTGTTTATCATGTTGTTCTCTTTTTAAAATACGATGTAGATACCTTGGTACCAGTGACCACAGTTCCTCTGGGTGACCCAGCAACTTTTACATGTTCGCTTCCTGCTGAACAGCTGAACAGTAATGAGCTTCACTGGTACAAACAGAATGCAGGACAGACGCTGAAATTAATTGTAAAGCTGCGAAAACACGCAGAACCTGATTATGGACCAGAATTTTCTGCCTTGAAAGTGCGTGCATCAAAAAATGAAGACATCCGAAGTCTGACAATTCTAAGAACAGTTCAAGAAGATGAAGGAATGTATCACTGCGCGATTATTGACTGGACAGCAAATTCTTGGCAAGGGACCTATTTGTTATTAACAGGTAAAGTTAAAATAACTGCTGAAAGCTGCACTCTGTTCAAATATTTATTTTTACCATGTAAAACATGAGAAAATGTTAAAAATATATTGTCAAGAGGTTTTAAAAAATGTATTTTCTGTAGCTTCATATAGCTCATAAGACCATCTGTCCCTAGTTTAACATTTTTTTCCTGCAGGGAGTATTATGATAATGTCTTAACTAGCATTGTTAGATAAAAAAAACAACATCTCAATAAATGTCTGTCATTGGTCAGAATAGTTAGAATTAACAAAATCTGTGTTCTATGCTCCAGGAAAATCTGAAAATATACCAACGTACCAAATTGTGCAAGAGTCAAAAGCATCAACTCCAGATCACGAAAGCAACTCTTTGACTCTTCAGTGTTCAGTGATGTCTGACTTTAACCATAATGCGTGTCCAGAAGACATCAGTGTGTTTTGGTTCAAAGTCAAATCAGATCAATCTCACCCAAATGTCATCTATGTTCATGGAGACAGAAATGATCAATGTCAAAAGAAATTTGATTTCCAGAGGAGGTGCGTGTTCTCCAAGAACATCAGAGCATCTGACACTGGGAAATATTACTGTGCTGTGGCCTCATGTGGGGAGATTTTTCTTGGAACTGGAGCAAAACAGAATCAACAACCGGGTATGATTTTAGAAAAGAAAAAATAGCTGCTAATAAAGTAATAGAAAGTAATACTAAAAGAGTATTTTTTTAAAGTGATGGTTTGTTTCTGTCTTTATAGGACAAACAAAGGACCAACAAAATAATGCGCTGGTGATAATAATAACATGTTTGGTCATTTCGGTCATAGTAAATGTTATTTTGATGTGCTACCGAACCCGAAAGGCAACATGCAAACAAGTTAAAGGTAAGTTTTGTTTATTGAATTTGAATAGGTGAAATATCTTCATAGCCAATATTACTCAAACTTGCTTGGGTTTTTCAAGTACAACTTAAATATAAGATGAAGTAGTTAAGATATATATATATATATATATAAGTACAACTTAAATATAAGATGAAGTAGTTAAGATATATATATATTGGTCCAATACTACAAGAGGTTCCCAAACCTAGAACTGAAATGTTTTACCAAATTGTGTAAGCAGGTAAATAAGGTTTGCACTGCGATACCCAGTGACATGCGGCCAGTGATTTTCTTTATATTTAGGGACAGAAAGCACCTCTTCACCAGCCACACATGATAACATGACTGAATCAGGAGAATACACTGTAAGTAAAGATTCATTTAAATAATTTCCAACAAATTCATTTAGCAACGTGACTATATATTGATCTATTTGTTTTCGGTAAAGGACAACGATAACCAGAATCTGGACTATGCTGCTTTGCACTTCTCTGGAAAAAAAAGCACAAGAGGGATGAAGAAGAAACAGTTGAATACTGAGGAAGGTGTATATGCACAAGTTAAAGTCTGAATAGGAAAGTCTGTGTGGGAGCTAATAAAACCCCTGTCACAAAGTGTAAAAGAAAGGTGTAACTTTCATTTAGTGGCTGTTTTTTAAAATTTTGCTTCACTGACATAATCCAGGTAGAGCTCTTCTATCCAATGGTCAACTGCTTATAGGCAACCCCAGATTCAGAGTGAAAAACAAACGTGACAGCTTTTTCTGTGGTGACCCATAAGGTGCCTTTGAAAATCAGAGCTGCTCAAACCGTTGATAACTTTATCTGCTCATTTTTTGTGATATTTTTGTAGCTTGCAATTCTACTTAAGCAGCACATCTCTGTGCACAAAATTCTTTGGGACATTTTTATTGATTATTTTGCTTTAGTTTTTGATTTCTTACAGTGTAAAGCACCTTTGTCAGCTATTATTGTTTGTAGATGTACTATATAAGTAAGCTTGATATATGGTAATCATAAACCTTTATAATTACTATGACTATGTATGTATGTATTGATACATTTTTTTTGTGTGAGTGTATTGTTTCCATTTTTTTAAGCAGTGACCCACAAATTATTTTCTGGTTTCAGAATAAAGGATGACTTACTTTTGACTTTTTTTTTTTCCTGGACATACTTTAACACGATAACTCTCTGTCCACCATCCGCTCTTCCTTGAGCTTCCAAAAATACTGTTTTTAAAACCAATTGGCAACACACCTGCACATAAGTGGACCAAGCCACAATTAAACAGGCAAAAAAATAAAAAATAAAAATCTAAACAGAAACAAGAAAAATATTATTAATCTAATTTACAAACTCATCAACATAATAAAATTGTCTGCAAAATAAACCCTGTAACACAAGATAACTCAAAAGTTACTTTAAAGAAAAACAAACAAAGCAAAACTACAAAGAAAACCCTCTAATTGGTAGAACCCAGCAAGGTAATCAGTGACATCATTCAGACATTTAAGCAGAAAATACTGGGCCGGCCGCTCCCATACTCCTGACCTGCTGCAGATCTACAAGGGGCAATGGTAAGTAAAACGGAACACAAATACTATGAATATACTTTGAAACAAAATAAGCAAGTTCAACCAATAATCCAGAAGTAGTAGCTTTAAACTAAATAAATAGATGGAAACTGCAACATAATGCTAAGACAAACAAACCAGGGATAGTCAATGAAGCAAAGTTGCAAACTAATGTTTAAATTTAAGGATTATGACCAGTTCCAGAAAGTAAATGTATCAAAAATAATAATAAGGGACAAGTGGTGAACAAAAACTGAACCACTTTGTCACAGATATCAGTGAGCACATTAAGGTTTTTGCCCTGTTTATCACATTCTTGTTGAAAAATAGCCTTTCTTTGAACTATTTAATTATTCAAACATAAACTTTTACTGCTTTTGGGTAAAATGTAATGTTTAATATTGTGCTTGAAAAATTATTCTGCAATTTACAAAAAAGTGAGTTTATAATGCAGTGAAATACTGCATTGAGGTAAAAGCTAATTGTTTATATGTTTTACAAATCTAATGTTGGAGGACATTAAAGTAAAAAAATGCTGAAATGCTTTGCAATTCTTGGTGCGAAAATGACCTCAGTGCCAAGGTTGTGGGTTCCAGCCTCTTCCTGTCAGATGTCGATGTGCCCCTCGGCAAGGTACTCAACCCCAAGTTGCCTGCTGATCTGTGAATCGGTGTTTGTGTACATTGATGAGTGGGAATGGGTTTATGTCGTCAGTATGACCAGAGAAACACAATGCACGTTAATTCCATTTAGCTCTTGAAATACATATATTTAGTGAAAAAACTAAGTGCAAACAGGAATAGATGTTAAGCATCACAGTTTACTTGATTTCTCACCAGTTCCTGAAACATTGCAGACTTACACAGTCAGGAAGTCTGTCAACATTGTGGTGATATAGAAAGATTAAACTTGTCACTGAAGGCTTTTAAAATTCTCAGCAAGTTGCTAATAATTTCCTCCTTCTGCTCGCTAAACAGTTTGCTATATAAGCCTTCACCTTGTTAGCACACATCTAAACCATAGCCTTTGTTATGTCTTTATTCTTTGACTGCCACTGTGTTGTGCATTGACACAATATGTAACATTATGTTCAGCTTTTGTTTGTTCTCGGCTGCCGCATACTGGCTTTGTTCATTTTATGCTTCATTTTTTGTTTCAGTATAGGCGTAAAAATGATTTTAGCTTTCATAGGCTGCAAAATTTAATTTTGTCCAACATAAATTCAAAACATCAATTTATCTTAAATTAAAAAGTTAGTTTGGTTCTACTAATAATTTTGGTTTAAGATGGATATTTATGAAGAAGCTTCCTGAATGGTACTATGATTTCTGATTAACTTTGATTAACTTATCCAGTTAATAAAAAACTTTCTCACATCATTCCCTTTATTTTCACACTGAAAAATTAAAATGGCTAAAATTCCCTTAGTACACAAATGCATTTAAGGTGTGAAGGATTCATGCATTAACCACACAGTTATGTTGCACTGAAAATATATTAATAAACTGTGGCACTGTTTTATGTCAGAAAACAATTTGAAATAGCTTGCTTGCGTGTTAACAATCTAAGATATCATTTGAATGAAAGACTGTGTTGAATCTTAATCTTTGAGCCATCTTCAAAAAGCATTTGTGCATAGAAGAAAAATATCTGATCTAAAATAATGGGGAAAGTTTTATAATGAACTTGCAGAATGCATGATCAGCAAATAAACCAATACCAGTGAGTATCAACTAAGATTCTTTATTGTGCATAGACATAACTTAAACCAAGCTGTTGGCATTGTTATTCTTCTAACTGGAAATTGATATTGAATTTACAATTTAAAAAAAATAAAAAAATTCTGAAGAAAACTTAAAAGAAAAGCAGATTCAGTGCACTATAGCTAGCTGTGAAGATTAAAGTGAAATAGGAGTATTTTCCTTAACATTCAATTTTAATGTTCAACTACTTCTGTACTCTAATGCAACTAATTGGGACATGTATAGAGGATAAAGTCCCAGACAGCAAAAAGCAAAACAAGAAAAAAAACATTTAATCATCTTCTTAGCAGAAATTACCTAATTCTCTAAATGTTTTTCCAGCAGAAAGGTGATCACTGGGACACATTGTTAAACCCTTCAATATCTGTGAGAAATACTACTGTAAGTTCTCCTGTTATACAAAGCAATTTCTGTCATATCAAATTCTTTTGTTTTTACAGGTGATTACAAGAACATTACAATGATTACAACAGGAGTGGATCGTGTTAATAATAAAAGTAAAAATACAAACAACATTTCAAAAAGACAAGCGCTATACGTTAATAAAAGCTGTCAAGCAAAGCAACATATCATAATAAGTCATAAAATCTTACAGTATAGCATTTTAGCATAGGTTGAACCAAAGGTTAAAATATTCTACATGACGAAGTACGTCCAATTATTCTCATCAATATTTATTGATGCTTACACTTTACTTTCAGAGAAAAAGCACTCCGGCGGTTCCATTTTTTTCTTCTTGCCTCGACGTTTTTTCTTACTTTTAGGAACGTCCAAGGCAGCATAGTTTTTCTTTCCACTGTCAGTCTGTGGAGCAGATGAAAATAAAATTTGTGCAATTAGCTGTTGAATATGAACAAAAGGAATCCAAAGCAAAAAAAAAAATATTGTTCATCAAGACATTTTACTTACAGGATCAGGTATTCTCTGTCGCAGTCTGTGCGATGTCTCTTGTGAAGTGGTGCTCTCCATCCCTGACACAAAAAATCAGAAGGTTATACACTCCATCCATTTATTTTGGATGATTAAATATGTTATATTTAATGGTGACACAAGTGGACTAATAGTTGTGAGCAAATATGTAGAAATAAGAAGTGAACATACTTTAAGGTAAGTAAGAAGCGTCTAAAGCTTAAGCCCATTTTATTTGAAATATTTAAAGGCTGGACTGGGCTGTAAATGACATGAACAATTTGAAGCATTTTAAAAGACGGGTTTGGTAAGAAACAAATTTCTTAAGTTTAGAACTGTGAACAATAAGGTTACTTATGTTCAGTTACAAATTTGACTGCCAAGTTTCACATTTATTATAAACAAACAAAGGCAATGTAAAAACATATTTAACAAATTCATAATTTCAAAATTGGCATAAAAAAATATTGCAATTTTTTCAAAATCCTTCCTGCTAAGACATAAAACAAACTTTACACCAAATGGGCAAATCAGTAAATTTGCCCATTTGGAAAAAGAGTAATCTATTTAAAACCATGCATTTACATAGTCCCACATAAACAAACTAAAGTAACAAAAATCAAATTTTCTTTGTAATACTTGCCATGAGATCTTGTTTGCCTTGCCTTTGAAGTTCCGTAACAGATGAGAACAACATTTAATATCAAAGAAAAAGCCAGGCAGGATTTGATAGCCATCTTGGCAATCAACTCAAAATTTGTGTTGTCCACTAAAAACGACAAAATATGTTATTTGTAAATGATTTTTTTTTTAAATGTATTATTTAATTTAAAGAATCAGAGATAAAATCCTACCAATTTCCAGTCTGGTTCCATTTCCAAATAATATTTTTCCACACGAGGTCACAGCACAGTAAAATATCCCAGAATCAGAGGAGTTGACAACTTTTGAGAATTTAAACATACAACTCTTCTCAGAGTCAGATCTCTTCTCACATTCATAATGGTTGTTTCCATCTGCGTAGATCATATTTGGATAGATATTATTTGATTTAGCTTGGAACCAGAACATGCTGAAATCTTCAGAGCAATCCATCTTTTCAGGATCAAACCAAACTGAACACTGAAGTGTAGCCGTGTCTCCAGAGCGGACTGGAATGGATACTGCAAGTTGCTGAATGACAGTGTTGTCCAATATCTTTACAGTATTCTCTGCACAACAGAAGAAAAGTTTAAAAGTAAATTAAACTATGTCAAATACACTTGTAATGCCTCTCTTAAAGAATGGACAGATTCAGTGAGACGCTTAATACATGTCAATGTTTTGAATATCATACTTACAAAAATGTAGTAAGTAAATTTTAAAATTCAGTGGTTTGCTTATATGTTACTATTGAGTGTATATATTGTTCAGTTTCCTACAATACCTTTTTTTCCTATAGGGTGAAGCTTTAGAAGCAGAAATTTAAAAAAATATTTTTTTTACCTGTCACCATCAAATATGTCCAACTCCAATCAGATCTCCTTGTCCACGAAGTGAGTTCACAGTGGTAGATACCTTCGTCACTGTAGGTTGTATTCAACAATGTCAGATGGATAAATTTTTGATCATTATTCACCTTCCATCTTGAGTCATTAAACTCCGGCTCAAAATTATGGGTTGTCTGTTTCTGTTGTCTCAACGACACTTTCAAAATCAGCCTCTTAGCATCATCTGGTCTTTGCTGGTACCAGTTGATGTCTCTTTCCTTAAACTCACTAGGCAGAGCACATTTGAAGGTCACAGATTCTCCGACCTGAACCGGCATCAATGGTACAACAGTGTCTGAAAAAAAAAAAGAATAAATATAACATGTATTTATTTAGGCATGAATTGAATGGTATTAAAAAAGAACTTACAGCCCCGATGAAGAAGAAGCAATGTCACCAATAACACAATCATCTTGACTCTGTCTCTTTGTTGTAGAGTTGCTGGTCTTTTAATAATATTGGGTGGTGCTTCTAGCAGTACTAATGTCCTGGAGGTCACAAATTAACATATTGTTCTCATTGGTTGTCACAAAAAATAGATCATGTGATTGTGAATATAGATTGTAAGTAGTAAATGTTGTATGCACTTCCTGCCACACTGTTTTTCTCCACTTAGAAATGCATATCACTTCAATCTTCTATTTTCACACAATTCTTTAAAAAAGTTTTACACTTACACACTTAGACACGTTACCACTGAAGTGTCTACTATTTCCTTCATTTCTGTCATTTTGCCAAATGCAGAAACACCCTGACACTGAAACATATTTCGTATTTCTTATTGCAATGTGGATCTCTATATTTTGGTAGACTATATGAACACATGCTCACATGTAGGAACAATTTGGAGAGACCAATTGACCTAACAATCATGTTTCTGGACTGTGGGAGGGATCCAGAGTACCCAGAGAGAACCCTCACATGCACAGGAAGAAGAAGAAAGAACAGAAAGAGCCCAGACCAAGATTCAAACTCATGACTTTCTTGCTCTAAGGATGATGTCCTCAGATCTAGAAAAGACTTAGTAATGACAAGATAAAGGTGGCATTTGGTGCCAGTGCACTTCAGAAACAGAACATGGGCATTTGTTCTTGCTAAATGCAGTATGTTTTAAAATGGAGCAAACAGATCATCTACACATTCCACTAATTACTGAATATCTCATTCCTATCTGATCCAGAATTTCTGCTCTCTTTTTCAGTTTGTTGTAAGTTTACACAGACTCTGAGTTTATGTACCTCCTCACACCATTGTACACATGTTAAGACTGCAAACACTTTTGCAGAGCTTTCCTTGATAAATAGTTAACATTGCATCCCCTCATTTCAGCATCTTTGTCAAGAACAATTTTTGACAATTTTTCAAGAATTTGTTTTCCATTTTGTTTTCCAAGGCTGCTGTACTTCTGTATTAGGCAATAATGCAACAATTTATTAATATAATAAAAACTGCCTTCAAAATAAAACCGCTTTAAAAAAGAATTTTGTAATAATCAGAACAAAAAGTATTAAAGTCATCACATAATGCAGCAGTAACTACAAAATGTGTTTAAGGATTGTATTACATTTTGCATCAAAAAGTGGTTTTATTACATTTTGAAGAAAGATTTTATTTCATTTTTGCATATGGTGCTACTGCATAATATGGCGTTACAAGATTTGCGTGTATAACACATGCTATCATCTTTGCACCTTTTTTTAACAAAGGTAAACCTTTTAAAGGTCAAACCCCAAAGGCTTTTGTCAAATTTGAGGAACAGTAATTTCCATGGCTGGCTAGTCAATAATAAAAGGATTGCAGCAAAAGTAACTGTTTGTGTATTTATTACTGGAGATTCTCTCCATCAAAGATAGAGGAAAGGAAGGAGACAGTCAGAAACTAAACTGTGTAACTCAAGAGTAAACAGGCTTAAAACTGTGAACATCTGGCATCCCTGCGGCCTGTGACTTCCACAGAATGCTAGGATGTTTAAGAAGTAGGCCTAATTGATATTCATTTTCTGAAGGTAAAACTTTACAGTAATCATTTAAACCTTTATTTATGAAACCTTATTTCTATTTATGACAAAGAGTTTCTGCATAGCAAGTGAAAACAAGAAAAATCATGATTAAAATATTTTATCAGACTAATAATAAAATAAACAATACAGATAAGGACTAAAAGCTTAAGTCAATAAATAGTGGTGAGCATTTCCACTGTTATTCTACAAATGTTTTATTTACAATTTTTAAAAATAATTAATTTCTGATCTAAACTTAAAAGAAAATCAAAGTCAGTAATATGAGCTGTGACGATTAATGTGAAATAGGAGTAATTTCTTTAACATTTATTTATAATATTCAACGACTTCTGGACCATAATGCAACTAAGTGGGTCATGTACAGAGGACAAAATCCAAGGCAGCAAAAAGCAAAACAAGAAAAAGCATTTTAATCATCTTCTTACCTAATTCTCAAAATATTTCTCCAGCAGAAAGGTGATTACAGAGACACATTGTTAAATCCTCATACATTTGTGGGAAATAATTCTGTAAGGTATCCAGTTATACAAAGCAATTTTCATTTCAAATTATTTTGTTTTTACAGATGATTACAAAATCATTACAATGATTACAAACTTAACACTAAACAACAATTCAAAAAGACAAGCGCTATATGTTAAGAAGACATATAGCATAAGACATGAGTGTCTGAATTTTCACATTAATATTTATTAATGCTTAGACTTTAATGTCAGAGTAAAGACACTCCTGCGGTTCCATTTTTTTCTTCTTGCCTCCACTTTTTTCCTTACGCTTAGAAAAGTCCAAGGCAGCATAGTTTTTGTTTCCACCGTCAGCCTGTGGAGCAGAAGAAAATAAAATTAATACATTTTCCTGTTGAATATGAACAAAACGAAACCAAAGCAAAAAAATATTGTTCAGCAAGACATTTTACTTACAGGATCAGGTATTCTCTGTCGCAGTCTGTGCGATGTCTCCTGTGAAGTGGCGCTCTCCATCCCTGACACAAAAGAATGTGAAGGTTGTACACTCCATCCATTTACTTTGGATGTTTAAATATATTATATACAATGGTGACACAAGTCCACTAATAGTTGTGAGCAAATATGCAGAAAAAAAGAGGTGAACATACTTTAAGATAAGTAACGCAGTAAGAGTAGTTAGTGTAGTAAGTGTCAAAAGCTTTAGCCCATTTAATTTGGCATATTTAAAAGCTGGACTGGGCTGTAAATTACATGAACAATTTAAAGTATTTTAATAGACAGTCTTAGAAAGAAACAAATTAGTTAAGTTTAGTGATGGGAACAAAATAGTTACTTATGTTTAGTTACAAATTTGACTACTAAGTGTCACAGATAATTAATGCAAATAAAAATAATGCAAAAACATTTTTCACAAATTCATAACTTAAAAGTTGGCATCAAAAATTATTATTGCAATTATGCCAAGATGCTTCCATGAACAAATAAAACAAACTTTACAGCAAATTGGCAAATCTAGAGAATACAGATAAAAAGTTATATCTATTTAAAAGTATGAATTTTGTACATAGTCCCAGATATAAAAACAACATCAAACTAAATTATCAAAAATCTAATTTTCTTTGTAATACTTGCCATGAGATCTTTTTTGCCTTGCCTTTGAAGCTCCGTAACAGATGAGAACAACATTTAATATCAAAGAAAAGACCAGGCAGGATACTGTAGTCACCAGGGCAATAGATTCAAAACTTGTGTTGTCCACTAAAAACAAAAAAAAAATATTATTTGTAATTGATAATTTTTTTAAATGTATTATTTAATTTAAAGAATCAGAGATAAAATCCTACCGATTTCCAGTCTGGTTCCATTTCCAAATAATATTTTTCCACATGAGGCCACAGCACAGTAAAATATCCCAGAATCAGAGGACTTGACAATTTTTGAGAATTTAAACATACAACTCTTCTCAGAGTCAGATCTCTTCTCACATTCATGATGTTTGTTTCCATCTGTGTAGATCATATTTGGATAGGTACTATTTGATTTTGCTTGGAACCAGAACATGCTGAAATCTTCAGAGCAATCCATCTTTTCAGAGTCAAACCAAACTGAACACTGAAGGGTAGCCGTGTCTCCTGAGCGGACTGGATTGGATACTGCAAGTTGCTGAATGACAGTGTTGTCTGACATCCTCACAGTATTTCCTAAACAACAAAAGAAAAGCTTAAAAGTCAATTAGAGTATGTCAAATACACCTGTAATATTTATGTTAAATAAATAATAGACTGGTTCATTGAAACACTAAATACTTGTCAATGTTTTGAAATTTATACCTACTAAAATGCAGTTTGAATTCAATTCAATTTGGTTTAGCTATTCTGTTTGAATACACATATTGTTCTGCTTCCCGCAGCTCTATTATGTCCAAAATTTGAAGTTTTAGAAACAAATAATGAGGAAAAAATAAAACAAATCATGTTTACCTGTCACCTTCAAATATGTCCCGCTCCATTCGGATCTCCCTGTCCATGAAGCAAGTTGACAGTGATAGAATCCTTCGTCGCTGTAGCCTGAATTCAACAATGTCAGATGGCTAAATTTTTGATCATTATTCTCCTTCCATCTTGAGTCTGAAAACTCCGGCTGAAATGTATTGGTTGTAGGTTTTTGTTTTCTCAACAACACTTTACAAATCAGTCTCAGCGTATCTCCTGGTGTTTGCTTGTACCAGTAGAGATATATTTCATTGAACTCACTCGGCAGAGCACATGTGAAGGTCACAGATTCTCCAGTCCGAGCAATGTTCATTGGTACAAGAGTGTCTGAAAAGAACAAAAGCCTTTAATAAAAAATGGCTGATTTAAAGACATAACTAGTGTAATAAAAATAAAAACTCACATCCCTGCTGAAGAAAAACGAATGTCACCAACAATACGATCATCTTGACCCTGTCTCTTGCTAGGAATTGTGCTGGGCTTTTAATTACTGTGGGTGGTTCTTCATTAATAGTAATATTCTGTATGTGACAGTGTAAGATTATTCTTATTGGTTGTCACAAAAACCATATTTGGCGATTGCAAATTGCAAATGTCAGACATACTTCCTGTCACAGAGGTTTTTTCCATTTCTTAGAAAAGCATATCACTTCAATCTTCTATTTTTACACATGACTTTAAAAAAATCAAAAGGTTTTACACTTACAGATGTTAACACTGAAGTATCACCTGTGGTTTTGTTTTGGTAGCTACTAATACTTGTTCAGAGCCACAGCAACAGGGCTCCTACAGCAGCTCTGTAGGTCTAAATAATAATTGGATGTAAAGACATTAGGAAAAGTCTACACTGGTTTCAGATTTTGCAGTTTGTTGAAATAAGTGTAAAGATTTACTTTCAGGTGATATTCTCAGAATAATTTGATTAAAACACAAAATGAAAAATTTATGAGAAACTACAACAGATTTGTGCTCATCTTTAATCTGACACATACTGAAGTATCTTTTGATTTTATTGCGGCAGTCTGTTTTTTAAGGTGGACCTCTATCACTATGACACATGATAACTTGACAATATGTCTAGCAAGATTTTCATTTTCACCAGCTACCCTTGAAATCAGATTGGTCATCTTTCCTTGCCACATCCATCAAAGCTGACAATCATTTTGTTCATAGCGTAAATAGATTAGCATTTCAAATGGGAATCGTCTTACTTGTAAAATAATCCACACAGGATACAAAATAGATTCTCCCCACTAATACGCTGTTCATTGCAATATAAGACTGTAGGAAATTTTGACAAATTTACAATTTTAGCAGGCCACTTGCATACATTGTCTCTTGAGGACTGACTTTGCCCACCACTAGTGAAGACTATATGTGTGTTTGTGCTTGTTTGTGGTTCCATACTGTCTCTTGACTGCAGGCACAACTGAGCTCAATGGCGGCATAAAAGAGTAGCTGAGCAAAAGTAAGGTCTCCAGATTGCTTTTCACTTTAAAGAGAAAGCAGGCATCTTGATACTGGATTCTTCCAGCAACAAGATGGAGTATTTCATCAATTTCCTCCTTCATCAACTTACAGATAATTCAAACTTGTCTTTGGAAAACAGTTCAGCTCTCACAATTCATAAGCACACAACTGCCTACATGTCTTTAGCCTGTCACTGAGAAGCTGAAAGGGCAAGCACACCATCCACCACCCCATTTACCTGATGATAAGAGACTGTACTTATTCCCAATGAACTCTTTTTCACAAGGGCCAGATAAGATACAACACTCTGTTCATGCTGCATAATCTTTGATATTTCTTCTACGAAACCTTTCAAGCCTGTCATTCTCCCTTTCTGTTCTTTGTGGTGTTCTACCTGCAATCCAAAAGAGAAAAATAGTTTGAGTCTGGAGCTGTATCAGTGTCAGTTTCACTTCACCAACCCCACAGTGTTCATTGCCCTCTTCTGCTCATCCCACCAAATTCAGTTTGATTCAGGTCTGGTTTTGCTCCAGGGACCCAAAACGAAATCTTCAGAACACATAGAACAATTGCCTACCACCATCATTTCACTGTTCGCCAGAAAACCACAGATCTGCTGTATTTAATGGTGTTTGGACTGCTTTATAATTCCCTCCACTCAGTCCCAGCTCCAGAGGAGTTTAGCAGGAGGTTGGGGGGATTGACTTATTTTGAGGGGAAGGGGGACAAAGTAAACAAACTTTTAATTTATTATAAATATATGAACAAACCTTCATGTAACCTTTCAAATAACCATGTTTACTATTGCAAAATAAACAATAAGGATGTAAAGAGTGACATGTGTCAAATGTTGAATAATTATGCTCAAATTTGCATAAACCTTTGCGCACATATTACAGCAATCTAAAAATCTACTGTTTCCAATCTCTGACGTCTATTTCTTTAAATGCAAAATCAATCTATGTAATTTTTCTCAGCTAAAAGAAAAAAGGAAAGTACAGTAAAACTACTCAAAGTACATTTTCTCCACAGTTACTCAAGTAAATGTAACCAGTATTATTCACTTTTGAACATTGATAACAATATTAATATCTAATACTTGTTAACAAGCTTAAAGTGATATGTTGCTATTAGCTAGTAATCATTTAGCTAACATTATCTGCAGCCAACAGCAATACTCAACTCACTCGGTTAGCTTGATGGAATAACTGTGCAAATGTCTTAGCCTTTTGCTGGTTTGCTGTCTTAATTCTAACGCACACCCATCTCTACACAGCAGCAGCATGTCTGTCAGTGCAGCACAGGTGTTAAACCAGTTTGAGGGTCTGCCTTCACTTCACTAAATCTGCACTTTCAGCGAAAGAACAGCCCCAAAGTACGAAGCTGCCAAGCATCGCTATGCTTTACTCATCGCTACGGATGCAAACTCGACTAAAAACCCACCTGTTTAGGATTGTATTTGAAACGTAATCAATTACAAATTTATTGACGGAACTTGACTTAATGTTGTGTTTTGATTGTTGATTCTATGTTGCATTGTGTTTCTGTGTTTGATATGATGTAAAACACTTTGAAATGCCTTAATGCTGAAATGTGCTATACCAGGGGTTTTCAAAGTATGAAAGGGTGAGCCCCCCTCCAAGGAGCACAATGCCTGCTGCGCCCCCCCCAAGACTCTAAGAAGGATTTTAAAGTCCCCCGTCCCCCCAGATTCTGCGTTACGGCCCTGCGTTTGGTGTCAGCGCAGCGCATAGAGCTCCTCCTGCAGCTCCACAGCTCAGATGGCTGTGACACTTACCGTAATATTAATAATTATAACGGTGCTAACTTGCCATTATAACTATTGCCAACTACGGACACGTTCATTCGTGGCTGTTTTCACGTTTATTGCGCTGTTCAAATTGGTCTCGATGTTTGCAGTTTTCTGGAGCGCAACGTGAAGCTCGACGTCATTCAGAGGTAATATATTAACTTGACATTAACAAAGACACAGCGGGACGGATCATCCTGGAAATTATGGACAAGGAGAGACTGAGTAAAACTACCTTAATGACGGACAAATTCTGGGATTTATTATGAGTCTCTGATTATTCCCAAGCCCAAATGAGCAACTTCACGTTCAAAAACGAGCCCAAAAAGGCGCAACCAGCAACTCGTTAAATTTTCAAGCGACTTAAACAAAATGAAGCCCAAAGCCGTTTATAATAATCGGACTTGGCGACAGAAACTCAAAATAGTTCCAGTTTTTCCACCAACAAAATGCGCATCTTCCTCCATTGTTTACATTTCTGTTGCATAGAGACGTCGGTCACTCGACAAGACGAGTAGAGGAAATACGATTAAATAACATAAGAAGATAGTAACGCAGTAACGCAAAATGATTTTGATAAGTAACTGTAGTCTGACTACTGGATTTGAAATAGCAACGCGTTAGATTACTGGTTACTGAAAAAAGTGGTCCGACGTCAGTAACGTTACTGACATCACTGGCCAAAACATCCTCTAAGGAGGGAAACATTTCCACTGATCCCCGCTCCACACGGGCACCCCACAGTACCAACTTTTTCCTAAATACACAGAGTTGATCGTGTGCGTAAAAGACGTTTCTCTCACATCAGTAGACAGCAAGCAGATAGCTTTTCCGGTTTACTTTTTCCCTCGCACCGCGCCTCCCCTAAAGTGCTCTGGCGCCCCCCAGGGGAGGCGCGCCTCACACTTTGAAAACCGCCGTGCTATACAAATAAAATTTGATTAATTGATTGATTGATCTACTGTGGTGATGATCCTTTGATATCCATTATTTTTGTATTTATTTTAACACATAGTTTTGTAGGCTTAAAATCCAACAAAAAGACGTCTCTGAAGCCTCAGATTATTTTTTAAACTGTGTTGAATCACCACCTATATTGTCAGAGATGTACCATAATTTTGTTACTGCAGGCATCCAATTTTCAAAACGCTTACTGAACATCAGTTTTCTTGAGCTCATAAAATATTTTTTTTGCTTTTATTCAGAAGATTTTGGGTTAGACTTCAATCCATAAACAACCAGAATTAACTTTGATCCTGAACCACTACAGCTACTTAAATATGTGACAGATTAATAATAAATCTATTTTTTGAGCAGGGTGTATGAAAGAGACATTTTGACATACTCACCTAATAAACAGCATTCATAGAAGGATGATAAAAATGCCAGTAAAAGTGAGCTTGTTCTACAAAAGGAGCCCTGCATTGGTTTATAAAAGTCGTATTTAAACTGCATAAACAAACAAGGATGCGAGGATTATAATACACAGGTGCAAAGCCTGTACCTAGTTATTAACTTAATAACTAATGTGACAGACAATTGAAGTTCACAACCTTAAAATACATAAAAGAACAACAACATACTGAACAATAAAGGAAACAAATTATTGCGTAACAAATATGAATAGCATAATTTGATCCCAAATGATTAGCAATAAAAATAAATGTTATTAACATGGAAGTATAATGCTCGAGTACTTCTGGGTTCTTCTTTGATTACTTATGTTGAAGTACCTATAAAGCAAATAATTTAGGCAAAAACAGAAAACAACATGCTTTTCAAAGAGACAGTTTGTGCTACTACTGTATATGCAGCTTAAAAAAGTAACATGCCTTCAAAATAGATACTTTTAAGTAGATTAGAGTAAAATTCATTTTAAAACATTGTCCATAAAAAGCAGATACATTTATTTTTCACATCAGTATTTATTGATGCTTAGACTTTAATTTCAGAGTAAAAACACTCCAGGGGTTCCATGTTTTTATTGTTGCCTCCACATTTTCAGATTCTTCTTGAAAAGTACAAGGCAGCATAGTTTGTGTTTCCACCGTCAGTCTGTGGAGCAGATGAAAATAAAATTAGTGTTTAGCTGTTGAATATAAACAAAAGGAAATCAAAGCCAAAAATTATTGTACATTGATCTATTTTACTTACAGGATCAGGTATTCTCTGTCGCAGTCTGTGCGATGTCTCTTGTGAAGTGGTGCTCTCCATCCCTGACACAAAAAAATGTGAAGGTTGTACACTCCATCCATTTACTTTGGATGTTTAAATATATTATATACAATGGTGACACAAGTCAACTAATAGTTGTGAGCAAATATGCAACAATAAGAGGTGAACATATTTTAAGATAAGTAACAAGTGTCAAAAGCTTTAACCCATTTAATATGATATAATTAAAGGCTGGACTGGGCTGTAAATTACACGAACAATTTCAAGCATTTTAAAAGAGTCTTGGTAAAAAACAAGTTGCTTAAGTTTAGAGATGGGAACAAAATAATTACTTATGTTTAGTTACAAATTTGACTACCAAGTGTCACAGAGAATAAATGCAAACAAAGACAACGCAAAAACATTTTTAACAAATTCATTATTTCAAAGTTGGGATCAAAAATTATTGTTGCATTTATGCCAAGGTCCTTCCATGAACAAATAAGACAAACTTTACACCAAATCAGAAAATCTACAGAGGATGCAGATGAAAAAGAGCTCTATATATGTATCAGAGCAATGCCTTCTGTACATAGTCCCAGATAAATAAACCAAAATAACAAAAATCAATTTCATTTTTTGGAACACTTGCCTTGAGGTCTTTTTTGCCTTGCCTTTGAAGCTTGGTAACAGATGAGAACAACATTTAATATCAAAGAAAAGACCAGGCAGGATACTGTAGTCAGCAGGGCAACAGACTCAAAACTTGTGTTGTCCACTAAAAACAACAAAAGATATTATTTGTAATTTATATATATTTTAAAATGTACTATTTAATTTAAAGAATTGGAGAAAAAATCCTACCGATTTCCAGTCTGGTTCCATTTCCAAACAATATTTTTCCACATGAGGCCACAGCACAATAAAATATCCCAGAATCAGAGGAGTTGACAACTTTTGAGAATTTAAACATACAACTCTTCTCAGAGTCAGATCTCTTCTCACATTCATGATGGTTGTTTCCATCTGTGTAGATCATATTTGGATAGGTATTATTTGATTGTGCTTGGAACCAGAACATGCTGAAATCTTCAGAGCAATCCATCTTCTCAGAGTCAAACCAAACTGAACACTGAAGGGTAGCCGTGTCTCCTGAGCGGACCGGATTGGATACTGCAAGTTGCTGAATGACAGTGTTGTCTGACATCCTCACAGTATTCCCTACACAACAAAAGAAAAGTTTAAAAGTCAATTAGAGTATGTCAAATACACCTGTAATGTTTTTGTTAAATAAATAATAGACTCTTTCAGTGAGATATACTTAGAAAAATGTAACTTTGCTTAAAGTAAATTTTAAAATGCTGTCTAGTTTGTTATATGTGTTATGCTATGTTTCTATTAAGTCTGCATATTATTCTGTTTTCTACGGTTCTATTATGTCCTAAAAGGGAAGTTTTAGAAGCAAATATTTAGAAAAAAAAGTTATTTACCTATAGCCATCCAATATGTCCCTCTCCATTCGATATTGCCTTTCCAAGCAGCGAGTGCACAGTGATATAGTCCATCATCACTGTAGATTGCCTTCAACAATGTGAGACGGCTAAATTTTTGATTAATTTCTACCTCCCATCTTGTTTTAGGAAACTCTGGCTCAAATTCAGGGATTTTAGGTTGTTGTTTTCTTATAGTCACTTTCAAAATCAGTCTCAGGGTATCTCCTGGTCTTTGCTTAAACCAGTGGATGACTCTTTCATTAATCTCACTGGGCAGATCACATTGAAAGCTTGCAGATTCTCCAAGTTGAACCATCTTCATTGGTACAATCGTGTCTGAAGAAAAGAAAATCATTAAAACAACAAAACCAATTTTTAAGACATAGCTAGTATAATAAAAGTAAAAACTCACATCCTCGCTGAAGAAAAAGGAATGTCAACAACAATACGATCATCTTGATCCTGTCTCTTGCAAGAAATTTTGGTGGGTTTTTAAATACTGTAGGTGGTGCTTCATTAGTATTAATATCCTGTATGTCACAGCGTAAGATTATTGTCATTGGCTGTCACAAAAACCATATTTGGCGATTGCTAATTGCAAATGTCGTACATACTTCCTGCTACACAGTTTTTGTTGTCCATTTCTTAGAAACGCATATCACTTCAATCTTCTATTTTTACACACGACTTAAAAAAAAAAATCAAAAGGTTTTACACTTACAGATGTTAACATTGAAGCAACACCTGCGGTTTTGTTTTGGTAGCTACTAATACTTGTTCAGAGCCACAGCAACAGCGCTCCTGCAGCAGCTCTGTAGATGTTAACACTTTTGTCTGCATTAACTGGCTTAAATTCCAGGGCCAGCTTGTAACATAATCAGTGTAAATCTAACCTTAAAGAACTAAGCTGGGTACACATGTCTACCCAGATCAAAGGCTGGGTAAACAGAAGCTGAGGAAGTTGTGAGCGATTTCAGTGAAGATTTAAACAATTAATCTGAAGTTTCGGAGGAAGAAGCAATGGTGTGATGAACATATCTGGTTCTACTGATGGACTGCAACCTTGCTTTTTGAGCCATATTGTTCAGGAAGCAACTATGACTCAAACATTTTTGAGGAAGAAGAATCCAACAGTATAGTATGAGGGGGCCGTTTAGGACAAAAAATGTTTTGTCTCACGCACACACTACTAAAGACTCCTACACACACACAAAATACCAAAATGGCACATATACACTACTAAAATATCACACACATACAATCTTTCTCTCACACGCATACACTAAAGACTATGATTGTGTATATAAACTATTAAAATATCACACACGCATACAATTTTTATCCAATATCTAACTTGAAAGCAACTTCTGCGGCCTTTTAAAATGACGGCGAGTGACTGCGAGAGACGTAATCGTCATTCGCAGTGATGTTGGTTCCAAACCTCTGTATCCAACATGAAACTAACTTCACTGAGTATCAACACATCGTGATCTGATCTCCAAATTATGCCCCGCCTCTTCCATGACAACTCTCACACAGACAAATACGAATCTCTCACCCACCATCCCCATTCTTTCATTCATTCATTCATTCATTCATTCAGCCTATTGTTAGTTCACACACATGCATACATTTTCAACCTATTATTGAGAATAGTATGTCTGGATGCTTTGTGTGTAGGGGCATAAGAGTGCGTGTGTGTGAGATTGCATGTATATGTGCAATCTTAGTCTTTTGTGCGTGTGAGATAGAAAAAGCGTATGTGTGTGTCATATTTTAATAGTGTACATGCACAATTTTAGTCTTTGTGTGTGCATGTGAGAGAAAATTGTAAGCGTGTGACATTTTAATAGTGTCTATGTACAATTTTAGTATTTTGTTTGTGTGTATGAGTCTTTAGTAGTGTGTGTGAGACAAAACACAGTTTTTGTCCTAAATGGCCCCTAATATGTCTCCCATCAAATTCACATATGAAAATCACTTGTGAAAACATGAAAAATGAGCATACAGCTGCAGTCATCAAGGCAGATGGTCAACTGCCTCAGAATTTAAAAGTGCAAGATGAACAGGATGTGGTGTGGTGTAAAAAGACGCTGCACTAATAATAAAACATCTTATATCTGCATCAGACACCGCAAAGTCGCATGTAGTAGTTGCACTGGTTTTCTGATGATCTGTGGTACCTTGTCAGATTTTTCTACCGTAACACTTCTAGCACAGATCGTCAGAACACCAGGTGAACACAGGTGATCCATGCTGACTTCAAGTTGTAAATATTTTATTAGCCTAATAATAAATAGTTGATGTAGTAAGAATAATAGTCTGTATTTCTTCAGGCATTGGGAAGACGCAACATGACGTTGACTGACAATCTCTCTATTCTGAACATAACAGAAACACTCCACAGTTATCAGAAGTAAAAAAAAAAATTCAAATACAAGATTTGAAAATAGGACGAATAGGAAGGCTGGTTAATGGACAAACCCAAAACCTGAACCACTTACATTAAAGTAAGAGGATTATTTGAATTAAACCATGATTAAACATGAAGAATTATTATATGTATAGACCTGTTTATTCCCATTCAGATGATTTTGAGGTTACAAATGTCCAGCTTCTACCTTTCACTGTCAAACCCTTCCCTTTCAAAGAAACACAGAAGTCATCGTTGCTTCCTGAACAATATGGCTCAAAGAAAAAGGCTGCAGTCTTTCAGTCGAACCAGCTCCCTCGTCTTCGTCACTCCATAGCTTCGTCCTCCAAAACTGCAGACAAATTGCTCAAATCGTTGCTGAAATTGCTCACAAATTAATATTTATTATTAAATATTTATTAATATTTTTTAGTAAAAGCTTTTGTGTGCACAGAATGACAACACTATAGTTGAAATTTTCAAATCACATAAGTATTTTTTATGTGTCAGTAACACTTTAAGAATACAGATAATATCGTATAGTTAAGCGTGAAATGCATGCTAAAACATTTGGCATAAAAAGCAGTTTTGCATGGTTTTTCAGGTCAATGTTTATGGATGTTTAGAATGCAGTCTCTGAGTAAATGCACTCAGAGTAATAGCACTCCATGTTTTCCATTTTCTTCTTCGTGGTTCCACATTTTTCCTTATTTTTAGAAAAATCCATGGCAGCATAGTTTTTGTTTCCTCCATCAGACTGTGAAGCAAATGAAAATAAAATCAGTGCATTTAGCCATTGAATATGAACAAAAGAAAAAAAATGGTTTTCATGAATCCATATTACTTACAGGATCAAGTATTCTTTGTCTCAAGCTATGCAATGCTTCTTGTGAGGTGATGATTTCCGTCCCTGATGCAAAAAATTCAGAAGGTTATACACTCCATTTAATTTGGATATTTCAATCTGTTAGATGGTGACACAAGTCAAATAATAGTACTGAGCAAATATGCAAAAGTAAGAGGAACATATTTTAAAAGAAGTAACAAGTGTCAAAAGCTGTAGCCCCTGTTTAAGCTGACAAAAATAAAGGCTGGGCTATGCCATAAAACATATGTAGGTGTAATTTCAAGCATTTTATAAGACTTAGGGTTAGAGACAGAAGCAAATCAGTTACTTCTGTTATGAATTTGTCAGGTTTCAGAGATTATGTGGAGACAAAGGCAACCTAAAAACATATTTAGCTAATGTATAATTTCAAACTTATGAAAAATTATCATTGCAGTTGTGCTTCATTGTTGCCAAGTAAGAAATAAAAAGCACTATACATCGGCAAATGTATCGTGCTTTTAGATCCACAGGGACTACAGATGGAAAAAAATTACTTTAGCTATATCAGTGTTTTCTAAATATAGTTCCATATAAACTAACAAACAGAAAATAATAACAATAATCTAAAATCTTTGTAATACTTGCCATGAGACCTTTTGTGACCTGCCCTCAGAGCGCGGTAAAAAATAAGAACAATATGTAAAATCAAAGAAGAGACGAGGCAGGATACTGTAGTCAGCAGGGCAATAGATTCAAAACTTGTGTTGTCCACTAAAAATAACAAAAGATATTATTTGTAATTGATAATTTTTTAACATGTATTATTTAATTTAAAGAATCAGAGATAAAATCCTACCGATTTCCAGTCTGGTTCCATTTCCAAACAATATTTTTCCACATGAGGCCACAGCACAGTAAAATATCCCAGAATCAGAGGAGTTGACAACTTTTGAGAATTTAAACATACAACTCTTCTCAGAGTCAGATCTATTCTCACATTCATGATGGTTGTTTCCATCTGTGTAGATCATATTTGGATAGGTATTATTTGATTTTGCTTGGAACCAGAACATGCTGAAATCTTCAGAGCAATCCATCTTCTCAGAGTCAAACCAAACTGAACACTGAAGGGTAGCCGTGTCTCCTGAGCGGACTGGATTGGATACTGCAAGTTGCTGAATGACAGTGTTGTCTGATATCCTCACAGTATCCCCTAAACAACAAAAGAAAAGCTTAAAAGTCAATTAGAGTATGTCAAATACACCTTTAAAATTTCTGTTAAATAAATAATAGACTGGTTCATAGAAACACTTAATACATGTCAATGTTTTGAAAGTTATACCTATTAAAATGAAGTTTTAATCCAATTAAATTTTAAAATGTAAAGTAACTGGTTTAGCTATTCTGTATGAATACACATATTGTTCTGCTTCCCGCAGCTCTATTATGTCCATAATTTGAAGTTTTAGAAACAAATAATGAGGAAAAAATAAAATAAATCATGTTTACCTGTCACCTTCAAATATGTCCCGCTCCATTCGGATCTCCCTGTCCACGAAGCAAGTTGACAGTGATAGAATCCTTCGTCACTGTAGCTTGAATTCAACAATGTCAGATGGCTAAATTTTTGATCATTATTCACCTTCCATCTTGAGTCTGAAAACTCCGGCTGAAATGTATTGGTTGTAGGTTTTTGTTGTCTCAACAACACTTTACAAATCGGTCTCAGCGTATCTCCTGGTGTTTGCTTGTACCAGTAGAGATCTATTTCATTGAACTCACTAGGCAGAGCACATGTGAAGGTCACAGATTCTCCAGTTCGAACAATGTTCATTGGTACAAGAGTGTCTGAAAAGAACAAAAGCATTTAATGAAAAAAAAACGGCTTTAAAGACATAGCTAGTGTAATAAAAATAAAAACTCACAACACTGCTGAAGACAAAGGAATGCCACCAGTAACACAATCATCTTGACTCTGTCTCTTGGTAGCAGAGTTGCTGGTGTTTTAATAGTAGTGGGTGGTGCTACAAGCAGTATTAATGTCCTGATGGCCACAAAGTAACATATTGTTCTCATTGGTTGTCACAAAATATAGCTTTTGTGATTGTAAGTAGTAAAAGTCGCATGCACTTCCTGCCAAACTGTTTTTTTCCACTTTTTAGACATTCATATCACTTCAATCTTATATTTTGACACACTTGTTTGAAAATATTTTGCGCTTTCTCACTTAGATACGTTAACAGTGAATTTTCCCCTTTTTCCTTCGGTTGGGTCATTTTACTGAATTAAGAAACATGCAGACACTGAAACTGTTGCAGCTGATTTGAACCCGCATGTAGAAGATCTGTTACTCTCTGGCATCAGAAGCTGCCTTTGCAAAGCTGTGGCAGCTACAAATTGAGATCGCTCTTTCTCGATTCTTTGGTAGTGGTCAGTAAATGGCACCTTTCCAGCTGTCTCATAAATACGAGATAACGCTCATTATAAATCTTGTCATTGCAAGATATTTTTATGTAATTATGAGCTCTTTTCACATAATTATGAAAGCTTATCTCATTATTATTATTATTTCTTTGGTGAAAGCAGCAAGCTTCTGTGGTAAGGAAGAAACTTTTATTTCTTATGATTAAAAGAGTTTCTGCATAGCAAGTGAAAAAAAAATATGATTGAAATATTTTATCAGACAAATAAGAAAGAAAAAAACAATACAGATATGGACTAAACAACAGCTTAAGTCAATCAATAGTGGTGAGCATCAAATGAGATTTATTTATTGTGCATTCACAAAGACATACATCAATCTGTTTCCACTGTTATTCTGCAAATAGAAAATATTGTACTTGCATTTTTTTATATAATTAAATTCTGATCTAATCTTAAAGAAAATCAAAGTATGTAATATGAGCTGTGATGATTATTGTGAAATATATGTGATTTTTTTTTACATTCATTTGTAATATTTAACTACTTCTGGGCTATAATGCAAATAATTGGGTCATGTACAGAGGATAAAATCCAAGGCAGCAAAAAGCAAAACAAGAAAAAGCATTTTAATCATCTTCTTACCTAATTTTCAAAATATTTCTCCAGCAGAAAGGTAATCACAGTCACATTGTTAAATACTCTTATATTTGTGGGAAATAATTCTGTAAGTTATCCATTTATACAAAGCAATTTCTGTCATTTCAAATTCTTCTATTTTTACAGTTGATTACAAAATTGATATAATGATTACAAACTTAACACTAAACAGCAATTGAAAAAGACAAGCGCTATATGCTAAGAAGACATATAGTATATGTCTGAATATTCACATTAATATTTATTAATGCTTAGACTTTAATGTCAGAGTAAAGACACTCCTGTGGTTCCATTTTTTTCTTCTTGCCTCCACGTTTTTCCTTACGCTTAGAAAAATCCAAGGCAGCATAGTTTTTGTTTCCACCGTCAGCCTGTGGAGCAGAAGAAAATAAAATTAGCTCATTTGCCTGTTAAATATGAACAAAAGGAAACCAAAGCAAAAAAATATTGTTCATCAAGACATTTTACTTACAGGATCAGGTATTCTCTGTCGCAGTTTGTGCGATGTCTCCTGTGAAGTGGTGCTCTCCATCCCTGACACAAAAAAATGTGAAGGTTGTACACTCCATCCATTTACTTTGGATGTTTAAATATACTATATACAGCAAATACACAGAAAAAAAGAGGTGAACATACTTTAAGATAAGTAACGCAGTAAGAGTAGTTAGTGTAGTAAGTGTCAAAAGCTTTAGCCCATTTAATTTGGCATATTTAAAAGCTGGACTGGGCTGTAAATTACATGAACAATTTTAAGTATTTTAATAGACAGTCTTAGAAAGAAACAAATTAGTTAAGTTTAGTGATGGGAACAAAATAGTTACTTATGTTTAGTTACAAATTTGACTACTAAGTGTCACAGATAATTAATGCAAATAAAAATAATGCAAAAACATTTTTCACAAATTCATAACTTCAAAGTTGGCATCAAAAATTATTATTGCAATTATGCCAAGATGCTTCCATGAACAAATAAAACAAACTTTACAGCAAATTGGCAAATCTAGAGAATACAGATAAAAAGTTATATCTATTTAAAAGTATGAATTTTGTACATAGTCCCAGATATAAAAACAACATCAAACTAAATTATCAAAAATCTAATTTTCTTTGTAATACTTGCCATGAGATCTTTTTTGCCTTGCCTTTGAAGCTCCGTAACAGATGAGAACAACATTTAATATCAAAGAAAAGACCAGGCAGGATACTGTAGTCACCAGGGCAATAGATTCAAAACTTGTGTTGTCCACTAAAAACAAAACAAAAAAATATTATTTGTAATTGATAATGTTTTAAAAAGTATTATTTAATTTAAAGAATCAGAGATAAAATCCTACCAATTTCCAGTCTGGTTCCATTTCCAAATAATATTTTTCCACACGAGGTCACAGCACAGTAAAATATCCCAGAATCAGAGGAGTTGACAACTTTTGAGAATTTAAACATACAACTCTTCTCAGAGTCAGATCTCTTATCACATTCATGATGTTTGTTTCCATCTGTGTAGATCATATTTGGATAGATATTATTTGATTTAGCTTGGAACCAGAACATGCTGAAATCTTCAGAGCAATCCATCTTCTCAGAGTCAAACCAAACTGAACACTGAAGTGTAGCCGTGTCTCCAGAGCGGACTGGAATGGATACTGCAAGTTGCTGAATGACAGTGTTGTCCAATATCTTTACAGTATTCTCTGCACAACAGAAGAAAAGTTTAAAAGTAAATTAAACTATGTCAAATACACTTGTAATGCCTCTCTTAAAGAATGGACAGATTCAGTGAGACGCTTAATACATGTCAATGTTTTGAATATCATACTTACAAAAATGCAGTAAGTGAATTTTAAAATTCAATCTAAATGGTTTGCTTATATGTTTCTAGTGAGTCTACATATTCAGTTTCCTACAATACCTTTTTTTCCCACAGGGTGAAGCTTTAGAAGCAGAAATTTAAAAAAATAAATATTTTTTTACCTGTCACCATCAAATATGTCCAACTCCAATCAGATTTCCTTGTCCACGAAGTGAGTTCACAGTGGTAGATACCTTCGTCACTGTAGGTTGTATTCAACAATGTCAGATGGATAAATTTTTGATCATTATTCACCTTCCATCTTGAGTCATTAAACTCCGGCTCAAAATTATGGGTTGTCTGTTTCTGTTGTCTCAACGACACTTTCAAAATCAGCCTCTTAGCATCATCTGGTCTTTGCTGGTACCAGTTGATGTCTCTTTCCTTAAACTCACTAGGCAGAGCACATTTGAAGGTCACAGATTCTCCAACCTGAACCGGCATCAATGGTACAACAGTGTCTGAAAAAAAAAAGAATAAATATAACATGTATTTATTTAGGCATGAATTGAATGGTATTAAAAAAGAACTTACTTCCCCGATGAAGAAGAACCAATGTCACCAATAACACAATCATCTTGACTCTGTCTCTTTGTTGTAGAGTTGCTGGTCTTTTAATAATATTGGGTGGTGCTTCTAGCAGTACTAATGTCCTGGAGGTCACAAATTAACATATTGTTCTCATTGGTTGTCACAAAAAATAGATCCTGTGATTGTGAATATAGATTGTAAGTAGTAAATGTTGTATGCACTTCCTACCACACTGTTTTTCTCCACTTCTTAGAAATGCATATCACTTCAATCTTCTATTTTCACACAATTCTTTAAAAAAGTTTTACACTTACACACTTAGACACGTTACCACTGAAGTGTCTACTATTTCCTTCATTTCTGTCATTTTGCCAAATGCAGAAACACCCTGACACTTAAACATATTTCGTATTTATTATTGCAATGTGGATCTCTATTGTGGATCTCTATATTTTGGTAGACTACATGAACACATGCTCACATGTAGGAACAATTTGGAGAGACCAATTGACCTAACAATCATGTTTCTGGACTGTGGGAGGGATCCAGAGTACCCAGAGAGAACCCTCACATGCACAGGAAGAAGAAGAAAGAACAGAAAGAGCCCAGACCAAGATTCAAACTCATGACTTTCTTGCTCTAAGGATGATGTCCTCAGATCTAGAAAAGACTTAGTAATGACAAGATAAAGGTGGCATTTGGTGCCAGTGCACTTCAGAAACAGAACATGGGCATTTGTTCTTGCTAGATGCAGTATGTTTTAAAATGCAGCAACAGATCATCTACACATTCCACTAATTACTGAATATCTCATTCCTATCTGATCCAGAATTTCTGCTCTCTGTTTCAATTTGTTGTAAGTTTACACAGACTCTGAGTTTATGTACCTCCTCACACCATTGTGCACATGTTAAGACTGCCAACATTTTTGCAGAGCTTTCCTTGATAAATAGTTAACATTGCATCCCCTCATTTCAGCATCTTTGTCAAGAACAATTTTTGACAATTTTTCAAGAATTTGTTTTCTATTTTGTTTTCCAAGGCTGCTGTACTTCTGCATTAGGCAATAATGCAACAATTTATTAATATAATTAAAACGGCCTTCAAAATAAAACCGCTTTAAAAATGAATTTTCTAATAATCAGAACAAAAAGTATTAAAGTCATCACATAATGCAGCAGTAACTACAAAATGTGTTTAAGGATTGTATTACATTTTGCATCAAAAAGTGGTTTTATTACATTTTGAAGAAAGATTTTATTTCATTTTTGCATATCACGGTGCTGCTGCATAATATGGCGTTACAAGATTTGCATGTATAAGACATGCTATCATGTTTGCACTTTTTTTTAACAAAGGTAAACCTTTTAAAGGTCAAACCCCAAAGGCTTTTGTCAAATTTGAGGAACAGTAATTTCCATGGCTGGTTAGTCAATAATAAAAGGATTGCAGCAAAAGTAACTGTTTGTGTATTTATTACTGGAGATTCTCTCCATCAAAGATAGAGGAAAGGAAGGAGACAGTCAGAAACTTTAGGTTAAGTAATTAACCCCGGTTCTCTGAAACATGAGTGAGGTATTTCACTATGGGACACGACCCCAGCGCCTGTCCCCCAGAAGCTCTATTACATTACGCCAGTCTTGACTGGCGGTAGAAATGACGTCCAGCTCCAGGAGGAGGCGCCTCCCAGGATAAATACCTGACGACACGCAAGCAATCTTCAGTCTTTTAAGCACACCTCTTCCTCGCTCCAGGCAAGGAGGGTGATCTGGTGAGATACCTCACTCATGTTTCAGAGAACCGGGGTTAATTACTTAACCTAAAGTTCTCTTTCAACATTCGTTTCGGTATCTCACTATGGGATGTGGCGACTCCCGTATTGCCAGATAAGCTTACTCGAAGACCAAAAGATGCATCCTGCAGTTATCTAAGTGTGGATCCCACGGCCAAAACTGTGTGAGCCAGAGTTGGTGCCGTGACATCCAATCTATAGAACCTAGTGAAGGTGTGAGGAGTTGCCCAGCTGGCAGCATCACATATGTCCTCCAAAGGTATACCCTGAAACAGTGCCCAGGATGAGGCCATGCCATGAGTGGAATGAGCTCGTAGACCTGCAGGGGGTGTAAGGCCTTTACTCTGATAGGCCATAGCAATAGCTCCGACTACCCAATGGGAAAGGCGTTGCTTTGTTAGAGGTTTCCCTTTATGTGGTGAAGCCCATGACACAAACAGCTGCTCAGATTTGCGAAAACCAGCTGTTTTCTTCACATAGATCTGAAGCGCTCGCACGGGGCAGAGCGTATGCAGTCTTTCATTCTCCTGAGAGGAGAACGGTGGAGGGCAAAAAGCCATCAACTCCAAAGGGCGGCATGGCAAGGCCGGGTTAAAAACCTTTGGTATATAAGCCGGATTGGGTTTCAGTAAAACCTTATGATTCTGCTCAGTAAACCGCATGCAGGAGGGGTTTACTGAAAAAGATTGAATGTCGCTCACATGTTTGGCAGAAACCAATGCGACTAACAAGGCTGTCTTAAACGAGAGCACTTTAAGCTCAGCCTGCTCCAAAGGTTCAAAAGGTACATGTGACAAGGCATCAAGTACCATCGGTAAATCCCATGAAGGAGTGAGGCTTTTGGACACCGGCCGGAGCCGTCGTGCACCCTTCATGAACTGGCACACCAGAGGATGTTGCCCCACTGTCTTGTCTCCAAAGCCTACATGACAAGCTGAAATAGCTGCCAAGTATACTTTGACAGTTGAAAAAGCCAAACCTTTATCCAGCAGCTCTTGTAGAAATGTCAGAATAACTGACACAGGGCTCTGTATAGCGCTAAACATGGTTTTTGCGCACCAACCCTCAAATGCACGCCATTTTCCCTCATATGCGCTACGAGTCGAGACCGCTCTAGCGCTCTGAATCGTGTCAATGATGTTCTGGGGAAACCCACTGGCTGCCAGATTCACCCTTTCACAAGCCAGGCCCATAGAGCTAGGCGTTCCGGATGAGGATGAAATAGTTCTCCACGTGCCTGTGTTAGGAGATCCCTGCGAAGAGGGAGCCGCCACGGCTCGCCCTGCAGTGACTGGAAAATCTCTGCTAACCAGTGCTTCCCCGGCCAACGGGGAGCTACCAGGATGAGTGAATGTTTCCTCTCTCGCACCCTGGCGAGGGTAGGAATAATCAGTTCCAGTGGTGGAAAAGCGTACAGGAGAACCGGAGGCCACTCGTGTGCTAGAGCATCCAGGCCCAACGGAGCACCCTCCTCGGTCAGGGAGAAAAACCTCGGACATTGAGTGTTTTCCTCTGATGCAAAGAGGTCTACCTCCGCCTGACCGTACTGCTGCCATATTTGGGTTACAACCTCGCTGTGGAGTCTCCACTCCTTGTAGCGGGGATTGCCTCTCGACAGCAGATCTGCACCCCTGTTCATCACCCCTGGCACATGAGTGGCTCTCAGTGACAGAAGGCGTGAGCTGGTCCAGACTATCAGTCTGTGTGCTAGCATGTGTACACGATGTGAGCGCAGGCCTCCCTGCCTGTTGATGTATGCAACCACCGTTGTATTGTCTGTTCTGACCAAAACATGGTGCCCTCTGATAGAGGGCAGAAAATGTCTCAGAGCCAGTATAACAGCTAGGAGCTCCAGACAGTTTATGTGAGCTGTCCTTGTTTGTGAGCTCCAGACACCGTTTACCATCATGCCCTCGTGTGGCTCCCCAACCAATTAACGAGGCATCCGTGGTAACAACCTTCCGTGTTAGGATGGTTCCCATGGCAACGCCGGTGTTCAGGAAAGCGTGTGTTTCCACAGACTCAGAGCGCGTGCGCATGTCCCGAAATGATCACCTTCCGGTGGGCATGGCGACAACGCCAAATCGGCGATGCTACTCACCGCTGAAACGGTCGATGTGCAAACGGCGAACGTGATGACCGACAGTGCTGACGCCATCAGACCAAGCAGCCTGTGACACAGTCTGAATTTCACGAGTGCGCCTCTGAAAAACTGCCAGACAAGCCTGGAAGGCTTTCAATCGTGCTGAGAGGCTGCTGAGGCGTGCTCTGAACTCCTCTGAATTCAGGGACATCCCGATGAAAGTTATTGTTTGTACTGGGGTTAGGATACTCTTCTCCCAGTTTATTGTGAAACCCAGAGCCGCCAGATGTGATATCAGCATCGTATGCAGCCATAAGTTCTAAATGGTTTGCTTATATGTTTCTAGTGAGTCTACATATTCAGTTTCCTACAATACCTTTTTTTTCCCACAAAAATAAATATTTTTTTACCTGTCACCATCAAATATGTCCAACTCCAATCAGATTTCCTTGTCCACGAAGTGAGTTCACAGTGGTAGATACCTTCGTCACTGTAGGTTGTATTCAACAATGTCAGATGGATAAATTTTTGATCATTATTCACCTTCCATCTTGAGTCATTAAACTCCGGCTCAAAATTATGGGTTGTCTGTTTCTGTTGTCTCAACGACACTTTCAAAATCAGCCTCTTAGCATCATCTGGTCTTTGCTGGTACCAGTTGATGTCTCTTTCCTTAAACTCACTAGGCAGAGCACATTTGAAGGTCACAGATTCTCCGACCTGAACCGGTATCAATGGTACAACAGTGTCTGAAAAAAAAAAAGAATAAATATAACATGTATTTATTTAGGCATGAATTGAATGGTATTAAAAAAGAACTTACAGCCCCGATGAAGAAGAAGCAATGTCACCAATAACACAATCATCTTGACTCTGTCTCTTTGTTGTAGAGTTGCTGGTCTTTTAATAATATTGGGTGGTGCTTCTAGCAGTACTAATGTCCTGGAGGTCACAAATTAACATATTGTTCTCATTGGTTGTCACAAAAAATAGATCCTGTGATTGTGAATATAGATTGTAAGTAGTAAATGTTGTATGCACTTCCAGCCACACTGTTTTTCTCCACTTCTTAGAAATGCATCTCACTTCAATCTTCTATTTTCACACAATTCTTTAAAAAAAGTTTTACACTTACACACTTAGACACGTTACCACTGAAGTGTCTACTATTTCCTTCATTTCTGTCATTTTGCCAAATGCAGAAACACCCTGACACTTAAACATATTTCGTATTTCTTATTGCAATGTGGATCTCTATTGTGGATCTCTATATTTTGGTAGACTACATGAACACATGCTCACATGTAGGAACAATTTGGAGAGACCAATTGACCTAACAATCATGTTTCTGGACTGTGGGAGGAATCTAGAGTACCCAGAGAGAACCCTCACATGCACAGGAAGAAGAAGAAAGAACAGAAAAAGCCCAGACCAAGATTCAAACTCATGACTTTCTTGCTCTAAGGATGATGTCCTCAGATCTAGAAAAGACTTAGTAATGACGAGATAAAGGTGGCATTTGGTGCCAGTGCACTTCAGAAACAGAACATGGGCATTTGTTCTTGCTAAATGCAGTATGTTTTAAAATGCAGCAACAGATCATCTACACATTCCACTAATTACTGAATATCTCATTCCTATCTGATCCAGAATTTCTGCTCTCTGTTTCAATTTGTTGTAAGTTTACACAGACTCTTGAGTTTATGTACCTCCTCACACCATTGTGCACATGTTAAGACTGCAAACATTTTTGCAGAGCTTTCCTTGATAAATAGTTAACATTGCATCCCCTCATTTCAGCATCTTTGTCAAGAACAATTTTTGACAATTTTTCAAGAATTTGTTTTCTATTTTGTTTTCCAAGGCTGCTGTACTTCTGCATTAGGCAATAATGCAACAATTTATTAATATAATTAAAACGGCCTTCAAAATAAAACCGCTTTAAAAATGAATTTTCTAATAATCAGAACAAAAAGTATTAAAGTCATCACATAATGCAGCAGTAACTACAAAATGTGTTTAAGGATTGTATTACATTTTGCATCAAAAAGTGGTTTTATTACATTTTGAAGAAAGATTTTATTTCATTTTTGCATATCATGGTGCTGCTGCATAATATGGCGTTACAAGATTTGCATGTATAAGACATGCTATCATGTTTGCACTTTTTTTTAACAAAGGTAAACCTTTTAAAGGTCAAACCCCAAAGGCTTTTGTCAAATTTGAGGAACAGTAATTTCCATGGCTGGCTAGTCAATAATAAAAGGATTGCAGCAAAAGTAACTGTTTGTGTATTTATTACTGGAGATTCTCTCCATCAAAGATAGAGGAAAGGAAGGAGACAGTCAGAAACTTTAGGTTAAGTAATTAACCCCGGTTCTCTGAAACATGAGTGAGGTATCTCACTATGGGACACGACCCCAGCGCCTGTCCCCCAGAAGCTCTATTACATTACGCCAGTCTTGACTGGCCGGTAGAAGTGACGTCAGCTCCAGGAGGAGGCGCTTCCTCCCAGGATAAATACCTGACGACACGCAAGCAATCTTCAGTCTTTTAAGCACACCTCTTCCTCGCTCCAGGCAAGGAGGGTGATCTGGTGAGATACCTCACTCATGTTTCAGAGAACCGGGGTTAATTACTTAACCTAAAGTTCTCTTTCAACATTCGTTTCGGTATCTCACTATGGGATGTGGCGACTCCCGTATTGCCAGATAAGCTTACTCGAAGACCAAAAGATGCATCCTGCAGTTATCTAAGTGTGGATCCCACGGCCAAAACTGTGTGAGCCAGAGTTGGTGCCGTGACATCCAATCTATAGAACCTAGTGAAGGTGTGAGGAGTTGCCCAGCTGGCAGCATCACATATGTCCTCCAAAGGTATACCCTGAAACAGTGCCCAGGATGAGGCCATGCCACGAGTGGAATGAGCTCGTAGACCTGCAGGGGGTGTAAGGCCTTTACTCTGATAGGCCATAGCAATAGCTCCGACTACCCAATGGGAAAGGCGTTGCTTTGTTAGAGGTTTCCCTTTATGTGGTGAAGCCCATGACACAAACAGCTGCTCAGATTTGAAAACCAGCTGTTTTCTTCACATAGATCTGAAGCGCCGACGGGCAGAGCGTATGCAGTCTTTCATGCTCCTGAGAGGAGAACGGTGGAGGGCAAAAAGCCATCAACTCCAAAGGGCGGCATGGCAAGGCAAAAAAACCTTTGGTATATAAGCCGGATTGGGTTTCAGTAAAACCTTATGATTCTGCTCAGTAAACCGCATGCAGGAGGGGTTTACTGAAAAAGATTGAATGTCGCTCACATGTTTGGCAGAAACCAATGCGACTAACAAGGCTGTCTTAAACGAGAGCACTTTAAGCTCAGCCTGCTCCAAAGGTTCAAAAGGTACATGTGACAAGGCATCAAGTACCATCGGTAAATCCCATGAAGGAGTGAGGCTTTTGGACACCGGCCGGAGCCGTCGTGCACCCTTCATGAACTGGCACACCAGAGGATGTTGCCCCACTGTCTTGTCTCCAAAGCCTACATGACAAGCTGAAATAGCTGCCAAGTATACTTTGACAGTTGAAAAAGCCAAACCTTTATCCAGCAGCTCTTGTAGAAATGTCAGAATAACTGACACAGGGCTCTGTATAGCGCTAAACATGGTTTTTGCGCCAACCCTCAAATGCACGCCATTTTCCCTCATATGCGCTTACGAGTCGAGACCGCTCTAGCGCTCTGAATCGTGTCAATGACGTTCTGGGAAGCCCACTGGCTGCCAGATTCACCCTTTCACAAGCCAGGCCCATAGAGCTAGGCGTTCCGGATGAGGATGAAATAGTTCTCCACGTGCCTGTGTTAGGAGATCCCTGCGAAGAGGGAGCCGCCACGGCTCGCCCTGCAGTGACTGGAAAATCTCTGCTAACCAGTGCTTCCCCGGCCAACGGGGAGCTACCAGGATGAGTGAATGTTTCCTCTCTCGCACCCTGGCGAGGGTAGGAATAATCAGTTCCAGTGGTGGAAAAGCGTACAGGAGAACCGGAGGCCACTCGTGTGCTAGAGCATCCAGGCCCAACGGAGCACCCTCCTCGGTCAGGGAGAAAAACCTCGGACATTGAGTGTTTTCCTCTGATGCAAAGAGGTCTACCTCCGCCTGACCGTACTGCTGCCATATTTGGGTTACAACCTCGCTGTGGAGTCTCCACTCCTTGTAGCGGGGATTGCCTCTCGACAGCAGATCTGCACCCCTGTTCATCACCCCTGGCACATGAGTGGCTCTCAGTGACAGAAGGCGTGAGCTGGTCCAGACTATCAGTCTGTGTGCTAGCATGTGTAAACGATGTGAGCGCAGGCCTCCCTGCCTGTTGATGTATGCAACCACCGTTGTATTGTCTGTTCTGACCAAAACATGGTGCCCTCTGATAGAGGGCAGAAAATGTCTCAGAGCCAGTATAACAGCTAGGAGCTCCAGACAGTTTATGTGAGCTGTCCTTGTTTGTGAGCTCCAGACACCGTTTACCATCATGCCCTCGTGTGGCTCCCCAACCAATTAACGAGGCATCCGTGGTAACAACCTTCCGTGTTAGGATGGTTCCCATGGCAACGCCGGTGTTCAGGAAAGCGGTGTGTTTCCACGGACTCAGAGCGCGTGCGCATGTCCCGGAAATGATCACCTTCCGGTGGGCATGGCGTATTACGCTCAAATCGAGCGATGCTACCCACCGCTGAAACGGTCGCATGTGCAAACGGCCGAACGTGATGACCGACAGTGCTGACGCCATCAGACCAAGCAGCCTGTGACACAGTCTGAATTTCACGAGTGCGCCTCTGCGAAAAACTGCCAGACAAGCCTGGAAGGCTTTCAATCGTTCTGCTGAGAGGCGTGCTCTGAACTCCTCTGAATTCAGGGACATCCCGATGAAAGTTATTGTTTGTACTGGGGTTAGGATACTCTTCTCCCAGTTTATTGTGAAACCCAGAGCCGCCAGATGTGATATCAGCATCGTGGCGTGTGCCATAAGTTCCCCCGGAGACTGAGCTGCTATCAGCCAGTCGTCTATATACGTAGCCAGACGTATTCCCTTTTCCCTCAGAGGTGCGACTGCAGCCTCGGTGCATTTCACAAACACGCGTGGGCTCAGTGAGAGGCCAAAGGGAAGTACGAGATATTCGTACGTCTTCCCCTGAAAGGCAAATCTGAGGTACTTTCTGTGAGGGATGTGAAAATATGCGTCTTTCAAGTCTACGGAGATGAACCAGTCTCCTCGACGCACAAACCGTATCAGAGCTGCGTGTGTCAGCATCCTGAACATATACCGTCTCAGATATGCGTTCAGAGCTCGCAGATCTAATATCGGCCGCAGACCCCCGCCTTTTTTCGGTATGAGAAAATATCTGGAGTAAAAGCCGTCCCTGCTGTGCTCCTGCGGGACCAGCCGAATGGCGTTTTTGTTCAGCAGAGATATTATTTCCCCCTGCAAAATGCGTGCGTGTTCCCCCCGGGCATATGACTGTCCTATACCTTTGAAACGGGGAGGAGCTGTTCCAAACTGGAGCCTGTATCCTCTGGATAAAACCGCTGTCTTCCACGCCGGTCCAGTCCAGCGCCGACCCTCCCAGAACGGGGTTTTTGGCGGTGAGTGGATTACTCCAGGACCGGGTTGCTTCCTCGAGGCACTCCGGGAAAACCGGCAGCAGCTGTCTGGTGGAAGATTTGGCTTTTGGAAGCTGTTTCCCCTCATACCGAGATGTGGTGGTCTCGGCCGGGGTTTCCGGCCATTCAATGCCCAGCTTTGCAGCTGCTCTTCTGCAGACATCGTGGAGGTCCGATGCAGTCGGGTTTGGAGGGCCGCTGCAGCGGGTTTCACCAGTTCCCGTGGGCTTTGCAGCCAACGGGATAGAGAACGTCTCGCCGTCCTGCTCGTAGTCATCAGACCCGAGACTGACGGATTCCACCTCGGAGTCAGATTCTGCGCCCGCAAAATCACTGAAAACCGGGAGGTCGGTTCCATCTTCCTCCAGGTCAAGAAGCGGTGCGACAGCATCAAGCTGGTCACCCCAACTAGCTTGAGCTAGAGGGAGCTCTCCCTCATCGGTCGAGGCAAGAACCGGTGGAGGGGGATTGGATACCCCCAGCACAGGGTCTGCCTCTGACAAACTAGCTTGGCGTGCTAGCCTGCGTCGACGAGTTTTAATAGAGAGCCGTGCAAATGTTCACAGCTCGCTGGTGACGCTAACCCGTCCTGGGCATATTGCGGCCCCAGACACGAAGCGCAGACAGAATGGGTATCTGCCCCAGCAATGAGGTTGCCACACGTGCATGTTTTAGTCGGTAGTTTGGTCCTGTCCATTGTGAGTACGGGTCCAAGCTTCGCGACTATCAGCTTCGTTTAAAATCAAAGCCAAAGGGCGCAGCTAGTTTGGAGACTAGCTGCAGCTGCTGCTGTTTGGTGACAGACCAGCGGTAGAAGAACTCAGAACAACCAAGCACAGCTACTGAGAAGCGTTCGGCGACCGAGTTGTTAGCTCGCTCTGCGAACAGTTAAGCTAGCCCAATAGTTACCGCGTTAGTCGTCTGAGAGTTGCTTCTGGGAGCGAGAAGAGGTGTTAGACTGAAGATTGCTTGCGTGTCGTCAGGTATTTATCCTGGGAGGAAGCGCCTCCTCCTGGAGCTGACGTCACTTCTACCGGCCAGTCAAGACTGGCGTAATGTAATAGAGCTTCTGGGGGACAGGCGCTGGGGTCGTGTCCCATAGTGAGATACCAAAACGAATGTTGAAAGAGAACTAAACTGTGTAACTCAAGAGTAAACAGACTTACAATTGTGAACATCTGGCATCTCTGCGGCCTGTGACTTCCACAGAATGCTAGGATGTTTAAGAAGTAGGCCTAATTGATATTCATTTTCTGAGAGTAAAACTTTACAGTAATCATTTAAACCTTTATTTATGAAACCTTATTTCTATTTATGACAAAGAGTTTCTGCATAGCAAGTAAAAACAAGAAAAATCATGATTAAAATATTTTATCAGACTAATAATAAAATAAACAATATAGATAAGGACTAAAAGCTTAAGTCAATCAATAGTGGTGAGCATTTCCACTGTTATTCTGCAAATGTTTTATTTACAATTTTTAAAAATAATTAATTTCTGATCAAAGTATATAGTAATATGAGCTGTGACGATTATTGTGAAATAGGAGTAATTTCTTTAACATTTATTTATAATATTCAATGACTTCTGGACCATAATGCAACTAAGTGGGTCATGTACAGAGGACAAAATCCAAGGCAGCAAAAAGCAAAACAAGAAAAAGCATTTTAATCATCTTCTTACCTAATTTTCAAAATGTTTTTCCAGCAGAATGGTGATCACAGAGACACATTGTTAAATCCTCATACATTTGTGGGAAATAATTCTGTAAGGTATTCAGTTATACGAAGCAATTTTCATTTTGAATTATTTTGTTTTTACAGATGATTACAAAATCATTACAATGATTACAAACTTAACACTAAACAACAATTCAAAAAGACAAGCGCTATATGTTAAGAAGACATATAGCATATGTCTGAATATTCACATTAATATTTATTAATGCTTAGACTTTAATGTCAGAGTAAAGACACTCCTGTGGTTCCATTTTTTTCTTCTTGCCTCCACGTTTTTCCTTACGCTTAGAAAAGTCCAAGGCAGCATAGTTTTTGTTTCCACCGTCAGCCTGTGGAGCAGAAGAAAATAAAATTAACACATTTTCCTGTTGAATATGAACAAAACGAAACCAAAGCAAAAAAATATTGTTCATCAAGACATTTTACTTACAGGCTCAGGTATTCTCTGTCGCAGTCTGTGCGATGTTTCTTGTGAAGTGGCGCTCTCCATCCCTGACACAAAAAAATGTGAAGGTTGTACACTCCATCCATTTACTTTGGATGTTTAAATATACTATATACAGCAAATATACAGAATAAAAGAGGTGAACATACTTTAAGATAAGTAACGCAGTAAGAGTAGTTAGTGTAGTAAGTGTCAAAAGCTTTAGCCCATTTAATTTGGTATATTTAAAGGCTGAACTGGGCTGTAAATTACATGAACAATTTTAAGTATTTTAATAGACAGTCTTAGAAAGAAACAAATTAGTTAAGTTTAGTGATGGAAACAAAATAGTTACTTATGTTTAGTTACAAATTTGACTACCAAGTGTCACAGATAATTAATGCAAATAAAAACAATGCAAAAACATATTTAATGCAAAAATTATTGTTGCAATTATGCCAAGATGCTTCCATGAACAAATAAAACAAACTTTAGAGCAAATTGGCAAATCTAGAGAATACATATAAAAAGTTATATCTATTTAAAAGTATGAATTTTGTACATAGTCCCAGATATAAAAACATCAAACTAAATTATCAAAAATCTAATTTTCTTTGTAATACTTGCCATGAGATCTTTTTTGCCTTGCCTTTGAAGCTCCGTAACAGATGAGAACAACATTTAATGTCAAAGAAAAGACCAGGCAGGATACTGTAGTCACCAGGGCAATAGATTCAAAACTTGTGTTGTCCACTAAAAACAACAAAAAAAAATATTTGTAATTGATAATTTTTTTAAATGTATTATTTAATTTAAAGAATCAGAGATAAAATCCCACCGATTTCCAGTCTGGTTCCATTTCCAAATAATATTTTTCCACACGAGGTCACAGCACAGTAAAATATCCCAGAATCAGAGGAGTTGACAACTCTGGAGAATTTAAACATACAACTCTTCTCAGAGTCAGATCTCTTCTCACATTCATGATGGTTGTTTCCATCTGTGTAGATAATATTTGGATAGGTATTATTTGATTTAGCTTGGAACCAGAACATGCTGAAATCTTTAGAGCAATCCATCTTCTCAGAGTCAAACCAAACTGAACATTGAAGTGTAGCCGTGTCTCCAGAGCAGACTGGAATGGATACTGCAAGTTGCTGAATGACAGTGTTGTCTGACATCCTCACAGTATTCCCTAAACAACAAAAGAAAAGCTTAAAAGTCAATTAGAGTATGTCAAATACACCTGTAATATTTATGTTAAATAAATAATAGACTGGTTCATTGAAACACTTAATACTTGTCAATGTTTTGAAATTTATGCCTACTAAAATTCAGTTTGAATTCAATTCAATTTGGTTTAGCTATTCTGTATGAATACACATATTGTTCTGCTTCCCGCAGCTCTATTATGTCCGAAATTTGAAGTTTTAGAAACAAATAATGAGGAAAAAAATAAAATAAATCATGTTTACCTGTCACCATCAAATATGTCCCGCTCCATTCGGATCTCCCTGTCCATGAAGCAAGTTGACAGTGATAGAATCCTTCGTCGCTGTAGCTTGAATTCAACAATGTCAGATGGCTAAATTTTTGATCATTATTCACCTTCCATCTTGAGTCATTAAACTCCGGCTGAAATTTATTGGCTGTAGGTGTTTGTTGTCCCAACAACACTTTACAAATCAGTCTCAGCGTATCTCCTGGTGTTTGCTTGTACCAGTAGAGATATATTTCATTGAACTCACTAGACAGAGCACATGTGAAGGTCACAGATTCTCCAGTCCGAACAATGTTCATTGGTACAAGAGTGTCTGAAAAGAACAAAAGCCTTTAATGAAAAATGGCTGATTTAATTGACAAATCCCTCTCACATATATATATATATATATATATATATATATATATATATATATATATATATATATATATAGACATAACTAGTGTAATAAAAATAAAAACTCACATCCCCGCTGAAGAAAAACGAATGTCACCAACAATACGATCATCTTGACCCTGTCTCTTGCTAGGAATTGTGCTGGGCTTTTAATTACTGTGGGTGGTTCTTCATTAATAGTAATATCCTGTATGTGACAGTGTAAGATTATTCTTATTGGTTGTCACAAAAACCATATTTGGCGATTGCAAATTGCAAATGTCAGACATACTTCCTGTCAGAGTTTTTTTTCCATTTCTTAGAAAAGCATATCACTTCAATCTTCTATTTTTACACATGACTTTAAAAAAATCAAAAGGTTTTACACTTACAGATCACCTTTAACACTGAAGTATCACCTGCGGGTTTGTTTGGGTAGCTACTAATACTTGTTCAGAGCCACAGCAACAGGGGTCCTACAGCAGCTCTGTAGGTCTAAATAATAATTGGATGTAAAGACATTAGAAAAAGTCTACACTGGTTTCAGATTTTGCAATTTGTTGAAATGATAAGTGTGAAGATTTATTTTCAGGTGCTATTCTCAGAATAATTTGATTAAAACACAAAATGAAAAATTTATGAGAAACTACAACAATGTGCTCATCTTTAAACTGACACATACTGAAGTATCTTTTGATTTTATTGTGGCAGTCTGTTTTTTAAGGTGGACCTCTATCACTATGACACATGATAACTTGACAATATGTCTAGCAACATTTTCATTTTCACCAGCTACCCTTGAAATCAGATTGGTCATCTTTCCTGGCCACATCCATCAAAGCTGACAATCATTTTGTTCATAGCGTAAATAGATTAGCATTTCAAATGGGAATCGTCTTACGTGTAAAATAATCCACACAGGATACAAAATAGATTCTCCCCACTAATATGCTGTTCATTGCAATCTAAGCCTGTAGGAAATTTTGACAAATTTACAATTTTAGCAGGCCACTTGCATACATTGTCTCTTGAGGACTGACTTTGCCCACCACTAGTGAAGACTATATGTGTGTTTGTGCTTGTTTGTGGTTCCATACTGTCTCTTGACTGCAGGCACAACTGAGCTCATTGGTGGCATAAAAGAGTAGCTGAGCAAAAGTAAGGTCTCCAGATTGCTTTTCACTTTAAAGAGAAAGCAGGCATCTTGATACTGGATTCTTCCAGCAACAAGATGGAGTATTTCATCAATTTCCTCCTTCATCCACTTACCTCCTCCATCAACTTACAGATAATTCAAACTTGTCTTTGGAAAACAGTTCAGCTCTCACAGTTCAACTCATAAGCACACAACTGCCTACATGTCTTTAGCCTGTCACTGAGAAGCTGAAAGGGCAAGCACACCATCCACCACCCCTTTAACCTGATGATAAGAGACTGTACTTATTCCCAATGAACTCTTTTTCACAAGGGCCAGATAAGATACAACACTCTGTTCATGCTGCATAATCTTTGATATTTCTTCTACGAAACCTTTCAAGCCTGTCATTCTCCCTTTCTGTTCTTTGTGGTGTTCTACTTGCAATCCAAAAGAGAAAAATAGTTTGAGTCTGGAGCTGTATCAGTGTCAGTTTCACTTCACCAACCATTCATTGCCCTCTTCTGCTCATCCCACCAAAATTCAGTTTGATTCAGGTCTGGTTTTGCTCCAGGGACCCAAAACGAAATCTTCAGAACACATAGAACAATTGCCTACCACAATCATTTCACTGTTCGCCAGAAAACCACAGATCTGCTGTATTTAATGGTGTTTGGACTGCTTTATAATTCCCTCCACTCAGTCCCAGCTCCAGAGGAGTTTACCATTGGATGCCCTTGTGTTATTTATTCTTTATCACAAATTTCTGGACTTCTTACTGTTGTGTATAAGTCAGAAGCTCCTTACACTAGATTCTAATTAAGCTTTTGAAGTTGTGTCTGGTGCTGACTGAAGATGCATTAGACATTGAAAGAAACCACGATGGAAAGCTGTCACCGGTTGCGGTGGGTGGAGGTGAGGCAGACCCAGCAGACCCAAGGTTGCGGTGATAAAATGAGTTTAATGATAAGAATAGTCCAAAATAATCCAAAACAAATCAAACAAAGTCCAAACCGCTAGGCAGCACGGCTGAGCAGAAACCAGGGCGCACATCGACAGCAATTAGGGACATGAATGGACAAAAACTAGACGCAACAGAACGTCGACAAACGGCAAGGACACTGGTTAGACAAGGACCCGACGAGGAACACAGAACACAGGTGGGGGGGCATGAAGAGCCAGAGCCATTGCACTGCACCTTTCTCTGTTGGCTGCGAGAGACAAACAGAGAGATTAAATGTATGAGGTTTTGGTAGGGACAAAGCTTTTTCATTTAAAGATGGTTAATTTTACAAAACAAACAAAAATGAGCTTCATTACTCTGGGATGACTGTGACTTTTCCACAGGCTAAACATCCAGCCCACTGATCCATCCACCCACCAGGAAATTCCTGGTAGTCCTGTATTCCAGTCTGCCCCTGCTTCCAGGAATAAGATCACCAAAGACAGTTATTATTATGACTTCAAAATTATGGATAAAATAATTTTCCTGGTGCCCTTTTCTTGTAGTTTAGCAAAAAAAAAAAAAAAAAAAAATATATATATATATATATATATATATATATATATAAATATATAATGACGATGTTAAAGAACTGGTTCATGTACTGAAGTTGTGAAGTCTGCAGGTTGGGTAAATGATGAAGCAAGGAAAATTTGTAACTATTTTTTTTTTTTTACAAAAGAGCACGTTGCTCTCAAGTAAAGGATCTTTCAATTGTCAGATTCCTCCCATGTTCAGCTAGTTCAATTGGAGTAGCACCCACAACCTCACCTTTTCTCCTTTATTCCTAATGTTAATCTATGTAAAAAATGTCAATTATTTTGTTTATTATACAGTTTGATATTTATCCTAAAAAACAAAAAGACATACATGTTTTCAAATGGTAACTTGAGTTTGTAAGTTTCATACTCCACATTGGAGTTTTATATTTAATCAAAATCACATCTTGTATTGTTGAAAGTAGGTTTATTTGTATAAAGTTATACAAACATTAAATGGTAAATCGGAGGAATACATTTTGAATGTTTTCATCGTACATAAACTTTAAAAAGACAACTTTTGCCAGTTAGCATACTGGATTTTAGAATTATTGTGATGTAAAAACGAAGGGCACATAAGCATGCCATATTTTCACATGGCTGAATTTTCCTTGAATTTAACTTGAGAGTACACAATTTCATCAATTTGAACCTTTTTCTTTCTTCCTGGTTTCGCTTTTGCTCCAGAGAAATCTAATGCAGCATGACTACTGTTTCCATCTTGATCCTGGATAGTAAAAAAGCAAAATTATGAAGTTGAAATTATTCATTTATATCAAGGTACTGGAAATAACTTCATGAATACAGCAACGAGATATTTAATTGCTCACAGTTTCAGGTAATTGTTTGCCAACGTCATTCCTTTCCTGTGAAATGGTAGTTTCCATTCCAGCTGAAAGTAAATGCAAGAAAATTTAAATGTAGACTTTTTTTTTTATTTTTCAAGATTTTACCACATTAACTGAACATTTTGGTTTAATCCTGTTAGTAATGCTTGTAACTGCAAGACATGGTGTATTGCAGTTAGAATACTGCATGTATTCTAACTGCAATGCATAGGTGTAGTTATGCTATAAAAGCACAAAGTTTACTGTTTGTTTGAACTTTTCCTAATCTCTAAAAGAAATTGAGCGTCAAACATGATCAATAGTGATAAAATAAACAAGCTATATGTATATATTCAATTTAAGACACCATGATGACACTGAGTGTAAATGGTGCAAGTAATGTGAAACCATAAGCATATAAAACAAATATGAGTTCATAATTTTCCCCAAAGGTAGGTTAATTTAAAGCAGACCATTGCTCTAACATTATTTTCACTGTAGAGTAAAACCCTTGGTGTAGTCAACGCAAGCTTACCTTTCAAGCACTTACATCCAGTTCTTAGAGGTTGGTAACAGATGAAAACAATATTCACAATCACAGAAATAACCAAGCATATTGCTAATATCACAAGGATTATAAGCTGAAGACCTCCAGATTGCTCTAGGAAAAAAAGACAAACATTTATTTGACAACCACGTTTGATACATGGTAGGTATTTGATTCTTCATGTTGAGGAGAAATCTAACCCATCTTACTTTTGGTGGCATTTCCAAATAAAATCTTTCCACATGTAGCAATGGCACAGTAGTAAAATGCAGAGTCAGGGGAGGTAACAGTCTTAGAAAAGTGATAAAAACAACTATTTTCACTGTCAAATTTCTTCTTGCATTCACCACGTTTATTATTTTCAATGTAAATTATGTCAGGATGAGATTCTTCTGTTTCAGCTCTAAGCCAGAACACACTGAGATCCTCTGAACACATTTTGTTATCTAGATCAGTGAAGACTGAACACTGTAGAGTCCCATGATCTGCGGAGAGGCTCGGATCTAAAATTGTTGGCTGGTGAAAAATGGTGTAGTGTGATGTCTTCAAAGTATTTCCTGGAAAGTACATAAACAGTTCAACAAACATGAAGCTACCTGCATTTTGCTTTAAATAAAATTGATGTGTAATGACTAAATTTAACAACAAAATATCCATTTATTATAGTTTAAGAAATCTTCACACAACTAAGGAGGTTTCTGTCTTTAGATAATTTCTTAACATATTGTACACACTTTAAAGGCAGGTGTATTTGTAAGGTTTTAGATCATATAGTTTACCTTTCACGATCAAATATGTCCCATTTCATTTATTGGTTCCGCTCCAGTCCATAACCACACAGTGATAGATCCCCTCATCCTCTTGAGTTGCTCTTAAACTCTTCAGACTGCTAAATGTTTCATTAGTACCAACCACCCATCTTGAGTCAGAAAATTCTGGTGAAAGCACAGAGGTTGCAGGCTTTTGGTGTCTCAAAGTGAATGTTACAATCAGTCTAAGATTTTCTCCTGAACTCTGCTTGTACCAGTTGACTTGTCTTTGGCTGATCTCCATATTTGGCAAATCACAGTTGAACATCACAGATTCACCAAGCAGAACTGGCTTCACTGGAATAAAACTATCTAAAGGAAAATAAAAATAGAATATATTATATTGAACAAAATGCACGTCATGACAAAATCTAGAAATACTCACATGCGCAACGAACAAGAAGCAGTGTGCCCAATAGAGCAATCATCTTCGTACTGTTCCTTTAGCAACCTTGCAGGTACTTTAATACCAGCGATGTGTGGGAGGAGCTTCAAAATGGCCAAACTATGTGTGTCAAAGTATCAGATCCGTTTATTGGTTGTTTCAAAATAAAGATTTGGTAACGAGTAGGACGTGTCTCTCACCTGCATTCCGGTCTTTTTCAGAACTTAAGAAACTTACAACTCCATTTTTGACTTTATTCTCATTACTTTAAAGACAGTTGTAAAAGCTGAAATTTTAATATTTGTCCATGAAGAAGAGATTGAGTTTTATTTTATTCATACAACAAAGTGATACTTCCCATCATTGTATATACCTTTTATTATGAAAACAAATCTACTGTGGTCTGTAGATCCTCTGTAATTGGATGTATAATTTATTCACACATATTTATTGTTATAAATTTTTTTAAGGTTGAAGCATGAAGACCACTTCTCAAATATTTTATAAATAAGTTCCGGAAGTGGCAGGACAATAAGTCTTCAATAAAGGAACCTTCCTCTGCATCAGCTTGCTGCACCAAAAGTGGACAAAAATAGAAGAAAATACAACAGCTTGGCAAATTCTACTTTGCCCATTGTCCTGAGTTTCATTATTTCTCCTGTCTAGTCAAAACCTCTTTCATGTGGCTATCTGTCATAAAAAAAACAGGCCTCATGTTAGGTGTGGCCATTCATATATCTCCAATCAATCTAGCGAGATCCTGGACTGATATAAGCTTTCATAAATATGGAATAATATTTCTTTGTTGATTGAACAAGTCTGAAACATGCATTGCACCACTGTTGTTTAAAAACATATATACACAAACTAATGCAGAATCAAATGTACGCAGGCACGTGCAGAGGGGTGGGGGCGAAGGGGCTTGAGCTCCTGCCCCTTTTATCAAGAATATTTTTTCATACACTGGTTCGTGAATAAAAACGTAGGTCTGATGTTGACGTTAGAAAAACAGTTTCAATTTATATTTTCATAATTTTCCTTGCAATAGCGGGACAAAACCCGCCTCACCCCTAAACACAGAAATGCTTCGGCTGCAGAGAAAACTTCTGACTTTAACTTCATCATTCTACCAAATGCCGTGTTTGCTACAGGCAGTCTGAGTCGGTCCCACTGACAGATATAAAGAATGTCTGTCTTTATGTCAGACATCCTGATATAACACACGGTACCGACTGTCTCCGCGAGTCGCAACGCAGCTCAAAGCCCCGGTACCACCCAATACCACCTGCTGACTGTCTCTTCTGCTTCTCCTTAACGTTTCTACCAGGCGGGTTAAAGCTGCTGCTGACGGGATCTGGGCTGGAGGTGAGCGACCGTAAATAGAAGTTATTGCAGAACCGCAAATGTTAAAGGCCCAGAACATTTAGAGTTCAGAAAATAAACGTCAGAGAAAATATTGTAGCAATAATTAGAACTGCACTAAAAAGCCAAACATGCCACAATGAAATGAGAGGAGGGCGAGAGGAGGGGTTCACCCTGGACAGGTCGCCAGTCCGTCGCAGGACAACACAGAGACACACAAGACAAACAACCATTCACACACTCACACCTAGGGAGAATTTAGAGAAACCAATTAACCTGACAGTCATGTTTTTGGACTGTGGGAGGAAGCCAGAGAACCCGGAGAGAACCCACGCATGCACAGGGAGAACATGCAAACTCCATGCAGAAAGACCCCGGGCCGGGAATCGAACCCAGGACCTTCTTGCTGCAAGGCAGCAGCTCTACCAACTGCACCACTGTGCAGCTCCTCCCCCAACTCATCCTACTAATAACCTCAGCATCATTAACATGTTTAAATATCAATAAGGTGAATCTGTGAGAGGGAGACCAGGTTTACTAGCTAAGTTTAAAATCAATCCCAGATTATTGGTTATTTACTGTGATGTATTTGTTAACAAACCCAACTCAAACACAAAGATTACGCCATATTGTAGCCATGGTAACACAACAATCAAACTATCAAGATTAATCTTTAAATTTTTACTAAGTAAACTTCCTAATTAAATCCTAAATGTACTATTTAATTTTCTCAGCTGAATGCATTAAATCAAATGCAACAACATTGTCATTCTCTATAAATGATGCTGCAGGTTTAGATCCATGGTCTGTGTTACAATTAAACCATTTCTAGGGGCCTCTGAATGTCTGGAGGTCCCTGAGTGTCGGGAGGCCCCTGAGTGGCCCCTACCAGCAGCTACTGAATTTTCTTTGCCTTGATATTCCAGTCTCATAATTCTAGCTCTCTGAGGTGCTAACATAAAACATTATATAGAGTTAAACCCTTTGAGCTTTTTGGATCTATAAATCACTTTTTAGCCAGGTTGTTCTGGAGGTTAAATAGATATTATTAGGGCTTAATTAGTAAAATGACAGCAAATTAGCTTATTTCATAACTTCATAACCAGAGACCTTCTCTCCTCTGGTCTGTTTAACAGCTACAGTCTCAGATCAGCTCAGCAGCAGAAACAGCAACTTTATACCTGTTGGGAAAAATATAGACTACATTTGGTTTGCATTGTCCCCGCATGATGGCAATGTTATGGTAGGATCCAATAAAATTTTTGATTAATATGGGTTGTTGCTATGTTGTTGTACGGTGTTGTTGTTCAATGCGCCCCTTTTTTTAAATATGAGCCCCTGTCCTTCCAAAGGTCTCTGCACGTCCCTCAATGTACGCATTCTTTAATGAGTAAATGGTGGCACTCCACTCTGGTTAATGTTTCATGATTGATTGATATACAGAGGCATTGTCTAATATAAACTACTGAAACATGTATCTTCCACCTGACGTTAAGTCTCTACTCATGATTCAGGCTGTGGTTGGTTTAGAGGAGATAGTATTAATGTATCTCCCCATACAGATATGGTAAGAATATTGATAAGGTTTCTAAATCTAAGTACAATCCTATAGCAAATTTTTCTTTGAGTTTGGATTTTTTTGGCAGTGGAAATTCTTTTTTTCTACATTCTATTTACAGTATTGCAAAATACTCATTATCACTGGCGTGAAAAGGAAAAGACAAGAAGAATAACCATAAAATTCTGTTTGATATGTCTTATTCTACACCTCTACAGCTGTCTCTGTGTTACAGCTGCTTCCTGAATAAACCCACAAAGCTTCAAAGTCTGCTCAGAGGCTCAGAATAAAACATTTTTCTAGAAGAACACAACTTGAGTTTTCAGACTTGTGTTTAAACCTGTAATACTCTTGTGCATAGTTAAAAATAAGGATGTTTTTTTTCTATCTTGTAGTGCAAATTTGTGGAAAACAATTATGGTAGATAAATACTTACCACTTAAATGATCTTTTAAGCTTAATAGATGATTTTTTGTTTGTTTGTTTGTTTGTGTTACTGTGCTTTGACCAGGGCGGATTTCAGTCTTTTAAGTCACCATGTCTAAAGCCTGACTAAAATTCAATCATCTAGCAGGACATATTAAGCAAACATATACTCAAAATGTTTTAGAAGAGCATAGTTAAGACTTAAAGTTTAATGGAGCTGTAACACTTTATAAAAGTGCTTCAAAACTACACTTTCTTAGCCATAAATAAACTATGTAACTGACTGAAAAAACAAACAAATGATAATTACTTTTATTTATATACTTTTTTTATTATTTATTAAGAGCTTGTAAAAATACTTGATTCTACTTGGGAAGCAAGTAAGTAATTTTATTTTAAGCAAATGAGTGCAGAATAGCATACATAAGAAATAATACATTTTCACCAAAAAGAAAATCAAAAACAAACAAACAAAAAAAAAACAATAAAGTGCATCTTACATTTGGTCTTTAGATAAAAATCAGAAACATATAAATTAGCTTTTCAGACCCCAAGAACATTAACTTCTGTGTAGATGACATCTTGCTCTTCAGCTGCTGTGGCCCCTGTTCTTTTTTTGCTGGCTTTTCTTCTTGTGGAAACTGATGAATAAACCAAGTCCTCCTGTGACTGAGGACACAGAATAAAACCAAACATAAAACACATAAATTTTCTTATTATTATCAAGGTCTATATTTTTTTACTACCTTCTGACTTTCTGGATTTCCTTCGATTGGTTCATGTACTTGCAGTGCAACTGTGTTTAAAATTAAAAAATAAAAGAAAAACATGAATTTAAAAAGTTGTTAAGTTTTCCAGCTCATTTTTTTATATTTTAGAATCTGAGTGACAACTTACCATTGCGAGAATCTTTTAACTGTTTATTAATTTCTATAACTAAATATATGAGGAAGGCCATAATAGCCAAACAGATAGCCAAAGCAGCACTCAGTAGACAGGCAACTGTATAGTAATTTCTTGAATCTCCTGTGTTTTCTGCTGACATGAAATAACAAAAGAAGTTCTGTATTCAAAGACTCATTGAAGTCATTTAATGTTTCACTTTAAAAAATAGATTACCTTCAGTGGTGGGCTTTGATTTTTCTCTAGATATGTTCTGGTCATCCTTTGCCACACCACAGTGATACATCTGAGTATCAGACAAACTGGAATTCTTGAAATAGCTGTAGAGACATCCTTCAGAGTTAAATTTGAATCCACTTTCCTCTGCATTGTCAATTAAGTTGAAACCTGGAAACGTCTCAATTGACTCGGCTCTAAAACAGAGCAAATTCTCATCTTCAGGACATGATTTATTTTGAGAGGCACGGAAAGCTGAGCAATGGAGAGTCACTGAGTCATGGAGATGAGGTGGAACAGATGTGGGCACCGTGGTGACAGCAGATTCTAGTTTCACAAAAATAAAATATTATTTTCCTTAGAAACACTAGAAAAGCGTAGAAGCATTTATACAGAAAAACCTCAATTCATACAAAAACAATGTCATCGACATTTTATTATATTTTTTGATTAACTTACCTTTAACTGTCAGATATGTCAGTTTCATAAATGTCTTGTTTCCCTGATGCTTTCTAAGACAGAAATAAATTCCAGAATCATTTAAACTTGCGTTCTTTATCTTTAACACCCATATTCCAACACCTATATCAAATTCAATATGAGGATACATATTCCCAGTATTCGCAAGATTTTCAGCAGAATTTCCAGAATCTATCCTCATCCAAATTATTTCTCCAGCAGACCTGCGTGAGCATGTCATCTTCACAAGTCCTCCAACATTTACAGTTTGTGTTTCAATAATGGGATGATCTTTACAACCTAAATAGCCATAAAAAAAACAGTTAAAAACCGCAGATAAAGAAACATAAAGTGAAACATGGATTAAATCTGAGGAAATAACTTACGACCATCTTTGAGCATCAAGAGTAAATAAATTAAAAGCATTCTTTTCTGGTGATCCGATAGAGGTTTGCTGTGATTCTGTTGCCTTATTAGATATGATTCAACTAAATGTGACCAAATAAACTGGGAGGAGCCAGTTTTAAGGAACTATGATTGGCTGAAATTTAAAACAATCTTGCTGCCCTTTTAGTTTCCTACCACAGTGGATATAAGGTGAGGCCCTCTCAGACACAAAAGCACTAAACAAAAAACATCAGTAAGCTGCTGTTATTTCATGGTAGATTCTCATTGTGGTTTTTTGTCAGACATGGTTATAAAAAGCTCAGAACCTCAGTTTATCCTCATTTGGCATTTAGAGTTTTTTCATCTCATGGTTTCTTCACCTTCAGTGTAAACCAAAATGCACTAAAGCAAGAAAGAAAAAAATAACAGTTTTTATAAAAGATAATTTCTCAAATATATATTAACTTACTATGGAGCTGCTTGTAAGCAAACTAGTCATAAGGCCCCAAAACACTTTGCAACCTTGTTTTGCTCTTTCGGTAAATGTTTGAGGACTCCTGCCACTGTCATGCCTGCGGCCTCACAAAATTAGCTGAGTTTGTCCAAATATGTGAGAAACAGAGGGGTGAGGGGGGCAACATTCTCCTTCGACTGACTGTTCTGCTGTCGCTTTGAGGTTCCATGATGCCGACTTTGGTGTTACACCTCGAAGCAAGACGGGGGTGACTAAGTTGAAATGTTATGTGAAGTTGAGTCATCTTTATGGAGGCTCAGACGTTGGTGGCACATTGTGATTAAATCAGTGAAAAGACCTACTCTTTAACTTCACTTTTCCACTGACTAAAATAACATTCTTATGAAAGACGTTTTACTTTGTACAGGACTGCCTGGATGCAGACTGAATTTCTACAATTTCCCTTTAAAAAAACATTGCCACAGATTATTGTTCTTCACATGTGGTCTTTCTTTCGAAAATACTGCATGTGTAATAAGCTGAAGTAGTTCTTTGTAACTGACACATGGGATTTGCCTCATTGTGTCATGACTAAGAACTTTGAGCTCTGCACAACTGTCTTGAAAATATGCATGAGAAAACATCTTTCATCATTAAATGTAAAGAAATAATATTTTTTTCCAATCCCTTCAAATCTTATTACACAATATGCACAAGAAAATAAAACATTAGCATAACCGAGGCATTAATCCTATACAGTATGATGAGACTAGGGGAAGCATTATATTTTCAAATATAATTGATGGGGCGTGCTCCGGTGGCGTAGAGGTTAGCACGCCCCACGCTTGGAGGCCCTCAGTCCTCGACGCGGCCGTCGCGGGTTCGATTCCCGGACCCGACGACATTTGCCGCATGTCTTCCCCCCTTTCCTGTCAGCCTACTATGAAAAAAGGGACACTAGAGCCCACAAAAAGGACCCCCTGGTGGGGAAAAAATAAATAAAAAATTTGATTGATGAAATTAATAAAACACACCACAGTTTCTATCGGACAACCTCCTGTTTGAGAAGTTGTGGTTGGTATGATTCAGCTATGATGTGATTTCTTAACATTTATCATCCCAAGGAGCCTTTTTGCTCTGGGCCCATCACCCAATGTGCACAAAGCTTCATCCCTTCCATCCAGTTTGTCAATAGAACATATATCACTTACATGGTGTTTTTAGGCTTAAGTGCTCCAAAAATGTCTAGACACATCTTATAACACTGAAGTGTCCAAAAGATGAAGCATCTTATAAAGTTGTTATAGGATGTTGTTCAGAGTTTAGCTGGATGAGACAACATTTTTCAGTGTTAACATACAAAGAGTCTATGTGTTTTCTTTCCCAGATTTCAGACACCAGTACAATTTGAAGAACTGTGCTTTTTTTATATTCGGAGGCTTTGCTGTATTTTGGTTTGTATTTTTCAGTAGGCTATTGTATTTTGCTTTTTTTAAAATTGGAAAATCGATGTTCCCTTTATTCATAGGAATATTATTTTGCTTTGTTCAGGTCTCCGTAGTTTATTTCTTCTGAGTTGAAAACTGAATTTTCTCATATTCACTTAATTTTTGACTGCAAACTAAGTTTGAGAACTTGAGACATGTAAATATCACAACATTTCTAAGTGGAAAATATTGTTAGTAGATGGTATAAACGTCTATAAAAAAGTTTGAAAAAGAAGTAAAAATTAAAATAAATGGAAGAAAAGGTTCACATAATAACAGTCACTGGCCACTTGGCTAACAATAAGCTTATTGTTACTATTTCAGCCTTATTATGGATTTTGATATTTAGTTTTAATTGTAGCACAATATAACTAACTCAATAGTTAAAGTCAAATTTACAGCATTGGTGTAATTGTCGTCCATCGTAAGTAGACAAACCAGATGGAGATAAAATAATGTATAATGTCATTAGCAGGACATTTTTGTCGCTGAAAACAATCAAAAAAATTTCACAACAGGGATTTGTAATGCAAAGCCGTATTGCAATTAATACCAATTCCACTCTCACAATGTTTCTGTATTGGCTGCTAATATTTTGTCAAAGAGATTCAACACAACACCCATAATATCCTGCTCCAGCAGGACTTGAATGTAAAATTCAGTGACTTGATTAGGAAATTACTACTACTAACGTTTTGGCAACAAACTGAAACATTGTTATGCTTCTAAAGGTCTGACCTATGTGATTTAAAACACACTGCTAGTCTTTAGCCTCATGTTGTTTTTTAGACAAAACATACAGGAAACATCCGTACTTCATAAAATTAAGATTTTAAGAATGCCTTGACTGGTTTTTAAGCTGATTTCTGCACAGCTCTCTCTCTCTTTAGTGCATCTCAATTCCAGTTCTCAGGGCCCCCTGCTCTGCATGTTTTAGACATGCCTCTATTCCAGAACAGCTGACCGAAATGATAGCATGACCTCTTCTGCAGCCATCAAGTATTGCAGAAGACTTTTAGTCACCCACAGATTCAATTCAGGTGTGTGGCAGAAGGGAAACACCTAAAACACGCAGGGCACAGGGGGCCTGAGGACTGGAATTGGAGGTCAGTGCAGAGCGGATTATATAATACAGCCACACTGAGAAGCACAGTAGTTAATACAGTCTCTTTCAGTATGAACACTTAAGAAAGCCCTTAGTTCCTAAAACCTGAAATTTGTTATGTCAATAAAAGATGATGGCCGGCCTAAAATAAAGGTTTTCAAGTGGTACAAATAAAAAAAAAAATGCCTGTACAACACATCAGATTGGATTTAACATTGCTGATGACGTCACATACGAATGACCCAAAATAGGCGGAGTTAACTGCGATTACAAATGCCAGACCAGTACTGGATCATCCCTTGTACGATCTAATACTCCATAAATAATGTCTTAAAAAAATAGTCTGGTCACTGCTACAGTTGCAACAAGTGTGTATAAATCGTAGATGGAAACTAATGGCTGATTAACATTGCTGTTTCTGACTGGAACAGTTTGGTTTGCGGCTATCAACTGGGTCAATATGTTGTTGACCACAAGACAAAACTGTTTTGGTCTGACAGCAGAATAACTGAGCAGCACAAAACCACAACTTCTATTGTGTGACAACAGCTAAGGTTTTGCAAGATGCGGAGCTCACTGGGCTGCATTGGCTTTAGACCTAGTGCCATGTACAAAAACATGCATTATACTGCAAAGCTAACATATTATGAATAAATCTAATGCCAAATTATATCATACTCCAAGCTGTCATGCTACAAAAAAATCTGGATATTTGTTCATAGAAGAGACAGAGTAAGAGGTCTCCTGAAAAAAAAAAATACTACAAAACATAGCCAAAGTTTATTAAGAATGGTTCTTTGTTCTAAGTACTGTGGCTTAGCATGCACATTTGTTGACACATTGCTAAAAGAGAGAGGCAAACAAATTCACACTAACTGCTGAGAAACAAACGATGTATGGAAACTTTTGCACTGCTGTGGTTTGGCTCTCAAAGAGGGGTGAGAAAACAAAGGGGCTTTTCTTCCTGTCTCACTTCTTGCTTTCATCTTAAAAAGCAGACCTTATGCTGCTCTTTCTTAAGATAAAAGAGAAATAAAGGTACACTTCAATTACTCTAACTTTTTCTTACATCCAAAAAAGCTGCTGCAAAGCAATTGTCCCCACACAGGATGGACATGAAGTTCACTTTCTTCTCCAGTTGATGCAATATGTGCAGCAGCTGACGGACTTCAATCATGTCTGAATGTAAAGCAATAAATTACCACAGAACACAAATTAGGGTTAGTTAAAATGAGTAATGCATCACTTAATTTTTCAAACTTTGATGGATAAAGATTGTTGTACTATTTTGTTCTATATATTTCGATTGAATTATAATATAGTAATCACATAACTATCATAGCAGTTTGCAAGACCTCATTCAGCCTGCTGAAGTCTCTTGCGGCCCACAGGGTTTATATCCGGCTGATGCACATAGAAAGGTCTGTTCTGAGTAAACACCTTCAGCAGCTGGTCAAAGAGCAGCGAAAAGCCAACACAACTTCTGATTCTCAGTGTGGCTGTCCATTATTTTGTTTAATTTCACTTTTAAAATTAAAAAAAATACAATAAAATCTTGCTTTATAAACTGTGGAAAGTTGTGATGGACAAATGCAACGTGGTTAACTCTTAAAATTACAACTCTGTTGGTGTTTGTGTAAGAAAGTACTACACCTTTGAGTAAATAACTTAGAAAAAGCCCCATGCATAAAAATACTAAAAAACAGGGCAAGTTTTGACTGGTAAAAGTGAATGTAGCCACTTAAGTGTCAAAAGGTCAAGTGATCCTATTGCAGTTTTAGGTTAACTACCTTCTTTAATCATTTGAAAAATAATTAAATTATTGTAATTCTGTATTAGAGGAACATTAAAACAATTAATTTCAGACTGTGCGACATGAGACAGCATGGACTTGTGTACAAAAAAACAAAAAACAAGAAGTATAACCTAATCAGCTTCTGATTGATGTCTTTTCTTTCTTACCAGAGATGCCCCCTGCAGGCCAAAAAAAGGTTTTCAGCTCTGAGGATCATCTACTTTAACTCGAACATAAACTGCTTCAGAGGCTCTGGTATCTTACTTCAAAAATGTATATTGTTGAATTGATATGCCTTTTGCTATTACTGTGGGGTGTCAAAATGCTAAGCAGAAGAGTTTCTGGTGGTAATCAATTTTGAAGGCAATTTTGAAGACTGAAACAAATTCACCGATTGTATAGTTTTATTAGCTGATTTTATTATTGCTGAATATAAATCCTGACCCCAAACCCAAAACCAAGTTTCCAAGGGGATACAGAAAAAAAAGAAACAAATATATTATAAAGATTAATTTGAATTTTAACTCAGGAAAATCATTTCCTGAAAATGTTTTGCTCCCATCAGGCCTACAGCATCTCATGAGGTAACTAGAGGCAGTGGTCATGTATTTAAGTGTAACATGGTCATACATGCACATTTGTTTAATTTAATTTTTCTTTTTTCTTTTAGTTTATATGGTCTGAACTGTTTTGCACTCTGACGATCATAATGTAGGAAATAATTTACCTACTTTTTCAGATTTCTCAAATTTTTTTGAACTCTTATGTGAACTTTGGCCAACAGTGTATCTATTTTGCTAGATCCCAATTAAAGAATTAATATTCAGTTTAGGCATATTTAGATTTTGTATTAAGAAAGTTTAAAATAAACTTTGAAAAAAAAAAACGTCACACATGAACACGTAATAAAATTTGATTAAAAAAAGCAGATCCTCTTTTTTAACAGAGATTTGCTATCAATCTCATTAATCAGAAACTCTTTCACCTGTATTTACCATTTAGCAATAGAAAAAAAAAATCACTTTTTATTTAAACCACACAGTTTTAGAAACTGTGTTATACTACACATTATAAAATATTAGGATTATTGTTTCAATTGATTCACACTTCAGTATGCATCAGAGAAATACACACAAGTACGCCAGTGCTAAATGAAAACAAAATAAAAAAATAAAAACAGGTGTTTTAACAAGACTTAAGGTTTTCACCACTGTAAATGGAGTATTTAACCAGCCAAAATATAACCTGGTTAAATACTTTTTCAAAGAATTGAAGAAAAAAATAAAATAAAAATCCAGTAGCAACCAGATTTATGAAGATATTAATCAAATACTAATCCATTGACACCACTGTAGACAACCTCTGATGTTTCTTTGTTTCTTCTCTCTATTCGGGCAGCTTTCCTTTTGGTGAATGTGGGACCAGTGTAAACCAGCGAGTCCTCGTCTCTCTGAGGAAAGATTAGATTTATGGAAAAATATAGTACAGGGTCAGAATAAAAAAAAAAAAAAAAAACATATGCAGGTAATAATAGTGGAACAAGTTAGAATTTACCTGCTGAATTTGCTGATCATCATGACCCCCTTTATCATCTGTTTGATGTGCAATAGAGATTTTAGAAAAAAATCAAGAAAAACATTTTTACGCAATGTTAGATATACTGATAGATTTTGATTTACCATTTGAACAGTGACAAGTTTTCTTCATAAGGATGTAACTGAGAACGAATATAATAATCACACTTGCAGTCAAAATGGCACATAACACAATAAAAACTACATTTTTCTTCTGCAGATCTGACATGCTGGGACCTGAAAACATAAAAACCCCGATAACAAAATATTATTATAACAAAATGCAAGATAGAAACATTTTCTGGTAAATTCTTTTAAATTCAGTCCTATTTAATGAAATTCAATATATTCTAATAGTTAATTTATTTTAGTGACTCAATTCACTAAATGAAACAGATAATTACAAAGAGATTCATGTTTTTAAACCTTTACTTAATTGTGAATTACTGCTTATGAAAGTAAAACATTGAAGTAGGAATATTACATCAAAAAACATTAAATAAAGAAATATGGGCTTGATTAAAAGTATGTTTAGTATTTGCTTAATGGTTATTGTTTTCAAAGGATACTTTTAATCTGGCAAATGAACCTTTTTAAAATACATTCTAATTTATTGAAAATGACTGTGCACCTCCATAAATATTTAAAGGATTGGATTAACTGTACCTTCTATGTCCAGTTTGGTTCCATTTCCAAACAAAATCATTCCACAAGAGGCCACAGCACAGTAGTAAGTCCCAACATCAGAAGCAGAGATGTTCTTCGAGAAGCTATAGATACATTTTCGCCCAGATTGATCCTCAGGACTGTTCTCACATTCATTACCGGGGTTTTCAGGAGCGTAAATTAAACTGGGATTAGATCTATTTGATGCAGCTATGAACCAGAACACCCTATGATCTGTTGAACAAGTTTTATCTTGAGCGTTAAAGAGGACTGAACAATGTAGAGAGACTGGGCTTCCTGGATGAACTCGATCAGGTAGACGGTGTTGGACAATGGCAGTGTTGCTTGATTCTTTTCCTGGAAAGAAAAAAAAGCAGTATTTAAAAATAGTGGCTTATTCTTTTATTGTTCCCACTAACCATATTGTAAAATAGTCTTTTGCATATATTTACTTCTCCTTACCACTGATTCTCAGAAATTCCCCCTTTAAAAAAGTCAAGTTAAGCTGATTAACTTTTAAGCAATAGTAAAGGCCAACATCCCTGTGCTGGACTCTACTAATGTGCAAGATAAAGGATTTTGCCTCTTGCTTTGCTGTAATATGAGCAGTTTCTAGAACATCACTAAAATTGAAGGAATATGTTCCTCCCAAGAATTCAGGCCAGTGTCCAGGAATAAACCTGATCCAGTACAGCCTTGCTCTATGCTCAGAGGTCAAGCGCGGGCAGGTTAGGGTCACATCTTCTCCAACAGCAACAGTTCTTGTTTCAACACTCAGATTATCTTTGCATCCTATAAAAACACAACAAAGCAAACAAAAAACAGAACAGAGAAAGTTAGAAATGTGTCTTTTTTTTTTAGTACAATCATGTGCAGAAAATGTGGAAAGGAAATTACATTTTACACTTACGTCCAACTACGACAGAGAGCATGAAGTAAAAAATGATCAGCATTTTTTCATTAATCCACTTGAGGCTTTGTTAATGTGAGGACACATTGTCATCGGGAATTTAAATGATTCACTTTATTGTAAGCATATAAAGAGGGCGGGGAAAAACTTAAGACAATTTGATTGGCCATTGGTGATGTTGCTATTTACACCTCAGTGGAAATAATATCTGCAAACTTTCCGCCCAAAACACATAACACATACATCTAACCTTTGTGTTGTTTTTCATGCTTGGTTCAAATCAGAAAAAGATACAATATAAGTTGCTGTAACTGTGATACACCTTAGCCATAATTTTGCCTTTTATTAATGGATATTGGACACTACAGGATGGCAAAGCTTTGATTGATTGGCCTTTACTTCAGAAAGGGAACAGAAGTAACCACATTCTGTACTCTGTAGTTTTATAGTTGCCTTAATTTTTTTTTCATTAAACAAAACAAACAAAAAATTCCTTGAGAAAATTAGCTTTCTCAAAGAAAAAAAAAACTATCTGTGTGTGTGTGTGTGTGAGCATGTGCATGTTCACAGGATTTTAAAGAATTAACGCCACAGCATGTTATGGATTTTTATACCAGCTTAGTATTGCATCCAATAGGTTTCTGGACAATGATTCATTTTGATTTGATAAAAACAAAACAATTGATTGTCTTCTTACAATCAATGGTATCCTGATTGTATACCAGGCAATCCAAAGACTCAGGATTGCCTGTTTCCTGAGTCTTTGGGCATATTTTCCATACTATAATGTGAGAAAGGTTTATTATGTACAATACTCACCTTAATGTTAAAAACAGCAACGATATGAACTACACTTAAAATAAGTTATTTTCTCTAGACCCCTATTACAGTCCCTTAAACAGCAAATATGTTGCTTGTAAAATACACAAAAAAAGTATGAACCACTAAAATGCTAATGTAAGTAGAAGACAAGAATTTATTTGACCATTATGCTAAGTATTTACAGAATAAGCAAGGACAAGAGGAACAAAAAATGAACTTAAATAGAAACTTTAAGCTACAGAGTCTCCAAGGCCAAGACAACAAAGCACCACTTCTATTGTTATGGATTACAAGATACAATGTCTGAGCTCTAAGTTTAACTACAAGAATAGAGGAGAAAAAGGGCCTTTTCAGTTCTCTTGCCTTTTCAGAAGTACGCATTCATTCACACAAAAGACACACAGAAGTGTACAACAACTATATCTCTGCAGAGCAAAGCCTCGGAAAAGTAGCACACCATCTTGATTCTTTATTCTTTGTGCAGTGGCTGACAAGTTGAAACAAATCTCAGAAGAGGCAGTAAGGCAAATATGAAACATAAAGGAGAAAGAGATCTCTCATGAAGAGCGCCCCTACAGGTCAGTAACTGTAACATACACTTTTTTGGAATAATATAGGGAAGAAATAAAATATAACAGTGCAATAGGCAAAAAAAACCCTTAAACAACAAATACCATATATGGTAATATGCTTCAAATAATTCCTTATTGTTAATTCTTTAAAATGTAAATGTTATAAGTTAAATAAATATCCATAGTAAGTCATTTGTTTGGTTCATGAACATAATATGTATTCAATCTTTTGATGCAACATCTGGCAAAGAAATAAAAGAAAAATAAGGTGAACTGAATGTAAATGAGCCAAAATGAAAGCTGCTCTCTTGATGGCCCTTCAACCCAGTCAGGAAATGTGCTGCCAAGTGTTGAGAGTATGTTTTATACTCACTGCTCTCCTTCGACACTACTTTTTTAAGATTGGTTTGGCAATATGAAAACCAACCTTTCTGTGAAGAAGAAAGAAGCTGATTGTGAATAATGAGATATATCTATCGCTATTAAATAGACTAGTTCAGTAGCAACACTTGAAGTAGAATGGAGAACTGAGCAGCAAGTGCACCAACTTATGAAGTGATCAATCTGCAAAGGTCAAAACTGTAGTAAAATACAGACTGGAACATTCTGGCTTGGGGTTTTCTTTTGACTCAGCATGCAGCTGACCAAAGGGCAAAATATGGTCAGACTATATCTTTTTACAATATAAAGCACCTGAGGGGTATATAACCACATCTCCTCTGGTTTGACTGTAGGCGTCATCCTGTGTTGAATCTCACACTTTCTTGCCTCATCTCTTGTTTGGTGCCTGCTTCTAACCTGCTGGCTGGTCAATAATGGTGAGAAAAAAAAAGAAAGATTTCTGAATAATAAAATCAGATCAAAATTTATGAAACAATGAAACCTCTTGATCAAAACAGTAACTGTTGGACAAAACAGTGTGAATTATTGCTCATGCTTTGATTCTCTCTCTTTCTTTCTCTCTTTTTGTCTCACTAAATATGTTGCTATTTTTCTTCATAGGTTTCATAGTGAATCTAAATTACTTTCCTCTTTGTAGAGCCATTCACTGTCCTCTAATCAATCACTGAGACGATTATTTGGTTAAGATGATATGGTAGGCAGATACGTCTTGCAGCTTTGTCTCACTTCATATGTGGTGAATTTTATAGTCAGGTCTGTTCTGAGAAAACAGCTTCAGAGGTTGGTCAAAAGGCGGGGAATGGCCTATTGCATCTCTTGACAGTCAGTGTAGCTGCTTTACTGCTCATCTTTCTGTGGTTTTTGGTTTCATAGAGCGGTAAGTCCATTACAAGAAAAAAAAAAAATATATATATATATATATCTCAGTACATTTACCATTTAAAAGTGTAAGATGTATGTTTACAACATCAAAGACTTGTTTTGTGGCTTGTATTACCCTTGCTTCTGCTTGATCTTGTTGCATCATAAAAGGTATTATGCTGGACTAAAAAGAGCACACAGTGTAATCAAACTAATAAAAATGCTCTTCCAGTACAATAAGGTAGTATAATCCTTACTACCAGGTAAGGATTATACACAGATACTGTCAAAGAGGCAAATTAAAAGTTCACAAAGACATATTTTTAAGTCAAATGGAAAGTGAGAAAAACAAAAAATATAAACCACAAGACAACAGTTTTGCAGTAAGCAATAGGGTCTGACAAATCCTGTCTGACAGATAGAGAATGACAGAAACCTGAACTGGCAACAACTTTTTTCAGCTGCAGTCACTCAGGGTCAGCACTCAGTCATAAACATCCTACCCTAACTGCAAAACGTACTCCAGTATCAATACTCAGTTTATGTATAATAAACATAAATACCATGTGTTTAAAGTCAGGTAAATAAGCCAGTTTAGGAGCTCAATAAAGATTGCATTTTTTTAATGGGGCCATATTTGCAAGAAGTGCATTTATAGGTTGAGCAGCAAAGTTGAGTATGTGGTACATCCAAGGAAAACTCCCCCAATTCTTAGCAATTTGTTATGTAGGTGTCAAAGTTAATTAAAAGAGAACTTGTACTTCTAAAGCAATCTGTTCGCTTCCGCTTTATTTAGATTACAAAAAATATAAAAATAAAAAATAAAATCAAGTGACAGCTTCAAAACACCAGATATTTTTTAAATTTGCTAATCAATTATTACAATATGTGTTTGCACCATATGAATATTCAAAACAAGATATCTTGCTATAAATTAGAATTTTTATTTATTTATTTCTTTTTTAATTAGTAATGTTGGTTTTTTTTGTACACCTGTGTTGATCTGTCCAATCAGAAAGTCTTATGTTTAGGCTAATAACAATTTTCCCACATGCACCCCAGTCTTTGAGCATTCAGAGATTAACATTGAATTTAAATTGGAGCCAACAGTGAATGCAGACTTATCTTGTTTTTCTGTCTGTGTTTAATATTTACACAATATATTTCTATTTTGGCTGTTGATCAGACTTGTTCAATTAACATAAAACACAAAAAGTTGATACATTTAATGAAAAAGATGAAGAACATTTTAATGGTTGCATACAGTTTTCATACTAAAATTGCAAAATCCTTTATTCCATAACAGCAGCATAGATCTTTTTTGTCTCCGTGTTTGCCTTCTTCTTTCCATTATCGTCATTCATTACTCTGAAGATGACAGCAGAGTAAATATTTGCCTGCCATTTTTTGCATAGCACTTGTTTTGCTTGCTGGGCTGCTGAAACTGAAGTTAGAAAAAAAGAAAGAAAGAAAATTATGGAAATTACATAGAACATATCAATTAGATTTTTCAGTGTAAAAAAAAATAAATAATGACTTAAGTTACCGTTGCTATTGCTTTCCTTTATGGTATAAATAAGGACAGCTAAAACAATTAGGCTGATGGCCAAGGCAAATCCAAAGACAATGTTGAGCAGCGATGAACAAGTGGGGGCTTCTGTAAAGAAATCTACAAGAAAAAACTTGAATATTAGTGCAAGATTATTTTTATATACTCAAATATTAAAGAATAGCATTAACTGTCATTTATAGTAAATTGGAAATAGTTTGTCTGATAAAGGATATTTTGTTTAGTTAATGACTTTATAAAGAAAAATAAACAATACTGTACAAATAGCTATGCTTAAAAAGTAAGTTTAGTCTGGTATATTTAATAAGCTTTAATGATAAGTCATGTGGTCCTTTGACCTTCAAATAATGTCAATAAAACCTCAAATGTAAAGATTAACATTAGTTATTACGCAGTCATTTTATAACTCTCAAAATGAGGAACTCAGAATATTAAACCATTTATTATGATGTACAACGGGCTTGCGTAAATAGTTTAGCATACCGCAAAACATTCAGTTATTGGCAAATGAAAAGAAGATTTAGATTTTACCTCATCCCGTTTATGGTTTCTGGATAAAGTATTACATGCATTCATTTATTGTGTTGCATCTATTTTACTTTAAAGGCAATTGCTAGCCATGCAGCCGCATATCTAATAAAGTACGCTACTATAAATTTGTCACCATAGTTGAAACAAATTCTCTGATAAAGAGAAAATCTAAGACTTTTACCTTTATAATGCAGCTTTGTTTCATTTCCAAATAATATCTGTCCACATGCAGCCACAGCACAGTGATGAGTCCCAGCATCAAACGTCTCAGAGAAGTTGTAAAAACATTTCTGTGCAGAGGGAGCTTCGGGACTACTTTCGCAATCTTCTCCACTGTTTTCTTGTACATAGAGCAAACTGGGATGAGAATGATCCAATCCAGCCTTGAACCAGTACACCCTGTTTTCTGCTGGACACGATTTCTTCTCAGAGTCAGAGAGAACTGAACACTGTAGAGTCTCACCAGTTTCTGGATAAACTAGGCTAGATTGACGCATCTGAATGATATCAGTGATATCTGATTCTAATCCTGGAAAAAAAACAAACAAACAAACAAACAAAAAAACAACATGTTTCAGTCTCACAATCAAAAGAAAATTACTCATAATATGATTTGTAAGTAATTTATTAATGATATTACCTTCAACCTTTAGAAAGTTACCCTTAATAAATATGAAATCAAGTTGTCTGATTTTAATACAGTAGTAAAGTCCATTGTCATTTCGCTTAGCTTTATTAATATACAGAAGAAATTTTCCCTCTTCTTGTTTTGTCTGAATGTAAGAAATCTTGGAAACATCATCGTCCATGAAATTAAATGTTGCTCCAAGAAATTCAGGCCAGTTTCCAGAAACAAGTCGGATCCAATACAAAGTTTCTCTGTAGAGAGCGGAGGTCTGGTGTGGACAACTTAGGGTCACATTTTGTCCAACAGTTACCGTCTTTACTTCAAACTTAAATTCTTCAGTACAACCTGCAATACAAAAAAATTGATTCATCATAGAATATCTATTGACAGGAGAAGACAATATATCTTCACTGTGCTAAAGTTATGAATGCTGGCATAATCTTTGTTTCACAAAAACATTTAGTATAGATTTCCTTCATACTCACAGCCAGCTCTGATCATAAGCAGAAAATATACGATCAAGGGCATTTTGTCACTACACCTCTTCAGACTGTGTACAATACAGAAGATCATAGGTTGGGTCAAACTAATATAATTACGTTCAGGGGGAGGGAACTATTTAGTGTGATCTGATTGGCCATTGTGTCATGATTTGTGGTGGAGAGGTGGTGAGGCAGCAAACGGAAACCCAGGGCGTAGTGAAAAATGATGTTTATTGGTGAAAATGTCCAAAAGCAATCCAAAAACCAGGCAGCACGGCAAAGCAAAATCCAGGGCTCAGCACCGGTAGCACTGGATACACGAAGGACAAGAGACGTAACAAGACGTGACTCGACGTACACAGACGTAGGACCCGACAAAGACACAGAGACACAGGTGACACTAAATACACATGAGGTAATCAGGGAACGAGACACACCTGGGAACTAATCAAGGGGAGACAGGACAACACAGAGACTCAGACACACAGGAAACTGAAATAAATACACAGAAAAACATGGAACATGACAGTACCCCCCCCTTAAAGGGCGGCTCCAAGACGCCCAAAACAGAAAACACAACAAGGGTGGGCGGAGGGGAACTGGACGGGGGGCCAGAGTCCAACACAACAAAAAACAAACCCAACCGGGTGGGTGGTGTCTCAGGGGCGGAGCAGGTCCGGGGGCCGACCTCGGCGCAGGAAGCGGGAGCCACGGAGGAGGTCCGGGGGCCGTCCGCGGCGCAGGAGGCGGGAGCCACGGAGGCGGTCCAGCGGCCGTCTGCGGCGCAGGAGGCGGGAACCACGGAGGCGGTCCGGCGGCCGTCCGCGGCACAGGAGGCGGGTATCACGGAGGCGGTCCGGCGGCCGTCCGCGGCGCCGAGAAGCAGTCTCTGGTGCCGCCCGGAGGCGGCAACGGGGAGCACTGGGAGGCTCGGGACTGACACTGGGAGGCTCGGGACTGACACTGGGAGGCTCGGGACTGACACTGGGAGGCTCGGGACTGACACTGGGAGGCTCGGGACTGACACTGGGAGGCTCGGGACTGACACTGGGAGGCTCGGGACTGACACTGGGAGGCTCGGGACTGACACTGGGAAACTCGGAACTGGCACTGGGAAACTCGGAACTGGCACTAGGAAACTCGGAACTGGCACTAGGAAACCCGGAACTGGCACTAGGAAACTCCTCACTTACTGAGGGCGGCAGCGGAGGAGTGCCGGCGAAGCGCCTCGGGGCCGGCAGCGGAGGAGTGCCGGCGAAGCGCCTCGGGGCCGGCAGCGGAGGAGTGCCAGCGAAGCGCCTCGGGGCCGGCAGCGGAGGAGTGCCGGCGCGGCGCCTCGGGGCCGGCAGAGGGGGTGATGGCTCCGTGAGGCGACCAGGGGCCGGGTCCACCGGCGGCTCAGCTCGTTTTCTCGGGGCTGGCAGTGGAGGGCGTGTTCCCGGAAGGCGACGAGGGGCCGGATCCACCGGCGGCTCACGTCGCTCTTTCCGGGCAGGCAGAGGATGTGGTGTTCCCGGAAGGCGACGAGGGACCGGGTCCACGGGCGGCTCACGCCGCTTCTTCTGGGCAGACTGCGGAGGTGGTGTTTTCGGGAAGCGACCAGGGGCCGGGTCCACCGGCAGCTCAGGTCGCCTGCTTCCCTGGCGGAGGTAACGGAGGGGACCGAATCCGAGGGGTGCCAAGACCAGTCTAGTCCCCCGAAAACCCTCCCGGTCCAACTGGGCCAAAAAGGTAGCTACCTCACCTCGTTTGTGGTCGGGTCCTTCTGTCATGATTTGTGGTGGAGAGGTGGTGAGGCAGCAAACGGAAACCCAGGGCGTAGTGAAAAATGATGTTTATTGGTGAAAATGTCCAAAAGCAATCCAAAAACCAGGCAGCACGGCAGAGCAAAATCCAGGGCTCAGCACCGGTAGCACTGGATACACGAAGGACAAGAGACATAACAAGACGTGACTCGATGTACACAGACGTAGGACCCGACAAAGACACAGAGACACAGGTGGTAATCAGGGAACGAGACACACCTGGGAACTAATCAAGGGGAGACAGGACAACACAGAGACTCAGACACACAGGAAACTGAAATAAATACACAGAAAAACATGGAACATGACACATTGATGGTGTTTGTTATCTATATAAATCACCTGAATATTCTAACCTACTCTTATAAAGCAAACTTTATCATAAGTTTCTTCACGTGATTACCTAAAATCAGCTCTGTTTGAGAACATATTATTATTAAAAGTTTATTAAAGGTGAATCTCAGGAGATAAAACGCAATGAAACTCATTTTGTCTCTATGGTCTTAAAGTTTATTTTGCTATTTGATAGTTATTCTCTATGTATCTTCAGAAATACCTGACCTGTTATGATGTTACTACTTCCATCTGACAATAACAATCTATTAACAAACTGTTAATATAGTATTAATATAGTAACTAGATTTATAACAGAGTAGCAAAATAGTTACTATGTTCTGGCGGAACATAATCATAACAATAAACAGGAACAGGATTATGAACAAATTAACAAAATGCTTTTCCAGAGCCAAATCCAATTACCTCAGAACTGTAGCCTTTTGACCGAAACAAAAAAACATTTGTCTAAAATTATAATTTTCAGTAAGTAAAATTGGGACTAAACATGTAAGCATTTTCCTCTGTAAATATGCTTCTATGTCTAATGGCATGGAATTGACAGCAGAGGTCAGTAATAACTCGATTAACCAGAATATATAAAGAAAACAACGCAATTTAATCCACAGATTAAATTATGTGCCATAAAGTGGAACAAAAATTAAATCAGTGAAGAAAAAAATGTGCAAATATGCATAAGAGCAAAGAACAAAAGGAATAAATTGTAAATATTAACTGAATGTTTATAAAAAGGTTTCTCTCTATAAAAGAATTGCACAACGTGGTATGACTGGGAGAAGCGGAAACTTTCATAAAAATAGTCTTACTGTTGAAAACATACATCTGTATTTCTGAATCGAACATTCCAGTCAAATATAAATCCCTATAGTTCTCAAAAAGTTAACTTTCAGAAAGATAAGGACATTGCAGGCATAGTTTTTCCTACCAACACAAGTAATAAATTCAACAGTAATGGCCTCTTTGAACACTTCTGGCCCAGGACTGCTGTTGAAGCTTTAATAAAGTTTGCTGCACAAAATTTGGATAAGTCAAGAAAATACGACAATAATATGTCCAGTCAGATGACGTTAAACTAATATTTTTAGTTCTTCTGACTATTCCAATATTTTACCGAAATCTTTCTTTGTGGAGTAATTTCCTTTGATTATTTTCTATGTGGGGATAACTTGGGTTGTTAATGATGGCTCATGTACATTTCATGTTATTAGGTAAAGTTTAATGTGTAGTACATTTACCTACTGGGAATATCCTGAAAATTTAGCTATTCTCTTTCAATAGTATAGTTAACTATTTTCAGACATAAAAAATATAAAAATGCTTGGAATTAACTAAAATAAAAATTAATTTATATTATAAGGCCGATAGTCTTTGTCCTGGATGAACCCAAACGTTTGAATCTTGAGTCACTTTATCCGTCTAACCAATGGATGGTGAAAGCATTTGAGTACTCAGATATCTAAAGATGTGTTTCGTCTAATAAATATAAAAGGTGATGTAAACAAAATATTAAATTCAGATTAAAAAGGATTTACAGTAAACACAAAAGAACAACTTTGCTTGTAATGTTCTGTAATTTGAGGAGATTTATGCTGTCCCTCTTTAAAATAAATATCTTTCCTATTATCTTAAAAACTGACCAATACATAACCCTACACAGTGATGTCTGGACCACTTAGTGAAGTCACAATGTAAAACATCAGCACTTCATTAGAAACAAAAGGAAAAAGATCATTTGATGCAATAACACACAACGACATTTTCAAACTGAAAAGCTCCACCTTGTGAAGGAAGCTCCTCCTATTCACTGTGCAAGTGACGTCACTGGGTGGAGTATAGATGAAAGAGTTAGGGAGGTGTTTGTGGGCACATTTTCCATTCTCTGCAAATCAGAGCAGCTTGGTCAGTGAAGTGCATTAATATGTCCATGTTGAAAAACAGATGACAGCACTAAAGTCATAAAAGACTGGTATACCAAGTCAGAAAAGAGACAATATTAACAGGTTTGTTTATAAATCAGGATGACTACAATTATAAAAAAAGATATTTGTTGTCTCACTCAATTCAACCTAACTCCAGATGTTCTGAATTAAAATAATCATAGCAATTATCTTTGAAAAGTAAAACCTAAATAGTGTGAAGATCAATCCTTCTCTTGCAGCTGAAAAATTTAGTTGGCAACACTCCAGACTGGATCAGTTTGATTTGTGGTTTATCTAATGGTCAACTTCAAAAGTCAAGTCATATATTTATACTACAGGAAGTGTCCAAAAAACAAGAAACACGTTCAGATATTTATTACTTCCATTATGTGAACAAAATGCCATGCCCATATTTAAATGAGTAGTAAAATAAATATAAATATGTATATAATGATTTTTATTCTTATTATTATTTTGTGTTTTATTAGTTGTTTTACCTTAATTTTGTGCATAGAACTACTTTTAGTCATTTAGTTATTTAGTTAGTTAGTCATTTTAAGAAATCATAAAATGCTGCATGAGAATTTGAGCAATGCTGTGGTTGTGGTTTGTTCATGCGAGGGTGTGAAAACAAAGGGGCTTTCCTTCCTGTCCAAGCTGCAGCTTCACTCTGAAGAAAAAACACTTAAACCGTTTTTTAATTTGCATAAAATGATACCAACAAAGTAACACAATAATACTGTTTAAAACTAATATTATCCAAGATAATAAGCACAAATTCATTAATGCAAAATTAAGTTGGCTTGAATTATTTTCTCTCAAGTGCTTTTTCTTTCACTGCTTCTTTGTACAGAAAGGAGAATTGCTAGATTTATTTTATTTGTTGTACCTATGTTGCTTTTGTGAAAGTTATTTTTAAAAATTGTATGTTTTAAAGCCTGTTATGCTTTTTGTAAGCCATTTCTTTATTTTCTGTAACAGGTATAAAAACAAAGTTTCATAAGATTCAGTAAAATATTGCCGTTTCATTAACATGTTTTAATTTTGACTTTAAAGTAAGTAAAATGGGAAATATCAGCCTTACAATTAAATTAATGTGATGGAGCTTTATTTCTGACTTTGTTTCCTGTTGAAGCAAAGCGTGTGATGCATCTGTTCACAGTAAATAAGTTTTGTGTTCGGTCGAAGGGGTCTGAACCTCTCACCACAACTCCACTTGTCAGAATAGCTGTGGAAACCAGCTTTGTTTGTGACAGTAAGAAATGTGTTAAAGAGAGTTTATGAGGGGATAAAATCTTAAATATGTTACTTTACAACATGGATGGATTTAAGAGAAAGTGATGATGTGAAGCATTATTTTGGAAATAATTTGTATTTATTGCATACAGATATTAATGGAAACAAACATGATTGTGTGCAGAGTTTTTTTGCAAACTCTCAAGCATTGCACTGGAAATAGGAGAAGTTTACCGCCTTTGCAGATTTATTTTATTTTGACAATGTGATCGGGTTGGACTGGCATGGGTTGTGTAAAAAAGATTAAATAGTGTCATAAACCATTGAAACACATTTCAGTTTCTACTGTAAATGCTGAAGATGTTAAGCTTTCACCATCAATGATAAATATTATTTCATCTCAACAAATATACAATAAAGCTACTAGTCTTTTAACACTATAAGTAAAATATTTTACAAAAGGTACCAACACTTTGTTTCTCTTCAAATGTAATTAATTTTATCTAACAATAAGGCATTTTCACCTACATCTGTCTAAAATGGCACTCGTTTGAGTTGTACACTTTAACTTTATGTTTCACACAAACAATAAAAATGAGCTTAGTATAATGTATATTTAAAAGCTCCACCCCAGATTGGCCAACCTACTTTTTCCTGTCCATCTCTTTAGTGGGAGGGGCGAGAGGCGGAGTGATAGGGAGGTGTTTGTGGTCACACCACTGATCTAAAAGTATCTCTGTTACTTTCAGAAATGCAGTCACGTGGAGGGGATGGAAAGTTTCATCTCAAAAGTTGATGCTAAAAGTTGCAACCAAAATAATATATGTCCAAGTGAAGATAATTTTATGTCACTGAGAACTTAAAGATCACTGGGATTCAGTCAGGTCACAGAAAAAGTTGCTATTTTTTATTTATTTATTTACCAAGGTTTACTATTACTATTAAACACATAAACTAAGGGGAAATCAGATTTGTAGAACCATAAATGCATCACATTATTGTTGTAGGACGGAGTAGCTCCACCCTGAAGGAGGATCAAGACTTAACCCAAAAGGAGAGGAGATCTGGTCATTGTTCAGACTAAGACACTTTGAGACAAAGAGTCATAAAACTACTAATTTTGAGGGCTAACATTAAGGCTAGACAAAGAAAATGTGGTCTTAGTAGATATGATCTGGGTGCAAAATGAAGAAAAGAAAAGAGCAGGAACAAGAGGGAGAAAGAGAGTAGAGATTGGCTGAAAGAGAATCAATGCACCAGCAGCACTGAACTAGATTGTTGTGGACTGAGACAATCTCTAAAATGTGGCAGACTTCAAGCAGCAAAGCAACAATATAATATAAAAATACCAGCATATAATCAGCAAAACATTAAGCAAGCATGCAATAGAAAGGCAATTTACAATAGCCCTTAATCTAACACACCTAATTCAACCCAGACAATTGAACAGTCTCACTGTCAGTCGGGTTAAAGCAATGTCAAGGAATTCAAAAATGGATGGAACAAGATTAAAACTTGTTCTCTTTCGGCATGGCACCCCAGCAGGGAGGTTCTCAATAGAACATTCTGTACTTTAGACTGGAAACTTAACTCTGAGGAAAGCACCTTTCTTGTTGAAGAATGGAGAGATCGCTACAACAGGCCTCTGGAGACAGACATGTCAAGAGACGTCCCATGTCTCTCAAAATTCTCCAGTGAACACTGTGAAGATTTTGAAATGGAAAAAAAAAAAAAAATCAGCGCTCTTATGTCTCAGTTGGAGGCTGACACCAAAGATGAGGCTTTGGGATTCAGGCCTTACTTTTATAGTGGGGATCAATTCTTATCTGATCAGCGCCGAGTTTTATTGCAGCTGGGTTGCCAAGGATGTCTTCAGCAGAAAGAATGTGATATTTCAAGCAGTGGTATCGTTGATTGAGGTTGAGGAACTTCACCCTGACAGACATTTTGAAGCATTAAGAAACTGTAAATCCTTTAAGAGTGATTTAAGAGTACTAAAAATATTCATTAGTTTGAGCCAAAGGGCCCAAAAGGGTACACCTTTAAAATAAATGTGAGGATTTTTTTTGTCAATTTCAGATTTTGTGCAGCGACTAAGAAGCATATGAAATGTCTGAGGCCAAAACAACATCTATATACCCAAAAGAAACATTTGTGTCAGAACCATTGAAAAACAATTGACAGCGGTGGGAACATTTGTAAGTTTGTATCTGGGTTTATTCCCAACAGCAGGTATTATGCTTTTCTTGTGATGAAAGGTGGGATACTTTCTACATTGCTAAATCAGACTCATTGGTGTTGAAAATCAGTTAATAAAACTAACATTATAGACTAACATGTGTTTTTGATGCTACCTACATGAACAAATCCCCTCTGAATAGTTGGAAAGATGTTTATGGCCATATCATCCATGCGGTTCACTTCAGGACAGCAGTGAGAGCATCACAAAGCTGCTTTTAACTGGAACTGTTGAAAAAAAACAAACCCTTGACTATCACTCTTACAGTTATGAGAGAGCAGCTATTCATTCAAACATGAGAAAGGAAAATGACATCATAAATGAAAAAAAACTGTAATGATTTTAGAAATTGACACAAACTTCAAATCTAATTCAAATGGGAGATGTGAATTAACTTCATATATCTGAGGGAAGGACTGTTTATGAGATTAAAAACATTTGCATTAGAGTAATTATTCAGGCATAAAGTATGATTTTTTGAATTTGCAGTATAACTAAAATGTGAGGATAAAAAAAGTACTGTGCAGAGCTACTGAACACAAAGTTCAATCTTCCAACAAACAAAATAATGGTTGACAAATAAGCAGAAATGATACGTGGAAACTTAAGCACCACTGGTTGTGGTTTGGTAAACACAAATGTGAAAACACAGACGCTTTGTTTCCTGCCCAACCATTTAGCTTACTTTGAAGTGAGCCTCTACTTTCTCTTTAAAATATATACAATTATAAAAATGTTTTGACAAAAACGAACAAAAACAAAAAAAACATCAGGAAGAAAAATGAATGTGATTTCAATAACATAATTTGAGCATAATAATAATACATTTTGTTCTTTTCACACTTCCTGTCTGGTTGAGGCTTGCAGAACATCTATTCTGAGTAAACAGCCTCAGCAGTTGGTCAAAGGTAAAATAAAACAGCCTGCAACTATTTCTGCTTACTGCTGTCACTTTTGCCAGTAGTTATTCATAATGACAGGCGAACGCTTGAATAGGTTTTCTTCTTTTTTTTCTTTTTATGAAGTTTAAAATAGTTAGACGGACTTCAAAGAAACTGATGGTGAGAATAAAGGTAACATGGGTATCAAAGTGTCAGTAGGAATGTCATAAAATGAGAGAAAGGTCAGAAAGCAGTCAGGGTTAGTGGTGAAGTCTTGTAACTTCTGCATGAAAGAGTAATAACTAAACAAAAGCTTGAATCTATCCTTTAGAAATAAAAACACAGCATAAAAATACAAACACTTTATCTTATTATTATACAGGTGAAAAAAACAATACAAAAATGGTAGACATCAGTGATAATATGACATTCAACTGCAATGCTTCTGAGAAGGAACTTAAATTTATTTACTGGTATAAACAAACTCTTGGACACATGCTTGAAGCAGTGGCTTCTGTGTTACAGTTACAATAGAAAGGTGTAAAATGTAGGGTGTGCTCAGGGCCGTGCAGAAACCTTTGGAGGAGCAGGGGCTCAGCGGTAAAAAAGGGCACATTGAACAAGATCTTAAAACACCGTACAACAACATAGCAACAACCCATATTAATCAAAAATTTTGTTGGATCCTACTATAACATTGCCATCATGCGGGGACAATGCAAAGCAAATGTAGTCTATATTTTTCCCAACAGGTATAAAGTTGCTGTTTCTGCTGCTGATCTGATCTGAGACTGTAGCTGTTAAACAGACCAGAGGAGAGAAGGTCTCTGGTTATGAAGTTATGAAATAAGCAAATTTGCTGTCATTTTACTAATTAAGCCCTAATAATATCTATTTAACCTCTAGAACAACTTGGCTAAAGACTGATTTATAGATCCAAAAAGCTCAAAGGGTTTAACTCTATATAATGATTTTATGTTAGCACCTCTGAGATCTAGAATTATGAGACTAGAATATCAAGGCAAAGAAAATTCAGTAGATGCTGGTAGGGGCCACTCAGGGGCCTCCCGACACTCAGGGACCTCCAGAAATGCAGGGGCCCCTAGAAATGGTTTAATTGTAACACAGACCATGGATCTAAACCCATAGCGTCATTTATAGAGAATGACAATGTTGTTGCATTTTATTTAATCCATTCAGTTGAGAAAACAAAAAATTGCAGATTTAGGATTTAATTAGGAAGTTTACTTAGTAAAAGTTTAAAGAATCATCTTGATAGTTTGATTGTTGTGTTACCATGGCTACAATATGGTGTAATCTTTGTGTTTGAGCTGGGTTTGTTAACAAATACATGACTACTGTTTGACAAGTGAAGGATTTGACCATGGCAGGTTTCAGCAGACAAGTGACAAAAGCAGATATTTTTAATATAGCAATAAAAGAAATGGAAATGACTTTGGCAGTTTTCATTAACAGCATCCAAAACAATGTTATCAAAGTTGTTATCAAAAGTTAAAAAAAATAAAGAATAATAAAAAATTTTCTCAAGATGTTTCTCAAAATCCGCCACAAATGTAACAATTTGTAAGATATTACAATAATTATCACTTTTGATTTTAGAAAACCAAATACATTACACAAAACATTTGTTTTGGCATTATTCTTGCCATAAGTAAGAAGTTTAAATAAGGCTTTTCATTTAAATCCCTTGTTCACTGAAAAGGCCTCACAAGTTTAGCAAATGTGGGCTGAGCACCTTCGAACATTTCAGCCAATCACTGTTGCTTGTTTTGGAAACACTTCTACACCATCTAAACTAAGCGTTCCATTTGGTAAGAGGACATCAAATATGCGAGAAGAGAAATAACTGTACCACAATGATTGCAAGACTGGCTGCAATGATTGTTCTCAGCGTGGCACGTAAGAATACTTGTTTTCTAGAAAAAATTGCATCTCCAGCAGTAGATGGTTGGAATATATTGGACTTGAATGCTTAAAGCTAATTTTTTACTAAAGCCTTAACTGTTATTTTCCACAGTTCTTTTTCATACTGTTGAGGCTTCCCACCGGATCAGCTTAACTCTGGTAAACATCGGTGATGATATAACATTTGACTGCAACGTTTCTGAGAAGGAGCTTAAATTTGTTAACTGGTATAAGCAATCTCTTGGACACATGGTTGAAATAGTGGCTTCTGTGATCCTTCATCAAACAACAATAGGGGAAAAATTTAAAGGCTCTCACTTTGCAATAACACCAAAAGGGACTAGTTATGATCTCACTATCTTCAATATCAGCAAAGAGGATGAAGCAGCATATTTCTGTCACATTGGAACAACATATGCACAGAAGTTCATCAGCGGCACTTTCCTAGCTGTGAATGGTAAGATGCTGTTTTCTGCCTGTAAAATTCACTGACATGTAATGTCTTTTTCATTAACTGTGTTACTTGTGATATTTACCATGCAGATGATAAACAGAGGAAATCTCTCTACTTGAAACAACATCCAAAGACTGAATTGGTTCAGCAGGGAGAGACAGTAACTCTCCAGTGTTCACTTCTCTCCAACAATAAAGAAAAGTCCCAGTGCCCAACTAAACCCAGTATGTACTGGTTCAGAACTGAATCAGAACGATTCCATCCA